>NC_090940.1:423932942-425182942 GCF_040938575.1 Ambystoma mexicanum | reverse complement strand
GTGCAGTAACCGCAAAATCCTGAGGGTGGCGCTGGCGGTCTAAACTCTGACAGGAGAGCTGTCTTGCAAAACTGTCTAGTGCAAAGAAAGGGGTCTCATTTCCTCAAAAGTTCAAAGGGGTTGCCTGTCCTGAGAACTCTTGACACTTCAGAACTCAACACAAGAAGCCAGGAAATCACAGGGTTCTGTTAATTAAATGCAAAGTGGCTCCCTGGCCTCCTGATGTCAGCTTCCCAGAGACCACACAATGGCCCCTCTCCTCTGAAAGGAATATGTTGATTTTTACTGTTTTACTGTCAACAAAGGCCTGCCTGCCAGAAGACATGTGACTGACCCACCCAAGTCTTGGAGGCGGACTCCAACACTCTGAGGACTGAATTGAAAGTAAAATATATATTTTACAAAAACACTGATAACTCTTTGTAATCAAATGACAGAAATGTATAACTTTGAGAGACTTAATTTAAAAAATGTACCTTTAATTCAAGCCCAAACTCCAAATTGTGGGATATTCTGGGACAAAACCCTGCTGTTTATTAATATTACAGACTCCCTGTTTCAGCTAGACAAACGAAAATGCATTGGTATGTGGGTAGATATGTGAGGAACAGTTGTATAAAATTTAATGAAGATCCAATGTTGTTTAGCACATTAAAAAGTGCTAAAAGTTGCCATTTTTGAATGCAAGCTCTTAGAAACAGCAGATTTGGGACAGAGTATACCTCATGTGATATGTGACATGGGTATGTAATTTCAAACAACTGTGTAACTGTGAAATATGTATTTTGATCATATATAGTTTTGGGTGCACAGATGACAGGGGAGTTTTTTCAAGAGATCATAAATGGCTGACATCACTCTGACACAACTTAGCTCCCCCAATCAGGGGAGAAATGAAAGCTGGACCAATGACAAGTGAGAGGGGCAAGTTTAGTTATGACCAACACACACACCCACTTGCAGAACATATAAATGGACCACTGAAACTTAGGTAGAGACATTCATTTCCATCTGCAGCGGGACGCTCTGCCGGAAAAATCCATACTTACCTCCATCAACCTTCAAGGAGCCAACACTTAGACTCCAAGATAAACAGAGACTACAGAACCTTAACCAAAAAGGCCACTGCCAGCAAGAGTATTTGTCAACAGGCCTGAAAATCTTTTTGCAACTGAACTCTTCAGACAGCCGGCTGACGCCGTCTGAATTTTGCCAAGAACTTTTGCAAGAACCCGGTGACAGAAATATCCAAAGAGAAGGCAGGACCCGACCCAGAGAACCGGTGCCTAGCAGAGACCAGGCCATTGTATCCAGAGTGCTGACCCCGATGCTGTGAGCAGTTCCAGAGGCCAGGCGCTGTGAGCGGAACTCGGGAAGACCTGACCAGACTGAAGTCCGTGACCAAGTCGCTTTCCGGTTCAAAATCTCTTGTGAGTACTCAGCAAAACTCAGAACACATCTCTTAGTTAAACTCATATAAGTCAATCCATTTTTAATCTAAGTAGAACTGCAGCTTAGCAATTGTGTTATTCTGCCATCATTTTTAAAGCTGAAAAAGTGTTGCGTTTAAAATTTGCAAAACCAAAAACGACCTTCACTAAATCGCTCATATCTCCGCGACCGTTTGTGCTAGAGACTTGCAGTAACTTTCATCTGAAAGCTTAGAATCTTAGCTTTTAATCGCACCAAGAACCACATTCCTACCCCTTATAGTTTTACCGCAATCGCGGAACACGCATTCGCGAATTTTGCCGCGATTTGCAAATTTCTTCACGTGTAAAAATCTGCTGCTGCTTGCCTTCCATTTGCCAGAAATTCGTTTAACCTGCTAATCATCCCTGAATCATTGCTAGTGTGAGCCTGGACTAATATTGACTAGATACCACTCACCCTGAACCTCCTAGAGGGAATTAAAAGCATTTTAGCATATTTTTTTTCTACATTGCCAGCACATATAAAAGCATTTTGCCTGTGTTTTCAACTTCTGTAGTCTAAGTTGCTGGGTGAACTGAATCACATGTAATTGCATTTCTGAGAACTGTGTGCTTTCCTTCCATTTCCTTGCATTGCATAAAAGGGGGGGGGGTGAATTGTACAAGAAAGTGATTACATTGTTTTTGCTGAAATCCTATCAAGTTATTTTCTGTACTGCATTTCATTCCACATTGCATCCATTGGAAACCATAAAAGTATTTTTGCTATCTTATCCATTTCATGTCAACTCCTTAGTGATTATCAAGAAGTGTGCTAGTGCCAGATTCTCCGTTGTTAATCTTTATCATACCAGATTAAGTGTGATATCCAATTATTAATTTATTATAAAGCGTGATATAATATATATTGTTTAAGTTATCAAATAAACCTTTAAACTTGCAAAACAGAACTACTTCTTGGCTCAGTGGGGTCAGGAGGATTCCAAGAGAGGGGTGTTATATAGGGGTAGTCATCCAGAACGCATGAACTGGACATAAAGTTATATCAATAAGGGTTTTCATTCAGTATTATAGACTAGGCGTTGACTTAGCTGTAGTGTTGAATTGAATCCTCTTACAGTGGTCGCCAGCTTGTGGGTAGTGACGCCTTCCTACCGAATTTCAATGCGCTGCATCAAGGGACCCGGCTCTGGAAAGTCTCCTTCAACCGCGATCGGAAAGACGCTTAGTGTAGAAATGACTGGAACTTTCCTTCCACCGTCTGGTGAAGTGTCCTGAAGAAATCTGCATCAGTGCCTTCTGCATTTCTTCTTCGTAAAAGTTTGTACTCTGCTCCTGGAACCAACCGGAAGAATTCTTGCACCCGCAGCTGCTGGGCACCTCACTGTAACCAAAGGTGGGGAATCCTACCGCCAGTAACCCCCAGTACCCACCTAGCCATCTGAGTCACGGGGTAAGTAATTGCAACGCATTCACCCATCCCCACTGTTCTACTTAGAATAAATCTTAGAATACACTTTGGTTATTCCATTCCATCCATTTTCGATCATTGGATCTAAAAGCTTGTATCTGAATAATAGGAATACCATTTTACTGACCTGTAACATTGTTGAAATATCTTCTGCAACATTTTCACCAGCACAAGAAGTCTTCCTACATCCGTCTCCTCTCCTAAGAAGAAGCTTTGTGACTTTTGGGAACAAAGGCCCCATACATCGTAGGGATTGGACTTATAAAGTTAGGATCTAATACTTGTAAACTGGGGTTTCATTCTACTGCATCACTACTTTCTTCCTTTTAGTTTTCCAAGTTACTGTGTGCATTTCTATAAACCTAAAGGTGACTCTATATATGTTTGATAATTGAGTATTGTGTGATATTACTACCTGCTTGTTTCATTTCTTAGTGTGTGTTTAAGGGCCTAAAATTAAAAAAAACAAAAAATTGCATTTGCCTGTCTAAATTGAATTATTGTCTACTTTACTGTGTGGACTCCTTGTGGACCCCTGATCTTACTCACTTTCTCCTGAGACTGAGTCTTGACCACTCTCCATGCACACCTTTATTGGGTTTGGCAAACCTTGCAGAGTTACCCTGTTCACTGTAACTAGGGTGGCCTCCTAAAATCTGTCCGGCGGGCCAGATTCTAGAAATCCATCTTAACCACAACTATTTTCATTCTCAAGCTGTATCTGTCTAGTAAACTGTCGCATGGATGGTCCAGGGTTCAATTTCTAGGGTCATGATTTATCACCCTACTTGATTTATAAGGGTGCTTCCTCAAGAATTATCCTAACTCTCCACGTGGTAGAATGACTGAGCAGTCAAGGCTACTTATTTGGGACAGAGATTGCTTATGAGACACAGTGATGACTTTGAAAAGGCATGAAATAAGGGACTGTCCACACAATAGATTCATGAACATATATGTATTTTTATTTTTTCATATGATGGTCTTTTGATCACAAAAGAACATACAATAGATGAGAAATTTGATGGGAGCCAATGAGATTCTTGCAGTGGAGTGAGTTTGTGTGAGATTTTGTCCAGGTTGTAAATGGAAATGTCACCGGGGACAATACCTGGGTGGACATGCATAGATTAGGGCAACCAACGTTAGCCGTTTTTAAGTGCAGGTAGTCGATACAGCCAGCTGTGTTAGGGATGTGACCATTATGGATGAAGTGCTAGAATGGAAGCAGAGATAGTGAGGGACAGTGGCAGGTTAGAGACAAGGGACATATTTTAGTGAGAAGGCAGATGGAGAGGTAGGTTAAGAGGGTAACTCTGACTCAAGGAGGTAGGCTTTAGTTTGGTTTTGAAGAAATCCGTGTGGAGACTAGTTCTCAGACATCCTGAGGAAGAGAAGTTCATGCAAGTGGTGGCGCAACAAGAAAGAAAGAGTGGAAGCGAGAGGAGGCACAGGGAGGGCTAGGAGCCACAAGCGGATTTGAGGCAGTGTAGAGATTGAGAAGGCTTCTAGAGTTGGATAGAGGAGGATAGATACAGTGATCCTTACCGTGGATAGATTTGTAAACCAGAATAAGAAATTTAAATCCTGCGCTGTTTAGTATTGTCAGCCATCCAGCCTGGTGACGGAGCGCGGAAGGCGGTGTAAAGTGAGGGTGTTCAGAGAGTCGCGGTAGCAAAGTTAATGATCTTGTCGACATGACAGAAAGCATAGTTGGGGAGACCAAAGAGGATGTTGGCAGAGCAGTCCTGTTTAGAGAAGTCAAGGATGGTGAAGAGATGCCTGGTGGTGTTGAAAGGAAGGAGGTGACCGATTTTCCTTATCTAGTATATCAGGAGACTTAATGTTCAACAGAGTCGATTCCAAAAGCAATGTGGAACTTCTCTTAATGGAATGCAAGGCTTGAAATTAAGATTGGGTAATCAGGAGCTACAAGCTGCTCCTGGGTATCCAGCATTAACCAGTGACCAGGAACTACCACTGTGAAACGAGGAGCTAGTAGTGCACAGGGTTCAGCAAATCAAGCTTGCACATAAGATAGAAACATCAAATGTTGTCCTTTTATTTATGCCCCGATATGCTTTAAATGTTGTATAGTTGTGTCCTAAAGTTTATTTGTAGATTGTCACAAACACACAGAGTTAAATTCACCTAGGTGTATTTCTTCGGCATAAATTGGCATTGGGAGCTAAAAGTATCTCTTGGTAGCAGTTGGTGTCAAGCTAACCAGGCTCTTCTAGGCAAAAAGCAGGAGCTAAATCGCTCCCAGCTCCCCTCCAAGTTTCGAACCCTGGATTGACCATTCATATTTTGCAAGAACAAGCTTGTCGGGAGGACCAGCCTCCTCTTTTTATGGCCTCTGCAAATCTTTCCAGCGAGTTTGATTGTGTGGACCGTTCTAGACTGTGGAATGAACTGCACAAATGGGGGATTTCTGGAGATTGTTAAAACTACTAATGGAAGTGCAAACTGGTATTACTATTCAAATCCATCTTAATAATGGAGCCGAGACACCTGTGTGGGTCTAAGTTGTAGATGCTTTCTCACTCCCTGTCTTTAATCTTTATTTGCCAGATTTCATTGATGATGTGGTTGCATGCAGACTTTTCCCTCCGAAAATAGGCGTGATCCCAACATTGTTAAACGCAGATGTTATCGAAACCCCAGTGGGTTTGCAACGTGCTTTAAACTGTCTGCATGAATATCTTTGTACGAATAACTTGAGTCTGAATGTGCTTAATCTGCTATACTTCTTGCAAGGCGTTCTGAAACCAACTTTAATTTGAATTGGAACATAAACGGTATTTTTCTTAGATTAACGGCCAAGCTGATTGGTTTAGGATTTCCAATTCTTCCAAACCAACAACTAAGAGATTAAACGCAAACATGGTACCTTTATATGCCCAAATGCGGAAAATCTTAAATCGAAACTGCAAATTTACTTTTGCCTACTTAATAAGATTTTATGTTGGTAAGCTGCTTACCTCTATTTGACATGATTTGGAGATATTTAACCTTGATTGGCGGAAGCTTGATACCATTGAAGCAATTTTTCTGGAAAAAATGACTGGGCCTCCCTTCTGCTCCAGGTTGTGCTGAGACATGAGTTGGGAATTTTATTTTGGAGATCTTATTTCTTCTGGGCCAAATTAAAATTATATCTGAAAAACTCTTTACACCCTCTTCCACCCCTCGACTCGTATGTATCTCTAGATCTTGCATAGGCCAGTAAGTCATTCAGCCCTTTAAACCTTTTTGCACTAGAGCGTGATAACTTTCTCACCGACATTAATTCACAAATGCAAACACTACTGGGTAAACCCATCAAGTATTTACAGGTCCATTAAAAATACTGAATGGTGTCGGGATTAGGATTGCATCTCCAGTTACAGCCTATATAATGAATATGGGGACCTCTTTGGTACCCAGGCAAGGTATTTAATAACATTTTCTGTCCTGATGTTCCGTCATTTTTTATTATGCGGTTCCTCTTGAATTTGCTGGGTGCTTTACAAAGGTGGGCTCCTATTAGAGGACTCGCCTCTGAATCTGCGCAATGTAGCCTGTGCGTTCCTGAAGCTTTTACGGATTGATTTCCCTGCCACTTTATCATTGCTTGTTTCTTTATTTCATAATTTTGTAAATATGCATGAAGAATTTACACTTCTGAGTTTTGGGAAAAGATTGAGTGGGAATTTGACTTTGCTAATTATTCCTCTTGTGTATTTTTTAATTAAGATTCATGATCTTTTTGGAGAAACTGTGTATACCTAGTAATTGTTCTTTACCGATTCCATTGTCCTTGATTGGTATTTGTGATTCTTTTTCTTATGGTATAGTTGTCTTTGTACCTGTTTTATTTTTAATATCGTTTGTTACGTTGTTAAGTAGTGTTAATGTTTTGACAAACTGTAAAGACTAAAACAAAAAAAAGATTTTCTTAAAATGTAGGCGGTTGATGCGAACCACTGTTGCACTTTTGCCGATGAAAGTAGAGAAGGTGTGAGAAGGGTCAAAGATGACGCAGAGCTTTCTAGTTGAATAAGAGTACGGGAGAGTGTGAGTTGGGAACTGGATAGACAGGGACATAGATGCGAGAGAGAGAGAGAGAGAGTTTTTGACAGTGAAGAGGAGCACCTGTTTTGCTAGAATTTAACATCAAGAGATTGTGAAACCATTCAATATTTATAGGCAGAGACAGTTGGAAATGTAGATAGAGAGATCAGAGGAGAGTTGAGGATAAGAGAAGTTGATTTGGGTGTCGTCTGCAAAGAGTTGGTACGAGAACCCAAAGGAGGATGTTGTTGCCCCAAGAGCAGAGGTGTTGAGTGTGAAGAGGAGAGTAGTTCAGTATCCTCCTAATGATGCGCCAGCAATTTTGTGGATTAGTTTATTTCCTTTATTTATTCTGACCATTTTAAGCCCTTCTAAGTAGACACATGTTTCGGCTCCATTGCCTTTACCAAGACTGGCTACATCATGAAATAATACATACAAAACCAATATTTTCATTTTAGTATAAGACAGACATCAAGGGTTGGTGATGTGGGATGGGGGGATTTTTCAGGGTGGTGAGAAGAAAATAACATTGCTTCATTTGTTACATGTCTTCTTTTATACACAACATGCTCATTATGTCCTTATTGGTTAATTTTATCATTGTGCGCCTATTTTTATGCATCTTTTCTTTATAGTCTTTATTTACTGACATTTAACACGTCTGCCAAATTTTATTATTTTAATTGTAATTTTCTGCTTCCCAAGGTTCCTTTTAAAACTGTATTTGTACCCAATGTAAGTGTATGTGTTCCTTTTTAAAACTAGTAACACAGTAAATGTTAAAAATATACATTTATTCTTATTTGCACAAAAGGTAGATAAATACTTAATTTACAAGCCAACACACAGAAATTCTTAATTCTTAATAATACTTTTCAGAGGTGATTACTTCAATAGTAGTTGCTTGCGGTTACAATTGTTACAGCATTTGACACTAATGACAGTCCTACTGTATTATTGGTACTACCACGCACTCGCGTTGCATTATAGATAAACGGTAATTGTATTTAGTACGCAAAACCATCAGATAGTCTTTTAGAAGGAAAAAGGTTGGTTATATACACACAGTAGCAAACCTTAAAGTTCTAGAGACACTTTTCAGAGCTTATAATGCTTTTAAAGCCCAATCCCTAACTATACGAAAAGTCAGTGTAGGAGTTGAGCCAAAGTCTTACGAACTAGCAGAATATGCAAAGTTCCTCAGGATACTTTCAGTCACTAGAAAAAGATGCTCAGCAATATAACACAAGTTAGGAGGAACCTGCGAAGGACTCCCTAAAAGATACAAGCTGACAAGCCTGGGCCAGAGGTGTATGGGTGGAGACCTAAATACCTATTGACGCACTCCAGTCACACTGGAGCAACTCCTCGTCTCAAGGTAAGTTCTACCTTGAGACCCCAGTCCCTTAGGTTAGAAGAAGTAAATTCAGCTGGATTCGCTCCTATGCAACAGCAACAGTCCCAGTCTCTTGATTCCTCAGTCTGGTGACAAGAGGACGGATTCTGAAAGGGAGGTCACAGCAGCAGTTGCGAGACACTACCCTCAGCAAGGATTTCTTCTGTCTTCTGTTCCAGTCTGCAGTTTTGGCGACTTTTTACCAGCTCCAAAGGAGAGTTACGGCCTGGTAGATCTTCTATGATTCCAAAGTCCTGCATTCTGTTGAGGGTACTTAGAAGGCTGGGATCGTGCCTCTGGAGGTGCAAATGGAGCTCACCAAAGTTCTGGGCAGATTTGTCTATTCCAAGACTTTGCACTGCAATTGGGTCGGCTGTCTATTGGTATTCGCGGTCTGCAGCTCTGGAAAGTCAGAGCACCTTGGTAGATGGCTCAATTGGTTGTTCGTCTTGAGGCTAGTTGGTCCCAACAGCCAAAGGGATGGAGTTTTCCTCTTCGGAGCTCCTCTGATGATTAGAAAACTGGGTCAGGACAGCAGTGGTCACTTCATGGGTACTGGAAGGGTCTGCGGCATCTCTGGTCATCTTCTTCTGTGGTTTTTCTGTTCCAGTGGTCGACTTGCCTTCTGCCTCTGGAACCTCACCCTTTAGTCAGTTTTCCCACTCCTCCTCTGCAAACTCTCCCAGCATTTTACAGAAAGGGGTGGGTGGCGTCCAATCCGGACCCCCAAACCCCAAGTGGGAACTGGTTCCATTCAGGCACTCTAGCAGACGAAGTGCATGGGAGTATTAATCTCCTCCCATGCTTCCTCTCCTCGCAGACACACTGGAACCTAGGCGGGCAGACCCTACATTTCCCGCCAAAGTCAAAACACATATTCAGACCTCCAACACCAGAATGGTAGAAGAAGGGCCAACAAAGAACCACGATAGAAATGGCAAAAAAAGAAAGGCGCCACCATGTTAGAACATAGGTGACCGTATTATGCATAACCAAAACTGTGAATACAGTCTGCGGTAGAAAATGGCACAATAGTTGGTAGAACACGTCCACTGACACTAGCCGTAACTATAGGTTTGTCTGTGACCAAAAGGTCACAGGAACAGAGAGAAGGGGGATACTAGGTATCCCCTTAGCACTCCACATAAGATGGTATGTGCTAATCTCTCATAGTGAAAGGTTTTAGAAGGGACACAAAGTATCCCTCTATCCTGGAGTACTGTAGTTCTCAACAATAGTGAAAGAATCTCAAAGGAGAACACTCCCTTGGTCCTGCGACCTCACCCACCATTGAGGCAAAAATTCTGGGGGTCACCTTCGACTCCACTCTCTCCTTTTCTTCTCACATCTCGGACATGTCCAAAAAGTTCCACTACCAGCTGCACATACTCGGAGGTAGTTTATATTTTCTCACCTTCCCCCAGAGACTTGCTGTATCCAGAGCCCTGGGTCTCTCCATAGTGGACTATTGCAACAGTCTCTTTCTCAGTCTTCCTACCTCTACTATCTGACCTCTTCAACTTATCCAGAACAGAACCGCAACACTTATCTTTGGCCTCAAGCCCAGGGACTGCATCTCTCTGGTGCTGAAATCACTCCACTGGCTCCCTGTGGCTGCAGGGATCAAGTTCAAGTCTCTCTGCATAGCCACAATGCTTTCTGGGCCCGGAGCCCTTACTATCTACAATGCTCTCTTCCTAAATACTCTCCTTCTAGAGCCCTCCGCTCGGCCTCCTCCAACTCTCTGCAGGTGAGCCATTTTCCAAACAGAGATTTGGGGGTAGATCCTTACCCTCTGGAGGTGCTTCACTCTGGAAGTTTTCAAAAGCCTCCCTGGCTCTCCCCGTCTTGTACTGGACCTCCTTAATTTCTGGAAACTCATCAGGACCATCCTCTTCTCTTCCTCTCGCCCTCTCCCCTGCTAACCTCCTTTTCTTTCTCTCCTGCTTCCCTCCTTTCTCTTCCCCAACCTACTCGGTTTGCTGACTGGTCGCCTTGTGCACCTCCAGAGCCTCACAGGTCCCAGGCTCCCCCGCCAGTCCTGCACTTGCCTCCAGGACTTCGCACTCTGCTTGGCGCTACTGCACTTGGAATATGTTCCATGAGTGGAGCAACCACTCTGCACTTAACCCAGGCCCCTGCTCGACTAGGCGCACTTGTTCCCCTCCCTCATACTTACCCCCCAATCTTTGTTACACACTTACCATAGTAGATATGCCACTGGCCTAGTATGCTAGTTTTTGTTGTTAAATCATTCGGAATCTTTAAGGTCTAAAAATAATGACTGTATTCCCTTCTTCCCTTCCCGTCTTGGAAGCGCTTTGAA
Source organism: Ambystoma mexicanum (assembly GCF_040938575.1). NCBI lineage: Eukaryota > Metazoa > Chordata > Amphibia > Caudata > Ambystomatidae > Ambystoma > Ambystoma mexicanum. Next base: position 425,172,257 of record NC_090940.1, on the reverse strand, counting down.
GCACTTCACTTGTGTATAATCACTTTGTAAATTTACAATTACTTGTTTTCCCTATTTCCTTGTAATCTAATTGTGCTTATTTCCATTCTTACCATGGCCGCCTTTCTCTGTATATTCTATTTCATATTTGTGTTCACTTATACTCGCCCTTTATTCACTTTATGATAGCTTCCTCTGCTTCTCATCTAAATTTTCCTGAATTAATCCCTCCGGTATTCACTGGAACAAGTAGTAACACGGAAATCAACTTCCTTGATTTGACAATATATTCATCAGGAAGAAGCCTTAAAACTTGCACATATAGAAAGGAAACTGAGGTGAATTCAACTGTCTTCGCAACCAGTTGCCATTATCAGTCCATAATTCTAAATATCCCGACAGGCGAATATATAAGAGGTTGTTGCAACTGTGAAGAACAAGATGTCTTCAATAAAGAATGTGACCTATTAACGAAGAGATTTCGGAAAAGAGAATGCCCTATAAAGAGCATTACAATAGCGCAATAGAAAGTGCAGGGAATCTTGAGAAGTGAAACCCTAAAACAAAAACTAAAGGACAAGAATGGAGAGACATACAAAATTAATCTATGACTAAATATTGTAGCAGTCGCAACCAAATACGGAAGCGCTAACGTGGTTACAACCAAGGAAGACAAGTTTTCAAAAATGTGAAGTATGCACCATGTGCAAGTATGCACACATGGGTGCTCAAGTGTTCTCTGATGGTAAAGGAACCAAGATTTGGATTGATGACAACATAAATTGCCAATCGAAATTTGCTAGATACACAATAATATGTGTTTGTGGTAAAGTATATATAGGGAGCACAATATGTAAATTAAGAATAAGAATAAGCAAACACATTGCAACTATCAGAAGTCAGGATCCCAAATTTCCTTTAGCATGCCACTGGCAATCTTTCCATCAGTTGGAAAGTAAGAAAGATATTAGATTCATTGGTCTGAAGAAGATCAAAATGGGAAAGAGAGGAGGTGATAAAGAGAGAGTATTAAGGCAAATGGAAGCCATATTAATATGTAAACTATGGGAGAAAGAATTTGATTTGAATAAAGAACATGTGATGGCCTCATTCTTAGGAAGGACTAGTCAGACTATAGGCCAAAAGGTTCACATTTTATGTACATAGAATGTCGAATTTATTGAGAGCAAGGGAAATCTATGTCCACCAATATTTGCTAGCATTGTTATTGTTCTAAGCCATTTTTATTTGTCAGGAATCAACACAATGGTTATGCTTAATTTAGGAGTCATCATGATTGGTAGGGTTCATTTGAAAAATGTAAGACAGAACTAATGTTTAGAATGAAAGTTAAGAATTAAAAGACACAGTGATAGGGCAAAATGGTACTGATATCGTGCTAATAACAAGCACAACTAAATAAAATATAGCGGAATTTACTGACTAAATCGACTTTTAACGTATACCCAAACATGGTGGCACGTACGTTCAAACATAATGCGGTAGGAAAGTCACTACGTGATCGCCATATCAACACCGCACTCACTAATATATTGACCTGCAAGATATCCCAAAGTATGGCGTTGAAACGTAACGTGACAAGCAAAGCCACAACGTGATTGTCATGGCAACATTATATCACACTGAAGATGGTGTCTGCGTTTGGAATGAAAATATGAACGCTTACGCGAGGAAACGGAAAGGAGCGACCAGATTTCCAAGCGGGTAAGAAAGTGCACTCTAACAGGAAAACTAGTGTAGGGTGTGTAGACAGTATATAGATGAAGTCTGGAAGGCAGCTCATTTGAGGACTGCCAACATGAGAGCTTTGATTTTCAGTAGCCTTTTTATGCATGCACTTTTTCAGAATGGAGGGATTATACCAGGAATAACAAGAATATTGAGATCAGAAGCAGATGAAGCTATCATAAAGTGAATAAAGGTGAGTGTAAGTGAACACAAATATGAAATAGAATATACAGAGAAATTAGACCATGGTAAGAATAGAAATAAGCACAATTGGATAACAAGGAAATGTGGAAAACAAGTAGTTTTCAAAGGTATACATACTTACATTGGGTACAAGTACAGTTTTGAAAGGAATCTTGGGAAGCAGAAAGTAAAAATAATACAATTCGACAGAACTATGTTTTAAATGTCAGGTAATAAAGACTATAACGGAAAGACACATAAAAATAGGAGCACACAGATGCAATTAACTGTTATGATCCGCGCAGCACCACCCAACTCCCAGCGCAGCACCGCCCACCTCCCAGCGCCGCGCAACACCGCCCACCTCCCAGAGACATCTTACCTGCGGCGGTGGCCTTGGCTGGGCGCTCCCCTTCAGAGGCCATGGTGCCGGGCTCCCCGGAAGAGGGAGGCGGCGCACGACAGCTTGGAGACTGTGGCCGCGATGGCGCTGGGGTGGGTTGAGCCTCACCACCCCGGCGTCCTGGTCACGTAGGCAACGCCCACGTGTTGCCGTAGGAGCGGCCCGCTCATCCAATCATGTTGCTGCTCCCCGGTTGCGAGGGTCACGTGATACGCTGCGTCGCTCACGTGACCCAGTGAAGAAGCGATCACGTGACCCGAACACCGGTTCAAAAGAACACGGAAGCTGAGTCTCCGCGCTTCTCAGCTGTTCTCAGCAATTTCGAGTGGCGTTGTGTTTTCTTGGATCTTGAACCTCTGGCTTTTTGAACTCTGGCTTCTGATTTATCTGGACTGTTTTTGCCTGCTCCTTGGATTTGGTTGCCTGAACTACTGTCTAAACGGAATTTGGGACTCTCTGGCTTGCATCATTGGACCTGCTTCTTACGGATTTCGGACTTGGCTTTTGGAACTTTCAAGTATTATCTCCCTCGGATCTTGGACCCCTTTTGCTTTGGACATTTCTTGGAACTGCTTCTGAAACTCCCTGGCTCAAGGGTGTTTGGTTTGGACTTCGGCTCAGCATCACGTCCAGCCCCTAAGTGTGGGGGTCCTGAACACCAACTTCCCCGGCTGTCTTCCCGGCCTGGTTGTCCTCCCTGTTTGGTAGGTCCCACTCCATTATCTAGAGTATTGATTATTCCGAAATGTATTGCCTTGTATTTACACTCACCTGCTTTTCCTTTGCAGCACCTGTTGCCCGTGTTCCCGACCCTTTTATCACCTGTGGCCTCAACAACTGGCGAGGGAGTTATTCTCTCCTTCGCTGGTGCTTGGGGACAGAGGTACCCATAGGCATCGCAGAGGTTCGTTGTGACATTAACCAACAAGGATATAATGAGCATGTTGTGTATAAATGAAGAAATGTAACTAATGAGGCAATGTTATTTTCTTCTCACCACCCTGAAAAATCCCTCCCATCACTAGCCCTTGATGTCTGTCTTATACTTAATAGAATGGATATTAATTGTAAACTAAAAAGAAAATATTGCTTTTGTATGTATTATTTCATGATGTATCCCGGTTTTGATGAAGGCCATAGAGCCGAGACACGCGTCAGCCAAGAAGGGCTTAAAATGATCAGAATAAATTAAGGAAATAGACTATTCCACAAAATGTCTGATGCATCATTAGGTGTATACTGAACTAATGTCTATATAATGGAGTGGGTGTATCCGTATTACTCCAGGGGTGCAACTGGAAGGATCTACAGAATAAAGGATTGAGTCGCAGGAGAATAGACTGAGCAAATAAAACCCAAAAGAGTTTTGTTCAAGTGTTAAGAGGAGAGGACCCAAGACAGAGCCCTGTGGAACACTAACAGTTAGAGATGTTGTTGCTGCAGGCAACAGAGAATTGGAAAGGTGCCAGTTAGAATTCAATCCAGACAAGGGCTTGATTGCGAATCCCAAGAAAAGAAAGGATATTGAGGAGATCTGAGTGATCGACTGTGTTCAAAGTCCGTGGACAGGTCAAGGAAAATTCAGACACAAGATAGATTGGAGTGCTTTACAGAGGAGATGAAGTTGGAGAAATTCATGGGATCAGTTTCCGTGGAGTGACAGGAAACGGAAACCTGCTTGTAGGGGGTCTCAAAGATGGTAGATGTCTAAGAAATGTGACAGATAGTTGAACCACAACCCTTTCGAGCATTTTAAAGTAGCACGGAACAAGAGGCACAAGTCAAAAAGTAGCTGATATGTTTGGGTCAGCCCCTTGCTTTTTTTAGGAGAGGTATTTTGAAATTGGAGGGCAAGCAAACTGAATCGAAGGACAAGTTGAAGAGTTGTTGTGTGTAGAGGTATCAAAAATAGATTTACAGGTAAAATAACTTTTCAGAAAACAATTCCACAAAGGGACTTAAAAAGGCTGGAAAGTTTTAGAGGTTCAACTGTGTATTTGGTGAAGCTCACGGGATCTTTCAGGATTCAATTCTCCTAACTGCAATATCAACGGTTTATTCTTATTAGAATATTGGATTCTTATAGCCAGAGGATTCCCAATGCATGGCTGTTTTGGTCTATGCACCAACGCTCTAGGCCGGCACAAAAAGTCACACTCGTTGGCAGTGTTGAAGCACGTTTCAAGGTTCGCCTTTGCTCCTGATGGGTGAGTTTGTAGGCATCCGGTAGTGTCCATGATGGGTAGCAGAACTGTATGATTAGGTAAGCAGGTAGCGTGGAAGAAGATGACAACCAGCAATGAACAAAAAATTAAAAGGCTCCAACCCAAAGGAGGTCAGATTTTCCAGCACCATGACCATGGATTCACCTTGTTTGCCCTGTTACCATGACAGTAGCCATATCCTAAACTGTCAACGTGGGTAACTTTGGCAGTGGTCCATGGCGGCACCCACACTGTGGAGGCTCGGAACGCTGAAGTTCAATGCCAGCCACCGAAGAGCATGTCAGGGAAGACTGCCTGTGAACCGCCAGTGGGGTTACAGATGCCATTTCCCAGTTAGGATCTGGGGGAAGGAAGGCGTGGGTCTTAACGTCAGAACCAAAAGATGGCACAGAAATAGGATGAGGGGACCCTGATGAAGACTTCCAGTCACATTTGAGGACGCCACAACGGGCGTCGAAATCACAACGGGTGTCCTGCAGCACTGGTGGCATGGAACCATAAGCCAGAGGCAGCTAATTAGTACTGGGGTACTAAAACAGCTAGCCTTCTGGAACATGCCAATTCCAAAGAGGGTCAAAATACGAAGTGTGGGTGAGGGTCAAATAAAACTTCTTTAGCCCATGCAGTAAAGCAGGCTAGTGGGAAAACTGAGATTCTTAGAATGTAGGGTATCAGTAGTGACCATGGGGACCCAAACCATAGGAGAGGCACTCCAGCAGTAAGGGCAAAGGAATGTGTTTTAGAGATGCTAGCCTGTATTTTCTCTGTGACAATCTAAAGCAGTCTCTTCCCAGCTGGTTTTAGTACCTTTTGGGGTTTGGAAAAATGTAATTCTAATGTGCTGAATGGGATTCCTAGAAACACTCAAAAGTTACTCAAAATAATTTTTATGAAGGATGAAAGGGCCAGCGGATTGCGATAAAGCAGCCAGCACCACTGTGGTAGATGTAATGTTGATATAGCCTGAGAATCGGTTAATCCCCCAGTAACCTCTCGATTGGCTGGTGGACCCCCACAGAAGCTCCATTCTGCACTCGCTATCATCCAGATTGAACACAGGGCTGTTTCTATTTCATGCCAATACCAGATGCCATGTCCCTGGAAAGGAAATGAGCTGAAAGAACAAGGGATGTGTTGTCTAACACAACTTTGCTGGGTCGGTTTACCAGATCAGGTGCTAAAAAGGGCAATCCTTCCATGGACTGTGATCCTATGGTGATACAATGTTAGAATCTGATACCTGCGGCATCGAGGATTCAGGAAGTTATGATCATATAGTACCCACATGGGCTCCACTGGGGAGGACTTTTCTCCCACGATAAATGCCCCCAGAAGGAATATTACTTGGGGCAGGAAGTTAAGACCAAAAGGCGCGAACACCTGGAAATAAAGAAAGGAGACTGTTAACAGGGACCAATATATAGTAGAGTAAACTTCTCTCCAACAGACTAAAGCATGTACCTGAATTGAAAGACAGACCGTCACCAAAGTAGCAGGACGACATGACCACCAAAGAAAAACAGGCCAAGTCCATAAAACAGGAAACCGCTCGTTGGAACCAGAGAGCAAAATAACAAAATTAGAAAAAAAAATAAACAACCGCAAGGACCTGTCCCATGCGGAATGAGGATGAACTAAAGGGTAATAATCCGATTGGAATAGTCGGGTAAGTTCCAGGAGAATCCTTCGGTAGAAAGAACACAAAGTAGAACTCCAAAGAAAAACGTATTCAGGGCAGTCCAGGAGGTTGCAATGTCGACACATAGCAAAACCAGTTAGTTCAAAGGAAAATTCAAGACAGGTGAGGTAGGCAAGCGGGAGGTCGATACACAGCACAATCAGAATGAATACAAATGTAAATCAAAGTCGGGTAAGGGAAGAAAGCAGAACGTTGGCACACATGAGATAAACAGGAGACACAGAACGCTAATCAAGGGACGGTAAGCAAGAGTTACCAGATTGAGAAGCACTGTTGTTCTCCAGAGGCCGGACCTTTAACCAGTGAAATGTGGGCTGCTGGTTCTGGATGGGTCGTGCGGGATGTACGGGGTGAAGTCATCACGTATGTATGATTTCTGCACGGCCTCACAGGAATTGTGGTTCTGGCTATCCTAATGCTCTGTGACGAGTCTCCAGTGAAGCTTCTGCGTTTTCCAGAAGCGCATTGTTTGACTTCTGATACTGGCGCTTCCGTTCCTGACATACAATGACTCAAAACAAAAAGGAGGTACCCTCCCCAACTGCCTCACCTACTTCTGTAAAATTGAAAGCCAAACACATTAAGGGTCAAAGATTTGTCATCATCTTGAAGGTCTGGGAAAACGGGCCTAATCCCAGTTGAAACGGCAAAACCCTTAAAAAAACGTAATCTTTTGGAATTGTGTTCCTTTATTGAGCCTGTGCCCATGGGTCCCAGAAAAGGCTTGTACCTCCTTGTTCAATTGGTCTTCCTCTTACAGATGGCCCATGAGGTACCTATTCCAGTTTTCCTTGGAGGGATGTAGACTGGGAAGTTGACTCTTCGTTTCTACTGGCCCATATATCTTCCATATATCAGTAGATAACAAGTGGCAGATTGTGAATCATCCCAAAAGCATGGAATTTGTGATGAGTGGCCTACTTGAGTGTGGAGAGGGAAAAACCAAGGAGAGAATTTTCCTGATTAATGTATATGACCCACCAGGGAACAGATGGCATGATAGTATTCTGCAGACTGTTACTAAGATGATGCAGACAACAGAGGTAAACAGGATGACCATTATAGGGGGTGACTTTAATGCAAGCATACCCTACGTTACAGCAGATAAGCTGGAAATGGAGAAAAATTCCACCTCTTTTCATTTTAAATCTAATAAGAAGGGCAATTTGTGGGCTAACTTTTTGCCGCTTAATGGATTTGCCATGATGAATGGTAACTGTGAAAGTGATCACCAGAGGGGTTATACCACATCTAGTATGAAATAATTTTCCACGATTGACTACCTGTTTGTTAATATGTCTCACATAGATAAGATGCTGTATATGGACATTGTGGTAAGAGAGCAGAGTAACCATATGCCTCTGTGCGCACTGTTGCAAGTAGCTCAGGAGGGTTGTGATGTGACAGAGGTGGGAGAATTAAGTGTGAATGGTGGTCATAATAGGATGCGATGGAGCTTCGATAAACTAGGGATGGCTAGAGAAATAGCGTATGAAGAGCTGAATGGTCATTTAATCACAGTGGAATTAAGGGGAATTGACAATAGTGCACAATGGGCTATTGAGTTTGAGAAGGTGGTGACCAAAATACAGGACTAGGTATTCCAGATCAGTAGATAATAAAATGGCAATATAAAGAAAATTCAAAAAGAAAGTTAATGATGGATTGGTACAATTAGAAATAAACGCCTCAGAAGGGACCTAGAGGAATTAATACATAACCACACACACCTTGAGGTTGTAGCATCAAATGAAACCTAGGTAGGACTCTGAAGATTAGAATGGTTTCAGCCATTTTAGAAATAAAATAAATAAATTGGATTGGCCACCAGGGGCGCATAGATGAAGTAGCAACTCTGCGTAGCTCCCCTTCAGCTGGTCACATCTAGGTGTAGAGCCCCCCCATGTAGCCCCCAGCATGCTTAGATTGTGTCCCCCATTCTCCCTGCCGAGCCTACACTGTGATCAGTGCGTGGGAAAAAGAGCAGACCCTGAGGTCCACGGATTCCGGCGGCATCCCATGCAGTAGTTTGCAGCGGTGTGGCAGCTGCCCTCAACCCGCTGTGGAGCTCCACGTTGATCGGCGGTGAGGTTGCGGGCTGGAGGTAGGTCTGCTCCTGTGCCCGAGACAGGACAACGTGAGGCGCGCCTCTCTGAGAGTACCCATAGCCCGCTCCCACCCACCCCCCTGGTGAGGAGGCTGGCCCATGTTGCGGGTGGAGAAGGCAGCCCCTGCCCAGCTCCTGGGGCGCAGTGGGTGGAGTAGTGCTGGCACTTGCCCTTCCTAGCCTGACCCCCCCCCCCCCCATCTGCTGACATCAAGGGTGTGAGCTCCCTCCCTCCCGACGAGGAAACTGTTTCTGAGAGTGGCCGCAAGAGGGATTAAGGCCCTACCCTCCCGCATCCCCATCAGGAGTGCTGACAACGGAGACGTGCGCCAATCTATTGAGCACATTGTAGCCCCCAGTAACTGAGGGCACAGATCTCGAAATCCCCGTCCTCCCCCTGAACCTGGGCCTTGTGCCGCCAGCAAGCTCCAGGTGAGCCCCTAGAAGGAGGGGTTCTGCCCCTCTCCTCCAGTGTGGTGGAGGGGGACTTGACGCGGTACTGGGGCGGGGGCCAAGCAATAACTTCTCCTCTTGGGAGGAATCACCCCGGTCTGTGTGGGGAGCGGCCTGGGTCGAGGCGGGCCATTGTATGCAGAAAATATCAAGCCCTAGTATGGAAGCTTCCACAGGCCCGCAAGAGATAAATATCCTGGATCTTCAACATCCCCCCACAAGAGAACTACCCCACCAGTACTCATTGAAGCATCTGAACCCTACAGACTGACCCCCGAAATGGAATAAACAGCGCTGCACACAGGGGTGGGGGTCTGCACACCCCACACTCCAGTGGCCACGCCCAGGCTGTCATCACCAGTCACCACCTTGTCACACCTAATTGCCCCAGTCGCACCCACTTAGGTTGCTGGACCCAGAGTTTCCAGGGGGTTGCAATGCCGGCGTGAGAATGGGGGCACCAGGACTCATGGGAACCTGTCAGGCCTTTCCCCTTCGACTCTTCACTACGGGCTGACTCACCCTGAAGTTTCCCTCTGAATGCATAGCTGTGAACAGGCTTTAGCCACCGGCACCCAAGTAGTGCTGCGTCAAGTCACAGAAGTCCTCTATTCGATCCACGAGTGCATGAAAACTGGGCAGCCGTGCGGCAGAAATTCAAATTTGCCCCGACACCCAAGCTCACGTTCGAAATGGCGACCGCGACATACATGGCAGATGATGTGTTGTCCATGAGGAGGGAAATGGCAGCAATAGTGGAGGTGCTCAAGGGCTTCCGATTCAACATCATCCGTCGGCTTGACGGCCTGGACAAGAAGGTGGACGATATGGATGATGGGCTCCAGGGGCTCGAGACCAACCAATCCTCTGTAGAAATACTGGAAACTCAAATGGACATGAGGATTTCTGAACTAGAGAGAAGATAAGAACAGTGTGACCTAAAAAGGGACGATTTCGAGAATCTTGAGCGCCGTAACAACCTCCAATTCTTCGTCTTTCCGGAGAAGGGAGAAACCCAACGAGACATCGTCGAAGCAATTAACGAAGTCAACAAAAAATACTTTTTAATGATAGGACAACATAACCCACTATAGATGCAGCCCACATAGCAGGTGGTGGATTCCTATGCCCACGCTCTGTACTGGCAAGGTTCCACTATCACCTAGAGAAAGCTACAATTCTCAACAAGGCAAGTACAGTGGACCAGATAGAATGGGGATCGACCCGTATCGCCTTCTACCAAGAACTATCCACAGTCCCCTTGTCTACAAGACGACTCTGTGTCCCCTTGATGAAATGGCTTGCTACCAAGGGAGCGTGCTATAGGTGTGGGGGGGGTTTCCCTTCTCCCTGAACTTCGAATATGAGGGAAACAAGTACAATTTAACAGAAGACATCAGTAGAGTCTCACGAGAATTGATGGGAGAATTGCCACAGAACTCTGCATCTACAGGCGAAGTGGAGACGCGTGGGAAGAACCCAAAGAACGGGGGACCCAAAGACAGGCGCCGCATCAGAGGATACCGCTAGTTAAAAAAATTAAACCCGCCATCCCCCGCGCAACCCTGAGGACAGAATCAAGGGAACCACATTTATAAGTACAAGGGGCTTATCTTTCTTGCCTGTTCTATCGATGGCAGGAGAGACCGCATTGTGTATTTCACTGTCTAAAGTCGGATTGTGTTAAGGGGGGGATGTCTAGTATGTCTTTGCAAAGCCCTGGCAGGACAGGCTGTCTCCGTCAAAATGCTCAATCTCTCTTAGGCCAGGAGTGGGATATCCAGTTCCTGGGGAGATGCTCTGATGAGTAACAGGGTGAAGCCTCTGTGCAGGTACTGGGGATATGTGGTGATGTAAAGTGGTAATCGTTTTGATGGGTGGGCTCGATGAATACATTTTGGAGAAACGATGCCTGGAGAAGGAGGGTGGGTTGGTGGTCTGGCCCGATGGTGGTGCATGTGTCATCAAAGGCCCAAATGCAATCAGAAAGGTGGCAGGGGGGAAAGTTAAAGTTGTTCTTTTAGTATGTTTGGGAGGGTTTCTTATGAATATTCTAAGTGCCACACACTATACCGGGATCTTAGTAAAGCATAACAAGCAAGGAAAGGAAAGACTCCGGTCCAAAAGGATGAACCTTAAAGCTCAGGGAGTTTCGATAACAACAAATGACGACCCAACTGTCTGATTTGAATCCTGCTTTGTCTAGGCTCACTAAATGTTAGGGGCCTTAACTCCCCACTGAAAAGATCCCTAAGGATTTGTCAATTTAACAGTCTGAAAACAGACGTTTTGTTTTTGCATGAGACCCACCGAAGGCGGGGTGCGGAACCGGGCATGAAAGCAAGTTGAACGACAGTTTAACATGCCTCTAGTAAGTCCAAAAAGAAAGGAGTGGCTTTTGTATTATATAATATTTGTATATCTAGTAAGCTGGGTTTCGTAGCAGATTCCACCATTCGATACCCAGGGGGACGCTTTATATTAATTACAGGGTGGGTAAAAGGACCTTAAGTGACCCTAGGTTCTGTTTACTGCCCTAATGAGGGACAAGAGCAATTCTGGGATATGTTAAAAGGGAAGATCCAGACATTTGTAGAGGGGCACCTGCTCATTGGAGGGGAGGGGACTTCAATATGGTCCTAGATCCAGCAACAGGTAGAAAAGGAGCCATCCCATCCGCAGGATCCCTTGCCGAACTCATCAAAGCCCAGCGTTTCAGCCAAATTAATAGTGAGTTGGGGATGGCAGACTCGCTAATACAAAAAGAGATTAGACCTGCCGAACACATTCTACTCTAAGGTCCACGACACATATTCAAGGATAGACTATGTCCTCTTAGATTCCTCCCTGATAAATAGACTAACGAAAACCACCACTGAACCTATTCTGGTGTTGGATTATGACATGGTCAGACTAGAACTGGGAGACTGGGCTAGAGATGAGAGAAGGGGTAGGTGGATATGTAATGATTTACTGTTGAAAGACAAGGAGGCGGCCCAAGGTTTGTTGAAATCGATAAAGGAGTACTTTATTTAAGGATAATGGTGAAGTAGGGTTAACTCAATATAGGAAGCATTTAAGGCCTCCCAATGGGGGGAATGAATGTGATTGGGGTATGGGGGAAAGGGAAAAGGAAAAAGAGGAGTTAGAACTAAGGAGCAAAATAGAGGCCTTAAAACGCAAGGGTATGCTTAAAACTCAAGTCTATTTTAAATTGTCCCTTTTTGTGGATGACTTTCTTTATTTAACTGATGTCCCCGCTCCCCCCTGAGCCTCCCGGATCAAATAGCCTCCTTTGTGGCCTTCTTGGGCCTAAAAATGAATACATCTACATCCAGTGTTATGCCTCTACTGTCTGATCATCCCCCCATTGCAGACTTGGCCTACTGGGAGGAATGAAGATTGAATCCAGAGAAATCCCCTACCTGGGGATACGCTTACCGAGAGATCTTAATCGGTTGAATGATGTTAATTACACCCCTGCACTGAACAAACTGTGTTCTGATCTCGCCTGCTGGCCCCCCTTGACCCTCTCATGGTACTTTAGGAGGACATTGATCAAAGTGAATGTCCTCCTCCGCTTCCTATACTTGTTCATTGCCATCCCATCGCTGCTACCCGATACTTTATTTGGGAAAAGACCCAGAGTTAAAATAAAGACTTTGACCCTTCCTAGAGACTTTGGTGGGTTCGGCTTCCCAGACTTCTTCCTCTATTATAAGGCTGCCCAATTACGAATTTTGCTGGAGTGTATGTGGGATGGCATGGGCACATATTGGACATACTTGGAAGAATGGTATTCCCACCCCAGGAAAGTGAGGGACCTGCTGTGATCTCCTACTTAAATCTATCCCAGTAAACGTTAGGAACCACCCAGTATTGGGCGTACTATGGTCATTTTGGCAGAGAAAGGGGCGCAACGCATGTCTCTCCACCTGGCCATCCCCATTGAGCTTGCTGTGGGGAACACCCATGAATCTGGGTAGAAAGGGATTCAGACACTCACAACTAGGGTTAGACAGAGTATTTAATTGTTTGCGGTTGAAGGATATATGTGCAGCCCCCAAAGTGCTCCCCAATTTTGCCCGCCCATTGACTGCCTTGAACAAATCATTAATGAGGCCTCCACCAAGAAAGGGATTGTATCCAGGATGTACAGAGCTATGGTGACAGCAGACCTTTTAGGGAGACAAAACTTTAAACAATACTGCTCTTTACAAACAGGGCTGGATATATCTGAGGATACTTGCTGTAGGGTCTACAAGATTGTTTTGTGGAAACCTCTTAACTACTATAATGGAACACAACTCATCCCCCCAGAAAATGTCTGAAATGTTCTCTGGAGTGTCTCCCCTCTGTCCCAGGGAATGTGGCCACCTAAGTACATTATACCATCTTTAGGTGTACTTGTCCCAAGATCCATGTGTTCTGAGCTGAGGTCCTTAGTTGGATGAAGGAGATTGTGGGACTATCTTTGAACCCAGATCTCCTGCAAATGCTTTTGGGTGTCCCAGAGGAGGGCAGGGAGGGGGCCCGTCTTCCGAGAATGTGGGATGCTATGTTGAGAGCTGGGAGGGTGGCGATAGCTCAAAGATGGAAAAGTAAGTCCGTCCCCTTGAAAAGCGGACTGGGTGAATCAACTGTGGGACATTTTCATCCTTGAGAAGCTCACCGCAGTAGTAAACGACAATATGGAGGCTTTCCACATGGACTGGGGATTGTTAGTTTTAAAATGGCGTAGTTGAAAACCAAGCTCATAAACTTGTGAGCACTCTTCTGAGCGGACATGGCCAGCACTTTCACTAATATGGGACTCTTGCTCGTTTCTTTTTACTTGGGATGGTGAAAGCATTGAATGAAGATTACTATAGGTAGTTTTGGCAGTGTGTCAATTGAAATTATAATCTGGGAATTCTAATTAGTGTGGCATCAAGCTGAGAGTGGGAGGATAATGTTACATCCATCTTGGGGATGTTGGCAGAGGCAGATCCGAAAATTTAGGGGGTAATGAATGATATGGTATTTATAACGCGCCTATACAGTAGTGGTAATTAAAGTGGTAATTAAAACATTCTACCAAAGCTTTTGCTAAATAATAAGTGAACTCAAGGTCTCTAGAGCTATTGGCCCAGATGGAACCTGCAATGCTCTACTGAAACTGGGCCCTTTATTATGGGCTTGCTCTTTATCTGGGGTATTGGCTGCAATTAGCAAATCTGGAAAAATCCCCAAAACTTGGCAAGATAGCCCAATATTGCCAGTGTTTAAGAAGGGACAGCGAAACAACCCTGCTTACCACAGGATGCTCTCTCTGTTTGGTACTCAATCAAAAGTATTTGCCAGGTTTTTGTTTGCAGAACTAACAGAGAATGTTGTTGTGAGAATGCAAAAATATTGCCCTTAACCAAACTGATTGTCATAAGAAAAATGGGGAACATTGATAACATCTTGGCCCTTACTAGCATAATTTACCTGGGGCAGGAGGGGACTACCTCTGCATGTGGCCTATATAGATTACTTGACTGCATACGACACAGTGAACAGAGGTAAACTCTGGAAAAAAACTGCGCAATTGGAACATCCCAGGTGGCCTCTTGCATACGATTGCAGCGTTACATACAAACACCAGGGTTCATGTGCGGTTGGATCAGGTTGGGAAGGTTTCTAACTGGGTAGAAACAGTGAGGGGAGTCAAGCACAGATCCCTATTGGCGCCCTGGTTATTTAACCTGTATTTAGCAGATTTTCAGCTGGCCTTTGATCCATCGGATGTGTTCCCTGTTAAACTTGGCAACTTGAGACTTACTTGGTTAGGCTATGCGGATGATTTGATTATCATGGATTATATGCTGCATGGACTACAAAGAAATTAACCCTAGAACAATACTCCAGGAATAATGACCTGAGGATTAACACATTGAAAATTGTAGTTGGATGTCTTTAGAAGAGGGAATACAAGACTGAAGAATCATAAGTGATACCTCCAAGATAAGGTAGTAGAAGCAGTTAGAGACTACAAATATCTGGCAGTAATTGTAGATGACCGGCTAAAATGTGAAAAATATTGGGAATCAGTAAAACTATTATTGTAGTTTTTATTGAGCACAGACCTAGCTTCGAGAAACAATGGAACGCTTTACAGAGATATACACCAATAGAGCTACATAACGGAGGGCTTTACAGAGGTGTACAACATGAATACAAAACTAAATACAATACAACACTAAAGTAAGTGAAATAGTGGAAGGAATTCACGTTTTCTCAGGTATCCAATGTGGTCATAGCTTGGAAGCAATTGCTACACTGTACAAAGCAAAAATTAAATCTATTATGACCTATGGGGTTGAAATTTGGGTCAGCACGTTTGTGACCTGCTGAGGCTGAGGCCCTAAGGAAACTAGTCAAAACAAGTCCAACTTTCCTGTTGGAATACCTTACTTTGGAGCTTAATTTGGCCTGCTACAAAGTAGTCCTTAGACAAAAGTTAATATTGTTGTATAGGAAGTTGGTTACAGCTGAAGGACACAAATTGCAGATTCTATGGCGGAAGATAAAGATTGACACTGAACAAGATCTTCAACCTTATACTTAACATAGCTAACAATGTGTCCTCTATCAAGACAGACATGAACGACTTGCAGTTGGACTTGGGTTCTATAACCAAGAGAGCCCAAGAGTAGGATCTCCAAGTTGGAACATGACCGGCATGCATACAAATATGGGCCTAGTCACTTTATACAAAGATTTGGTATTTTGGAAGGACAATTGGTAGATTTGGAGTCGTACGACAGGTGCAACAGTGTCAGAACTTTGGGGGGCCCTGAGAGCTCCAAGGTATGAATAGAAAGGCCATAAAGAAATATTAGGCCTGACCCTGGCAGACTTTAAAGAATAGGAAACATAGAGCTCTCAGGCATGCAAGTTTTAATGTATTGCCAGGCATGAATTAAAACATGAGACCTATCATTGTCTGATTGCTGTGCTTCATGGGGAGAGAAAAGGTCACATGGTGGCTAGAGGGCAGCATAGTGTTACTTGGAATGGCTACAGAATCAACATTTTTCAAGACCTTGTCCCAGTGATGTTACACCAGAGAAGGACATTCGTGGAAGAAAATGGGGAGCTTGTAAAATGTCAAATACACCACTCATGGGTTATTCACTTTAGAATCTCTGTCGTTCTGTTATAACAATAGAAACCATGTAGCGACTTCTGCTGTAACCTTGCAGACTCTGACGGAAATTATCCCTGGTCCCCAGCTGAGCCTGAGTGAATCACATGAAGTCACATCCAATGATAATTTCATACATCCTGCCATTAAGCAAGCTGAGGACGCTGATGTGTGAAGGATCATGGGTCATGGGTACCCGCACACGTAGTGTAGGGATAGTGTTGCAGGTATGCTCCTGGTGACAACTAGATGGCAGCCTATGCAACACATGTGATTCTAAGCAGATACAAGCCACAGAAAGACTATTACTTATAAGTAATATTTGCCATACATTCACAGTTGGTGATCTCACCCACACTTTACTTTTGAGGCAGATAGAATTGATTTAAATATGAAACATGAAAAACTGTATGTAGTATAGCAAGTGATAAACTGATAAGAAATAAAACCGCAATTGAAAATTTAGAGAAACAAATGTATGTGCACTGTAAAAGCATTGGAAACAGCTTACACAATAAACCACCTAATGCTTAAGAGTCCTTCCCTGCTAAAGTGATAGGCCTAGTGCCCTTAAGAGATGCAAGTCCCAAGAAGATACCTTTTGCAGCAGGCCAGCAGTCTTCAAAGTTAACAAACAACTATAGGCCAGTGTGTTTCTCGTGTTTCCTGCAAGGATTTTTTTCAATGGCAGTCTTTCTACAGTGCCTTTGGTTTCCTCACTGGAGTGGGCGGACTGGCCTTTCAAATAGGCATTTGTACGCGGAGCGCGCGGTGTGCGCAGTGTGTTTCTCGTGTTTCCTGCAAGGATCATTTTCAACGGCAGTCTTTCTACGGTGCCTTTGGTTTCCTCACTGGAGTGGGCGGACTGGCCTTTCAAATAGGCATTTGTACGCGGAGCGCACGGTGTGCGCAGTGTGTTTCTCGCGTTTCCTGCAAGGATCATTTTCAACGGCAGTCTTTCTACAGTGCCTTTGGTTTCCTCACTGGAGTGGGCGGACTGGCCTTTCAAATAGGCATTTGTACGCGGAGCGCGCGGTCTGCACAGTGTTTCTCGTGTTTCCTGCAAGGATCATTTTCAACGGCAGTCTTTCTACAGTGCCTTTGGTTTCCTCACTGGAGTGGGCGGACTGGCCTTTCAAATAGGCATTTGTACGCGGAGCGCGCGGTGTGCGCAGTGTGTTTCTCGTGTTTCCTGCAAGGATCATTTTCAACGGCAGTCTTTCTACAGTGCCTTTGGTTTCCTCACTGGAGTGGGCGGACTGGCCTTTCAAATAGGCATTTGTACGCGGAGCGCACGGTGTGCGCAGTGTGTTTCTCGTGTTTCCTGCAAGGATCATTTTCAACGGCAGTCTTTCTACAGTGCCTTTGGTTTCCTCACTGGAGTGGGCGGACTGGCCTTTCAAATAGGCATTTGTACGCGGAGCGCGTGGTGTGCGCAGTGTGTTTCTCGTGTTTCCTGCAAGGATCATTTTCAACGGCAGTCTTTCTACAGTGCCTTTGGTTTCCTCACTGGAGTGGGCGGACTGGCCTTTCAAATAGGCATTTGTACGCGGAGCGCACGGTGTGCGCAGTGTGTTTCTCGTGTTTCCTGCAAGGATCATTTTCAACGGCAGTCTTTCTACAGTGCCTTTGGTTTCCTCACTGGAGTGGGCGGACTGGCCTTTCAAATAGGCATTTGTACGCGGAGCGCGCGGTGTGCGCAGTGTGTTTCTCGTGTTCCTCGGGGAGCGAGGAAGGAGCAGAAATCAGGAAACCAGGAAAACCGACGACTAAAGGTACTGTGAAAATCTTCTTTGAAACACATGGAACCTGGCCATTACAAATGCTTGTTTCTGCTGGACTATCTATGGCAAATATTAAATAACTAGCGTACTTGCCTGATTAAGGGAAGGGAAGCTTGGGAGTGAGAGAGTTATTATTGTCACAGCCCTCGATTCCGCTATACACTATTGCACAGACCCTGGGAGTGTGATAGATATTCTACCATAGCCCTCGGTCTGCCCTTAATCTACCCCGGAACCTCAGACAATTGACTCTATTGTGAGCCGAGTGCAAAACTAGATCACTAGTACATAACTAAGGGAATCATAAGCTCTGGTATAAATCGCCCAAAATGCCGGGAAAGGCGGCAAATCGTAATAAATCTGCGGCGGCCAGGGCAAAGAAACCTTATGGCTTACGTTCAAACAAAGAGACCGTGGACACATGTAATAAAAAGTCTCTGGCACGCGGGGGACCAAAGGAACTTGGAGATAAGCCTGAGGCCCCACAAAAGGGACCGCTAGATGCCTACTTCCCAAGTAAAACGAGCGAAGGAGAGGCTGATGTTGCACGGAATAAAAACAATGTCTCACAATTGGAGGGAGAAGGAAGCTATCTCCCTCTGGACTTGGACAATGACTCCCTTTTGCAATTGTGCTATGCACTACAAGAACGAGTGGGAACTCAAGAAGGGACCCAACTAGGAGTAGAACAGTTGGAGCTCCCACAAATTGGTAACTCAATTGTGGAAAAACCGGCTGAAAATACAGAACGGGTGCTCGTACATGAGAATTTGGTGGCTAGTCATGTACTAAGGGGAAATGGATCTCCCATTTTGATAGCCTCTGCATCACAAACTGAAACTACCCCCCATGTCTCCATACCTGCTACCACAACTACTTCTGTACCAAAGGCACCAAGGCTATCAGCGAGTCCCAATATGGTTTTTGACTCAGCAAATCCAACAGAAGACCCCATGCATCCAGATTTCAGTGTACATGAAACTTCTCAAACTGGAAACGCGACACTGAATTTTGCCATTAAAATCCTATTAAAACTCTGTGGAACGATGCATGAGGACCTGAAAGCTCAGGGGAGGGTGATCTTAGCACTACATAAACTCCTAAAAACAACTAACAAAATACCTAGTTCCCCCTCTACAGACCGGAGAGGCACACCGACATTTGATGATTCGCATGAAGATTTGGATAGAGTAAACGCAGCCCAGATGGCGGAAAAGATGCCAAATGACCGAGATGAGAAGAGATCAGCGGGAGAACAGGAAGAGGAACCCGAAATAGTGGGTCTATTAAGCAGGAAACAAAAAAGAACTGCGAATAAAAGGGCAGAGAAAATAACTAACCCCCCCCCTCCCCGGAACTCCACTCCTTGCCCCCCTCCGGGCAAAAATATCTCCAAAAAAAATATCTCCAAGAAGCAGCGCAAACGTGCGGCACGTAAGAAAAGAAGATCTGCCCAAACAGTGGGCACTTTGACGAGCTGGCTTATGGAAGAACAACCGGCGCACGAAAATCAGAACTTGGCAGCTCAGTCGGTCTCCTCTACTTCATCTGACCCGGACCTATCCCTCAGGAGGCCAGAACCAGTACCCGAGCTGGAACCCATACCGGGCCCACTACTAGAAGGAGAAATCATGGAGGAATGTGGGAGTGTTGAGCCACCTAAGGTGGACATTAAAAACGTGATTATATCCCCGGTTGAGAATGGCAAAACTGGCATACAGCTGAATCGATCTACACTCTTTGCCTTATTTGCCAAAATACCGTCACTAAGAATCTTAAATTCTGATGACGTAGATTTTGTTGAACCCTCACACAGTAAAGAAGGGAAACATACAACCATCCATTGCTACCTCCCGGAAACTGCTGCTATAATAAGGGCTAATCATTCATCTATTAAATATCTAGGATACGAGTTGGACGTACCTATTATTGAAGAGATGATTGATGAAAACTGCCAAAAATGCAAGTGTGCATGTTCTACTAGCCCTTTAACATCAAATATAACAAAAGCCACCCAAAGGCTTAGTGATGAGCAAGGTTGGGAATGGCTCCAAGAAAGGCTTGCGCAGAAAGAAAGTGGGTGAATTTCAATAATATCTAGCTGGAATACAAGGGGATTTAGTCACTGGACGAGTGAGGGCCCTGCCCGGGAACTACTTTTGGCCAATGACTTATTCTTACTCCAAGAAACGTGGGTAACCTTTGATCTGGAATTTGATGGATACGTAACTTATCAAAATATGGCCATCAGGGGAGAACGGGGAAGACCGAAAGGGGGATTATTAACTAGTGCTAAAACAGCATACAACCCTAAATTGATCCATCAGGATGGCCCTGGAGGTAATATCCTAGCAATTCAAATAAGTCCACCAGGTGGTTGGGCGGGAAGAAAGAAGGTCCTCATAATAAACATCTATGATCCACCTAGGGACGCGATCACTGAAGCATTGGGAGATAATTTGGACTCACTGCTAACCACCTGGAGTTTGGGGGAAGAAGGAGCCGCTATCCTTCTGGGAGGTGATATAAATGCGAGATGCCGTGATACAGAAGGTTGTGGGAACTACCCCTTTGTACAGAATATCTGCGAGATATCTACACCGCAGAGTAATAACAAAGGCAAACTATGGCTAGAAATTCTTAAGGAATGGAATCTTACCATACTAAATGGATGGACAAGGGGGGATATACCGGGTAAAGATACTTGGTTGGTAGGAAAAAAGCATTCTGTTCTGGATTATATAGCCACCTCTGAGGGCCTGCTGAATCACGCTCTGCAGTTAAAGGTTACCCTGAATAACTTCAGCGATCATGGCATGTTAACTTTAAGTATGGAGGGTGGTGGAGAATTGGCAGAGGATGGCATATGGAGTGAAATTAGACCTAACGAGGCGGGAAACAAGATCAGATGGTCTCAACGAAATATCGAAAAGATGACATGTATCACCTTCCCAAACGGCATTAACATTAAACAGCTATTGAAGGGAAAGAGTCCGGAAGACATTGAGTGTTGGATCACACATCTGACTCACTCACTGTTTAGGGGTACTCGGGGCCCAGGATTGAGCTGGAATAGAAGGGGAAAACCAAACTTTGATATCAACATAAGAGACCAAAAACGTATTATGCGCCGAGCCATTAGAAGCATCAGAACGCATAAGACTATCCAATGTAATGAAGAGGAGTACAAGGCTGAGATGGCTGCAATAAAAAGAAAATACCGGAGATGGCTTAGAATGTACCGGCAAACTCAAAAAAGAAAACAATGGCAGAATTTTGTAGTAGCTTTATGTAGTAGGAATAGCCGTAGTGTTTGGCAGATACTGGCCCAGGCGGGGGGTGAACAGAAAATGAGAGTTCTTAATCCCATTGCAAGGGATACGTGGGTTGAATACATCTCTAACAAATTTTATAAAGAGACCATGAACATCACTAATAGCTTGGGTTGTGTAAAAATATGGCCCCTCCCCCTTAGCTATAATATTATAAAACAATGTATTCTGAATCTAAAAACATCAAATGCCCCCGGCCCAAATGGCTTAGCTAACGCAGTCTTGAAGAAAGACCCACATAATTGGGCACAACTTTTACTCACCTTGTACTCAAGAATCTGTAGAAATTGTCAGATACCGACTTCCTGGAAAAAATCTATATTAATCCCGATATATAAAAAGGGGGAGCGGACTAAACCTATTAACTACCGGCAACTCTCTATGCTGGACGTCTCCAGTAAAATCTTTAATACTCTGGTCCTTAAAGAAATAGAAAGGTGGGTTACTGAAAACTGCATTTTAAATTAAGCACAAACGGGCTTTAGGCCGGGATCTAGCACTACACATAACATCAGGATACTGGACCAATTAATCAACAACACCACGAGCAGCAAAGACTCCACGCTATACATCGCTTTTGTAGACTTTAGTAGCGCCTTCGATTTGGTGATACGGAACATATTATGGTCTAAATTAAAGGCGTTGGAATGTCTGATGTGGATTCTAAATATATTAATTGCCTTATATAGCAATACATCTACCAGGGTGCGCCTTAACGATCAAGGTGATATTACGGATAATATCAATATCAACATGGGAGTCAAGCAAGGTTGTATAACCGCACCCATGCTATTTAACATATATATAGCTGACCTGCTAGATTATATGGCTACAAAATCATATTGCCCCCCGAAACTAGGTAACACTCCTGTAATAGGAATGCTATATGCGGACGATTTGATTCTTTTAGATCGTACGATGTCCGGTATACAGAATATGATGAATGAGTTAGGGGAGTATGCCACCCAGATAGGACTTGTAATTAATGTGGAAAAGACAAAAATAATGACAATAGCACGAAAGGGACCTCATCGCACGGGTATAGATACCAAGGTGGGTAAAATTGAGGTTGTAGAACAATATCCCTACCTGGGCTTGGACTTTAAAGCACCCACAAACTATGATGCCATAATAAGACACAAGACACGGAGAGCGAAATTACTTACACTCCAGGTGTGTAAATTTGCAAAGGGTACGGCTGGCTTCAGTATGGCTGGTATATTGAAACTCTACCTTCAATGTTTTGTGCCGGCAGTTCTCTATGGTTTGGAGGCATTGGCCATGCAAGACCTAACCTGGCTTAACACTTTGGAAGGCCACTTCTGGCGTATGGTGCTGGGACTGGGTCCTTCTTGCTCGATACAATATCTCCGCCTAGAACTGGGCCTCATCTCCCTGAGAGGTAGAGCACTTCGGGCCCGAGGTGCTTTCTACCTAAAATCACGTGCAGAGCCCCATTGTAAACTGCTGGGCCTGGCAGGAAAAAATTACGACACAGAAAGGCACCTACGTGGTACTAATTACAAAGACCTGAATGAAACATTATTTAGGGAAATTGATTGGTCCTATACAAACTTGAGCAAATTACCATACATCCATCAAAAAAAGGCATTTGAGGACAAGCTGAATAAATGGGACTGGTGTGCAAACCTAGACCACTTGTCCAAATTGAAGGGATATGAGGCGGTTAGATATGTCTCATATAGATATTTAAAAGTGCAGCCATATCTGTTACTATGCCCGGCCCCTGAGGTGAGAAATTTCTTGTTAAGATTAAGAATCAACCAGTTGCCTGTATTGACTATCATAGGACCACGACTGAAAATACCTGGGGAGGCCAGGATATGCAGTATCTGTCAGGGGGCAGGAAAATTGGAAACCACTAGACATGTGTTAACCCTGTGCCCTAAATTGGGCCCTATATATATGAATGCATATGATAAATGGGTCCATAATTATGAGGCAATTATTGAGGATGACTTTTGGTATATGTGTTTAAATACTGAATCTCTTAGTTTGCAGTTGTCCCTTTTTAGAGTATGGACACAAATTATGCCCTTACTATCACCAACACAGGAATAGCAGTAACAAGGACATCAATTACCATTAAATAATAATAACAATAACATCAGTAGAATTAGAACGCACCTTTCGTACTGTAATTATGATTATAAATGTGATTCTAATGGTAGTGTAGTATACTGTTGTGACATTACGCTGTCCTGAGCTTTTATATTTTAACTTTTGTATTTGATATATATTTGATACATTTTATATTGCATATATTTTTTATTACACTTATTTCTTTATATAACCTATATTAGTATAAATGTTTATATATGGATAAGTGATGTATCAATGAATGTGTTTAAAATGTGTTGTGTAAAATCCATTTCTTGGATTATACCACAATAAAGTATTATATATACTATAGGCCAAGGCAACAGGTGAGTAGAATGTTCCAATGATGCAGATACAAAAGTATGTTCAAAAGATTAGGGGCCTCCTCCCAATCCCACCATTGTAAGGGAAGCCCTGGGATGGGGGTCCTTGGCCAAACTTTACTGATCATGACCAGGGAAGGAAGAGGAATTTACGCCTGTACAACACAGGCGTGAGGGGGTGCAAAAAGCTTTGCAGTTTCACCCACCCTTACTGATTCCACTAGAAACCCCCTAGAGGGTTCCTAGATTTGCTGGTCCCAGTTACTTTGATTCTGTTTCAAGGGTTCCAAGTGCTTCTGGTGCATTTGTAGTTTTCGGTGCCTGGTTTGGGTCCAGCTAGGCAGAAGTTCCAAACTCTGGTGATATTTAGCAGCTGGGCACAGCAGATGTTTTCAGGCAGTGACCACAGCAGGTCTCACAATGACAGGAGACTGGCAATTGGTACTGTGGCATGCAACTCAAGTGGCAAAGACGTAGTGCTTCATAAAGGCCCCTTGTCACGATGGAGATCAGCAGCTGCAGGAGGAGATTTCTTAGGCCTCATGCTGGTGACCTGGGGAGTACCAAGCTGAAACTCTGAAGGGAGATCAATGAATGGATGATGCCCGTGCTGAAGCAGGGCAGTCCACACAATGATTCCGGGACACTTACTAAGGCTCCAAGAAGCAGGCTCTTCAGGCAGTGGTCTAGGCTGTTTGTTCCATCAGGCCAAGTGTCAAAGCACCAAAAGGGTCGTCAGGAGATTGACCAAAAGCGACAGGGCTTCACTGAGACTTGCCTTTATGCAATGCTGGATGTGTTCAACTGCCATCCTCGGGTATTCAGCGGGTTGCGGCTCTTTGTAGATATGTTGGCTCCAAATGACGATCTGAAGAATGGCTGCAGTCATCCCCAGTCGATCAATGGTTAAGGAGCTTCACCATTCAGAGTGGACAGCTTCTTGCCTCACAACTGTCCAGCAACAAACATACCCTAGGCCTGAGTGTGGAATGGGAATAGACTGTCGCAGACCCCACATCCAGCCAGCTACTCCCACCAATGCGGTCTCTGGGTGACCGCAGGGTTTACCCTATATGGCATTTCCCGAGGGGGCAGAAAGGCTAAAGGCCAAGATAAACAATGATGGGGCAGGGTGAAAAACCGTGGAATGGTGATTTTGAATATATTGTACTCAATATGGACTCATGCAGTAAAATGCAAAAGTGCCCATGAGGAAAAGTAAAAAAAAAAAAAAGAAGAAAATGATCAGCTGACACCAGCCAGTCTAGGATACATCATAAAAGTAACAAAAACGTTACAAAAAGTAAAAGGGATACAAAGTAATCCTGCTGCACTACACTGTAAGTGTGACTCAACTGTTCTGGACACCAGAGTTCTGGCCCACCTCCCTTGGCCCTCTCCATACACCCATTCTGTCAATTCGGAACCTTGCAGTGTGGATTTCGGCCACTCTGACCATGGATGAACAGGTCAAAGCAGTGTGTAAATCTGGCCATTTCAAACTCTGGGTCCTCCGGAAGGTTCTTCCTTTCATTCCCACAGCTAATCAAGCCCCGGTGGTTGCTGCTTTGGTCCTTAGTGTTTTGTACTGCTGCAATTCTCTGTATCTGGCTCAGCCCGGCTACCTAACTAGCCGCCTGCAGCTGCTTCAAAACGCTGCCGCAAGAGCCATCATCGCCCTCCTTTTGGAACCCATATGACCCCACTGTTGAGGCAACTACACTGGCTCCCTGTCGCCCGTCGGATCATGTTTGAGTCTATGTGCATAGTGCACAGAGCCCTTTATGGCGTAGGCGCAGAGTTCCTGCAATCAAAATTCCCCCTCTACCTTCCTACTCGATCTCTTCGATCGCAAGCAACCCTGCTGGTGGCAGTGCCTCGATTTAAGTTAGCCCGTAAGGGTGGTTGGGCCATTTTGGTTGCTGCCGCTAAGCCATGGAACGATCTTCCTCTGCCTCTGTGGGAGACCACAGACCAACTGGTCTTCCGTCGGAAGCTGAAGACCCTGTAGAATATCTTTCCTCACCTCTCCAGCGCAATGATGCCTTTGGGCGCACATGCGCTTAACAAATAGTGATAACATAACGTGTGCAGCCTAAAATCAACGAGACTCTACAAGGGTGCCATTTCCCCTGCACTGGCAGTTTTCGGGACTGACCACTGCCCCCTAACCAGATGTACTAAGCAAGAGAAGTCGAGCAAAAAGGCCTTGCCCTCCATAAGTCAGGAATCAAGTCATAGAAAAAATGTCAGGGTTACATTGATGTTAATGAACGTGGTCAACCGTACTGGCACGTCCCTGCATTAGCACATCTCTGTGATGTCCACCCTACTGCGATACTGCTCAGACCCTATGAGCGCCTCTGCTAGGGTGCTGCTGGTGTCCTGGATCCGGGTGTTGAGGCGGTGGGGAATGCATGCTGCACAATTCTCTTAAACAATCATTTCTTGCTCTCTTCACAGCTCACAGCCACCGAGTCATTCTCTGACGGTTAAGTATTCAAAAAGATGGATCGAAAATGCAGAATCAAATCCTTTAACAGTGCTGTCCAGTAAGTTCTCTTCTGATTTGGGCGCTTTGATAAATCCTGTCACGGCAATTACCATGGAAGTATTGCACCCAGCCAAACAGGATGTCCGTACCGGATTGTCTACATCTGCTGATTTAAATTCTGAAAAATGTTTGAAGTTTACAGAGCACATATTTAATAATTCCACACAATACATCAGCCAATGTTTTACTGTCTCACTACTGATTTGCAAAATCAACAACGTACTTGTTCAGGGGCTTTAATACCATATTGTGCCAATATTTGCTTTGAAGAAATGCAGTTCCAACGGAAACAATGAAAGGTCAATTGTCTTAATCTATCTGGGTAGATACTCAAAAAGGGTGCTAGGGTTCCTAGTTTTTTATGTTCTCTCTGCAAGTGAGACAGTGAGGTATAGGAGTTCAGGGATTCCTGCGTGCTGATCCAATCATACCGGTATAAAATCAGTTTCACTTTAGCAGGCAATTGCATCAATTCATTTATTGAGCTCCCAATGTTTTCTAATATAGAAATACTTCATTCCTGAATAACTTTCACTGGAGCACAGCCCTGTTCTGAATAAATAGCATTAAAATCCATAAATAAAGATTTCTTCACTGGACATAAAATCTTGCTTAATAACGAGAGGATCCTCCAATATGCTCTTGCCTTCAATCACGCGATTCCCAGATGATATCTTATAACGTCAATCGTGAAAGAGCATGCAATTTTCAAGGTTCTATCACATATTTTACCTTCCAAAACAGGGAGGTAGTCCAATATCTTTAGTGGATAAATTGGCTAGCCATATCAGCAGCACAAGTTTTGAACCACCCATATATATTTGTTATGCTGGGGCCTGCATTGATCAAAAACCCTAAATAGGTCAATGATTGAACTTTGGATATTCCCACCTTCCCAGTATACCAAAGGGGTTTGCTCTTTTTCTTAGATTTAGTCAGATGCATAATCTTTGTCTTTTTAGGGTTGACCTTCGACAGATCTTCCACAAACTTCAAAAATGCGTTGATCAGTCTTTGAAGGCCAATTGCGGTGGCGTCAAATAATAGATAATGGTCGGCATAAGCCAGCCACCGAAAACGCAGAACCTGAATTTTAGGCGAAACAAAGGTTGCAGGTAACAAATAATTGTTGAATGGGTGCTGCACCAATCTTGTAAACAATATTTCCCTGCTCTCTTCACAGCTCACTGCCACCTCAGTCATACTCTGGTGATTAAGAATTCTGAGCCACTGCTGATTCTGTAGCTCTACTTGATGGTAGTCCCAGTTAGGGAGATTTTTGCACAACCCTCTGATGAGGGCTGTATAATCATCTAACCTAATGGTTGAATATTGTGTCTCCTGAAAGGAAGGACCAGACTCATTGAGGGTAAGTCTAGCAGAGCAGTCAGGCTTAATGTTGGGGAGGAGGAAGGTTGGCAGGGAGGTACAATTAGTCCTAATAGACACCACACAGGAACACCCCACACTGGTATACTGTAAAAATGTACATTGCATTATAAGGTCACACATGAAATATTTATGGGGGGGCGGGGATAGGTACTAAAGTTAAACAGAACAAATAGAGCATTGTGTAGATATAAAAACAGTTATTGCCCAGTGAAGGCCTAACTCAATCCTTAACTTAAAATGTCAGTCCTCATACCTGGTGGAGGGCACTATACATTTAAGCTTTCAGATGCAAGTTAACCTCTTTAGTGCCAAGGACGAGGTATCTCGTCCTTGACATTACGTACGCAGTGCCAACGACGAGATAGCTAGTCCTTTTTGGCACCCCGTTTTGTGCGAGCCCTGCTAAGCAGGGATCGCACAAAACTGAAATCCAACCCCCGGGCTATGTGAGGAGGAGGTTCCTCCTCACGGCCCGGGGGTTGGATTTCTGTCAGTTTCACCGCAGCAGCCATTTCGGGCTGCTGCAGTGAAAATAAAAGGTGAGTTTCCACATTTCTCTCCCTCAATCTGCAGCACTATTGTGACGTTCAGATTGAGGGAGGTGACGTTGGAAAGGGGAGACTCTGCCCTTTCCAAAAACACCTTTTTTGAAGCATTGCTGGGCGCGGAGCGGGCGCAGAGCGCTCACCCACCCAGCAATGCCACTAGAGCACCAGGGATCTCTTTGTGATGTGGGAGGGGATAGGGGTCTGCTTACTATGTACTCTTCCCCCCCATCCCCTCAAACATGGGGCCACCCATTTTGGCATCCCTGGGGGAAGATGGGTGATCATCTTCCCCCAGGGAGGGGGGGCGCAAAAAAATATAAATAAAAGGAGATTTGGGTGGGGTGGGGGGACAGTAGCCACCAGGATTTTATTGGCCAATGAGAGGGGGGTGCCCCCCCACCCTAAGTGGATGGGGGCACCTCATGTAGCCCTCCCTGGGGGCAGATTTCTGCCCCTATGAAATGGTACAAGATATACCTCCATCCATTTGGGGTGGGGGGAGAGGCCACTGGATATATTGGCAGAGGCCCATGTTTTGCTCCCCCCCCCCCCGGGGGGGCAGATGGACACACTCATGTGCCCATCTGTCCCTAGGGAAGGGGCAAAACAAAAACAACAAAAAAACACAAAAAAAGGTTTCGTTTTGGTGGGTTTGGGGGCACTAGACCACCAGGATTGTTTGTGTCATGAAAGGGGGGTGGCCCTCTCACCTCATCCCAAGTAGATGGAGGGGGCACCTCATGTAGCCCTGCCTGGGGACATATTTCTGCCCTTAGGAAGGGGCATCTGCCCCCAGGGAGGGCTATATGAGATGCACCCCCATCCATTTGGGGTGGGGAAGGAGAGGGCCACCAGAATTGTTGTGCCATGCCCCCCAAGCATGGGGCAGTACGTTTTGCCCCCCCTCCCTTGGGCCATCTGCCTCAAGTGAAGGGGAGAAACAAAACAAAACAAAGGAAAATAAAATGGGGGTTTGATGGTGGGGGCCACTCTAGACCACCATTGAGTTATGTATTGAAAAGGGGGTGGCCCTCTCCCCCCACCCAAAATGGAGGGGGGGCATCTCATGCAGCCCTCCCTTTGGGCAGATTTCTGCCCCTACGTGGCCTCAGGGAGGGCTACATGAGATGCCCCCAACCATTTGGGGTGTGGGGGAGAGGGCCAGTAGAAAACTTAACACAGGGCCCCCAAAGCATGGGGCAGTACGTTTTCGCCACCCTGTGTGCAGATAGGCACACTGATGTGCCCATCTGCCCCATGGTGAAGGGGCAAAACAAAAACAAAAAAATATCGAAATACAGGGAAGTTTCTGTAACGCAGACCAGCCAGTGAGTAGTTATTTGTTTTTGCTGCAGTGCCCATAGGTAAGAAATGTTTCCTTGAGGGGAAATTCTGTAACGCAGGCCAGCCAGTGCTCCAGGCGGGTCGGGTGATGTCCCTGGCCTTGGGCGGCTGTCTCCCATGTGGTTTGACCGTCCCCAAGCTGTAACGCAGGCCAGCTAGGACTCCAGGATGGGCAGAGGTGATGCCTCCGGCCTTCGTCGCCTTGTCTCCCATGTGGGTCCACCGTCCCCAAGTCCAGCAGTGGGTCCAGGGAGCCCCAGCAGAGTCTCCGACCTTTCCCAGAGGGTGAAGCTGTAACACAGGCCAGCCAGAGCTCTAGGAAAGTTGGGGGTCATGTCCCTGGCCTTGGGCACCCGTCTCCCATGTGGGCCAGTGCCGTAGCTGGTAGTACCACATCCTCTCCTTTTCCCCACTCCAAAGCCTTCCTTGCATTCTATGAATGACCTTATCTCTTCACCCTAAAACATGTCTTGTGGCACTCTCCTCCTGCCAATTGCTGAATGCTTTGTTTGACCCCTGGTGTGAATTCTTGGTTCCCATAGATTGGTGCAAGCAGAGATGGTAATGTGGTGATCCCGTACCTCTCTACCAGGTATCTGGCCACTTTGGCCTGTGTTGCTGTGGCAGCCACTACACCTCCCTCAGCTTGTGTCTCGCCACCGCTCGGTCCATGGCCACCCACAATTTCCCCTGCTGCCCGCAAACCATTCCTGTATAATACGTAACTTGGCTGCCTCGTAATACATTTGGAAATCCGGGCGCACCATCCCTCCGTCCCCTTGGTGTTGTCAACGTGGCCCGGCTTAACCTCAGCCTCTTCCCTCCCCCATATGAATTTGCTCATTAACTTTCCCAGTTCCTTGAAGAAGCTGTTCGGAAACCGCTGTTGGTATCGCTTGATACAGATATAATAGTCTTGGCAGCGTCACCATCTTAATTACTGCCATTCTCCCCACCCATGAGACCCTAAGGTTCTTCTATTTTAATGCTATGAGCTTTGGCAGATAGCTAGCCACATACCAACCTGACAATGTGGGCTTCATCTGGACTCCCAAGTATTTTATCCCTTCTGATTTCCTGAGAACGGCGACATAGCTTTCAATTCCGCTGCTTCCCTTCTCCTTACCGTGACATTAAGTAGCTCAGATTTTTCAAAATGGAGTTTTAGCTCAAAGGCCTTCCCAAAGCTCTCTAGTAGCACCCGGCACGCCCCCAATGACTCCCTTGGCTTTGTTAGTGTTAAAATCATGTCATCTGCACATGCACTACGTTATGCTGGATCCCTCCAAAGGGTATCCTGTGTACCTCCCTCAAGTCTCTCAGTGCTTGCAATAGCGGCTCTAGATATATCACGTAGAGCAAGGGCTAGAGGGGGCACTCTTGCTTTGTACCCCTGATTAATTAACCCAGGATGGGGTCCCATATTAAGCAGGCAGGTCTTAAGCGCCTTGTAGTTGGCTGTACCATGCAGAGAAAGTCCTCACCCACCACCATCTTCTCTGCATCTAGGGAGAGCAGAATCAAGAGCAGGCTTGACTTGTGTGCCTTCTCCAGTAAATGAGCCACATGCCTGATGTTGTTGAATCTCTGTCGCCCAAGTACAAAACCTTCTTGGTCAGTGTGGATCAAGATCGGGAAATATGCCTCCAATCTGCTGGCCAGTATTTTAGTATAGATTTAAGCATCAACGTTTATGAATGCTATTGGTCTGTATAATGTTCACATGATGTTGTCTTTGTTGGATTTGGGGATAAGAGATATTTTTGCTTCTTCCATGGAAGCCGAGATTCTCTGTGTCTCCCGAAAGTGATTGAATAGCTGGGTGAGGTGTGGGGGTCAGATTTCCCGCATAAGTTTTGTAAAATGCTGCCGTAAATCTGTCTGGTCCCAGCACCTTATTGGGAAGGAGGCCCACTATAACCTTTCTCACCTTCCTGCAAGACCTCTCTTCCAAGTATTTCCCTTGCCTCGCCACTCACTGAGGGAAGGTAAATCCCTTGCAAAAATGTTGTTTGGCACCGGCTCGACCGACCCTGGGTCTTATATAGATCCTCGTAGAAATCATCAAAGCTTTATTGGATTTTCTCTGTTAGAATGGCAGACCCCCTGTTCGTCCCCTATGGCTGTAATGGTGTTGTCCCTGACCGCGATCCTGAGGAGTCGAGCAAGGAGCCCTTCCACCTTGTTGGCTTTTGCCTAAAACTTGAGCCCTATAAATAGCAGTGCTACCTCCGGTCTTTTGGTCCAAAGTACGTTCAGTTGGCCCAGCGCCTGCCTATATTCCTTAACCATTCCTGGAAGGAGTCTCTCCTACTCTACGCCTCGCCTCCTCCACCTCCCTCTCAGCAGCTTCTTTTTAAAGGGGGAATTGAAGGATCCGTTCACCCATGGATTGGCATCCCGGGACAACCATGACCTCAATGGCCCAAAAGAAGAATCATCGTCCTTCAGTGGAGTGGGATCCACCATCCAGAAGTTGAATCCACTGCTGAGATGGCTCAAAGAGGATGGAGGAACCTGCACACGGCAGACTCAGCGGCTCAGCAGGCAAACTTGGTCAGCACACCAATAAAAATGTCCTCTGCAGCAGGAGAGTGGTGGTGGAGACCAGAGACGACCTATGCAAGCAGGTTTGGGAGCCCCAACAATTTTCCAGGGGACGACAGCTTCCAAAATCAAGATGGTATGCCTTGGCATGAAAATGTGGTAAAAAGGCCAGGAAATTAGCCCTAGGATTGTGGGCCTGGCCCCAGCAGATGAGCAGGACCAAAAACAGGATGAGATGATCTCATGAAGGACACCCAGCAGCCAAGGACCCAAATCGGAGCTAGGCCACTGCATCCAGCCAGTATGGCCAGAAAACAGCCTCCAAAGGCAGCAACGGCAGGAAACTGCCAAGAATCATCGAACAGGTAAGCAGACCTCCGTATCCTCAAAATCCAGCAGCTCTGAGCTCAGGAACAGAGTTTACCCTATATATTTCTTCACTCACAGGGCTGGCTTCTGCCAGCCCACCAATCCCATTAGGGGATTTAAAACAAAGGTTTTGGTGGCCAGTTAAAAAATTATAAAGTAAATATCAATATCAGTAAATCAGGTTGGCCTCAGAAACAGCCAAATACTGAGGCCCACCTTCACAACAAGTGTAGTGGCCTGGCCAGGGCCAGCAGCTGGTCTAAACCTGTCTGAACCACCATGGAGGCTGCCAGCTTGGGCTCACAAAAAGCCCATGTTGCCAGAATGGCCATTGTGAGGCCTGCCTCGTGGTTTCCCTGAACAAAGGATGCACCTAAAACAAAATGGCTGAAAGTAGGACTTAAAAAGAGCCCTTAGCCAAAGGCTACCATATAAGCACATTGGTCTGCTAATGCGGTAAATCGGCTTGCACCCCTGGTGAAGTCAAAACTAAATATAAGCTGCCACCAGCCTACCAGTTTGGTATAATTGTTGTGGGTGAATTGTGTGTGTGCTTAGAGGAATTGCCTTGATTAGGCATTCGCCAAATTGATATTTGCCTTGAATGTATTTGGTCATTGTAACGCTTTGTACTTAGCACATTGACTTCTTCTTCCAATCAGGTACTTTAGTAAATTGAAAGAAGCAGGGAGACAGTTCTCAGCCCTAATGCTTCAGTTTGCTCACTATATTACAACTTTAACGTTGTAATTGTTGCTTCTTGCTTGCAAGCGCTGTAGTCCTTGTGAACTACCTTACTGAGCAGCCTACAGGCCGTGTTGGGAAGCTGCTGGTTTGTGCCAGTTCATATCCGCAGAGTGCAGGCGAGTGAGGTTCCTCTGTGTTCTGTGAGACAACACATTTAAGGTATTATATCACATATATTCTAAGCCTAATCCTCATATCATCCTGCATGTCACATCTGCATCTTCTATTTGAGTAGCTGTGCAGCGAAACAAGGGGCACCAAACCTCATGGTATTGAGTCATATTGCTCAAAACAGGATATTGTAGCACGCCATCACTCTCTTAAATACCCCCTCCATTAAGTTAGTACCATCACCAGCACATACACGCACCCAGGAAATTGAACCTGGTACTGTTTGATGTCCTAGGCACACAGGCTGATAACACAGAGGCCAGAGAAACGTTTACTTCCTCGGCACCAAGCAGCTCTTAAGTGGAAGCCATTCCTAATTTTGATACCAAAACATGTCTCGCACAAAGCATTTGCTAACTCCGTCAAGACAGATGCTAATTCTACACAGTCCTTCAAGGCTGACACTAATATGACAACCCTTCAAGCCTTATATCTCAGCATAGTCCTCCTGAACATCGTACAACATGGAGCGAGGTTGAAGATTATCTTACCACATCCAGTGTGGATATACTGGCCATCAGAGACATGGCTGAATAAAACCACTCGTATGGCAGCATCACTAGCCCTTCACTGGGATTACAAAATCCTTAGAGCTGACTACACTGCCCAAAGAGTGCCTGCGGGGGTTGCCCTCATAGTTGCGAATAATTTGGACTGTCAAGTAGTTAATCATGCCAGCCCAGGGGGCTGCGAAAGTCTGCTAATAAAAATTAAAATCAATCCAAATACCTCTGTGAGCGTCCTAACCATCTATAGACCTAAGGATATGCCTTTATTCGAGGAATCACTCCTTTACCTCCTCAACAGCATCACCAGGTCTAAGTCGCCTGTGATTGTCCTAGCTGACTTCAAATACTGGACTGAAGACAAACATGACAAACCAGCTACATCGTTACTAGCAGCTCTGGATGCCATTGGCTATATCCAATGGATTAAAGAACCCACCCATACGGACAGGCACACCCTTCACTTCTCCGCGCTCTTGAACTCTCAACTACTGGCTCTTGTCTCCCTAGAGAATGTCACAGACTTCGTCCATAGAGGTTGTGGCGCCAGTAAAAAAAAAAAAAAGAAAGAAAATGAAGCCCGAGAGCCTAAAAGAATGCCTGGTTCAACGATAATGTTGTCCAGAAGTGATTAAAGGAAAGCGCACTGGAAAAGGAATGGGGCAAAAACCCTTTTGCAGATAACATGAATAACTACAAAGATTCAGTAAAACAATTGAAAAATACCAATACGGATGCCAAATCGAAGCATTACAAAACCATAAATAGTGGTGCCAGCTCCAGTGAAATGTTAAACATTCTTTTTTTTCTCAAACGTTTTCATTTTTTGAAGAGCCAACAGAGTTACATTTCGTTAGATATCACAATCTCAGTTGTATGTCGCTATAACTATTATTCCAGCATAGTTTTGTGATTGCGTGTAGTTCTTCAAATGCAACCTTAGTAATGAACTTCACAACATTCCCCCTCCCCCCCTCCGCCCCCACTCCCTTCCCGGTTCTCTTCATCCCCATCAACTGGAATGGTTCCGACTCTGCGTCAATGTTGGCTATTAGCTGTGTCTTGTCCAACTGTTAATTTACATTGGTCTCGTTATAGGGCCGTTCTAACTCTTGCTCACTGAGAACAATTCTGAACTGAAGCTCCTCATCAGTCTTGGTCTGAAGTAATATGCCTCTCTCTCTTTAACAAAGTCTATGAATGTGTCCCAGGTTGCCACACATTTTTTTTGATGTCTTCCTTCCTTCAGGCACTTTCTCCTTTGCTAATATGTTCCAAAGTTAAACCCACCAGCATGCTATCACTGCGTCTTCTGAGTTTTTTCAGCTTTGCGCCAGGGTCATCCTCGCCGCCATTAGTAGGTGAGTAATGAGGACAGTGGTTGAAGTGTATGACAAAAAGTAATGGAACTAAGTTCCCTGCTGGCCTGCCCCCATTCTACACAAACCCCATCGCTATGCCCCCTCCCACACACAGTACAAACCCCCAAACAAACACACCTGCTATTTATGGGAATGTTCAGTGCAGAGCACTGAAGTGCAAGCTTCAACTTCTTCCTACACTTTTATTTTAAAACAAAACCATTCCAGAACGGTTTCTTTTTAAAATAAAAGTATAGGAACAGTGAAACTTAAAAATAAAAAGTATAGGAGCACCGCTCCCGCCCACTTCGACCTCTGAATGAGGGTGACGGTGTTACCTGTTGCAGCATATATTACTTCTACTTCAGTATCCAGCAGCACCACCTTTGGGTCGTATGGGAGCTGTCTCCCTGCAATTTCTTTTTTATGTCCCAAGACCTCCTTCCAATACATCACAGCTTTGGGACAGGTCTACCGCATGTGATATAAGTCCCCTCTGTTACGTCATTGTCTTCAGCAGTCTGGGGAGTATGCACTGTTCATTTTGTGGAGCCTGTGGGTGTTAGATGGAGCATATTTTTATGCCGTCTCTTTAATGGTGGTACCCTTGGATGTTTTTTGTGCCCTCCTCCAGATTTGTCCTCATTCCTCCTCTGTGATGGGCTCCCCCAAGTCCCTTTCCCAATTGTCCTTGTACGAGATCTTATCCCAATTTGTGCATTATCTAGTAACTTGTATGTTCTTGCTAATGCTTTTGAGGTCAGACCCTCTTGTAGGGTGAGCACCAGCTGCGGGGTTCTAGTAGCCGCCTCTTTAACCTCTTTCTGAGAGATCCGGTGTCTTATTTGTATGTATGCATACCTTTCCTATTCCCCTATGCCGAATCTCTTCTTAAAGTCCTCAAACAGTAGGGGGGATCCCTCCTGAAAGAAGTCCTTCAGATAAATTGTCCGTGCCCGTCCCCAGTTCTCCCAAAATTTTCTTTGTTTGCCCGGGGTAAAATCCTGATTATGGGCCATTGGGGTGAACGGTCCTACTCCCGGCTTAATGTGGCATATCCTAAGTGCTTTATCCCATCCCTTCAGTGCTACTTGAGTGGCGTCTAGTAGGTGTCCTTCTGCCCCCCTGGCCTCTTTCCGCAGTGCCTGTAGCACTGCTAAGGGGATGTTGGTCACCCCTTGTTCTATTGCTGCCCATCCCTTTAGCGCATTTCCTCCCATCCATTTCAGCATTGGTGCTATCTGGCTGCTAGTATGTATCTCATCTCTCGATATCGGGGACCCCAAGTCCTCCCAGTAGTGGTGGTCTGGTCAGTACCTTCTTTTTGTATTCTGGGTTTCTTCCCATGCCAGACAAACTTTATCATTTCTTTTTGTAGGTCCATGCTCATCTTGTGGGGTATCTGTCCCGGGAGGGAGCTTACCACATTAAAGAGGCAGGGTAGTAGCGTCATCATAAGTGCAGCAATGCGTGCAAACCATGACAGTTCTTGGGTGTCCCATTTATGTAGGTCCTTCTTTAATTGTCTCCTTAGCAGCGTTATATTTGCCCAATACAGATATTTGTATTCTTTTGTTAGTTGGATGCCTAAGTATTCCATGGCCTTGGATTCCCATGTTAGTGGGTAGTGTGGGT
Source organism: Ambystoma mexicanum (assembly GCF_040938575.1). NCBI lineage: Eukaryota > Metazoa > Chordata > Amphibia > Caudata > Ambystomatidae > Ambystoma > Ambystoma mexicanum. The sequence goes on along the minus strand of NC_090940.1, from coordinate 425,135,554 downwards.
ATCATGCTTTTATTGTTTCAATCACTCTCCCCTCCTCAGTAATGTTCAAGGCTTGTGATTTAGAGTAGTAGCAGGGGATCCTGATATTGTGGCAAATTCCTGTAATCTTTCTAATGCTTTAGGGAGCAAGGTTGCAGTATCTTTTAGGAGCAATAAAATATCGTCGGCGTATAATGAGATTTTGTTTCGTTACCCCCGCTTCCACCTCCTTTATTTCCTGGTCCTGTTTTATAATTTTCCCTACCAGCTCCAATGCCATATCAAATATTAGGGGAGGCAGCGGGCAGCCCGGTCTTGTACCTCTCCGTATTTGTATTCTCGTCGTGGGCCGTCGATTGTCCACAAAGGTCGTGGAAGGCAGCTAAAAAATTGCTAGCACCATCCTAATAAAGGTGGGGTCACAGCCATATTTTGTCAGGCCCAGACATAGGTACGTCCAGTCTAGGCTATCGAAGGCCTGTCGTGCATCTAGGTCTGCTATCGAAAATGTTTGCCCCGTCATCGTCGCCAGATCCATTATGTCGACTGGCCTCCAAATGTTATCTTGTGTGTGTCTCCCTATGATGAAACCTGCCTGGTCCTCGTGGATAACTTTGGGTAGAACCTTTGCTAGTCTGGTTGCCAGGATTTTTGCCTACAGTTTGGCATTGCTGTTAAGCAATGATACCGGCCTGTAGCTTGTGCACTCTGTGGGATCTTTACCCGATTTGAGGATCAGGACTGTGGTTGAGTTTCCCATGTCGGGTGTAACCATTCCACTCTCACTTATGTAATTGAACAGGTTTGTTAGGGGACCCAGCAGTTGGTTTCAGAATGCTTAGTAGTACCCATTCCCCAGCTCATCCGGTCCTGGCGTCTTGTTAGGAGGCAGGTGTGTGATTGCATCACTTGTTTCGTCTGCAGTTATGGAGGCTTGTAGGTTAAGATTAATCTCTTCGGTTATTTGGGGTAAGACGAATTGTGACATATAATCTATTTGTGTTTGTGGTTGGAGGTTCTCCTGTTCGAGAAGGTTTTGATGAAACTTTTCCATTATTTCTTTTCCTTCCTCTGACGTGTGTGTTGCCCCTTCTGAGTTCTTAAGCTTCAGTATGTAGTTGCAGGACCTTTGTTTATTAAGTTTGGCCACTAAGAATCTATTTGCTTTCCCCCCATACACATAGTATGATTGTTTGGTGTGTAACAGTGATTGAGCGGTACTATCTGCCACATGTGTTTTGAGCTGGGCTCTTGCCTTGCATAGGATCCTTAATGTTTTGGGTGTTTGTCTGGGTTTGTGCTGCCCTTCTGCCTCCCATAGCTCTGTCTCGAATTTCTGTTTTAATCCACAACCTCTCTCGGGTATATGCTGTAGTCTGTGATATAAATTCTCCCCGGATGACTGCCTTCCCCGCATCCCAGATTGTACCCCAATTGGTTTCCCCGTTGACATTATCTTGGAAATAGTTATACAGTACTTTCTACATGTGTGCTCTAAGGGCGGTGTCCCCGAGTATCATTTCATTTAGTTTCTATTGATTTGGGGGCCCACCTTTGTGGGGGTTATTTGCATTAGGACTGGGGCAGGGTCGGAGAGGTACTGGACCCCTATTTGTATGCTGTCAACCTGTGGATTCAATGTGGTTGAGAGCAGAATGTCTATTTGTGAATACCCTTCTATGGACTGCCGAATAGTGGGTACATTCTTTTTCTTCCTATTGGAAGAACCTCCATGTTTCGACAACCTCTAGGTCTCTGAATAGTTTACCCAGAGCTTGCCTGTTCCTGCCGCCCGCAGCCGTAGGGGGAAGAGTTTTTTCTAGAGCTGGATCCATTACACAATTGAAGTCTACTCCAATTATGATTTGCCCCTCGCACCAGCTCCCCAACCTCTGCAATATCTCTCCCAGAAACAGGTCCTGTCTTTCGTTTGGGGCATATATTGCAATTAATGTGTATATTTGTTCATGGAGCTTCCCCTTAAGGAGCGAGAATCTTCCCTCCGTATCTCTATATACCCCCCGTTTTTTAAAAGCTGTTCTAGCACTCAACAAGATAGCCACTCCTTTAGTTTTCTTCACCCCCCTGAGGTGAAATATTGTCCAGGAAATGCCCTCTGGGCCATTCTTTTTTCATCTATCGGAAGTAAATGCCTTTCCTGTAGGAAAACTATTGCCGCCTGAAGCTCTACCAATCGCGTTAAGATGGAGTGCCGCTTCTCAGGCGAGTTGAGACCCTGCACATTTAGGGTCACCACCTTCAACTCAGCCATATCCCCAGTGTCGGCCACTTCTCATTGAGTGCCCTACCCTCTTCCACAGCCAGCATCGTGCATATTTATATGTCTTGAACCATACCCCAAACGTTCCTTCCCTTAACCGAACTCCAACTAGTGATACCCCCCCTAGACTTTACCCTCCCTCCCCCCTCCCCTTTTGGGGATCAAGGATTCACTGAGCCTCCTCCAAGCTCCCCTCGGAGCATAGAATCCCATATGTCCCCAGCATTCCCCTCGCCAGGACTTGTCCATGTCTTGAGTTAGGTTCCAAGGTGTCCCTCCTCCCCACCCTGTCCCACCCACCCGGGCTTACTTATTTTCTTTTCCATCTTTTCTCTCATCAGCTCCTGTGTGAGCCCAGCCTCTCCTTCGGATCGGGCTAGGGTACATAGTCTCTTTATTATTGTCGGCATGCCTCCATTTCTTTTCTTCGGGTCTCATTTTGGTTTGGGACCCTTTAGGATGGGTTCTTTGTCTCAACGTTTTCTATTATCTGTGGACCATTCCCATTGTCTGTGTCCTTCCTCTTTCTGATTGTGTTTCGTCCCTGTACACTTTCGCGGTCCCTCTTCATCAATCTGGAGCCGGGATAACCCCTCTTTGCAGGTGGAGATCCGCTGAGGTTTCCCTTCCCACATAAATTGCAGGCCAAAGGGGTATGCCCATCTGTACGTGATTCCCTTAGCTTTTAGTGTCCTTGTGACCAGCTGCATCAGTCTCCTTTTATGTAGCATGGAAAGTGCTAGGTCCTGAAATAGTTGGATCTGATTTCCGTTGATGGAGACCGTTTGTTGTTTACGTGCTGCTTGTAGAATCTCCTCCTTCATTGAATAAAAGGTCATTGCCAGAAGTACGTCTCTCGGTCTGGACCCAGCTTCGGTATTCTTGGGGCCCAATCTATGTATTCTGTCGATGAATATGTCTTATAGTGATGTGCCATTGAGCATGCTACTAAAGCATTGTTGCATTGTATCTTTTAGATCTTTGTCCCCTATTGTTTCGTCCAGGCCTTTAACCCTTATGTTGGATCTCCATGATCTGTTCTCGAGATCCTCTGCTTGCAGTTCTAGGTTGTGTGTTGCTCTGGCAATTTTTTCAAGGAGGATGCTATTCTGCTTCGAGTCTTCTGCTGTCCCCGAGAGACCCGGTTCTGTGGTGTCCACTCTTTCTCCCAGCTCTGTGATGTCTCTTTTCACCTCCTGCAAGGAGGATCTGAGTTCCTCTTATTGAGCACAATTGGCCTTGAAGCAACCTAATCATCCTGCTTTCCATACTCTTTAAGCACTCCTGCAGGTCTTCTTTATTTAACGCCATCTCTGTGGTTTCTTCTGTATTTCCTTCGGTATTTGGGTCTTCCGTGTTTCCTTTATGCTGCGTCCCTTCCTGCTGTCGTCTCCAGTAGTATTCCAGTTGTCCGCCCCGTGCCTTGGTCGTGCTCTTGGGTCTTACCGTGCTGTTCCTGGCTTTGGTCCCTGGCATCTGTATCTTGAGTCTGCACAATAGGTCCCGTGCTGATTTTACTGGGAGCCTCCGGGTGTTTGCGCATCGGCTGTGGCCCCCCCGGATGTCTTCTGAAATCGCAGAGTTGTCAAAGTTAGATTAATCTTCACCCTGCTTGTGAACACCTGAGTTTATTATGTGCTGTGTGTTTCAGTTGTCCCTTTATTATTTCCGTTGCTGCCGTTGGGGGAGGGAGAGTCAAATGCGTGACTTTTGGGAGTGCGTTCCTGAGTGATTTGCCGGTGCTTCTGTCGTGGGGCAATCCGAGCCTTCTTCTTTGGGGGTCTTCGTCATTCGTAGGGCTCTCAAGAGATATTCACAGTCAAGTTGTCTTCGCCCCGGTTTGTCGACGTTCAAACTGTGTTTGTGCTATGAACTTTGCCTGCTAATATTAGCCCTGCTGTGGACTTTTGAGCAGCTCTTTCCGCCCTCTATTAGGGTAGCACAGTCACAACTCTAGTGTTTCCCCTGAGTGCCCTTGGGCCTCCGGGCCTGTCCGGGGCCGTCCACCCCGCTGCCTAATGCAGTCCGCCTTCCTAGCTTTTTGACCGACTCTTTCTGGGTGTGAGCCTTCCCACCCCCTCTCCGCTTCCTTGGAGATCTGCGGGGGGGGGTCTCTTACCCCGCTCCTAATTTTATTCCCAGAGGGTAGGGGGGCGGTGTGCAGGCAGAGCAATCCTTCCCCCGATCACAGATGGGTTCCTAATTTTCCTTTCCGGTCATGCCCCTGTACCTTGCATTCACTGTCCTTGTTTCCTCCGTGGCGGCTGCTTCAGTTGTGCCCTGCCGAGGCGGCGAACCCTTCTGTGTTGCTTTGACCTCCTCTCTGACAAATGCCTGGGGAGGTGATTCATCCTTATTTTCCCTTTCCTCCTCTTTCGCGTTCGCGTGTTTTGGGGCCTTGGTACCGGTGTCCTTCGGCCACCCGCGGGGTTCCGGTCCCACGGGGGCTGTTCCCTCTGTGCGCAGCCCGCTCAAGCTGTGTTTAGTGTAATTTCGGACACCGTCTCGTCCGCGGGTTGGGCCACAACGTTCGCAGGCGAGAGGCTTCGGCTTACGTGCTAAGGGTGCAGACCAGTGCTGCTGTGTCACTTCTCCTCCTCTCCAAGCACCGCTTCGATATTTGCTTTGCGGGTGTCCGCTCCCGTAAGGCTGCTGCCGAGAGATCACATTGTTTTAATCTCATTCCGTTTCAGTGTTTCTCCCTCCCGGAGGCCCCTCTATGAGGTCCTGCAGTTCAGCGCTCCTGCTGTGAGGCTGTTCTCTCACTTATTGATGCGTGAGAATTCTTTATTTCACCTTTCGTTTTCGGGCCCGGGCAGAGCGCAGAGTTTTGCGACTTCACCCAACGGCAGCCATCTTGGAATCCAATGTTAAACATTCTTAATGAATTTGAAGGCAAAGACACATCAATCATAATGTTGTACAAGACTCAGCCTGGTGTCAGGAAATTCAGAAGGAATTCTCTGATAACTTTCTTGGGCACCAAAAAGGCATACTTGCATGACAACTTTGTCTCAATGCTATGATTAATGGCCCTACTACTAATCCTCTGACACCCAATTTCAACTTCAAACATTGCTCTGAAATTGAAATATTTAAGATAGTTGCAGGCTTGAAACCTACATCCTGTAAGTGAGATATCTGCCCTGCAAACATCCTCAAAGGGTCTCTAGATGTTTTGACACTGTGGATCAGCATAATGGTCAATCTGTCATTTAGTGAGGGCATATTGCCACCATCACTTAAGGAGGCCTGGTTACGCCTTTATTGAAAAAGAGCACCCTTGATCCCAATATGGCCAAAAACTATTGCCCTATAACTAATGTCCCATTCCTGCTCAAGATCCTGGATAGGGTGGCTTATTTATAACTTCAGGGCTTTATATAGAACTATAAAATCGTAAGCATTAGTCACTCAGGGTTTATAGCAAGACATGAGACAGAAAATGGCCCTCCTGGACCTCAAATCCAACCTCCTAGGTACATTGGAAAAAGGGCAACCCACCTTGCTAATGCTTTTAGATTTCTCAGCAACCTTTGACTTTTTTGACCATTCCATACTTGTCGACAGATTGAAAGGTGTGGCTTGCTGTTCCAACAGAGCCTCAGATTGAATTGCTTCATTCCTGGGACCTCGAATTTCGAGAGTGGCAGTAGAGAATGCCCAATCTTCTCATACCACCATTAAGGGATCATGCATATCGTCATCCCTATTTAACATCTATATTAGGCATCTTCTCAAACTCTTGGACTGCTTGGGAGTCCGTTATGCCAACTATGCTGATAACACCCAGGTGGTCCTACAGTTGTCTGGCAATTATGCAAAAGTTTCTGAGACCGTGAATGGGGTGTATACCGCCATACAGTCATGGATGGCCTCAAACTAACTTGCGCTCAATAATGAGAAAAGGGAACTTCCGATTGTGGCTACAGAGCCGCAGCTCAAGAAACTGGACTCTTATGAAAGCTTTAACATCCCAGGCAACAAGATCATGGTTACCATATGTGTTAAGACCTTGGGTGTCCACCTGGATGCAGAATTGGCCATGAAGGCGCAGGTGGCACACATACGATCATCCTGTGGGTATGTCAATAAGCTCTTAAATTAAATCGGGTCGCACATTTCCATCAGCAACAGATAAGTCTTGTACATGACCTTAGTAAATTCCAGACTTGACTGCTGCAATAGCCTTCTAATAGGGACATTCCAGGCAAATCTCTTCTCTCTTCAAACCACTCAAACCATAAACTGCTTGTACAGCATTGTTCTATCTAAACGTGACCAAATAACCGTCTCAGGAAGGGCCCTACACTGGCTTCCCATCAGGCACAGGATCTCTCACAAGCTTATAGCACTCTTTCAAATGCTGGACCTCCACTGCCCCCAAATATCTCTCGGATTGCCTGACCGTAAATCATTCAACCAGGCATCAAACGATAGCCATAAACTCAAGCAACCGCGGTTCAGGCTCGCCAAATATAGAGGAACCAGTATCAATGTTCAAGGAAACCAAAGAATGGAATGCTCTTCCTTTAGTGCCAAGAGCCTCCCAATCTCCGACAGAATTCAAGAGAGCTGTGAAAACCTACCTGTTCAACCTCAACCCTGGTTAATGAGAACTTGTTCCCACAGCTTGCCCCCTCACTGACCTATTGACTTTGCTTGTCTTGTTTCTTCTGTCTTTTTACTGTTAATTGTGCGCTCTGAGGCCTATGGGCATATGGCGCCATATAAAAAATTGATAATAATACCCCATAAAACCAATGTAGGGTGATAGCCACATCAGGGCAGTAATGGGATGCCTGAGAGGTATCCCATTACTGAGAGGCCTAGTGTAATAAAAAAAAATAAAAAGGAATGTAATGTTGGAAGTACTTTTTTTAATAGTATATTTTATTGTTTTTGACAACAAACATCAACAAGAACACAACGAAATAAAATAAAATCATATGCATTCGAAAGAGTGAATCAATAATAAATCATATTTGAGGTCTGACAAATTCCGTCCGCAGCTGCCTCCCTGCGTTCAAAAGGATTAGCGTGAGTCGCGTTCCTCCCATTTCCCCCAAAACTTGAAGGCTTTAGCAAGGCAGCCCCTTGCTTTGTAGATTCTGTGTTCCAGCTTTGCGCATGTGTCCATGTCGTCTGCCCACTGTTCCAATGTTGGGGGATCCGGAGCGCCCCATTTCCATGCGATGTTTCGCTTCATTAGTCCTGCGGCTGTTGCGAGGAGCAGTCCTTCCCATTTGTTCGCAACGCCTTCGTCTGGTTTACCCAGTAACAGGATTTTCGGGTCTAGTGTTATGTTGCGGCCTAATATACCGGACAATTCCCTGCAGCATTCCCCCCAGAAGGCCTGAATACGAGGGCATTCCCACAGGATATGTATAAATGTTCCGGTATTTCTCCCACATCGGAGACAATACGGGTTTGGGGCACGGTTCCATTTGTGTATCATAGTTCTAGGATAGTATATTCTGTGAAGGATTTTCAATTGCACCAGACGGAGCCTGGAGGAGATGGCGATTTCCCTGGGGGGCATTAGAATCTGGATCCAGTCTTCCGGATCTATAACACCCACATCCTCTTCCCATTTAGATTTAAGGTGAGGGAGTTCCGGTGTGGCAAAGGAGGACATGGCGTTGTATAATATAGAGGTGCACTTGGCAGGAATGTATTCCGGGAATATGTTGCGCTCTATGGGTGTATACTCTGGAATGGGAGAGTCTGGTTGGATATGTATTCGTAACGCGTGAGCTAGTTTGGTGTAGTGATATTGTTCGGTGTTAGGGAGAATTCTCTGTTTAGGCTGAATTTCCCTACCTAGTGAGTCCCCCAGCAGCTTTGCTGGATTTCTGGGGTTTCTTTTTTTCTCCTGCCAAGAGTGAGACTCTTTTTACCCTCACTCTTGGGCATGTTGAAGTGTGTTTTCTTGGTTAAACCTTGTGTTGAATGGGCTATGGGGTCTTTTACTCCATAGGGCCTCATGTATTTTTGTGATGTGGGTTACACAGCACCCTCTGTGCCGTGACCCAGGGGTGTCCTAGGGACTCCCCAACATAGACTCCATACCCTGGGACTGACTACTGTCTCCCAGGGCATGTAAAGTCACCAAAGACTTTGCTAGTCTTGAATCCTGAACAGAACCAGTACAAACCATCATCTTGTGGACGTACTGGCTGGGGCAATTCGATTGCCCCAGGGTCTGTTAGTCGAGGGGGCACGTCTCCGTCCCCCCTGATCGAGTTTTGGCTGGTGGCAGTGGAAACTACTTTTTATATTCGACCGCGAATATTTCCCTATGGGATTTCCCATTGTTTTAGGCTAACACATTTAATTATTTATTTACGGTAGCCTTAAACATACCGCCGGTTTATATATTTATTATTATAACTCCGGTTGGGACTTTTTGCCAAAACTTGATTCTAAAATGGCGTTGGCGTTCGCCTCTGTAACTCTGACCCAAAGTGGAGCCCTTTGTTCCACTTTTGGCGGGCTTCTCCACAGAAGCCCTCCAAAGTGGTGCCACTCTGTCTGGGGTACTTAGGAGGGGTGGAGGGGGATTTAGGCACCCTGGACTGAGTTACCTTGGTAACTCAAGTCACACTCCGTCCTGATTGGCCCAAGTGGTGAGCCGGCCGGCTCACCACTTAGCATGTTTGAGTGACAGCTAGGCTGGATGAATGGGGGTTTGCTGCATAAAAGCAGGGCTTTGGGGACTGGAACTTCAGAAGTCGCCACAGGACCAAGAATCCGACGAGGGAAGAGCTGAGCCGACCTGCTTCGACGACACCACCCGGTGGAGCCCTGCTGAACCGTCTCACCACTTTTTCCAACGACCGAGGAGAACTCTTAACGGAGTGGCTCCTTCCCTTGACTGGTGGGGACAACCAGTTTTCACCTTCTTTCCGTTCTTCGAGGTATCCCGTGGCCGCCTTGCCAGTGCCAAGCACCCCGGCAGCCGGAACCCCACCACTTTTACCCCAACCGCGAAAGTCGGTACCACCATTTAACCGGAGGACTCCGCGGCTGGTTTCTTCCCGGGCAGTGCAACGACCACCTTCTTCTGCTCTTCAGCGAGATCTTCTTCTCCCCTGACCGACGTCGAGCCTTGCTGCCACTGCCTGGAACAACTGCCACCGCTGGAGGATCCTTTCCGCTTAAGGTACCGTGTTCCGCCTGGCTTCCCTTGCCACCGACTGTACGAGGTAGTTTTAGCCCTCGGCTTTCGATCCTGGGATTGCCTGGGACACTTTGGCTAAACTTTCTGAGCCTCTCTAACTCTTTTCCGAACTCTTTTGCAAGACTCTGAATCCCTACCAACTGTGTGATCTTGGGCACGTTTTCGCTCTGTCTGCTCTAAGAGGGGGCCCTGCTTAGTGACTTTTGCTCACCTGTGACTTTGTGCTTCTTTGAGCTTACCAAAAGTGTTCTTGACCTTAGAGTGGTGTGTTTATCCTAATTCTGCTCTTTTTCCCTCCCTTCTTTAACCTACTAGAGTGTCATCTAACGTTAAGCGCTCACCTCTGTTTTAATTATGTGGTGTTAACCTAGAGTTGTCTAGATAGGAGTAAGGGTTGAAACTGCTTTCATTATAACTGTGTTTGAAGTGTTTTTACTATATTTTGCTAGAGTGATTTCAACTTATGTGTGTTTGATAAATAAATAACTATATACTTTTGAAACCAAGCTCTGGTCAGTGTTTGCTTGTGCTATTGTGCCTGAGTACATATTGTGTATACTTTGCATACTGCCTAACTCTTCTTGAGGGAAGTCTGACTGCTCAGCCACAGCTACCAGGTAAATCTGGGTGGTGCGGACTGCTACCAAGTGGGTTTACTGCTATACCTGTAGTCTTAAATCTTTTGCAGTGGTCCCCAAGGGAACTGCACAGGTTTCTGCCTAACATTCGGTTATTGGGAGCTGGAATTGTAGTTGCAGTGTTTCGAACGAGGAAGTACTTTTAAAAAAACTATAACAGAGAGGGAAAAAGCAAAAAGACTAGGGGTTCCATAAAATGAGACTGCAGAACCCCAAAGATTGAATTTCTCCCACCAGAAGTCTGTGCACTGAAGCGTTTCCTGTGCAGCACACGTCTCCTCTTTTCGCAACTGCTGTGGCAACAAATGTGAGCTGTCTGATCCCTACTCTCTTGCACACAGTCTGCTCCACTCCAAGCCCCCCTGCAAGTGCCCATTCACCATTTTAGTTGCGCCCTGCTGGATTGTGGCAAGTGGTTAATCTTGAGGACCTTCCTAGCAAGCTGCAGAATCAGGGTTTTGCTGTAGGCTCCCCAGCCTCTAGTCGACTTTAGACACCTCTGTGTGAAATCTTTTATGGAATATGCTCCTAATGCAGCCCACGTCCCCTTTCACTCGTCATCTCTCTAGTATCATTCTACAGATAATTGTTATCTTGCAAGTCTGTAACTTTGTGCCAATTATGGGTTATTTTTCAAAATTGTGTGGTATTCTCTTCTCCCATTGGTAGCGCCACAAGCTTGCCAAGCCCCTTCCCATCCCTCGCGCCCCCCCCCCCACCCTGCTGGTCACCCAGGTACAATACAAGATTTTTGGTGAATTTATTTGGGTAGGTTCATTAGGAATAATAGCCATTCTCCAGCATGGGGTCTGGCATGGATTCACATGCTCATGAATATTCCCCGTCGTCAGGCTGGGAATCCTCGGTAAAGAAAAAACCAGTATCAGTTTCGTTTCTGATCTGTCTTTCGTAGTAGTAACCAATCACTGATCTCTGCGTCATACTGACCACAGCCAATGACTGCCCTCTACCTAAGCCCCGCCTCTGGCAGCCATCTTCAGATTTTTACTGCACGTTCAAGTGTTGGGATCCTCATGCTATTGCTCTCGAGCGTTAGTGCTATTTTTTCACGTTTTTTCTCAAAAACTTCATTTTTTCGGTCAAAAAGAGCCTCAAGCTCCACCAACTCTCCATTCGATCAACGGGGACCCGTGTCGGATTCGTCTACACCCCTCAAGGGTGAAGATTTCGTCGAGCTACGCTTTTGGAGGACTCCAGAAGTTTCTCAGGCCCATCTCGGACATGGCCCAGGAGAAGGGAAGCTCGACGCCCGGAAAGCTGTTCAGGGTCTGCCCTGGATGCCAGCTGCAGAATGTCTTTGAGGACGAACACTCCTTTTGTCTTTACTGCCTACATGAGGACAAGACGCACGTGGAGAAGGACTGTGCGTTTTGCGGCAACATGTCGGAGCGGACCATGAAGGACCGCCATCAGCGTCTCGCCAACTGGCTGGAAGGGAAGAGGCCGTCAGGCGAGAAGAAGAGGAAGAAATCCGAGCGGTCTTCTAAGACCTTTGAGGACGCCCCGGCGACGGGGGTCCAACACAAGGCCAAGCACCGCGAGTCCGCTGGCACCGGGAGCGCCGAACGGTCGGGCTCTACGGGCGCCAGGCAGGGCGCGTCCTCCCCAGCACCATCAACCACGAGCCAACGCTCTGGTTCGGCTAAGAGGAAGGCCGAGCACCCGGCGAAGCTCCTGGAGAGGCCCCGGTCGAGCTCGAAGGCCCCATCGGAGGGGGAGCGAGGCAGTGTCCCCCCCCCAAAGAGAAGGCGGTGAGCGCACCTAGGGTGGGGAAAGCCTTAATCCATCCGGCCAAGGCCTCTATTGAGACAGTCGCGGCGGCCCTGGCTCAGCCTGTGGAGGCTACACCAGTGGTGGCGACCTCGGGGCTCAGAGTTTCCCTGCCACTGCGGAGGGAATCCTCTTTTATGCCCATCGACAGGACCCCCGTGAAACCCCCGGCGGAGAAGAAAAAGGGGGGGCAGGAGGTCGTCGTGGATTCGGCCTCAACCTCTGAGGAAGAGCTGATCGAAGTCTTAAGCCACGGCGTTGGCGTGGAAGAAGACAAGCCCGTCGGGAGGGATCCCGACGCAGGAGACGACGATATCGTCGAGGGTGCCGACGGGGCCCCTGTCCGCCCGTCGGACTCCCCTCTACCAGCGCCGCAAGACAACTCGGCGGCCATTTTGTTGGCTATACAGTCCTTATGCTCGGAGATAAGGACGAGACTGCCGTTACCACCAGCGGAGGAACCACTCCCGTCGGGGGATCCGGAGCCAGGCACTTCTGGGAGCCCTCCCCCTAAGAAAAGAAGGATTCACCCTCCACCTCCTTTTCAGCCGTCGCGCCCCGTTCAGCCCTCCTCCCCGTCCACGACTCGAGGGGATGATACGGGGACTGACACGGCCGCGACGGGTACGGACGACGAGGATCTGCTGTCGTCACCTCCCACCCGGCTTCCCCGCCCGACGAGATTGGATCGTTTCACTCCATGATCTCCAGGGCATCCGAGCTCTTCCAGCTCTGACCTGAGGAGGAGAAGAAGGAAGGTTTCCTTTATCAACGGCGCGAGGCCAAGAGGAAGACGGTCCTCGCCGTGCCTCTACTGGACGATATTTGGGATGAGGGCCTCGCCCTCCTCAAGAACCCATCCACGACGCTGGCTAGAAGAGATCGGTACGAGAAGAAGTACCGGGTCCCGGACGCGGCCCCCTTGTGCCTCCGGGCACAGCCGACCCCGGACTCTGTCGTCTCCGCGGCGGCCAGGAAGAAAGCGCGGGGGGGTGCGGCCTCCACGTCGACTTCCCCGCCGGACGGCGAGGGAAAGAAATTGGATACGATGGGGCGCAGGGTCATCTCGTCTGCAGCGACGACGATTAAGGCAGCCAACGCCCTGGCTATCGTAGCCCGCTACGACAGGGAGCTGTGGTACAAACTGGCCCCCCTGCTGGACTTTCTACCGGACGACAAGAGGGCGGATGCCCTAGAGATCTTGCAGGAAGGCGAGGTGACGTCGGACCACGCCATCACGATTGCGACGGACATCGCCGAAACTGGATTTCGCTAGTTGGGCAACGGCGTGTGCCTTAGGCGGCGTGGATGGCTCAAGGCTACTGACTTCCGTCAAGACATGCAGACCAGAGTCTTGGACATGCCGTTCGATGGAAACAACCTGTTTGGGAAAACAGTGGACGATTCCCTTTAAGCCATCAAAGCGGACACGGAGACGGCCCGGGCTATCGGGGTTCTCCAGCAACGGCGGCCGCCCTTTCGGAGCGGCGGAGGCAAGGGCGCCTCCAAAGGTTCCGGCGGCGGGTTTTCCCCCTACCGTCAAGCGGCCCGTTCGTCGACGCAGGAAGCTTACAGGGGACGAGGCAAGTCAGGCGGACCCCAACGTCGTCGCCAAGGAGGTCAAGGCGACAAAGCCTCGTCGAAGCAGGGCTGAACCGGCCGTGGGGTCGGGTCCCCACCGAAGCACCCCGGTGGGAGGCCGGCTGGCGAGCTTCGTCAGCGTGTGGGAGTCCATCTCCACCGACCGTTGGGTGCTGGACGCCCTGGCCCAGGGCCACGCGCTCGAGTTTCAAAGAAGGTTCCCGCGCATCCCCCCTGTGGCCAGGAAAGAACTTCACCTCCTTCAACTTGTCTTGGAGATAAAGGCGATGCTCAGGAAGGGCGCCATCGAACCCGTCCCAAAGAGGCTTCGGGGCTCCGGAGTTTACTCAAGATACTTCCCCGTGAAGAAGAAGACGGGAGGATGGCGCCCCATCCTAGACGTACGACGACGGAACGAATTCATCAAGGCGCAGAAGTTCCGGATGGTCACCCTCCAGCACGTCCTGGGTCAGCTGGAGGAGGGCGATTTCCTGTCGTCGTTGGATTTGGAGGATGCCTACTTCCATATTCCCATCCTAAAGGGGCACCGAAAGTTTCTCAGGTTTGTGGTCCAAGGGCGTCACTATCAGTTCAGAGCCCTTCCCTTCGGACTGCGGTCGGCACCCAGGGTGTTCACCAAGTGCCTCGCACCGGTGGCGACGCAGCTGCGCAGAGAGGGGATCCACGTCTACCCCTACCTGGATGACTGGCTCATCCGAGCCAAGTCGAGGGAGCTCGCCGTGGCTCACACGGCAAGGACCGTCCAACTTCTCACGGACCTGGGATTCTCCGTAAACTACGCCAAGTCCCACCTGGTGCCCGCGCAAGACGCACTGTTTCTGGGAGCGAAGCTCGACAGTGTCCCCGCTGGCCTCCCCGTCGGAGGAAAGGACGAGGGCCATTCTGGGCAAGGTACAGCGGATGCTGGTTGCGGACGCGGCCAAGGTGAGGTCCATCAAGTCCCTCCTCGGAATGATGTCTTCTTGCATCTACCTCATCCCCATGTGCAGGCTCCGGATGCGCCCATTGCAGGAGTGCCTGGACGCGCGCTGGATCCAGACGACGGGCAGCTTCGAGGAGAGGATCACACTCGACGAGAGTTTCCGGCGAGCGATCCGGTGGTGGGGCACCCGCGCGCATCTGATGGCGGGCATGGACTTCCAGACCCCCGGCCACCAGGAGACAGTGACCACGGATGCCTCCCTGGAAGGGTGGGGAGCGCACACCGTAAATCTGCACGCGAGAGGCCTTTGGCTCCCGACGGAGAAGTCCCTCCATATCAACGTCCTGGAGCTCCTCGCAGTGTTTTGGGCCCTCAGGTCCTTCCTTCCGTCCCTCAAGGGCAAGGTGGTGAGGATCTTCACCGACAACACCACCACCATGTTTTACATCAGGAAACAGGGCGGAACCAGGTCCCCAGCCCTGTCCAAGGAGGCCCAGGACCTGTGGCATTGGGCCGTCGCCCAAAGGATGTTTCTGGTGCCGTTTCATCTGGCAGGGATAAAAAACACCATCGCCGACTCACTCAGCAGGGAGCTGCGCTCGTGCCACGAGTGGGAACTACGACAGGATCTAGTGGACCGCCTCTTCCGACGGTGGGGCACACCCCAGATCGATCTGTTCGCGACGGCGACGAACTCCAAGTGCCGGAGGTTCGCCAGCAGGTTTCCCCAGCCGAGGAGCATGGGCGATGCTTTCTCGTTCCCCTGGGAGGGCCTGTTCCTATAAGCGTTCCCTCCATTGCCATTGCTGATCCGGCTCATCAACCAGCTCAAGAGGTCACGGTGCAGGATGATCCTCGTTGCACCTGCGTGGCCGAGGCAGATATGGTTCCCGGACCTTCTGGACTTGTCAGCGTCCCGTCAATCAAGCTGCCAGTGGACGCGGATCTGCTCTCCAGGGAAGGAGGCGCCATCCTCCATCACGACCCGAAGTCGCTGAACTTGCAGGCCTGGCTCCTGCAGCGTCAGAGTTTGGAGGATACGACATACCGGCCGACTGCAGAGAGGTTCTTGCAAAGGCCAGGGCGTCCTCGACTCTTAAATGCTACGGACACAAATGGAAGAGGTTCTCTGTCTGGTGCCACGCACAGAAGATTAACCCTCTACGGATTACGGCTCCCCAAGTACTGCCGTACCTACTGACGCTGGCCAAAGCTGGACTGGTGCACGCGTCCATCAAGATTCATCTTGCTGCGATCTCCCGATACACCAGAACCACGGGGCGGATGTCCTTGTGGTCTCATCGTCTGGTGAAAGAGTTCATGAAGGGACTGTTCAGATCGTTCCCGCCGGTGAAGGCCCCAGCCCCGGCGTGGGAGCTCAACGTGGTGCTGACCAAGCTCATGGGACATCCGTTCGAGCCTCTGCACTCGGCCCCGTTGAAGTTCTTGTCGTGGAAAACAGCGTTTCTTGTGGCCATCACCTCCGCACGACGGGTGGGAGAGATCCAGGCCCTTTCCTGCAAGGCCCCGTACTTGACTTTTCACAACACAAGGGTAGTGCTCAGGACGCACCCCTCCTTCATGCCCAAGGTGCCGTCGGACTTCCACCTCAACGAACCCTTGGTGTTGCCTGTTTCTTCCCGTCGCCTTCGTCGCCGGCTGAGAGGACTTTGCACTCGCTGGATGTGGCTAGAGCGCTGAAGTTCTACGAGGACCGCACAAAGTGTTTTTGGAAGACGTCACAACTCTTTGTGAACTTTGGACCTGTCAATCAGGGGAAGGCTCTCTCGAAGGATTCCATTTCCAGATGGCTCTCCGGATGTATCATGTACTGTCATCGGTTGGCAAACCGACCACTGCCTGGCCGTCCGAGAGCCCATTCCACCAGAGCGATCGCAGCTACCACCGTGTTCCTATCTGGTGTGCCCCTGCTGGACATCTGCAGGGCTGCTACGTGGAGGTCGACGCACACCTTCACGAAATTCTACTGCGTCGATCGGGATTCCAGGGAGGAGTCCAGGGTCGGCCAAGCAGTGCTGCGCAACCTGTTCGCCTAAGGTGAGCCTGGTGAGGAGGTAAGGTTTGCTTAATGTTGAGTTTGATGTAATGCTTAATGTTGAGCCTTTGCCACCTCCCGTGGTTGTGCATGTGTGTACTGCTATGTATTCTTTATTCATGAGCATGTGAATCCATGCCAGACCCCATGCTGGAGAAGGAACAAGTTACTTACCTGTAACTGTTGTTCTCCAGCATGGGTCTGGCATGGATTCACATGCGAACCCTCCCGCCTACCCCTCTGCGGCTCTTCACTTGGTCATACTGCCACTTCACATGCTTCCAAATCTGAAGATGGCTGCCAGAGGCGGGGCTTAGGTAGAGGGCAGTCATTGGCTGTGGTCAGTATGACGCAGAGATCAGTGATTGGTTACTACTACGAAAGACAGATCAGAAACGAAACTGATACTGGTTTTTTTCTTTACCGAGGATTCCCAGCCTGACGACGGGGAATATTCATGAGCATGTGAATCCATGCCAGACCCATGCTGGAGAACAACAGTTACAGGTAAGTAACTTGTTCCTTTTCTTATAATATCAGATGGTTTTATTTTTTTAGAATGTTCGATTGCACCAATTAATGACTTTAATTTCGTCTTCGTGGTCAACCACATAAAAAAGAATATAGGTTTGCTTTAGAATTAGTTGATGTGAGCAGAGGGAGATGAAAAATGACAGCGTAGGGTAATGCTTTTTTGGGTTATTGGAAAGGTTAATTGTGTCAAGTCACTCTAGAACGTTCTGTTTCCGACTGATTCAAATCACCCTTACGCTTTAAAAAGCCTGGTGCTTATTCTTCAGGTTCAAATGGTGCTTACCTATCTGGAAACAATTACAGGACCACACAAAGTCACGCTAGTCCTTTCATCTTCTATTTACAGACTCTATCTTGCTTCTTTTATAAGACTGACCTTTAGGCATAGATTTCTTGGGCATCCACTCCAGGTGTCATTTTCATGTACTCCTAATTTATGGGAGTTTTTGGTCTCTGAATGAATCTTCCTTCACTTTGAACAAGACTTTGGCACATTCTTCTCAAACGCACTGCACCTCTTAGCAGTGCCGCCATCCTGTTTTCCTCATTATTCTTAGATGGCCTTGACCGGCCTTTAATTAGCAAGAAAGCTAGCGAGTGAGCTTTCCAAAAACACACCTCATGTTGGATTCCTACGTGGCTGTTGACCAACCCTCTAATTGGATTGCTATTTTTCTGTTATCTACTTTAAGCTCCCTGGGTGCCTCTTTTGTCTCCCATTTCAAGAGGCAACTATCCTTCTCTGCTTGAAGTTAGTAGATGGGTGTTGTCTGCTTCACACTTTTTTCTCATCTTATGCCAAATGTCCCAGTATCTTTGAATATTTGCAGTACACCAAACAACCTTGTCGAACTTCAATTTCTATGTGGCAGTATGTAAACTGCTCCTTAGCCAATTTCCACATTCTTACGTTTATTTGTTAGCTTCTGTCCCAGATTTAAAGTAAGTAGAGAGGATAAAACTTGAATGTGAGGCAAAAGCCAGCTGACCATCCACTCTTTCATCAAACGACTCTCAACTGAGAGACTGTGAACATTACCTGTGTTCAAGTGACTTGCACGTACAAGGCAGCCATGTGGTCAACATTTCACTAGCATGTCAAAACCCTTATATGATGCAACCCATTTCCATCTTTTATGGGAAAACCGCAACATACCAACATGACACGTAAATAACATAATACACAGACACACATGATAACACTCAGTTGTTTCAACAATAAACAACCAATGAAGATGCTGGCAGAGGAAATGCAACATTTTTGTGAAGTCTTGTGAACATCTGTAACATCCACCACATAAACGGGCACCGGCAGAGGACATGCCCTCCTTACTATGCAGCTTCTTAACATATCATTGTGTACTGCATCCAGCCCAGACTCTCCCACTTTACTATCCTGCACATCCAGCCTGTGAACTGGCATAGGATATGCACTGAGATACCATACCCCTCTCTTGAATCAACATTTGCTCCTAAATCTAATTCTTGTGATACATGACAAGTTCAGAAGTGAATAGATCCTTTAGTTCCCTCTTCCCAAAAAGCCTTCAGCAATGAGCAAAAAACAACTCCAGCAAAACCGATGCATTGCAGATAGTGAAACTGCCTGAAAACATACATACATAAGCAATGATTCCATAAATAAAGCATATATATTTTTTCTCTCTCTCTCCCCCTCTCCCCCTCTCCCTCTCTCCCTCTCTCTCTCTCTCTCTCTCTCTCTCTCTTTCCCCCCAACCCCCCCAAATTTGGAATGCAACATTTTAAACCACTGTGCACCATCTCACCACATCATTGCAAAAATAAAATAATGTGATGAAAGAAACGCATGACTTTCCAGGCATAGTTAAAGACAACCAAATTAACAATATGTGACCTGCCTTCAAAGTCAAAAATATCTTGTGCAATCTCGTAGTCAACTCGACAGCCGTGTCTTTGAATATAAACCTAATGAATGCCTTGCCTTGGTTGCAGCTCTGACTCACTGCCTTCTTTAATTTCCTTAGTGTGTGATAGTTCTATGATGTGACTTTCTACACATGTGTATCCATTAATCTCATTCTTCACATGTATAGGTCAAAATGTAGAAAAGTCACCTTTTTGTCCTTGGAAGCTTTCATTCTAGTCAGTGTAATGTTGCGTCCCAGTAACAATTAGCCTCTCTTTACTGATAATCAGAGACGACCCTGGTCCTTTTTTACTTTTCACAGTGACCTGCATGCATTCCACCAGACCCACTCCAAGGGCTTTACAGCTATGTATAAAAGACATTCCTATGTGTTTTAGATCATGTAGCAACACCGGCGCACAGCTGTGCTATGCGCCATGCAATGTGGAGCATGGCCAGTATTTCCTGCTACCCAACTGGCACTGTATCGCCACAACGTAGCATAGCTCGGAGGAAGCCAGTCTTTGCTCCTGTTGAAGATTGTCCCTACATATAATTGCTCTATACTATTAGCCTTGAACAGGTACAACACAAGCTCACTACCGCTCACACGTGACCCAGAACATCTGCCAATTTCTAACATGAACTACAGTGTCCACTAACACAGATATAACTCTGCGACTTCAATCTCCTCCTGATCACTCTTTGATATTCGTAAAGCCTAGGATGACAGAATGAAAACCGTCAGCACTTTTATATTCGTATAGGTAAACACTGTTAAATATTCTTTTGATCCTCTTTAGAAATTCTAATCTGCTGCTTATTTGTGGCTGCAATTACTTGCATAATTTGAGTGGTTACTCCTTGATGGGTGGTGGGTGTTTCTAAGCTGCTGCACTCCCACCACAGCACACATCAGTCCTTTATGCCTTATTACCACTATTGGAACATGCATCCATTCCAAATAAAGTTCTCGTCAGCCAAGTTACTGAATATGTACTTCTTGGATGCATTTCTCAGCTTCTGTTCAAGGTTTAAACTAAGAAGACTGGTAAACTCTTGAGTGCTTGGTGAAAACCATAGTCACTGCCACTTTTCAGGCAGGCATTTCCAAATTGGCACTCAGAATATTCACCCAATTCATTCACCAAGCATTCCAGTAAACTGTTCCTACAAGATAGCATGTTGTAATTTCTTTGGTTTTTATTATGAAACAGTGGTGTCATTTCAAGCCGAAATCACTTCGAAGGTGAGCATTTACAGACAGCAGAGGCAGTCCTTGGGTAAAGTGCCTTGGCAAAATAGTATTATTGGATAGAATGTGACAAGCCAGGTGATGAAGAGATAGAAGGGAGACCATAAACCACGGACAGGAACCGCGGGCATTACAGCGTTGTTATACATTTAGAGCCTGAAGCCAATGTATACATGTTTTGTCAAAATGTAGACTTGCTGAGGGGATGAGAAGGGCGGGTTAGGGTATTTGGTGAAGATAGGAAGGGGAAGCTCTGCGACCCTAGTGTTACACTGGAGTGCTGGACTACAAGATAATGAATTTTACTTTTCTGCAACAATTTGTCTCCTCTAAATATCCTTAGCCAGACACACACACTCGTTTCCATCACTCCTGTGTTTTCAAGACCACTCAGTCGCCTTCCATGCTTTAAAGCTGGGTCGGAGCTCCCCATTCCATATGGCCTCCAGATTTGTTATTTTCTTGCTCTTTCTTTCTCATTGCTTTCCATTACTCTGATGTCCAGTGCACTGATGTGGTCCATTTCCCAATCGTTTAATTCTAATGGCTTTCATTGATTGTAGCCTTTGCCAGTGCCATGCCCTTCTGGTGCACATGTGTTGCATTAACCAGTACCCATGCTCTGGAGGATGCTTTTTATTACTTATCTTCCATTGCAACAAGGCCAGTAATCTGGCCTTCTCGGGAGGGGAAGGGGGGGAACCCTCTCAGCAGACCAGGTAGGGAAAATAAAAGTTCTGAAATAGTCAAGAGAGCTCTGGTTTTCCTCTTGGTGCCAGTATGTATGTGTGCACATCTTGGATACTTTCAGCATCCTCAAGTCTTTTCTTCATTGCCGGGACACCCAAGCATGAGCGTAGAGACCGGAGGGCCGGGCAGCAAGAGGAAAGGAAAGCAGAAGGGAAAGCTAGACCATTCAAGTGGTGCAGCATGGCCTGTCTCAATGAGCCCTGTCGGAAGGGGAGGGAGGCAGTACAACTAGATGAAGCCACTGCATTACAGTATGCTCCATCGGAAGAGCTGCGCGGCGCTGCCATGGAATACTGAAGCTTGCACGCCGGACCTTGTAGACTACCCTCAACCACCAGAGACATAACCAGGAGCTATCAGCGCCAACTCCAGATTCACTTACTTGTAGACTCAACATATATGTCCTAAACCACAAACATGAATACTAGCCCTCCCGGGTGTTAGGCAAAGTTTGTATGCAGTACTCTTTGGGACCACTACACACAACTAGGACTACAGGTGTAAGCAAAACCAACCTTTGGTATAAATCTGTACTACACAGTTTTTGGTAGCGGAGATGAGCAGCCAGGCTTATCACAAGAGGGAATGTGAGCTGTAATGATGTTACACAGAGGTCTACAATCACGGGTGTTCAAATAAACTATTACACTCAGGGTTTCTTTGTTAAATACTTATACATTTATTTAACTGTCGGTTATAAAACATGCATAAGAAGGAGGCAATATAATCACACACAAATATACTTCAGTACTGTACACTCTTAAGTTTCTGAGGCATTCAGATTACTTTGAAGGAGGAGTAAAAAGTCATAAGTTATCAGAACATAGAAAGAATACAGTTATTTCTAAGGCAGATATTTTGAGTTCACCAGAAGAGTCAATTCAATTCAATAGGCTAGGCCAAAGTCAATGGGCTAGAGTCTTGGATAGGATAAAGCAGTTCTGGTAGATAAACGGAAAAGTCTCTGCAAAAGTTCTTAGGAATAGTTTGTAGCAAGAAGAATCATATGTTGGGTCACAAGCTGATTAGGCCTGTGAGTTGGGAAAGTTTCAAGCACTTTCACAGTGAGAGTTAAGTACTCTGCCTGGTTTTACAGTGCCTTTACAAGTGAAGCAAAAGATGCAGCTGGTGACCTCTGTTCCTGGCAGTTCCTGCAGATCTCACTGTTCCTGGGCCTCGGTCGTGGTGACAAGAGTGAGGACGTCGGGGGACTCCTGCACTGCACTGGGACTGGTCAAAAAGCTGGCAACTGGCAAATCTTCAATTCCAGTAGCTGTAGTCAAGCACACAAGCTGGTGTCCCTCTCCCTGGTTATTCGGTTTCCTGCAGCACTCTGAGGAAAATACAACCAACTCTGAGAATGGTATCCAGGTGGTTTAGTGTCCAGTTGATTGGTTCCACCAACTCAAAGGGAGAAGTCGTCCTTGCAGGGCTTCTCTGTCGAGATGAACTTAGCGATTCGGACCTGCAGCAGGGCTTAACCAGGCAAACCAACGGTCCAGGAGTTGCAGCAGCCATCCTCTTCATGCTCGTCTTTGGTTCTTTCGTTCCAGTGGTCGACTCCGCCTTCCAAGCCAAGAGACTCGCCTTTTATTCAGTTCTCTCCCATATTCCAGCCTAGCTGTCACTCACCCAGCAGGGTTGCTGTCCTTGCTGGACAGTCAGCCAGCCATTCACCACAGAGTGCATTTGGGTCTCCTAGGAGACTAAGCTCAGGGAGTTTCGCGCACCTCCCTCACTTCCTGCCCACCCCAGACACTCGGGCGCCAGAGGCAGTCTTCACTCCTGAACCCTGCCAAAGGTGAATGAACAAAGGAACCATACCTGGTTTGGCATGCAGAGCAAAACTCTAGAAGGACCTTTCCACAAAGAAACCGCAAGAAAAGAAGACTGGGACCTGTTTTTGCAGAGGGGGCTCAGACGGCATCTTGAAAAACATGGCTCCCGTGATTTAACACTGCCGCTGTTCGCGGTCGGGAAAAATTGTGGTAGTTCGTTGTAAAACCACTGCCACCAGTCATTTCGAGGGGAAAGGGTAGCATTTGACTGCTACATGAGTATCTAGACACAGGGGGAACTAAGTAACCCCTCCAGCACGCTATTGTAAGATAGGGTGTGCTGGGTCTAGGAATATAAAAGTCATGGAAGAGACTGAATTATATAAACAAGGTTCTACAAACGGGAAGTGTTTTTTTTTCTGGTGAGGTGGAGGATGACCCAGGAGGAGAAAGTAGGGAACAGCGGCTTGTAGAAGAGATTTGTTTAGCTGGTGAGTTAATGGCTTAGGAGCGGAAGTTGGTGCACAGTGTGTGGGTTTGTGTGGCGACTAAGTAGAGCGATTAGTGTAAGCAGTGAATGTGAAATGTGAAATTGAAGTAGAGTGAAAGGAGGGCATTTGAGTAGTTAGTGGGAGGTGGCGAGCAGTAGGGGGAGGAGCAGTGTGGGCAGGAGTGGTAGTAGGGGGAGTAGTAGCAGAGAGGAGTGAGTAGAGAAATAACATCAAAGGGTGGAGGGGGGATTGAAAGACTGAAGGGATATCGGGTAGAAGTGAGCGGGAAGTAGCCTGAGTAGAGAGGGAGACGTGTACGTGGACATGCAAGGACAGCCTGAGTCCAGCCAGAGTTATGTGCAAGGCGCTGTCTAAATCCCTGTTAGGAAACTAACCATTCGATAGAGTAGGGGGGCTGTTGGGAAGCCCTTGATGGAGATTAGATGTCCAGCATCTTAGTTTCTCACCTGCAGCATTAGTCAGCATATAGACAGTAGGGATGAACATTCAATAGCACTAACCATGTGCTATTGGGTAAGGGTGGAGTGTCAAATTGAGACAAGTAAAGGGGGGAAGGCACTATGCCCCACTATTAAAAACCTTGAACTGTGCCTTAAGGCTCAGAATTATTTATGTGCCTTTTGTGACATGATGTATTCTGAACTCTTCTAAATTTTCATCTGCATTGTCAGACATATTAAACATCTGAGGAAGTATGGTTGAACCATTGGAACATAGTATCTGAGCGTACGCTTCCCTCTGTTATACATGGTATGTTTAACGGAATGCTAATCTTTGTGCACTCACAAACATTTATAGAATGTTTTAAACTGACATGTCCAACCTCTTCAGATCACATTTAACTCTATCCCATTTTCTGAATGAAATGGGGCTCTATTCTGAAGAATGAGAGCTGTTGCGTAACTATCACAGAAAAAGCAAGATGTTTCTATTCACATGTGGAGTTATCCCAAGCATGGACTACAATCCTGGCAATCCTCTATGGGTTTGTGAATGATCAGCATGTTAAGAGTAGCGTAATCCAGAGCTAGTGAAAGCTTCATGATTTTCTCACATAGGAGTTGCTAAAAGATGTCAACTTGCTGATAAACACTTGTTGGCGTTTGTTTACAGTGAAAGAGGACATCTGCTAGTTTCTTCCATGTATTTGTTTTCAAAACCTTGCCAGTGTAGCAAGAAATACCCTTTGTTATAAATGTAGAAGTTCATAAACCTAGTTGCAAATTAAAAATAGTTGTTTTATATTTTTCAGAGATCCCACTGATGTCTCCTGTGACAGTGACAGTGGAATGACCTCTAGCACCATAAGCAAACTTGCAGAAGCCCGGAGGACAACATACCTTTCAGGGAGATGGGTGTGCGACGATCACAATGGAGACACAAGCATCAGTATTGCAGGTCCCTGGATATGCCTTCCATGCAACGGCGATTATTCAGCTTATTATAATTGGGTAGAAGAGAAAAAATCCACTCAAGGACCTGGTAACTTTCACCTCTATTTTTGTATAATTAATTTAGTAAAGGTTTTGTTGAAATGTAAAGGTATAACACAAAAGGTAGATGGACCAAGTTACTGTCCAAACAGCAAGTCTTTTGCATTGGCTTTTACGGGGCACATATTGTAATCTACTCCCAAAAATGGTTGTAGTTGAGCTTTGTGAATTTCATGTTTTATCTACTAGACCCCTGCAAGGATTGACCAGATGGGAAGCGTGCGGCGGTACCCTGTTCTTTTAGCGATGGATGCAACAAAAGAAGCAATTTGTTTAGTAAACTGGAAGTGGTTACAAGGGTAACTCAGAAAGGAGCATACAGGGTGGGTGTTTGCAGGTTTGGAGGAATCTCCACCGAGGTTGGTGGCATCTTGAGAAAATAGATTTGTTCAACAACCAATGGTTATTTGGGGGGAAGAGAAAACAGGGACGACATCAATACTGGCTCTGAGTTGAATCTCAGACTGTGTCATATCTCGATGCCACTGGCAGAGGGGCTCCTGGTGGAACAGCTCCTTTCAAATGGATTTCTTCCACCCAGAGATTCCTAATCTGATTTTCGGTCTCCAGCGCCAGCTAGCTTCTGAACATTTTTTGCTCCCAGGGGCACAGCAAGGCTTTGCGTCAGCTCCAACTGATGCTGTTTCGAGCCTGTTAGGAAAGATGTTTTCTTTACTGCTTTCCTCTCGTAAACTTCAATTGGATCCCCCGTCGTTTTGATATTGTATGCACCCTGACTTGACTTTTTGGAGGTAAATAGTCCTCAGCCTTACTTACCTCACTTTTTGTTCACCTTTTCTGGAGAAACTGATCAGACCATAAGACTATCAATACTGGGGGACCCTGTCTCTGTTACTGGAATTCCTGTTGTTTAGAAACTGCACACATCTTACCGTGAAGTGTAGTAAGCACATTATGTGTCCCTTTTACTTTGTGTCTGCAACATTAAAGTTGCAAAAGACAGTGTGCCCAGGATGGGATGATGGAACAAACTGTCCTGAGCCCTGCTCGAGAATATGTGCCTGCTTAGCCTTCAAAGTGTTCCTGGACCACTCAGTGAACTGGCCAGCTCTCCCCTGGGCTACCTCGCTGCACTGAGTTCAGCTTTGGAACTCTGCAGGACTTAAACTTATGGGACAAGATGCCTGCCCCTGGAGTTGCTGCCTTACTAACCAATGAGGATCCTTGCAGGGCCTGTTGCTTTGTTCTCACCACAAGGATCGCCTGTTGCGTCTGATTGCGGTGACCACAGCTGCAACCTGCTTTTTTGCTCCCTGGAGGTCGCCTCAGGTCAACTGCTGCTTTGTAGAGGTCTATATCCTGTGAGGCCAAGGGTGACCAGCTGTCCAGCCTTAAGTATGTTCTCATTGGAGCATGGAGCCAGCGATAAGCCAGACCCAAACCAGACACCAAAAGTGACCTTAGCATCCGTAGACACTGGAATCTCCCTTGACCGGACAAAGCCTGCAAGTAAGTAAGACAGCAGATTCAAGAGCGTTTGCTGAAGGAATCTGAGTAAGGGGGTTGAGTTTACATACCTATTCTTGCCCCCGCCATATTGTGGTATGGACATAAAGTCCTAATCCTACCTCTTCCTTGCCTGGCCATGATCGGTGGTGGTCCGATCAAGGCTTCCCCCTCGGGCTTCCCCTAGAGTAGTTTGATCGGGAGAGGAATCTACTAGAACTTTACTTACCTTGCTTTTCTGTTTCTGGAATATTTACTTGCACCTGTTGACTTTGTCAAATCTTGTTAGCGAATCCTAGTAAACCTTCCTGACTCTATGCAAAGTGATTCTTGTGGAATGGGTGACTCATAGGGCAATAGCCCCATCTCCTAGCAGGGCAGGACTGATTAAGAACTAGTACCTGAAAGGAGGTTATATTGTGGGATTTACTTACCTGTTTCCAACTGCTTCTAAATTGGTACTTTATTTCTCTGTTTCACTTACTTTAGCCTTCACGGTTGCTTAAAGTATTGCTTTTAGTATTGCCTACAATTGTATGTCTCAGATTTAAAGTGCTGATGTTCTACAACATTGTGCTGATGTCCCCTAATACGTGAATTTATATATTTATTTATTTGTTTATTTGATTTAATCAATTTAATGATTTTTACAAAACAATGTTGAAGAAGAAAAATGCTGAAGAAGAAAAAAAGAAGGGGAAAGGGGAAAAGGGAAAAGTAGGAAGAAGAAGCAGTAGGAAGATCACAGAGACAAGATGTGTTTGAAAGTCTGTGTGGTGGCGATTGTCCAGGTGTTCCTTTCGCCGCTCATTAAGCGACCCCACCAGAGTTCCTCCTCCTTTGTGTACGATCCCGAAAGGTGTGGTAGCAAGAATTTCTCGCCTATTGTCTTTGTTTCTGGACAGTTTAGTAGCAGGTGACGTAAGGTTTCAACCTTTTTTTCGTTTTTGCAGAAACGGCATTTGTCTGAGTTGCTTAGCCCTCTAAGTTTTAAGATCTCGTTGGTTTCCAAAAGGTTTAGGCGCGCTCTCAAGAACAAATTTCTGGCAGATGTTTAGTTTGTTTTGATAAGGTGGAAGATGTCTGACAGATTTCGCCTGTGCTGCGTTGTCCAGGGTTTTGATCCAGTCGAGCTCGCCCATTTTCCTCTTTATTTCCTCTTTATTTTTTTCGGGCATCGGAGGAGCTCGGCCTCCGAAGCGTTGATTTCCAGTAGTTTCCGTTTAAACGCTTCTTCCCAAGATTTTAGCGTGCTGCAGCGTGCGCCCACAGTTTCTGAGCGTATTATGGCGATTAGAGGCGGTCGGTCTGGAAGCAGTGTTTTCCTGTACAGCAACATGCTCTTAATCTCCGTCGTCCCGCCCAAAAAGAGAAGGCCTAACTCTCTTCTGATTAATAACATGGAGGTTGATTTATGCAAACCTAGAACCGTACGCCAAAAATAACCCTCCAGTTTCAGCCACAGGGGCATTGGCGTGTGCGGGAGAGCTTCCGCTCCGCTAGGTAGGTAAGAGACGGAACCACCTTTGAACGATAGAATCGAACCGTCGGCAGCAAAGAGAAACATCTGAATTTCTTGTCCAGTGCACATGCTTGTGCCGCCAGTTTTTTTGTTTTGTCCATTAAGGAACACTGCAAAGATGTGTTGATGCTTGAGCAATCGAGAGTGACTCCTAAGTATTTGAACTTGTCGACTTTTTCTAGTGGAGTCCCCTCCAGATACCAGGACAGTTTTTCTTTTGGGCGTTTGGCTTTTTCCAGGACCAGTATTTTGGTCTTGGACACATTGATGGTGAGGTCGTTGGCTCGAATGTATACAGCCAGGTTGTCTAACTTGCGCTGGAGGCCTATGGGGGTCAGGTCCATTAAGATCAAGTTGTCTGCGTACAATAGCCTTGTTGTTTTCTGCTCCCCCATGGACGGAGGAAAAGAACGGATGGATTGTTCGGAATCTTTGAAGTCACAAGGTAAGCAATGAAGAGGGTCCGGGTTAATGGAAAGCCCTGATTCACTCCTCTTCCCACTGGAACTTCTGCCGATAATAGGCCCGCTTGATTCAGCCTCACTCTGAGCTTAGTTTCTTGATGCAACGCTCGGATGAGTTGAGCGATTTCAGTGGGACAATTCCAGCGTTTCAGTTTGTCCCACAGGATTGTTCTGTTCACCTGATCAAAGGCTTGGGCCAAGTCGATAAACGCCAAAAAGACACGTGGCCCTCCTCCCAGGACATTGCTCTTTAGTGCGCTCAAGTACAGGTTATTTGTCACTGTGCCGTTGTTTTTGGTAAACCCAGTTTGAAGCGGGTCCATGCACGGAGCCCGGAGTGCCCATCTCTGGAAGTGTTGTAATAGTAATGCTCCAAAGACTTTGCCCATGGTGTCCAGCAGTGCAATGGGGCGGTAATTCTTTGGTTCTTCCTTGCGCCCCTTTTTGAATGTAGGCACCACGATTGAGGTAGTCCCTGAGGAGAGAATTTGTCTTGAATTTTTGCAGCGTTTGAAGATTGCGCTTATCAACGTAGACCACTCTAGTGGGTTTTGTTTGAGGTCAAAGTTAGTAATTCCATCCGGTCCCGGCGCTCTTGATGGTTTGAGCTTATGAAGAACTTTAAGAATCTCCTCTTCGTCTGACAGGTTGACCCAGGGATCTAGTTGAGTGCTGGACTCTATGGTATTTTGCACCAGCGGTGGCTGGAAGATGGATTTGTAAAAGTTTGTACAGCCTTCTTCGCTTATTGTGTTTGTTTGTAAATCCTCCGTAGGGGCGGATGTTGATCTTAAGAGAGACCAGAATTCTCGCAGGTGGTGGCCGGAGATCAGTTTCAGCATGGCTTCCGCGTCCTGTTGGTGTAAATGTAGTCGGTGTTGCCTGATCCAGGATTTGTAGATTTGCTGAGCTTTGTTGAAGTTTGCTTGATTTTCTAGCGAAGCATGTTCGCGCTGTTGTCTTTTCATTTGCCTCACTAAGCGCCTTTTCTCCACCAGTTCTTTGCTGTACTCATGAGTGAAAGGTTTGTTAGGACGTCTAGCCTTGTTGATTGATGATATGTAAGGTACCAGGAGAGGTTGGTAGTCTGGTAGTAATGGATCGTGCTTAGGACAGTGTTTGGTTCCTTCTTTTTGGTAGTAGTTCGTAATCTTCATGAGGGAGGTTTCCGATAGTTTAAGGCAGTTTTTTTGGTTGTTGGTCTCCACTTGTGCAAGCATGTGTAGTTTGTTCGTTGCGCGGGTCTTCCACTTCAGGACCAGCAGATTGTGGTTGCTGGCCATGGACTTTAGAACTTCAAATGAGTTTGTTAAAGCTGCCAGGTGTCTGCTTATGAAAATGTGATCAATGTCTGCGTGTGAGTTTCCTCTCTCCCAAGTTGGAGGTAGATTTTTTTCTTGAAAACGGGTCCCCCCAGCGCATAGTAAGTCTCTAGAGGACATCAAAGACAGCCCCTTTGATCCCCGACTATTTCTCGGGGATGCAGAGGAGCGGAGGGCGCAGCTTGCGTCTTGTGGGGGCCAGGTGGCATTTAGGTCACTGCAGAGTATCAAGAGAGCCTCGGGGCAATTCACACAGGCTCGTCGATGGATTGCCCGATCAAGGCTATGAAAGAGGTATCACTCGTGACTGCAGGGTTCCAGTAGACGTTGATAATAATTGAGAGCAACTGAGTAGAAGAACCCTTTTCTTCTCAAGGCAGATCCCAGCTTACCTCCGTGGCAAGCAGATGAGTAGAGGATTTCAGTGTTTTTTTTAGGTGTAAGCCGTAGCCACAGCGGATTGCTGTTATAAGGCCAGAAGACGGACGATCAAAGATCCCTTTTGCAGCCGGGGCGGACGCTATGTCGTATCCATCCATGTTGGGGCGTTATGTCATCCAAGACTCTTGAAGGCAGACAATGTCGAAACATCCCAGATTCATATCTTCTTTCTTGGTCAGGTGAAGAAAACCCAGAGTGTTCCACGACCCCAGCGCTATCTCTTCTTTCCCGGTGATTGTCTTTACGGAAAGCGGTGCAGAGGGGCGCTCGGCGCATTGCTATTTGTTCTATTTAAGCGAGAGGGCCTTTGGTATCCAGGCCCATAATTGCACAAGTGGGGCTTGTTTGGTTATTTGCAGAAGTTCGGGGTCCTCCGGTTTGGGACATTGGGTGACAGTACGTTGGATCTTGGCCGTTGGACCGACCGGGAATCTTCCTATTCCCAGTGGGTCTTTATATGCGCTTTCTGATCTTGGCTTATCATGCGTAAATTGGTGTGTGACGGTCGCTGAGTAAGAATTCGTAGTTGCGCCCCGTGTCGGGCCACCTGAAGTGCTTGGTTCTTTGTTGTTAACTTGCTGAATGACGTCTGTCGAGTCGAAAGTCTCCCAGGTCACCTTTGGCTTGCTACTTGAGTTCGTGGAGTGACAGGGTTTTTGGGACCTGACTAACTCTGCGCTTGGTTGTGGTGAAGTGGGCGGCACACTCTCTTCTAGTTCGAACAAGTCGAACCCCAGTTTCAGCAGATTTTCTGCCGCCGCAGAGATCCTTGTTTTTGCCCAGTTAGTGGGTACGTGTAGGTATGCGTTTGCGGTTTTACCCTCGTGGAAGGGTTCTACCAGGACAATGTCTTTAGTTTCCACTCGTTTGAGCGACGGCACACATTTGAAAAGCTGGAGCACAAAGCCGCGGTTGAGCACCATGTATTTTTTGTTGTCCGGTAGTTGTTCAATCTTAAAGGTACGCTCTGATTTGGTGCGGGGAGCCAGTTTCTGCGAGACACGCTTAGGGCTGGATCTTAGGCCGTGCTTAGTCTTGTTTTCTGTGTTGGAATTTTCAGCGTGCTTTGGCGTGCCGGGTTGCCGTTTGGCCCGGGTGGCGTGCACCCATCTCTGCGTTTGCGCAAGGTCTGGTGTGTGGGAGGCGGCGGCTTTCTCCGCCCTCCATCTAGGGGGAGATTGAGCACGACTAGAGTGTCCTTCTCCTGCCTTTTTAAATGAGCGATTTGAGAGTTCCTGAGTGGGGGAGCTGATGGTCGTCGGTCCCCAGGTAGATTTTTTAATGAGCTTCTTGCAGCGAGTTTCCAGAGTCTGAAAGGCTGATGTCTCCTCGTCCCTGTGCAGAGACTGACCGCTAGCCTCATGGTCATCAGAAAGCGGGTATACGCTAAGATTGAGTATGTCCTCCTCTTCCTCAGATGCTCCCACCTGAGTGGCGGGGGCAGTGTCCAGAAGTGAGTCTCTCACCCTCCGTATTTGAGTTTTCCTGGCGGGCAATGGGTTGCCGGTGGTTGGTTGTGGATGATATGTATACTCCGTCCAAATGTGGGGTCTGCCTTCCTTTGTGGCGTTAGGCTCTCTGGTCTGGATCGGCTGTGACACGGCTGAGTTGGTGGTTGTTTTTTGATTGTCGAATATGGCGAATTTTTTGTTTGCATGTGCAGTTTCATTTACATTTGAATCTTGGGTCAGGTCACAGACGGGTACGATGACAATCACTTCATTGTTCATAGCGCCGTTTTTAGTTATAGGTACTGACTTGGATTTGCTCCCGGTGGGCCCTCGACCTGTCGTCTCCGGACCCGGTGTTTCCGTTAGCCTTTTTGGTGTGGGGCTAGACCAGGCGGAAGGGGTCTGGGAGCTGGAGTCGCTGACCGGGACTCGTATTGGCGCAGGAGAGGGGATGTTTCTGACTTTTGGTGCCCCTGCCGGGGCTTGGGCGGTCTCCTCTTCTGCCTGGTGTTTCTCCATTCTGTTGTTTAACGCGTTTATGTAGCCTTCCAAGAAGATAAGACGACTGTTCATCATTGCTGTGATCGAGGTATGGTCTTTCAGGGAGTCGTTTATAGACTCATACAGTTTGCAGAATGGTGCGAGAGCCAGTGTTACTGTGGACATAATTAGCCTTAGGTCTGTCTTCTTAGCTGGGGAATCTTTGCAGAAGTTTCCTGGTTGCTCACTAGAACGCAGAGGTCTCGTAGGGCTTGATGGAATATGGGAGCCAAGGCTTTGGTCCCGCACCGGTGCCCCTCGAATTGCAGAGCTGTCAGGGGGCAATGAGGCGGGACTCCTGGTCTCTGGGGATACGGTGGCCTGGGTTAGGGAGGATCCTCGTTGCCTCCCTGCAGGGCCCCCGCGGTCGCTCCTAGGGAAGCGGGGCCCTGAATGGTGTCAGGGGAGCCACGTTTTTCCGTGGGGGGCCCCATTGCGGACGGGGCCGAATCCGAGGGATGTCGTTCCTGGGGGTTTGGAGTGTCTGAAGCACCCTCCTTGGTTCGCCCGGGGCCCGGCTGGCTTGAGGCTGGGTCGGGGGTGAGCGGCATAGCCGCGAGGGTTGGGGGTGTGCAAGCGGCCTCCCCATTCGTGATCCAGGCTTTGGAGAGGCCTTCCTGTGTGTTTCCTGGCGCCTCGGGGTCTGCAGTATACGATCCTCCTCCACGTCCTGTGTGAGAGGAGCGTGTTGTTTTGATGAGAGCGGGCCACCAGGTAGCGGTGAACCAAAATGCCATCTGACTCTTGCTTCCGGCACAATGCCGGTCAATAGATCTCGTGTGAAGTCTGTCGAGGTGGCTGGACCCGCAGCGGGCCCCCCTCCCGAGTTCTTTGTGAGAGATGTTTGGTCTAAGACTACTTTCAAGATCTCAGCATCCGAGAGTTCGACGCTAACAGTTGGTTTCTTTTTTAAAAAGTTTGCAAAGAACCTGTTACTGGCCACTGATGCTGACGCGTCCTCCTTTGGGGACGAATTCTGAGGTTTTAGAGACGGGTTTAGCAGTCTGGTGCGCGGAGTCGACTGCGCTTTGAGGCCAGATTTTTGTCTCAGTTGGGCGCATCGTTTTCTTCTTGCTGGAACCCCCTTTTTCTTTTGCTGGATGGAGTTTGTGGAGACATGTTGAGATTTGACGTTGCTGTCCGGAAACTGGTCGCTCAGGATGGCAGCCAGGGTTGCAGACTCCATAGGTGCCCTCTTATCAGCTGTATCCAACCCCTCCTCGGCCTCCGACATTCCCTCCGGCAGCCGGGGGCTGGGATAGTGCAGGATGGACGCCACTGTCAATTTTGTCAGTTCTGGGTCAGTGTTACCCGATCTTGGCGGGGATGGAAGAACCCCCCTCTCCGCTCTGATCTGGCGGGCCCTCCCTTGCAGGCAAAGGGGTAGTGAACGGGAAGAGGGGTGAATGCGAGTTCCCCGATGCCTCGCCGACAGCTGACACAGAATCGGGTACACGGGCCCCTTCGATCCCAGGACCTCCCGCCAGCGCCCCCTTGCCTTGTGCGGGCGGCGTTTCCTCTCCTCCGAGGGGCGACGCTGAACCCGCCTCGTACGGCACAGGGCTGCGGGCGGGAGGAGGTAGCTGTGTCGGAAGAGGCTGATGAATTTCATAGGTTCCATAAGAGGTCTACAGGTCCTTCGCTGGTGGAACCTGTTCGAGTTAAATTGTGGCGCGGGGCACCTGCCTCACCGCGGTTGGCCTCGCCTCCCGACTCAGGGGAGAAGAGTGTGACGCTGGAGGGGCCAGGTGGGCCATACCTTTTGTGGAGCTCCTTAGGCAGCGGCCCTTCATCTCTAGTTGGGTTGCGTCGAAGTGCTGAGAATCGAAGAGGCCGGAGGTTTTGCTGCCTTTTCCTTTTGCCGCCCTTGCTGCCATAGACGACTGCTACTCTGCAGCTACTCCGCGGAATGAGAGGGGTTTTATGCAAAGTACCGCCCTCTCAGCCAAAAGCACTGTAGAAAGACTTCGTAGCCACACAGGAGCCAGGAAACACGTAGAAGGTAGCAGAGATGGCTACTCTGCAGGTACCTGTGTAAGTAATAGCTGTGTGACAATACTTATGTAGGTGTTTCTTGCTTGGAGTGTATTCAAAACCCTAATAGATAATTGTATATTTAGTACTTCGGTCTTACTCGAGTATTGGAGTTCTGTGTGTGTGTGTGTGTGTGTGTGTGTGTGTGTGTGTGTGTGTGTCTGTCTGTCTGTCTGTCTCATAGTTTCCCCAGACACCCCACAACCGCCTGAATCAAAGCCTTGCTGCTCAACTACCCTAGCTTGATAGAGTGGGGCTAGATATCAGTGTATTTTCCCTGTTCACCATAATAGGGAACCCTCTCAGAATCCACTCCCAGGTTTGATTCTGAAAGTCAGTCTTAAAAATGTCTCACACCGGACACAACACTGGGGCAGTTTATATGGCACTGTCAAGCCCCATGACCACAATTTGGTTTTTCTGCGCACTGTGTATGCTTCGGGAATACCACTTGCTAATTTGTGACTGCAGAATGCCTAACCCCAGGAAGGCCTGGGGCTTCAAACCCTGTGTGGATTGCAGGAGACATATGTCTGCCTCCAATCCCCACTGGATCTGCAAGTATTGTTTATAGGAAGAACACCATCTGCACGATTGCTGGTTGTGCCAATTCATGCAAACGGCCATATGGGAGCTTCACGCAAAGTTATTCACCTTGGATGGCAAGAGAACCCTTTTGAGGTTTCCAGGCACAGAGCAGAGAAAGGAAAAGCAGAGACAAGACCAGAAGAAACACCAAAAGAGGTCCTGCTGGTCAACCGACTAATCAGTGTTATTTTTCCCTTTTGTGCACCATTCCAGGAACGACTCAAGAGCATTGGCTCCCCAGGTACTTTTCCCACCATTCTGCCACTCTGGAGGAAGGGCAGGATTTTCAGCTCAAGATGTGGGAAATCTTGGTCAAGACCCTTCACTGATGGCTTTGACCTTGATACCAGTGGTACAGGTAGGATCCACAGCACTTGGAAAAAATAGGGGTTCCTTGCGAGACCATGGCTCTGCTCTTACGGACACAGATCTGACACATGGTTGTGCTCCTCCACATTCTAGTATTAAACTCTTGGCACCAGCTCTCTCGTCGACATTGGTCAGCGCCGCCGGTATCCCCAGGTGTGACTGACTGTATGCCATGCCTCTGATGAGTAGATTTATTCCAAAGGACAGTGGAAAAGCAGCATTACTGATCTTGTAGTGTAGGGCCTTGACATGGCCAACTGTGTAGCACAAGTGTGTGGACAGAACAGTCCTGAGGAGGCACTCTTAGAAGAGAAACTAGGTTTTGCTTCGAATGTACAGGCAAAACTCCTTTATATGCCCTTTGATGTACATAACCTTACTCTTACGTCCGTCCCCTTTCCTCCATACTGCATGGGCGTCCCTTCTTCCCCTTTAAATTTAGGGGCGCAGGTCTGGGAGCATGCGCTGCCCTGACTCCGCCCTCCGGCGCTACATCTCAGTCCCCTTTTTCCGCGTCAACAGGAACGGGCCCAGAGCCCAGCCCAGCCCAGGCTAGATTGATAAATGGTCTTGAGTGTCTGGGTAGGTTTGCTTTGACGCTACATGCATCGGATCGAGGTTACAGTGCCCTGAATGCCATCTTTTGGATCGATGGGCCAATGGTATTATTAGAGCATGCGCTGCCCTGACTCCGCCCTCTGGCGCCACACCTCAGTCCCCTTTTTCCGCATCGATGGGATCGGGCCGAATTCACCAGCGCTCCTGGGTTTGGCTTCTGCCATGTAATTCCACGCGCGGATACTTCTTCTTCTGTCTTTTTTTGTCTTTTATCGTACAGGTACTCGGTCTTCAGGTGTCAGGCTCCTCCCCGGCGCATGTCGACTTCCACAGGGTTCAGCAGATGTCCATACTGCAATAGGCTCTTCCCAACTTCACAACCCCACGCCCTCTGCCTACGTTGCCTTGGCCCAGACCACGGTTGGCAAGCTTGTACAGCGTGCAACGCCCTGTCATCGAGATCTCTGAAGAACAGACTAGTCAGGTGAAGGGAGCTCTTCCAGAAGTCGCCTCCACAGGGCCACAAGGACTTCCTGAAACATCCATCCAGGCCCAAGGTAGGACCTCTATTTTCCATCGCACCCCGCAAGGGAGACTCCTTCCCAAGGACTCGTCCGCACGGGAGGGACAGCTCAGGTTCTCGTACCAGCACATGCCCCGAGGCTGCTCCAGCTACCGGCCTACAGGCTGAGGGATCCCGGATCCTCCCAGGGACAGTGTTGAGGGACCTGAAGGTTCTTACACCAGGTCTTCACCCGAGTGGCTCCACCCTTGTTACCAGCATCATGTCCGAGGGGCCACGCCCTAGTACGGTCAATACGTCCGAGGGGGCGCCTAAACGCAGCTCTACCGGCCCCCGGGCCGAGAGTGTCACACCTACCGTGTCTAGGCCTGAGGAGTAAGGTAAGCCTCGCGATCCCCACTCAAGAGTCCTGGAGGAGGCTGGACCCAGTGAGCCGAGCAACACGACACAGGCACGTGGCAGGCAGCTCGACAAAATGGCTGCTGTGCCAGACATCCGCACCCATCCAACAACATTCCAGGAGTTCGGCGAGGATCGAGTGTCAAAGTGGGACTGGCCTCAACCAGGTACGTGGCCTACAGGCTATCCTTCTTGTGCGCAGGGCAGGTTCCTACTGCGTCCGTATGGGCAGGGTGTGCAGCGGATCCAGCAGCCTTCCGTTACCCGTCTATATCCCCTACCACTCCTCCTGCCTGTGAAGACAGGTTCTTCGAGAGATTCCTCAGGCTCATGAAGTCCCCTCGGATGGGGGTTATCCTCTGGGATGCCATCAAGTACGTGCTCTCTCCAATGCTTCCAGCACCTCAGGCTCTTCCGCCAGCATCCCCGGCCCCAGTGCAGCCTCTGCCTCTGGCCTCCTAGCCAATTCCTCAGGCATTCCGTACCAGCCTCCTCCACTGCCTCTGGCTCTGGCCCCTGTACCCGAGCCTCGGGCTCCCGCTACTCCTCCACTGTCGCAGGACCCTCCTGACCCACAGGACACGGATAAGGATACTGACACGCCCTCGTCAGCCAAGGCCTTCCACGAACGTCTGGCTGGGCTGGCGGAGTACCTGGGCCTGCTTCAACCCGAGGTCGAGCAACTGGCAGACCGGGTACTTGCTGAAGTCCTCACGCGACGCCCCTCTGCCAAAACGGGAATTCCACTGCAGACCGATGTAATCGCCCTAGCAATAAAGGGTTGGCTCAAGCCCCACTCTGTCCAGCCGGTCAATCGAAGCCTGGACGCCAAGTACATGCAGATGGAGGGGGATAAACTCTTGTTATCAGCCCATCCTCAGCCCCACTCCTCGGTGATCGCTGCAGCATCACTATACTCCAAGCCTCAGTCACCCTCAGCCTCCTCCTCAGCGACGCTGCTAGGCAAGGAGAAGATATTGGAGGCTTACGGGAAGAAGCTGTATTCCAACGCGTCATTGCATCTTCGTCAGGCCGATGCCATGCTGGCTGCCGCTAACCAAAGGTTATGGTGGGAAATTGCGGTGCCCTGCCAGAACTCCCTACGCAGAGCCAGTCACGTTTGAAGGCGGGACTGGCTGAGGCCAAGATGGTGGCACAGGACCTCATGGAGTCCACCGTGGCCCATATTGACACCTCTGTCCGTGCCGTTTGTATCGCCACGGACATGAGAAGGACAGCTTGGCTCCGTGCAATGAAATTCAACCCGGACGTCCAGGAACGCATCTTGAACTTCCGTTTGAAGGTGGTGACCTCTTCCACTTCACAACAGACGAGGAGTTGGAAAAAAAGAAAAACAGCTCAGTCTTTAACCATCTTCACAAAGACCACGCCCAAATCGTACACCCAGTCACAGCAGCCCTCTGACGGAGGGTTCCGCAGCTTCCAGGTCCAGGCAGCCGGACTGTTTGCTGACTCCAAATCGGCGCAAGCAACAAAAAGGGGGGGGTGGGGAGAGTAAGGGCTTTTTCCAGTCCCCCTCCTCAGCAACAGCCTATGAGGAAAAAAAGGCATGACACGCCCCTTCAGGTCCACGTGTCTCCAGTGGGGGCAGGCTTGCCCTCCATGCACATTTCTGGTGCCAGAATTTTGCGGACCCCTGGATCCTTTACGTAGTATCTACGGGATACCGCCTACCCATCCCAGCCTCTCCTTCCTCCTCCCCTCCACTCCCTCAGGTTGGGACAGCAACTCTTCTGGCGGAGATCCGATCGCTCATAGAATGCCAGGCCATGGAGGAAGTCCCAGCCTCCCAGCTCGGCTTGGGCTTTTACTCCAGGATTTTCGAAATTCAGAAAAAGAATCAGGCGGGCCTGAGAGTTGTGCTGGACCTTTCCACCCTCAACCACTCCTTATCTCTACAAAAATTCAAGATGGTTACGCCAGCTTTTATAGTGGAGACATTGTACAAGGGAGACTGGATGTGCTCCATGGAGCTGAAGGACGCGTACCTACACGTCCCGATTTGGCAGCCCCATCGTTCCTTCATACGGTTCCAATACAAGGTCCTTCCTTTTGGCCTCAACTCGGCTCGCAGGGTCTTTACCAGACTCATAAATACTGTGGCGTCCCTCCTCAGAGCGCGGGGCCTTCACATCTACCCATACCTCGACGACTGTCTCATCAGGGCTGCATCTCCGGAAGCAGTTCACCACTCTTCCCATGCCCTTATGAACACACTGCACAATCTAGGCTTCTCGCTCAATCTCAAGAAGTCGGAGCTGCAGCCCACGCAGACTGACCTTCTTGGGCCTCATCTGGGACACAAGCTCCAAGAGAGTGTTTACATCGGAGGAAAAGATCTCGGCCATCAAGAGGGCCACCACTCACTTCCTCGCAGAGAAGTGACCTCGGCCTGGTGGTACCAGCATCTCCTTGGTCTCCTGGCGGCGGTCCTATTAGCCGTTCCTCACACGAGACTGAGGTTGAGGAGGATTCAGCTGCACTTTGTGGCTTCATGGAACCAGGAGCGGACTCCCAATCCGAGATGATCAACATTACTCCATCTCTCAACCCGGACCTGACATGGTGGTCCAAGGACTGCAGCCTACGGACGAGCAAGCCCTTCCGGCCTCCCACCCCGCAGGTCACCATCATCCCGGACTCCTCGCTCGAGGACTGGGGAGCCACCCTGGACAATAACTCGGTCCACGGCACCTGGACTTGACAGGAGCAAGAATACCACATCAATTGGTTAGAGCTGAACGCCATCTGGCTGGCGCTCAGAGCATTCCTTCCACTTCTCAGGGGCAAAGTTGTCCTCATCCAGACAGACAACTCTACCAGCATGTACTATGTCAACAAGCAGAGATCCCCCCCGCCCCCACTGTGCAGACTGGCAATCAGCATGTGGGAGTGGGCCCTGAAAAACGACATCTACCTCACAGCAGTCCACCTTCCTGGGGTATGCAACCTGGAGGCGGACAGGCTCAGCAGGCTTGGGGCGGACAATTACGAGTGGCAGCTAAACAACCTTGTTGTTCAGGAGATCTTCAACAGACGGGGCCTTCCCCAGGTGGCTCTCTTTGCCACCGGCACAACAAGAAGTGCCCTAAATTCGCCTCCTGGCAGGGACAGGGCCCCCGCTCCGTGGGCGATGCATTTCAGGACGGCATGACAGCGTACGCCATCCT
This sequence comes from Ambystoma mexicanum, assembly GCF_040938575.1. Lineage (NCBI taxonomy): Eukaryota > Metazoa > Chordata > Amphibia > Caudata > Ambystomatidae > Ambystoma > Ambystoma mexicanum. Next base: position 425,096,023 of record NC_090940.1, on the reverse strand, counting down.
GCCTACTCCACTGATTCACAGAGGGATTTTCAAGATCAAGGAGTCTCGCCAGCTCAACATCATTCTAATAGCTCCATGGTGGCCAGCCAGGCCATGGTTCTCCGAGGTGCTTAGCCTCTCAGAGATGCCACCGATTCACCTTCCGACGGGCCGAGCACATCGGCTGGTGCAGCAGAGGGGCACGGTCATCCACCCCGCGCCACAGTAACTAGCCCTCACCGCATGGTTCCTGAGCAGGTAACGCTAAGGCACCGCAGCCTCTCCCAGGCTAATCTGGAAATCATAAAGGGCGCAAGGAGCGAGGCTACCGGGGCCCAGTATAAAAGTAAATAGACCAGGTTCTGCCACTGGGCAGACTCCAAGGATATCGACCCCCCTGGCATGTCCTCGTGCTATCCCTCTCGGAACACCTCGGCCACTCTGGCATGCAGGTGGACACCTGCTGTACTTACCTCGCTGCCATTGGGGCCTACAGGAACTCGGGAATAGGGGATCTTCTCCTCCTCCAATCAGATTGTCAAGAAACATTTGACGGGGCTCGCAAGGCTCTACCCGCCCATCAAGAGGCCACACCCTGTGAGGGACCTAAACATAGTCTTGGGCGCCCTGGCGCACAAACCATTTGAGCCAATGGCATCCGCGGACATCAGGCTGGTCACCATTAAGACGGCCTTACTAGTCGACCCTCCTCGGCGCGCAGAGTCAGCGAAATCCAGGCACTGGTCGCCTCAGAACCATATACTACCTTTCACAGGGACAGGGTAGTCCTGCGGACACATCCATCATTTCTGCCTAGGGTGCCGTCTGCTTTCCATTTGAACAAGGAAATAGTCCTTCGTGCGTTTTTTGCCGATCCTTAGGACGAGGCACAGAGTTCTGCACTGCCTCGATGTCCGGCGTGCCCTGAAATTCTACCTTGACAGGACCAAGGGCTTCCGCAAATCAGACTCCCTGTTCGTCACTTCCGGAGGTGCAAGACCAGGCCATCAGGCTTCCATATGCCACTGGATGGCCTCGGCCATCAAAGAAGGGCCAGAACAAGCCGCTTCCGGCGAACATGCCCGCCCACGCTGTTAGGGAGAATTCTCTGTTTAGGCTGAATTTCCTAACCTAGTGAGTCCCCCAGCAGCTTTGCTGGATTTTTGGGGTTTATTTTTTTTCTCCTGCCAAGAGTGAGACTCTTTTACCCTCACTCTTGGACATGATTTGAGTGTTTCTCTTTGATTCTATATGTGTTTAATGGGCTATGGGGTCTTTTACTCCATAGGGCTTCATGTGTTTTTGTGATGTGTGTTACACAGCACCCTCAGTGCAGTAACACAGGGGTGTCATAGTGACCCCCCAGTATAGACTCCATACCCTGGGACTGACTACTGTCTCCCAGGGCATGTAAAGTCACCATTGACTTTACTAGTCTCAAATTCTAAACAGAACCAGTACAAACCATCATATTGTGGATGTACTGGCCGGGCCAATTCGATTGCCCCGGGGTCTGTTAGTCGAGGGGGCACGTCTCTGTCCCCCCTGATCAAGTTTTGGCTGGTGGCAGTGGATACTACTTTTTATATTCGACCGCGAATATATCCCTATGGGATTTCCCATTGTTCGAGGCTACCAACTTTAATTATTTAATTCCTATAGCCTCGAACATACCGCCGGTTTATTTATTTAATATTAATTCTCCGGTTGGTATTTTTTGCCAGCACTCGGTTCTAAAATGGCGTTTGTGTTCGCTACTGTGACTCCAACCCAAGTTGAGCCCTTTGTTCCACTTTTTGGCGGGCTTCTCCACAGAAGCCCTCCAAAGTGGTGCCACTCTGTCTGGGGTACTTAGGAGGGGTGGAGGGGGATTTAGGCACCCTGGACTCAGTTGCCTAGGCAACTCAAGTCGCACTCCGTCCTGATTGGCCCAAGTGGTGAGCCGGCCGGCTCACCACTTAGCATGTTTGAGTGACAGCTAGGCTGAGTGAATGGGGGTTTTCTGCATAAAAGCAGGGCTTTGGGGACTGGAACTTTAGAAGTCGCCACAGGACCTAAGAATCCGACGAGGGAGAAGCTGAGCCGACCTGCTACGACGACACCACCGGTGGAGCCCTGCTGAACCGTCTCACCACTTTTCCCAACGACAGAGATCTCCAGCCCAGAGAGTCTTCTTCCTTCGACTGGTGGGGATAACCAGTCTGCTTCCTGGAGCATCTCGTGGCTGCCTTGCCTGTGCCAAGCACCCCGGCAACCGGGATACCACGTTTTACCACTACCGCGAATCAAAGGTAGTACCTTTAACCGGAAAACTCCGCGGCTGGTTTCTTCCCTGGCAGTGCAACGACCTTCATCTTTCCTCCACGTCGAGATCTTCTCTTCCTCTGGACGACACCGCGACTTGCACCCGCTGGCAGGAACAACTGCCCCCGCTGGAGGATCCTTTCCACATAAGGTACCGTGTTCCACCTGGCTTCCCTTGCAACCTACTGTACGGGGTAGATTTAGCCCCCGGCTTTCGACCCTGGGTTAGCCTGGGACACCCTGGCTAAACTTTTCTGAGCCTAACTAAAATCTTTCTGAACTCCCTGCAAGACTTTTTAAGCCTGTTGTCATTGTGTGATCTTGGGTGCATTTATGCCCTGCTCTCTCCAAGAGTGGGCCCCGCCTATGGACTTTGGCTCACAAGTAACTTTTGACTTTCCTGCCTTGCTTAAGAGTTCCTAAGTATTAGTGTGGTGTATTTTCCTACATTCTGCCTTTTTCCCTCCCTTTTTCGTTAACTTATTGGAGTGCCATCTATAGTTAAGCGCTTACCTCTGTCTGGAAATAAGTGGTGTTAACTAAGACTTGTCTGATAAGGAGTGTAAATATAATAATAGTAATTGTGTTTAGAGTGATGTACAACAATAGTGCTGGAGTGTTTCAATAAGTGTGTTTTTAAATAAATAATTATATACCTTGATACCAAAGCTCTGGTCAGTGTTTGCTTGTGCTATTGTATCTGAGTACCTATTGTGTATACTTTGCATACTGCCTAACTCTTCTTGAGGGAAGTCCGACTGCTCAGCCACAGCTACCAGGTAAATCTGGGTGGTTCAGACTGCTACCAAGTGGGTTTACTGCCAACACCTGTAGTCCTAAATCTTTTGCAGTGGTCCCCAAGGGAACTGCACAGGTTTCTGCCTAACACACGCAGTCGGGGCCAAGGCAATGGCCATCGCATTCCAGCACCATGTCCCATGGCAAGTCATAAGCAGGGCGGCCACTTGGGCCACTCCCTCGGCTTTCTGCAACCATTACTGTTTGGATGCCGGCTCTAGTTCTGATGCGGCTTTCGGACGGGCGGTTCTCAAGAACCTATTTGCTTAGGGAGGGTCTCCTCTCCACCCTTGGGCTACATTCAGTTGTAATAGCCCATGCAGTATGGAGGAAAGGGGACTGGACGTAAGAGTAATTATAAGTTATTTACTTAGTCCCCTTTCCTCCATACGTCCCACCATCCTCCGTCCTACTAATACTGGTGTCATTAGGCAATGTTAAATCTATTGTCGACGCGTCAATGGGGACTGAGGTGTGGCGCCGGAGGGCGTAGTCGGGGCAGCGCATGCTCCCAGGGCCGCACCCTTGCGCGCCTCTAAATTTGAAGGGGAAGAAGGTTTTTTCTGGTGAAAAAGGTTCTGTCTCCCGTCCCTTGGAAGTGACACCCATGCAGTATGGAGGAAAGGGACTAAGGATTAAGAGTACGTTATTCACTACGGTGAGTAAGTTATCATTTTTGAAGCAAAGGCTGATGATGCCCATCAATGTCCAGGCATATAAAACGAGGTCAACATCTCTGGGCGTAGCTGTCCAACAGCCCCTGCACTTTTGCCACAAGAGGTTGCGGTTTTTGACACTTCATCTATTATGCCCACCATAGGAGGGGTCACACACACTCTGGGAAACAGCGCCATCCCCTCAACCAGGCCAGAGGTTGCAGAGAACAAATAGGTGGAATTGATGTATCAACAGTCCCCACATCAGCCCCAAGTACAAAAGTTCAAAACCTCTCTGACAAGGAAGTCAGACATTCCATCTTGTTAAGAGGGAGAATTACCCCTTTCGACACTTGGCCCTTGCAGGTCGGGGTTACTGTCTTTTTTTTGTTGAACATCCTCTAAACCATTCTCACAACCACCACTCTGCCTCCGGCCTTCCTCTTCCTGAGTAGGTTTGTCAGCTTCAGGGAAGGAACTCCATAGAACTGGTGCTATGCAGTTATGTGATTTTCCCTATGGATGTTAGAGCGGTACATTTCATCGTGTTGTTTTTATTTAGGCCCCCCCCCCAACCCTCCTGATTTTCTACCCTTATAACTCCACCCCAACCCCATCACGACTCATTTTATCCCCTTACCCCACTCCCCTTTATATATTTATTTAATGTATTTGGTATTGTGGTCTTTGGTGACATTTACTACTCTGTAATGTTTTTGGTAAATTGACTGGGTACTGTAAGGAACTCATGATGGCAACAGTAAAGACGGACACAAGTGATAATCTAAACCTAAAGCTAAGATGGGAGCAAGCTACGACCATCAAATAATAAGACAATCCTAGTAGCGTCTTGTCAAATAAAAGGGCCTATACTAAAAAAAAAAACTATTGCCAATTCTTACCACTAAATTGTAAAAAGAGTGTGGGAAAATGTTCACCAAACAAAGAAAGAAATGTTCTCAAGTCAGACTGGAAGAACTGGGCTTCCCTTCCCTACGTTTCAAGCATGGGACAAGGCGGAACTCCTTAGCACAGCACACTACTGGGCCACTCCAGCATGCAGCACAAGACTCAAAATTCAAGTTCAGCGGTACCAGAACCTTCAGTGGCTAAGTCTCTTTACTCAAAATCTCTTGCCTTAGATGGTCTGCTGATTCAAAACAACAAACAAACAAAAGTTCCTCTGGTGATCTTACACCTGGGTGATTGCTCTTCTCTCAGGGATCGTCCTACGTCGGGCTTGGATCCTCCTTGCGAAGTGGGCCTCCCTCTGTCGGGTTCACTAAGGCCTTCTTAAACACAGTTCATGATTTGCTCATTTTCATCAGAAAGAGCGGGTTCCCTTCTCCTCGCTTTCTTTCGGCATCCCTCTGTCGGGTTCACACTTGCCTTATTTCACAGTTCCCAATCTTATCAGAAAGTGGGGTTCCCTTGCCCTAGTTTTCTCTCAGTCATGGGTCAGAGACTTTCGATTTTACGAAGGATTTGACGTGACCTTTGTTGGACCACTCTGACATCTCACGTCGCCCTTTCCTAGGGCCTTCTGGTACTTACGGTTTTCAACACAAAAGGGACCAGCAAGAGTCCTTCGACTGGGCACTCCTATGGTGCCTGACCGCTCCGCAGCTGGCCCTTCTCTGGACTTTCACAAAAGTTCAAATACACACAAGTTCTTTGTTCCAAGTTCCTACGTTCATCTAATGTTGCCACTTGCAACCTTGGGCTCAACACACGTCGGTTTGCTATCGGCTTCCTTCGACTCACCAGCTGTGTTGAACCATTTGGCTGGTCTTGACCCTGGAGTCGAGGACAATACCACGGTAGCCAGTACGCCTCCCTGCCGGTGCTATCAATGCGGGAGGCCCCTGTGCACCGTTGACATCTGCTCCTCCACACGCTAGCTGTAACTCCTGGTTTTATGCTTTCCCTCTCGGAGGTTTTGCGTGTCTGAGTTGAAAAGGGCAAGGGCAGTTCCCCCTTTGTCATCCTTCCAGGTCTCACCGCCTTTCTTCTCCATTCGAACTGCCGGTCCCGCATAGCTGTGCCCTCATGCATTTGACGCGTGTTCTGCCTTTTATCCCTGTGGGGAAGGTAAAGGGCCATCGGGTGTGTGTGGTTATTGTCAATTGCCTGACTCTGCCTGACCCTTGTGTTATGAAATGTCAGGTCAAACGGCTTTGGTGATAGTCTGTTCTCTGTTACGGTGTAAGAAAGTGTTTGTGTCGAAAAAAGGGGGTAGAGCTTCTAAATATCCTACAGGGTAGGATGGGAAAAGGTGTTACAAGCAAGGGGGGTACATTGTCTCAACCTTTTGGTCTCCCACTCCCTGAAGACCCCTTTTCCAGGGGATCCTCCCCCACTCGTCCACCCCAGGAACTGAATCCAATAGTGATGGCTGTGTCCTGGTCACTTGGATGACAGATCTCTAGGGACTAGCGGGTGAGACACCTTCAGGTTTCTCACAGTACCGTGCTCTGCTCGAGGCAAGCCATGGGCTGGTATTCCCTTTATTTTATGGTTCGGAAAAAGGACTGGGACCTGCGTCTCATCCTGTCTCAGACTTTTCACCTTGGACCTGTGCAAGGAGAAGTCCAAGAGAGTCATACGGGCCCTACAGGACTGGTTCGTGTCCTGGATTTTCAGGAGGCCTACTCCCACTTGCAATTAACTGCAAACCTGAGAAGCATCTGTGATTTGTAGTTGGGCCCTCCCACAAACAAATTGTGTTCCCACTGTTCGGCCCTTCATGACATCAAGCGTCTTAACCAATCTAATGCCAGTGTTTGTGGCTCATCTCAGGAGAGAAAACATACTTGTCTTCCCTAGATTGGATTTCTGGCTGGTCTGCACTAACTCTCTGGACCAGGTGTTGGCACATCTATTTCGCAGGTTAATTTCAGTTCCAGAAGCTGGTTCCATCCTTCACCTTCCGACGACTACTGGGCTTCTTGTCCTCTAGCATTCTGTTGATGCCAGAGTCCCTTACGTACCTGGTGCTACTGCAGTGGCTGCTTCAATGTCAGTGGTCTCATTTCCAATGCAAAAAGTCATACCCTTTTACTGGTTTCGGGCAATTTGTCTCTAGACCTCTTATAGTGGTCCTTGCGAGACAACTTACTGAGAGGGACGTTGCTTCAGCAACCCTGGTGCTAACTGATGGTGGTCACGGATGTCTCCATGGAGGTATGGGAAGCACACCTTTTGGACCTTAGGGTGAAGGGTCTCTGGTCTCCGACAGAACCGTGAGACTACATCAATTTGCTGGAGCTGTGGTGATTGGCTGATCCTGAGTGCCTTCCTCCCCTTTGAAAGGCAGACATTTACTGCTTTTTGTGGGCAATGCAGTAGCTGTGCACAATTTCAGAAACTGGGTGTTGTGGGGGTCGTTACCTCTTTGTTGAGAAACAATGAGACTGAACTCTGGAAAATGTTGTTCTCAGACTAAGGCCCACCATGTCGCAACAGAGAATGTCAGCGCTGATACATTGAGCAGACAGAATTCGGCCTCCCTCGAGTGGGAGCTCTGCCAGCGAGTTCTATAGGAGCTCTTCCCTTTGTGGGACTCCACAAGTGGACCTCTTTCCTTCCAGAAAAGGAAGTGCGAATGCTGTAAAGTTCCCTCGACCATGACCTCTTGGGGATACATTAATGGTTGAGTGAATCTTCGATCTGCTCTATGCAATCTTTCCGATGCATGTCATTCCGTTTATTAGTCTTTCCTTCCGAAGGTTTTTTCAGACTTACATCTCTCTCAGAAGATCCTTCTTCTTGCGTTTTTTCCTGCACCTCACGCTTCCAAAATGGAGGAGTGATTAAATAAGATGGGCTTTGTTCGGGCCCTCGGCTGTTAAATCTCTCGGATGAAGGACATCAAGAAAGATGATCAGCTTTTTGTTGGTAATGTTAGTACTCAGTGTTTACTTGATTTCCCTGTCACAGTGCTCATTGGTCGAGCAGTGCTCCAGTTTTCTGTTTTATGTGATGTAACTCTGCCCCCTCTTCCAAATGTACGTACTGCTATGGAGTCTGTAATAGATGAGGAATCTGTGGAAAGAAGGAATGCATTATTTAGAACAAATTACTTCCTTTTCAGTAATGTTCATCCTTATGTATTCTGTTTTAAGGACGAATAGCTTGTAAAACATATGTTCTGCGGTCCCTCAGTGGCTGAGTACTAGGAAAAAAGGGCGGCCCTATATATAATGGCTCAGATGGGCTGTCCTGCACGGGGCACGTAATGGTGCAGAGCGGGGCCAACATGGAGCAGTATTGCACCTTCTGCTGGCGAAAAAGTTTCAGAATGCTGCTGGCGCTGGAGATAGGATATCATGTGTGAGGAATCTGTGGGGGGAGCTTCCATCAGAAAGAACTTTGAGAGGAAAGTAATTTGTTGTTCCATGACCCTTCATAAATTGCCATTATTTACCTGCATGTTTTCATGTTAGTTTTGCAAATTAATGTCCCGCTGCCATGAATACAGCAAATTGTCAATTCTCCTCTTCTCTCAAGAGATTCCTGGACTTCTCCCAGATCCCTGAATGTGTGTTGTGTGAAGGCATCATGAAGTAAGACACAGACAACAGATTCACATTTCTAAAATCAAAGGGTTATTTCTTAAATGTCAGGATGGTGTAAGGCCTAACTTGCCCTAAGCGAAGGTGGGATTTCCCTACTTAAAGAAACTGAGGATAGTCTGTGTCATAAAGTTCAACTCAAAAGTCTGTGTCATAAACCTATACTTGCCTTCACAACTAAAGATATACAATGTGTAGGGATGTCTGCAACCAAAGTACCAGTGTTCAAAATAAGGTTCTGAGCTTCTTCCAGCTCCTGGCTTGCTTTCAACTTCCCATTCCCCTAGTTCAAAAGAGTTCCACACATTTTGGGTTTCCCTTCCCCGCAAAGGCAGCTCTCCTGACTTCCAATTCACATTACATTCTACTTTCTAAGCAAATTCTCTTTACAACCTTTCGGTCTTTTCAACAACTCTCTTCACTCGCCTTTATTTTAGTCACTTGAACATGTGTTGGGCATAATGGCTTTAGCCTCTTGATTTTCCGATACCCGGTAATATTCTCCCCATATATATGGTTGCCATACAGATGGTTGAAGGCTGCAGTGACTTTACATATAGTGACCATATATATTGGGTCAAGGGGAGTGGGAGTTTCAGGGGTGTTTCCTGCATGTTCAGTGTGATACCATGCAAAACATGTGATGCAAACCATGGCCATTTTTTGGCGATATATTTATCAGACGACATTTTTGCAGGGACATAATCACATGAAACCGATTTCCCTTGGTTCACTCCAAGTAGGGGTTACGAGGTCTAGTCGCAGTTGTCGCACCACACGGTCCACCGATCACAGGTCAGGCAACCAATAACCCTTGGGACTTTTGCCTTTCCTTGGACTTCCTGCATACACAGGTTTCCTTTCTGCAACTGTGTCATTAGTCCATATGTACTTTTGTTTCACTTTGATGGTCTTTTGACTCTGCCAACACATGATTTTCACACACTTTAGTTTGTGATATTTCTCCTCGTCACCACCTTGCTTTCACATTATCCCATAATGCTTCTCAATTGCTTTCACTTGCTTCACAGACCTTCATTAATAGCTTACACTTGGCTTGCACTTTCACATGGTTCATAAAGGCATTTTACTTTTTTTCACTGCATTTGTAAATATACATAACTTTCTTTTCATGTGTGCAGTATTCCATATATTTTCCATATGATATATGATATGATTGGTTATTTATAATGCGCTTACACACGTTCCCTCTATCAGCATCTTCCTTTGTCCACACCAAGCTCTTGGTGCGCCCCGGCATGAGCAATCCCTCTCTGTCACTCACTGGTGTACGGCCGCTCCTCTGGTTGCTTTGCACCCTGGCTAACGCTTGCTCCCCTCTCTCTCTCCGGGAGCTCCGGTGAGCAGTGTCCGCTTCCTCTGGACCTTCCTCCTACTGCTGCCGGCGGCGAATAGGAGACTTCTATGTCCCCCAGCTCCAACGGGGGACACGTGGGACAGGGATTCGCAGCGCTCTCGACCTTCTCGTGGCCCGTTCTGGCCTGAGGGTCTTTCTGGCTTTCCTGGAGTAGTCGGCGTCCTTTTCACCGTCCCTTATTCTGCCTGCTCCACCTCGGGGTGCCACACTCTTCTGCCCTGCTGGATCTCTCTTAGGAACTCCCTGGTTTCTCCTTATATGCACATGTAGGCAATGCTCCCTCTAAGCTGATCGCATGTGAGCTTGCCCAGCTTCCTTCTGGGTGCCGCTCAGAATAATTTTAGCAGCGCACACAGACCGTTCCTACCTATTCAAATAAGATTTAATAAGGCACAAGCCACAGTATGTACCTCAGATTTGCTTTCTCTCAAAATGAAGCTAAATTATACAAACTATTCTTGGTACTCTGGTGTAACCTATTGACATTGCCCTACTATGCAAGCTTGGCCTTAAAAACCTAAAAACTCTAAAAATAGAATACACCCATACGGGGTTAAAAATGAATATGAAAAAGTGACTCCATGAAGAGAAGAAATAACTAAGATATGTCTGCACATGTCAACTAAATGATCTTCCCTCCCCACCCAGGATCCTGTGCTTGACTCTACCACACTTATACTGTATGACTCCAACTCCGCCCCAGGCCACATTCAGATGTTACCAGCAAATCTTGACTCTGCCTACCATAGCTCAGCAAAAGGTTACAGACTTAGATACAAGTCTTGGTTTATGTTATAATATGAATGACGTTGAAGCACAAGAATTTCTGTTACTCATGGTGCCTTAGTTAAAGCATTACCCACATTATGTAACCAGAGTGGGAGCTCAAATATCGGGTACTGACTTTAAGTAAGCAGGCTACTAGGATATTAAACCTCATCCCATGCTTCCTATTCTTTGTACATATGTCACACAAGCTCTTTGAAGAGTCTCCCTTGCAAGTTAATGCATTGTAAAACTCAAATATAACTTTTTGCTATGATTACCCTATGATTGGAGAGCAACAGCTGCTGAGGACTTTTCAATATATTCATGGGTTTGCATTTATTTCTTCTAGCATCCCCATGCATCTTGTTCAATTAATTTCAGAAGAGGGGTCCCTAGTTAAAGAAGAAGGTACTCGATATGTTGTTACTGTGAGCATTGTTGCTATTGACTTAAAGGGCAAATATATGTGATTTTCTTCAACGGGGCGCCAGGAGAATCCTTGTTCATTTTTGTCTAACCTGTGGTGATCAAGGGTGGGCAAAACTATAGGCTGTATTATGTGCCCTGTAAGATCCCTTCCTATGTCAGGGTTACAATCAGGGCTCAGATACGATTTTACTCCATATTTGGAATCAACATTTTTTTTCAGGGAGTAAGAAAGTAATTGGCTTTGCCAGTAGGGATATTTCATGCTTATTGAAATATTTTCTTACCCCTTCAAATTCCTCTTGTGATCATGCAGTAATATTATTAAAGTTCCTACCAATGACACTGCTCTGATGGTTACTGATTCGAAAAGAGATCAGTGGAACTTTGTGGGCAGAAGCAGGGGGTAGATTCCTATATGTTCATGGTTTCCCGTTTTAGTTGGGTACATTGCCCTGTTTTTAATAAAATAGTATATGCCTCTTAGCTGTAAGGCTGATTTTGACTAAATGTCACAACTCAAGGAACAAAATCATAATGTGGATAGTAAGCAGAGGCCCAGGCAGTTATTCTGATGCAATTATCATCCTGATGCAATTATCATCCTTACATAAATTATGAGGCATTTACTCCTGGCCCTTGAATTACTCCATTAAAGTGTCACATGAGCTCCTATTCACATGTTTTTTGACACATTCCTTTCAGTTGGAATTATTCCAATTGCAAAAATTGCATAATGTCTGACTTTTTTGACAACCACATCAGTGATTAGCAATGCTTGTTTTTTGTAATAAACATGAGTTTTTTCCCCAATGGCATTGAACACTTTTTGCATTGTCTCTGAGCAGTGTTGACAAATGAATAGGCACAACTAAACATATTGTTTATCCTGAGCATGCAAAGCTTTTTTGTGCATACAGGTTTTTCTCTATGCACGGGAGTACCTTTTGTAGGTACTATGGCATATCTTGAAGCCTTGGACTGGTTAATGAGCTCTCGTTATAATCGCATATAAATATTTGATTTTGTAGCCTATATGTTTGGAAAAAGAGTTGTAAGATGCTCCTTTTACAACTGATTTTTAAAGAAGTGGCTGGGAAGGGGAAATTTCCTTCCAAACTCTTCAGAGATGGTAGCTTACTAACTACGCATGCTCACAAAGTGGCTTACATCGTTATTCAGTTGCACACATGGAAAATAATGTGCGCACAAAGGCTAATCATTTCTGCACTTAGAGAAAAATAGAGGGGACATTGCCTGTAGGCCCTCAATTGGCTGTAGGTGGAAGTCCTTTGCCTGACCATAATTACTTCTGTCATTGAGACATTCCTGACCATTATAGAGGTGTTCTACAGACCTCTTCCTCGCCCCAGTACCAAAGTGGTGTGCACAGATGGTAGGGTGCATTACTCCAAGTTGCCTCTTCTTTGTCCCAGTCTTAAAGGTATATGAATATTGCACAGTTTGTGTATGTGACCATGGGGAAGACTAGTAATAACCTACAAAGGTAGATGGATGGTAGGATGTATTCTGATAAGGGAAAGGGGGATACCATGCCTCAGCTAACAGCACCTTTCCTCCACTCCCCAAGTACCCTCCATCCAGGTGATCCTCGCTTGCATATCCACCCCCAGGGTCGGGATCCAAGAACGATGGCCCTTCCCTGGCCATGAGAGGAAGGCCTAAGTGGAGTAGATGGGAGGATGCCCTCAGGTTACTCACAATTGTCTGAAGTCTAGTTTAGTCCCACCCTGACTCCTGCTGCCGTAAAGCCCATCTTCTCCTTGTAAAGGCTGTCCTTTTGATGTCTTCTGTCCTTGGACACATCCAAGAAGTTGTTTGACCTTCTGTTACAAAGTATCTTCATTTGTCAACTATCAAAATCGAATCTATTATACCATCACCCTTAAAGGGGACAAGGATTCTTTAGCATTTTTTTTTCTTGTCCCTTTCTGTTAATTATCATGAAGCATTGTAAAATCTCAAATGGGTGTGCCTTGTGTAATGTCCAGGATACCATTTCTCAACAAAATCATATGGTAGGCCTACCCACTGTATTGCTCTCCCCCGAAAAGTGCACGGAACAACCATAAAGCACCAATGCAATTACAGAGCAATACTTTGAACAATAAACAGACAAACACAATAACTCACAACCACGCACTCTTAGAAGATAATCAACTCTTTACGGCTATTTATTCAAAGCTTACAAGTACATAGAAATAACTCACAAAAATAATATGGACATAAATCACAGAAGAAGTAAAGAAGTCAAAAAGAAATACATCACTGTGAGCGTAACAGAATTCCTCATCTCGTCCAGAAGCGGCTGGAAGACCCCGGGAACAGCCAGGCCGAGAGCACCACAGCTCACAGGAAGGCTGGACGTAAGCGTCCTTCTCCGGCTGAATTCTCACCTGACCACCCACGGGCTCCCGCATATATACACACTCCACAAAGGGGAGTTAATTCTCGAACATTCTGGAAATTGCACCTGCGCAGTTGAGGGACAGCCATCGGTTGCCAGCTGGGTCAATCGAGAGCTCCCTCCAAGAAGCGCAGGGCCTCCCTTCTCTAAAAACATGCTCCATGGAGAACAGTAGCAAACCATAACAATGTTAGCTTTCCCAGCAGAAACGGCCTTGACCGCATACCAGGTTTGGAAAAGCATGTTTGTCTCAGCACTGTGAATCTAACACTTCAGCAAAATGTGTGCAGCTTTTCACTGCGGTATGAAGTAAATATCCATCATGGCACCGAGCGCTCCCAGAATGCATTGCGCATCAGTGCCATTTTGGATCAAGCATAAATCAAGCATAACACCCACTCAGCCTTTGCCTAGGCATCTGTGGTCTGCGGTGTATCCGAAACAGGAGACCGACACAGAGGAATGATTGCTCGAAATTTTATTAAGGAAAAAAGGCAACCTCAACTCCAAACTCTATTTTTAAAATGGAACAAATAAAAGGGTTCTTGTCAGGATGTCTAACTTAAATAGTCATTGTTCCAGAGGCCTAACCTAACTTAGTTCCTTTCCCTACCTCTCAAAGGAAAATAATGTACACATGCATTAGGTACTAGTGTCTTCTGACCCCCACCCCCTCTTTACCATAGGCACTTGCCTAGGTTTACAGTTTGTTTGTGTCCTGCTGGAGGGCTATGCTGGGGGTCCAGTCAGCTCTATATTTTTCTTCCAACACTAGGTGTCTCAGTATCTTTCCCTTCAGGGAGTCTTTGGCCTTTCTGATTCCCCTAGTCAGGGATTTTTCAGTGTCTTCCACATTCTGGGGCTCTGCTCCTTATGACCCCCCCCCCTTAAATCCCCCAAGAGCATTTCTTCCCCCACTGTGGAGCACTCCACTTTCTTACGCCCCACTCTGGGGCTTCACGATTCTCTCCTACCTATGGGGCTTGTTTCTTTCTCTCTCCCTACTGTGAGAAACCTGAAGGTGTCTCACCAGCTAGTCATCTGTCATCCAGGTGGCCAGGACAGGGCCATCGCTTTTGGATCCAGTTCCTAGAGGTGGACCAGTGTGGGAGGATCACCTGGGTGAGGGCACTTCAGGAAGTGGGAGTGAGACACAGGATGGTGAGACGTGGCACCCCCTTCCCTGTAACACCTTTACTCCATCCTACCAGGTAGTATATTTAGGAACTCAACCCTCCTGTCCGCCCTTCACAACACAAACACTTTCACAAGGACAGCTCTCTATGACAGAAAACAGACTAACACCTGAGCCGTATACCTGACATGTCCCAATACAATGGTCAGGCAATTACTGATCATCACACACACACACCTGACTTCCATTACACTTCCCCACACAAAGCAAGGCAAAGCACACAAGGAAGCAACAGTTCCAAGATGGCAGTTTAACACAAGGAGAAAGACTGCAAAACAGAAGGGGATCAATAGGAGGGAATTGACCTTTTCAACGAGGAACCGTACTTTCACAAATCCTCGTAAGTAGAAAGTGCAAGACCATGAAACCAGGCCGAAGAATACTGCACTGTGTGTCAGAGGTACCCGGGGGCCCTCCCACATCGATAATTAAGGTGGGGAGAATCACTTGTTGCTGTGACACTGTCCTTGGCTCCTACAACAAAGCAGTGCGAGTGAAATCAACACGGCCGGAGAGTTGGGGAGACTGATACCAGACTGGTCTGTGTTGAAGCCAAGGTTGCAAGCGGCAACATTGTATGGTGAGCGCTGAAGCGAACAGTGTATGAAACACAGGTGATAACCAATGCAAGTAAAAACTGAACAACGGATGAGTGATTGAACTTTGAAACCAAGATAGGATACCCTTGACAGAACGGACCGGCACTGTGTGCGTGCTCATTCGAAGGTCTCTGTAAGGTATCCAACTGAGAGTTGAGAAAGGTGAAATAATGGCAAAAGACTGCATCGAAGTGGTCCTGCGACGGGTCAAGCAAAATCCTGTGCACAATCGAAAGTCTTTAATGTTGATACTGCCAAGCAAGTTGGTGACAAAATAGAGGAAGTTGGTCCAAGCCCGAATGAGGGAGATTCATTGAAAGCTTTTGGAATGACGCAAGTTTGTGTCAGTGAATTAAATTGGTCCAAGCTCGGCGGAGGGAGACTGATTCAACACTATATTAAAGGGATCTGAGCCCTGGTGAGGACGATCCGAGGTGAATAGTGAATCACCAGAGAAATTGCGTATGTGTGAAATTCTGAGAGGAAAATAACTTATTGTTTGTCCCATCAGGCCCTCTGCAAGAAGAGACTTTAGAAGACAAAGAGACTTGGGCACAAGAGGCCCTGATGCTAATGCTTGAACTGCACCATCGTGCTAGAGAAGCCAGAGATTGTGCTAAACTCAAGTGTGCCGCCTTATCCTGTGCTGAAAACGTGGGGAAGGGTGGCCAATGGCCCGACCATCCTGACATATAATTTCTTGAACACTTCTTTCTTTTATATAACGTTGTTTCCCACACTATTTGTATTTAGAGGTAAGGATTGGCAATAGGTTTATTCGTATAGGCCCTTTTATTTTGACAAGCCATCACTAGGATTGCGTTATTATTATTTGATGGTTGTACCTGGCTCCCATGTGTATATTTAGGATTAAATATGCATTTTTCAAACCCTTTTTGAAGTTCAATAAACACTTGTCTGTCTTACTGTTGATTCCATGCCTTCCTTGCACTACTCTGGGGCTTCTTGGTGTGTTCCCCACTCTGTAGCTAGTTTCTCTTTCTCTCCACTCTGGGGCTTCTCTGGTCTCTCCTCACTCTGGGGCTTCTATGGTCTCTCCCCACTCTGAGGCGTGTCGGCACTCTTGCCCAATATGGGGCATGTTTCATTCTTCCTTGCTTTGCTGCCCACCACCCGGGCCACTGGAGCCCACTGCTTACCTTCTTCTGATGAGCGCTGCTCCATCGGGAGGATTTAGGAGTCTGCCCGGACCTTTTCTCCCCATGGAGACTGTTGCACAACTTGTCAGCTGTGCTCTGCGTCAGAAGCTGGAGATTCCTTTATCCCGTTGGCTCTGTTCAGGGACTTCTCCTCTGCGTTGTGAGTTGAGGCAATTTGTTCTTGTCTGCAAACCCAGTTTGCACTCTTCTGATTTCCGATCTGATGCACCTTGCTGCACTGATTTAGTGCAAGCAGCTGGCTGGGATGCAGAGTCTGGCTTGCTCTCTTCCCTACCAGCCACACCTCCTCTATGGTGCTTCACCGCAGTTGAACTCTGCCTACATGGATGATGCTCCTCCAGAGGGCAGTTTCATTCGCCTGGCCACTGATGTCCATGAGAACTGGGGATAGTGCAGGCCAGAAGCAGAGTCAGCTTTTGCAAAAGGGGTTATCATACACCTTAGCGCCCACAAATCCCATAAAAGTGTTGGTCTGGGGGTGATGCATGGTGACTTGTACCCTCTCTGGAGGTTTCTTTGGGAGGGATCACCTTCAGAGGTATCCTGCTTCCCCTGTCCCCTAATGGTGTTAAACATTGCAGACTCACTCCTTAGTCCCTTGGGGAGAGAGACTTTCTCCTTGGAATAATCACATGATCTGATATAGAACGAGGCATGCATTTTCAAAAAATGATTAGCAGAATTTGCTAATTAAAATGTTCTTGATTAGCAAACAAACTTATTTGATTAGCATGTTTGTACTAATATTTTAAATGTCACTGCAAGTTATTTGTACCAAAGACATAACATTAGCAACGATGCAGCATTTGTGTGTATCGCTGAAGTGAGACCATTAGTGAGAGGAGTGTCTTTAAAATGTTACCTACATGAATAGGGCAGTGTCTCCTGTAATGTATGCTTGAGCCATCATTTGTTGTGTAAGGAGAAGTTCAAAAGTGTTATATAGCCAAAACGTTCCCAATGTTCATGGAAGGTCATAGCCTGAGATTATGTATGTAGTATGGATTGGCGGCAGGCAGGGTAATTGTCAACTTCAGATGGACAAGATGGCTCTTGCCTGTCAGTGATATCAACTGTTTTCAATATAATGTTAATTACCACTTTCGGAGAGGGCAGGGCTGCTAACGGTCCTGAAGCATAAGCATTCCAGCTCTTCGCATCCATGAAAGCGCTATTCATCACTATTAGCACTCTGAGGCGCCACATGGAGTGATGATAATTTTTTTGTTTGTTTTTAAGGGAACCAAGCTTTGCGCAGTTCATGCTTCCCTTAAAAAGAAATTACTCGTATATCCGTGATTTGAAATAAGTATTTCCATGAACTACATGTTCGCAAAGAGGTGTGCAGGTGAGTAGGCAGGGGGTGGAATTGTGGCACTCCAGTGGAAACTTGAGTCCAAGGCTGGGCAGAGACGCAGCAGGCCGGCATGAAATGTGGGCAGCTATTTGCAGATTCTGCTTGCATTCGGTTCCATGTGTTAACATTGTGGCAAAAATGGCAGTTTTCACAATAATCGCGGCAAAGAGGCAGTGGTTTATGCCACTGCCATCCATGTAAAGGAGGCGGGGGACACCCCCGCAACCCCCAGACCCATTATACCATTTAAGCCAGAGTGGGGGACACCCCTGCTCCCCCCTGCTCCCCTTAAATGGTATAATGGGGTACACCTTTACCAGGTCAAACTACAGCATTTTTGCAGTGCTTTTTTGTAAAGGCGACATATTTGCCGCAATTTTATTACTGCATACCTTGCATTCCCAGCATCCGGATTGGCCAGCTCTCTCACACGGGTGCTCATTTACAACAATCCTAATCGTAGAGCAAAGCGAGCTGTGGAGGCTAACTATAGTTTAAGATAGTTCAGCAGGTCTGTAGATTGACAGACTGGATGGAACTATTGATCACTACTTTGCGTAAACATCTAGTTAGCATTGCATATCTGTTATGTAAGAGGAAAGAAAGTAAGAGACTAAGTAGAGTGGATGGTGTTGCAGGCAAAGAATTGGGCAAACTAGGTGGAATGTTGTGGTTTTGCAGCCTCCTCATTTTCAGGGTAGCTGGTATGAAGCTACAGGGTGGTTAGGTAGAATATCAAGAAGTTTGGGATCAACTCCTGGGTTGAGCACCAATTGCACAGATGAATGCAACCAGCAGGTCACAGAACTTGGTTTGCCATCAAAAGCATTTGGCCATGTGATCATGTACGTTTTCAAAAGTGTTCACTCGTCAATATGATGCACTTTCCCTACCAAAATGAAATCTAGTTCATAATATGAGGTGTAGATACAGTAACCTAAACTTTACTGAAAAAACATTGAGACAATGCAGTGTTTTTACAGTAGAAATACTATAATGCTTTTTGTAACAACTTAAATTTTTAGGACGGGAATTGCAGGACTGCCTTTAAAAAAAAAAAGAAAGTGACCACATATTGGTCTGTGCCAGACAGATTAATAAAAATATCATCCCAATTACTTTTGGTTTGTAATTATTTAAAGAAGAGAACCTTTCTTGCCTAGCACTCCCACACACGCCTTTGGCAATTTTAAGAGCGGACGAGATGATTACTGCTGTGTGTGCTATCTCTCTCTCTCTATCCCTCTTTCTACATTAGCTTCTTTGAACTTGCAGTGAACAGATAAGAGGGTGCAGGAAGCCTGAGGTCAAGAGAGGAATTCTGCGTGTGAGATGTTCTTTAATTAAACAAGGTAACTTAAATAGCTAGCTTTGCTACACATGTGTGAATTTAATTAGCAAACCTACTGAATTGCATAGCAAATTGCTAAATAACACTGCTTATTTTATGCCTTGTGCAATAATGAGTTAGGAGCTCCACCTATGGTGACTTCTGCCATAAATCTCTCTTCTAGTTGGAACTTCTAGGTCAAGCGCCCATTTTTCTTAGCTTGTTGGCTACAGCCTCCCGAGGAGTAGAACTGAAATGACAGCTATTGAGAAACTGGTGTGAAAGCCAATCCACACATCCTATATGAGATGCAGAAATGCCAACTATTTGATGAACACATATGTTTGGAATGTTCATAAAAGCATGTTGAGTACTGAAGTGCACCACAGCATGGAATATTAGACTATGTTAATGCAATGTATTTCAATATATCATCCTCCAATGAATCTTGAAACTTTTTGTTAAACTATTAAAGTACCAGGGGGTAAGAGGAGGGGGACACTTGGGAGCCTGCACAAAATGTCGTCTCTGATTAAACTCCTAATTTGGAACCCTGTTTCATGGTCAATTTACTTCACTTTTTGACTGCTTTGTGGTGCGATGGGCATACATTTGGATCCCACATCACAGTGAACCTGAGGGAACAGGGTTTTGCTCACTTGCTAACCGTGCTAGCAGATGGATGTCGATTGAGGGGTGCGCTGAGGGCTCTTTCCAGTACAGAAGGATGTGTCCACACCCTCCAGGCGTTAAGTGGTTGACAGAACAGAGGCAGTAACGCCAGCAGACCCTGGGGTGCTGGCATATGTGATGAATCCATGGACTGATCACTGATTCCCCAAATGTGACCTCCTCCCATGTGGTCAGGGGACAGCAGCTGCTACCTGGTCCTGACCCTGGAGGTTGTTATATGAGGGAGGATCACATGGGAGGGGACAACTACCGGGAGGAGTGGATGACTCCATTGGATGAGACGCAGAATCCCCCACCCCCTTTTCCCTAACAAATACCTTATAATATCTAAGTTCTTGGTGGCTTGTCAGCCCACAATTCCCCCTAATTGTGAAAATCAGAAATCCCATCCTTTGTCACTCGAGACAAAACTCCATTCATACCTCAAACATCCACAACACATAAAACATCTTTTGTTTCTGACATTTCTTTATGTAAGATTCTTGAACAGCAGTTTAGAAGCCAAGTACATAGATGGACATCAACTCCCATAAAGCCTCAAGTACTGAGGTGAAGAAGAAGAGGGATAGTTGATGCAAACTAAGCCAAACCCAAATACTAACGTGCAGACTCGTTGTTCTGTTAAAACTTAAGTGCCAAGGGCCTTTTAAAGTGTCATCCGCAATATCAAACAAAGCAGTACGGGAGGAAAATGTGCAGGAGAAAGATGACCAGGAGAAGGCAGACACATCCATGTGGCGGCTCGTGAACGTGAGTCACACATGCCAGCATGGCGTCAAGGAGGGAGAAGTGCAGGAGACCTACCCGAAGGACCGTGTGAGCATCGAGAGACACAGCGGAGCTCCTGGAGGTACGGTCGTGCTGGGATACAGCATTCTCCAGTCCAGGCCACACAGAGAAGCCGACGAGTGAACGTGGAGCTTCACTAAATGCTGGGGAGACGTCCACATCGTGTCCAAAGCTAACCCAGGGAGGAAGCTTCATCGCAGAGGCACACCATAAGTCCGATATGTCGCGAACAACCAGTGAGTCTGCCCAGAGCCATTGGCTTACCGACACCCACGTAATCTAGTGAGTGAAGTATGAGAGATTGACATTAGACAATGCTCAAAGGCAATTTAAACAGACAAAACCTATTGTTAAATCAATGCTAGAAAGGAAAAAGATTTGAATACCGAAAAAAGAAAAAGAAAATGTGCAACAACGAAAAATGAACAAATGCCCATGCATGAGATGTCAATGTGGGGGGAGAGTTGAAACAAGTGTTATCCTAAGTGAACACATTGAACAGAACAAAGCAGATGCTGATGTGGTATATTGAAAAGGACAGTGAAACTAATAAGAAGTCCTGGTAAAGAGAAGACACCAGGCAGTTAATATTTGAGGGTGAAGATACCTGGCAGGGAAGTATACCAGGGGATCTGTAAAACCCAGAGCAGGATTCCTGGCAGGGGAGTATACCAGGCAATCCACCAAAGTTGTGCAAAGAACTCTACATTTGTGGCAGATACCTGGCAGAGTAGTATACCAGGGAATCTGAAGAGCCCCATGAAAGGATTCCTGACTGGAGTATATCAGTAATCCAAAAAATGTTTATAAAAGGCACCCTGGCAGTTAAATCTACCAGGCGTTTTGGAAACTGGGAAGATACCTGTCAGGGGAAGTACACCAGTGAATCTGAAGAATCCAGAGAGGATTCCTGGTAGAGGAATATATCAGGCATTCCACCAGAGTTGTAAAAGAAAATTTAACAGTGATACAAAATACCTGGAAAGGGCGTATACCAGAGAATCTGAAAAGTGTGTTAAAGAAGTTCTTACATGTAAATGCACCAGGCGTTTGAAGTTGTATCAAGACTCTAACATTTTGGAAGAATACCTGGCCTGGAAATATATCATAAAGTTTTAAAAAAATTATCTGTTGCTTTGATCGGAAGAACCGACCTTTCAACAGATTTAATTTTGTTACATAAATGAATACAAAAGTATAAAAACACAAATGAAGTATGTCTATACAACTATGTATGCAACCCGATTAACAAATATATAAAAAAAAGGCAACAGCCGTCATAAGACAATCAAACTTAGTTCATGTGCCAACGTCGCAGTCGTCCTTCTTGATATGTAAAGAATTTAGAACATTTTACAACAGCATATCTTACACATTTTCTGTTTCCACTGTGTAATTCCAACCACATTTGATCAGATGTTTGTACTACATCTTCATTAAAAAGACATTTACAATGAGTTACCCTAATTGGTAACAAAACAATAACCTCCACCAATAAATGTTTCAATGTTTCCATCTTTTGTTTACAAAATTGACAAGTTGTTACATGTATAGATATCTTCTTCCATTTACACATTATTTCCCTTGTTAGCCATATGTTTAACCTAAACCTCATGAAGTCTGCTCAATGAACGGGATTGGGTGATCGCTGCAGATACTTTTCAACCACTCCTTGAAGTTTTAAAACAAATGGATTCTGAGGGAATTTTTGGACATTCAAGCAAGCATCTCTCGTTTTAATCCAATCAGGTTTCCATAAATTTGACTTAGCTTTGTTAGGATTTTCTTTTTAAGAGAGTTTCTATTATGTCTGCTCCAGCCATACATTTTCGTGCTCAATCACGCCAAGTTCTAGCAAAATTATCTTCGGCTAATAGTAAATGTTTTGATATGATCCTAAGAAGACCATTGACACTTTCCCTCATAACACATTTCCTGTAAAGTTGGCATATTTCCCATGCATAACATGAGATTAAGCCCAATTAACCCCAAATCATGTCTAATAACAGGCAAGGCTTCAGACATAGGTAACATTAGTGATTTTTTCCAGTATGCACCTTCGTATTTTGACCAATAGGCATAGTTTTGACATTTTTCCGTCTCAGAGCCATACAGAATGGTAGGTATAAACTTTTGCTTGTAATAGATCATCAGGGGATCTATTGTAAATTTACAATACTTTGCTCTTATAATTCTCATTTGTGATAGAGCTATGTTATGTTTTGTTTGTAAATAATCTTCATATGGCTTATCCGACAAATAGTTATTAACACAAATGCCCAAATAAATATATGAGTTTACAGACTGCAAATTAGTGTTCTGCAACTGCCATTGATAGGATTTCTGCCCTTTATTTATGCCAAACTGCATGACTTGCGTCTTCTTGATATTAATACTAATGCAGTTTTTTATAGCATAATTATGTAGTGCATTCAACAATGTACGTAGTCCAACAGGTGTTTTTGATATGAGCACCATGTCATCATCATAAAGAAGCCAATTAATTGTGATCCCATGCAATTTTGGTTGATCAGTTATCATACCCCTGAAGGAAGTCCCTATATCCAGTAAGAAAAAATTAAATAGGGCAGAGGCCAGCAAGCATCCCTGCTTCAATCCCCGGGTTGTTTCTATTGGATAAACGTATTGTAACGCTCACCTGGTATCCACAGGGACGTCACTTAGCCTGTTCTGACCTCTTACGACCTCAAACCCTTCCCTGGAGTCTACTCGACTAGCGACTGGGCCTTGTTTTCTTGGAAATTGTGCTCTCCGTCCTGCTTTCAGCGCAGGGGCGCGTTGATTGATGCGGCCTTGTTGCTGCCTAGTTACTTCACTGGCAAGAGTCCGACAGGTAAGTATAATGAGTCTTTTGAACAGTTCTCTAACTTCGTTCCTTTCCTTCCTTAGATGATGGCCGGCGTCTGGGGATGGCGACGTGCTGCTGAGATGAGTAGCGCTGAAGGTGAGTGAGAGCGCGATGCGCAATGCGACCCTTTCTTATTTGTATTGAACTGAGTTCTTTTTCTGTGTCTTTTAGGTGCCGCAACGTTTTCAGCGTGGATGCCGGTTATGAAGAAGAAATGCGCTGAGTAAGCCCGGTATGCAGCGCCTCTAGATGTTTCCACGCTAACCTGGAGTGTCTTTTCCCTCTTGCAGATGGATGAGAAGTTCCGGAGACAGAATTCCCCCAGTGCGGCTTGGATTCAGGTAAGCGTTTGAAGCTCGTACAGTCTTTAAAAAAAAGCGAAGATTTGCTGAATGCTTACTAATGCCTTTTTTCTGTTCTTTTCCCTTTTTGTTAGGAAGCGGCTTGCCGGGATGGGAATGACACCGCCGAAGATGCCCGCAGAACAGAAGGAGCGATGAATGAAGGGCAGAAGCGCCACAAGGTAAGGCTGTTCCTAATGGTGTTCTTGTTCTTGCAGGAGCTGAGTGCAGAAGAAAGATGCAGGCCTACTGGAGACTGATACCGAACACGGTGAGTGTCACACTGCAGGTGCAGAAAACACAAAGCATGTTTCTCAGCTTGGGCATGGCTTAAATAGTCTCTGGGTATCCCAGGTGTCTCTGGGCTGGACCACACCCAAAAGACTAGATTGCACATGCAGTTCTGGGAACCGAAATATGTAGGGGCATCCATCTTGTCCCCATCAATGCACTACAAGTCCAATCCCCAATGTTGTTCTATGGGAGTGAGTGAATCTGGTGCCACAAGCGCCAAGTCTGACTCCAAGTGGTTCTTTGGAGGGATGGAGAGGCCCTTGAGGGCCCTGTAGGTGATTGTGGCCTGGCTCCAGCCTGACATCTTGGAGGGCTGGGGACTTGAGGGGCAGGAATCATGACATGTATTTGGATGGTTGTATTAGTATGAAGCTCTCTGATCCATTTCAAGATGTACCAGGGACAAGCTAGATCGATATGTTTTTTATACAATAATTCCCTTGGAACAAGATGAAAGGCCGACTTAAAGTCGACAAATGCTGTATAAATGGCTGCTTGAGCCGTTTTCCTTGTTGAATAATAGCATTCAGGGTTATAAGGTTTACTGCAGTGCCTAAACCTGGAAGGAACCCAGTTTGAAATGGATCCCTATAATGCAAGTTGTCAAGCCATTTATTAAATTCTCCCAAAATCATGCGGGCAAAGATCTTTCCAGGGCAATCCAAAAGTGCAAAAGGTCTATAAGAGACCGGATCCGCACAATCTCCTTTTTTAAATACAGGTAGAATTATTGATGTTTTCCAAGATGGCGGAATATTTCCAGACACCATGATATTCTTAAATATTAGGTACAATATGTCTACCCACAGATCTATGTTCTCTTTAAACATTCGATTGTAGAGTCCATCCAGACCAGAGTTACTCAACTTAGAGATATAATAGCGAATATCCTCCACGTTAAATTTTACCTCATGATCGACAAGTGTTCTATTTAGGTCAAAACATACATCAGGAAAAGGTGTGCAATAAACGTTGCCAAAATAGGAACACCATTGTTGTTCAGGAATAGGGTTGATTTGTACTATAGCTTGATGTTTATGGCAACTATTGTTAAGGAGCGTCCAAATTCCTCTAGATGATTTCATGATAACCTGTTTCATCATAGATTCTCCATCCTGCTGATATTGCAAGGCACGTCTACTCCGTTGCCACCTTTTTATAAGCATTTCTTAATTGCTTTATTCGAATCAAATTAACCATTAGGGAAGCATTCCGAAGCATTGGACAAATTCCTTATATTTTTCCTTAATTCACTCTTTCTCAGTTTTACCTCGAGGTCAAAGGTGTGAAGATGACATTGATGGCTCAGTTGACGGTACAACCTTCCTGATGCAAATAATTGCATAGCCTGGACATAACATGATCTATCAGGATCACTAGAGTTACAGTATTTATCATTCAGTATTTGTCTGAAGAGGACTAGTTTTGGGGCCGACCATTTTATCCGATTACCAGCATTATTGACCAATATTTTAGTCATATTACGATTGAAGTTCTTTACTCTTGTCATAGGCCATACACACTTTAAATATAATTGATTGTGATCACTCATGTTTGACGGTTTTACAGTAAATGATGTTATTTGAGCCATAAATTGAGTATTAACATAGACATAGTCCAAGATCGCCTGATGACCGTCATTGTGCCAGGTAGTTTTCGGGGGATAATCCCTATTGTAGACCAACGATGTTCGTCCGCTGTCCTGGCATTGAATTCCTTAGAGAAGAGATGGAGATTTAAGTCACCCATAGTAACTGTATTGGTGATAGAAACATCCAATAACAGCTGATCAAGAATATTGGTAAAGTATGCAAAGAACTCCTCAGAAGATAGATGTTTCTTACCCCAATATATATTAACAATTGCACAATGGCTCTCACTTCTAAGAATTTTTACAACTTGAAAACATGGTTATTGTGATTTATGCCATATAACGTCGACATTTTTATTTTTTCGAAAAGCCATCAACAAGCCCACCATTGGACGCCCTTGAGAAGGTTCAATCGCAGGAACTATATGAATGTTATAAAGGTCCCATGTGGGCTTCATTCACAGCCAAGTCTCCTGGAACGCTATGATATCATATTGGAGGAGATACTCACTTTTGGTGTTAATAAAATGTTTGTACCCTCTAGTGTTCCATGAGACTAGGCTAAGTAACTCAGGTGACTGGGGTTATTTCATCTCATGATTTCGGTTCTGCCATGTATTTTGAGCAGCCGGTAAAGTACTTAGATGTAAAGAACTCTTATCACCATATATTCTCGCTCTTGGAGGATCAAAATCTTTTTTGAATTTCTCATACAGGTGTATCTTGACTCAGAATTAACCCTAGATTGTGAAAAGCAGTTCGAGCTAACCATAAAGTATTCAAGACAACACCTGATTGAATATACAATCGAGCTTCCGACAAATCATTTTCATTCACGAATTCCACTAAACTAATATCTGCTGACATCAAATCTTCTAATGCAGAGATTTCCGAGCAGATATTAAAAAAACTAGCACGATTTAAGTCATATTTTTGGAAAGGATGACTTTGACATTTAATTAATAACGATGATGATTTTTATATTGATTCCCTCCATTATGACTTGATGTTACAATCCTTTTGATTTTTGATCCATTGGAACAGGTCTGCCACCTTTATGCCCCCGAAACCGCAATTCTTGGCCCCCACTAAATGTCACCTCCGGTGCGGTGCCCTGTTGTAACAACTCTGGGCCTTTCAAGAGTGATTCAATATTTGAAGCTACTGAATGTGGTGATCGACAATTAATTTCTAACTGCTCCAATGTACTCCCCATCACAATTTGTTTGTTTCATTCTCTAGCTTGTATTTTTGAAAGGATGCTCAAATTTCATCTCGCAATTCCTGTATGGTGGAGTGGGTTACTCTAGCATCCTCCCCTTGGGGTGCTTTGATTTTTGAGGCACCCTGATGGTCAGAGAATATATTACTGTTAGGTTTCATAATGTGTAAATTTGCAGATCCTTCTGGTTGCGGTTTCAAGGGCGTTTTGGAGGCCACAAGTGATTGATAGGAATCTTCAGTTTGCATTGTCGCAACAGTTCGCAAAGGTGGTAATGCAATTGCAATTAAATCATCTGAAGGTTTATATTTAAGAGCTACATTTTGCATCTGCAATGTTTCTAGCTTGTTGCTCAGCCTTCTTCTTTTCTTGGCTGCTGTGACGAGCTTCGCCGCTTTTCTGACTTTATGGATAGATTTCCCTGGGTCAGATGTGTTAATTGGGAATGTTTGCTTATCTTTATCATTTGTCTTCATTAAAGCTTTAGATTGTGTTTTTGTAATAGTAAACATAGACTCAATTACTGTGCCCTGAGGCTTCTGAGAAGAGGTTGTAGGTGGGAAAAATACAGGCCCCGGGTTAACTCTAATAGGATCTTGTGAAGCTTCTACAGTTATTACTTCTGTAGTCTACTAAATTCCTAGATGAAATGTCCTGAGATGGAATGCAACCATCTTCCAAATTTGTCTGAGTATGCTGATTCACGAAGTTATACATAGACCTAGTCTCGCCTTGGCCACGAGTTTTCAGCAGACCATTAACATCTAAGTTTAATATGAGTAGTAAATCTGTTTGATTTTTCAATTTATCATCAAGCAACTCATATAGCTTAGCCATGGATAGAAGCGCCGTATTCATGGCACTTAAGGTATTATTTAAGGCCGGCGCTTTAGGGAATGAAAAACAATTGGCCATAAAACCTGCTTGGCTCTCCCGTGTAAAAAATGGGTGATTTTCAACAGGCTCGCTAAATCTTGTTCGTCTTGGCGTGGGCGCTACAAAAGATAAAGATCTATTTGAATCAATGGAGGACGCTTTTTCAAACATTATCAGTGATTTGTATAGATTCTGCTTGTTTTTTTTCACTGATGTTTTCCTCTCTGTTTCTTTATTGGCCACTTCATTGATAAGTTCTTGATTATCAGTACCCTCATCAAATTGCATCAGGTCACCTGTGTTAGAGCATATATATCGAACCTGCGGAGTATCTGCTTTATGGTGACTTGATGTGTTCATGAAATCTAGCATTTCTTCATCAATTTCACCGACCACTGTTAGTTTATTATATTCCTCTCTAAGCAAATGCTGCGCCTGAACAGAGCACAATGGTGGATTTTTTAATGGTGATTTACACATGGTTGACGACAGTTTATCTGCTATATCAGTGGCTTGTGTTGAACATATTTCCTCTGTATTACAAGCCGATACTATTGTTGTATCTGACATCTCTTTCCCAATTTGGTCCAGGTGCAGGGGAGTTAGAGCGTTAGTCAACACTGTACTAGAAATATATTTAGACATTATGGCAATTGATGTAGGGTGTATCCTTTGCCTACTAATATCATCAATGGCAGGTGGAGGACTAAAATGTCTCTTTTTGCCATCCGATTTATAAAAAGCTCGAATATCTACATTTAGGGAGACTGAACTTTTTTTTCCTTAAGCTTTTTTGAAATAAAAGCCTTTTTACTCTAAAGGGGCGTGAGATTATAAATCTCTTGCCCAATTTTTGGCATACCAGATTTTAACGTGTGTATCTGACTTAGCATAACAAATTATAAATGAAGCACCCAAAAAAGGAAAATGACAAAATTGAGATAATGCAAAAAATAAAATAAAACAATGAGAAATAATGAATGTATAGGTGCAACAACAAACAAGAAAATACAAATTTACCACACTTTATCAGTTCGCCCCAGCCCCTGCTATCCAGCAAGACAGCAAGACAGCCAACGCACTTCCGCCAGCATGCGCTCACGCGCGTGCGTGGTGTTATTGAAATCGGGAAGGTGGGCTTGAAGGCGGAGCTCAAACCAGCACAGCCAGTAGGCAAATGGACACCAGTAGGCACGTTGATATTGCGGCAGGCAAAAGGATCCGATGTCGGAAGAGCAGGCTACGGACAGCAAGACAGCCAACACACTTAGCCAACGCACTTCCGCCAAAGCCCACAAGAGAATCTCTGGTAGAGGAGTATACCAGCCAATCCTTCAAGTTTACAGAACAAGAACCTCTTGAATCCATTATAAAGGAATTGTTCAATAGAAACACTTTTGCTACAAAGACAATGTTGGATAATGTATTGGTTGAACAAGAACTTTCCGAATCCAGTGTAAAAGCCTCAAGGAATTATTGGATAAAGAGAGACTCTTGTGATACAGAGAAACTATTGTTTAAAAGGGATACTTTGCCATCCTACCTAACAATGCAGGGGAAGGGAACCACCCTCTGGACCCAAGGGTTCCTCCCTGGAAAACGCTTGTTGGATGTAACCTTATATTTTGATTATGAACACTTTACCCTGAACTTAAGCCAGAGACATTTCCTAGCACCCTTAATTGTTGGTTTCTAGTGTGAGGGTCAGTTTAGAATATTTCGGACACAAAGACTGGTTCTAAGTGTTTTAATAATGGAGGATAGCACAGGGGCACCGTGCTGGTTTTGGAAGCAAGACCACGCAGATCAATAGAGGTTTGAGTGTCAGATCCGCACGTACAAACCGAACTCCGGTATTAAGCACGTTCTAAAAAACCAATAAAATAAACAATAAAATAAGTTACTAACTACTTGACACAGACTGGTTCTTAGTTTTAGTTTCTTAGACAATTAACCTCTTTCTTTAGGATAGGGCTAGAGAAGCGTTATTTCAACCCATTTTGTGTTCAATAAAATGTCTGACTCTGAGAATATCACAACCTTGTATCTGCCTCTCATTTCTGATGGCTTACACATAGAGCCGTCAATGCAGGGGTAGATTGTGCTTAACATAGGGAATAGAGGGGCTCACCACTTGTAGTAAATTACGATCAGGTTGTGTGGCTTCATGGTATGTCCTGGAGAGTGAGACGCTTTATCTTCCACATTGTGTTATATAACCTGTTCCTTGCAGAAAGACCCTTGGATACAGCGCAGAGTGCAGCCAGATGAAAATAAACACAAGGAAGCAGTGGCTTGGTGATTTGTGCTGTCCTCTTTGAGTAAATTAGAGTGTGTGTCAGCTATGCTTCTGACGGTGCACTGATTGCCGTGCAGTTGTAGGGGCATTGGACTTCATCTGAATCCATGTGGGTTGCCTTCATCAGGATAAATATTGCTTCATTTGGGTATTCAGACACCCTAAACTCTTTGCTAGGTAAGTCTTTTGGCTGGCAACTGGGAGCAAGCCGCGCTCTCACAAGGCCATCACACACCTCAGAATCTGACTTGGGCAGTGTAACTAGCAGGAGTGCATTGGTAACGACAGCGGCACTATGCAGATATGCCAGACAGCAGGCGGTGCCAAATCATGGAGCTCAACTGCAAGCTATACGCCACTAAATGTCAGGAAATCGGGAATGCAGGATTCTTAGCAGCACAGTTGAGGATATCATGTAAGAAGGTAAAGATCTTCATAACCGCATGTCCCAAATGTGAATTGCAAACAATCAAAGGCAAATAAGAAGATCGGAGGATTATTATGAAACACTCTCCAATTAGCTAAATATGGGTATAAAAGAGATTAAGTGCCTAATGATAGAATGAAGGACCTGGAACACTGATCAAGGTGGAATGATGTTTGTGCATCTAGAGACCTGCTGAAATATCTTAAACGGTAGTTGGCCTCCACAGCTCGCTTTGCTCTACGATTATGATTGCATTGTACATTAGCACCCGTGTGAGAGAGACGGCCAATCCGGATGCTGGGAATGCAAGCAGAATCTGCAAGTAGATGCCTGCATTTCATGCCCACCCACCCGCTGCGCCTCTGCCCAGCCTTGGACTCAAGTTTCCAATGGAGCGCGACACCTAGACCCCCCTGCCCACTCACTCACCTGCACATCTCTTTGCTAACATGAGGTTCCTGGAAATACTTATTTTTAATCACGGATATATGAGTAATTTCTTTTTAATGCAAACATGAATTGAGCAAAGCTTGGTTCTCTTAAAAACAAACAAAAAAGTATCATCACTCCAGGTGGTGTCTCTGAGTGCTAATAGTGATGAATAGCGCTTTCTTTGATGCGCAGAGCTGGAATGCTGCCCTCCCCAAAAATGGTAATTAACACTATATTGAAAAAAGTTCATATCACTAACAGGCAAGAGCCATCTTGTCCATCTGAATCTGACAATTACCCTGCCTGCCGCAAATCCATACTACATACCTAGTCTCAGGCTATGACTCTCCTTTAACATTGGGAACCTTTTGGCTTCATAAAACATTTGAACTTCTACTTACGCAACAAATGATGGGTCAAGCATACATTATGCAGGACACTGCCCTGTGCAACACTGACTGCGTCCAGCTGCTCAATGCCCTGCGATAAAAATAATTTCTGAGCCTTATCATTTTTTTGGTGTCTATTCATGCAGCTAACATTTTAAAGACACTCCTCTCACTAATGTCTTACTTCAGCGGTACACAAAAATGCTGCATTGTTGCTAATTTTATGTCTTTGCTACAAATAACTTGTTGTGACATTTAAAATATTAGTACCAACATGCTAATCAAATAAGTTTGTTTGCTAATCAACAACATTTTAATTGGCAAATTCTGCTAATCAGCTTTTGAAAACTAATGTATGCCTTGTTGTGTGGTGGGTGTCGACCTTGATGGATTTATGTATAGGTTAATGCAAGAAGATATACAGGTTCCAAACATAAGACCACACTGGGCCCAGATTCTGAAGCCAACCAAAGGTGAAAACCCCAGAAAAGCTGTTTGGTTTCACATCTTCCAGCACAACGTGGCCATTATGAAAGCCTTTTGCACGACAGGAGAGAGAAAAAGAAACGAGGGCAGCATCCGCTTCTTCAATTACTTTTCTGTAGAGTTCTCAAGGTGGTGAAGGGACTTCAAACCCATTTAGAATCGTTAACGGGGTGAACCCTTCTGTGATGATTACCTGTTACTGTACTGAAGAATGGAGGCTAATAAATGCACATGAAGCATCATACCTTTCTTCTTTCTTTCCCTTTGCCGCCTTTTTTTCCTTTTTCTCCAGCTCACATTTTTCCACATTTTGGGCTGGTTTTACGGTAATGTGGCCCCATGTGCAAGGGCTTTAAAGATGGAGAAATCTGGGATGAGTAGGCCCTGTTTGTTTTAATTGCCGACACTTTTTTAAGTTCATTTGCAAATAACATTTCATAATAATTGATCATGTTCTAATCCACCAACACCTTCAATGTTGTGTGGGTGAGGACTTCTGGTGGTTGTTTTTTCCAGGTACCTCATTTACATACGTTTCCCTTATAGTGCATTTTCATATTAGGTTGCAATGCTTTTATAATGGTTTTACTAGTTGACACATGGTTCGATATTAAAATTCAATGAGCAGGAGCTAAAACCAGCACCTGGGTATTGGGCATCAGCCAGTAGGAGGAGCGAGTCCACCTCACACTGCAACTCTAACTTCCACATGAGATGCATACTTTAACTTTTTGCCCATTCTGTATGCTGTATTATATTTAAATGTGTCACAATTCTTCTTTATTTACATTCTCAAACAATCAGTTAATGTGTCATGTGTGTTTCTAAGGGATCAGTTGGCTGGTGGAGCCAAAAGTAGCTATGGTAACTGTTGGTTTAGTTATACCCAGGGCAGAATGGGGAGATGCTCAGTGGACTGCTGTATACCACAGTGGTTTGGGTTTCACAATTACATAATTACAGAGGTGGCTATTAGTTGTATTGCTTTCAATCTTCAAGGTATTAACAACCATATTAAGTAGCAGAGACTCTGGTACTATGTACAAGACTGCTAGACTAATAAGAGTTTAACTATGGGAGCATCACTTAAATGCGTCTGAATCAACCGAGCTCTGATGGTCTGTGGGACAGGCTACCAAACTCCATTCCGTAGAAGGTGGGTGCAGAGAGGTTCAGATCCTATAGCCAAGGGAATTATTTGCCAAGTTCACTGGATGTACAGATCCAAAAGGCATTGTGACTGGGTCGGGAACCTGACTGTCAAGGGGAGGATGGGGACCCCTCTTAACATGGGGCAGGAGGCCTAACCGTGCTGGCCAGTGGATTCTCTCTTCCATTTCCGAACTGCTATACCTGTAGATTCTTGCAGCAAAGGAAGAAACTTTCAACCCACCAGCAAGAGATGCGTTGGCAAGCACAGAGCAGGTGGAGCGTTCTTCGCTGCGGACCGGCAATTCGCACACTCCATTAAACCACAAACCCTGGAACTTACAATTATTGTGCTGAGCTGCCATCGCAGAAAGCCTGTGAAACCATGTTTGAAAAGGCAGTGGGGCTTAAAGTGAAATTTATGGCTTCCCACCTGTCTAACCCAGCCCCTGTGGTAGAGCAAGGCAGATATTTGCCAGGGGAACTAGGTGTGTCCGAGAACTAACGAAAGGGGAGGAGGAGGAGGAGGATAAAAAGGGATGAGCATAGTGCAAGAGTGTTTGTTGTTTGGGTGAGCTGCTAAGAGACCGGGTGGTGGAAGGACAGTGGAGTGTTGCCTGGTGTAAACTAGCAGAGTGTGTTGAAGGTGAGGTTGGTGTGGGAAAGTGGTACTAGAGTGTAAGAGTGCATGTAAGGTGAGTGAAACGAAGTGAGCGAGTAGGGGAGTGAGACTGACTGAAAAAGGTGACTTGTAGAGTGAAAGGAGTGTGAGTGCAGCAGAAGGAGTAATGGAGCATAGTGCGTAAGGGTAAAGTTGGAGAAAGGAGTACTCATGAGACAGAAGGACATTGGTGGGATGGATGAGAGAGGATAAGTGAGAGACTTCGGGAGGAAGAGCATGGAGAGAATAGTAGAAGAATGGAAGGAAACTACAGGGTGAGGAATAAAAGACTGAGAGGGTAAACTGGGCGGTTGGAAGAAACCTATTGGTATCTTGAAAACCATTGCAATTCTTGTGGGACCCAAGGCTAGGAACCACCTTGGATACCCCTGAGCGAGTAAGATAAACCAGCAGTTGCTTTCAAGTCCTCAGTGCTAGCCAGTCAGATTTTAGGTGGTAGGGGTTACCAATCTATAGTGTCCATTTTGGAGTTCGGGATGACTGGGCTAGGGTGGAGGAAGCCCCCACAGAGAGGAGAGCGAGAGAGACCGCCCTTAATGGTACCCCCTTGAAAACCATAAGAAAAACCCTTGAACCATCTTTGAGAGTTGGTGTGTTATTGAGGTCATGTGTGTCCTGGCAAATCAACCCCATACTCTCATCCACTCTTGTGGTAGATTGGTAAGTGTCTTTAATGGCAGTCAGCAAAGTAGCATACAGATAATCCTCAAGACAGGACATGAAACCAATGATGGAACTTTATATGATAAAGCAACCCCCTTTCCAGGGCTTGCAGGGTTTTTATACAGTAATGCACACAGGTGCTTCTATGGAAGGAGGTGGTCGATGCATCATACTGTGGCAACAGTATACAATGTTTCAGTTGGGTTCAGAGCGAACTACAATTCTCATAATACAACCTGCATTCATTGGTAATGTTCTCACAACTTTGCTACAAGCAGCTGCCATTTTTTGATACATTTCCAGCAAGTCCGAGATTTTCACTTAGACTACAGTTCTGACACGGCTCAGGCAGTGCCTGTTCGCCTAAGGTTGCTATTTCTACCTGCTGAAGCCGTCTCGCATGGCAAGGGCAGTGATCTAAAACATGCTTTGCTTGTGCCAAACAGGAACCACTTCGAAGCAGGTAATGTAGAAGCGAGCCGCATCTAACAGCAAACCTGGAATACATCTCAATTATGACATGCGCACAATGACAGGACAAAGTAGTTATAGGCAGTAGGCACAGATTAACATGGCAGCCACGAATGGCTGAACTCTTGCATGCAAATTGCATAGTAGTACATCAATAGCGGGCACAGTGTCACTTTCTCCACGACAACCCCCTCCTATGAGACCTTCACTCCAGTCTGTTCCATTTACAACTTCTGGGAAGCATATAGCACAGAGTGTTATATCCTGACAGCGTACCTCTTCGGTGGTGTTCACATACATAGCTTTTGCCATATTAAGCATGCTGAAAACCTAGCCTTTACTAAAATATATATGTAAAGAGACTAAAAGTAAGTAATTATACTGCTAGGCATTATCTCTCATGTACAACTCTTCCCTTCACATATGGGCCCTTGACCCTTGTCTCTCTTTTGTTCTGTTTCTGGTGCTTTCTCACCCATTGTGTCTGCTTCGTTTCTCTTGCTTGTCCCACTGGGACGAAGATGATGATTCTGCACGTCCTTCCTCTAGGGGTCCCCAGTAGGGGTGTAACGGTACACCAGTATATTTTACTTGAAGGAAGCCTCCGTGGGCATTGCACGGGAGCATTTACTGTTTTTTTTTTCATTTTACTTTCTTCTATAGTAAAGTGAAATGAAACGTTTGAGATGAGGAGCCAGCAGGCCATTTGCATAGCAACCACCTTGACGGCGCTACCTTTAATGTTTTAATTTGGCCAGACCTGCAGCTCTTAAGTACAAATTGGTAACCATCCTGCAGCAGAGTGTTCAAAAGACTGAGGTACCTTATTTTGGGCTCTGGAGGATTCATTGCACTGGCCTTTGCCTGGCTTGCCAACGATCAGAGCGTGGACCCTGGACTCTAAATAACAGCCTGCCCACCAGTGATTGCTAAGTAAAGTGCTGCATGTACATTTTCAAAAATGGGACTATGGTCTGACGACAAACCTTAAAGTGGCTGTTTTCTGATTTGCCTCCCCTCACCAGAGCACTGTGTTGGACTGTAATGGAGTGGACTAACTGTGCATGAAGGTATATGTGGGTGCTCGGGGCAGGCTGTTAACCTTTTACACCTTTCAGAAAAGGCCCATTTCTTTCAGAAAGGCTTCTTGACGAGCAAATTTGAGTTACGTTGCATAGGTTTTCCATTTTCATGGCATGTTTCTACAGGTTTTTTAAATTACCGAATTGTTAAGCCGACATTTGTTGCATGCAGTCTGTCTGCAGGAAAAAAGAAGCCTGCAATTGCACGAGATCATGCAAAAATATAACTAACATGTCCTGCTTTTTAAAGAGTGGGTGGCCATCGAGTGATTGCCAAGGATGATCTATTATCTAGCTGTTTTACGGGTGCCTGAAGAGCTGGCTGAAGATGCTTGGGGGCCCATTTCAAAATGTTATTTCGGGAACTCATTGTCTACAGCTGGAAAAGCACGCCTGGAAATGTTTGCAACAGATATCTAGTGTTAGTTTGTGGGTTTCAAATGCGAAGGGGCAGTGGAACATTTTTCTTTTTTTTGTACTAGCAGTTTCAGGTGGCACAGTTTTATATCCCTGAAGCACATACTTCAGGGGTCTGCAAACTACAGTACTTTTGATGTTTTGTACTACGACCCACATGATCTCTCACTATTGACTATGCTGACTAAAGTTGATGGGAGTTGTAGTGCAAAACAACTGGAGAGCCAAAGGTTGTAGACCACCGGCATACCTTATCACAAAATCAATAAGGTATAATGAATAGGAAGAGCTAATTCAGTGCAACATTGATAAAGAACTTCTGTTGGGTGAGTCATCTGTGTAGTTTATAAATGATCATGGATTATATTACAGATTATAATGGATTATAATAGAGAATGGGTTTTCTAATGCATATTGCAATGGGTGAAGTTCCTGGTTTTGCATAATATTATCCACACGTTGAATTGAAATAATCTCCAAAAATATTCACTGCCCCAACACACCAAATTGCTGAAAGAAGGGCAAACATGGTCTGTGATTATTAAGCACCTTTTGGGGGAGATTTACCTGTGACAAGTAAATATACATTTGCAGTGAGACAGACTTTAGTTTATGATCATATATGCTTCCTTAGGAATTGCATACCACATTTGTGATTAGGTACTGTGTATATTATAAAGGGACGGGCCTACTGCCCTCTGCACTAGAAACCAAAGAAAGGCAGCCAGCATAGGTGGTTGGGCTGAAACCCTAAATGACCACTTAAGCAATGTTAATAAGCTTTCTTTGTCAGGGTAACAAGGCCCCCAAAGACATGGAGGAATAATTCATTTGAAAAAGGCTGAAATTTCTGCCTAACCTTGCCCCAACCCAAAGTCACTTTTGTCCAGCATAGGTGTAGGGCTGTTTTCTCTTGTGATGTGTGCCATCAGTGTTCACTGTGCAATCAGAGCAGCCACATTGCAGTCGGTAAAGGAAAAAGCAAGTTTGCTTTCCCTTTTTAGTCCTCTGCGACATATTGCCCACTTTCAACACATTTATATATATTGATGTTTGTGGTGCAAGTGTTCGTGACAGTTTGATTTTTCTTCAAAAAGTTTTATATAATTTAAGAGGCTGAAACTTCATGTGCTTTTCCTTCAGGAAACTCATTAGTTGAGGGGGTCTGGAAATGACTCTTAGAGCCAATCTTGTGCAGGGGGTCTTCCACGCTTCATGTCAGACAAAAAAAGGGGAGTAGCGATATTTGTTTCCTCGAAAGCTCATTTTGTGCCACAAACGCAGCGAAAGGATCCGGAGGGCCACTTTGTGATGGTTAAGGGGGAAATCTGGGGTAAAAAGGTGACGCTGGTCTCAGTCTATGCCCTGAATGAGGCCCAAGATCAGTTTTGCGAAGAGACTAAGCCAAAAATCATGGAGTTTACAGAGGGGGGTTCTCTTGGTGGGAGGTGATTTCAACATGGTTCTCGACCCCGATGTAGACAGAAAAACTGAACACCCGTGCATAGACTCTCGCAAGCAGAGGAAGATTTCCATCTCCTTTCATAATACAAATACTGCCCAGGGCATCTCAGACTCCCACTCAATGCGGAAGGGATGCCATCCACCCGTGTACCTTTTTCTCCAGCCCTCACTCCTCCTCCTCCCGTATCGACTACATCTTAGTTGACAATTCACTTGGGGAGAGGGTATTCAGCTTTGGGGTGGAGTTGATCCCATGGTCAGATCACAACCTAGTACGGGTCCAGATAGGGATGCCCTCGGAACGAACCCAGAGCATGAGGTGGTCATGTAATGACTTGTTGTTGCGTGATAAAGCCCTGTCCCAGGAACTTTTGGTAGCGATAAAAGATTGCTTCGCATTTAACGACCATGGTGAGGTGGGTGACACTGGTGTACGGGAAGCCTTCAAGGCCACGATTAGAGGGGTGCTCATTGGGATGGGAGCGAGAAGAAAATGGGAGAGAGGTAGGGAGGAGAAGATTCTTGGAGACAAAATAGAGGCTATCCAGCCGGGGAGGTAAACTCGGGTCCCAAATGTTCCCGGGCAAATGGTTGGATCTTCAACAGCTCAAAGCTCAACTAGTGTCCCTCTTGGTGGGACAAACCGAGAGAAAACTAGCGTTTTTAAAGCAAAGATATATGGAGAAGGGGGAAAAAGCTGATAGGATCCTCGCCTGGAAATTAAGGGAACTCAGGAATAGCAAGAGTCCATGCGCTGCAACCCCCTAAAGAAGGTAAATGCATAGATGATTCGGAGATTGCGGAGCACTTCCACCAATACTATGAACGCCTCTACACCTCGGAATATGAGGGTGAGGGCTCTGAAGCAGACAACTTCCTAGACTCCTTGCCAATCCCCCGTCTTTCCCCGGAACAAGTGGTCCCCCTTGAAAACCCTATTACCCTCCAGGAGATAGTGGATACATTAAGTTCGATGAAGGGAGGTACTACCCCGGGTGATGATGGTTTCACTGTCTCCTTTTATAAGACCTTTGGATCTACCCCTGCCCCTTATCTGGCTAAATTGTTTGATTCCATTCTCGTTTCCGGACTCCCTTCCCTAATCCATGCTTTCAGCCCTCATAGTGGTTATTCCTAAAGAGGGGAAAGACCCAACTCAATGCCACTCCTATCGCCCCATTTCCCTACTCAACAAGGATGTGAACATTCTGGCAAAGCTGCTTGCTAACAGATTGGCCCAGCATCTCCCGGCTCTGGTCCGTGGGGACCAGGTTGGATTTATACCAGGCAGACAAGGGTTGGATAATATCAGAGAGACCCTGGACCTTATGCATGAAGCCTCGAGTAGTAACTTGGAAGCCTATTTCTCCAGCATGGGGTCTGGTATGGATTCACATGCTCATGAATATTCCCTGTCGTCAGGCTAGGAATCCTCTGCCTATTTACTCTCACTAGACTCGGAGAAGGCCTTTGACCGGGTCGAATGGCTGTACATGGGCAAGGTGTTGCAAAGAATGGGTCTGGGCGAAAAGTTCCTCCGATAGATAGCCTCCTTGTATAACGGGCCCTAAGCTAAAGTTAAATGGCACTGTATCCGACCGGCTCCTTCTCTCCAGAGGCACCAGACAGGGTTGCCCCATTTCCCCCCTATTATATGCTCTAGCAATGGAGCCTCTCGCCATAGCTATATGGCAACACCAGGGGATGACTGGGATCAACGTGGGAGATCTGGACTTTAAACTCTCACTTTTTGCTGACGATATCCTAGCCTATCTGCCTAATTTGGGTACTTCGCTTCCTAATCTTCTCGAGTTGATTCGCACTTTTGGAATCTTTTCAGGCTTGAAGATCAACCCGACAAAATCCTGTTTCATGCCAGTGGGGTCGGGCTTCTGGGACATTGAGAGAGGGGGCATAGTGGGGGACATTAAAGTAGTACATAACGCTATTCTATATCCTGGGATCTACCTCCCTAGAGACCTGGGAACTCTCTTTGAATTGAATTTCCCCTCAATCCTTTCTGAAATAAAATCGGATTTAGCCAGGTGGGGACCTTTGACCCTCTCGTGGTTCGGCCGAATGGTGTCTGTCAAGAAGAACATCCTCCCCCGCCTTCTCTTCCTTTTCAGATCTCTGCCTACAAAGATTCCAGAGTCTTACTTTAAGTCCCTGCACTTCATGATTCAGCGATTTATATGGAACGGCAAGAAACCCAGGATTAGACATGACACCATGACTCTCCTGAGGTCCTTTGCGGGTTTAGGTCTTCCAGACTTTCGCCTATATTATAAGGCAGCCCAGCTTAGGGTCATGTTGGAGCACATAAGATGAGATGCGCACCTACCGGACATACATCGAAGATACCCACACGCACCCGGCAAAAGTTAGCGATTTTTAGTGGTCCCCCAATAGTGAGCTCCCCAACCAAGTGAAAGCTCATCCTACACTTGCGGTTTTATGGGATCTCTGGAGGCCTACCAAGGAGAATCTTGTCCTCTCCTCCTGGCCCTCTCCTCTCATCTCTATGGGGCCCTCCCATCGATCTAGGTAAAAGGGGACTTAGAATCATGCAGAAGTGGTCAGACATGGGCCTGGAAAGGGCAGTCCCACTGTTCCGAGAGAACACCTTCATAGAGTACGACAACCTAGCGGAGATGATGGGGGGGATAGCCCGATGTCAATATTAGATTATTTCTGCATAAAAGGTATCCTGACCCCCGCCTCCCCTCTTCCTCTGGAACAAGGATCTAGCGCGTCCCCTCTAGCCCCTCAAGAAGGTGATAGTAGAGTCTTTTTCACGGAGAGGGTCACTCTCAAGAATCTATGGGGTTTTAATCTCGGCCCAGCTGCAAGGTAGACAAGGGTTTAAACAATTCTGGGGTGAAAAAGTTGGGTTCGTAATAGAGGATTCTACCTGGTCTAGAATATGAGGTTCTCGTCTCAGGCACTTCGTACACTGCAGCAATGGAACACAATTTTAAGATTCTTCATGCATGGCATCTCGTCCCCTGATAGGCTGTCGAAAATGTTTCCGGGACTCTCCCCGCTGTGCCCTAGGGATTGTGGTCAATGGGGTACATGGTATCACTTGTGGTGGGAGTGCCCTTCCGCCCAAAACGACTGGTCGGAGCTTCTGAGTTGGATAAAGGATATAGTGGGTTTCTCCTTGGCTAAGAATCCCTTGGAAATTCTTTTTGGTGTCTCCTCCTCTGAGGAGGAATAGGGTGGCTTCCCGCAGGTAATTAAGGGTATGCTGAGAGCGGGGAGGCTTGCTCTGGCGCAGAATTGGAAAGGTAAACTAACACCATCCAGATCAGAGTGGTTGTCAAAATTGTGGGCGATACTTACCTATGAGAAATTTCCAGCGTTGGCCCACAATAAGATTGAATCCTTCTTGCTGGATTGGACTCTGGTACTGTTACATGAAGACTGTGAGGCACTGAGACTCTGATTGCTCTTCAGATACATGGTTCATCATCCTATTCCCTGTTGTCTCTTGAGCTATGCATACGGCCACGACTTTCTTTCGTTGGTTAACTTTGAACCCACCAGGGTCAGCAAATGTTTGATTCACAATCTCATTCTTTTGTTCTTTACTCAGGTTTTAAGGTCACAATTTGAATTCAGTAACTCTTGTGCAGGGAGTGAGGGAGGGAGGGAGGGAGGGGGGGTTGGGTTATTCCGGATATTTCTGTTGTTTGCATTGATATCTGGTGAATTGTCTTTTCAATATGTTTAATAAAAACTTAATGGAAAAAAAAAGTTTTATATAAGGTAATAAATATGTGTGGTATACTGCGATAATCCTGGTATACCACCATTTGGGAAGAAGGTTATCATACCGTCAAAAAATTCATACGTGACACCCCTAGTGCCCAGTGCCTTCTTGGTCCCCCTCTGCATACCTTCCAACTTGTTCTGTGAGGGTTCCAGTCCTCTGCAACACCGGCAAGGTTCTCTGGCTTCCCCTTGGCTCTCACTGTCTGCTCTCAGTGGCTCAGCCACGCTGAACTCGTGCATGGACCACTCGGTAGGCCCCCTTCCTGCCACTGAATGTCAGGTTCCCCAGCCTTCAGATAAGTTTAGGCTCTTCCCCACCTTTTCAGACATAGACTTTCTTTTCCAGGCGTCTGCAGCACAGCTTCGCCCCCCCAGCTCAATGCTCTTCGGGGGGAGTATTGACATTGTGGAAAGTCCTTCGTCAGTTTTTATGGAAAGTCGGCTCTTGACTTTCATCTAGCTAGTATGTTTGTCTTTGTTCCAAGAAGAGCTCTTCATTGCCATGCTCTTCTTCGTGTCTGTACTTATGAAGCATCTATTCCTATGCTTTCCTCACTCTTCTTCATCACAGTACTATCTACCTGATGGGTGGGACTACTATGCATAAAATAACTAAAAGAAGAGAGGAGATGTAAAGAATGGGGGGTGCCTGGACTCTATCCATGTTGTGTGGTGCATGATGTAAGGCAGAATGATAGTTGCCATACCATGTTATCCCTTGATAGTCTTCACTTCTCCTGCAGTGGGATTCCCCTCCCATGAGATCTTCCCACTGAGTACCACCCCCAGGAGAAGTATCTGGTAATGGCCTCACCTCCGTGGCCCCATGGGAAGGATCCCCCTCTGGGGGAGAAGAGACATCAAGGGATTTGTCACAGATGTTACCATTGGAATTTGGAATGTAAGTGCAACATTCACTCTTCACGAGAGCGTACACGCCTCCTTTGCTAAGGGGGTGTCAAGTACCATAAAGCAGATAGCCACTTGCACGCAGGACAGAGGGACAGTGACGTGGATGTGGCATTCACTGCATCTTCTTTTAGTCTAGATAGTCGGGTCATTCGATCTTGGTTAAACTTGACCTCCAGTCAGGGCCTGAGGTGAACAAGGTCACTGACAAAGCTTTCCTAACCTGAGCACTCTTCCTGTGAGAGTGGGACAGAAAGGTACGACAGTGCTGGATGGCTGGCAGGTCATACCCCATATAACAGCTCCCTCCCCAATCCCTTGGCAACCAAGGGTAGTCTTTATTCCCAAAGATGAAGTCTTGCGATATGGGGCAAACCCAGCTTTGGAAAATGAGAACCTTGGGGTGATTACAAACATTACATTGTTTATTACCAC
Organism: Ambystoma mexicanum; assembly: GCF_040938575.1. Taxonomy (NCBI): domain Eukaryota; kingdom Metazoa; phylum Chordata; class Amphibia; order Caudata; family Ambystomatidae; genus Ambystoma; species Ambystoma mexicanum. The sequence continues at coordinate 425,053,290 of NC_090940.1, read as the reverse complement.
ACTGGTATTGGTTGAAAGGTAGTATAGACATTTACTGTTTCCCATGAATAATACGCTCTCCAGAGATCGAAATTGTGATTCGATGAGCAGAAGCTAATACCAGCTCGTGGGTGTCAGGCATCACAATGTAGGCAGGAGCTACCACAGGTGAGCCAGGAGCTACCAGAGATGCTCCTTTCTTTTTATCTATTTTGTATGAACCAGTGTGTTTAAATGTGTATTAGATGTGTTCTAATTATTCTTTGTTACCTTTCTCAAATACTCAAAGTTTATGTCACATTTACATGTTTGGAAGGCACCAGTTGGCTCTAGGAGCCAAAAGTAGCTCCTCGTAGCTGTTACTTTCAAGCTAACCAGGTTCTACTATGCTAGAAGCAGGAGCTAAATAGCTCCCAGCTCCCCTCCATTTCAAACCCTGCTCTCGTTGGTGAGGCAAATAAGGCCAGTAGCTTGAAAGGGAACGATGAAGTGCAGCTGGTTTCCATGATACCCGGTCTGGGGAGGGGAAACCTGGAGGACTAGTAAACCCCATCTGGGAATGCAAACCACCACAGGGTGTGGGACCTCGGGATCGGGTAACCAACTGTCGGTCCAGACGGATATCCTCTTAAAGGGAACAGGTGCTATCGGCACCCAGAGGATGAGTTGTGTGGGAGAGGAGCACAAATCCAACATTCGGAAAGCAATACTGCCAAGTGAGGTGCAGCTTAGTGTTTTCACTGTGAGACAAGGGATAGACAGCCAGGCCATCGTATTCATAACTTGTGGTTCGGAGTTGGCTGGTATCTTCCAAAATTGGGCAGCATATGTCCAGTAGGTGAAGTCAGTGCAGTTGACAGTGGTTTGGGCCGTAAGGAGGACTTGTATGGTCATCACCAAAAGAGTTGGAGCGCTGACGTGTGCTGGCGTAAGTGCATGTACGCCCACTCTCCAGACAGCTGCAAATGACAAGGTTCAGTAATCGGTTCTGGTGAAGCAGCCTGGACCTGAGGCTGGAGAGAAAGAATAGTCTTGACTAGTGCACAACAATAATAAATAACTGTTTTGTCTTCTTGGTGCAAGTTCAACATATGTGGGGCTGCTAGAGGCCCAGTGCCCATATACATTGGGTGCCCTGTAAAGACCTCATACAGGGACAATCCATGTCTGCTTTGGGGTAATTGTGCATGTGGAGCAGGGCACGAACTGGGGCCATTTTAGCCCTGTTCTTTTTATGCTCCTTAGAGAGCCTGATCTTTAAATCACTTTCGGTATTCCACTGCACCACTAGATCAGCGGTGGTACACACAGTGAAACTGTTTAGAAATCCTAAGCACTTTGCACACCTCCCTGATAACCTGCCCAGTAAAGTGGGTGCCTTGGTCACTGTCTACAAGGAGAGGAAGCCCAAAGCAAGGAATGCTGTCAAGAGAGAGACAGACTCCAAGGTGTTCGTTTTAAAACCTTTATTTACTAAGGTTCCTGGTTTGGTGTAATGCCTGACTGGCCCTAACTCTAAAGGGATGGTTCCCTTAACTGATGTTTTTAACGGCCGTTGCCGTCTAATAGTCCAAAATAAGTTTGTCTGTGACTAAACCTATGCTTGTCTCCTCTCTTTACAATAATATGATGGGAAGCCTTTTAAAAAGAAAATAGTAGTTCAATAGAAAACTGGAAACCAAAGTTGGTTTCAGGTTGTCTTCTCACCAGGTGTAGTTGTCAATGTCGCACAAAAAATGAGTTCAATCAAAAGGGCTGTTTATCAGACCTCCTCCACAGAGCCCTTACAGTGGTTTCAAATATCTTCAATGTCTTTGGGTTCCTTGGAGTTCCCTTCCCCAAGCTTCAACTTGTTCAAGTTCCAAACACCACAAAAGAAATATAACAGTTCCTTTTGAAGCTTCCTAGGCTTCCCTTTCCCAAGCTTCAATTCTTTCAACACTACAAAAATAAGTTTCCAACTTGGTTGGGCTCTCAGGATTCCCTTCCCCAAGCTCAGGCCCCTTCAAGCTTCAAACACAAATTCAGTTTTATCAGGATGCCCTTTGTTTTGTGTGGTAGACCTCTCTGGATTTCCTTCCCCGAGTTTAGGCACCTTTCAGTTTCAAACACCAGTTCAAAGCGCAACCACCCTGTTCCTTTTCCCCTCTTTATTTCTTACACTTGCTTTGCTTTGTACTTTTCTATCTTCAGGTGCTTCATGCCTTTCATCTATCTTCCTGTACTTTACTTTCTTGGTGTTTGCCTCTTGCACGCTCCCCTGCTTCTGCCGTACACACTTGCACATGTCATTTTCCTATCGTGCCTCTTGCACACTTCTCTGTCTTCCATGCACACTGCACTTGTTTCCTTCTCTCTGGGTCATTCACACTTTGCTTTGGCTCTGTCGTCCTTTTTTTACTTCAGCAGTGCTAGTGTGCCTTTTCCTTCTTTCTGTGCCACTAACAGTCCTTCTCGCTTTCCGCTCCGTGTCGCTTTACAAATCTTGCTTTTCTCCCTTTCCTGCTACAGCCACCTGCACGCTCCAGAGTTTCTCTCTCTCTCTCATGCGAAACTCACCAGGTAGGGTGATCTAGTGAGCGGTCTCTCCTGGAGACTTTGGGTCGAGGTCATAGTCGCACCACCTGCCCATCCGACACCCTTGTGCTGGCACATGGCCCAAAGGAACAAGCAATTACATGGACACTGGCAGCAGGATACCGGCTCCCTCGCTTTGACTCTCTGGAGACACGGCTCCCTAGCCATGCTGCAGACCCTCACAAACACTGGGCCAGCGCCACGGCACGCTGTTCTCATCCAGATTCTTCTTTCTGCAGCTTTTAGGTCCTTGGCTTCTCTGGCCCTGTATGCCTCCCCAGCTTGCTCACTTCCTTGCGTGAAACCACACCTTTTATAGTTCCTAGTAAAGTCAGGTGTTAATGATTAGTGTAGAGTGCCTCATTAGTGGGACACTTCAATGGTGTTGTTAAGAGTAGGCTTCTCCCTGCTTTCACACGTTACCTATAGGGGACATTTTCCTTGCTCTCGACCGCCTCTTCTCATACCAGTACATGTTGACAATGGGAAGGGGGAGTCAAGGCAAGATGGTAATTGATATTTACAGGCTATATTATCACAAGGTGATTCGTAAAGGATAGAGGGGGATCCTCTAGCCCTGGTTTTGTATGCAAAAGGAGAATCTCTTTGTGTCAAATTACTCCCTATGATACACACCCGGACATGCGATCACAGGTCCGGATAACACTTCCCATGATCTAAACTCGGGAAAGACAAGTGTGTTGGGATGGAGGTTATGCCTTTGTCTTTTCTTGCTTTTCTCTTTTCCGGGGTTTGTTCTGGGCTGACCTGTTTGTCTCTCTCTTGGGTTAGGGACAATGCGACCTGCATAACCCATAAAGGCTTCTGGGATCTCTTCACCTATCGTCCTGTTGGAATACCGATTCTCTCCTAGGGTACTCTCTTGAGTGCATCCCCAGACTCCCCTACCCAGGTGATCATCCCGCTCTTGTCCACCACCAGGGTTGGGATCTAAAAGCAATGGCCCTCCCCCGGCCACCTGAATTGAGGATTCTCGGGACTACATGGGAGAATACCCTTTGGTTTCTCACAAAGAGTAATCTCATCCACTTTACGGCAGGGGTAGGCTCCTACCCTTTCTGAGAAAACGTTTACCACAACCAAACGGAACTCAAAATTCATGCAATGGGAGAGCTGTATGAAGTTAATCTGCACGTTCAGGAATGGACCTTCAGGTACTGGATGTGCAGATTGACTCGTTTTTCTACTCACCCCACATTATGGGACAAATACAGTGAGCCATTTTCGCAATGGACTTGAGCTACCATAACATAGGTAAGGTAGTGTCATACCAATCACTGTTCACATGGGTAGTCCTAGCACGTTTACCTGAATGTACAACAGAGTGCGCCAGTCAGGCCAGGTATGGTGTTTTTTATGCCACCATGGGGGACGTCTGAGGAGCACCAAAGCGAGTCAGAACATAACTTACAATGATAACTTTCAGCCTCAGGTGCTTGGTCTTGGAGCACAGCTAGACTGGAAAGGGGCGCAATAAGTAACGGTTGGACTGAAATGCATACTGGAATCTCATTAGGAGCCAGGGGCCCATTTAAGACCGCTGAATGAGCTGCTTTGTCAGTTAGAGAGTTGTCCACAGCAGTGAAGGATTACAAGAGGTTGTGACCACTATATTTAACTACTGTAAGGGCAGAACGGAAGTTGCATGGCATGTAGTGAAGCAGATGAATTTACCATTTGAAATAGGGGTGCCTGATGAGATCAACTAACATTCCCACCTGGTGCCTTCCTACTTGCCGTTCTTTTCCCTACTTAAGGAGCCCTCCAGCCTCTTTTCCTTTGCAGCTGGAGAGCAGGTGTAAATGGATCTAGGTCACCTGGCCTAAGCCCCGCCCACCTGGTGCCTTCCTGCTTTCCACTCCTTTCACCACTTAGCAAGCCCCGCCCACCTGGTGCCTTCCTGCTTGCCGCTCTTTTCCCTGCTTAAGGAGCCCTCCAGCCTCTTTTCCTTTGCAGCTGGGGAGCAGGTGTAGGTGGATCTAGGTCACCTGGCCTAAGCCCTGCCCACCTGGTGCCTTCCTGCTTGCAGCTCCTTTTCCCACTTAGCAAGCCCCGCCCACCTGGTGCATTCCTGCTTGCCGTTCTTTTCCCTGCTTAAGGAGCCCTCCAGCCTCCTTTCCTTTGCAGCTGGGGAGCAGGTGTAAGTGGATCTTGGTCACCTGCCCTAAGCCCCGCCCACCTTCTTAGCCCTGCCTCTTCCTTCCTGCTCTTAACTCTTAGATGAAGGGTGTCTCTCGCCCTGGCGTCCAAAGGGAAGGCCAGTCAAAGAAAGGCCTATTGATGTTTGGACCTGTTTGGACCAGGAGGATCCAGGGTCCGACCCCCTGCTAAGACAGCATGCACCAACATGTGTTTGCACCCTCTGTCCCAACAGGCCATCCCCACCCTCTCTGGTCCGCCGGTGTTGTTCCCTTGTGCGCCCCCCCCCCCTCCTGCACACAGGAGTCTGCCCTGATACATTCTGGTTTCACCATCACCGTCTTGTGGCCAATGCTGGATTTTACTTTTATGGACTACATTAATTCACGGTGCGTCACCCTTTCTCAACTCTCATTATGGACTTCCTCTGCATCTTGTACTCATGGTGGCGCTGAATCATGCTGTTCCATCTTCATCTTGTATCCTGGCTTGCAACATTATGTGTTACTACTGACTTCTGCATTTGTATTTGCTCTCCTCTCTTGCTTCTCCACTCTTTTTGACTGCTTACTCTCTGTTCTTTCCTCCCCTCCCCTCTCCCTTTTCCTATCCCCTCCCTTCCTCCCCTTACTTTCTTCTATGCACTTACTCTATCAGAATTGTCCCTGGACCTACTATGATAGCAACCTCGTCTGTCGCTCCCCTATCCCCTACTGTTGTCCCCCCTCCCTCCACCACTATCTGAAACGTTTTCAGGCCTCGTACGATAGTCACTGGTTTTGTTCCTCCCCTCCCTTTCTCTCCCTCACCTTTTGTTTTCTTCCAGCTCTACCTGAAATGTCGTCAGGCCTAGTACGATAGTCGCCTGTCTGTTTCCATTTCCTTCCCACTCTCACCCTCCCTTCCTTATCTATGTCTTAGCACTTGCACTATCTGAAATGTTGTCAGGCCGAGTACGATAGTTAATTTCACATCCTTACTGTTCATGGCCTGTAAGAATGTTGTTGTTTTTTCTCTTGTTCCCTTCCTTGCCTTGAAGCGCTTTGAAGCACATTGTATATAGGTGCTATATAAATAAACTATCATATCATATCAATGAGGACACTGAAGTCTTGAACCACTCCATGAGCATAGTGCAAATCGGTATAAACAGTAGCCTGCTTATCTTTTTTGTCAGGCTGATTACTCAAGTAAGGGCCACAAGCTTGGCTACTAGGGCAGGCTTGGTATTTGTTAGTTGATAGGCTGTAAGTACAGCTTGAGGAGTGCACACAGAATACAGACATCAGTCTCCCTCCCCCCGGTTGCGTAGACATGAACCATCAACAAAAATATTTGACTCTGGGTTCAGCAATGGAACATCTTTAAAATGTGCATGTGTGGGGTGGGTTGGGTCTCAACAAACAATAAGCAATCACGTGGTTCTCTATCTTGGGGAGTTGGCAACAAGCAAGCAGGCTTCATAAAAGGGCATTGGTTAAGGGTAACATTGGCAGCAGAAATTAGGAGCTTCTGGTATTTGGTCAATCGGGAATTTGAGGCCTGCTGCGTCTTTCCTTTTAACAAGAGAGCCAACACAGAGTAGGGCACGGCAAAGGTAACAGGATATCCCTGGATTAACACATCTGCTTTTTCCACTGGCAGGGCAGCTGCCATCACAGCATGAAGCAGGCTGCCAAGCCGGCAGCTAGCAGGTACAGAGCCACACTGTGGTAAGACACTGGCTGGTGCCTGCCACTGTGTAGCTGAGTCAGTAGCCTTTGAGCAAGCCCTTCATGTTAATCACAGTACAGCACAAAAGGTTTCAGATAATCCTGCTACTACCTGAGGCTGCTGCTTTTGAAGCTCCTGCTTAATGGTGACAAAGGCTTTCTCTTCTTCCTCAGGCCATGGCAAGTGTTCAGAGATTGAAACATGCAAGAGAGCTTGGAGGGACTTAACTAAGGTGGCGTGGCATGGTCCATCCTTGGCAGTAACTGACCATCCCAAGGAATCCCCTCGGCTTTTTGGTCAAGGGGATTGGGAACATACTGATTAACTTTAATGCAATCTTGGGACAAATGTCTCAGATCTGCAGAAATATCAAGCGCTAAGTATCGCATGCAATGCAAACGCAACTTTCACTCATCTTTGGAAGCCTCGTGACCGTATGAGCAAATTCTGTCCGCTCAAATTGTCTTGCTCACATGCTTCCAAAGAGGATGAGGCCAGCCAGAGATTACCCATATATTGCACAAGGAAGGACCCTTCTTTTAACTCGAGCATGTTAAAATGGATTTCTAGAATCTGGCCTGTGGACATATTTTAGGATGCCACCCTTGTTATAGTGAACAGGGAACTCTGAAAGGTTAGCCAAAAGCCAATATAGTTACGTGGATGAGTAGCCCAAGCTTCCTCTTAGAGTGTGAATGGGGCCCTCAGTGAGTCCACCCAGTATGGCATACAATAATTCAATTTCGACAGTAAGTATAAAACAGTCATTCATTATAGGCCTTTGGACACACTGAAAAATAGATATAACGGGTAGTATTATCGCACAATACTCTGATACAAATATATACATTCACCATTGAGTCATAAATGCATTAAGTCACTTATTCAGCAAGCAGGTAAGTAGATCATATGCAGTAAATGATGGAACCAGATCGCAAGTTAATTCCCTTACTTAAGCAGTCCAAACCCTAAGGTGGTAAATTGCAGTTCACTTGTGATGGTGATAGTTCAAAGAAGTTATTAAACTATTTTTCTAAGGCAAGTAAACGTGTTCTTATTTTTCAGGCTACCCTTCCCAGGTTCAATGACCAAAAGGTGAGTGCAATAGAATGTAAGAGACAAAGGGACTTGTTGCCAGTGCTATGCTATGGAGAACGGGAGCGACAAATATACTGTGTTGAATTACCCCCTTGACTCAGATTGTCCCAGATGTTGTTGTGGATTGTCTGGGGGTCGCTGGAGGCTCAATATTCTGCCATTGGATCCGGTGAGTGATGGCCAACAGTTGCAGGTTTGAGGATTCTTCCATTCAGGTGCAACTGCAAAATGCAACCTCTGACTATGGAAATAAAGCAAGAAGCACCAATACAGACCTCACAGGACATTTCACAGGTTGGAGAAAGACGGGTTCCAGCAACGGTTCTGCACATAGGCAACGACAGGTGTCCTTCCAGTCGCTGTCACATCAGCTAGCTGCTTCAGAATATGGTCCCTTGATAGTGGGACACTAACTTTCGGGGAGACGGTGACTTGTGGCACGAGCTGGTGACATCCCAAAGTTCCGGGCTTGAACGCAGAACAGCGACGCTACTGGCTAGGTGGCCACGAGAGAGCTGGTGATTCCACCAGGCAGTCCAGGGATACTTCAGAAGGGCAGGATCCTTGAGGACGTTTACCCTAGTTGGTTCCTTTAGCCTAGGGGTTGAGGCACCGTTCAGGGTCTTCAGAGATGGAGGAAGTCACACAACACAGGAAGGGTTGCTGAGCCACTCCTGGAGTCGTCTTCGGATCCTTAGCAGGCTGTGCTTTTTTGAGGGATTCTTTAAAAAAAATGTTATAACAAACTTTGTATTGGGTTTTATACCAAAATTGGGTTCACAAACATCTGGTGCATTCATTACATTGGTGAAGACAATAAAGCAGCGAGAACCTCTCGTTTCGCCATCCCCTTGGCCTGATTTCCTTAACACCTTCCCCTTCCATTCCCCAAGTTCCAACCACACTCTCCCCTTCCTCCTCTCCGTGGGTCCCTCCCAACCTCCCCACTAGATCTCTTCCTTACCAGTGTTTCCCCTCTTGCCTTCCCGTCCCATCCACCTCTCACCCCCAGCCTCCCCAAATGTTCTTGTATTTATGCAGGCATCCTCTGTTTCTGTACACCACCTAATCCCATCTCTTTATGATGTCCAATCCTGCTCTCCATGCCCCAATCCTCAGGGCTTCCAGGCCCAGCCATCTCTCCACTATAGCCCGTTTGGCTACTATGTATGCAATTTTTAGAAAACTTCTAACATAGTTGTCTGGCTTTTCGTCCCCCTGATATCTCAAGTAGTACCCCTTGACGATCCAACCATACCGGCCTTTCCAAGACCTCTTCCACTTCCTTCTGGACCCTCTCCCAGTATTTTCTCAGTTTTGGACACTGCCATGCCATGTGTATATATGTTCCCCTGTGATTCTTACATTTACGGCAGGTGTCATCCTCTCCTCTGCCCATCCACCTCAGTTTATCCCTAAAGTAGTAGATTCTATGCATGTATCAGTCGCAGTTGGGACGCTATAGCCAACTCCCTAGGGTACTGCAGTGCCTCTCCGCATTCATCCTTGTCAATTTCCCCCACATACTTAACCCATCGCGCTCTCATAAAGGTTTGAAATCTATTTTACCTTACTCTCTCCATCTCGCACTAGGTGTTCAACCAGGGAGGCTTGCGGGATCTCCTTCCCTCCTGTGGTGTGTGGTGCCAGGGCATGTCTGAATTGGAGATAGTTATAGTGGTCCTGTTTGGGCACCACCCACTTTTCCTTCATCACTCGAAAGATCTAATTCCTTGAGAAACTGTCTGCTGCATCTACCCTCAATGTTGGGAGCGAAGCTCTGTGCTCCGAACTTCCTGCACCTTTGAGCTAGCGCTGAGTGCAGCCGCCAAGCACCTCCCCACACCAGTCACTGGCTGCTGTCTGGTGCCCGGGGTCTCTTAGCCGAACTTTGGAGTCCCCGGGGGTGCCGCTGTGGTCTCGGTACCGAGAATTTTCTTCCCTCTGCAAGGATCAGGATAGTTAACTGTTTTTTTTTTTTTAGAGGCCGGGTACGAAGTGATGGTTCAGGCGGCCATTTTCTCTGTGCCCCCTGCTGGTCCCCCTTCTTCAAGGGATTCCTGGTTCCAGCGATGTTCTAATGAAATGGCAGAGGTCCTCTTATACAAAATCCGACCTGGAAGCCACTCCAAGCCCACCAATGGTAAGGTTATACAGTGTTAACGGCCAATATTTGTCCTATCGGGGACAGCTACTGGTTTTTTATTCGCCCCACACCTAGACTCTCTGGCACCAGAGATGCGGAGTGGGACCAGACAGTCCCACCCCTTCCAGGGCCCCACATACAAAGACATCATTAGCCCGTGAAAGCAGCAGCTTTCCCGGACAATTCCATGACCTTATGTTATGTTGTTTTATACCGCGCACTGCTACCACCAAGGGGTAGTCTCCCAAGCTTGCGTGACTCTACAATAGAGCGGTGTGGGAAGGTTAGTGAAGATAGGATAGGTTCAGAAGTAGGTGGAACTGGTTTCTCTGAGTGTTGTTTTGCAAGTGGGAGTTGGTGCGGAAGGACCTGTGTGTTGTGACCATATGGGTAAGACTAAGTGCCTCGGTTGTGTGCTTGTGCTTGCGTTTGTGTTGGTGTTAGTGTGTTATGTGGTTTTGGGTGGGTTGTGGTTGTGTGCACTGGTTAGCCAGTGTCCATAATGGATCCAGGGTTACAGGTGGCCGTAGCTGTAAGACTTTCTGGTGTCTTGGTGTGTACTTTCGTTGTTGAAGATTTTATGGACTGTTTGGTGGTTCACTCTAGGTGGTGTTCCAGCATCTCAGAGATGGTGCGTGTGAACATTGAATTGATTCTCGGTTTGTTTGTGTAGTAGAGCAGGAAGGGGAAAAGGGTTAGTAAGTCTGTCCGTTTGTTGGAACTTACGGTGTGACTCTTTGGTTGTCGCCTGATGGTATCTACCCAGGTTCTTGGTTGTCGTTCACCGGCCCATCTCGCCTCCTCTCTAATTGTTTATCTGTGATGTTTTTGCTGCCAGTGTCCCTTTGCGGCTGTCATTGTCTGTTGAATAACCATGTATTGAGTTGTTTACTGAAAGCGAAGTGGTCTTCTGTGGTTCTAATTTCTTTGGGCATGCTGTTCCAGAGGTTAGCAATTAGACATGAGAACCCTGTTCCGTTGAATTTCCTTTTTTCAAAATGTTTTGCCTCTATTTGTAGGTTGTTGCTGGATCTACGGTCCCTTCTTTGGCGGTACCGGCTAATCTTGTCTTGGAAGAATTCAGCTCATTGCCTGTGCAAGTGTTTTTGGGCGAGCCAGAGTGCTTTGAATTTATGTGTTTTTTTACTGGTAACCAGTGTAGACTTTTCAGTGCTGGCCTGATGTGTTCTCTTCTGTTTAGTCGTAATAGGATCCTGGCTGCTGTATTTTGCATCCTTTGGAGTTTCTTGGTGAGTCTGTCCGGCATTCCTAGGAAGAGGCTGTTTGCATATTCAATTCTTGTGAGTATCAGGGATATGGTTGTGAGGGAAGGAAAGGTAGGGGAGTAATCCTCTGAGTAGTCTGAGGAGGAAGAAGCATTTTTTGGTGATTACGTTGACTTGCGATTCGAGTGATAGTTCATTGTCCAATAGTATTCCTAGATTATTTACTACATCGGTAGTCTTAAGTTGCGTTCCCATGCAGGAGGGCCCGTCCAGTTTTGGTTTCCCTCTGTCGATTCCTGCGGGTGAGAGCATTATTTCAGTTTTTGGCATAATCAGTTAAAGGTTGTTCATTGTCTTCCAAATTGTGTCTGTGAGGCAGTTGTAGAGGCAGTTATTTTTTTCCTGGGTTCTGTTTGTTTTCACAATCAGTTGTGTGTCATCTGCCTAGTTGTAGGCGGTAAGTCAGTGGGTTTGAACGATTTTCATCAGTGGGCACATGTAGATGTTGAAAAGCTGAGGAGTGAGGCTGGATCCCTGAGGAATTCTGCAGGATATATTTTTGGTGTTTGAGGTGAATGGTGGTAGGTAGGTTCTTTTTTTATTTTTATTATTTACGAATTAGCTAAAACATTTTTGTGCGGGTTCCCTGTATACCACTCCATCAATCTTTTCATTAGTGTTGCATGGCAGATTGTCTCACATGCCACGGATATATCCAGTAGTATGGTGGCAGATTGGTCGTTGTCTACGTTTATTTCCAGGTTGTTCCATATGGATATGAGTGCTGATTCTCTTTGGTCTGAAGCCAACTTGTGACCGGTTGAGTTTTCCGTTTGTTTCGACGTATTTAAGTAGGATCTTGTATATATGGTTCTCCGGGATCTTTGCTGTGTGGGGCAGGTTAGATATTGATCTGTAGTTGCACGGGTCTTCTGCGCTTTCTGATTCCTTTTTTTTATCAGTGGTTTGATGCAGGCTGATTTGAAGGCGGACTGTAGTATTCCTCTTTTGAGTGATAGATTCATTAGGTTCCGGAGGTGAGTTGCCGGGTGTTCTGTGATTAAGGATTCCTTTGAAGATGTCAGGGGGGCCCTTGGGGGTCCTGCAAGGTTGGTGTCCCTGATCAGTGTTGCGAAGGTTTCTTCTGTGATTGGTTCTAGGTGGGTGAGTTTTGCTATAGTCTGCATTTCGCCTGGTGTCGTCCGGCAGTTGTGGTTGTATTTGCCCAGGCTGTGTTGATGGTCTCCTGAATTGTATCTATTTTTGATCTTGGTAGTTGGTGATGTTGTCACAAAGTACTTTTTGGGATGGTGGAATTCTTGCAGGATGAGTTTTTTTTTTTAAATCTCTGATGATTTTGAAGAGTTCTTTCTGTGGATTGTTTGCCAATTCTCTTCTTGTGGTATAATATTCTTTTTTTGCTTTGAGGACTGTTGTTTTTTTTTTTTATAGTTTGAGCTGTCTTTGGTATTCTGACTTGTCGGTTGTATTGTTCTCTCCATTTTATTTCCATTTTGCAGTTGGGTTTTTGAGTTTTTTCAGTTCTTCTGTGAACCATTTTGCTGCCAGTTCTTTTGTTGTTGCTTTGAATCTTTTTGCTGGTGCCAGCTGGGCTAGGGCCTTGTTGATCCAACTGGTGTGTGTTTTCTGCTGTGTCTACAGTTGTTTTAATGGGTTCTGTTCTGCTTGGGAGGGTCGAGTCTAGAAGGTTTGTTGCTGGCATGGAGTATGGCCCTTTCTGGCCGGTAGGCTGGTTTGGGATGTGATGTACAATGGTATCAAGTACTGGTCGCTCCATACCATCGATGTAGGTAGCGCAGATGCACATAGTCTTTCTCTGCAGAAAAGTGCATCCAAGGTGTGTACTGCGTTGTGGGAGGATCCATTTACTATTTACTTGAAATTCAAAGTTTCCAGGCGTGCGCAGAGTGAGTTTGCTGTGGATTTTTTTTTAACCAGATGTTGAAGTCTCCCAGTATGACTAGGTTGTTGTGGTAGGTTGATAAAATGACAGTTGTGCCCCGCTAATTTTGTTGCAAAGTTGTGGGTGTAAGATGGTGGTATGTAGATCAGGAGAAATACTATGTTGGTTTGGTTGTTGTTATATCTTGATGTGGTGGGATTCAGTCTTCTACATTGGTTGTAATGAGTTGAGATGCTCAAATGCGTTCTTAGTGTACGATTGTGATTCCTCCTGCTCTTTGGTTTTCTCTGCTGGCATGTATTAGTTTAAAGTTGTATGGTATGGCTTTGTTCGCAATGGCTTTGTAGTTGTCCGATAACCAGGTTTCTGTATGAAAGAGCACATCTGTGCCTCCTTTGCTTAAAAGGGCATGGATTTCTATTGAGTGTTTTGCAATAGATCTAACGCTGAGAAAGCTGCAATGTCATTTTTTGATTTTCCTTTCGGGTTTTTGTTTGTAATGTTGGTTTGGTTTGGCATGTTGTCGGTTGGCTTTCTGTTGCTGGTGGTTCTCTCCTGCTTGTGCCTGATGGGAGGTGGAGTTCTTTGGTGATCTGTCTTTTTGTCGAGTAGACTAATGAGATTGATGGCAGGGTTGGTTGGTTGGTTTTGGGTCCTTCCGGCTGGTGAGTTTTGTTGGTACCTGTCTGTTGTTCCAGACTTTGGTGATGTAGGGCATTTAGAGGGTAATAGTTTGTCCCTGATTCAGGTTGGGTATTGTCCTTGGTGTAGTCAGGCTTGTGGTGGTTTATCAATTGTTTTACGTTTGGCATCCAGGTGGGGTTTGTATTGTATTCACCAGTTTTAGGCAAGACGCACACTGGCTTCCAGTCCGGGACAGAATTGCCCTTCACACTCTAGTTATCACCCACAAGTGCCTCTCAAACTCCGCCCCAAAATACCTGGCAGATAAAGTTAACAAACTTCAACCAGACCAACTAGGGCCACATACTCGCACTGCCTGACCATTCCTAGATTTCTTCTAAACAGAGCAGGGGGAGCAAGCTTCCCTGTATTATCTGCCAAACAGTGGAATGCCCTACCCCTTAGCCTCTGATTGGAACACTCATTCTGGACCTTTAGAGCCAAAGTAAAGGGTTGACTCTTCGGTAAGAAACAGTAGTGATCAGCGAATTTACCCGTTGTACACCTTGCATGCTTACTCTCTCTTATGCCTATTGTAACAATAACTGCTTAGTATTGTAACTAATTCTCTCATCTCTCGACCCGCATGTAACCATGGTCGACCAGCACTTATTTTCTACTTTGTTTTTCCGTACTGCTATTGTCTAAACTGTCTGTAACTCTTGTATAAGCTTTAATCGCCCAGTTACCTGAGGGTTTGGTGCGCGGTACAAATAAAAAAATGAAACTAAACGCTTATTGCCTGTCGGTTTGTTGTTGCTGGTCCGTCTTTGCTTACCAAGCAGTCGTATGTGGCGAGGTAGCAAACAATGTAGTTAGTCTTTGTTCTTTCATATGTATGTGTCCGCAGGCCGTCTGGTCTGTTCTTTACCTAGTTTTTCAGAGTTGTGGTATTTTGCTGGTTGGCACCTTCCCATGCAGTTGGTGTTTCCTTATTATTTCTGCAGTCCAGTCTGGCTTCTTTGTCTTTCTTGTAGCGAGGCATGGTGTTTTAAGTTGTGGGTTGTATTCCTTTGAGTGGGTTTCCTCTTTGGGTTGGTGTGTTTCCTGGTCCTTGGGGTTCAGTCTTTGCTGTTTTTGGTGAGTTGTTGCTCGTAATTGGTGAGGTTGTGGTTGTTGAACCAGGGGTTGTAGACCCTCGCGGTTCGGGCATTTACTGCTATTTCCATTGTGGTTCTGATGTAGTTTTTGGTGTTTATCTTAGGGGTCTTTTGCTTGTGGTTGTTGAACTATGGGTAGTAAACCTTCACAGTTCGGTCGTTTGCTGGTATTTTTCTTTCTGGCTCTGATGTGGTATTTTCCCTTTTTTGGTGTTTATCTTGGGGGTACTTTGGTTGATGTAGAGAGAAGGCAGGCTTTAATGCTAGCTATCCATTGAGGTACTAAAGACCTGGTGGTTTGCGTGCAGCGGCAGAGGGCGTTGGAATGGGAACACTGCTGATGGGGTGAGGACGACCTAGTTTTGGGACGTTGTGCTAAGTGGGAGAGCTGGGTTATGAGAAACCTGCAGTGGGTGGAGGTGTCTGGGTTGGAGAAACTGCGGTTTCTCAAAAGGGCACCTGCACCTTAGCTACCAGGGGTTGTGGGGGGCCGAAGCTGGGGCTCAGCAGCACTACTTAACCTGGAGATGCCTGGTAAGTGGCAGAAAGCCTGGGATTATGGTCACAACCATAAAAAACATTGATACCTAGCTTTGAGATGCCTAGCAGGTGGGAGAGAGTCTTAGAATGAGGATGCAGCAGAGAAGGTGGTAGCACCTACATTTGGGATTCCTGGCAAGAGGTCAGATTAGCAAACAGCAGCAATGCCAGGTATGGCTAACACAAACAGTTGCCTAGATGCCAGATATGGCTAACTTCAAAGTGGCTGTCTGAACTTTGGCAACATCTAAGTTTGGGACACTTGTATAGAGGGAGAAGGTCCTACAATGGGTGTGCAACAGCAATGCAGTAACCCCCAGATCTGGGATACCTGTACCTAAAATGGGGGGGGTACAACAGTAGATGTCGTAACACCTAGATTTCAATACCTGTATAGAGGGAGAAGTGGTTAAAGTAGGGGCAGAACAGCAAATGCAGCTGCCCCCGGCCCGGGCCACCTGAACAGAGGAAGAAGGACCCAAAATCGGGGTACAACAATAAGTGCATCAACATTAAATTCAGGATACCTGATGGCCTAAAATGGGGACACAACAGTAAATGTAGTAATACCTAGGTTTGGGACACCTGGATAGAAGAAGGGCCTAGAATGGGGGCATGACAGTAAATGCAGTGACACTTAAAACATATGGTTTACCAAAACAATCTGGCTAAATGCGACATATAGCTGACTAACACAATCTGGCTGGCACAGATAAGATTGCTATACAAACGGTGGGCTGTGCACATCAGAATACAAACTAATAGAAAATAGGATAAGATTGGGTTGGTCAGTTTAGTGGGGAGCAGTAATGGCTGCACCCCCTGCCCGAACCTCACTTACTTGGTCAGCTGCTGGTTGACGGCTGCAGGCCTCGATGGATAACACAGACTGGAGCTGCTTCTTCGGCAGCTGTCCTTTGCCTTGGGGCCCTTCTCCAAGGAGGGCTGCCCATGGAAGATAAAAACTAGTTTGAGACTGGATACCCTGTGCTATTTCATTAAATGGATGGATATCGACACAAACTTTTTTTAAACCAATTGTAGTTTTATTGGTGTTTAGACAAGTGGTCATATGTGTCAGCCGATACATGTTTCGACCTCAACTGTCCTTTTCAAGGCTAAAGTATTAGGCAATAAGGTGCCCCGTCTATTAGATCATGGGCTGGAGTTTGTCCTTCTCTCCTGCTTAGGCTGGGTGCTTGTTGAGCAGATGCTGCCGCGTGTACGCTGTCAAGTCATGTACTTTAGCCTTAAAAAGGACCGTTGAGGTCGATTCACGTGTCGGCTGGCACATAGGACCACTTGTCTAAACCCCAATAAAACCACAATTGGTTTAAAAATAAATATCCTCTATCTAATCAAATAGCGCAAGGTATCTGGGGCCAAACTAGTTTGTTTCATAAGAGGAGGTGTGAGCAGTACCTCCATCTACCCATGACCACGCAGCTAGAAGACCTTACCCAACAATGGAGTGAAGCACAAGAGAGTTTCAGACCTAGTACCCATCCCTTCTGTGCCCATGGAAGATGATTTTAAATGGCTTTGAATGGCCAATCAGGCATTGGGTGGGGGAGGGGGGTAGAGGAGACAGATCCAAGGAAGCAGGCAAACGAGAGAAATCACACCAGGATTGTAAACTGTCTAAAGGCAAACGAATGCACTGAAAGTGCACACGTAAGTGATATGGAGGTGGCAGAAACCGTGACCTTACCTGTGTGTCGCCGAGCTAAAATGGCTCGCAAACAGGTGGCGAGGAAAGAGGCCCTCTGGATGTTCCCAACAAGGGAGAAGGGCCAATCAGGCGCTGGTGGGAGGGAGGGAGGGATTTCCTGGCCTGGCAGTATGGCCAAGGAACAAGCTAAAATCTTGTGGAATGGCCATTTTAGCGCACTAGCCACGTTTATTAGCTATATGCGATAAACGCGGAAGTGAAGACTAAAAGTAATGCAAACATGGTAAAAATGTATCTGCTGCCACAAGCTTGTCTTTAGGCACTGAGGCAAATCCTGGGAATTGTCTCTTCTCCCCAAGGGGTAGCCACCCTCCCTCCCTGCGAGTCTAGAGAGGTGAGCCTGCACCGCAACATCCTCTGAAGGGACCTCACCGGAAGAGACTCCCCCTTTGGGGACAAGGATTCTGTTCCTGTCAGGAACTCCCCAAGGAACCTTCCAACCGTACCTCTTTAAAGACATCCAGTAAAGAAATGTATGAAGAAAATACAAGTATGTTTTATTGCTATTGGGGAAACTGCAATTACTCCATTAAAAGAAAAATCACTGTTTACTGGGACGAGGAGTACCAACTGTGAATTAATATTGATATTTTATATGTATCACGCTCGTACACAAGTGTTTCAGAGCATGACGAGGCAAGGGAGGGAAACGAGGGAGAACAAAACAACAATCGTACTAGGCCCAGTGACATTGAGAACGTGCCAGTGCATTGGCTAGGGAAAGGGGAAAGTGCATGGGAGGGGGGAAATGGAAAGTGCTGAGCAAAGGAATACAGATAATAAAATAATGAATAAATAACAGGCACCAAACAATAGTAGTGCAGCCAGCAAGTGGCAAGTGCTAGGTTTAAGGCAACAGACAGAGTGTGTCTGATAAGTTCAGAAAAAGGGGGTGGGGCTGTATAGTTACAGAGACAGTCCCCAGTTAAAGGGATTGCCAGGAGGCATTGCAGGTGGTTGGCAGGGTGAGCAGGTACCTGGGCCCGAAAGTCAGAGGGTCAGCCAGGTGCACAGTGCCGAGACAGAGCAGATCAGCAGCGGAGAGGAGGTCTTGAGGTGCTTCCAGAACCGGAGATGGTTCTCTTCAAGTTTCAGGGTGGAAGGGAGGCTGTTCCAGAGGGAGGCCCCAGCAGAAGACAGAGATCTACCCCCAGCTCGTTTCTTTGAAAAACAACTGACCCTGAGGGAGCTCGAGGTGGAGGAACGAAGAGCTTGTGAGGGAAGGTATTTATGGAGGGACAGCTGAAGGTATTTTGGACCCAGGCCCCAGAAAGCCTTGTGGACAATGCATAGGGTTTTGGATTTAATCCTTGCAGCTACTGGGAGTCAATGGAGGGATTTCAGGGCTGGAGAGATACGATCCCAGGTATTGAGGCCAAGGACAAGTCTTGTAGACCTGTTCTGGATGAGTTGCATAGGGCTCAGAGTAGAAGCAGGCAGATTTGGAAATATGCTGTTAAAATAATCCAAACTAGAGAGAACCAGGGCTGAAGAGATAGTGAGCTTCTGGGGGGAAGGAGAGGAAAGGCAGAATACCTCTGAGGAGGTGCAGTAGGAAGTTTGACCTTTTAGAGACATCAGAGATGTGGGCAGAGAAGGAAAACGTGGAGTCATAGATGACGCCGAGGTTCTTAGACTTGCAGGTGGGGGTAGGAGGAGTGCCAAGGGAGGCCAGCCAGAGAGTGACAGGAAAGGAGGGTGAAGGTGTGCCAATGAAGAGGATCTCCGTCTTGCTGGCATTGGCGTCACACCAATCCTGAATGGCAGATAGGCAAACAGAGATGAGAGAAGGAGCGTCGGTGGCCGAGGGAAGCCTGAAAATGAGTTGTCGTCAGCATAGCACTGAAGGTTGGAGCAGAAAATGGCAATGCGTTGGGCGAGAGTTGCCAGGTATTGATTGAACAGCCAAGGTGAGAGGTTAGACCCCTGGGGAACACGTCAGGTAAAAAGGGAGATAGTTGAAAGGAAGGACCTAAGTTGGACCTGGGAGGGTCGATCAGTGATGAAAGAGGCCAGCCAGGCCAGAGCCTGATCAGTGATACCCAGGTTGTCACGAAGACGGTTGAGCAGGGTGGTATGGGTGACCGTGTCAAAGGCAGAAGAGAGATTGAGTAGGATGAGGACAGAGGGGATGTTGGAGTCAAGGTTGAAGAGCAGATCTTCACGGATGTTCAGGAGAGCAGTTTCTGTGCTTCTGGCAGCTCTAAAGCCAGACTGATGGTTGTGGAGACAACCAACAGAATCAGAGTGAAGGTTAAACTGCAAGATGGCCAGCTTTTCCTGGAGTTTGCCCAGAAAAGGCGTGATGGAGATTGGGCGATAGCTGGGTAGGAAGGGTCAGCTGCGGGATTCTTGAGAAGAGGGTGCATAAGGGAGTGTTTCAGAGGGACGGCGAACACTCCTGAGGCGAAGGAGAGGTTGCAGAAATTAGCCATGGCAGGAGCGAGGGTGTCAATGTGGTCGTTGATGGTTTTGGAAGAACAAGGAAGAACCTGTTTTGACGAGACTTTCATAGAACGGACCTGTCTAGCAACCTCATCAGGGAAGAAAAGAGGAAAGGACGACAAAGAGGGTGGGCGGTGGCTGTAAAAGGGCCAGAGTTCATAGAAGAAGGGGATCCTTTTTGAACTTCTTCCTACCAGACTTAATGAGAAGGGAGGGATAAGCAATGGAGAAGCAGTTGGAGAAGATGGGAGAAACAGAAAGCGTCATGGGTGGTATGGTAGCCAGAAAAAAGAGGGAGAAGCAGTGGGTTGGTGGGGTTGGTGGGAGTGGAGAGCAGGTAGGAGTGGAACAAGAACAGTGAAGTCACTGGGCCAACAAGTTACAGAGAGGCAACAGTACAAGCAAAGTGCAGAGCAAGTTGGCAAAATACAGTTAAATTTGACTTTTAACCAAAAAGCAAAATGCAGCAGGATTTGATCTTTAACCAAAGTGCAAAACACAGCAGTATTTGAAGGAGGAGAGAAGGCAAAACAGAGAAAGGAATATTAGACTGCGCCAGGGAAGTCCCACTGCTATGTAATAAAATAGAGAGGTGGACACTGGAGAATGGGAGAGGAAGTATGCAAGTTACAAATTGGCTCGCTAGCTTACACAGAGATGAGGCTGGACGCTCGGCATCCTGCGGCCGAGAGGAAGCAAACTGCAGAAGTAGACGTGAAGTGTCGTGGAAAATAGAGAGGAGAAAAGCCATCACAGACGTGAGGTGTCCTTACTCAGAGAGAGAACCGAGTGGTAGCGTGACCACAACAGTCATGATGGACCAGAGGTCCATCGAACAATGACTAAAGCACTCTGCTATGCTAAAGCGGAACCTACCGGCCGACTGGATACTGAAGAACCAGTTTGTGCAGCAACACAAAGAAAAAGCTGCACAAGAATCGTGAATGGCCAACCTGACAAACTGGAGAGAAGGTCTCAGCTGAAGAATAATAAATCTGGGGACCTTCTCCTTGAACACTGCAGGTAACGGGTACATCGGGAGATCCAGGAGGGGGACAGAGAATCATTACTGTAACGCTCATACTTTTCACAGTCACGATAAAGCATTGACAATTACAAAGTAAGGGAAGGCACACGCCTCAAGACTGTAGTGTTCATATTGGAATTAAACCAAAGACGGTTTACTTAATGACTAGAGGTATAATAGAAAAGAAAAACCTGAAGATAAGGTTGAAACAGAGAGTCAAGACAAAGGCCAAAGAGAAACCAGAGACTGTGAATTATATACGAAAGCCCAGAGAATCCAATGGAAGAGCTATAAGTATTGGATAACGTTACCTTGAGAAAAGAGAAGGTTAGCTAGAAGTAAAATAAGTCAAGAAAGGGACCAGAAAGAAACAGAATAGTCACCAAAGAAAGAAGAATCAGAAGTTGAAGAACCCTGTAATTGAGCTGTATGACTGGATAAATACAATCACCAAGAACTTGAGGATAGTTTGCTGAACTTTGTGGAAAAGAAGTCTTCAGGAGAAGGGAGTCATTTTCATGTTTTTGGTTATTATAGTGGTAGGATTAGGACAGGTTAGTTTGGACAGTGGACAGGTGCTGTTTGGATTCTGACTGACAAGCACCTTAGTTTTGTTAGATAGGGAAACCCCATAGTATAGGGAAAGATTGGCATTTATTATTTTTTTTTTTTTTTAAAATAAACCTTCAGTGAGCTGGATAATCCAAGTCTGCGTCCTTCTTCTGACCCGCCACACACAAAAGTAACCAAAAAACTAGCGGGATACAAAAGGATCCCCATTGCACTGTAAGATGCTGTGTACAGCATTAAGAAGTATAAGAAACCAGACGTGAAACTGAAGGAAACCCAACCGCTGGGTCGGAACCTCCTCCTCACATAGCCCGGGGGTTTATATTTACAATTTGTGCGATCGCTGCTTTGCATGGATCGCACAAACTAAGGTGCTAAAAAGGACAAGGTATTTCATCCTCCGCACTGCAAACGTAGTGCTGAGGACGAGATACCTCTTCCTTAGCACTTAAGGGGTTCATAACCCCAAGTCTATTACTAAGTTGGCAAGGCATACTATTTGTCAAGCTGATCTCCAATACCATGATTTATTTTTGTATGCAGGGACCTCTTTTTTTTTTTTTTTTGTTCATTTTTAACATGCCTTTTGGACGTGTGAAAAACCTCTCTAATAGTTAATTGAAGTTGTCCACGTTCCCTATTCTAGGGAACATAAAAATAGATGTTACGAGTAATTGTGATCATGTTTCGATTGAGATCAATTTTAAGTTACTCACCGTAGTGACTAATGTACTCTAAGTCCTTAGTCCCCTTTCCTCCATACTGCAGGGTCGTCCCTTCCAAGGGACGGGAGACCAAACCCTTTTCACCAGAAAAAACCTTCTTCCCCTTTAAATTTAGAGGCACGCAAGGGTGTGGCCCTGGGAGCATGGGCTGCACTGACTCGGCCCTCTGGCGCCACACCTCAGTCCCCATAGACGCGTCGACAATAGATTAACATTGCCTAAAGACAACGATTTTATTAGGCGGGAGGTTGGTGGGACGTATGGAGGAAAGGGGATGAAGGTTAGTCACTACGGTGAGTAACTTATAATTACTCTTAAGTCCCGTCCCCTTTCCTCCATACTGCATGGGCGATTACAACTGAGTGTAGCCCCAGGTTGGAGAGGGGACCCTCCTTAAGCAAACAGGTTTCTAAGAACCGCCTGTCCGAAAGCCGCATCTGAATTAGAACCGGCATCCACACAGTAGTGCTTGCAGAAAGCTGAAGGGGTGGCCCATGTGGCCGCCCTGCTTATGACTTGCCATGGGACATGCCGCTGGAAAGCGATGGCCGTTGCCGTGGCTCTGACTATGTGGGTGTGCATGTTGGCCGGCAGTGGCTTGTGCTGTCCCTCGTAAGCTTCATTTATGGCTGAGAACATCCAACGGGCTATGGAGGCCTTAGAGGCCTGATACCCCGTTCTTGATCCGCCGAAGGTGACAAAAAGTGCGTCTGACTTGCGGAAACACTTGCCCCTGTCCAAGTAGAATTTCAGGGCACGCCTGACCTCAAGGCAATCGGGTTGGATGAGGAAAAAATATCCTCTTCCAAGTTTCTGTACGCCCCAATGGCTGCCAAGTAAGTGCAGCAAGTTTCCACCTGTATACCTGAATGGGCGAGGTGCACCGAGAAGGAGAGCACGTCGTCCATGGTACATGCAAGGGGGTTGATACCCTTAGTGGTAGAAACTGGTCCACTTGCTCTTATACTGAGCCCTGGTAGAATTGCTCCTGGCGCTCCGTATGATCTCTGTTAGCCTGGGAAAGGCTGAGGTGACCTAGTGTGACCTGTTCAGGAACCATGCTGTGAGGGCTAGTTTCTGTGGTGCGGGGTGGATGACCTTGCCCTCCTGTTAGGGCAGAAGATGTGCTGGGCCCATTGGGAGGCGAATGTGCGGCCTCTCAGAGAGGCTGATGAGCTCCGAGAAGCATGGTCTGGCCGGCCATCACAGTGCTATTACAGTGACGCTGAGGTGGTGAGATTCCTTGGTCTTGCATATCACCCTTTGTATCTGTGGTGTGGGAGGGAAGGCATATGCTGTCATTCCATCCCACTGAATTTGAAATGCGTTGCAGAGGGAGACATGTCCCTGACCTTGCCAGGAAGTGAACAGTTGGCACTTCCTGTTGTCCCGGGAGGCAAACAGGTCCACCTAGGGGTATCCCCATTTGTAGAAGATTTCCTGCACTACTGGGTCGTTCAACTGCCAATTGTAGTTGTCCGCACCCAGTCTGTTGAGCCTGTCTGCCTCCGGGTTGGATTCCCGCGGCAGGTGGACAGCCGTGAGGTAGATGTTGTTCTTCAGGGCCCATTCCCACATGCTGACTGCGAGCCTGCACAGCGGGGGGGGATCTGGTACCACCCTGCTTGTTGACATAGAACCTGCTGGTTGAGTTGTTGTTCTGATTGAGGACAACCTTGCCCTCGATAACCGGAAGGAAGGCTTTGAGAGCCAGCCAGATTGCCTTCAGTTCCAGCCAATCAATGTGATAATCCTGCTGGGATCAGGTGCTGTGGATGCAGTGGTTGTCCAGGCTGGCCCCCCCAACCCTCGAGAGAGGCGTCCGTGGTGATGGTGACCTGCTGGGTAGGTTACTGGAAAGGCTTGCCCAGCCACAGGTTGCCGTCCTTCGACCACCATGTGAGGTCCGAGTGAAGTGATGGAGGAACATTGATCGTCTCTGAGAGCCTTGCTCCTGGTTCCAAGAGGCTGCCAAGTACAGCTGTGTCCTCCTCATCCAGAGTCTCGTGTGGGGGATGGCCAAGAGGACAGCTGCCATGAGACCCAGTAGGTGTTGGTACCACCAGGTCGAGGTCACTTCTTTGTGGAGGAAGTGCACGCTGGCCCTCTTGAGTGCCGTGATCTTGTGCTCCAAGGGAAAATTCTCTCGGAGCATGTGTTCCAAAAGAGACCCAAGAAGGTCACTCTCTCTGTGGGCTGCAGCTGCGACTTCTTGAGGTTGAGTTAAACACCCAGCTTGTGCAGTGTGTTCATAAGAGCGTGGGAAGTATAGTGCACTGCTTCAGGAGATGTCGCCTTCACGAGCCAGTCATCGAGGTACGGGTAGATGTGGTGGCCCTGCGACCTGAGAAGGGCTGCCATTGTGTTCATCGGCCTGGTAAAGACCCTGGGGGCCGAGTTGAGGCCGAAAGAAAGCAATTTGTATTGGAAATGGTAGCCCATGATCCCGAATCGTAGAAAGTAATGATGAGGCTGCCAGATCGGGACGTGTAGGTATGCGTCCTTCAGATCCAGGAAGCACATTCAGTCTCCCTTGCACAATGTCTCCGCTATCAAAGCTGGCATAACCATCTTGAATGTTTGTAGATGTAGGGAGAGGTTGAGGGTGGAAAGGTCCAGCACAACTCTCAGGCCCGCCTGGTTCTTCTTCTGAATGACAAACATTCTGGAGTAAAAGCCCAAGCCTCTCTGGGAGGCTGGGACTTCCTCCACTGCCTGGCTCTGTATGAGTGACCGGATCTCCGCCAAAAGAGTTGCTGTCCCGACCTGTGGGAATGGCTGGAGGGGAGGAAGGAGGAGAGGCTGGGATAGGGAGGCGGTACCCCATGGAGACTACAGAGAGGATCCAGGGGTCCGTGAAATTCTGGCACCAGAAATGTGCATGGAGAGCAAGCCTGCCCCCCACTGGAGACACTTGGACCCGGAGGGGCGTGTCATGCCTTCTTTCAATCTGAGGCTGTTGCAGAGGAGGGGGACTGGAAAAAGCCCTTACTCCCCCCGACCCCCTCTTTTGTTGCTTGCGCCGATGTTGAGTCGGCAAACGGTCAGGCTGCTTGGACCTCCGCTCTCGGAAGCCGCAGAACCCTCCGTATGTACACCCCTTGTGCGAGTGCTGCTGTGACTGGGTTGTATGTTTTGGGCGTGGTCTTTGTCAAGATGGATAAAGACTTGGCCGTTTGTGAGCTGTTTTTCTTTTTGTCCAGCTCCTCGTCCACTGTGGAGTGGAAGAGGTCACCCCCTTCGAACGGAAGAACTAAGATACAATCCTGGACATCCGAGTTGAATTTCGTAGCACGGAGCCAGGCCGTTATTCTCATGTCTGTGGCAATGCAGATGGTATGGCCAGAGGTGTCAGTGTGGGGTATGGTGGACTCCATGATGTCCTGCGCCACCATCTTGGCCTCTGCCAATCCTACCTTGAATCATGATTGGCTCTGTGCCGGAAGCTCTGGGAGGAAATCTGCAATTTCCCACCAGAGCCTCTGGTTAACGGCTGCCGGCATGGCATCGGCGTTGGCTTGACAAAGGTGCAAGGACGCGTTTGAATACAGCTTCTTCCTGTACGCCTCCAAGATCTTCTCGTCCTTGCCTAGCAGCACCGCAGAGGAGGAGGCTGAGGACGACTGAGGCTTGGAGTATAGTGATGCTGCAGCGATCACCGAGGAGTGTGGCTGAGGATGGGCCGATAGCAAGAGTGTATCCCCCTCCATCTGCCTGTACTTTGCGTCCAGGCATTTTTTTACCGGGTGGACTGAGTGAAGCTTCAGCCAACCCTTCTTGGCCAAGGCAACTATGTCCTTCTGCATCAGGATCCCCATTATGGTCACGGGATGTAGCGGGAGGACTTCTGCGAGGATCCCCTCTGCTGGTTGCTCGACCTCGGGTTGAGGAAGGCCCAAGCACTCTGCCAGCCCTGCAAGACGTTTGTGGAAGGCCTTGGCTGAAGGAAGGGTAAGCTGTAGGCCACATACCTGGTTGACATCAGTCCCACCTTGACGTACGTTCCTCCACGTGCTGCCTTCCATGGAGTGGCACCGGCCAGATGTCTGAATTTTCTGGCATGGCGGCCATTTTGTCAATATGCCTTCCATGTGCCTGTGTCGTATTGCTTGGCTCACTGGGCCCCGCCCCGTCCAGGACTCTTGAGTGTGGATCATGGGGCCTACCCTGGTCCTCAGGCCGAGGCCCGGGAGGCATTTCGCCCTCAGCGGATCTGCTGGTAGAACTACGTATAAGCGCCCCCCTCTGACATGTTGCCGGTACTAGGGTGTAGCCCCTCGGGTGAAGACCCGGTAAAAGAACCTTCCGGTCACTCAGCACTATCACCGGGAGGATCTACTGACCCCTCGGCCTGTTGGCCGGTAGCTGATTCAGCCTTGGTACTTGTACTGGTACCAGGACCTGGGCGGCCCCTCCCGCGCGTGAGAGTCCTTGGGAAGGAGTCTCCCTTGCGGGGTGCACTGGAAAAGAGCGGCCCTACCTTGGGCCTGGATTGATGATAGAGTAAGTCCTTTAGGTCCTTTGGAGGCGATCTCTGGAAGAGCTCCCTCCACGTGGCTAGTCTGTTCTTCAGAGACCTAGAGGAAAGCGTGTTGCACGCTGTACAAGCTTGCCAGCCTTGGTCTGGGCCAAGGCACCATAGGCAGAGGGCGTGTGGGCCGGGGAAGGAGCGTGACACCTGAGGACTGAATACCTGAATGATAAAAAGACAGAAGAGAGTATCCACGTGTGTAATTACATGGCCAAGGCCAAACCCAGGAGCGCTGGTGAATTCGGCCCATTCCCGTCGACGTGGAAAAGGGGACTGAGGTGTGGTGGTAGAGTCAGGGCAGCGCATGCTCCCAGGGCCGCACTCCTGCGCGCCTCTAAATTTAAAGGGGAAGCAGGTTTTTTCTGGTGAAAAAGGTTGTGTCCGGGACGTAAGAGTAGTATGCATTATACCGCTGCTTATAAATGTGCACTTTGTTAATTGTTGTACCCTTTGGCCCACAAGATCTCGTGCCTTCATCTGCAATTTTCAGCGTTATGCAGATGACACACAGCTTTCTTTCAATCTACCTTCGCCCTCTTCCTCGCTCATCCCTGACCGTCTATTCGCAATTCGGTCCTGGTGTGCCGTCAATGATCTCTGCCTTCATACCAGCAAGACTGACATAGTCCTCATTGGGACCCCTGCTCCAGCTTTCCGACTTGCACTCTGGCCGGCCTTCCTTGGTCCTGTGCCCTCACCACCAGGAGGCAAAAAATCTGTGGGTCATACGACTCCACTCTCTTCTTCGCTTCTCACATCTCAGACATCTCTTAAAAAGTCCCACTACCAGCTTCACCTCCTCAGAGGTATTCTACCTTTTCTCACTTTCCCCCCAGAGGCTCACCATCCCCAGAGCCCTGGTTCTCTCTAGACTGGATTACTGCAACAGTCTTTCTCAATCTTCCTACCTCTACTCTCCGACCTCTTCAACATATCCAGAACAGAACTGCAAAACTTATCCTTGGCCTCAAGCCTAGGGACCACATCTCTCTGGCGCTGAAATCCCTCCACTGGCTCCCAGTTGCTGCAAGGATCAAGTTAAAGTCCCTCTGCATAGTCCACAATGCTTTCTGAGTCCGGGGCCCGCGCTACCTACAACACTCTATTCCTAAATACTCTCTTTTCAGAGCTCTCCGCTCGGCCTCCTCCAACTCTCTGCGGGTGAGCGGTTTCTCCAAATAGAGATTTGGGGGTAGAACTTTATCATCAGCAGGTGCCTCCCTCTGGAACAGCCTTCCTGCCACCCTCTGCCATGTGCTGGACATCCTCAAGTTCCATAAACTCCCCTAGACCTTAATATTCTCTTCTCTTCCCCTTTCCCTCTCCCCTGCTAGCACCCTCTCGCCTGCTCCCTCATCCTTTATCCTCCACAGCTTTGCTCAGTTTTTGCTGACTGGTCGCCTGTGCACCTCTAGAGCCTCACAGGTCCCAGGCTCCCCCGCCAGTCCTACCCTTGCCTCTGGGCCTCTGCCTTGTACTACTGCACTCGAAAAACATGTTCCATGTGAGGGGCAACCTCTCTGCACTTAACCCAGGCCCCTGATGGACTGGGCGCACGTGTTCCCCCTCCCTCACACTTCCTGTCTGCGCACTTGCACGACCTTGAATGTACTAGGCCTAGCAAGATCGTTTGTCCCGTCCTCCCTTTTTCTCCCCTCCCTGGCTTGATTGCTTATGAAACACTTGTGCATTGGCGGATCATTGATGATGACCTATCATCAACCAATTTGAGTGTCGCCAGACCTAATACAGTAGTTTATTGTTATGCATGTCCTTTTCCCCCTCCCTCCTCTCCACACTTTTCCCATGCGCTTCACTACCTGCCAAGTCGTTAGGCCTAGTACAGCAGCCTATAGATTGTATTCTCCTTCGCTCCTGTCACGCACTTGCACTATCAGAAATTCCTCAGGCCTAGTATGCTAGTTAATTTCTTTAGATCATTAACTTCAAGGCCTATCAATGACTACTGTACTCCCTTGTTCCATTTCCACCTTGAAGCACTTTACAAATAAACAATTACAATCCCTTTTACATCTAATCAGAGCAAATAACCAACTTGTTTATTTCTAGAACCTTTTTCAACAGCAGCTATTCATATTCGACAAAGTAACTTTTATGATGCTACTAATGTCTCCTGATTACATGATAATGGACCACAGTAGCATGTTGTGATGTTTATGCGCTTTGCAAATCTTATTTTGGACATTTGTCAAATCATTTTTTCATAGTTTACAGTGAAATATTTGTTTTCTTTTATATATTCAGTTTTACGCATTTTTATTTTTAAAATAAACCTGTTCTTAATCTGAACCATTTTTTTGTCTTTGATCAAATAAATAAGTTGATAATAAAAAACAAAAATTAATTTTCTGGTATTTTGTCTTTGTTTTGCTGAAATGATGGAGCCGCCACTTAGCTGCATTTTGTGTGTTATTCCTGCATATTTTATCATTGTGAACCTGCATCTACAACTATTAATTTATTATGTATTCATTTTTTTACGAGCTTTATTTCTTTTAACAAGAATACAAACAACATTCTCATACCATCAGAATGTTAGTAGATAATTCTTTTGGTAAACAACCAATCCTTCCAAAATCAGATAGTAATGAGATAAATTGGCCAACTACGATCAACATAAAATCAGTAATGTAAAATTGTTGGCATGTAGATTCCTAGAAAATTCCATTGTTATTCACAGCCAAGCAACCCCCCATGTGCCCTCATCAATCGGCTCAAATATTGTTACTTACATTTACTTTTCCACATCTACCCATCAACCATAGTGAGAAACGTTTCATCAACACAGGTTTGTGAAATCTTTGTCTTTTCATATATTCCTGAAAGGGAGCACACTTCTTTTTAAAAAAATGTTTAAGGCTTTATCATTTTGCGAATAACAAACCAAATAAAAAGGAAACAATGCTGAAATAATAGGGGATGTGTTGGGGGGTTACAAAGGGATGGCAGCAGTGTGAATATTTTCTAGCAGCGAAATTAACGGGACATAAAAATGACCATGATCAGACTTCCAGCAAAAAGGATGGCCCGCTCAAAACGACACTTGGATCAAAGAAAGATGTAAAATGTGTGGTTTGAGAGCACGTGCTGACACAGAATTGTGAAGAGGGAGCCAAATATAGATCTGTTTGGGCAAGAAACCTTGGACCGAAGCACAGACCTTCTTTTTGGCTGCGATCAGCCCGATCTTATACCACCAGACATTAGCTTGTGGTCCGACTTCGCCTTCCAATTCCTGGCATGTGTGATACGGGCTACTGGCAGCAACTGAGTTGTGAATTAGGCTCTAAAGCCCCGCAAAGGATGGAGGGAGTCCACTGGCTCACCTAAAAGTGCCACCAAAGTATCCATAGTAATGATCCTGTGATTTCCCCAATTAGGGCAAGTACATCCAGCCAGAATTCCTGTCCCTTTGTACAGGACCACCAAAGATGTAAATAATTGCTGTTTTGACCAAGCCCCTCCAACAAAAAGGGGAAATTGGTGGGTCAATCTTATGAACCAGGGTGGGGTACAGATACCAAGGAAACATCACTTTGTATGTATTTCCTATGTGCCGGATCCACCCCCAGGACTCTTTGCAGATGGGTTGGCCTAAATCCTGTTCCCACTGCTTCATGTATGCATGTTTGGAGCAAGGAACATAGCCAACATTTTGTAAATTCTGGAGACTTTTCTGTGAGGACCGCGCTCATGCAGCGTGAGTTCCAAAGCCGAAAGTGGGCGTGTGCCATCTGACAGTGTGTTGGGATTAGTGATCGAATGTCGAAGTTGACAGTAACTAAAGTGCTCACCCGCAGGGACATGAAAGGAACCCTTACAATCCTTGAAAGTGAGAGGAACTCTTTCATGATAAACTACAAAGGCCCCCTTCCCGCCACAGCTTGAAATCATTCGAACCCAGGCCAAGGATAATATGTGGGTTACCCAAGTCCGGAGACCAGGAGTCTAGTCCGCTACGAATCCCCCACAGCCTAATCGCCTTATCCCTGTACACCAAGGATGTTTGAGTTGTAAGTAAGAGAGGGCCACCAGCCTTCTGGAACACCATATCACAATGCAGCAGGACTTGCAAAGGGAGCCTCTATACAGATTGCTCCATGCCCACCCAGTGGGCCCCCACCCCTTTACACCAAGAATTAATCTGAGAAATATTGGCCACTGTTATGTAGTTCTGAAGGAATGAGAGACCCAGACTTGCGCAATGTTTGTTTGCATGAAGGGCTTGTCTGCTGACTTGAGCTTTTGCAACCGGACCTTATGAATATCATCATAATATTCTTGTGCATTTTCTAGAGGGGGAGCTAGGGATTGGAACTGTCAAGGCTGAAGCATAGTAAAGAAGTCTGGGGACAATATTTTTTTCCCACCGTACCCCTGGGCCAACCAAAGGATCTCCTGGGACTCACACCTTGCCAAATCATCCGTCAGCGCTCTGAACAGAGGTGTGAAGTTCACTCAATATAATATGATGGATGGAGTCAATTTTCTCCCAAGTAATCAAGTTTAGTATCGCTCCACTGAAACTGATGTTCCCGCTGAACAACCAATATGATGTTGGGGATTACGAGACGTTTAAGTTCGTAATTTTCCAAAAAGTATCATGAACCCTGGCGTAATCCTGCACCTCTCGAGTTCCCCCATCAGGGCGCAAAGGGTCTCATGTGTATGTGTCATCAGCAAGATATTGACTGCATAGAGGGACGCTTTGTGCTCAGTCAGCCCTGCAGAAACACCTGGGTTAGAGCGAATAAGTGGCCATGGGTTCCATTACCAGCCGAATATTAGAAGGGAAAAGGTACAGCCTTGACATGTGCCCCGAGGGATAGAAATAAAGCATAAGTAGTTGCCATTAATGCTGATTCTGGTTCTGAGGGAATCATAACAAGGCATCTGTTTCACAAATTGGGGCCAAACCCAAAAGCATGGACGTTCAACAGGATAAATCGCCTATCCACCTTGTCAAAAACCTTGTTTGCATGCAATACCAGCAAGGTCCATGGGGTCCTGTTCCTTCTCCCAAGTTCCATAACGTTGATGGCCCTCCTGATATAATCTGTGCTGTGCCCCCGATAAATAGTTTGATTTTGGTCGACCAAAGATTTGAGACCCCATCAATCGTGTGGCAGGGATCTTTGAATAGATCTTCGCAACAGTATTAAGGAGTGAAATCGAGTCATGAGAATCAGAGGGTAGTGTCCTTGCCTGTTTTAAGCAATAAGGAAAGGTATGATTCGCCTGTCGTCCAATACACCACAACTGATCCACAACTGATTGTGAGGTATCAGAAATGAGAGGCAGACGCAAAGTTGTAATGTTTTCAACATTAGTCATTTTTATTAAAAGAAAAAGGGGTTTAGATTAAAGGTCTATCTGTCCCTATCCTAAAGAGTGTCCCTGCCTATGAAACTAAAACTAAAGCAAACTGACTTTGTATCCAAAATATATCTCACACTAACATACACAATCAAAAGGTTCAAGGAAAATGTCTCTGCTTTCAATTAAACAAAAGGGGTGCAAAGTCAAGTGTGTAATTCAAACAAAACAATCCTTGTATCCAGGGGAGGGTTCACTTCCTCTGAACGGTCTTGTGCAAAATGTTGACAGTGTTCTGTTCAAACAATGTTCAATTAAGGTCAATGGAAGTCTCTCTTTCAGATAACGCATTCCTCTGAATGGCAAAGAAAAGATGTGTTTCCACAGCACTGTTTAGAGGTTAGCAAAATGAAGTCTTTTCTACTTTATTGGATGGCAAAATGTTTAATGTCAACAACTACTTCAGTTGACAAAGTTTATCTTTCATGCAACTACTCCAAGAATGATTTTGTGGTATACTCTCCTACCAGGAATTCCTCAATTGATTCTTTTGATATCCTAGTGTACTCTCCTGCCAGGTATTTTTCAATAGGTCTCTCATCTGCTTTAGGATTGCTTGGTTTACTCCCCTGCCAGGCGCCCCCCCAACCCCTTCTGGTTCTTGCAGATTCTCTGGTGTATGCTCCTGACGGGTATATCTTTCCAAAAAGGGTTCACTGCCTGATGTATATACTTCACCAGGTCTTCCTACAATGTTCACTTTCCTTCCTAGTATAACATAGTTTCACTCGTTATTTTTAATGTTTTTTTTTTTTAAATAAAGTATTTGCACAAGAGAAATATCGAAACTTTCCGAACATGACTACAGGTCGAACCATCTTTCCCCGCACCTCCCCATCCCAACCCCACCGCCTCCCACCAGGCAACAGTGTCTTTGCCTCAGAAAAACCATAACAAACAACCCTTGGATGTTCAGGAGATAAAGGATTATAAAGTCATGTGATACAAATATGTCATTGGCTGCCATTGGGGCCTTCCCTTCATCTTTGGGATGTGGGCAGACTGGTTGCAGCCCCCTTGGAGGGAGCTCTGCCCTTTTACCACATGGTCAACCCAGAGCTAGCCCTCAGATCCTTAGCCTTTGTGCCTTTGATTCAAGTCTTCAAATATGTGTTCATAAATTCCCCCCACGTGTTCTAGTGAGGGGCCGCTCTCCCGTGGAGCCCTGCCGTTATTCTTTCCATGGTACATATATTCATCGCCACATTGATCCAATCCCTCTTACATGGGGTCCATGCGCTTTTCCATTTCGTCACTAGACAGACCTGTGCTGCGAGCAGCAGGGGCACCGCCAACCCCCTCAACCTACGTACTTCTCTCTCTACTTCCTCCATCCCAAACAGTATCAGGAGGGGCGTGCTGGTCCTATGCACCCCCTCCAGCTCCTTGATCCAGCCCAGCACTTCGTCCCAAAACACCTTTACTCGAGGGCACCCCAACCACATATGCCAATAGTCGGCACTGTCCCCACACCTGCGCCAACAAATGGGGCTCACAGTCTGAAGCATCTTTGATAGCATGGCGGAATCATATTGCCATCTAGAGAAGCTTGATGGCATGCAGCTTATATTGGCTCAAGATCAATGACTGGGAGGCCCCTTTACATAATCTCAACCACAACTCCGGGTCCAGTTCCCTCTCCAAGTCGCTTTCCCATCTCCGTCTCAGCCTTTCAGTGGACCACTTCCTCGCCACCACCAGTTCCTTATACATAATGGAGATCAGGCCCTTCACTTCCATTCTTTTGTCTAGGAGCTTCTCGAAGGGAGTAAGGTCCCTTTGTATTCCATCCCTCCACTTCCTCCCATGAGCACCCCTTTCAGCTGAATGTATGAGAAGACAGAGAGGGTATCCAAGCCCAACCTCTCTTCTAAGTCTGTTATGGTGATAAAGGTGCCGTCCCTCCACAATTGGCCAACACTCTCAAGGCCTGCTTTAAACCATGCCTGGAATCGTTCAGAGTTCGAGATTGTATCTCGTATTCCTGGGGCCCACAAGTGACTCAGTGGAGAGGACCATGTTGTTACCCCCTGCATTGCCACGCCTGTCTCCACATAGTCCATATTGTGCCCAGAATTGGTGGTCATGGATTTTGCAGGGGAGCCTGCCTCTGGGCACCCATAGCCATTCCCCCAATGAAGCGGGGGACAGGTGGAGATTATCCAAACCGACCCATTGGTACTCCCTCTGCATTCTAAGATGGGGCATGAGGACACTTAGCAGTGCCGCTTTGTAGTACAGGTCCACATTTGGGAGCCCCACCCCGGTCTTTCGGTAAGGTGAGAACCTCAAACGATATTCTCTGCTTTTTTCCCTGCTGCAGGAATTTCACCAT
The DNA here is from genome assembly GCF_040938575.1 of Ambystoma mexicanum. Lineage (NCBI taxonomy): Eukaryota > Metazoa > Chordata > Amphibia > Caudata > Ambystomatidae > Ambystoma > Ambystoma mexicanum. The sequence goes on along the minus strand of NC_090940.1, from coordinate 425,019,381 downwards.
AGCCCCCTTTATCTCACGGAAGAAGGCTTCTGGGACCTCAATCGGCAGCATTTGGAACGCATAGAGGAACCTCGGTAAACACACCATCATAAGGACATTGAGGCGTCCGAACCACGATATGGTCAGTTTTTCCCATTTTCCCATGTCGGCCGAAATCCGGCCAAGAGTGTGGGGAAGTTGGCCTGAAATAGGTCTCCCATGTCCCTCGTGATGTTTATTCCCAGGTATCTCAGTGTGCCCCGATTAACCAATAGTCCCAATGGAGTGAACCTACTTAACTCTACATCCACGTCTCCTCCCAAAGGGAACATAACTGATTTAGCCCTGATAATCTTAAAACCTGAGAGAGCTCCGTGCTGGTCGATAAACCCGATTACCGTGGGAATGGAGGCTAGAGGGTTCCTCATGTGTAACAGCATATCATCCGCGTACAGTGCAACTTTGTATTCCACTCCCCCCACTGTGAGCCCTCCCACCAGATTATCTTCTCTAGGTTGCTGAGCTAGTGGTTCCAGGGAGAGTGCGAAAAGGATCGGGGGAAATTAGTCATCCCTGTCTCGTGCCCCTACTGAGTGCGAACCAACGGGAATAACCACTGTTAACCGCTACACAGGCCGGGGGGGTAAGGGTGACGACAACGCGTAAACTGCCATGATGCCCCTTCCGATCCAGGAGCCCAGGCCTACTTTGCCCAGCACCTCCTTAAGAAAGCCACACTCCACCCTATCAAATGCCTTCTCTGCGTCTACCGAGAGAAGGAAGGGGTCTCCCTCCATCTCACGTGCCTCATGGATCAGGTGTAGGATTTTCCTAACTGTCCGCCCCCTGCCGTCCCTTTATGAAGCCCACTTGATCTGAATGCATCAATTGGGGCATATACAGCTCAAGTCGTGCCGCCAGAACTCTTGTATACAATTTAGCGTCAATATTCAGGAGGGAGATGGGGCGATAAGACCCACATAACCGGGGGTCGCTGCCCTCCTTTGGTATCACAGTTATCATTGCTCGGGAAAAGGACTCTGGGGCCTTCCCTGTCTGGAGGATATCGTTAAATAATTCTACCATGAATGGGATGAGGGGGGTGATAAACATTTTAAAGAAGACTGCCAAAAAACTATCCTCACCTGGGGCCTTCCCCAACGGTACTCTTGCCACAGCCCTCTTAACTTCTTCGGCCGTTAAGGGGTTTCCATTGCCTAGGCCTCCTCAGGGGAGAGCCTAGGCATCCGAATTCCCTCCAAGTACTTGGTTAACCCTCCAACCTCTGAGTTGGTATCTGTTTTTTAGAGATTCTCAAAAAAGGATGCAAATGCTTCTTGGATCCCATCCACCACTTGGTCATGTGTTGTATTGACCCTTTCTATGGCCTTAACCCAGCGTTGGTCATGCTGTCCCCTTAAACCTGCAGCCAGTAATGTGTCCGCTGCATCTCCTTTTTCATAAAACTTTGGTTTCAGGAACTGCAATTTCCTAATTATTTGACCTTCCTCTAGGAGTCTTTGCTCTTCCCTTTTTCCCACATGCCTCCATGACCCTCTCCTCCCGCCCCTCCATGCTAGCCCTGGCCTTCTTATCTAGTTAAGCGATCTCGGCCAGCAACCTATTTTCGATTAGCGTCCGCTCAAGTTTTTTCCAAGCCCCTCCTCTAATCAAGATCCCCCTCCATGTCATCTTCCCCACTTCTCACACCGTTCTCCTCGGGACCTCCACCGTATTGTTTATTTAAAAAAACATCTCCATCTCTTCAGTCAATTCAGCGAGAAACACATTTTGTTGCATCTCCATCTAGATCCCCTTGGTACCATTCCGTGCCAGTTCAGGTCCACTGTTACCATATCATGGTCTGACTGTGCAATAGGGGAAATCTCTGAACTCGAAGCCTCCCCCCACAGTTCCTCTGAGATGCACATATGGTCAATTCTGGTGAAAGTGCTGTGTGGAGTAGAGTAAAAGGTGTACCCGCTTTCATCCGGATTCATCTACAACCATATGTCCCGCATCCCATAGACCTGCAACATTTCAAGGACCTCATTGTAAGCCTGCCTCGGTCCTGGGTTTGTGCCTCCCGTCCGGGTGTGCATATCCAGCTTCAAATCAGCCCCCATTATTATATGGCCTGAGGCTTTGCTCATTTTCTCAGGGAGAGTTTTCATCAGGAACCTCAACTGGCCCTGGTTTGTGCAGTAGATTGTGGCAAATATGAACCCCACATTTTGTATACTCCCAGAAACCAGTAGGACCCTACCATCCTCATCGGCCCAAACCTTTGTAATCTCCATTCTCAGTCCTTTATCAATGAGAATTCCCACCCCAGCCTTGCTTAGTGGGCACGAACCCCAGTATTCCTGACCCAGCGCCTTGTCCGGGACCCTCTGTTCCTCCCCTCTAGCATATTAAGTCTCCTTGAGGAACGTAACGTCAAGGCCCGCCCTACGAAACTCCTTAGCCAGTAAAGACCTTTTTGTGGGTGACTTCATTCCCTTTACATTAAGCGTCCCAACCCTCAGGTGGCCTCCCCCAGTGACATCCGCAACTACAGCCATCTGAATCTCCTTTGCTCCCCGGGCAGCCTATACACATAAATCCATCTCCCAGCAGCCGAGAACCACAGCTTTGCAAAGACCTGAACCCTACCCCACCTTCCTGGTACCCCCCCCAATAACCCTAAAGGGCACCCGACTTCTCCCCTTCACCTCCACCTGGATATGGACGGACCACCAGCTGGGACCAGTTCCACTTCGGTCCTGCGCTCTGAGAACCTTATTACCCTTGAGCGCCTGGTCATACATCACCCACGTCCTACCTGAAGGAGACCCCCAGCTCCTTGACTTTGCTTAGGTCCTTCTGACTGCGAGTTAAGTGTCTGCAATGGGGGATGTAATCAACTTCGTGTATTTCCTGGGTCCCTTGATAAGCCACTTCCTGTCACCTTCCGCCTTTGCTCCTGGGTTCCTCAATGTATCAGCTTCTCCAAGCAGCTCCCCCTGACCCTCCAAATGTCCTCCTCCTTGGTCAGTCGGTATTTGTGTACATCAAATTAAAACGAAATGTAGAACGGAAACCCCCACCTATAACTCACTTCTTTCTCATTTAGCCACTTAGTCAGGGGCGAGCACAACCTGCGCTTGGTTAGGGTTAGAGATGACAAATCCTGGAAGACTGTTACTCTGGCTGTACCATACATGATCGAGCCTCTACGTTTTGCTTTTCCCAAAATGTTCACTTTATCGAAGTAGTTGTGGAACCGGACAAGGACCGACTTTGGACCTCCTGCAGCCCCACCCGGTGAATTCTTTCTATCTTAGCTTCATCGGTGGTGTCATCTTCGAAGATCAATTTTGTGACCTTGTGTAGAATTCTCTTCAGGTCTAGCTCTGTTTCCCCCTCTATGTCCGGAATTCCAAAAAGCCTGAGGTTGTTCCGGCTTTCGTGATTTTCCAAGTCGTCCATTTTCAACCTGACTTCTTCCTCCCGCCTCTCCGTTTCGGACATTTGTACATCCATTCGCATCTCTAGGGTGTCGAGGGTGGATTGGTTGTTTTCTACCTCCTCCAGCCTATCCTCCATTTTGTCTATTCTTTGGGTGATTTTATCTACCCTACACCCAATGCCTGCCCTCATGTTCCTAATTTCTTCCATCAGTGCGGCAGCATCCATTTTGGTGGCGGCAGATTCCTCTGGGGCGCTACCCATATTGAACTGTACTGTGGATCCACCTCCTGATATCTTCTCTCCGGGTACCTGAGGACCTCTCTCTGGAGAAAAGGGACATAATTAACCAGCAGTATGGCCACCCCTCTTCCCCGCGGCCGGGGCAAAATACTTTCTGGCAAAGGCCGTATATTTCATCCTAAACTCATCTGCAGGAAGCAGGTGAGTTTCCAGGGTCATAGTGATGGCAATCTCAGATGTCTGAAGCCACCTCCAACATTGACCTCCTCACTGGACAATTTAACCCATGTGTATTGAGTGGGGATCTTAATCAATTAATCCCCTGCCATCAGAGTGGTAAAGGAAAGTACCAATCCCCATCCCTGCAGTCGTAGCATACCCCACAGAGCACCCCAGTGCTGGCAACCTATCAAGCCCTGAAACTCATCCCATTTTCACCCCCAACATCCGGCTGAATCATAGTAACAAGCATTACATGAAACTGTGAATCCACTGTGCACATGAGGTCATGTGGCGACAAGTCCTCTGTATTCATTGTTCCACAGTGTTTGAGATCAGTGGGCATTTGGAACCTGATGCTGCTCCCGATCCCTCAGCCTTTCTGTGGTTCCTTGATCTCATGACATTAATCCAGGCGTCACCCGGGCTGGACGGCCGGCCAAAGATGCTATGATATCATAGCAGCCCAAGGCTGCTATGATTGCGAAGAGAGGCGTGAGGGTGGGTTAACAACAAGCATTGCGTCATGCATAGATGAAACTATTCTCCTTTCCCATGCCAGGGTAATGATCACACTGCAAGGGAACCCCAACGATACTTTGTCCTTTTCCTGCAGCCATTGAATAAAATCCTATTTTAAAATAAAAAAGCGTGTCTCTTAGCCGATGTGAACAGTGCAAAGTCTTGAAGCAGCAAAATCATGGAGCCCCTGAACTCAGAATCTGGAAGCACAAGTGCAGAGTTCATAATATCCTCTTTTATCGCATAAAAGTGCAGTCTGCTTAGTACATTCGCTGACCAGTTGTTGCGTAGTTGAATAGAGGAAAATTCCCACCAAGTATGGTCCTATTCAAGTTCCTAGTCGGCCGGCCAGTGCAGGAGAGATCTAAACGGCACTTGCGTAGGACCCAAATTCAGATTCGGGGACCTGCTGAGTCGTATGTTGTTTCTCCTCTATAAGTTCTCCAGGTCTTCCTGGCCCAACTGCATGTGCTCATTGGCGGATTCAAGCTCATCCACCCTGCCCGTCAGTTGCAACAGTTCATAAGTTTATTCACTGGCCTCATTCCCTAGCTCATCAATGCAGGATCCAGTCCATTCCACTCGCTTGTCAATCTCCAGCACCTGGGTGAGTTGCCCCACACTGCAATATATCTTAATATCCGCAAACCCTTAATGCAAATTCACCCTGATTGTGAGTACTGCTGGCTCCAACATTGCATCCATTGTGCGATCCATGTGTACCTACCCCTTTGCGAGTAACTGCTGCATCCTGGACTTCTCCTGGCTGTGCATAAGAGCTAAGCCATCACCCTGTTTGCTGCTTTTGGGTGTTTTGGATGCCATGATGAGTTGCAGAACAGAGCGACAACCCCAAAATCACAAAGCCTGGAGAGCCAAAGAAGCACTCGAAGTGTAGGGACGTGCGTTGATGTGAAAGACCCCCATCAGTGACAGATTTACAAGACCAAGGAGGGGCAGGGTTAATGCCAAGCAATCCGGGACCCCCAAACATAAGTCCAGCTCAATAGGTGACTCCCAAGCTGTTGTGTCGATAGGTGTTCACACATGAGCGACCCCGCTGGATCCGCCTGGGACACACCACTCCCGCCTTGAATGGGTCTCGATGTCAATCGTACCAAAACTCAATGGAAATCATAGAAAAGAGACTCTGGGTGGGGAGTGCATCCTGGCCATCCCACGTTGGCCCATTCCCAAACCCCTGTGAACCTACCCCCAACAGTATGAGTAGGTTGATCGGCGGGTCAGGAACTGGTTCTCGTTCCATATACTTAAGTGGCGCAGCCCTGGGCACCTTCATGTCCGGGAGCATGTCTCTAGTCGATAATCTCCACTGTGGCTCCAGGAGCGAAGATGGAGCCGGCGCTCCCAGAAGAAAGTCGAAGCCATTGAGCCAGAGGCTCGCTGTCGGATCACTGGCACAACTGTCACCTAAAAGGATACTCACCACATGAAACATCTGAGGAGACAAACGGAGCCCCCCCCCCTGCACCCCTACCCCACCTCCGTTCGACTCACCTCACAACTCCATCTGTGCTGGAGCCTTCGGGTGAGAACAACAAAGTGGGCGGGGAAGAAGGAAGGGGAAGGGCCGCACTTCCAATGTCAAATCGATCAACAAGCTAGTGTACCCCTAACGCCTGCATTGAATCTGCAAATCTCCGCCCGAGATGCCATCTTGAATAGGAGCATGGCTCTGGCTGAGCGCTTCCGCTGCCGTCCCTGGTCGGAGAAACGAGAGTCCACAGAGGCTTTGACAATCTCGGATTGATGCAGGAGCGCTGGTTTAGAAAATCATCGGGGGCAGGTGTTATACCAGCTGCCCCCGTTTCGCCTTCTCATAGAGGATGTGTAGCTCCACGGAACAAGCGTTATGCCCACAGAACAGCCAGACCATTTTACTCACAATGGAAGCTGTTTCATCCGCTTCGGGAACGGCAGCAGAGAAGGGGAGTTCGGCGGTAGTATCACATGACTTGAGTACGTGACGTCCCCGTACATTTATAATCCTCTAATGGCGCTCTCACTGCGCTTCTGATTATTGGAATATTGTGGGAGCTATTATCCGGCACTCTCGCCTTTGCAGTGTTTGCTAGCCTCCCATTCTACATTGCTGAATCCAGTCTACACTGCACTCCTTCAGCAAGACGTTCCCCACTGCTTTCTCCAAGCGGGTCTCCCTCCGCGGCAGTTCCTATACTGCTGCATGAACATTCAAGTTGGGAACGCGTGAGACCAGCGTTTCCCAGTCATAGTGGGTACCCTTCCCGCGGGAGTCTACAGAGGTGAAATCAGCTGTGGCAGGAGTTGGGAACGCGTGAAACCAGCGTCCTTCTGTCATAGCGGTTACCTTTCAGCTGCGACCAGAAACCGAACGTGATTACTCACGCCTCCTATTCCAGCATTGTTTTCTATCCGCTGGCTCTATGGACAGTGTCCTAAACCGCCATTAAGTAAGGAACACATTTCAGAGCAGTATTACTACTCTTGAAGATTTCACCTACTCGCCAGTAAGACTTTAAGGTATCATTTGGAATTTTATTAGCATCTTTATTTGGGTTGTATTTAGTTCTTCAGTTGAACGTTAATTACATTAGTACATAAGGGCATTGGAACTGCTTTTCCAGAAGAATGGAGTATTTAATTTCCTCATGAACACTAATTGAATAACATTGTGCATGTAACTTTTGGACGCTAACCAGGTGTGCACCAACCTGGCTCTAGCGTGACCTTCGTGTCGTTGGGAATAGATTCCCTACTAACCTTCCCTTCTCCCAGTCGTTGTTTTCTGGATTGGATTTTATGTTCTCAAATTCCTGCAGTTCCTTCACCAAAGGTTAGTGTGGGGGCTATAGGGGTATATAGTGTATGTACTTCCCTCATCAGATATTAATAGCTACTTTATTTATCCACAGCCTGGTGTTTGTTCTTGCTCATTGGCCCTTTCCATTGATCACTCAATCTGTCTGTTAACACATTAGACAGAATGTTTTATCAATTGGAAGGTCTCTTATTGATCTACTAGTCTCCTTTCTGGTATTCTTCAAGGTGAACACGAGATACAGCAGGCTCATCACGTATCCTTTATTAAGGTCTGATCTGACCGATGTATCCTTTACAAACATTGTGGAGTTTGGTTGATATCCGATTGTGGTTTTCTCTAATCCAGAACCTGTGCATGACAGCGGCTCACGGAGCTTGCATCAGGGACCACACATTCCCAAATCTTTGAAAACTTTCATTAGCAAGAGCTGTTATTTTTCCATAGCCATTACTATCCATTTCTGATGCTTGTGAATCTGCTTAGAATCACATGCCGTGCATATAGTCCGACATCCAGTGGTAATCGCAGAGTATTGCATCTTGTCTTTCGAGTATCGAAAGGGGGACGTCGACATGGGCGTGCTTGTAACACTATCCGTGACGTGTAGTGTACCCAAAATCTCTCACGCATCGAGGTCCCTCAGATTGTTCATTTCCGCCCAGCTAGCTGATCGCCCTATGCGGAGCTCGTACATTGCAAAGTTATAACTTTATTGTTCCTCGACCGTTGGTCGTTTAGACTTAGCATTTTCATCATCGACGACTACTTCTGAACCCTACGCCGAAGATACCGGCGTATTTTGGCGAATGGTGCTTCAGTCGACCACGTGGCCTCGACCCTCCGGACAGGCCTATAATGTAGGGAGAGTGGGGCCCCAGTGTTTGATTCTTTTTAGGATGCATTTCCTTTTCCCCTCTCTTTTCCCTTCTGGTCTTGCTGTCGCCCATTACCTCAAATATGGAGAGGACTCCATTTAAGTTTTGTCCATCCTGCAACAGCAAATACCCGTGTAAGGACACTCACCGAAAGTGTAACCAGTGTCTGCCTCGTGATCACGATGAGCAATCCTGCAAATCTTGCCAACTTTGTCGCCCGAAGACGGTAAAAGATCGGTGGACGAAGCGGTGGGCGGCCTACGCCATGTAGGCCGAGAGTGGTTCCCCCGTCGGCACAGGTGCCTCGAGTGACGAGGGTTCAAGCGGCAGCCATGGCTCTGATGTGGAGACCATTGACCTTCCCGCGGAACCATTAGGTTCCCAAGTGCCCGTCCCCACAGGCAGGCCACCGGTGCTGCTATGGGGAGACATCCCAGCGACAGGGGCACACCCGCACCACAAAAGGAAAAGCACACAATCCCACGAGTTACCTTGACGGATATGTTGAGGAAGCAACAAACGCCAAGGGGCCCATCGAAAGTTTCGACGACGGCCAACGATCCTCATGATCGGCCGCCCTCACCACATCAGTCGTCAAGACATGCGTCCGGGCATTCCACCCATAAGGGCGTCCCTACCAAACAACATAAGTGCGCTGACGCGCCTTCTAAGATCACGTCAGCCCCAAGGGTTGCGGCGTCGCAAACCTAAACAATGCCTACAGGCATGTCGAAAACACTCCCCGATCCAGCAGAGCTGCGCGAGAGTCTCGCTGCTATCAGAAGGGTCACAAGCCCCTATCTTAAGACTATAAGACTATTGCTGATAAATCTCGATGCAAAAACAAAGAGGTGATGGCTGGAAGGTTTTGAATGAATCTTAACCACTGGCAATGCTCTGGGCAACCTTCCAGACCACCGTTCTTCGCCTGCCAAGCCATTACAGAAGGGGAAGGCCCATATGCAAATCAGGCTTGGCCCCACCCCAAAAGGGGCAGTCCAGCCCAAACTGCTAGGCCACATCCCTTCTGCATGAGACCACAAGCATCCCCAAACATGTTTCGCCCTTGTTGGGGCTCATCAGTGAGGTGTAGCTTGGGTCTCTAGGCCCAGCAGGCACAGGACCCACGTCTGGGCATACCCGTCCCACTCGGGGTGACAAAGCAAAAACAAAGAGGTGATGGCTGGAAGGTTTAGAATGAATCTTAACCACTGGCAATGCTCTGGGCAACCTTCCAGACCACCGTTCTTCGCCTGCCAAGCCATTACAGAAGGGGAAGGCCCATATGCAAATCAGGCTTGGCCTCACCCCAAAAGGGGCAGTCCAGCCCGAACTGCTAGGCCACATCCCTTATGCACCAGACCACAAGCATCCCCAAACATGTTTCGCCCTTGTTGGGGCTCATCAGTGAGGAGTAGCTTGGGTCTCTAGGCCCAGGACCAGGCCTGATTTGCATATGGTTTTTTTCCCCTTCTGTAATGGCTTGGCAGGCTGAAAAACGATGGTCTGGAGGGTTGCCCAGAGCTTTGCCCGTGGTTATGATTAATTCAAAACCTTCCAGCCATCACCTTTCTTTCTGTTTTGATAAATCTCGACCTCATAAGGACTCCTGTCCTCCAGGAGAACCCTCCCCCCCTCCACACCCCTCTGGTTCATCCGTATGGACCAGAGTTAGGTTTGAGGGTTATATGGTCAAACTTTCAAAGTTTGTTGACTTCTCTGAGAAATGCATTACCCCAAAAAGAAGTAGGGAGGAGGATTCCTGCCCTACTCTTTCTAAGGTCCAAAAACATACCAGTCTAGTTCCCCAGGAAGTAGTTTTGGAATTCTCACACCTGAAAAGGCCTATGAGGACCTCTATGGTTAGGAAGAATATCCTTTGGAGGAGACACCAGACCAGTGCCCAGGCTGGGGTCAAGAACAGCAGATAGGGGAAGCACCATGGCTTTCCCCCACTAGAACTTCAGGCCCAGATGCCCTTGTCTGGACACTCCTTCCTCAGATGCAAGCTTCAACCATTGACGATCAAATGGCTTTTAACACAATCCTAAAGAGGGCTGCAGACCACTTCGAAACTGCCACTCAAGAGGCAGTACAGGACACAGACTTTGTGGAGGAGAAATCCCCAATAAGTCAGGAGATCCCACTGCTTAACTCTATCAGGAAGCACCTCACGCCCTCTTTGTTGTCCCCATCTCTTACAAGAGCTGTCAATCCTCGAGTGGAGAAGCTTTTTCCTCCTCCCCTTCTGATCCACTGTGTATCCGGGGGGCATGCCACTCCAGACTCTCTGGTAGTCACTATTACCAGGAAGAGAGCCAGAGTGCCATTGTCTATGGCAGAGGCACCACCAGACAAGGACTGTAAAAAGTTGTACCCCATCGGAAAACGCATCACTAAGTCAGCAGCATATTCCACTAGATTTGCCAATAACACTATACTGCTGCCAAGTTATAGTGACGCACAGTGGAACTTACTCAGGAGGGTCTCCAAGAAGTCCTGGAGCCGGTACGATCACGCCTGCTGGCAGTTGTCTCGGAAGGGAGACGGGTCAACCAAAATATCCTAAAGAACACCTAGATGCAGCAGAAACAGCAGGGCGGACACTGGCCCAGGGTATTCTGCTCAAGAGACAAGACTGGCTCACAAATTCAGGCTTTAAGCCAGAAACACAGGCATCCCTAATAAACAAGCCAGTGGAAAACGCTCATTTATTTGGGAAAGCAGTAGACAATGCCTTAGAAACAGCATGTTAGGCAGAAACCTGTGCAGTTCCCTCTGGGACCACTGCAAAAGATTTAAGACTACGGGTGGTTGGCAGTAAACCCAATTGGTAGCAGTCTGTACCACCCACATTTACCTGGTAGCTGTGGCTGAGCAGCCAGACTTCTCTCAAGAAGAGTTAGGCAGTATACACAATAGGTCAAAAGAACACAGTAGAACAAGCAAACGCTGACCAGAGCTTGGTGTAAAAGAGATATAATTATTTATTTAAAAACACATCTAGTAAAACACACTGGCACTAATATCAAGCAGTTCAAAAACACGGTCACTAAAAGATATACACTCCCTTCAACGATTAGTTAGACAAGTCTTAAGTAAAGCAACACTTATTTTCAGACAGCGGTGAGCGCTTAACGAAGATGGCACTCTAATCAATCGGTTTAAAAGGGAGAGAAGGGCAGAGCAAAGATAAAGACAGATCCCAACACTTTCGGACGAACACAGTAGGAGAGAAAGGCAAGTTAAAACCGTAAAGTCAAAGTTAACAAGGCCGGACCCACTTTAAGAGGCTCCGGTCGAAATGTGTCCAAGGTCAAACGGTTCAAAGTGCCCAAAAGTCTTGCAATAAGTTCAGAAAGAGTTGGACCAAAAAGAAAGGGACCAGTTAGATGGTCAAGGCGGCCAGCCCAGTCCAGAAGGTTAAGGGATTATTGTTACCTTGTAGCAATCTTTAGAAAGGGAGGCCTGGCGGACACGGTACCTTAAAATGGTGAGAACGCTCCAGCGGGGGCAGTTGTTCCTGGCAGCGGGTGCAAGTCAGTAATTTGTCCGGAGGAAGAGAGGATCTCGTCGAGGAGGAAAGCAGGAGTCCGTTGCACTGCCAGGGAAGAAACCAACCGCAGAGTTCTCAATTAAAAGGAGCGGTCCTTTTATTCGCGGTCCAGTGGTAAGTGGCTATCCGGTTGCCGGGGTGCTTGGCACAGGCAATTCGACCACAAGACGTCCTGGGATGCGAGAAAGGAAGGTAAACTGGTTGTGCCCACCAGTCAGGGGAAGAAGACTCTCCAGCCGGAAGATCTCCTCTGTCATTGGGAAGTGGTGAGTCGGTTCAGGCCGTATGTCGGATTTTCAAGTCCTGTGGGGACTTCTGAAGTTCCAGTCCAAAAAGCCCTGCTTTTATGCAGCACACCCCCATTCACTCAGCCTAGCTGTCAATCAAACATGGTAAGTGGTAAGCCGGCCGGCTCACCACTTGGGCCAATCAGTGCGACTTGAGTTACCAAGGTAACTCAGTCCAAGGTGCCTAAACCACTTCCCACACCCCCTGTGGTACCGAGGCAGAGTGGCACCACTTTTGGAGGCTTCTGTGGAGAAGCCCGCCAAAAGGTGGAACAAAGGGCTCAACCTTTGGTTTGGAGTTACAGAGGCGAACACAAATGCCATTTTAAAACCGAGTTCTGGCAGAAAATACCAACCGGTGAATTAATATTAAATAAATAAACCGGCGGTATGTTAGAGGTTATGTTAAAAAGTATTAGCCTCGAACAATGGGAAAATCCCATAGAGATATATTCGCGGTTGAATATAAAAAGTAGTATCCACTGCCACCAGCCAAAACTCAACGAGGGGGGACGGGACAGTCCCCCTTCGAATAACAGACCCAGGGTCAATCGAATTGCCCCTACCAGTATGTCCACAATATGATGGTTTGTACTGGTTCTGTTAGTAATTTGGGACTAGTAAAGCCAATGGTGACTTTACATGCCCTGGGAGACAGTAGTCATTCCCAGGGTATGGAGTCTATGGTGGGGGGTCACTATGCCACCCCGGTGTTACTGCACGGAGGGTGCTGTGTAACACACATACAAAAACATATGAGACCCTATGGAGTAAAAGACCCCATAGCCCATGAAACACATTAACATTCAAAGGAACACCATAAATCATGTCCAAGAGTGGGAAAAAAAAGAGTCTCACTCTTGGCAGGAGAAAAAAACAAACTCCAGAAATCCAGCAAAGCTGCTGTGGGACTCACTAGGTTACGAAATTCAGCCTAAACAGAGAATTCTCCCTAACACAGCAAAGAAGGAGCATGAGACTCTTAAGTTTCTGAGTCAAATCACGGCAAGACCCTATCAACAGCGATGAGGTAACTCTCGACATTCATTTCGGGGGCAATCCTTCTCATGCCAACCCCCCACACCCAGTATGGGGCAGGGAGTACACCATGGTCCACCGGATAGGGCACAACTGCCATAGGTCAATACCAGCAATGGGGTCAGCGAAGGGGCAAAGGCATTGGTAGGAACTCCACCCCAAGAGGCTCCCCGACCTATGCTAAAAAATGACTTGCCAATCCGGGTCCCCTCCCATGCCTCCCCCGTCGGGGGACGTTTAACATCCTTCCTTCATGCATGGGAGGGGGTCACATCAGACCAGTGGGTGCTCAAGACCGTCGCCCACAGTTATTCTATCGAGTTCCACCAGCCACCTCGATACTGTCCACCAACATCCAGATGCCTATCGCCAGCACACCTGAAAATTCGGCTAGAGGAGGTGGTGATCCTTCAAGAAAAGGGCGCCATAGAAGTCGTTCCCTTTCAACAGGTAAACAATGGTATTTATTCAGTGTACTTCCTTATACCCAAAAAAGATCTCACCATGCGCCCTGTGTTAGACTTTCGCCCGGCGAACAAGTTTGTCAAGCCACAAAAGTTCAGAATGACAACATTGCAGGAAGTAATCCTACTGCTAACACAGGGGGGTTACATGGCAACATTGGATATGAAAGATGCATACTTTCATATTTCAATGTTGCCAGCGCACAGAAAGTACCTAAGGTTCATGATTGAGGACAAGCACTATCAGTTCAAGGTCCTCCCCTTCGACATTGCCTCAGCCCCAAGGGTGTTTACAAAGGTACTGGCGGTAGTAGCCGCTCACCTGCGCAGACAGTCCATCCCGGTTCATCCCAGTCTATCCTTACCTCGGCGACTGGCTAATAAAAGGGGATTCTTACGGAACATGCCCATCAAATGCCCAGAAGACGGTAGATCTCTTCAGTCTGGGATTCTCGATCAGCATGAAAAAGTCCCGCCTAGACCCCAGTCGAGCAGTTTCTCAGGGCTCTAATTCGGACCAAAGACGGGCTCGCCTTTCCTTCCAACGAGAGGGTTAAAAACATGCAGTTCCAAATCCCTCCCTATGTAGCCATCCATGAGGTGACCATACGCAAAGCGATGCAACTGTTAGGGATGATGGCCTCCTGCATTTATCTAGTTCCACACACATGTTTGCGCATGCGCCCCATGCAGGAATGGCTCTTGAGCCAATGGTGTCAGGCCAGCAGACAATGGGACGCTCTAGTGGTTGTCTCAGCAGCCCTTGTTCTCTCTCTGCAGTGGTGGTCGAGGGAAAACCTCTTGCAGGGGAAAGCCTTCACCACCCCCGCAGGACATATCTCTCACAGGATAAGGGGCTCACCTCCTTCATCACACTGCGTACAGCGTTTGGTCCCCAGCAGTAGCATCCAATCACATAAACTTGTTGGAATTGCTAGCAGTGTTCAAAGCCCTGAAAGCTTTTAAGACACACATACAGAGAAAGAGCATACTGGTCCTCACGGACAGCACCACAGCCACGTATTACATGAACAAACAGGGGGGCACACACTCTCCAGGGCTATCCAAACTGTCCCAGAATATATGGAAATGGGCTCTCAAACACAAAATGGTCCTCCTGTCTCAACAAGTTCCAGGGAAACTCAATCTTCTAGCAGACGTGGTCAGCAGAGAGATCCCACTACCCATAGAGTATGAATGGCAGTTACACAAAGACATAATTGGCAACGTCTTCGCAGACTGGGGCTTACCAGAGATCAACCTGTTCACAACTCTGGAGAATGCTCAATGCCCAGATTACGCCTCCAGATACCCGCAGAATCGCTCCAATGCGAACGGACTCTGGATAACATGGTCAGGGAAATGTGTCTACGCTTTCCCCCTGCCCCCCCAACTCCTCTACTGAACAAGAAAGTGCACAAAATGTACCAGGAACCAGTCACAATGGGCCTCATTACAAGTTTTCCGGTCCGGTAACTACGTACTGTACCAGTGAGCTTGCCGGTACTGTAGTTACCAGACCGGCAAACTACAAGTTCTGCCTGCAGTGCCTTTTCTACCGCCAGGTCTGACCTGGCGGGCGGAACGGAACCCGCGAGCAAAGCATGTCGGATGCACCAGCACCATTCTCAATGGTGCTGGTGCATCTAACCTCCCCATTCCCATTGAGCCCTATGGTGCTCAAATGGGAATGGGGGTTAATGCATTCCGGCACCCGCGAATGGGCAATTACCGGGTCCGTCTGGGCTGTAATGACCCGGTAATTGCTCATTCGCGGGTGCTGGGAAAAATTGCAAGTTTGGCGGAAGCCTGTCGGTTTTACCGTCAAGGCTACCGCCAAACTTGTAATGAGGCCCAATGATTCTGGTAACCCTAATGTGGGCCTGCCAGCCCTGGTTCCCTCATCTGATGGCAGTGTAAGTCTCCCCTTCGAGGAAGGTGCCATGCCCGTACAATATGCTGTCACAAGACAAGGGGGAGACTCTACATCCATGCCCGCAAACTCAATTGAGCAGCCTGGCTCCTGAGGTCATAGAGTTCAGACACCATACTTAGAGGCGGGAAAACCAAACACCAGACCTTGCTACTCCAGCAAATGGAAATGCTTTGTAATCTGGTGCAGTACTAAAAGCATCAATCCTATTGAATGCTCACCAACTCATATTGTCCTGTACCTAACTCACCTGCCAGATTCAGGCGTGGTTTTCGCGTGGCCGACTATGCCAACAGCGTATTTTCTGCCTAAAATTCATGAAACGTTTACCAAAATACCAGAAGGGAGACCAATCCTAAGTGGTGGTGGTGGTGGCGGCAGCATCCTGGAGCCCACCGCCTTCTATATCAATGAGTGTATTTCATCACTGGTGAACACTATACCAACTTTCATCTGTGATACTATGCATATTCTTCAGATGCTTGATCAGTTACCTATGCTACCTAATTTGGTCTTGGTTACACTTGATGTTAAAGCCCTTTACACCTCTATCAACCACCAACAAGCAATCAGCAGTATTGACTATATTTTTAGAGCACACTCAGCTTCGTTCTTTGAACTCATAGAAATGATTAAAGACTTGCTAACAGTTGCTCTTTCCAATAATGTGTTTCTGTTTAACAACACCTACTACAGACAATGTATTGGAATTGCGATGGGGGCATGCTACGCTCCTGCCCTTGCAAATATCATTATGCATAACTACGAACAACAAATTGTTTTTTCAAACCAATTTTTCAACCCCATATTTATATGTGGAAGACATATATTGATGATGTGTTTTTGGTGTGGCAGGGTTCTATTGAATGCTTAAATGAATTTGTCACTTATCTTAACTCAAACAATTGGGTCATCCATTTGACACATACATATAGCTTTACGAGTATCAATTTTTTGGACCTTACAATTAGCATTTCAGACAATCAGTTTGTGACCAAAACCTTCAGAAAATCTACATCGGTTAACGCAGTTCTGCATGCCAGTAGTTGTCACAGGGAAACCAATATTCCAAAAGGGGAATTTATCAGGGCTAGACGTAATTGTCTGTTGAACACAGATTTCAATGAGGAATGCTCAATAATACGTCAGAGGTTTCTTACCAGAGGTTATGACTCTCGATCAGTAGCTAAAGCTGAGCAAGAAGTACGAGTCATGAAGAGGTGCGATCTACTCACACCGAAAGTACGGAATGAGACTACCCACTCCCAGAAACTGAAATTCATCACCAGATTCAATTTGGATAGTTCAATACTCTACAATATAATCAAAAGACACTGGCACATTTTACAACTCGACCGGGAGATTACTCCTTGGGTTGAGAGCACACCAAGCTTCATCTATACCAAGGCAAGCAATCTTAAGAATGTTCTTTCCCCCTCATTCATGCCAACATCACCAACAACATAAAACGTGGTTACACCAACCCTCACGCCCAGGTTTCTATAAATGTGGGGGCTGTTCTGTGTGCCCACATGCAGTTGAGACCACGACCATTGACTGTGGTCATTTAGGCACACACAAGATCAATTCTTTCATTAATTGCAATTCCAAATTTTGTATTTATTGTATCAAATATGTTTGTGGTCTTTATTACATTAGCAGTACGATTCGTCCATTGAAAATCCGTATTAGGGAACATCTCTATTCAATTGCACAATCTGACTCCAAATACCCCCTAGCCATGCATTGGCAACGTGTCCATCAAATGGACAACAAATCAATGATCCAATTTGCTGGGATCATGAAGGTTACACTACTGCAACGTGGAGGCAACCTGGTATTAAAACTCCGGCAATTAGAAGCCCGCCTAATATGCCAATACCGTACTGTTGATTTTGGTCTAAACACAGACTATGAACTACCCGTGTTTCTGTGACCCCATATGCCTTAGAACCCTATTGCATATGATCTGTCATGTGTCATTAATTAAGGGTTTGAATCACTATATACTTGTAACAATGGAGATCAGTCAATCAATACATGTGTTTGCATACGATTCTTTAACCTTTATTTTTGACCCGGTTACGTAATCAGTAACCATCATTGATTCAATGTATGATTTGCTAATTGGCTCCCCCTCTTGCATGTTGGCTCCGGAGTCCGTCACTTGTACTAAATGTCTTCAATTTTAATGTTCATAACACGAACAGTCCACTGTTCCGGATGTCCTAGCTGCCACTTTAATATGTGCATTTTACGGGCCTGGTTACATTCAGCCCATACTTTATAATTTCTATACGCATACGATGCTTCTAATTACCCATCCATCCAAATGGGTTCCTTCATTGGCTGGTTGATTATACTTCTTAAGATTATTAGTGGCTATTGCCACTCTCTCACATACTATATTTTCCATTGCTTCTCTTCTGCACAATTGCAGAGCACAACACTAGTTCAACATGGCGCCCCTTCTGCCATACTATTTGTGTCGGCATTCGGCCTTTTTCACTGTTGCCCCCCCTTTCTGTTCCATTCAATTATGGATACAGAACCTCACGCGAGCGGCTCCATTCATTTCATTTAGCAGCGGACGCGCTGGTAAGTCATCGCTTAGTTAGTTTGTAGATGAACCCTAACCTATACGGGGACCTAAATTAATTCTGTGTTAGTCTAGACGACCGCCAGAGGCAACATTCAATTTGCTAATTGATGCTTCTCTTTTGCTCTTCTTCTCTTTATGGGTTGTTTACCACTTGGACTTTGGCTACATTTCGGCAATTGCTCTGATTGACCAAATACGTTCTCCGTGCAACTGCAAGTTATTGGTATGTTGCCATTATTTTTCCAATTTAAATTATGTGCTACTCTTGCTCGTTATGTCTGCCAATAGGCGCTCAAAATTTTCCTTTTCTTTAAAATAAATGTTTTCTTATATTCTTCTTGCTTTATAGGGAGCCCACGTATTACTATTCAATTCTATTTAAGGTTCAATACCTGCTAAGCCCTTTTCGCTTGACTTAAATTTTCGTTATCCCTTGACTCATCTTTAATTTAATTCATTGCGTAATTATTTCCATTAGCACGAGATGTCCATATGACCAAGATTAAGGTACCCCTATACAATTTGGGCTTTTCCCATGTACTTTTTGGCTGATCACCATTGCAACCCTTTTTCCCTCAATTAATGTACTTTATTTATTTTCTTTTTTCTCTTTATCAACCTGATATCCTTTGACAAACAATGCCGTACCCCATTGGTAATATGTTTTTTACCTTATGTTTAATTCAAAAGTATTTTCTGTTAACTTTCTATTCAATTACTATGGCATTGTGGTTGTTTCGGCTTTTATTTTTGGTTGGTACACTCTACCTGTTCCATGTTTTTTGTCTCTGGGTGCTTTTGTTCTATTTTTACTATTAATTTTGGAATTGTGTAATATTTATTTCACCTAAAATTTGTCCAAGCAGCCTCAGTAGAAGAGCATGAACCTCGAAACATGTGTCAGGCTGCAACGATGTTGATTAAAATCACTCAATATAATCAGCAAATTGTGCTTTCTATTTGATATTGTGTGCGCAGTGTGAGAGCAAACGCAGTCTTCTTTTTTCCATTTCAACCTATGCATAAAGCAAGACTTAAAACTCTCACTTACAAAACCATCTTCCTGGTGGCAGACACTTCAATAAGAAGAGTTGGTGAACTGCAGGCTCTTTCAGTCCTAGACTCTTTGTCACGATTCACAAAGAAAAGGTGGTCCTGCACACTCACCCCAGATTTACGTCTACATTAATATCTAAGTTCTATGTCAACCAATCAATAGAACTACCCACCTTTTTCCAGAAGCCCACTAACATGGCAGAAAAAAGTCACCACACGCTTGATGTGAGGAGAGCAGTCATCTACTATCTGCAAAAACAAAACCACTTAGAAAAACTAACCAGTTTTTTGTTTCCGTGGCAGCTGGGAGAGAAGGGGATCCGGTCTCTAAATCTGCGATTTCAAAGTGGATCGTAAACTGCATCACACTGTGTTACACTTGCTAAGAGAGATCTGCCCTTAAAGCCTAGAGCACACTCTACTCGGGGCACTGGGGATTCCATAGCATTCATTGCAAATGTTCCCCTCAAGTCCATTTGTAAGGCAGCAACCTGGAGTTCTGTACAAACCTTTACACAACACTATTGCCTAGATACACCTGCTAGGTCTGATTCTCTGGTGGGGCAAGCAGTACTAAGGCATCTCTTTACTACTGTTCCTTCACACATCCCACCGCCATCTCAGGGTTCTGCTAGCTAGTTTATGCACTTTGGTAACTGAAGGGATAGCCCTAATTATGTGGCATGAAATAGAGCTTGAACAGGATAGGTAACAAAAGGGGGGGCTCCAGCCACATGAAAATGCTTCTAACTCTAGTCTTGCTTAGTGTTCTATTGTACTATATCAGGTTGTTGTTTCCTAATGGTGCTTCAAAAGTAAGCTGAGTATCCAAATACAGGGGTTATTTTATTCTGGATATAAATTCCAAATATCTACCTGTTAGGGGGAATCCTGTGCAGTTCCCTTGGGGAACACTGCAAAAAGATTAAGACTACAGGAGTAAGCAGTAAACCCAAATGGTAGCAGTCTGCACCACCCAGATTTACCTGGTAGCTGTGGCTGAGCAGTCAGACTTCTCTCAAGAAGAGTAGGGCAGTATGCAGAGTATACACAATAGGGCCAAAACACAGTAGAGCAAACAAACACTGACCAGAGCTTTGTATAAAAAGTATATAATTATTTATTTAAAACACACTTTATGGCATATACTAGCACTCTCAATCAAAAATCAAGTTAAAACACAGTCATGAAAAGTATATACACCTCCCTCAATAGTTATCAGTCAAGTCAGGGTTAAAACACTACTATTTGTTAGACAGACGTGAGCGCTTAATCAAGATGGCACTCTGATAATGCAGTTAAAGGGAGAGAAAAAGACAGAGCATAGAAATAAAACAGTTCCCAACAATTTTAAGAGTTCAGAGCAAAAGGGAGAAAGGCAGGTTATACTGTAGAGCCAAAGTTCATAGGCTAGGCCCACTTTAAATGGAGCAAAGCGAAATGTGCCCAGGATCACACGGTTTAAAGTGCACTGAAAGTCTTTGCAGAGTGTTCAAAAGAGGTTGGGGTTATTCAAAAGATATAGTTAGAAGGCCTGGAGCCAACCCAGTTTAGAAGTAAAGGATTTAAGGGTCACCTTTAGCAATCTGTAGAAAGGGAGGCCAGACAGGACACAGTACCTTAAAGAGAAAGGAAGCTCCAGCGGGGCAGTTGTTCCTGGCAGTGGCTGAGGTTCGTGGTTCCGACCAGGGGAAGAGAAGATCTCGTTGAGGAGGAAATGTGGAGTTGTTGGACTGCACAGGGATGAAACCAGCCGCTGAGTTCCTGATTAAAAGGCGCAGTCCTTTTATTCGCGGTCAAAAGTGGTGAGCTTGGCCATCCGGCCGCCGGGGTGCAGAAAAACCCCCATTCATCAGCCTTGCTGTCAATCACACATGCTAAGTGGTGAGCTGGGCGGCTCACCACTGGGCCAATCAGAGTAGAGTGCGACTTGGGTTGCTAAGGCAACGCAGTCCAGGGTGCCAATTCCCCCCTCCACCCTTCCTGTGGAACCCAGAAAGAGTGGCACCATTTGGAGGGCTTCTGTGGAGAAGCCCGCCAAATAGTGGAACAAAGGGCTCGACCATGGTCAGATTTACAGAGACGGACACAAACGCCATTTTAGAATCGAGTTCTGGCAAAAAGACCCAACCGGTGGTTTAATATTAAATAAATAAACCAGCGGTATCTTTAACATTGCACCAAAAAGTGGTGCGTTTAAAATCAATGGGAAAATCCCATAGAGAATATTCTTGTGGAATATTTTGCATGGTAACCACTGCCACCAGCCAGAAACTCGACGAGCGGGGACGGGACAGTGCCCCCTCGAAAACAGACCCAGGAGCAATCGAATTACCCCTTATCAGTACTTCCACAATATGATGGTTTGTACTGGTTCTGTTCACAATTTTGGACTAGTAAAGTCAATGGTGACTTTACATGCCCTGGGAGACAGTAGTCAGTCACAGGGTATGGAGTCTATGTTTGGGGGTCACTGTGACACCCCTGTGGTACTGCACTGAGGGTGCTGTGTACCACACATAAAGAAAAACGGATGATACCCTATGGAGTAAAAAGAAACCCCATAGCCCATAAGCACATAACAAGTCAAAGACATATTTCAAATCATGTCTAAGAGTGGGAGTAAAAGAGTCTAACTCTTAGCAGCAGAAAAAAACAAACCCCAAAAATCCAGCAAAGCTGCTGGGGGACTCACTAGGTTTTGGAAATTAGCCTTATAAGAGTATTCTCCCTAACACTACCCTGAGCCATTGCTTTCGTGCTCAAAACATGTTGCTTTTATTCATCAAAACCAGTCCCCAGGACTGGATTAATATTGCACATATTCATAATACAGTAAATGAACAAAATATGGGTACTATGATTCTTTACATAAAAAAAACACATCATAATGTATGCATCAGAAGTGTGTTAGTATTACTTTGTGGAGTTTGGTTTGGTACTCTGTGGAAATAATTTTAACCCACCTAGGAGTTGACCACCTAAACTTGTTTCAGATCCACAGTCAACCTAGATCTACTAGTTTGAATTTCTCTCCAAAGACAAATTGCACAGATATGAACACATCCTACTTTAGATTAATACTAGGGGGTGTGTGTACAACAATGCAGATTACAGTTCTTTTTGTGCAAATACTGTTTCTTTGGTTGTTACTTTGCAACGGTGTCAATATGATGCAATATTTACTCCACAAAATAATACTGCATACATTATGATGTGTTTTTTTTATGTAAAGAATCATAGTAGCCATATTCTGTTCATTTACTGTATTATGAATATGTGCAATATTAATCCAGTCCTGGGGACTGGTTTTGATGAATAAAAGCAACATGTTTTGAGCACAAAAGCAATGGCTCAGGGTAGATATTTGGAATTTATATCCAGAATAAAATAACCCCTGTATTTGGATACTGATCTTATTTTTGAAGCACCATTAGAAAACAACCAACTAATATAGTACAATAGAACACTCTAAGCGAGACTACAGTTAGAAGAATTTGCATGTGGCCGGAGCCACCCCTTTTGTTACCTATAGCTAGTCTATGCACAGCATGTGATTCTAAGCAGATTCACAAGCATCAGAAGACCTGCATTACTCACTGTAATAGCATTTCCGATGGTTGTATCTGCTTAGATTCACATGCGCCCACCCTTCCTCCCCTCTTGGAGTAGAAGCAACATAGACATCCATGCATCTCTCTCTTTGTACTCACTCATGATAGTCGTAGGCTCCCTCACGGCAGATAAAACACAACCAGACACCTTGACACGTGAAGGATTTTGGGTACACTACAAGTCACGTTAGGGATAGTGTTACTAGCACACCCATGTTGATGTCCCCCTTTCGATCTTCGAAAGACAAGATGCAATACTCTGCAATTATCACTAGATATAGGACTATATGCACAGCATCTAAATCTAAGCAGGTGCAACCATCAAAAATGCTATTACAGTGAGTAATGCATGTCATCTTTACCCACTATTGTGCAGGGAGTTAATATAGCCACATTTAACAAATGAGCAATTAACTCAGATCACCTCTGGGTGTATGGTTGTTTGTATGCCAATCATGTCTTTTAATGTGTGTTCTAAGATGTCCTTTCAATAAACTTGTGACTTCAGAGAAGACCACCACATGTGACTCATACCCATTTCCCTGCAATCCCTCCAATAATATGGTGTGGCTTTAGTATTAATGTATTCATTCTTAGTGGAGTAAGGTACCATTGATAACACGTTTTGTAAGCAGTTTCTTCTATGGCTTCACAGTTAATGATGTGTGTGTCCTCTCCTAGATGTGCTCCCAGAATTCCACAGGAATGTCCATCCCTCTCTTTCCCATCTCTTCATACAGGGTAATTAGTTTCAGAGCAGCCATATCCAGAAATTGGTGTACTCTAGAGATTCTGCTATTTGCCAAACACACTTTTATCAAGGTCTTCGCAGTCACTGACCAATGTGAAATCCATTGTTCCTACCCAGGAGTACCTAAAACGCTACTGCTCCCCTATTGAAAAATTATTTTTGCATTCCACAAAGGACAAGGGATTACCTTCTACATATACATTTAATAGAGTAATAGACCCATTTCTGAAATTAGCCCTTGTTCATTCCTGGAGTAAACTCAGGATTATTAGTTAACAGTGATAAGAGACCCAAGCCCTGCACTATTCCGCCTATTCTCAGTCCTCTATATCAATATTGCAACCAACATTTAGTAGAAGCCAATAGTTGTCCTCTTCCGTCACTTCGTCCCCTTTCCAAAAAAGGGAGTTTAGACGATGGGATAAATGTAGCCCCTGTTCCACATCCTTCCATCTCTTAGCCCCACAGTCTACTAGTGTCCATTCTATTATAGGTGCAATTTGTGAAGCCAGGAAAGAATGTCTTATGTCAGCACTCCCAACCCTCCTAATAACGGGGATTGTGTTAGACCAGATTGTGATGTTATCTGACGTTTTTTTTTTTTTTTTTTTTATTTGGTTTGGTTTGGCTAATTAGATTAACCTTTCAAACAAAATTACTTTTATACAAAATATAAGAAAAAACATACAGTAAAAAGGCAAGGTATGCCAAGTAACCAATTAAAACATCGAACAATAACACATGTGACTTACATGAATGATCTTATAATCAGAACAAAGAGAGCAATCGATTACTTACTTGGACAAATTGGACATAGAAGCTTATTTAGGAATTGAATAGTGGCTATTCTTACTGTGATTTTTGGAGTCGCAAATAGCTCATTCCATAGTTCATCATTTGAGCGGCTTATATAGTGGTGTCTCGTTAATTTATCAATAATGTCTTTTCTCTGCATTTTTAAGGCCGCACATTCTATTAATAGATGTTTCAAACTTTCTTTAGATAGTTTATCATTACAAAATCGGCAAAATGATTCATCCAACTTAATGATTCCCCTTCTTACCAAAATTTGTTTGGTCGGCCAAAGATTCAGGCGGAACCTCAGTATTTGGTTTCTGAGTTTGTGAGAGGGGCATTTTAGTAAATAATCCGCAGTTTGGCGGAATTTTTTATGCCCAAACAGAGCTCTATCAAAATCTTTTAATTTTAGACAATCTTGTTGGGTTATATGCCAATCAAGTTGGTATAATTTAATTTTGGCTTTAGAGGGATTAGTTAGTAGAGTGTCTAATGAGATATTTGCTTCCGTCAAATCGGACATAACCGCCGCTCTCCAACTTGATGGAAATAGATGTACTGAACGTATTAGATAGTCTGCCAGAATCTTCAGTATACCATTACTTACCAGGCCTAACACACATTTTCTAAATAGACAGCATCTCTTCCACGAAGCATGAATATTTACTGATAAAATTCCCAGCTCAAAGCGGAGCAATGCTGTTGGACTAGAGTTTGGGAGATTCAAGACTTTCTTCCAAAATTCTGCCTCAAATTTGTTCAAATAGCAAGCCTCCACAGGTAGCCAAGCCTCACATCCATAAGTAATAATGGGAAGTACCTTTTGCTGATAGAAGGTAAGAATATGCTTACATGAGAACTTACCATACTTATGTTGCAAAATTCTGGCTTGTGATATTAATGTGGTCAGTTTACCATTTAGACTGTCTCTTTGGGGCTTATTTGTGGGAGAATTACTGAATAGAACGCCCAAGTATTTGTATTCATTCACCACGTTCAGCTTTTGTTTATTCAGAAACCAACAATACTGTTTCCTTAATCTTGGCTTAAGTCTCCCCAATTCCATCACTTGAGTTTTTACCAGATTCAAAGTCAGATTATTCTTGGTGACATATTGATCTAATTTATCAAGCATGTTTTGTAGGCCACTCGGCGTTTGCGAGATGAGGACTAAATCGTCTGCATACAAAAGCCATGCAATGATCTGGTTCCCTAGTTTAGGAGCATCATTCACTACGATATTGAATTCATTGCCTAAATCTAAAATAAACAGATTAAACAGTGTGGCAGCAAGGATACATCCTTGTTTCAGGCCTCGTTGGGTTAGAATCTCTTCAGACAGTAGTCCTTCTAGATTCAATTTAACTTTCATTGAAGTATTAGAGTGGAGTAAGTATATTAAATGGACAAGCGAAGAAGGACATCCAAATTTTAACAATTTCTCAAGTAGCAGACTCCGATCTACGGAGTCAAACGCTACTCTAAAATCAACATAAGCGAGATAAATTGGTTGATTTCTTGATGCATACAGTTCTTTAATTGCATTAAGAGTCGTAATGTTAATACTGGTGCCAAGACCTGCCACAAATCCAGTTTGAAATGGGTCTCGCCGATTCTCTTCTGACGCCCAATTGTTGAGCTCTCTCAGAATAATTCTACTAAAGATCTTACCCCGGGCATCAAGAAGAGAAATCGGACGATAACTCGCTGGATTCGCTCGATCTCCCCTCTTATAGACTGGTACCGTAATGGCCTTACACCATGATGGAGGGACTGCTTGTTTAATTTGCACAGTTTGAAAAACATCATACAAAATAGATGCCCATAGTTCCGGATTCTGTTTTAATACAAAATTTGACATGCCATCTGGCCCGGGAGCTCTTGATGAACTTGCTTTGTTTATATAAAACAATACATCTTCTCGATCAAAATTGATTTGGAAAGATGGATTGCTTAATTCTAAGTTTGGTTGTGAGATTTTTCTATTATTTGGAAGATCATATATGTCAGAGAAATAGGTCACCCACTTCTTCTCCGACACACCATTAAGTTGGGTTGCTAGTTGAGTACCAGCTACTCCATTATTTAACAATTTCCAAATTTGCGATGTATTTTTGGTTTTAGCCACCTGTAACCACTTTTCACCATCATATTGGAACAAAGCTGCCTTGTTGCCCCGGACCCAATTCCTATAATTGGTCTTCAGTTTGCGTAACGCAGATTCTCGGTAGTGTACTGGTAGAAGGGCTAACTGCCTTTTCTGTTTTCGGTACTGTGCTTTTCTCTCTCTGATGCCCTGATCAAATACGTGGATATGAGACTTATTGTCCTTACCAAAACCTGTAGACAAAGTGGAGGCAAAAAGATGCATTTTATCATGATAATTAGATGAGTCAATACCTCTCAACAAACAGTGATGGTCATTTGTTACACTGGCCGCAAAAGCGTGTAGTCCCTCGCTTGTCCATAATAGCCTGTTCCGTTGAGGATTTATAACCAGACCATTCAGTTGATGCTGACAGTATCGAGGTTCAATCACAACCTGGAGTAAAAACTCAGCCCTCAACATCCAATGATCACTTACTATAGTTGGAATAACCTTGAACTCGGATATTTTCTCAAATAGCTTTCGGTCAACATACATATAATCAATTGTAGCATTTTGGCCCCCACAAGTCCAAGTAAAAGATGGTGGATTGTCAGAATCAACTGCTCCATTTAGCATTATTAAATCCCAGGTGTCAATAAATACCAACCATTCGGAGACTCTATCCGTATTTCTTTTCTTAGTTGGTTCCAACAGATGAAGATTCAGGTCCCCTGCTAGTATCACATGCGCAATCTCTGTGGTGGTTATAGTATTTTCTATCAATGCATTCAAATCATTAAAAAAGGTAGTTGTTATAATTGCAATTGGGTTCCAGTATATGTTTATAACAAGAAATTTCAATTTATGAACCATTATTATGGAACATTGCAAATAGGGATTTGGGTTAGGACCATCTGAGATTGTATTTGTCGTGGTCGTTTTAGTGATAATTGTCATCCCTGACATAGGTCTACCTTTTTGTCCCTTAATCGCTGGAGCCAAATGGACATAATGATTGTCCCATGATAGTGGGGCAGTTAGCCATGTTTCCTGCATAAGAATTAAGTCACATTCTTCCAAACAACCACTCATATTATTTAGCAGGTGTTTATGTCCCCTGGTATTCCAGCTCGTAACTACAAATTTCTGGGTTCGCGCAGCACATTCACCTGTTCTTAGTTATGCTTTTCCACAACTACAACCCCTAGCTGAATTGCCATCATCACTAATAACCTGACTAGTAGATTTGCAAGCAGTCGCGGATACCAGGGGTTCTTTTGTGGTTGGAATTAGGTTAAAACCCAGATCAAAAAGATCAGATCTAGCAGACCAAATAATGTTATAGATGACACGGGATCCCAACCACAAACAGGACACCGTTGGATCGTTGTCATCCGGAAACTCTACTTGTACTACATCCCTAGAGGAGATGTCCTCTAAACTGGGCACATCCGAGAATATTTGCATTATACTTTGTCTATTCATGGTGTACTTGGGGAAGGAGCCCTCACGACAGCTAAGAAACAAGGCAAATAACTGGGGGGGCAATTTGCTCTTAGATATTCCTTTGGAGCCAAGGCGGCTCTGAATACTAGGTGTTTCTATAGGCGGATAATGTTTGGTCTCTTCGACTGGAGGTTTGAACAAAACCTTCTTAGAGGTAGATCTTTCATCACAAGATTTTGCCAGGTCAGACTGACTACAGCTCATTGCCTTCATAGATGATTTAAGAGTCATTTGTTCTGAGGTCAGAGCAACTAGACAGTCTTTGATTGTAGTTAAAATATTATTTTGTAGACTATCTTGAGTATCAGGAGTCAAATCTGCTACTGGCAATACATTTCTAGATGGTATTATTAGTTGATTATCTTCAGCCCTCCCAGTGTTTATTTTCCCATCAACCTCTAATTCAGGCTTTTTTGCTGCTGGAATTAGGACCCTGGACAGTGGGTAAGTCAGAGATGGCTCAGGATGAAATTGGGCCATATACTCATCCACTGCCTTTCTAAGATCTTGAGTATTAGGTATTGAGTTGGATACTCTAGCATCTTTCGATTGCTTTTTCTTCGGGGCCCTTAAAGCTGGGTTCCGATCTGTCACATTTGAAGATTCGCTCTCAAGATCTTCCGCTATTTGCACCAGCTCATTTAGGGGAGCATGCGGGGGGATCACATCGAGGGGGTCCAACCCCCCACTCTTCACTCGTTGTCGCTCTTGTGATAAGTTCTGATATTTTTTTGTGATTGCATCAGAAGCTATCAAAGCGCCCCTATCCGGTTTAGACAGGGATTTAAAGAATTGTTTTGTTTTCCCACTCGAAGGAGTTATCCTAGACTTCTGATTTTTTGATTTCTTCACATTTTCCTTCTGTTGGTGGGCTAACCCTTTAGCATTTTTAGCAAATATTGTATAAGCCCCTTTAGACTGCTGCTCGTCACTTATTTTGGAGGCAACAGCATTAGGGTCCTCAGGTTCCTCTTCACATAACACCACCTGATCAAATATAGGCGCCAACTTAGTCAGCTTCACAGTACCTTGACCCCTTACATCCTTACCAACGACATTGGCTGTTCCCACATAAGGGCTTAACTGTGACACCACAGATACCAGCCCCACCTCCTCTACTGATATTTCTCGTATAATACCCTCAACAAAAGGCACCGCGGTCTTAAACTTTTGCATATTTTTCTCGGCTCTAGATGAGCTCAATTTCCTGTCCACTTGGTCTCCAATGTTATTACATGATGACACCAACTCACCTAACTGTTTAGAGAGGAGTTCTATCTGATCGACATCACACTCTTGTTTCTGGGCCAAAGATAAACCAAAAGCCTTCTGTGACCTCAAGATAGATTCAACATTATTTTGTAATGAGTTAATCTTTGAATCTAGAACTTCAAATAATTTAGCGAGGGACATCAGGGCCATATTCATTGCTTCTAATGTTACAGGAGCTGCATTTTTTATTACCAAAGTCGGGCTTGCAGCTGAACTATCACTATTTAGTCTCCTCGGAGTCGGTGGAATAAATGAGATGGAGCTTTCTGATTCTGAAATATCTCCATTTTTAAATAAAACAGGGGATTTAGAAAGGTCAGATTCGTCATCTTTGGCCACAAAACAAGAGTCCGATGACTCCAACTCTATAATTGCATTGTCTTCAACAGCAACAGACTCTTGCTTCTGCATAGATAGAGGTGCTAAACTAACAACTCCTGAGCGGGCGTTCAGCAGCATCATTGAGTCCGATAGAGAGATATTACAATGTTGCTCTCCCTGCTCATTACCAACATTTGTGGCCTGAGACAACCGTGGGCTAAGAGCAGTTTGCTGGATAGCAGAACCCGCTTGTTCGTTATTGAAGGGATGCGCCTCGACATTTGATACACTTAAATTATTACATTCAGCAGTTCGAGCCACAGGACGTGGAGATCGACCAAAATCAAATCCGTAGTCTCTCAGGTCACCTGTAACAAAGTCAAGTCGTGATCTTTTCTTCTTTGTTCGCATCTCCAGAGGCACACTTTTAACAAAAGAACGCGTCGTTTTTGAGGAAAACGCTGGGCTATCTCTTGAGGTAGACTCCAATAAGGCACGCACACGTTCCGCACAAGGCATACCAGATCTAAGGGTGAGCATAGTTGACACTTACTTGATTCACGATAATGCCTCTCTTTGCTTTTAAAAACTTTAAAACCAGTATTAATATTTAATCATGGAATTCTTAAAACCTAGCTCTCCCACGATAACCGCGTCACCGCGGCGAAGCGGCAAAGCGGGACTTCACGGGACTTACACGGGTGCGCGCGGTGCGCGCGCCCCTGAGCTTATATAGCTCCGCCCAGCCCTTATTGCAGTTGAGCCTAAACAAGGAGAGAAGTATATTAGAGTCTTGTTCTTAGCTTTAAAGCTAATTAATCCTTTGCACAATCAACTGTTCTCCCTTTATTTTTCACCTGCTGGGGCTTGTAGTTTAACAGTCCAAAATCCAAGGATCCACGAAAAGAAGCGCTGGAAGCAGGGTCCGCGGCAAAGCGGGACTTCACGGGACTTACACGGGTGCGCCGTTACACTGCCGTTTTCTGTTCCAGATACTGGAGTTTTTTAATCATCGCTGCTGGAATGTTAATAGGGAGGGCCATCAATATAAATATATAGGTAATAGGGCCTTTTTGGCTGAAATTATTTACAGTTCCTGTAAGTCCCATTGCCTAAGCTCCTCAACTGCAGATCTCCATAGGTCTGGGAAATTGGTCTTATGAAGCTCCTCATAAGATGGTGGTATTTTCACTGCTAAGTAATCCAGGTTTTGGTTTTTCTCATTCAAATGGGTACTTCATCCACAATTTCCTCACTACATCAACTTCTTCAGAGATATTGAGTGCTTTAGAGTTTATACAATTTATGGCGAACCCCAATATTATGAATTGCTGTCAATTTCCCATAGCTACTAGCAATGAGAACACCAGATCTCTAAAAAAGAACATATTGGTTTATAACTGAATTTTAGTGCTGTTGCCCTGCACAACTTCAACTATCCTTTCATCTTCTCTTATTAAGCATTGAAGGGTCCAGTAGCCAGTGCAAAAACTCTGAGGGAGAACTTACAACTTGGAGTACATCTCAATATTTTAATGGGGTTGGGCAGTTCTCCATTAACATTAAAATTCTAGCAGTGAGAATCAGTTTGCAAGTATCCTTTTTATAAATCTTGGTCCCAATCCTTATGCCTTTTAGGGAAAATTCGTTGTAGGCCCAGTCTATACTATCAAAAGCCAGATTGAGAATTCTAAGCACTATAATTATAACAAAGTATAGTATCAGGAGACAGAGTTTCAAAATTGCAAGGTAAGATTTATTTTGCGTATATCATACACTTGAGGGGACTTCAGGTTCATCCACAACTAGTATTTCATGGAGGGTGGAGAAGTGAAGTGTCTGATTAGTACACAGCTTCTCCTTTTATACAGAAATTAAGCCTGCATCACCATGGGTCATTTTCTTATTCATTTGCAAGAGATAACACAAATATGTTCAGACCACATACATAATAATACCCTAATCCCCAGAAGTCAGAACATATTGCATATTCAACAGATGTTATTGTTATACCACTTAACTTAAGGCTTTAATTATGAGCTCTTTCTACAAGTTCACGGACGGTGACTTAAATACTAGCCTTAAATACAGAATCCACTTGTCCTTAGTTCCAACAATGGTCACCCTGTTTGTACAACCTTAAAAAGATACCTTTCATGCGTTTAACAAAGTGGGAGGGCTGAATACGATGACTCAATGTGTATCTAACCTTTCCTTGGTGCAGTCAGCGTTTATGTAGCATTTAAAGAAGAGAATAGAGCCATGTTGGAACAGCTTAACCTACTTCGCTAGATAGAAAGACCTGTCCTTAATGTTTTAACCTAAGTTTATCAGTGAAAGCCAGGCGGCTAAAACATGCCTTCTACACGGAACCAGTCTTTTCTTGTAATGACTGACAGACGAAGCCAAGAACACATTTCTACTTTGTTTCTACTCAATGACTGACAAATGTGACCCCCCCAGTATAGACTCCATACCCTGGGACTGACTACTGTCTCCCAGGGCATGTAAAGTCACCATTGACTTTACTAGTCTGGAATTCTGCAGAGAACCAGTACAAACCATCATATTGGGGACGTACTGGCTGGGGCAATTCGATTGCCCCGGGGTCTGTTAGTCGAGGGGGCACGTCTCCATCCCCCCTGATCGAGTTTTGGCTGGTGGCAGTGGATACTACTTTTTATATTCAACCGCGAATATTTCTCTATGGGATTTTCCCATTGTTCGAGGCTACTATCTTTATTTATTTAATTACGATAGCCTCGAACATACCGCCGGTTTATTTAATTATTATTAATTCTCCGTTTGGTATTTTTTGCCAAAACTCGGTTCTAAAATGGCGTTTGTGTTCTCTTCTGTGACTCCAACCTAAGTCGAGCCCTTTGTTCCACTTTTTGGCGGGCTTCTCCACAGAAGCCCTCCAAATTGGTGCCAATCTGTCTGGGGTACTTAGGAGGGGTGGAGGGGGGTTTAGGCACCCTGGACTGAGTTGCCTAGGCAACTCAAGTCGCACTCTTGTGTGATTGGCCCAAGTGGTGAGCCGGCGGCTCACCACTTAGCATGTTTGAGTGACAGCTAGGCTGAGTGAATGGGGGTTTTCTGTATAAAAGCAGGGCTTTGGGGACTGGAACTGCAGAAGTCGCCACAGGACCTAAGAATCCGACGAGGGAGAAGCTGAGCCGACCTGCCACGACGACACCAATGGTGGAGCCCTGCTGGACCGTCTCAACACTTTTCCCAACGACACAGGAGATCTCCCGCCGGAGAGTCTTCTTCATTTGACTGGTGGGGATAACCAGTTTCACTGTCTTTTCGCCTTCCCGACGCATCTCGTGCCCGCCTTGCCTGTGCTAAGCACCCCGGCAACCAGAATACCACGTTTTACCACGACCGCGAAATAAAGGGTAATACCTTTAACCGGAAAACTCTGCGGCTGGTTTCTTCCCTGGCAGTGCAACGATCTTCATCTTTCCTCCAAGTCGAGATCTTCTCTTCCCTTGGACGACAACGAGACTTGCACCCACTGCCAGGAAGAACTGCCACCGCTGAAGGATCCTTCCCACTTAAGGTACCGTGTCCCGCCTGGCTTCCCTTGCCACCGACTGTACGGGGTAGATTTAGCCCCCGGCTTTCAAACCTGGGTTAGCCTGGGACACCCTGGCTAAACTTTTCTGAGCTCTGGTCAGTCTTTGCTTGTATTATTGTGCCTGAGTGCCTATTTTGTATACTTTGCATACTGCCTAACTCTTCTTGAGGGAAGTCTGACTGCCCAGCCACAGCTACCAGGTAAAT
Source organism: Ambystoma mexicanum (assembly GCF_040938575.1). Classification (NCBI taxonomy): domain Eukaryota; kingdom Metazoa; phylum Chordata; class Amphibia; order Caudata; family Ambystomatidae; genus Ambystoma; species Ambystoma mexicanum. Next base: position 424,986,190 of record NC_090940.1, on the reverse strand, counting down.
CTGGGTGGTACAGACTGCTACCAAGTGGGTTTACTGCTAACACCTGTAGTCCTAAATCTTTTGCAGTGTTCCCAAAGGGAACTGCACAGGTTTCTGCCTAACAGCAGAATCCGAAACCATTGGGACCAGCTGTTCTCTTGTCCCAACTCATAATGCACTGCTTCTCCCAACACATGTATTCGATCAATAGCATCAAAGATATCTCTAGCGCGATCAGGTATGTAATTAAAACAAGAAGAGCCCACTCATTTGCAAACCCCTCCTTTTGCAGCCGTGAGAATGTTCAACACCATCCTATTTTGAAGTGGCACAATCTAATAGCGTCTGTTCAGTTGTTAAATTCACAAATATATTTGCAATCTCGTTCAACATACTTTCTATCACTCTACGAGTGCTTCTAGAGGTCAGAGCAACCTCTAACAACGGTATTATTCCTTTCCCAAAATCTGCTGCTACCTGGGCATCGTTATCAGTCTGGTACATGTCTTGTTTCTCTCTCCGCAGTTTTACACGCTGGTATATATTCTCTGTGGAGGCCACATAAACTCCAGGTAATATATTAGCAAGATAACATACACCTGTCCAACCCTTCTTCAAACACTTATATACTTTCCCGTCTTCACAAACATAATACCAATTCCCATAAGGAAGGATGGAATTAGTATAATTGGTGTAATTAACAATAGTATCAAAGGATTGTATATTATATTTATTCCTACCTATAGGAAACTGAGGTACTTCTATCCCATGGGTTACCTGGAATAAAGGATATGTAACATTCATATAAGAAGTATAGAATCTCCATGAGAAGTTAGACATCATTTTAAGACTTGAACGATTGCTATTAAGAGTATTATTACATATTTCAGGATTTTTAATGGTAGTGTTGAGCATGATCCTTCCAGGAGGAGCTTGTGCTCTATTCCAATAATTTATCAACCTACTATGCGATAAAGTACAGCACACAATGTTCATTTAGTATCTGGAACTGCATAATAGGGTATCCCTACGCCATCTCCACTCTGCGGAACATGTGAAAGAAGCCAACAATTTGTTCTATTAATGGGTTTTTGAACTTTATCCAAAACTATTACGGTAACCATATCTTATAAACACATCCAAGGGGTGATGAGTATGGCTTAAGATATGGGGGGTGGGGGGAGGCTAAAAGGGAGCTCTGTAGTAACATTAGTGTCATTGGGGAGAAGTGTCTTTAAAAAATGCACAAAATCAGGTTCAAGGAACCAGAAAAAGGCAGGAAAGTCCTACTACTAAAATCATACAAAATGTCAATATTACTATTCAGTCTTCCTTTGTCCATAGTTTTTGTGAGCGAGAAGGTAAAGTCACATCATTGTTTTTCATTCGAGTCTGATTACCAAATGGATACAACTCCATAATGCAGGTTCTTCTTCAGTCCTTTGATACCCTGTTACCTCCTGGTGTGCACAGGGATCAGGACACGCTTATTTTGCGTAGGTGCAAGGCTGACCCAAATGTCAAACCCGCACTTGTAGGTTTCCAGTGGGCACAGTCTGACCTTAGTACCAGATCTGCACTTTGTAGGTTTCCAGTGATATGATATGGCATTTATAACGCACCTATACACAAGTGTTTCAAGGCACGAAGTGGGCCTATTCCTTCATGGGTCTTAAATTGCATCTAGTTGCTCCCGGAATAGTATGATCTTCGAACAAAGTGGGTGTCTGTATTGAAGACTTTATCTCAGATTTTGACAAGCTCACTGGGGGGCAAGAATCCTTTATTTCAGATGAAAGAGGAAGATGTTAATCAGAGGGTGAGGGCAAAGGAACCAAGTTGATGTGAGCAGCGTGGGTCCAATGCTGTTTCCCCTCTACTCGAACTGCAGTTTGGGTGGCCAATAACACATGGTATGGTCCTAACCAACGTGGTTCCAGTGCAGTGCTTCGCTGAAGGTTTTTGACCATCACCAGGTTACCAGGCTTCACCCGATGTCCTTTTTGCAAACTTCTGTCCGGCAAGCTATCCTTCACCTACTGGTGGATAGAACGCAATTGTCCAGTCAACTGTTAACAATAATCAAGAAGCAGTGGGTGCTCAATGTCCTTCAATGATCATGGTCTAGGAGCACCCCAAACTTTAGCTTGTCAGCCCATAACCATTTCATAAGGGGGATAGCCCTGTTTTAGACACACCTTTAGGCCTCGTACAGAGTAATGCTAAAGGTAAAGTCCTGTGTGTGCACATTTCTTTGATATTTTGTTCTTTAAAATTCCATTGTGGCGCCCAATTAACCCTGCACTTTGAGGATGGTTAGATGTGTGAAATTTCTTTTTGATCCGCAATCCATTACACACATTTTGTATTACTTCTGCAATAAAGTGGGGGCCATTATCAGACCAAATTACCCTGGGTTATCCAAACCTTGGAAAATACTCTTTCAACATAACTTTCGCAGTGGAGATGGTGGTATTATCTTTCAAGGGAAAGGCCTCTACCCTTTTGCTAAAGGCACTGATTACTACTAGCACATATTTCAAATTATTACATCTTTCTAATTCAATAAAGTCAAAATGCAACGCTTCAAATGGGAAGGTAGGAGGGTCAACATGTTCTGTGGAGAGCGTAGTGCCTTGAGCTATATTATGGATTAGGCATATTACAGAGTTCCTAACCACATTCTCAGCTGTTGCGGTAATCAATGAATTACACCAAACATTTTTCAATTGTTTACAAATAGCTTTAGCATGTATGTGGGCGGGTCCTTGGGTCATACGCACAACCAGGTGTACGTAGGCATTGGGTAACATCCATTGTTTTTTAGACCGTGTGACCCAACACCCCTCTTCATCCTGTATAGAAAAGCTGTCTTCCCACCCTCTTATTTCTTCTTCAGTGGCCATTGCTTGTATCTCTTTAATACTGAAAGAGGTTTCCTCCATACCTCCTAAATCCTGAGTGTTAGGCAGAAACCTGTGCAGTTCCCTTAGGGACCACTGCAAAAGATTTAGGACTACAGGTGATTGGCAGTAAACCCAATTGGTAGCAGTCTGTACCACCCAGATTTACCTGGTAGCTGTGGCTGAGCAGTGAGACTTCTGTCAAGTTGAGTTAGGCAGTATATAGAGTATACACAATAGGTACAGAGACACAGTAGCACAAGCAAACACTGACCAGAGATTTGGTGTAAAAGTATATAATTATTTTTTTAAAGACACACTTGTAAATTACACTAGCACAAAGAGGTAAGTAAATTCAACACACAGTCACTATTATATATACACAACCCTAATTACTTATTAGACAAGTCTTACTGAGAAACACCACTTATTTTCAGACAGAGGTGAGCGCTTAACATAAGATGGCACTCTAATAAGTTACAAAAAAGGGAGGGAAAAAGGCAGAGTTATGGAAGCACACACATTTCAATACTTTTCAAAGAACCACAGTGAGGTAGGTTAGGCAAAGTCTACTGGAGAGCAAGGAAGTTCAAATGCCAGGCCCACTCTTAGAGAGAGCAAGCGAAATGTGTCCAGGATCACACAGTGGGGTTATGCCCAAAGAGTCTTTGTAGAAAGTTCACAAAAGATTGAGATCAAGTCAGGAAAAGTTAGTTAACAGGTCCCAGGTTAGAAAGTCGAGCATTTACTGTCACCCCGAACAATCTGTCGCAAGGGAAGCCAGGCGGGTGTCATGATGCCCGCTCCCGGGGAGCCGGTTCAGGCCCTGCGTCCCCGAAAGCGGACATCCAGTCCCCAGAGAAGGACCCAGCAACCCCATATAGGGGCCCTTTGGACATTGTCCTGGCGCCTATGGCGTCGGGCTCATTATGGGAGTGCTTGGGTGCACTTACCCGATGCAGACCATGCTGCAGGATCCCGGCCTCCTTGAGGCCTGAAAGGAACTACTTTACCTGTGGGACTAATTTACCACCCGGGCGTGGTCGGGGAAGGATACATACCTGATTGGAGCAAGGATACATACCTGGAACTTCTTCCAAGGCTATTTAAACCCCACCCGAACAGCCACACGTGCTTCGCGTTGTTCTGCATCTAGCAGCTGGATGCTCACCGTGTCTGCTCCTGCATCCTGACTTCTGCCACGCCTGGCAGCATCCTGGACCACCTGCAAAGGAAGAGAAGAAGAAGGAAAAGTCCTTACCTGCTAAATCCGCATTCCGGAGACATCTCGCCGACAATCCTGAAAAGGAAGACTTTTATTTAAAAGCACATCGCGTCGATCGCTGCAGCGCCGCATTCCACTCACCTTTACAGGGCGCCTCCATGTTCAGCAGCGATCATCCGGATTCGCAGTCACGCCCCAGCGCCTAGGGAGAAAAAGACAAGAACAAAAGGTGAGAGAGAGAAGGGAATAAGGAAAGCTAAATCTCCATGTTAAGACTTACCAGTTGGTTCATTCCCTCTTCATTTCGGGTCTGCGCCGCATCCTGGCATTTCCGGACCCCGGCCCCTAAGGGGAAAAAAGAGACATCCGCGTTAATGAGCGAATGAAAGACATTACCAAAACGCTCATTAAAGACTTACCTGATTTCTACAAGGATTTCACCTCTCATCTCGGGTCGGTGCCTTTTCCCCGGCATTCCGTACCCCGGCCCCTATGGGGAAAAAGACACTAGCATTAGCGCATTAATGCATGGACACAAGGGGAATCTCATCAAAAAACTTACCTGGAAGCCAAGCAAGTTTGGTTCTCACCAATCCGAAAATCCAGTGAAGTAACTGGATACCAACGCGCCCCTGCATCAGAAGCAGGATGGAGAGCTCGTCCTTCCAGACCCTAAGGTGAGACGCTACGGGGAATCACAGAAGGGTTTCGAGGAAGGTGAGAGGGGGAAGTGGGAGGCCGATTGCATTACCCCGCAGACAGTTAATCCCCTATTTTCGCCTACAGAAGGGTACCTCTGCGAGCCAGACAGTCAAGATTTGGGGGCCCGGTCCAGTCCGTCTTCTGAACCCTGCGCATCACCTTAGAAGAGGTCACAGCAGCGCAAACCAGGCCAGCGCCTCCGTGGGAGTCAGGTGAGCGTTACAGCGGGACACAATACCTGAAAGTGGGAAGAATGCTCCAGCGGGGGCAGTTGTTCCTGGCAGCGGGTGCAAGTCGGTGTTTCGTCCAGAGGAAGAGGAGGTCTCGACGTGGAGGAAAGTTGCGCTGCCAGGGAAGAAACCAGCCGTGGAGTTTCCCGGTTACAAGGTACCACCCTTTTCTTCACGGTAGTGGTAAACCGTGGTATTCCGGTTGCCGGGGTGCTTGGCACGGGCAAGGCAGACACGAGATGGTCCAGGAAGGCGAAAAGACAGGCAAACTGGTTATCCCCACCAGTCAAAGGAAGAAGACTCTCCGGGCTGGAGATCTCCTCTGTCGTCGGGAAAAGTGGTGAGACGGTTCCGCAGGGCTCCACCGGTGGTGTCGTCGTTGCAGGTCGGCTGGGCTTCTCCCTCCTCTGATTCTTTAGGTCCTGTGGTGACTTCTGAAGTTCCAGTCCCCAAAGCCCTGCTTTTATGCAGAAAACCCCCATTCATTCAGCCTAGCTGTCAATCAAACATGCTAAGTGGTGAGCCGGGCGGCTGACCACTTGGGCCAATCACACAAGAGTGCGACTTGAGTTGCCGAGGCAACTCAGTCCAGGGTGCCTAACCCCCTCCCATACCCCCTGTGGTACCCAGACAGAGTGGCACCACTTTTGGAGGCTTCTGTGGTGAAGCCCGCCAAAAAGTGGAACAAAGGGCTTTACTTGGGTTGGAGTCACAGAAGCGAACACAAATGCCATTTTGGAACCAAGTTTCGGCAAAAAATACCAACCGGTGAATTTATATTCATTTAATAAACCGGCGGTATGTTCGAGGCTATATTAAAAAGTGGTAGCCTCGAACAATGGGAAAATCCCATAGGAATATATTTGCGGTCGAATATAAAAAGTAGTATCCACTGCCACCAGCCAAAACTCGATCGGGGGGGACTCGACAGTGCCCCCTCGAACAACAGACCCCGGGGCAATCGAATTGCCCCGACCAGTACCTCCACAATATGATGGTTTGTACTGGTTCTGTTCACAATTTGAGACTAGCAAAGCCAATGGTGACTTTACATGCCCTGGGAGACAGTAGTCAGTCCCAGGGTATGGAGTCTGTTTGGGGATCGCTACGACACCCCTGGGTTACTGCACGGAGGGTGCTGTGTAACCCACATATCAAAAACAAATGAAACCCTATGGGGAAAAGGACCCCATAGCCCATAGAATACATACAAAGTCATAGGAACACCTCAAATCATGTCTAAGAGTGGAAGGAAAAGAGTCTCACTCTTAGCAGGAGAAAAAAATAAACCCCAAAAATCCAGCAAAGCTGCTGGGAGACTCACTAGGTTTGGGAAATTAGCCTTTACAGAAAATTCTCCCTAACACTCGCGCCCTCCAACCCAGACTAAGGGACAGGAGGATTTAATCCACTCCTGGATGAATCTCATACCTCTAGTCGATGACATACATCCTAGAGAGACCATCAGCATTTTGGTGGTGACACCCTGACCTGTGCTCAATGGTGAAATCAAACCCTTGCAGGCAGATTGACCATCTCAATAGTTTTGGATTTTCCCCTTTCATTTGCATCACCAATCTCAAGGGTTGGTGGTCAGTCTGAATGATAAAAGTAGAACCATACAAGTATGGCCTAAACGTCTCCAGTGCCCACACAATAGCAAAACATTCTCTTTCGATAGTTGCCCACCTTGTCTCAGGATCCTACAGCTTTCTGCTGATGAAGCAAATGGGGTGCTCCCTACCTTTCTCATCCAGTTGGCTAAGGACTGCACCTATACCTACATTGGAAGCATCTGTCTGCACAATGAAAGTTTGGTGGTAGTCAGGAGCTCTCTATACTGGTGCTTGGCAAAGAGCTTTCTTCAGGTTTTCAAAGGCCTGATTGCATTTCTCATTCCATTTGACCTTCTTAGGGAATTTTGGAGAGGAGATTACATTCAGTGGAGAAGCTATCGTCCCATAGTTCTCTATGAAATTCGTGTAATCCCCAGTGAGGCCTAGGAAGGCTCTTACCTGGGTTTGAGTAGTAGGTGTTGTCCAATTTTGCACAGCTTCAATCTTACTGAGCAAAGGCCTTATTTATCCACCTCCTACCTCATGCCCAAGGTAAACCACCTTACTCTGACCAATTTGGCATTTACTTTCCTTTATGGTCAGATTGGCCTGTCCAAAAGCCTGCAAAACATGTCCTAGGTGGTTAACATGCTCTTCCCAGGATTGGCTGAATACTGCAATGTCATCCAAGTATGCCATGCAGAAATCCTCCATCCCAGCCAGAACCTGATTTACCATCCTTTGGAATGTTGCAGGTGCATTTTTCAATCCAAAAGGCATAACCTTAAATTGGTATAAGTCAACTGGGGTAGAAAATGCAGTCTTCTCCTTGGCATGGTCTGTCAGGGTTATTTGCCAATAGCCTGACGTAAGGTCAAATGTGCTGAGGATATTGGCTGAACCATGTCTATCCACCAACTCATCTGTCCTTGGCAAAGGCTGGGCATCAGTCTTGGTGACTGCATTAAGAGCTCTGTAGTCCACACAGAATCTCAACTCTTTGGATCCTGCCTTTGGTACTAACACAACTGGGCTAGACCATGGGCTAGTAGAGGGCTCTATTACCCCGAGATCAAGCATCTTCTTGACCTCCCCTTTGATGTGGGTCCTTACATTTTCTGACATTCTATATCCTCTGCTTTTGACTGGCAGACAGTCACCAGTGAGTATATCATGCTTCCCCAAGGGGTCAAGCCTGTTGAAAGTGAGAACAGAGAGGCAAACTGATTTAACATGGCTTTGTACTCTTCTTGTTGCTCAGGTGTCAGATTTGAAGAGAGATTTACTCCTTCAATCTTTTCGTCCAAGGGTAAGCCTCTGAGGAGATCAGGGAGAGCTTCACTCTCTTCTTCCTCTTCTGTTGAAGCTAGAAGCAAGGCTCCTACTTCAGGCCTGGAGACATACGCCTTTAGTCGGTTGGTGTGGAAGACTCTGGGAGCCTCCTTGGGATTGCCCAAGTCCACCAGATAGTTTACCTCTCCAGGTTTACCCACAACCTTGAAGGGTCCCATCCATTTATCTTGCAAGGCCCTCTGCCTTGTTGGGATCATAACTAGAACTAGTTGGTCTTGAGTGAACTCAACCATGTTAGCCTTTTGGTCATGCCAATGTTTGACCAAAGCTTGTCCAGCTTTCAGGTTATCACTTGCTTCTGCCATCATTTGTGACATTCTCCTCCATCACATAGACCTATCACATAGTCAGTCACTCTGACTGGGTTGGGGGAAGGAGCACTCTCCAACACCTCCTTAATCAGGGCCAATGGACCTCTGACCAGATGACCATAAAGAAGTTCAAAGGGAGAATAACCTACTCCCTCCCGAGGGACTTCTCCATAAGCAAAGAGAAGGCATGGCAATAGAAGGTACCACTTTCTTTTAAGGGGATTTTCTAAAGCACCTATCATGCTCTTCATGATTCTGTTGATCCTTTCTACCAACCCTTTTGTCTGAGGGTGGTAGGCAGCAGAGAACTTGTAAGTAACTTCACAGGTTTTCCACATGGCTTTCGTGTAGTGGGACATAAAATTTGACCCCCTGTCAGAGATTACTTCCTTAGGAAACCCAACCCTGGTAAAAATACCATGGAGGGCCTTAGCCACAGCCTGAGCTGTAACAGTCCTCATAGGAGGTACCTAGTAGCATGGTCTACTACAACAAGGATAAACCTGTTGCCTGAGGAGGTTGGGGGATCAAGGGGACCAACAATGTAAATCCCTACCCTCTCAAATGGGACTCCCACAACTGGGAGAGGCACTAAAGGTGCCACATTCTTGGATCCAACCTTACCAGAGGTCTGGCAGGTATGGCAGCTCTTGCAAAACTTATCTACCTCAGCCCCCATCTTTGGCCAATAAAAGTAGAGTGAGAGCCTTTCCTTGGTCTTCTTGAAGCTCAAGTGACCAGCCAAAGGAATCTCATGGGCCAGTTGCAAGAACTGTTGTCTGTTTTCTTGAGGTACTACAAGCCGCTTGTAGTCTCCAGGTGCAGACTCAGTTGGTTCACTGTAGAAGAGGCCATCTTCCCAGTGCAACCTATACTTTCCAGGCTCTTGCCCATCAGCCTTAGAAGCTGCCTGTTGGCGAAGACCTTCCATAGTTGGACATTCTCTCTGTCCCTTACTGAAGTTTGCCCTGTTGGGTCCACCTTCTGCCAGTAAAGACTGCAGCTCAGGATGGTCAACAGGATCCAGATCTCCGATGAGTTCTTGGCCTTTACCAGCTCTTCTTCAGAGTCTAGTTCCACCATACAGGTCTGTACCTCCCTCTCAGCCTCAGCTGGAGGTGGAGTTACAGGTGTATCTTTGGACAACCTAGGGGAAGTCCTTGTTGGAAGCACTGGAGTGCTTGCTGTTGGCTGTTTCTTGGAAGTCTTGGGTTTCCCCTTTGCTTCTTTTTTGTTCAGTGATAGCAAGTTGTAACTCCAGTGGAGTAGGAGTGATATCTTTCTTCATCATCTCCTTGGGAGTTCCTCTCATGGTTCTCTCCCTTGCAGGTATGGTGAGCTCCTGTAACCTTTTACTAGGAGGTCTGGGGGTATGTGACACTACTCCAAGAGTTTTCAAGTCATTACCCAACAGAACCCTACCTGGTACCTCACTTTGTATGCTGACAGGTATATTCACAGTCATGTCATTACACTGGATGAGAACTGGTAATTGGGGAAGGATCTGCACAGGTCCTCCAGCTAACCTGGTGAGGCGTTTGGGTGCCTTAGCAACATCCTCAGCCTGAAAAAAGATTTATCCACCACAGTTATGCTGGCTCCAGTGTCCCTAATGGCAGGAGTCTCCTGACCATTCACCTGGACACTGTCCTTATAATACTCTTTAGTATTATCTGGGATAGAGTTATAGACATCTAAATTCTGCTGTTTCCACAGATCCAGAGACACTAAAGAAACACTGACTGAGACTGCAATGGGTTCATCAGCCAGCAGTAGAAAGTGTCCACTTGCCATTTGTACTTCCTCCTCTGGAGCAAAGGCTAAGGAGACGAGCTGGACCCCTGAAGGTTTACCCTTACATCTGGGATCACCTTTCAAATGGTCAGGTGAACCACAAACATAGCATTTACCAAATGCTTTCTGGAATGGTGGTTTGCTCTGAACTCCTTCTAGTTTACCACCAGAAGGTGCACTACTCTGATTTGGTTTCCCTTGTGACTTACCCCTATTGTTCTGTTTGGGGCCCTCTTTGGGATTGGAATTATTAGAATTCTCTTTGGAGTCCTTTTTTGGCTGTTCCCCCTCATCCTTTTTCTGAGTTACCCCAGAGTCCTTGTGAGTAGCCCTGTTGGCAACCCACAAGTCAGCAGTCTTAGCTAGTTTCCTGGAATCTAATTCCTTTGAATCAGTCAAGTGCTGTCTGAGCTCAGGAGAGCAGGCATCATAAATTGACTCCAACATCACAAGATTCTTCATCCTCTCATAAGTGTTCACTTTGTAACCCTTAATCCATCCCTCTAAGTTCTTCAAACTTTCACTCACCCAGGTAGCCCAAGGGGTACCATCATGCTTTTTGTGGGTCTTAAACCTCTTACGGTACTGGGAAGGGGTCTTCCCGAATCTAGCTATCAAAGCTAGTTTCACACATTCATAATCCTTCTTATCCTCCTCCCCCAACTCCATTACCACATCAGTTGCAACAGGGCGAAGCCTAGAGAACAATCAGGAAAGTAACTCATTTCATGTAATGTTCTGGAGCCCATGATTATATTCAAACAAACTCAACCAATCCAAAACATCCAATTTAGGCTCACACATACCCACCAACTCCTTAGGCATCCAGAGCCTTTTGGGACTGGAACTCCTAGAGGATTCGGAGAGAGAAGCACTTTCCACAGACATTTTTTTCATTTCCAGCTCATGGTTGAGCTCCATTTCTCTGAGCCTTAGTTCTTGGTGCCGTTGTTCTGTTTGAGCATTAATTCTTTTGAATTCTAATTCAAGCTTCATTTTTTCTAGTGCCATATATTGAGGATTAAGGATTAACTGCATAGGCTGCGGTTGTAGTTCCATCATGCATTTTAAAACATGATCCGTCACAAAATATTTCTCCTTCCGCCTGCGGAAGGGGGGTATCTCGCAAATCAATTCGGCCCTTGGTGTCTTCCTCAGTTGCGAAGATACAATTATGGTCGCTGCCTCAATATCCCTGATACCCTGATTTGATATGGGTAATAGTTCAGTGGGGTTGAGTGTGTTGCAGTGCTTAATTTTGATATGTGGTGCAAACAATATCAATTCATATCTGGTAAGTCGGGCTGTAGTCATGTATTGGGTCCTATTTAAAAGGATATTGACCGAGTGAGGTACCATCATGGTTAAAGAGTGACCTAAACCCATACCTTCACATTGTTTTACAGACAAAGATGCAGCTGCTACTGCGCGCAAACATTTAGGCAAAGCACATGCAACAGGGTTTAACTTGAAGGAAAAATAGCTGCATGGTCTATTTCTTCCTCCATGTTCCTATGTCAAAACAGCAAAAGCACATTCATGAATTTCATGCACAAACAAAACAAATGTGTTATAATTCAAAGTCGCTAAAACGGGAGCAGTGCAAGGCGCTGTGTGCAACAAAACAAATGCCTCTTGATGTTCAACAGTCCATGACACTGGATCCTGTACATGTTTAGTCGTGAGTTGTATCAAAGGTTTGACAATAAGCGAGAAATTGGGTATCCATTGTCTACAATAGGAGGCAGCGCCTATAAGCGCTCTAACTTGTTTTTGCGAGTGGCATTTTAGAAATTGCTTATATTCTATCAGGTGCTAGTTTCCTACCCTCCTTAGACAGGAGGGGTACCCAGGATAAGCTACCTCCTGTCTACAATACTGACATTTCTTTAAAAAACCTTTATGACCATGGCAGGCAAAATCTGACAATAACAATATAGTTGCATGCTTACAGAGTTCCTCCGTGGGAGCTTCTATAAGCAAATCATCAATATATTGAATCAATATAACAGATTCAGGCAATTTCAAGGAATCCAACTGTTCCTTAAGTTTCCTACTGTATATGTTTGGGATTTCTGTATAACCTTATTGTATTCTAGTGAAAGTACACGCTCTCCCACCGAGGGGGAAATCAAACAAGAATCTGCTTTCTGAATGTAATGATATACTAAAAAATTCATTTTTTAAGTCAATTACTGAAAAATATTCTGCAAATGGCGATATCATGGTAAGAATGGTAGTAATGCCTGGAGCTATTGAGAACGGAGGTACTACCGTCTTATTAATCGCTCTTAAATCAATAAAAAGACGATATGGTAGACCTGTGTCCCCTTTTTTAAAAACAGGTAAAATGGGGCTATTGTACAGACTCCCCGTTTTTTCTTCTACAATTCCTTGTCTAAGTCTGAGACAATTGTTTCAAGGGCTGAATAACCTTCAGGGGATACCTTGTACTGAGGAATATGCAGATAAATGGCTCCCTGTCAAATTCATATTTTCACTGGGGAAATACCCATAAGCCCAATGTCATTATTCAATACTGCCCATAAAGTATCAGGGATGTTATCAAACTCGAGTGGCAAAGTTTTGCTAAAAACGGATTCGTTTTCGACAGACACACTGTAATGTGTACTCCGTCTGGTGTACAATAAATAGTAGCACACAACTTTTTCAAACAATTTAACCCCAACAAATTTTCTCCACACTGTGTAGTTAATAGCTAGAAATCGGTGCTCCGGTCTCCCAACTCTCATGTGAACGTAGGGTCCTGACTGAGTCACAGGGATGGGGATTAGTTCCATTTTCATTTGAGGGATGTCCTATTCTGACAAATCCCAAGAGAAATCATTACTATGTATTGATTAGTGGCAAAAGACTCATTTGAATTATCAAAAACATTGGGGTTAATAGGGACTGTAGTAATTGTTACAGGGCCAATCGCCAGCCCAGATGGTACCTATCCACCCCTACTTCCTACCTGTCCTCCTGACATCCTCTTCCCCTTTTTGATATGTTCTGCTTCACCTATTGAACAAGGTTGGACACTGTGCGCTCCAGTTTCCCTCCTCTTTGCAATATGCACACTGATTAGGCCCTGGTGGTACAAATGGACCAACACCTCTTCCTCTTGAACCAATAAGCAGCCCTCCCCTCGTTCCCTGTTCTACTTGCTGTATTAATACTCTTGTTTTAAGATTCACTCTCTTCTTTTCTGATTTCTCTTTCTTCACATTTACTCAAGTTTCATAATACTGAGCCATATGCATATGGGGTTTTAGTCTGCCAAGCACTTTCTGATTGCATTATAAGAACGCCAATTTCAGGTAACAATTGGCGGACAAATTTATCTACAAATAATTGTTTCCCTGGCGACGTAGTCATTTTTTGTCCTGAGAAATCAATAAATACTTGCACAAACCTATTAAAATATTCAGTTACCCCTTCAGTTTTATTCTGGACACAGGCAGCCAGCTTATCCCTATTAATCTTTTTCTCTGGTACTCTCCTTTTGAGCTAACTATCAGAGCGGGAAGGTTAAGTACTGCCGGAGTAGGCCTTTCGCCAGCTGTCTTATTAGCGTCAAGCTGAAAAAGTGCATCCCATGTCCTCCCCAAATTTGCGGGCGCAGTGACATTGCTAATTGGTGTCCAAATATCTGATGGCACTATTACTGAGAACAAAGTTTTCAAATTCCTACTGGTGAAGACAGAGTTATTTAAAACGGCCTCCAATTATTTATAAAACCCACGGGGATATTTCCTAAAATCAGGGATTGTCTGTTTTAATATGTTTAATTCTTGCCTGAAAAAGGGTACGTGAACAAATTGGGTATCCTATTTAGCAGGCTGCATAATTGGCTTCCATTGATTATCAAGGACAGGGCTTCCTTGAGCATCAAGCGTAGCCTGCTGTAGTATATAAACAGGTGGCACCTCTCGCATAGGGAAGGCAACTAGGTAGTTTTTGTAATTTGAATAGTGCCGTTAAATGAATGGGTAGCTCAGGGATACTCATTATGCATGCATTAGCTATTATAAGTTTCAAGTGTTGCAACTCCGCAAACTTTTCTAACTCGCCTTCCTCATTCTGTTCTATAATTGCATCCAACATTACTTTCATAGCATGCATCTGCATCTGGGGGACATACTGATAAAAAAAGTACTGCAAGTTACTAAAAGAGGGGTCAAAGTGGTGGCCCATCTAAAAGCGGTACGTGGTATTAACAGTAATTCTTCATCTGACACACAAGATTCTTTACATGCTGTAACAATAACAGGTTGTTGGACATATCCAGAAGTATTAGTTTCAGTTTCTAATTCCAATCGGGTTTTCTCTAGTCCCTTCATTTCATCAAATATCTCCCAAAGTCCTTTAACATGTGAAAAGGCATCCTTTTCCGTATAACAAGAGAAGGCGGCTAAATTTGAATCTTGTAATTCCCTAGGAACCGCCGAAGGCAATTTTTGTTCCCACTGTATTCGAATCTCATCATCCAAATATTCTAACAAAATTGGTCGCTCAAGACCTTGGGTTTCAAGTACTTCCTCAACCCCATTCTGTCTGACTCCCCGCGATACTAAACAAACAGCCTGCTCCCTTTATGTCCTGCTTTGAGTAGGCATTAAATCGGCTCGTGTATTCTTAATAAAAGGTTCTAATTTCCGTGCCTTTTCTTTAGTCAACGGGCCATGTATATATTCACTGGGAGGATCTAGACTGGCAACTGATACATCATTCTATATTGAGGAGGGCTCATTTAGGGGATCAGGGAAAATGGGAGGAAGTAAATGGACTCTGTGGTTGACCATATGGAGGAAAAGGAGGCGCAGAGGGAAGGAGATGTTGGCAAGGGTTATTAAGGATCTGTTCTATTAGGGATCTTGGGTAGTAGTAGGTATAACGGCATACATTCATGTTATTTGTAGCTGACAATCTCTGTCTATCTCTTTATCAATTTGCTTATATTTTTGTTGATCATGAACCAAAGCTTTATCAGCCTGTGACATGTCTTCGAGCAAATTTCTGTTTGTGTTCGATCTTTTGCTTGGCTTCCTTGCGGCAATCGCAGAAAACATCAAAGGCGGAGGGTCTAGCCTTATTCTTTAATAATACAGATTCTAAATGCTTAACTATAGATACATCAAAAGAGCTATTTTCTGGCCATCGCAAGCTAGGCACATCTTTAGTCATTTTGTGCCATGAACTGTTAAATACAATCGCCCCTAACCCGTATTTGACATACATCTCGTATGACAAGTTGTTTGCAGAGCAACGCAACAAAGTCCGGACCAACATTTACGAAGTTTACTGGGAGCAGATGGCATAAAATGTTCAGATTTTTCCTGGCAAAAGAAGGTATTTGCAAAAATCTTTGGTTTAACCCCACCAACCAAGTCTGTTACCTACCAAACAGCTATACTTACTAACAAAGTTCTGTCTCAGTTGTTCTATGTGAAATATTGCATGCAATTCGAGGGCCCCAGCCGGGAGAGGGCATCTATGGAGAGAAGTCTGCCAATGGAGGTTAGTGTCAGCTGCAAGTAAATATGATGGCAGGGATCCCCGAAACCAAGCAGTCCATTCAGCAGGTTCCTGTCTGTCACGTCTAGCCAAGGTGCCCTCATCCTCGGTGGGGTCTCACGTTGGGCACCGTTTTGAGACTTCTAAGCACTATAATTCAAACAAAGTAGAGTATCTGATACAGAGTTTCAAAATGCAAGATAAGATTTATTTTGCACATATACACTCGGGCAGACTTCAGGTTCATCCACGGCCAGTATTTCATGGAGAGTGGAGAAGTGAAGTGCCCGACTAGTACACAGCTTCTCCTTTTATAGAAAAAAATGAAGCCTGAATCAGCATAGGTCATTTTGTTATTCATTTGCAAGAGATAACACAAATCTGTTCAGACTTCATACATAATCCCCAGATGGCAGAACACATTGCATATTCAACAGATGTTATTGTTATACCACTTTACTTATGGCTTTAATTTCAAGCTCTTTCTGCCAATTCACGGACGGTGACTTACGTTTGAGGCCTTAAATATAGAATCCACTTGCCCTCCATTCGAACAATGGTCACACTATTTGTAAAACCTTAAAAAGATACCTTTTGTGCGTTTAACAAAGGGGAACGGCAGAACACTATGACTCAATGTGTAACTTACCTCTGCTTGGTGCAGTCAGCGTTTACATAGCATTTAAAGAAGAACATAGAGCCATATTGGAACAGGCTAACCTACTTCGCTAGATAGAAGGACCTGTCCTTAATGTTTTGATCTAAGTTTATCAGTGAAGGCCAGCAAGCTAAAACATGCCCTCTACACGGACCCAGTCTTTTCTTGTAATGACTGACAGAGGAAGCCAAGAATACATTTCTATTTTGTTTCTACTCAATGACTGACAAATGCAACCCCATTTTAAATATTACTTAAATAACTGGATTTTGACACGGAAAATGGATTAGCGTAGGGCTAAGAAAGATGCATGTTATTATTATATTCTAACACGATGAGTATCCTCTGCTAATAGTACAGTTTTCTGTCCCAATCTACCCCAGTCAATTATTTTTAAGCCTCCTAATGTTGTCATATAAATACAGTTTGATCCGCTGTACTATTTTGGGTAGGAGCTTGATAAGATGAAGAGCTAACATTCTTGCATATATTTTACCATCTCTATTGAGAAGTGATAAAGGCGGTGTGCAGCACAATCACCTGGATCTTTTCCAGGCTTAAGTAATCGGTTAGCTGTTGACTATGCCATATCATGTGTGACCTCTCCTTATTAGAGTATTGCGTTAATATGTTTTGTTAGCGGCCGAGTCAGTGGCATTTTGAAAGATTTGTAGTAGCGGTTTGTAAACTTATCTGGATGTTTTAGTATTATTCAGAGACAATAACTCTATTGTCATTCCTACCTCTTTGGGAGTTGTAATCCCCTCAAACCATCTTCTCTGGAAATTCTTTATTAGTTAACCCATTCTAAAAATGTTTATTTATCTGGGTTCAGCTTAACACCTTCATAATATTCTTGTAATATGACTGATTTCCAACTTATCCAACTGTACCTTTTTTTTTTAGTACCCCCAAAGTCATTCCTTAACCCACAGATATAGTTTTACGTTCCCAGCTTGTGAAGTTTTGCTGCTAAGTAGTGATTCACTTTTTTGCCTTTTTATATTGTAGGATTATTTGGTTTGTTGTGCTGACCTATCGGCCAAATGGGCTTCTAATTTGGTCAACTTTGTTAGAGCCCCAACTGCTTTCAGAGATCCCCATGTTTGTATTTCGCTTCGACCTCTTTAACAATCTGTTCCTGAGCAATATGCGTGTGTTCCCTTGTTTTGAAAAAATGCAACAGTCTTGCATATAAGTTCTCCCCTACTTATGCCCTTAATTGTATCCCACTTGGTTCTCCAATCCATTCCCTCTGCATCATTTTCTATTAAATTCGCTCTGGAGTACCTGTGCAGTATGATTTCGAATTACCACATCTCTTAAAATTACGTTATTCATGCTTCATGCGTTTCTTTTCTCTAAAGGTGTACTGGACTCGAAACAAGAGCGATGCATGATCTGACAAAAATAATTTGCCTGTTTCTTTTTATAGTACTCCAGGGATGAACATTGCTGAGACTAGAATCATGTTAATTCTCAAAACTCCCCTATCTACTGAAGAATAGTGTGTGTAATCCCTCTCCTCCCATTGTTAAAAAATGCTATGTTTATTTCACTAATGGCTCACCAAGTACCCATGCGAACACAGATCTATCACGCTTAACTAGTGGGGTGGGGTAAACCGTTTTGTCATTCTCAGGATCCATTACACAATTTAAATCTCCACCAATCACCACTTCACCTTCACGAAGGCCACACAACCTTCCTAACAGGGCAGGAAAATATTGTCCTTTATTTTCGTTTGTAGCGTAGGACGATAATGTAAAGAGTTGTTCATTAAGAATTTGGTATCTACCTTCCAGGTCCCTGAATATGTATTGCTTAACAAACCTTTCCCCTCCTTCCATCCGTGTAGATTCCTGTGAGCGGTCAGGAATGTGGGACAGACACATTTTAGAGGGTTTTTCAAACAATGCCATTTTATTAAACCACAATTGTAACTCTAGCACCTCCCTCCCTTGCCTTACTCTTAACAGGGATTTCCCTGCCTAAAGAAACTAAGGAAAAACACTAACAAAGCATTTCTGGCCCTCACACTCATATGTTTACATAAACAATTAAGTATATTGCAATTGGTAAGATAAGCATTTAGATTTGTAACACCTTTACGTTCTGTGTTCATAACCTGAGTGAATTCCCCTTCCTCAGGTTTTAAGTTGGTGAGGTCCAACACAAAACAACAAGGAAATCCAAGGTTGAAACAGAGTTCCAACACAGCTCTTGATAAAGTTTGTTTGCTTGAATGAAACGTCCAACTCTGCACAATTCAACTCAGAAAAGACCCTTCTCCAGGAAATATAGTTCAAGAGGTTCTTTAAACAGTATGTAATGCTTCTCCTGCAGTGACACGTAACATGATAACTTCTTGACTCAGAAATATCACAGTGCTTTCTTCTTGGCACCATGAAACATATAAACTTCCCCTAAGACTCTCTTCAATTTTGTTCCTCACAATGATCTCCTCTAAGCACCATGAAACCACAAAGTTTGCTCCACAGTGCTTTCCTCTTGGCACCATGAAACACAACAACTTCTACTTCCACGGGTTGATCCACTCGGTCTTGTAACTCTTCTGTCTGGTCCACTCTCCTGCCAGACCTAACTTCTTCAAGTGTTATACCATAAGGTTTTCAATTCTATGCTTTTGAACACAGCAACTTCTTCTGCTTCAAACAACTGTCAACATTTCTGTACAAAGTTAATGCAAAGACACGATTTTCACCAATGCCCTTTTTAGCTCTACTAGACAAGCGGTGTCTTTGTCTCCTGTTTAACACCACCTTCCTTCTAGGGCCACTTTTCAACCACTCTTGTCTCTGGTTAAGACACCAGCCTAGTATTTTCAATTCAATTGTGAATTCCTGATCAGTAGATGGTTCTTCCACACCATGGTCTTCCATTTACAAGCTCTACCTGTAAACATGTTAGATTGGCCCCGTTTCCTCTGGTAGCAATCGTTATTCCCAAAGGAACCTTTAGTTCAGTTTCTTTTGGCTGAGGGGAATGCTTGTCCACCTCTTGGCTTAAAGTAATGCTTGTTCATACTTTTCTATGCACCTTATTGAAGTTTAACACATGGTTTTACAAGATACAATGCTGTCTGGTCTTTACCAAGGCTTGGTCTTTGTGTTAAAGTTACTTTTAAGTGCACGCGACCATAATTAATGTTGTTAAAGCTGTTTTTATAATGTACAAGGTTTAAAACTTAATTCCACAGCGTATTGGATGGGCATCATGAAGCAAGACACAGACAACAGATTCAGAATTGAAATAAAACACTTTATTAACTTAAAGGTCAGGATGGAGAAAGGCCCAACTTGCCCTATGCTAAGGTGGGATTTCCCTACCTAAATGAAACTAAGGAAAGTCTGAGTCAAACAGTTCATCTTCGGAATCTGTCTGTGTCCAAAACCTGTACTTGCCCTTACACTGTCAAGGAGTTCCCCCCCTTCTCACCAGAGTCCGATCTTTGCTGGATTTCTTGGTCGATGCCTTCTTGCGGATGGATCTGGTCTTGAATAAGGCTGCACGAGTCTCTTCCGACTCCAGCGTGCGTTCAAAGTTCCGGGATGCAATGATCGGAATCCGGGAAAGTAAGAAGGTGCACTACACAGCACACAAGTCCAGGAAGAAGGAGGAAAGGAGAGGGACTACGACTGGAGTTTAGAAGGGGCAGAATCAGGGAAAACAATACCGCGAGCTATGGAGCACATGTATGGTCGCTACTTCGCAATAGCATTGAGACGCGCGCAGCCACGGGGGGGCGTGGTCTATTAATAGAATACGCTACATCCAACGTGTGGAGCGAGGAAGGTGTTTCACGCTGGACGGCAATGTTGGGAGTACCAGGGAGTGTAAGCCCCGCTTAGACAAGGACCTGGAAGTCCAAAAGGGGTGCGTTCTGTAGGTCATGACAGCATGCCTCCTCCGAAGACCCGTTCCTCTAGGTTTGCCCGGGTGTATGAGGTGAAGTTTTCTGAGCAGTCGAGGGGTCTTGAGATTAGAAAGTGGTTCCCAGGTTCTTTCACTAGGAGGATATCCCTTCCTTTCAACCAAGTATTGAAGCTGACCCCGTTTATACTTGGAGTCACATATTCTGGAGATTTCATATCCAGTTGGTTGTCGACCAGTACAGGAGGGGGTCTGCAGGATTTCCGGGAGGATTGCATGTAGGGTTTTAATAAGGACGTGTGAAAAACTGGGTGAATTTTCTTCCAGGAGTCCGGTAGTTTGATCCGGTATGAGACTGGATTTATAATTTCTTTGATGGGAAATGGACCATAGAACCGAGGGGCCAATTTGTTTGGCCGTAGATGTCAGGGTAGTAATTTCAAGGACAACCAGACTTGATCACCAATTACATAAGAAGGCCCTGGTCTTCTTTTGGAATCCACATACCTCTTAGTCTGTGTTCTGGCCTTCTCTAAGTTTTCTTTGGCCTCCTGGTGTACGTTGATTAGAGTTTCGATCCAGGAGTCGACAGTAGGTACCGGCGTGGGATGAGGGAGAACAGAGGGTAGAACGGATGGATGGAAACCTTGGCTACAATAAAAGGGTCTTAAGTGCTGAATGATCGGAATTGTTGTAGGCGAATTCAGCCACGGGTATCGGGAGCGCCCAGTCATACTGAACCTTGGTGGCAAAACATTGAAGATACTGTTCCAGGGTCTGATTAGCACGTTCTGTGGCCCTGTTGGTTTGGGGATGATAACCTGATGAGAGGGTGCCTTGGATTCCTAAAATGTGACAAAGATGTCTCCAGAATTGTGAGACGTATTGAGGTCCTCGATGAGAAATGATCTTGGAAGGAAGTCCATGCAGACGGAATATGTGTTCCAGAAAGATTCCAGCAAGTTCGGACGACGATGGTAACTTACACAGGAGTGTAAAATGAGCCATATGAGTGAACAAGTCAATGGTAACCATGATGGTCGTGTATCCTCGGGAAGGTGGTAATTCCACAATGAAGTCTGTAGCAATGAATTCCCATGGCCTTGTTGGAAGTGTAGTTTGCAGTAGAAGACCTGCTGGTCTCTTGTTATCATGTTTATTTTGATTACAGATAGCACAAACTTGGATGTACTGCTGTACGTCGGTCTTCATTCCAGGCCACCAAAACTGTCTTTGTATGAGGCGGAGGGTGTTGGTTATGCCACGATATCCAGAGTGAAGGGTATCGTGACAGAGGTTTATTATTCTTTGTTGTAATTTCTGTGTGGGAATGACCAGTGCATTGTCCTTAAATAAATATCCTTCCTTGACTCTTAGATTCCATTGATTCTTCCTTGAAATATCCTTCCACAGATCAGAGGATTGGGTTTGCACTCAACTTTCTTACAGGAGATTGACTGCTTGAGCTACAAAGATCGTGTGGGGGAAACATTTTAGGGTAGGCCCTATCTTCAGTAGTTACATAGTCAGGACGTCGAAATAAGGCGTCAGCAATCAGGTTTTGTGATCCGGGAACATGAGTGATGTGGAACTGGTACTGGGCAAAGAAGCAGGCCCAACGTGCCTGACGACTGTTCCTACACTCCAATGACTGTAGAATTTGAAGAATCCGATGGTCAGTGCGGACCTGAACTGGATGTCTAGCACCCAGAAGTAGATGTCGCCATTCAGTGAAGGCTTGGCGGATGGCTAACAGTTCCTTTTCCAGGACGAAGTAGTGTGTCTCACTGGGAGTCAGGGTTCGTGAAATGTAAGCAATGGGGTGTTCCAGTTTATCCTCAAATTCCTGCTTCAACACCGTTCCTATGGCGTAGTTGGGGACATCCGTTTTCACTAGGAATGGTCGATTTATATTGGGTTGGACTAAGATGGGGGCTTGCGTAAACTCTGCCTTTAAACGTTGGAATGCCTTATCTTGCGGTGTAGACCAGATAAAGGGGGTGTCTTTCTTCAAGAGAGCAACGGTCGGCTGAACGATCTCGGAAAAGGTGGATATGAACTTCCGATAGAAATTGGGAAGCCCCAGGAAGGATTTAACAACTTTCACAGACGTGGGAGCGGGCCATGCCAGTATGGCCTTTACCTTTGAAGGGTCCATACCAATTCCTTCTGGGCTAAGGATGAATCCTAGGTAGTGAACAGAAGTAACGTGAAACAAGCATTTTTCGGGTTTGGCTAAAAGTTTGTGTTCACGGAGTCGTTGCAATACTGCCTTTACGTGTTCTTCATGCTTTAGAAGGTCCTTGGAAAAGATCAATATGTCGTCCAGATGAACAGTGACGAAGAGGAATAACATGTCTATGAACACCCTATCCATGAAACGTTGAAAAACTGCGTGGGCATTAGCTAGTCCAAAGGGCATGAGTAGATATTCATAGCGACCAAAGGGTGTTCTAAAGGCTGTTTTCCATTCGTCTCCTTCCCGGACACGGATCAAATGGTAGGCACCCCGGAGATCCAACTTTGTGAATATCACGGCGCCTCTCACATATTCCAGGATATCCGAGATCAAGGGCAATGGGTACCGGTCTTTGAGGGTGCATTGATTTAAGCCACGATAGTCGAGGCAAGGTCTGAGTTCCTTGGTGTCCTTCTTGGGAACAAAGAACAACAAAGCACCCGCTGGAGATTAAGAAGGTCTTATGGTGCCATTTTCGAGGTTGGTATCCTGGTATTCCCGGAGGGCCTTCTTCTTAGGTTCGGAAAGGATGAACATTCTGCCGAAGGGAATCGCTGCTGAGGGATCTGTATCTATGGCGCAGTCTTCAGGTCTGTGAGGGGGTAAGGCCTGGACTATGGCAGTTGAAAATACATCAGCATATCCTTGATAGGCCTCAGGGACTTGTATGATATTGGAAACCATGAGTGGTGTTTGCTGGTCTCTTGGTGGTTCTTTAGGGGGTGTCAAGGAGGGATCCAGAAATAGACAGTGAGACATACAAAACTCTGAGCCTAGGAATATTGATCCTGCTGTCCAGTTGATGTACGGATTGTGCTTCTGTAACCAGGGCATACCCAATACCATGGGGTAATGAGCTGACTTAATGATGTCGAATCCGATCCGCTCTTGATGATGGTTTATAGAAAGCTGAATCTCTTTAGTCTGCAGGCTTATTGGCCCTGAAGTGAGGGGTCTTCCGTCGATGGCTTCCACCGGCTGCATGGTGCTTCATGTCTCGTATGGAATATGACTAACAACCCAATCTTGATCAATGAAAATTCCCATAGCTCCGCAGTCTACCAAGGCCAAGATGGAATAGGTCTTATTCTTGGAGGGCGATAGGAAGGCCTGCAGTATCACCAAATTGTTTTGTCCAGGAGAGTTCAAGGATGGAATTGATATGGAGCAAACATCTCTCTCCCAAAGCTCTGCTCCATCTAGGATCAGGAGCCGGCGTTTCCCGAACGCCGAGGAGGGGCTAGAGGACACTACCTAACCAAGTGTTTATCTGAGGCACAATACATGCACAACCCTGTATGGATCCTTCTCATCCTTTCTTGCGGGGTTATAGGTCCACGGAAGGCTCCTACCTGCATGGGTTCTGGTTCAGTGACTGAGCCTGGGTTTGTGTCCGTCTTGGTGGTACTCTCAAAGGACACTTTCGGAGGATTTTCTCTGGATTTTTTCTTCTCTGCCTTCCTTTCCTGGATTTGAAAGTCTATTTGCATGGCAAGGTCCATTAGTGCCTGGAATGAGTTTGGGCGAGACACTCGAGCCAACTCATCCTTAATCTCCTCATTCAGTCCTGAAAAGGGTAAAACTCGCCTCAGGGGACCAATCGGCCTCCTTGGCTAATTGCTTGAATCGGGTTACAAAGGTGAGCATATCCTGGGATCCCTGCTGGAAGTCTAACAGGCGTTCCTGGGCACTATAGACCTGCTCTGGGCGATCAAACATGGTTTTTGGTGCCTGTATGAACCCATCATAGTCATCAGGGAGGGCATCGCCGGAATTAACGAGGGGCGTAGCCCAGGTTAATGCATTTCCTGAAAGGTGAGAAATTATGAAACCCACTTTAGCTCTGGGAGTCGAAAAGTAGTAGGGCTTAAAGGTAAAGTGGATCAATCATGAATCCTGGAATCCACAAAGGGTTTTTGATGACCCATCGTATTTGTCAACTATGCCGCCTAGCAACACACTTTCTTTTGTGGCAGAATCACGGGATAGAACCAATTGTTTTCCGCTTTGAGATTCTGTACCTCGGTTGATAGTTCTTGCATGCCACGCATCAGGTCCTGAACGGCCGCTTCCATGTCCATATCGAGTTCGGTCGGGTGGCGTCTCAAACTGTCAAGGAGTTCCCCCCTTCTCACCGGAGTCCGATCTTTGCTGGATTTCTTGGTCGATGCCTTCTTGCGGACGGATCGGGTCTTGAATAAGGCTGCAAGAGTCTCTTCTGACTCCAGCGTGCGTTCAAAGTTCCGGGATGCAACGAACCAGGAATCCGGGAAAGTAAGAGGGTGCACTACACAGCACACGAATCCAGGAAGAAGGAGGAAAGGAGAGGGACTAGGAATGGAGTTTAGAAGTGGCAGAATCAGGGAAAACAATACCGCGAGCTACGGAGCACACGTCTGGTCGCTACTTCGCAATAGCATTGAGACGCGCAGAGCCGCAGGGGGCGTGGTCTATTAATAGAATACGCTATGTCCAACGTGTGGAGCGAGGAAGGTGTTTCACGCTGGACGGCCATGTTGGGAGTACAAGGGAGTGTAAGCCCCGCTGAGACAAGGATCAGGAAGTCCAAAAGGGGCACGTTCTGTAGGTCATGACACACACATGATATGGCATTTATAACGTGCCCATACACAAGTGTTTCAAGGCGCGACGAGGCAAGGGATGAGGAACAGAGGGAAGACAAAGATGAAGATCTTACTAGGCCAGGCGACATTGAGATCGCACAAGTGCAGGGGAATGAAAGTGTGTGGGGGGGCAGTGCAATACATAAGATCAACAGTAAATAATTCATAAAATAAATAAGTGCAGCCAGCTAGTGGTAAGTGCAGGGGTAAGTGCAAACATCAAGTGTCAAGAGCTGGGGGGGACTGTAGGGATACAGAAACAGCCCGCGAGTGCAGGGGTTGGCCGGGAGGCAGTGCAGGTGTGCAGCTGGTGGGGGAGGGGACCTGGGCCTGTGATCAGAGGGTAGCCAGGTGACTAGTGCAGTTTCAGTCAGGGGTTCAGCAGGGGAGAGGAGGAGAAAAGGCAGAAGCAAAGAGGGAGGTCTTGAGGTGCTTCCGGAACCGGAGTTGGTTCTCCTCAAGTTTCAGGGAGGCTGTTCCAGAGGGAGGCCCCAGCCGAAGAGAGAGATCTACCACCCACAAGTTCCATGGCACCAGGTGCCCCTAGACCACCAACCCCAAAGTAACAATTCCTGAAATGTTCAAAGAGGATGGACAGGGCATATGGTTGAATCGTCAATCGTGTGATTTGTATTGCGAGGTGCTGGAAGGGATACATTACAGTTCAAAACGAGGGTGGAGACCTTGGAGCCGGATGGTGCGGAGGGAGTGAGTGAAATGTGTGTATGAAGGTTAGAGTCCCCAGGACCTCCTGTCTGTCCGTCTTAAGGACTGCCAATCCGTACAATGTGTCGGGATGTCAGCAACCAAAAGAAAAGTTGTTCAACATAAAGTCATGAGATTCTTCCAGCTCACAACATCTTTTCAGCTTCCCTTCCCAAGGGTAAAATAGTTCCACAAAGAAAGTCTAAAAATTACCTTTCTCTGACTCAAGGTGAAATAGTGTTATTCAAGACTTGGTGCTCCCTTCCCAAAGTCTAAATAACAAAATTCAAATACAAGAGGACCTTGAGACTCCGTTCTCACTTCAACAAATGTCTCAAGGATCAAAGGGTTCTCTTCCCCACGATATAGTTTCACTGACCAACACAATTCAAAAGGAAATATCCTTGTGTTCTGAGTTTTAATTTCTAAAGTTCAAGTATTGCTGCTTTCAAATATTTGTTTCTGTAATTTGTAGCTTTCACACACATTGGTATCAATTTTTTCTTTCTATTTAATTTTTAAAGTTGCACTGTAAATCAAACTTTAGAGTCTTTTGTTCTGTAATATTATATTCACTTCAACATACTGTTTTTAGCAATATTAGCATTTAAAGCAATATTCGTTTTTTATGCCTTGAAACATGTATATGCCACAAATATGAGAAAATGCTGTCTTTCACGAAAGTGTATGTATGTTCAGCTGCGCAACGGCCTATGCTATTAAGTGGTTTCAAATATAGAGATCCGATTCCGGGCACAAAATGTCTGATTAGTGGCTAATAATATGGGCATTGTTTCCGGCGCTTTAGGAGTTTAGGATGGCTACCTTAAAATGGCGGCTTCTGTATCCTGTGGGACATATATGGTGCTTAAATGCAAAAGGAAAGGGTGGGCACCACCAAATTCAGAAGAAGGGTAAATTAAGTTCAATATTGTGATGCTGTAAATTCAAAGGAGCAGACTGTACGAAGTCCATAGAGACCTGGACTCAGTTATTGCCACAGGCGAAAAAACTGAGTGGAACACTCAGCTAAATAGTCGCTTTTATGCTGTACCCCTAGTGGGGTTTCTATAAAGTTTACAATGGTAGGGATACAACTGATCCAATGTATCGCTGCAATGTTTTCAGGCTGACATTTATGTTGAAAGTATTCAAAAGTACTCGATTGAACTTTATCAAATACGTGGTTTAATTTTTAAAGGTAGAGGTAGATCTGATGGGGGGCATACAAGAAACTCACTTCCTCAAAAGGGAAATATAGGTCCAACCTAAGCCCAGTAGAAGAGGATAGGGGAGACAACAGGAGAAGATATTCGGGTGTTGATGGTAATTGATCCCATCTGGAGACACCCAGGTATTAAGCACCTTGGGGAAAGAATAAGTATTATAGTAATCGTCGGGATAGCTATGACTTTAGAGATAGGACAAAGCTAAAGCCACCTCACAGAAATCGCAAGCCTTGAAACCCAGGAAAGACCAGAGAGCTGATAAGAAGGAAAAGAAGCAGGTTGCAGCGCTAAAAGTCAGTGATGGAAAAGGCACAGACACACAGTATAATACGAGAAACAAAGAGGATAACTGACTGAATTGAAGTTCTACTGGCCTCCAACTAGAGATTTCCATTATAAAGACCATCCATAGAGATGTATTGATGTGAATTGAAACCGATAAGCAAATTGAAATAACTACACCGACAGGACAAGTACTAGAGGACAATGATGTCTTATCTAGTGACAATCCAACTGGAAGGTGAACAACCTAAAGGAATTGAAGCCTTGTTCTGGGAGCATCTACACATAAGACAAGGGGGGTCTTCTGGCACTACAGGATTGACCACCACTCTGTCAGGGAGGCATAGAGGTGATCCTGCCTTTTCAGGAGAAGTTGATAGAGATGTAGCAAAGCAATATGCAGCCACATGGGCAGTGCAATTGTAAGAAAACCATGTGGGGTATGATATGGAGTTTCCACCTCATACCATTCCCATACATTCAGAGCCCACGCCTCAAAGGCGATATCCCACTCCACTGCCTGCTGTACCACATATTCAGAAAACCATAACTCAACTGGTGGACCACGGGGTTATAATTAAACAAGCAAGCCCTCATAATACTCCAGTTCTTCCAGTGATTAAGCCAGATAACACTTACTGTCTGGTTTTAGACTATAAAGAAGGAATGCACATGCAGGCACTGATGGAGTACAGACCCTTCACAGTTCTGGACTCTTAGACAATATTCTGAGAAAGCTACAAGTACACAGCGTTCACTCACCGTGGAAAGCATTTTCAGATGACACGACTAATGCAAGGGTACAAAAACAGTCCAGGAATATTTTCCAGTAGGATACAAAGTCTTTTAGCAGACATAGCAAATTGCTGGCAATATGTTGACGACATATACTGTACAGATGATGATTTGGAAGAGCACCTTGAGAGAGTAGACCATATAGTGCATACTCTAGCATCCAAGGGGTACATATTTAATTTTAATAAGTCTGGCACCTAGAGAGGTTACATTTTTAGGTTTTACACTTACTGATCAAGTGAGAGGGCTTTCACCCAATTTCTTGGAGAAATGTGCAAACCTGCAGAGTACCGTAGTTTGAAGCAATTACAGGCTATGTTAGGATTGTTAAATTATGGGTGAACATATGTGCCAAACTATGCAGAATTAATTAAACCACTATATGCACTATTGCGACCCAATTTCCGTCCATCAGACTGGAAGTCAGAACATGCAAATATTTTAAATCATGTATATACACTCATGACTCAGACAGGTTAATTGCAGGACAGGAACCCAGAAAAAGACTTGGAGGTTTCGTTGATGCCAGGAAAAAATGCTTATGCATACACTGTGTAACAGAGGGGATAATAGGCCAATAGCCTACAGGTCTCACATAAACACTATTACAGAGCAGAAGTTTGCGCTTGAAGAAAGGATTCTAGCGGCAGTGCCGATAATACTACAGAAAGAGCGCTCAATAGCAACAGGAAAAACCATACATATATTAGCACCAATTGCACAATTAGAAGCCACTAACCATGCTAGCCTTCCAAATTTAAAAGCACAACATACCTGATGGGTACAATGGATGTCCCCTAGGGCAGCACCAGATGTCCAGTTCCATTACAAAACGGAATTATTGCCAATGTGTAATCTTGAATGGATACTACAAAATGAAGCTGATGTTGGAGAACCAGAGATTCCATTATGGATGTATGCTCATGTATCACTGAACCATCACTGTTGGTTCAGCGATACCGGCAATAGGAACTAGGTCAAAATACTCAGCAGCTTGTTCTGTAGTAAAAGGGAGATTTAATCATCATAATGAATTTGAACCCTTAGACACCTAGACTAAACATCTAGGAGACACTTCAGCACAAGTAGCAGAATTGCAAGGTTTACTCTTGGAACTGACAAGTTGTACCGAACCAACCAACATTAATAGCGCCCGATTCAGACTGTGGTCAGAGCATTCAACACTGACTTACAATAGTGGGTGAAAAATGATTTTAAAGATTCAAAATTGGAAGCCCATTTCAACAAAGCAGCTGTGGCAACAGGTTTGGAAAGTAAGAGGGAAACTCTCTTATATGGGTAACACATACTAAGGCACATAAAACTGACCATGTGCACAGCACCGGCAATGCGCTGGGTGACTTATCCGCAAGGGAAAGGTCGACAAATTAGTAGTAGCAGGACTAACGCGCTCAACTACACACATAGAGGATGATATACAGTCTTGGCTGAAGGGTGGTTCATACCCTAAAGGTTATCTAAACACTTATGGTTACAGCAAAGAAGATAATGTAGTGCGAGTAGCAATTCATATGAAGAAAGGCAATCCCATCAGGAGGGTTCTGCCGAACCAATCTGAAAGAGAGATGATGATAACAGCAGCACATGCAGGGCTGTTATCTATGCATTTTGGCATAAATGCAACCACTCAGTTACTACAAGGTAGGTACTAGTGGTCGAAATTGAGAAAACAAGTAAAGCACTACATTGCTAATTGTACCACTTGTCTACAGGCAATAGTGGATCATACTAAGAAGCCTATAGATACTCCATTACCAAGAGCACAGGTACCTTTTGAGTGCATGTGTATATACCCTCAACGTAATGCTGATTGCAGGACAGTCGTAAAGGACTTGCGATCCTTATTTGCTATGACAGCAGTACAAACCCTCTTGCTGACAATGGCCCAGCCTTTACTGGAAAAGCAGTACAAGAGGCTGTGACTGGCATGGCGGCTAAACTGTGGTTCTCGAACCCCTTTCGCCCATCGTCAAATGGGGTAGTGGAGCTTGCAAATGGGATTGTTAGACAAGCCCTGACTAAATGCATTTTGGCTGGAGGTAGTAACTGGTAAGAACATGTACCCTTGGTAATGAGGAGCATTAATACATTGCCTCGTCAATCACAGTGCAATGGTAAATCTCCTCATGAACTCCTGTTTGGTGTCCCTATGTATATGCCTGACTTACATAATCCCTCCAGTCCCTCAACCAGGCCAGATCAGCTGCTGCTAACAAAGCTGTTGAGAGATTCTCTCCAGGAGACAACTTCAGAGCCACCTGAAGAACCGACCCTGAAAAAAGGAGACTGTAAGTTGGAGAAAATCCATGACAGAACACCATTAGGACCATACTACCGACCAGCAGTGCAAGTGATCAATGTCAAGGGAACAAGAACAGTGCTAATACCTGCTCTACCGCCGAAGAAAGGTACACACCAAGTGTCCATTGATCATCTGAAACCAGCACCTGATGGTTACTGCAATGTTTCCAAGGGAACTACAGACTCCGAATGAATGTCATGAAGAATTCTCAATGGTACCTCGAGTGATGAGAAGTGACGTGCCAAGCGTTACACGAGGACTAAATATCCGACCAAGGTTAATGACCTTATTGCATGAAAAGAGCATTGGATTAATCCAGCAAATCCAGAGACTTGTATTGGTCTACAAGATGGAAGATGATCTACATACTTTTTTGGCGCATTCTACTTTTTGTTGTGGCTAAGTCTCATAGTCTTTTATGCCACACTTAACACTGTACACTTTCTAAATTCTGTCAATCCCCACCCAGAAAGCAACCTCGTTAATTTAACACCACTAGCATCTTCACATATATTGCATGAAAGGGGTATGAAGGATAAGAGCGTAACTATAAGTATATATCCACTCCCTGTAGGCCAGTTCTGGATACCTCAGTACAGAACATTTGATGGGCCCTCATTCCAAATACAAGTACATACTCTTTCTGTAATAGATGAGTCGCGTCTCTTTACACCTAACATTGCCATATCTCAAATGTATAGGGATATGCTTAGAGCTATGCTTGTGACATTCCCACAAGAGGCGCTGTTAGATCCTGAGGATGATATTGTGGATTTACATAGCCTAGCAGAACACATCTGCTGTGTGAGGTATTATGACACCTTTCTATTTTATAAATATGAACCTATAAAATGGATAAACCGCACACACTGGGAACATTGTGCAGTACCCTTGCTAACCTCAAGTAATGAGTTCAAAGCTCAATTCTTTTATATAACTCCAGGAGTATACAAACCGGGAGATTATAGATATGAGAATCAATATGAGTTTCCTCCAGAGCCAAAAGGCAACACATTCTATTGGTCAGCCCAGTTTGTAGTGTAGGACAGGGGTTCTATAGGAACATGACGGAAGAATCTTGGAAATAAGCTGTACCATTAAACTCCACATGGTGGAGGGGGGTGAACACTGGCAGATTCAGGGAGATAAATCCCTGGACCTAGCATGTAGATTTCCCCATCTCATGTACTTTTTGAATTACACTCAATGTCAAACAACCTGCAGTAAGCATAATATCTCTTTCTATCCTGATTGTGAGTTGATAGATGGGGATTTATGAATGCTACCTATAGGGATAGTATGAAACTGAATGGTTTTAAACCAATTACATATGCTTCAGGCCGCCCAGTACTCTGGGCAGTGCAGGCTAATGTGTGTAACAAAAGAAAATGTGGTGCTAGCGTAGGTACGTACAGTGGTTGGCCAACGCACAATAACTTAGACATATGCAATTTCCATTGGTAAATTATGCCAGGTGATGTTGCACACTGCACATTTGAGTGAAGTATTATCAAGGATAGAAGCCTGGGGAAAATCGGATAATTGGACAGAAATCATGAGACTAATCTCCCAATGGGAAAATAATAGTTACAGACGAACCAAAAGAGAGGTCAGCTGTAAAAGTGATGCTGAGACATGTAGGAGAGATAGTAACACTTACACCTGCAAGGACGTGATCCTGGCTATCCAGAAAACAGAGCAAGAAGCTGTAAAAGAAGGCTTTAAAGCAGCGGATGAAAACTTCTACCAGCAACAACAGGGATTGTACATCCTGAGAGATGTGGTTACTACTGTGATGGGAACTTTGCAACATGACCTATCTGCAATCAGAAATGATCAGCAAGCGGCCCCATGCTTGACTTTAGTATCAAACTTTCTGGATACACTGACTAGAGGTGTGCCAGATTGTGCTCTAATCACATGGCCAAACCAAAGGAATGAGCTGAATCTAACTAAAAGAGCAAAATGGCAAGCTATGAAAAGGACTTTCTATACTCTACTAAGTACGCTCAGCAAGCAGTTTCTCTCATCAGCATGGTCAGACGATGTGAGATAATGGACTATTCATGGCATTTTGGACATTCCAGTAGCACGCCTTTCCACTATGTGCTGTCACGCCTTAATGAACTGGGGTACTATGCATCAAGTGGAAGGACAATGGATACGCTCCAATTATGTGGTGCCCTACACTGACTCTTGTGTTACACACAGCGATCCAACTGTGAGATTTTATGCACTAGTGAACTGTTTTGGGGCAGTAGGATTACAGTGCCAAGAAGTTGCAAGGAAAAATCCTTGTAGCCAGACAGTTCAAGATGAATGCATGTTGCACGCAGACAAAATGGGAACATTCTCAAGTAGAGCACATCTACTGCCAAATGGATCCTACGTTGTACAATTCAACACTTCGTGCTGTAATATTCCAGGAGGAGTACCAACTCTGATAACCGTCACATCAACAGTCAAATGCTGTGGATATGTGCTAATGCCGCCAGTGCAGGTCAAGCCGACTCAACTAAAATGGCCAAAGCTCGTGCTTCAACAGATGGATTTCCCCGTTCTTACACTCAGGTTGGTCGAACTCAGTAAAATGAAAATCATCATTAATAGCACAGCGCAGACCTTTGAAGAGGCATCATCAAATGCCATACACTTGACTGAGAATCTTTTGGCTGCTAAGTCATCTTGGGGCGAGGCCCTGAGTGCATTACTTAAAA
The DNA here is from genome assembly GCF_040938575.1 of Ambystoma mexicanum. NCBI lineage: Eukaryota > Metazoa > Chordata > Amphibia > Caudata > Ambystomatidae > Ambystoma > Ambystoma mexicanum. The sequence continues at coordinate 424,953,151 of NC_090940.1, read as the reverse complement.
GCTCTTCATTTGAGGGGTTTGTATCAGTCTTGAACAGTATCACAGACTGGGCATCGAGCGCCATCAGTACAACAGGAAAAGGTGTACTTAGACTGATGTCTGCAATTGCAGCTAACCTCTCACCTTTGTTCTACATTGCTTTGGTGGGGGGAGTGTTGTTATTGGTACTCTTTGTGTTGCTAAGACCCTGACGAAGTAATGGCTGCTTTTCCTGGAAATGCATTATGAAGTTAACAGCTACGCAACCTTAAGAAAACCTGTGCAGTTATTGGATATGAAACCATCCAAGAGTTTAATGAAACTTTCATGTTCTCCTTAGTACGCATGCGGGGAAGGCATACATTTGTTGCAGACTGTTGTTTCTGCTACGAAAGGATCTTTCTAGTCCCAGAAGTGTGCAGCCAACAGCCTTACGACTCCAAGCTCAGACGCAGGCATAGAACTTGGCTCTCTCAGCAGCGTGATCAGTGTGCTGCTCAAGTTCTATACCCTGAAATCTTTTGTTCAGCCTTTGTTGCTGAAGGTTATCCACTCTTTCCTGTACAGGAAGCTCATGATGGGCCAGAGTTGCAGCAAACAGGAGAGACGGCTACCGAGCAGACACTCACCACCGAGCAGACGCTCACCGAGCTTCAACCAGCGGCACCAGAAGGATACCCATGTGGCAATGAAGCCTCTGTTTCAGCCAAGGAGTTCAGGGGCCAGGCTTTGTGTTCAACATTGATGGTGCACCATGGCATGGCATCACACCAGTAGAGGTCGCAGCTTGGCTTCTCGAGATTGCCTCTTCATCCTAAAAACTGTCCATGGGCAAGAAACGGATACTATGCTTCGGGAGTAAACAGGGCCCTATGGAGTCCACCTATTGTGAGAAATCCACAAACATTGGTCATCATACTGCATTGCAGGTTGTGTAAGAACTTCCCCTACGTCACACCTGAACAGATTATGATGGGTACTGAAAAGAAATATTGCTTTCCGACTTTGCAGCCTCGTACAGCGCCATCATTTACTTCTTATGGATAGGGGAGTTGGCTGAACTTGGAACATATGCACATTGAGGTTACAGTCGGTAATCTTGGAACGCGTATCCTGACATTTGATGAATCTGCATCTGCAAGTTCACATGCTTGGGTGGTGTACTTCTGCACAAAACGTTTGATTGTTGGTTAAGGGCATATGAAATGGGAGGGGGATTAGAGAATTCCTTTTTATTGGTATATGATTATGTCCTGTCAGAGTGGGTTTGATGCAGCACCACATTTCCACGCTCTGTACGGTCTATTGCCTTTGAATAGTGCTGATTCAGATGATTAAATGCATTTTTGCTTGCTGTATGTTTTTCTTTAGCATCGACCCGTGTCTCATCTCAACATTGGCGGTTGTTACGTATTCCAGCACTTTTAAGCAATATTGCCATTTTAAGCAATATTCGTTTATGCCTTGAAACATGTATATGCCAAAAATATGAGAAAGTGCTGTCTTTCACAAGAGTGTATGTATGTTCAGTAACGCAACGGCCTATGCTATTAAGTGGTTTCAAATATGGAGATCCGATTCTGGGCACAAAATGTCTGATTAGTGGCTACTAATATGGGCATTGTTTCTGGCATTTTAGGAGGTTAGGATGGCTACCTTAAAATGGTGGCTTCCGTATTCTGTGGGACATATATGGTGTCTGCCAAATATGGAGACCCACCTTCCTAGACAAAGTTATGTGTGAACATGTGAGTAAGCTTAGCTGGCTTTCAGCCAGGACAGAATGACAAACTTGGCAAAACATTGTGACTTGGCTGGATTCGAGCGAGGACACATTGTGTTGGTCTAAACCCAGCCAGGACTTCTTGACTAAATTGGCTGCTGCCCAAGCAGGGTGAGTCATCCGGCGATCCTTGCGGGGACTATAAATTAGCAGCGCTTGCGCTAGAAAGCTAAGACGCTGAGGACGGAGATGACAGGCGGCGCGTGTGTGGTTCACAGCAGCGTGATTAACTGGGACAGAGTTCAAGTCAAAGCATAGCGCTTAGATGTAAGTGTTTATGATGGAGAGATGATTTTACCTTATGCAATTATGCTATGCACTGTGATTGAAGCCAAGAAATGAAATAATGCAAAACGAGGAATGTTGGTTTTTATATGCAACCATTTTACTAATAATAATTTCAGCTTATTTCTGTAATATCGTTTTATTCATGATAATGAGCTTCTTATATAGAAGAATAAATAACCTATGAAAATAACCCCATGAGTGAGTCTATGCGTATAATGTAATTCTGCTATACTTTGAACCTAAGTGCCCACATAAAATAAATCCTGTCTAGTCAATTTACGCTGTGCTCTGCGAAGAACAGATGGCCGCAGTTTAAGCAGAGAATTCCAATGAGCAGGCTGGCCTAAGAACCGTGGTATCATTCTCGGGTGTCCCCGGAGACTACAAGGGTAGGGTGGGGCTCTATATTCATGTCCCTAGGAATGTGAAAGCGTGACAATACTGTGGTTTGTATATTCCTTAAAGTTATATTCATTTCAAAACTCAACATATAGTTTAAGTATTGTTGAAGTTATGTTCCCTTTTTGTAGTCATGTTTTGGTTCTGTTTATTTGCAATGCTTTGATTCAGTTCGGTATTCAATAAGTATTAGTTTAGCTAGTGGCTTATTTTCGCTTTATCTGCTATTAAATATGAATTCATTTTGCTTTAATTGAATTGCCTGGTGTTCATCAGAGACTTTCGAAAACATGGTCGTTTGAGAGACACAACCACTCCGATACAATGTATTCCTGAATAACACAGTTCACGCGCTCGCGCACAGGGTTTTACATTCATTAGAAACTCACTGGTCACTTTAACAGTTCGGGCTGCAGCGCGGATCACACAGCCCTCTATATTTGCCGTCAGGGCTCCAGCTACTGCCCCTATGATACTCCTGTGTTCTTTCCACACAGGGGAACAAGCATCTTGAGCATAAGGGAAACGGACAGCCTTTCCACACGGCTCTCTTCTCCCCCTTCAGCATGCTCTAGGGAGTCCCCACTCCCACGCTTCCGTGAACTGCCTCTATCTGTAGTTCCAACGTCTCAGCCTCCTGTTGCGGTCTACCCTGCTGGGCTGGTCTCCTTTTGTACACCTGCAGCCCTTGGCAGGCTGCAGGTGTGACTGTATAATTAGTTCTGCCTGACAACAATCAAAGGGACCTTCACAGTTCCTAGCAGGCATCTTCCTCGTCCCAGCACCAGATTGGTAAGAGTCTAGTCTTCATTGCTCTTAGTTGTCTCTTCTTCGTCAATTGTGGAGAAATGAGGGAAACTGGCTTATAACAGCCCATAAAGGTTGGGGGTTGGGTTGGTTATCAATAGGGAAAGGGGGATACCATGTTGCCCAAGGGCATCCCACTTCCAGTCTACAAGGACCCTCAACCCAGGTGATCCTACCTCGTTTCTCTGCACCTAGGGTTGGGATCCAATAGCGATGGCCTTTTCCTGGCCATCTGCTCAGAGGATCCAAGTGTTCTAGGAGTGATAATACCCTCCAGGTTCTCATAGTATTCGCTTATTCGAGAGTGCTTCATTTGTTGCGCTCCATTGTCTGACACGCTCCGGTCAGCTTTAATTAATTTCACTCCTTCGTGAGTAAAAAGCAACTGATTACAGTCGCCCGCCTGCACGCCTGAGGGCTTAGGTATGCATGAAAAACACTCACCGGCTCCTTGGCTTCAGTCACAGGCTGCACGGCTTCTACCACAGGTGTTTTCTCGAATGGGCACGTTCCTCCCTGCAAGCTGCCTTTGGTCCCACCCTTTAGGGTCAGAGTTCGGCTCACTACAACCCCCTGGAGCATGCCAGCCTCCAGACACAGTCTGCTGCACGCTTCTTGCTGCAAAAACTCTGCACTCAGGTTCACATGGGAGAAAGCTTTCCGGCTTACCGCTGCGCAACCTTTGATATCCAGACTTTGGGGGAGGGGGAAAGGACCAACTCAGGATTGGAAACTGGAATACGTGGATGGTAAATCCTGGGATCCCTGCTTTCCTCAAACTTGTGTGGATTTCACCAGCTATGTGTTTCCTTCTGCCACCTCTTCCTGCCCCACCAAGTATTTCTGCTACTACTCCAACCACGACTGCATCTACTTGCCTGCACCTGAGGGAGCTTTTTAAGCCTCCCAACCTCCTTCAGGTGCCAGCTGTTAAGCCTAATTTCCTGACCTTCAGGCCTGCACTGCTGTTCAGCCCTCTTCAATACTCTTGGAATTATGGGACTTGAAGTCCCGAACAGAGCATTTAGAATTATGAACTTTTTATTTGGCAACATGCCATTAATTAGGTGGGATTACGGGGAAAGTTATATATGGGGCTATCCCAGTCTGCCTGACCTGGCCCTCCCCTGCTCCCCATATGATCCTCCCACAGAACACCACCCCTAGGGTCTGGATCAGGAAGCATCTGCCTTTCGTTGGCCACATGAGAAGGGTCCTAGGCCAGGTTTGTGGTGCGGACCGTAGTTGATTCATCACATACCCTCTATTCTTTTGACCCAATGGAGGCAACATATTGTATCATGTACAATCTGTACTTTAGCCTTCCTTCATCCTGTCCCAATAAATGTGATTCTTTCAAGAAGACAATTGAGTTCAGCCTTCGTATTGTAGAGTATCTCTTTGGGGACAGGGGTTATGTGGAGGAGTTAAGACCCCAAACATTCAGGGTCACAAAATGTCATTGACCACAGATATCGTTTTTTCATTTAGACATCTTATATCTGAAATGGAGTGTATGCAACTTGACTTTTCCCTTTCTTCCCATGTCGACCCAAAAGAAAAGGAAACAAGAACAAAAGATATGATATGGTATGATATGGCATTTGTAACGCACCTATACACAAGTGTTTCAAGGCGCGACGAGGCGGGGGGGAACAAGGGGAAGACAGACAATGATCCTACTAGGCCAGGTGTCATTCAGATCGCGCAAGTGCAGGGGTGGGGGGAAGGGAAAAGTGCAAGGGGAAGGAGAGGGGGGGAAGTGCAGTACAAGGTAAGTAGCGTAAAAAATAATAAATAAGGCCAGCTGGTGGCAAGTGCAAGGTAGATGCAGAACAAGTGCTGGGAAGGGGGGGCTGTAAGGATACAGCGACAGTCCCGCAGTGCAGGGGGGTGCCAGGGAGGCAGTGCAAGTGGAGAGTGGCTGGGCCCTGGAACAAGGTCACTGAGAGTGGCCCAGTTGCAGATTCAGAGCAGATTCAGTGAAGAATTAAAGCTGTTCAGCAGGGGAGAGGGAGAGAGAAAGCAGAAGCAAAGAGGAAGGTTTTGAGGTGCTTCCGGAACCGGAGGTGGTTCTCCTCAAGTTTCAGGGAGGCAGGAAGGCTGTTCCAGAGGGAGGCCCCTGCTGCAGAGAGAGATCTACCCCCAGCTCGTTGCTTCGAGAAGCGGCTGACCCCGAGGGAGTTGGAGACGGATGAGCGAAGGGCTCGGGAAGGAAGATATTTAGGAAGAGAGAGTTGAAGGTATTTGGGCCCCAGGCCCCAGAAGGCCTTGTGGACAATGCAGAGGGTTTTGAACTTAATCCTCGCAGCCACTGGGAGCCAGTGTAGAGATTTCAGTCCTGGAGAGATACGATCCCTGGGCTTGAGGCCAAGGACAAGACTCGCAGTTCTGTTCTGGATGAGTTGCAGAGGGCGGAGAGTGGAGGCAGGCAGATTAAGATAGAGGCTGTTACAGTAGTCCAGCTTTGAGAGAACCAGGGCTCGGGAGACAGGGAGCTTCTGGGGGAAGGAGAGGAAGGGAAGAATACCTCTGAGGAGGTGCAGCTGGTGGTGTGACTTCTTAGAGACGTCTGATATATGAGGGGAGAAGGAGAGTGTGGAGTCGAAGATGACCCCGAGGTTTTTTGCCTTGCAGGTAGGAGCAGGAAGGGGGCCAAGGGAGGCCGGCCAGAGAGCTGCAGGGAAGGAGGGAGTGGGTGTGCCGATAAGTAGAATCTCAGTCTTACTTGCATTAAGGCAAAGGTCATTGGCGGCACACCATTCCTGGATACCAGACAGACAGTCAGAGATGAGGGAAGGAGAAGAGGAAGCCAAGGGTAGCCTGAAAATGAGCTGGGTATCGTCCGCATAGCACTGGAAGTTGGGGCAGAGAGCGGCGATGCGGAGGGCAAGGAGTGCCAGATACTGGTTGAAAAGCCAGGGAGAGAGTTTAGATCCCTGGGGAACACCACAGGAGGAGAAAAAGATGTCAGAGAGGAAGGACCCCAGTTGGACCTGGGACGGTCGATTGGAAAGGAAAGAGGTCAGCCACGCCAGAGCCTGACCAGTGATACCCAGGTTATCACGGAGACGGTTGAGCAGGATGGCATGGTTGACAGTGTCAAAGGCAGAGGAGAGATAGAGTAGAATGAGAACACACGGAGTGTTGGAATCGAGGTTCGAGAGCAGGTCCTCACGGATGTTCAGGAGAGCAGTTTCCGTGCTTCTGGCAGCTCTGAAGCCAGATTGATGGTCATGAAGACTACCAACAGATTCAGTGTGGAGGTTAAGCTGGGAGATGGCCAGTTTCTCCAGGAGCTTGCCCAGGAAGGGAGTAATGGAGATTGGGCGATAGTTAGCCGGGCAGGAAGGGTCGGAAGAGGGTTTCTTGAGGAGGAGGTGCACAAGGGAGTGCTTGAGGGGGGAAGGGAAGACTCCAGAGGCGAAGGAGTGGTTGCAAAAATCAGCCAGGGCAGGAGCCAGGGAGTCGATGTGGTCCTTGATGGTTTTGGAAGAACAGGGGTGAACCTGTTTAGACAAGACTTTCATAGATCGGACTTGTCTGGAAACCTCGTCAGCAGAAAAAAGTGGAAAGGCAGAGAAGGAGGGAGGAGGGGTGGCTGCAGAAGGGCCAGAGGAAGAGCCGGGAAGAGAGGGAGGGAGGTGAAAGGAGGAGAGCGAGGACAGGATGTCCTGAGTTTTTGAGATGAAGTGAGAGGCCAGTGCAGTGCAGAGGGCCTGGGAGGGGACAGGAGAGGTAGAGACTGCAGCAGGGTTGTCCAGCTCCTTGCAGATTTTAAAGAGTTCAGCCGAGTTGTTTGATGCCTCAGAGATGCGGGCTTGGATAAGGGCTCTCTTCTTGGTGAGAACGGAGAGCCGGTCTTGCCTTTGGAGCAGGCGGCAGGCCAGTTTGTCAGAGGATGAACATGAAGCACGCCATTTCCTCTCTGCCACCCTGCACTTGCGTTTTAGGGTGATGAGATCCGAGTCATACCAGGAGTTACATTTGGCTTTGGGCTTCAGGCGGATTCTCATGACGGGGGCAAGGATATCAAGAGTATTAGATATAGCAGAGTGGAGCATGGAGAGGGCTGCGTCAGGGTGGGAGTCAGCCGAAGGGGGAGGCGGGGGCGAGAAGGTAGCTGCAAAAGCCTCAACTAACACGCGCTTCATGGGTCGGATGACCGAGAAGGTGGGTGGTAGTGAAGAGGTTGGCTTTGCCTGTGGGGTAGGGAGGGTGATGTGGGAGGATAGGAGAAAGTGATCACTCCAGGAGAGAGGAGTGGAGAGAGGGACGGAGAGGGGAAGGTCAGTGGAGATCAGAGCATCAAGAGTGTGCCCTGCAGAGTGAGTAGGCCCAGACGGGAGAATAGAGAGTGCGAGAGAGTCGCAGAGGTCGCAAAAGAGACCAGTGGGGGGACAGGAGGCATCGAGGTGGATGTTGAAGTCACCAAGAAAGAGGAGTTGAGTGGTTGAGGACAGGAGTGAGGAGGAGAGGTCAGCCCACTCAGAGAGGAAGGAGGAAATTTGACCAGGTGGCCGATAGATAGTAGCCACGGTAAGGGAATGGCTAGGAGAGAGAGAGAGAGAATCGGCAGACAAGACATTCAAAAGAGGAGTAGGTCTGCGTAGGAGTGACAGATAGATAAAGACAGATAAAGAGATATACATATAAATCCAGAATCATAATAACACTTCATCTTCTCCTCAAGTTTTGCCTTTTGACCCTTCCATATTTGTTCAAGTAATTTGGGGACCTGTTTCCTGTCAGCCCATCTAGTCTTAAGCCTCTGTCACCCTTTTCCCAAATAACTCTTATGCCCCACCCCACCCCGGATCTATGGTAAAAACAAACTGCTTATATTGTCCACATATATATAGCCATCAATCGTTTCCATGGTTCCCTTATCACAATCCTACCTTCAAGCTTCTTCAAAGCAACTAGAGAGTTAGACTATGCCATGTAAAACTTACCTGATTGGCCTTGCTTTATATAGCTTCCTTTACTAATCGGGATCCCTCCTCTTTTCCTCTACTTTTAGGGTTTAAACATCCTCTTTTCCATCTTTCTCTTTCACTCAGATGCTTTTGTCTTCTCTCATTCCCTCTACCAAGAGAGGAGTCACTCAGCGTGTTGGTTCCTTTTATGTTAATTAAATCAGTGACCACCTATCTTTTAGTAGTGTTATAGGACTTTCCTACATATTCAAAAATCAGTCTCCATGGGATGCGCCATCTGTATCTTACATCGTCCCATGACTGATCTAAGGCTTTTTCCTCTTTTGCTCTAACCCAACCATCTTCTGTGACCACTCAGACTGCTCATGTGCTTATTCACATGTGTTTTCGACCGCCTCTAACCTTTTTTCTGCTGCTAACACCTTTGTCCATGTCCACTATCGACTTTGATGGATTTGTGGTACTGTCCTTTATTCTTCTTTTGAGCTCCAATACCATGAGCTGCAAGTCAGCCTTTGTGGCTGGGATATCGTCCACTTTAATTTGTTCTTGCAGAGTATGGATTTGGGCCACCATTTTTTTTTTCTGGACCTGTCCTGGGCACAGCTTAATTTGCAGACTCCATCTTTAAACCTGTGCCAGGATCGTATGTCAATCTGCGCTGCCCAAACTATCATTAAATATCTCTGGTAATCATCGCTAAGTGTGGTAGGGAGGGACAGGACTTTTCAACAATTAGACCTGTTCCTGTGGATCTACGCGTCTGTCGCGCTCTGCCATCTTCGGTGTGTCATTTCTGGCGCCATCTTTTGATCCCGCTCCAGAATATTTTGCCAGTCTGTGCTGCCCAAACTATCATCAGACAGCCCTGGAACTAGCCCGGGTTGCCACAGTGAGGTTCATCTATCTCTCGGGAGGGGGAGTGGGATATCCGTTTTTAATTTTTCCTTTATTCTCTGGCCCCAGGGGCACTATCAGGCATGCGTCCCAAGGAGTTCACAGTAAAAGAGTCTTCATGCCTTCTGCAAGGAATCATGGTATCGAAGAAAGTGAGACACAAGTGACCACAGTTCAAGGGTGTTTATTGAACTTTCACAAAGGGGTGATAAACGCCTATCTAAATCTACAGATGGGGCAAGATACGACAATCAAATAATAATAATGCAGTCCTAGTGAAGTCTTGTCAAAATAAAAGGGCCTATACTAAAAAACCTATTGCCAATCTTTACCGCTAATTTACAAATGGTGTTGGGAAATGTCCATGCAAAAGAAAGAAGTGTTCACAAAATGAAGTCTGGATGTTCGGGCCGTTGGCTTCTCTTCCCCACGTTTTCAGCACAGAGCAAGGCGGTTCACTCGAGCCAAGCACACACTCTGGCTTTCTCGACGCAAGCGTACAGCTCCAATTTCAGCATCAGGGCCTTCTGCGCCCAAGTCTTTTTTCTCATCAAAGTCTCTTGATTCAGAGGGCCTTATGTACAAAACAAAAAAAGTTCTTTTCTTCTTACAATTTTCCCTCAGCTGGGCTCAGATCACTTTTTATTACTGTGGACCCCCCTCAGCCGGCTCAGATCCCTTTATTTTGATGTTCAGAAACTATTCTTTCTCGGGCGACTCGCGCTTCACCCCAGATCCCCCTCAGCCGGGCTCAGATCCTTCTTTGTATTCAATTAGTCTCCCTCAGCCGGGCTCGGACCAATTGCAGTTTGCTTTACATTTAGCAAGGACTTTCGAATGTGCACAGCGTTTAGCTTGACCTGTCACAGTACCTCTTCGATATAAAGTTCCTTTGACAATCGAATTGCCATTCAGTCGTTTACCTAACAGAGACCTTCAAATGAGCACCCATGTGGCGCCGGACTGCTATGTACACTGTATTTTATTTGGCCTTTCAAAGTTTGTTCACTCCTTTTGGTTTCTAATTGTTCGCACCTCTCATTACATGCACTTCAAACACTGTCCTTTGTGGATTTCTTCATACAATGTTGCCGCTTGCAACCTTGGTTCAAACACAAGCTGAGTTTGTATCAGTTTCTCCGACTCACCGGCTGTGCTGCTTTTACTGGCGCAGCTTTCTTGTAGGAGCCAAGGACAGTACCACAGCGACAATCTCTCCTTCTTGCTTGGGTTATCGACACGGGAGAGCCCCGGATACCTTCAATGCACAATGTAGGCTTGTTCAGCTTCAGTTCCTGGTCTCAGGTTTCTCACTCTACAAGATTCATGACAGTTACGGTTTCTAGAGGTCAAGGGCACTTTTCTCCTTGCAACCCTCTTTGGTCTCGCCGCCTTTCTCCTCATGTTAAATCGCCATCTTGGAACTGCTGCTTCCTCTTCTTTTTATACAATTTTTATTGATTTTCAACATACAACCATACATCTTTACAATCCATTTATTACCTTAAATTTACTGCAAAGTCGTATGCTTTTTCTTTTTCTCCCAACCCTCACCCGTAACTCCCCCTGCCCCCTGGCCTACACCATTCACACTGGTCTGCTTCTTGCTCCATTGGGTCTACTCCCCCATTACTTCTACTTTCCAGAGCTAGTTACATTCCGGACTTACCTTGTTCCTGTAGAGACAGTTCGGCCACCAGTAATCTCCAGGCTTCAAGTCCCCCATCCATTGATTCCTCATTTCAACTCCTAGCTTTTTGCCACACCACCGTCTACACATTCGCCCATTTTATTATATCTCGCCACCACCCCTCTGCAGAAGGTCTTGTTCGAGCTTTCCAGCTCATCGCTATCCTGCGTTTTGCCATTAAGTATGCTAGGTCCTTTAATTTGCTCATATGCTTACCTCTACGAGGCCTTGGGAACCCCCCCAGCAGGCAAGCCCAGGGTGTACTCCCATCCAGGTTAATTTCTGCTTTGGCCATGATATGCGCCGCTTCTTCCCAAAATCTGCCCATCTCCACACAAGACTGGAACATATGTACCATCCCCTCATCCACCTCCCCACACTTCGGGCATGTCTGTAGTCCTGCCTAATTGAACGTTGAAATTTTCCCGGGGGTTAAGTATGCTCTGTAGGTTACATACAACTGGATCTGCTGCAACCATACATTTCTTGATACCTTTTTGTGGTATCCCTGTACTTTCTTCCACATCCCATCTGACATTGGTTCCACCACTTCCTCCTCACAGTTTAGTCTTGTCTGGACTATCTCCTTTCCTATCTTAGACATCAACAACTCGTAGATTCGGGAGACCTCATGCCCCCTTCTGCCACATCATTACATTTTTCATCATCGCGTCTGGTTTTTGGGGCAATTCAGCATCGGGCCACATCCTCTGAATGAACTGCCGGAGTCTATAGTACATAATATGCTGCCCTTGATGCAAACCTGTGTCCTCCACCAGCTCTTCGAACTCCCTGGGCCTCCCATCAACCCATACATTGCCAACTGTCGCTACTCCAACAGGTTACCACCACTTCCTGACGTTCAGCCTAACCTGGGTATCCACTCCTTCCAGCGCCACGAGTGGCATCTGCGGGGGAACCCGGGGTAGTTTGTTTACCGCCCAGCATGCCCTGCGCCAAATCCCCCTTCAGTCTCAACAACCGGCTCTCTCCAACTTCCTTTTTCCTAGGCAGCCATATTATCTCGTTTAGGAAATGTGGGGAGCACTCAGCACTAAGTAGCCTGGATTCTGGAGTCTGTTCCTCGGGTAGCCATTTTGCCACAAAATGGATCTGACTTGCTAAGTAGTATACTCAAAAATTAGACAGTTTGATGCCTCCCTCTTCGTATGAGTTCCTTAGTTTCCACAGTGCTACTCTGTTTCTGGCGTTCTGCCAGTTAAAGCCCCTGCATATACTCTGTACTTTCGTAAAGAACCGTTTGGGTATTTTGTGTGGAATATTTGCAAAATAGTGCAGAAGTCTGAGTAGCACCACCATCTTCAATAATGCTGCGCGACCCATCATGGACAATGGTAACCTGGTCCAGAATGCCATACTTTTCTCTATTTTGGCCAACGCTACCTCTGTATTTTGTATGTGTTCCTTCACAGGGTTGTGATATATATCTACACCTAGGTATCTAAACGTATCAATTTCCCAGTCTATCGGCAGCACCGGCAGTTTGTGTACGGGCTTCCCTACATACTACCTTAGGTGGAATATCTTTGATTTCATGCGGATTGACCGTTATACCCGATACCACGGCATATTGTTCCATCACTTCAAGAATGTATTGTCTGTTTTCTTCTGGATATTGCAAATATAAGAGCATATCATCAACATACAGTGATATCAGGTGTTGTCCAACTTTTGTACTAATTCCTACTTCGCCATATATCTCCCTCAAGTTCACCGCTCGGTAAGAGTTCCAGCGCTAAAATAATGAGCATCGGGGATCAAGGGCATCCTTGTCTGGTGCCCTTTTGCATTTGCCATTGTTCAGAAATAGTGGAACCTGTCTTGATCCTTGCCACTGGCTCACTGTACAACAACCGCACTCATTTCCGATATGTAGGCCCGAACCTGTATCCTTCCAGGACCGCTAGCAGCCACGGCCATTTGATGGAATCAAATGCTTTTACTGCGTCTAGGGATTCCACTGCCACTTCTTGTGCACCTCCCCGGGTGTGATGGATAATATGATGTAACCTCCTCAGATTATTGGTGATAATCCTGTGTGGGATGTAGCCGGTCTGATCTGGGTGCATAAGTTTGCCTATGACCGATCTTTACCTGTTCGCCATAACTGCCGTTAGAACCTTCCCATCTTCCATCTTAATTCAGTAATGAGTGGTCTCTAGGAAATTGCCTCTATAACCTTAAGGAAGACACATCTATAATCATTAAACAAGCTTATAAGGGCGGAGGAGTAGTGGTTTGTGACACAGAATATTATGATACCGAGGTGATGAGACGGCTAGATAATTCTTCCTTTTACCTTAGACTCAGAGGTGACCCTTCTGATAGTATTAGGAATGAAATTCTACATCTTGCTTCCCAGGCACGTGATATTGGTATATTGAGTGAGAAGGAGTTCCAGTTCCTTACCATCAAAGGGACCAGGACCCCACTCATTTACATTCCCACTAAGGTGCATAAAAATAGCCTCAACCCCCCCCTCCCCCCCCCACCCTGGCAGGCCTAATGTTTCCTTGTGCGGATCTATACTGGAACCTATGGGGAAATATTTAGGTGTTTTCTTCAAACCACTGGCGGCTGATACAGCAAACGCGATCTTACACTTGGAGGGACTACCATTTAATCCCTCCACCAATTTATTAATCACATTGGATGTCGAGTCCCTGTATTCAAATATTCCACAGTTGGAGTCTCTACCAATAATGAAGACCTTTCTAGACTCCAGAAGCGATCCTCAAATGGTTCCCAGTGAGTTTGTTATTGAACTCCTGAAAACTCCTGGAAATAGCATTAACAAATTACTTTTGCTTCAAAGAGTCATTTTTCTTGAAAATCAAGGGCACCGCTATGGGTGCAGTGTTTGCCCCCAATTATGCCACCTTATTTATATGGGCATTCGAAAAGGCCTAATTTTGGATGATTCCAATGCCTTCTATCAGTCTATCGTATTTTACAAAAGGTATGTAGACTATATTATCATTATTTGGGACAAAACCAAAGGCGATCATGATCAATTCCTGACATGGATCAATACTCTAAATGAACATCTACGTTTTATCATGTCATTTGATAACTAGTTGATAGCCTTTTTGGATTTTTTAGTGAAGGCCAAAGATGGACTTATTGCCGTCGACCTCTACCGCAAAGCTACGGATAGGAACACTATACTCAATTTTGACAGTTTCCATCCTCAGTCATTACAGACTAGTATTCCCTATGTCCAATTTTTAAGGGCCAGGCGTAACTGCACTGATAGACATGACTTTTCTATACAAGCAGATATTATAGAGAATCGACTGCAGACTAGGGGTTATCCAATCCATGTACTGAGACAGTCACGCAAGAGAGCATGTGATCAACATCGAGACATTCTGTTATCCAAAAACTCTCGGGAAAGTGTAGCAAATTCACGCTTGGTGTGTGCCATGACCTTCAGCACTCACCACTCGGCGATTTAAAAAGGCTATTAGTAAACATTGGTCTTTGCTACAGTTAAACAACTACAATTTGGACCCCCCCATATATGCTTTAAAAAAAGGCAAGAATCTCAAGAACTGGCTATCCAAAGCAGATAGGGCTCAAGTCTAACAAAGATCCAAGACCATCTCTGAACTCTGGGGCATGAATAAGATCTGTGGCCACTTCCCATGCGGTTACTGCTGCCAATGTGAATCCACCTCGGCATGCAGCACGGTCATGATCAACAATAAATTCTGGACCCTTAAAGATCACATGACATGCAATTCTAAGAATGTGATATATGCCTTAACTTGTCCCTACAACAAGACATATGTTGGCAAAACATCCAGACCGTAAAACTTAGAATTACCAAACACAAATCTAAGATAAGAACCAAAAATGACTTATCCCCACTGTTTTCCCACTTTCTTGAAAATAACCACAGCTGTGATGAACTAAAGTGGTGAGTTTTAGAACTGGTTAAAGGTGTAGACATGTATTCCACTGCTAACAGGCTTTCCATTCGTGAACAATGGTGGATTTACAATACTCAGAGCTTTTTGGTTGGGTTAAACCTTCAAGAAGAATGGATATTGGGCCCTTAATGAATGCCTATGTTTTATCTTTCTTCACCTATCGGCACAGTTGGTATTTTGCATAGTGGGATATTATAACATCATTGGCCCAGCCCAGAATTTATGGGGAAATCCTGATTTTGTGACCACACTCGGCACATGGTTTTCCCTTAAGATCAGGACTATTAAGAGCAGGATGGCAATCACCCTGTCTCATTTTGAATGCTCTTGCGTAAACTGAGGACAATACACCTTCTGCCATCAACTGCAGTTCGGTCTATTTACACAGCCCGTGCCATTTTCTGCCACCATTTTGCAGAATTGCAGTTCGTGACTATTACAGCACAATTTGAATGCCTCTGTGCTCTATTTTTGGGATTTAACTTCATGCCTTAAAATTGTGCCGAGTCTAGTTGATATAGTTCACGTTATATACTTGAAGTCCTATACCAAAATGGCTGTGTTGTTAAAACCACAACTTTCAACACTAGCTTATTTGGTCCGTTGACTATTTCTGTCTAATGGTGAAGTTTCATGGATGGATTTAAGAACACCTCTTGATACCATGTTTTACGGTCTAGTTTATCGACAGTCGCATACGCAATACGTCATGCCTCCTTTATATAAAATCTCACCGGCGAGACACATGTCTGTGACTGAATGTGGCCGGGTACGCGGCTGGATACGTAAACGCAAGTAGAGGCTCTGATTTCCCAAACACCACTACATATGATTAGTAAGTTCCTCCGTATGTTTAGATTTTGTTTGTCTTGATTGATTTTGCCGCCTTACTGAATTAGTTTGCTTAAAAGACTACGAATGGATTAGCATCCAATACAACTTTACGACCTGGCGTTTAGAGGACGCATGATATCCATGCTCTAGCAGAAAAGTAAAGATGCAGTACACTGCTATAGACATACTGGCAATACGGGCACTGCAGCTAATTAATTTTGGTATCTTTTTGAGGCAATTTAACATCAGGCACAAGCGAACCAGCATCCCTATGAGAGACTCGAGGTGCCCCTCTTTTGAATCACTTAAGAATCTTGCAGGCTGATATTGTATTCATGATACTCATTCTTTGGATACGCAGCAAACTTAAATTGTTTTCCTTTTGGTTTGTTTATTGGCATTGAGCGTTGTGAATATAGCGCAGTATGACGGCATCCATTGGGGCGCATTTTGAACATGGAATCTCCTATATCGATATGACCCTTTCAATGGAGATTATTTCTTCTTGAGTCTACTAAAAGTGACTGTTTTGAGCACCTTATACAGGTGAGTTTGACATTTTAACTGACGGCTAGGAAGGGCCTGCGTCCAAGCCCCAAGAGCACAAGTAGTCATCTTACTTCACAATTGGTAACTAGGGAATTTGTTCCCAGTTTAAGCAAATGTCCTTGCATTGTGTTTCCACAGACTCACTAATTGGGATCTGCTTGCTGTTTGGCTGATACATCATTAGAAGCAATTAGATAATGTTGGTTCCAGCCCTTTCTGGTTGAGAACATGGTATCTATCATTCTCCCTATTAACACTAATGTTCTTCTGTACATTTGAATTTGATGTACGTTTTTTGGTTTAGACTCACTCAGACCAAGTTTTAACTTGTTTGTTGGGTTTCTTTTTTTTTGGGTTGACAATATTTACCCAATACTTTGCCTGCCAAACATTTGTCTTAACAATTTGTTGTACTTGAATCCATTCATATTATGTGGCACTCAACATAATGGAGTGCGCTGTCCTGAAGAAGACGGGCATCAACTGGAGTCCAGTTAGAAGCATTACCCTGTCGAAACTACCAATGCTATGTAAAAATATTGCTAGGTTCACCTCCTACATTTTAATTGTTCTACTGGTCCCTAGGCTAGTGTAGTTGACGTACAGCACCCCATTTTACCATTTTATCAAATTGTGTACTTTGGTTCATTTTGCAATAATGCAACATTTGATTGAATGTATTTCACATATAGTTTGAAAAAATCTTTCACAGACACTTGTGAATACCGGTCCTCCTTTCGCGTGATCCCCTTCACTCGAATTTGGGATCCGGCCTCCCAACTGTGAGTGTGTATTGTAGACCTTTTAGGTAGGTCTACTCAAGGCATAATTTAACTTGTATGCACTTTATCCATATTAGCTCATAATACATGTTGGGTCTATCACAGGTTTAGCACTTTAATCTGCATGCACTTTATTCATATTGACAAAGACCCAATATGCATTATGGGCCACTATAGATTTAATATGTTTATCTACTTGTTAATAAAATAGAAATTTGAATATTTTATTTAAATGCTTTTGCTAGTTCATGTCTGATTGAGCCTTTTTCTTTCACTGTTCCATTGAAGCCTGCTGAACATTTATGTATTAATTTAAGTCTAGTTCGGCTTGACATGATCACTGTTTGATAGATGGTCTGTAGGATCCACATTCTGTGTCCGGCTTATTGGGTTTTAGGAGCAGGATGATAATTGCCTCCCGGAATGTTTCGAGAAGCCTGCCTGTGGTGAGCGTCTCATTTAGCATTGCTAGTAATGGGGGGGGGGGTATATCTGTCTTGTATGCTTTATAAAATTCACTGGGGAGTCCGTCCGCTCCTGGGCAGTTCTATCACATGCTCTAGTTCTGCTATCATTATGGGGGTTTCCAGTTTCTCTCTCTGTGTTTTGTCCAATTTGGGGAGTGTGAACTCTGTCAGCGTTTCGCGTATATCTAGCTCCACCCCCTTCTCAGAGTCTTCGTATATCTGCTTGTAAAAGTCATAGAAGCTTTTGTTAACTCCCTCCTGGGTATCCCGTATTTGGCCATCCATCCCCCACTCCGGCCTGATGGTTTTCTTGGAAATATTGCTTTTATACAACCAGGTTAGCAATCTGCCAGGTTTGTGTCCTTCAGCATGTTGCCTCTCGATATATTTCTTATAGCTTAAATTGCCTAGTCTCTCCCAATGGCCTTTGCATTCCTCTTGCAGAAGGCATACTGTCTTGCTCTCCTCCGGGGTACTTGTGCCCTCTCGCATAACCTTTCTAATTCCTTTTCTGCTCTTTGTAGCTTCTGCGTGATCACATCTTGCATCCCCTTAGACATGCCCATGGCCACCCCTCTCACCACCACTTTAAAGGCTTCCCATAACACCCCTGCCGATTCCACACTACCTGTATTATGTTCAAAATATTCCTTCATCTCTGCTCTCGGGACCTCCCGGAATCTTCTGTCTTTTAACATCTCCGTCCTGAGACTCCATGTCAGTATCCTAGCTCGGGGAGGCACACTTTGCCAAGTCACTACGTGGGGGGCATGATCCGAAAGGACCATGGCTTTATATTCAGCATGTCTCACTTCATTTATCAACTTTGTTCCGGTGAACACTTAATCCAGCCTAGTGTAGAGTTTCTTTTGGGCAGAGTAATGCGAGTACCCTCGTTCTTGGGGGTGTTGCATCCGTCACACATCTACTAGCTGAAAGGACTGCAACCGTGTGCTAGGGTTTTAGCTGCTGGGGTCGGATGCGTTAGCTTCCCGTCCGACCTGTTGCCGGGTCTAGATTGCAGTTGAGATTCCCCCCAAAATACCACTGCTGCATGTATATATGGGCTAATCTTTGTGTCTAGGGATCCAAAATAACTTGCAGTGTTCTGATTAGGTACATACACATAAGTAATACAGGTTTCTCTACTTTCCTCCCACCCCTATATCATTACCATCCTGCTGTCCTTGTCTATAGAGGACTGCAGTATCTTGAAAGGGACATGTGGTGCTATCCATGTCAGGACCCCTCTAACATACACTGAGTAGGGTGCCCCCAAGGTCGCCCCTTTCCATTTTCTCATTATCATATCTTGTTTCTCTTTAGTCAGGTGTGTTTCTTGCATCATTGCTATGTCTATCTTCTGCTGCCTCAAATATGTCATTACCCTGTTGCGTTTAATATAGCTATTGAGCCCCCTTGCATTCCAGGTTACTATCTTGAGTTCACCCATCATCTTCAAATATCTTCCCTTCCTCCCACGTCGCAGCTCCTCTTCCCTTGTTTCATGGTGCATGTCTGTAGGCCACCTTCCCCATAACTCCCCAAACTTCCCCCCTTCCCCAACCCTCCAACAACTCCAACAATTGCCCAGCTCCATATATGAATCTCAGGCTTCCCTGCTTCTCCCTCTGTTCCCGGCCCATTGCCAGTACTCGGAGTGCAGCAGGCGGATACTGTACTACTAGTAGCCCAACTAACTAACCTAATGTGGGGTAGGCGTGATTCTAATGCTGCCCTTTCCGAGCGGTGCGCTCTGCTCCTGCATTTCGCAACTTTTAATAGGACCTTAGATTTAGTTACATAGTTGTCAGAATGTCTCTTCCCCTCAGCCTGCGTCCTCTCCCCCTCCCCCCAAATGTACATTAAGGACCCCATTGACGGTTCACTTATCACTTTCCTCTTCGTTCTGGTCATGCTTCTCAGACACCATATTCTGCAAGTCCATCCAATTATTCACATCCTGCGGGGTTTCGAAGAATCAAGCACGGTCTTTGTGCAGCACCTTCATCTTCGTCGGGTACAATAGCATAAACTTGAGGCTGGCTGCTCGCAATCTCCTTTTCACCGACCCATAGATCATCCTTTGTTTATGTACCATAAAGGTGTAGTCTGGGTACGCTGTGATTGTTGCTGACACCCGGCTAATGGTGCCCCCTTTACGGAAATGTTCTAGTATCTTCTATCTGTCCTTGTAGTTGAGAATCTTGCCAATTATCGGCCTTGGAGGGGCCCCCGGTTGCGGTCTCCTTGTTAGGGCTCTGTGTGCCCTCTCCACTGTGAACCCCTGGGTAAGCACGCTGGCTCCTACTTCTTGCAGGAGCATGTTTTCTATATAATTGGTTGGGTCCTGGCCTTCCTCGCCTTCACGCAGTCTGATGATTTGCACATTGTTGCGCCTAGCTCGGCCTTCTGTTTCCTCCACCCTATTTTCCAGGGTCTGCACTTGATGCTTCAAGGTGGAGACCTCCAGGGAGTTGTCTTTACAGCTGCTGGTATTGGTCTTAACCACCTTTTCCATTGCCCCAGTGCGTTCCGACAGTGATCCGACGTCTTGTTTTAGGAGATTTATGTCAATTTGCATTGAATCTATCTTAAACTCTAGTGACGCCTTCAGTTCCGCTATTGCGACTAATATTTGCTCGTCCATCCTTCCTTGTATATCTCCTTTGCTTGCTTCCTTCGTTTGTGTCCTTGCGCCCTCCGTCGTTTGCGTCGGTCTGGCAAGCGTGTCCAAGGACGACTGCTTCTCCTTGCTGTTTGCTGTAGCTGACGTAGCCATTGCTTTCTCCCCAGAGGACTTCTTCCTCCCTGGCATCTGTGCTGTTTCCGTCTGTCATTCGCTTGCACTGTGTGGGAGGTGTACACTGTTTGTCGCTGATGTTACTGGTCTGTTCCCCTCCCAGTGGCTTTCCCGTCTCTGCTGGGCTGTACTCTCAGCACCTGCGCCTTACTTCATCATCTGTATATCTTAAGGCTTATCTCTTATATGTAGCTCCTGTCCTATCCTCCAGTCACTTTCTGTGCCGATAAGAGATGGGAGGTCCGTCTTGGCTAGTCTCTAGGGGCCTGATGTCTTCACTGGCACCTGACTTTCTTCCCAGGTAGTTGCAGTCCTTTAGATTAACAGGAGCCATTGGCTTCCGTGCCCGTGGCTGGAAGGTGTTACCCTGACGCCAAGGGAGTCTAGAATAGTAAGTCCCCAAGTATCTTGTTGCGTGTGTCTGCAGGCTGGTGGCTTGTATGTATGCTTACTGCCGTTACATCAGCCTCCTGTGTTCCTATGAGTCTTTCGCTGTGCACCTTCCAACAGTTGTTACCTGCTTAGCATACATGGTCTAATAGCACTCTGGTACTTATTATTTTCCTCCAGTGTGCATCCACTCCTTGGAATATTTAATATTTTTGTCCTGCAATCCTTGCCACGTGTTATGTCTCCTCCATATACTAGCTTGCTTTTGATGTACCATCCAGTCAGTTACACTTGAGTGGCTCCTCCGCCGTCTGTCCGTGTTTGTTACACTGTCTCTCTTCCCCGCCTGTGCCTCAATGTATCCTGTCGCCTGCCAGTGTGCGTACCTGGCCCGATTGTCTCTGTTAATTCTCAGCTGTTTCATGGACTGTCTTGGCCCCCTCTCTCGTGTGTGGCTTCTGCTGTGCTTGCCCCCTTCTGGTAACCGGAGCATGAACCACGCACAAGGTGTAGTTATTGATTGTTCCAGCTGCCTCCATACAACTGCATGGCCCCTCCGCAACACTGTTGCCTTATCTGCAGGTAATGCGCACCTCGTCCGGGCCTCTGGTGTTTTTCCCATTCTTCCGAGCCCCTCGCCTGCACAATGCTAATATGTAGCGTTAAATCAGCTGGCTGCTTCTTTCCGCCAGTGATTCCGGCGCTGGCCCGCCTTGTGTGAAGTTGCTGTCGGAGACCTGCAATCAGATCCCCATTTAAGTGCCTGTCCGGATCTGTTCTTGTTGGGCAGTTGCCAGCGCTGTTCTCCCCGCTTGTTCAGACTGGCCTGGCTCACGGCTAAATCCTTTGTTTATGATTCGCCATCTTGGCTGTTTCCACGTCCCGGATCCATCAACCTTCTCCGGCACATAGTTTACTTCCTCTACTGCGATTCACTCCAGAGTTCGGCCCCCGAGGCGCTCCATGTGTTCATGCTTTGTGTCCGTTTTTATATATACCAAAGCTGACTCGAAGCCTCTGCGTTCCACAGGATCAAAGCCGGATCGGCAGGAGCTTGTTAGATCGACGTCCTATTACGTGGCCATGTAGCCACGCCCCCCAACTGCTGCTTCCTCTCGCTCAGAGTGTGCTGTTATGCTCTGCCTTTTATTATTGCCTGACCATGGTGGAGGGACATGTCAGGTATACGTCTGTCAGTCCTTTGTCGCTCACAATGAATTGTCAGTGAAAAAGTGTTTGTGTCAAGAAGGGGGTGCGGTGAGCTTCTATGTATCCTATCTGGTAGGATGGGCAAAAGGTGTTACAGGGAAGGGGATACTGCATCTTACTCTTCGGTGTCCCACTTCCACTCCCCTACCCGAAGATCCCTCATCCAGGTGATCCTCCCGCACTGGTCCACCCCTAGGAGCTGGATCTAATAGCCATAGCCGTGTCCTGGCCACCTGGATGACAGATCCCCGGGGACCAGCGGGTGAGACACCTTCAGGCTTACCACACTTCCCTGGTTGGCCAAATGTTGACTTTAACGTATCTGTTTTTCCAAGTTTGTTTCTTGGCAAAAGTTATACCTAGGCAATCTAACTTCTCTACTGGAGTAGTTTCTTGGCCGTCAGTTGGAAAAAAAATGTTTGCTTACATTTTTAAAGTGTCATAACATGTGATTTCTAAACCTTCATTTGAATTTGACATGGTGTTATAAATCATAGTAGCCTTGTAATCTGTTAAGAGCCTTTGGTGTTTGGTCAATTAAAACAATCTGCTGGAACAAGGACTGGCGTAAATATCCTATCGACCCTGGAGACATCAACCCCTTTTCTCTCATATTCCAGCCTTTGGCTTTCACTGTTATACTTATGCGAATGACGCCAAACCCCTCTCTCTGGACTCCGAGCTGGATAGTTCCTTCTCCCAATTTCAATTATGTATGACTGTCATCTCTGAATGGTTGAGTTAAAACTCCCTCATGCTTAATTCATACAAAATGTGGGTGATTGCATTTGGTGCTCTCTCCAGTTTCAAGAGCTACTTGCCTTGGCTCACCAACTTGGATAACCGCGGCCCTCTAGTTCTCCTGGTTAAAAATCTGTTTCAAACAGGATGCCCATCATTTCTTTCCTTCCCCAAGTTGGCCAAGTGTCCCCTTTTTATTGCTATTACCTATCCTGCCCGTATCAGATAGACCCCAAACCCCGACCTCCCTTTCTTCATCTACGTTTCTTCTCTGATATTCTGCCCTGTCTTGACAGTTTTTTTCATCTTTTGATTGATACTCCTCTCACACATCTTAACTCCCCTAAATCACTGGCTACCGGTTAAACAACAATTTCTGTATAAGGCTCTGTGTTGTCTTTGCTGTCTCTCTAGAAGCGCTCCATCCTTTCTCTCCAAGTTCTTTATTCTCATGAGATATATTTGTTCCTCTAGGCTTATGCTTCTTACTTCTCCCAAGACCTTCTATGCCTACAGAGGAGGTTGCGTATTCTCATTCTTGTCCCTGTGATGATTCACTAGATGGCATCACTTCTCCCCGGGCGGGATCCCCTTCTCATGAGGCTAGGGAGGTGAGCCTGCTGCCCAATATTCCCCCTAGCAGTGGTTTAATGTGGCAGGACCTCCTGGGGAGGGACTCCCCTCCTAGGGATAAGGACGACCACCTGGATAAAAGTCGGCACAACACCCTGAATCTAACCTTCTCAAGCCCATTGCCACCTTTCCACCAACCCCCTCTTGATAGCACATCTATTTGTTATTGTAACATTATACCAGTTATTTCTACTGAGACGAAGCAGATTGTTATAACTAACTCCAGCACTGGGACGAAAAAGATCACCCAAAACCTGAACATTTCCAGCAAGGCCAGTACTGAGACGAGGTGGCCACCAGGAGCGATGAAGAATGGCTCAAGGATGATACAGGAAAGGTATACACTTCAGCAGGGGAGTCGTCCTGTGAAAATACTAAAAAACTGACAAAGGACTTCTGCAAAGAGAGCCACATACCAGCATGAATGACAGTTCAGGCCCAGGAAATTAGAACGACATGCAGATGACTTTGGGTAGTCAAGAGCAGTCCACTCCCAAAGGCAATAGGCCGACGATGGGAGTCCTTTGCCTGGTGTTGTCGAGCTGGTCAAGGACGTGACTGGGGCCTGGAAGACAGTGGCGCAACCTCTGGGAGGTGGACTGAGTGGAACAGTAACGGCTCCCACACTGTTGGTGAAGAGACCGGGAAGAAGGTACGTGGAGTGAGAGCAGCGTAGACCATAGGGGCCCGCGCAGCCCGGCGAGAAGATGCAAGCACTCGGGAACAACCAGCCATGAGTCCCGGAGCCAAGGAAGGCAACTGGTACGTCACAGGAACGGTAGGGGCTTGGAGGTGCGGGAAAGAGAAATAATGATACAAAGCATCTTCATCATGGCAGTACTTGGGAAGATAGTCAATCAAGTGTGCCTAGTAAGAAGGAAAGAGAACCAAGGGTCTGGGAACCGTGTAGAGGTTAAGTCTGTTTATGCAAGTGCTCTTCCTTTTGTCAGCACTTGGCAGAAGAGTAAACCAAGTGGGCCTAATAAAAGAATAGAAACCAGTGCTTGAGACCCAAACCAAATTCAGCATAAAAGTTCTCCTCGTTGTGGCAGTGTTAGGGAGAATTCTCTCTTTAGGCTGAATTTCCTAACCTAGTGAGTCCCCCAGCAGCTTTGCTGGATTTCTGGAGTTTGTTTTTTTCTCCTGCCAAGAGTGAGACTCTTTTTCTCCCACTCTTGGACAGGATTTATTGTTGACTGTTAATGTGTTTTATGGGCTATGGGGTCCTTTACTCCATAGGTTCTCATGTGTTTTTACTATGTGTGTTACACAGCACCCTCCGTGCAGTAACACAGGGGTGTCATAGTGACACCCCACCATAGACTCCATACTCTGGGACTGACTACTGTCTCCCAGGCATGTAAAGTCACCATTGGCTTTACTGGTCCCAAATTATTAACAGAAACCAGTACAAACCATCATATTGTGGACGTACTGGTCGGGGCAATTCGATTGCCCCATGGTCTGTTAGTCGAGGGGGCACGTCTACGTCCCCCCTGATCGAGTTTTGGCTGGTGGCAGTGGAAACTACTTTTTATATTCGACCGCGAATAGTTCCCTATGGGATTTTCCCATTGTTCGAGGCTACCAACTTTAATCATTTAATTCTCATAGCCTCGAACATACTGCCGGTTTATTTAATATTAATTCGCCGGTTGGTATTTTTTGCCAGGACTCGATTCTAAAATGGCGTTTGTGCTCTCTTCTGTGACTCCATCCCAAGTCGAGCCCTTTGTTCCACTTTTTGGCGGGCTTCTCCACAGAAGCCTCCAAAAGTGGTGCCACTCTGTCTGGGTACCACACGGGGTGCAGGAGGGGGTTTAGGCACCCTGGACTGAGTAACCTTGGTAACACAAGTCACACTCTTGTGTGATTGGCCCAACCACTTAGCATGTTTGATTGACAGCTAGGCTGAGTGAATGGGGCTATGCTGCATAAAAGCAGGGCTTTGGGGACTGGAACTTCAGAAGTCGCCACAGGACCTGAGTGTAACGCTCACCTGACTTCCACGGGGGCGCTGGCCTGGTTCGCGCTGCTGTGACCTCGTCTAAGGCGATGCGCAGGGTTCGGAAGACGGACTGGACCGGGCCCCAGATCTGGCTTGTCTGACTCGCAGAAGTATCCTTCTGTAGGTGAGAATAGGGGGTTAACTGTCTGCGGGGTAACGCAATCGGCCTCCCACTTACCCCTCTCACCCTCCTCAAAACCCTTCTGTGCTTCCCCGTAGCGTCTCACCTTAGGGTCTGGAAGGACGAGCTCTCCCTCCTGCTACTGATGCAGGGGCACGTTGGTATCCAGTTACGTCACTGGATTTTCGGATCGGTGAGAACCAAACTTGCTTGGCTTCCAGGTAAGTTTTTCTATAAGTGGTTCCCCTTGTGTCCATGCATTAATGTTCTAATGCTAGTGTCTTTTTCCCCATAGTGGCCGGGGTACGGAATGCCGGGGAACAGGCACCGACCCGAGGTGAGCGGTGAAATCCTTGTGGAAATCAGGTAAATCTTTAATGAGTGTTTTGGTAATGTCTTTTCATTCACTCATTAACGCTGATGTCTTTTTCCCCTTAGGGGCCGGGGTCCGAAAATGCCTGGATGCGGCGCGGACCCGAAATGAAAAGGGAATGACCCAACAGGTAAGTCTTGACATGGAGTTTTAGCTTCCCTTTTCCCTTCTTTCTCTCACCTTTGTTCTTGTCTTTTTCTCCCTAGGCGCGGGGGCGCGACTGCGAATCCGGATGGTCGCTGCTGAACATGGAGGCGCCCTGAAAAGGTGAGTAGGATGCGGCGCTGCAGCGATCGATGCGATGTGCTTTTAAAAATAAATGTCTTCCTTTTCAGAATTGTCGGCGAAATGTCTCTGGGATGCAGATTTAGCAGGTGAGGCATTTTCCTTCTTCTGTTCTCTTGTTCCCTTCCTTTGCAGGTGATTCAGGATGCTGGCAGGTGTGGCAGAAGTCAAGATGCAGGAGCAGACACGGTGAGCGTCCAGCTGCTAGATGCAGAACAACGCGAAGCACGTGTGGCTGATCGGGTGTGGTTTAAATAGCCTTGGAAGAAGTTCCTAGAATGTGTCCTTCCTCCAATCAGGTATGTATCCTTCCCCGACCACTCCCGGGTGGTAAATGAGTCCCACAGGTAAAGTAGTTCCTTTCAGGCCTCAAGGAGGCCGGGGTTCTGCAGCATGGTCTGCATCAGGTAAGTGTACCCAAACACTTTCATAATGAGCCTGGCGCCTATGGCGCCAGGACTGACGTTTTGTATGAGCCTGGCGCCGTAGGCGCCAGGACGCTGTCCAAAGGGCCCCTATAAGGGGTTGCTGGGACCTTCCCCGGGGACTTGATGTCCGCTTTCGGGGACGCAGGGCCTGAGCCGGCTCCCCGGGAGCGGGCATCATGACACTGAGAATCCGACGAGGGAGAAGCTGAGCCGACTTGCCACGACGACACCACCGGTGGAGCCCTGCGGAACCGACTCACCACTTCCCGATGACAGAGAAGATCTCCCGGCTGGAGAGGCTTCTTCCGCTGACTGGTGGGCACAACCAGTTTACCTTCTTTCTTCGCACCCCAGATCGGTTTGTGGTCGAACTGCCCGTGTCAAGCACCCCGGCGGCCAGATAGCCACTTACCACAGAACCGCGAATCAACGGACCGCTCCTTGTACCTGAGAAACTCTGCGGCTGGTTTCTTCCCGGCAGTGCAACGGACTCCTGTCTTCCTCCCCGGCGAGATCCTCTCTTCCCCCGGACGAAGCACCGACTTGCATCCGCTGCCAGGAACAACTGCCCCCGCTGGAGTATTCTCACCACTTTAAGGTACCGTGTCCGCCAGGCCTCCCTTTCTAAAGATTGCTACAAGGTAATAATAACCCCTTAACCTTCTGGACTGGGCTGGCCGCCTTGACCCTCTAACTGGTCCCTTTCTTTGGTCCAACTCCTTTTTGAACCGTTACAAGACTTTTGTGCACTGCAACCGTGTGACCTTGGACACATTTCGTTTTGATCCCCTTAAAGCGGATCCGGCCTACTGACTCTGAATTCACGGTGTTACTTTGCCTTCCTCTCTTGTTGTGTTCGTGAAAAAGTGTTGGGATCTGTTTCAATTTATTCTCTGCTTTTCTCTCCCTTTTTAAAACGAATTATTGGAGTGCCATCTACGTTAAGCGCTCACCGCTGTCTGAAAATAAGTGGGGCTTTACTTAAGACTTGTCTAATATTCTTTTAAGGGAGTGTATATCTTTTAGTGACCCTGTTTTTGAATTACTTACTATTAGTGCCTGTGCGGTTTTTCTAGATGTGGTTTTAAATAAATAATTGTATCTCTTTTACACCAAGCCCTGGTCAGTGTTTACTTGTTCCACTGTGTTCTCTTGTCCTATTGTGAATACTCTGTATACTGCCTAACTCTTCTTGAGGGAAGTCTGATTGCTCAGCCACAGCTACCAAGTGAATCTGTTTGGTACAGACTGCTACCAAGTGGGTTTACTGCCAAACACCTGTAGTCCTAAATTTTTTGCAGTGGTCCCAGAGGGAACTGCACAGGTTTCTGCCTAACAGGCAGTATTTGGCAGGTGAGTAAACCAAGTGGGCCTGACAAGAAACGGGGAGCAAACAGGGTCTGGGACCCAAACAAGTACAAGGTGAATATCTGAGGGAGGAACCCTCCAAACAGGGTTTAAGAAAATATCACAGACTGGCTAAGGAGAGCCTAGGACTGTTGCAGAAGTTACCTAAGAAGACAGAGGAATGGAGCCATTCCCCTGACCTCAATTGGAACTTTGTTGAAACGAATACCCAGTGGAAGCGAGTCATTCCCCCTAGGCATAGTTGCAACTTTGGTGAAATGATTATCCAGGGGAAGGGAGTCGTTAACCCTGGACCCAGCTTGAACATTATTTATTTATTTATTTATTTTATTGGTTTGTTACAAACCTTTAAAAAAGAAGAACAAGGAAATGCACAGAAATGAATCACACCACATAAAACACAATACATAATTTTCGAGTAGCATGATAGATTTGCAGTCCAGAGAAATTGGTACTTTGGGCATGCCTGTTTTAAAGCAGCCCCATAAACAAAGTCATATTCACATAATGTTTATTAACTTTTTTATCATTTTTCTAACAGAAATGTTAATTTGATTGTCAGTTTTCGATTTGAGTCACTAAATAGTTCCCGCCACCAATCCTCTGCACTTAAGAGTTGGCCTTGCTGCAATAAATGGTCCCAAATGCTGCCTTCGATCTTGAGTTAATGCTGGACACAACAATGTTAAATGCTTCAGTGTTTCACAGGGGTCTCCACACAAGCGGCATCATCTGTCCAGAGACTTGTCCATAGTCCAAAACTTCAGATTTTCTCTAGTTGGTATATGATTTAGTCGAAATTTTAAGAATAGTAATCTGCGCATGGTTCCAGGAAATTTCTCAAGATATTTCTGAGCTACATTAAACCTTTTTGTTTCAAATGGCACCTGGCTCATGGCTCTGTGTTTACTACGGATGTCCCCAGTATCAATCCAGTCCTGGGTCCACAACATAGTTTTGACTTTATTAGGATTATTGATCAGCATCAAGCAGTCAGCACTTATTTCCTGCAAGATTTTTTCACAGCATTTAGCGCACATGATTAATACGCTCTCACGTTTGCCGTTTCCAGGATTCTTCATTATAGCATATTGAGGGGCTACCTGGATTCCAGACATTTTGCGATATTCGTTAAGGGTATTCCAAGAAATTCTTGCATTTATTGAAACCAAGCCTAGATCATATCTTATACAAGCTGTTGGAACACCTTTGGGAAGCCAGAGTACCTTTGACCAAAATGAGTGTTCCAGTGAAGACCAAAATTCTGAATTACATCCCAGAGCCATCTCAGCACCATGTATTAACGCAGGTACAACCTTTTTCTTGTCAATGTTAATCACTGTAGTTGGAGAACATTTTCCGAACATTTTATGTAGTAAGCAAGCTTGCACAGTCAGTTGCTTGCATTTAGCTCTAATTCTCTGGATCCATGGTGCATCATTAATGCTGGCACTGACACACATGCCTAAATACATAGTTTGTGTTACCAGCTCAATTGGCTCCTGTCCCATTTTCCAGGTGAAATTTCTAGTTAGTTTCTATCTTCCATTCTTTTGAAGATTTTGGAGGATCAGTATTTCAGATTTTTTTTGTATTCATTGGTAGACCATTAAGGAGGATGTATTGTTGTAGAATATTTAGTTTCCGCTGCAGGCCAATCGGTGTTAGGTCGAGTAGGTTTGAGCTTCATCCCCCTGAGTAGACGTACAACTGCTGGGTGCTCACCTACCGCGGTACCGTCTATCTCATCGTGGCCTGCTGAAATGGCTGACCTATACACTCCCACCGTTCTGAAGGCGCCGCCTTCTTGAAATTTGAAAGCTAGGAAGTTGAGGACTTCTACTAAAGGGGCTGAAACGGGATCCAACTCGTACTCCGAACACCACATGGACCACCCATTCCATGCCGCACCATAGCTCTGAAGGGTGAAGGCGGCCAGGAGGCTCTGATACAATCTGTAGCGAGTTGTGAAATTCCTGGCAAGTCCCATCTTTTCCTGAAACCCTGCATGCTATCAAATGTAGCGAGCCCGTGGTCACTAGCGGGTGAGGATGGCCGGATGAGTCGAGAAGAAGGTCCGGCAGCTGAGGCACTATCCTCGGAAAATCCGTAGAAAGTTCCATCGCTACTGGAAACCAAGGTTGTGCCTTCCATAGGGGGAGCACCATCACAATCTCTGCTTGGTCTCTGCAAACTTTCGCTAGAGCTCTCGTGATCATAATGAACGGCGGGCAGGCATAATGTACTGCCCCTGTCCAGGGTTGCAGAAGGCATCTGTGCCCGCTGCATCCTGGTCTATCCTCCAGCTGAAGTACCTTGATGTCTGGACATTCAGTCTGGACGCGAACAGATCTATGTGTAGGGGTCCCCATAGATTCTGCAATCGCTGGAAGACTTGGGGGTGTAGTTTCCAATCCCTGGAGTCCACAAGATAACGTGAATTCCAGTCTGCTACTTCGTTCTGCTTGCCTGGTAAGTATTCCGCTGATACAGAGATTCTGTTTTGAAGACAGTAATGCCAGAAATTCTTCACTAACTCGGCTAGCATTTTGGATTTTGTGCCTCCCAATTTGTTTATGTATCGCACTGCGGAGATGTTGTCCATCTTGAGCAGTAAGCAACATTTCACCTTGTCTTTCGTAAAAGCGCGCACTGCGAAAGAGCCCGCTAATAACTCGAGACAATTTATATGGCGTTGTAACTCTTCCTCTGACCACTTCCCCCCTGTCTGCACATGTTCGCATCTGGCTCCCCAGCCTGAGCTGCTTGCATCTGATTCTATTACTAGTTCTGGGGTGTCGCCAAAAATGGCGCGGCCGTTCCAGGCCTCCATATTCTCTAGCCACCAGTTGAGCTCTGTGAGGGCTTCGCGGTCCAAAGTCACTAATTGATGGTATCGCAGAACTCCTTGAAGATGTTTTATTTTGAGCCTTTGCAGTGCTCGATAATGAAGAGTACCCGGAAATATCGCCTGAATGGAGGCTGCTAGAAGACCTACTTCTCTGCTAGTTTGCGAAGGGAAATAGTCCCTTTCGCTAGAACTGCTCTGAGTTCTTTCTTGATCGCTCTCACTTTGTGACCCGGGAGCTCGAGGGATGCTTTCACTGAGTCTATTGTGAAGCCTAGAAAGTCTATCCTCTGGACAGGACGTAGTTTGGATTTGTCTAGGTTCACTAGGAATCCTAGCAAGGTGAGGAGAGAGAATACCCATTGAACGTTCTTTGCTAGAGTAGCTTTTTCTGATCTGCAGACGAGAATGTTGTCTAGATAGATGATGATTCGTATGCCTCTCTCTCTGATGGCTGCTGCCACCGGTTTCATGAGCTTGGTTAAGGCCCAAGGAGCGGAGGACAGACCAAACGGGAGACACGTGAATCGCCATACTTCTCCCTCCCATCGGAAGCGCAAATATTTTCGATAAGTTGCTATCGGAATCGTTAGGTATGCGTCTTTGAGATCTAGACAAGCTAGCCAGTCTCCGGAGCGCAGAAGGTCTCGGAGAAGATGAAACCCCTCCATCTTGAAATGGTTGTATAACACCCATTCGTTCAAATCTTTCAGATTGATTACTGGTCTTTTGTCCCCTCTGTGAACTAGGAACATGTTGCTGAGGAAACCGGGATCTCTCTGGAGTTTGCACTCTATCGCATTTTTGCTTTCTAGTTTTCTGAGCTCGCTGTGCAGGAGCGCTGCTTCCTCTTGCACCATAACTAAGGGGCGGGGTTCTGTTCTCTGCACTGGCGTACCTATAAACTCTATCTGTAGGCCAGTTACTGCCTGTAGCACCCATGCATCGCTTGATAATGCTTGCCATTCGCGCAGGTAGTGGAGGGTTCTTCCTCCTACACTCCGACATGCTGTACTTACCGGCTGCTGCCTCTGGTTGTCTGTAAGATCCTCTTCCCCTGCGGTCTCTAGGGAACCTCGATCTAGCCGGGAAGGAGGAGTCTTGTTGTCTGGAGTCCCAGTACTGGGCGGGCTGATTGTAGGGCCTTCGTTGGGAGTTATAGCGACCGGACTAGCGACCCCCTATGTCGTCCGGTGCCGGCAAAAATCCGCCCTGGAAAGATTTTTCTGATTGAAGTCTGGGCCTTCTCTAAAGCGGAATAAGTTCCTACGAACTGCGCCATTTCTTTGGCAAACGCCTCGCCGAACAACAGACCTTTGGTGCCTTTGCCCGCTTCATAGGTGGCCAGGTCGCTCAACTTGTTGTCAATCTTCAATAAGATTCCTCTTCTTCTTTCCGAAGATAAGGCACAATTGGCGTTGCCCAATAGGCATACTGCTCTTTGCGCCCAGTTGCCCAGGACGGTTGCGTCTATTGGCGTACCTGTATCTTTTGACTTCTCAGCGCGGTCCATAATTTTTGCTAATGGACCCGAAATGTCCAGGATCTTAACCTGACATCCTTTCCAGGCTCGGTCCACGCCTTTCCTGACGTCTCTAGCTGTTTTGGTCACAAACGTAACCATCTTAGGGTCCAAGTCAGGGGTTTCTGTTAGTTTATTCGGCAGCTCTGGTCTAGGACACTCAGATCTCATTCTCGATCTTACCTCTCTTTCAAGAGGTTTTCTGATATGCTGAGCCATGTAAAGTGCCACTCTAGGGGAGGATTTAGGGTGTCAGATGGCTTCGGGGTCGAACATGTCTGCCGTATCTTCTATGATTTTCGGGTCTTCCACACCTTTACTGATATCTTCTTCTTCCTCGCCCCCTTCATCATCGGGCCAATTGCCCTAGTCATCGTCCCCTAAATAGTACACACCTGGGGTAGGGGGTCTATCCTGGCCGTCTCTGTTCTTTGCCAGGAAGGCTTCTTTAAGCCTGGCGACAGGGTCCCCTGTCAATTGGGGAACATTATTAACCCTTTCAGTGTTGCCGGGGGGGGGGTCAAAGAGTGCTTGCTCTTCCGGGCTACTTTACACCCCTTCTTCTCAACCCCTTTTTGGGGGTGTCCTGCTGACGTTCCTTCATCAGGGCTACTAGCCCGTCTCTTCCTGGCTGCGATCTGTTTCTGTTGTTCAGCCATTATCATTTCCAGAGTCTCCAATCTCTTCGTAATGGGCTGCACCCCTTGAGAGACCGCCTGCTGCAAGGAGTCTCCGAGTACCTTCTTAAAACTCTGTGTCAAGTCTGATTCTTGCTGGGAAGGATCCTCTTCCCACTCTTCTTGACTCCACTCTGGAGAAGTGGAAGGGGTGTTGGTGGGGGTGACAAACTGAGCCATAATCGAGGTGTTGGCAGGGCCAACTGCGTGGAAGTCAGCAGATGAAGGCTCTTCAGGCTCTATACACGTTTGAGGATTAATGTAGTATGTGCCTGTAAACCGCTGATTGCGTTTCATAAAGTAATCAAAAGATATATATATTGTTTTGTTTTTTTTTTTTCGAAATAAATCTGGAGCTCTGGTTGACTACTTCCCTCGTACGCGACTGCAAGCGCAATGTGAGCGGAAGCTAGAATCCCTGGGGAATCTGGGAAAAACCTGAGGGGGTTCCCGCTCTCACAGGTCCTAACGGCCGCCGAGTTCGCTGGCGCCTATTATTACAGAGCGTGGGGCTCGGCAGCCTGAAGCGAGCGGAATTGCTCGCGGCTCGGGCCCTCGCTCTTCACAAAACTCAAACTTTCATGAAAGAAGTATAACGTACGCTTACTGAATGTAATACGCTGCGCAACGCTCGCGCTACGCGTTCAGGTAAACTCTTTTGAGGAGAATGAAACGAATTCCATGCGCGCTACGGTGTAATGCCATACTGATATACACATATTACATAAATTATAGAAATATATACGTGACTAACAATCCTTCTATAAGCAAAGATAGAGAAAAATGTCACTTATCTTATGGCAGCAAAAAGAAAGAGGAAAAGACCTGGGCACAAAGGTTCTTATACAGGAGGCTGCCCGCTGATAGGTGCAGAGCTGGGAGGATTGGACTACCAGAGACTGAATATCATGGGACTAGTAGTTCCCGGGTGATTACAGTGATCACATGCAGATGTCAAACAAACGTTTAAACTGGTCCATTTTCGTTTTCCATAACTGTGGTTTTGTAGGAACATAAATGTACAGTATTAAAGTTAAGTTTTAAAGAGCTGGTGTGGCAGCAAATAAAGAAAGTAAAGCATAATGCGAGCCTACTGTCTTGTCATAGAATTGAAGACTGCTTCTTATTACTCCAAGTTATCTGTGCCGGGATGTCACCGTTGGTATTGCCATTTGCCATCATTACATTTCTCAGCACACCATATGGCGACGATTCTTTGCCGGATATTTTTCGCACCCATACTGCAATCCACCACTTTTCTACTGTTGAGGTTGAAATCACTGCAAAGGATGATATTTGCATCTTCATAAGTACTATTGATGTTGTCGATTATTTCACACACCATGTTCATGAACTCGGTTGAACCTGTTAGAGCATGGTGCCAATAGACATTTATTAGATTTAGTCGCTTGATTTTCTTGGTTGTGCTGCATTTGGATTCAATCACTGTGTGTTGAATGAAAGCTGAGTGATTGGTTGATTTCACAATTTTCCACCCTGAATTTTTTCCTGATTAATGTCAACAAACGTGGCGACGGATGTCCCTTTTTTTCTCACTTTAGCGGAGTTCATAGCCAGTTCGAA
Organism: Ambystoma mexicanum; assembly: GCF_040938575.1. Lineage (NCBI taxonomy): Eukaryota > Metazoa > Chordata > Amphibia > Caudata > Ambystomatidae > Ambystoma > Ambystoma mexicanum. The sequence goes on along the minus strand of NC_090940.1, from coordinate 424,918,790 downwards.
GTCCTGATGTCGGGCAACAAGACATCCACGTTTCTTGTAGACATATGATAGCGCTGCCATCTGTCCATTTTAAGGAATCCTTGTATAAATGAATAAATCCTCTGGTGTTCCAGGATATGATATTTAGTTCACAGCCTTCTGAGTCCTTCTGGCATTAACTTTTCTGTCCTGCCAGGACACAAGCCAGCCAGTTCCAGCTGGTTGGTGTTTCTGCCGGACTGAGAGTTTCAGCAGCCTCATCTAATCGTGTTTTAGGGATGGGTTTGCACATGAAGGTGATTTTGATTTTTTTCACCAGGGATGGCTTAGTAAGGACTTTCGTCCATGTTGTCCACAACAAGGCGTTCATGATCCCTTTCATTTGCTATCTCAGTTCTGGCCCTATGATCTATAGTTGGTAATTGCATTGCGTTGAATTTCTCGGTGCTGGCTCTATCACTTTGTGTGCTTATTGGAATTGCCCCTTCTTGAACCTTTTTTAAGCGATCGTTACCTTCTTCTTGTATGTCAAACACTAATGATGGAATGAAGGGGATCGCATTTAAAAGAAGGTCACATATCAGCCTTGAATTTGTATGCAGACGAGCTCTGTCGTTATGAGCTTCATCAATAAATTCTACTGTTTGTATATCGCTCGATTCTATTGGTCTTAGTCCAGGAACATGATATAACAAACGTAGTACATTATTCCGATTTAGGATCAGATCATCCTTAACTGTCAGGATTCTTTCAAGTATAAGTCGATATTTTGTAGTGTTGCAATGCTGTTTACTCAATGTATTATTTAGCGGAGCTTGTTTTCCTTTCTTTCCTCCCACACTTAATCCTTTGTTGTCATCATTGGTAGGTCGGTCATTCAATTTTCTGTTGTGCTTATTTTTCAACATGTTATTTTCACTCATGGATGGTAAGGAAATGTCCTCATAGTCTGCAAACGTTACTCTCAAAGGATTATTGCTTTTAGTTGACCCAGTTGTCTTGTTTGCTAATATAAGGCATATTCTTTTTTCATCCATGGTCACAAATGTTTCTTCTTGCTCAGAAGGTTTGGTCAATTTCGAGAAATCCGGGGGCAGTACCAACAAGCACACTCTGCCTTGCGCAGATTTGCCAGTCCCCTTAATTCAATTTGGTGGCTCACTCTTGTCTGCAGTTTCAAGAGCCACTATGTCACGAGAAAGATCAATGTTCTCTTCACCCCAATCTTCCTTATCCACGTCCATAGATGTGTCATCCTCGTATGTAGAGATGTTCTTTAACTTGTTCATGGACGTGTCTACGCTTGAAATCGGATTAGGTTGAGACGTACTCAGTGGTTCCACATTTTGTTTGATGACTTCCTTGTCCTTTTTCAACTTCGGCCTTGACTTCCAGAATTAACAAATACATTTACCGATTTCAGATTTCTGAGGAATTTTCTGAACCCCAAATTGTTCCTTTTTCTTGTGTTTTTTTGTTTTTTTATTTTTTTTTTTGGAGTGGTTTAGATGATCTGGCATTGTTCTTTTGAAATATTGAGTATGTTTTATCGCTCTCCAACTATTTTGCATTCCTCTGCATCAGGATTATCGCTAATGAGTTCTACATTAGTAGACGTTGACGGTTTCGGAGAACTCCAAACAACATTTTGTGCTTTATTTCCGCTGTTCCCACTTGCACATTGTTCAACTTCCTCTGATGCGGCTTGAATAACAGGTTCCACCTGTGGTTCATTGCTTTCTTCCAAAACAATGACTTCACTCTCTTGAGCCTGTGTCTTCACTATTGTTTATTTTTTGATCTACCCACGCTTTGACTGACAGATCAATTCTTTTTATGTTATCCCAGACCAATACTTTTGGAGAAGTGTTATCTAAATCGCTCGTTACCAGTTTTGAATTCATGAGTGCAGATAATGTTGATAGATACTTTACGTTTTCATTGATTTGTTCGTAAAGTTTGGTCAGAGGCACAATTGAGATAGCCAGAGCGGACATAATGTATGATCTAAAGTCATTAACGATTCTTTGACAATGGTCTGTAAGTTATCCTCATTGTGAGCCTGGTTAGCGTTAGATTTGTAATGAAGACGTCTTATTTTTGGATATTGCCGTTCTATAATGGATGATTCCGATGAGGTTTCATCAGATGAGGAGGATGAGGTCTGATCTTCTTTATTTCGCTCTTGTAGGGACTCTACAGGGATGGAATGTTGCTTGTTAACACTTCTGTCAAACTTCTCATCTGGTAAATGTGTAATATTATCCCGCAGCTTGTTTCTATTTTGAGAACAACAGATGGTAGCGGACTTGAATCCATTCGACAATGTTTCCGTGATCCTGGAGGCCATTTAAACACCAGACTAATCAGGTCAGTACTACTGGCAGGTACCGCCTGCGACTCCAGAGCTTCCTTATCCTTATTTTGAATGTCCAGGCCACAGGCACTAGATGTGTAGTTGTGGATTTCGCATTAAGTTCACCATTCATTCTGGTTAGATCTTGTAAAATGTATCCACAACTGCCAATGAGTCACGACGGTTCTTGGGACTGCAGCTCATATTCACACTTCTATTAAGTCCATTCCTATTTTTGCTCTGTATAGAGGTATTCGGGTTTGCCTGTCCCTGAATAGCACTATCCTCATATACTTTGTTGCATTTTGCTCCTTGTCTTCTTCACTGTTTATTATTATTGTTGATGATAGCGGAGATTGAGTAATCGCTACTGGATTCGTACTTAATAAGATTTTACGATCCAATTGGCTTCTTTTCTCCATATCGAAATCTGATTCCTGAGGGAGGAATATAAATGCGTTTGTTTTTATTTGGAACACATACGGTTTCAAACGGCACTAGTGATTTCGGAAGTCAAGACGCTGGGTCCGACTACCGTGCCTCGTTTCAAAGACATCTGCATCTTCAGCTAGAATTGAAGGCATTTTTAAAGTTTGAATTTTAGCCCACACTAACGTCCGCAATGAATAAATGTGTTCCGTTTTGAGAATCTTCGGATCGTGTATTTCATCCGCAATGGAATGCATCATTTTTTCCAGCTTGTTATCATTTTTAACTTTTTGATGAGAGAAAAGCAATTTGCCTAAATGGGCAACATCATGATCGCATTAGCTGTTTGATGAATTTGACGGATGGCGCACGACTATATTGTTAGTCGCACTAGTTGCACGCAATACAGCCATATCCAGTATATAACCACACCCACCATCTTGTTCTTTTTGTTTCGGATTACCCTGCTCATGACTCAATATATTTACATTAGTATTCAAGTTAGTTATTTCACAAGTAATTTCACAAGTCAGTGTGCTCAATGCTTGGGTAACAGAATCAGAGGTAATGACAGGTGTGGAACATTGAGGTCTTACTTGGCTTTTGGAACAATCACTTTCCAGGTCGCTTGAAGGTGGAGGACTGCTGGCCAAACTTCCCTCTCCACCGCGCCTGAGTTGTAAACGGTTAAGAGGCTGTCGATATTTCCGCGTCGATTCTTTCTCCTGTTCCATAATCGCGGGCTGAGTAGAAGAGGGCGCTCGAGCCTCACGAGCCTCCAGAGACTGAGGAGACTCTGCACAGACTCCACGCCGCTCTGCGGAGTACAAGGGTTTTTGTGTAAAACTCCTCCCAGCCAGTCAATGGAAAGGAAAAGCAGACTGTGCCCACCACAGCTCTCAGCAGACTCACGAGACTCTGCACAGACTCCGCTTGAACATTATCGGAGAAGCCAGGGGAAGTGAGTCATTTCTCCTGGCCACTTCTAGAACTGTGCATAAATCAAGACCAGCGGAATGGGGTAATTCCTCCAGGGAGCGATTAGAGTACTGAAGAGACTTTCTTTTAAGACACCAGGGGAACGGGTGTCATTCTCTTCGTGAAAGAACTTTGTTAGGACTTTCTATCTCTTGAATATTGGCAAGAGCACCCCCTGACAGTTCTTGGTCCTTTTGGTATCTTTCAAATGTTGGGTTTCCCACTGTGACAAGGGAGTTCACTCCTGACGCACTCTTAAGATGTACTGTTTTTTGTGCCACCACTGTGACTGGGGGGGATTACTTTTGATTAAGACTCTTTAGTTGTAGTGTAAGGGACATCTGTAGGGTTTTGACTCAGGATTGTGGCTTTTTCAGTTTACAGACATTCTGAAAGATCCTTTCGTTTTTAGTTTGAGGCAGGGAAACGCCTTTTAGAGTTGGGACTAGGTTTTTGAATTCAATAACAGTATTTGACAACCCACATGAGGCCTCCATGGTTAGGTGCCTTTTTTCTGCACCCTTACAGCCCGTTCCCTCTTGAACTTCCTTGATCTAGACATCCGCTTGTGCCCCTTTCAATCCAACTTAATATAAAAACTTGCATTTCTAGTAGACTACAACTTTTAACCATTTTTCTACCCTCACTCCAGGCAAAACGTGCCAAGAAACGAGCACCTGTGGTATAAGAGCTTCAAGAGGAATACTTGACTGTTGGTTCTCTGGGTACCACTACTGTGACGAGGGAGATCACTCCAGAGAAATACTTAACTCTTTGGGCTACCTGGACACAACCCAGCTTTCTGCAACTCTTGTTACCTGTGTGTTCACTGTGGAGTGCTACTGGTTCTTCCTGTGGTTGCAAGTCGCTGTTGGTTTTGCATGCATTCAGCACGTATTCCTCCTTTCCTCCTCTTTGGTCTGAGCGGCTCCATGGAGCTGTTGCTGCAGCATTCTCTGTGTGTTTTATGGACTACACAGTCCACCTCGGAGAGGCCACGCCACCGCTGGATTCTTCCTGCCTCTGCAGCAAGTCTGGTTTATTCCTGCTAATGTGGTTCCTTTCAGCTTCTTCCGAGACCGACTGTCTCTCAAGGCTTCGGGCAGCTTGTGTTTGAATGTCCCAGGCCCTGCAGGACAGACGCCAGCTTCCTTCACTGCTCTTCCTGCTCCTGAACACAGGTAGTCCTTCCTCTGTCTTTACTTTATATTGCTGGGCCTAACCAGCATAGAATCAATGTTTTTTGTCAATTCCTCTGTAGTTATCTTCATGCCTCCTAGCGGCCACCTCGTTAACGGTTCTTTGCTAATCCCTTCCACTGTTATGCATATTGCTTTGGTTCTTCTTCGTCTGTCCGATCTGGTTTTACAGATGAGATAGTAGATGTCACAATAACACACAGTAGTAGTTTCAGGTTTGAAGGGAGAAGGAGTCAATATAGCCATGGCTTCTGGGAATAGGGGTTTAAGGAGGTCTTTCACAGGACGGGAGTCCTTATTCCCATGAGGGTAATCTCTACCTATGAGGTCCTCCTGCTTTTTACCAACCCTAGGGGGACTATAGGGCAACAGCCTCACCTCCCCTGCCTCACAGGGAAGGGCTCCTCTCTGGGGGGAAGTGACAAGATCCTGTGAATAGTCACAGGGCCCATACAATAGAGAAACATTCCTTCTCCACGTTTGCCCACCTGAGCTCTCTGTCCTAAAGCTGGCGACTAATAAAACATACCATATGCCCTTCCTTTGTCATCTAACTGTGAAAGGACAGCACCTACCCCAGTGTCAGTGGCATCTGCACAAAAAAAGGTGTCTGGTAATCCGGCGCCACAAGTACAGAGGCCTTATCACAATCCTCAGTCCAGTTGACTTTCTTGGGTTTCTTAGGAATTGAGGGCAGTCAGAGAGGCAGCTCTTTATGGTCCAACATATCAATTCTGTAGTATCTAGTGAGACCTAGAAATGCTCCCACCTGAGTTTGGGTTGTGGGTGTCTCCAAGTCTTGTACAGCTTCTACTTTACTGGGTAGAGGCTGAACCTTGCCCCCACCAACTTCATGCCCAAGGTAGGCCACTGAATCTTGAACCGTTTGGCATTTGGTTGCCTTTATGCTCAAGTGAGCCTGCTGAAGAGTGCAACACAATCTCAAGGTCTCTCTTGTTCTTCCCAAGTAGGGCTAAAAATTGCTATATCGCCCAGAAATAATCTAACCCATTCAGGACATGGTTGACCAACCTCTGTCAAGTGGTAGGTGCATTCTTTAACCCAATGGGCCTTACCATGAACTGATAAAGTCCCTCAGGTGTTGAAAAGGCTGTCTTCTCTTGGTATTTTCTGTCAGGGATATTTGCCTATACCCTCCAGTAAGGTCAAAGGTGCTATGGTACGTGGCAGCACCTAGTTTGTCCACCAGCTTATCAGTTTGTGAAATGGTGATGCATGTAAAGACTGGAGGTGGGGTCTGTACTTCTGCTCTCTATATGGTAGAGGAGAGGCACAGAGGCCACAGCCAAGATTCTCTACTGTGGTAGCAATGGATGAGCAATCAAGGCCTAGCTTCTAAGGAGGTGATGCAGGCTGATTCTTAAGTACAGTGTAGTCCCCAAGCCCTCCACAAAGGAATATCCACACACTGTATTAGTTAAAACACAGTCTTTATATAATTAAGTTCAAGGTTATATACAATAACACTAACTCACTTTGTGCTTAGTTAATCTATAATGGCAAATATATACAGTTCTAAAGTGGTACCACAATTATCAGATCTCATTAAAGTGCATCAACTATACTCTGGTTAAATGTCACACAGATCACTTAATAAAGGCAACCAACACCAGACATAGGAGAAAAGCAGTTGGTCAGAACAATTGGCAGAATACTGGCCTCTAACGTTAAACACAGTTCTGTGTGGAGATCCCCCACCTGGGCAACCTGTAAATTAAGATATATCACAAGCCTAGTCCATATATTGTTCTAGAAGTCTTATTTCCTTCTAAGATAGTTCTACAACGCCAAGCTACCTGGAATAGCAGAGTTGGTTGTCGGGTTGTCGACGGATCCTTCTTGAGCGGCTCCCTTTAAGACAGGAGCCACGGATCGTCGAGATCCCACGAGGAAAAAGGGGTGAACGATGACGGCGAGGCGGCAGCTTAGTTCCTAGCGGTGCTCGTCGATGACGGAGCGCTGGCGTCCTGCAAGGAAGAGGCTTGCGGGGCACCTCAATGCCGATAGTTCAGGACTGCAAAGAGATTGTGAAGAACTGTGGCCCAGCAAGGGAGTCGAGTCGTCCGGCGTGTCTACGGTCGTCAGGTGGCGGGAAACCCACCGGCGGATGCTCCTCGGCACGTCGGCAGCCTCGACTTTCTCCAGCCGGACAAAGTGGTCGACGGTGCAGGTGAGAGCGTCCTTGGATCAAATGTTACTTAGGCAAAGGGAGCACGGCGGCTCCGGTTGGCGACGGCGGTCGGCGACAGTAATGGACAACAGTGTCCGGGCGCTTCTCCTTGTGATTCCGCGGCGGTCCCTGTCTCCGGTCGACAGCCTGACGTAGGTCTGTCTATCAGGGAGTGCAGGCAAAGATTAGCAGTGCATGATGGTCCCTCATAGCTCGGGAAGAGAGCGCCTAACCAGGTCCTCTCTGGGTCAGTCCTTGGAGACAAAGCAGCTTTCAGATCGACAAAGTAGAGCAGCAGCAAGACTTCTCTTCCAGCACGGTTTCAAGGTTAAGCTTCAGTTTCAACTCCAGTTTCTCTTCAGCTTCTGAACACGAATTCTAGAAGTGAGAGGCCCCCAGATATACTAGTTGATCTCCCATTCATTCTGCAGGGTAACACTCAGGCAACCAATCTGTCAGAAGGGCATTCATGCAGGCAGGCAGCCAATCAGGTGCATAGTGCATTCAGGCCATTCATTTCTCTCCAGACATTCACAAGTTATGTGTATTGGGACAAGTACCCAGCCAATCAACCCTCCACACTGCATTCATACCAGTTTCGGGCAGGGCTGTCTCAGTCATTGTGTCAAACACCAGAAACTAGACATCCACAACAAGAAGTGCATATTCGTCACACACTCCATTCACCCAGGTCCCACCCACAGGGTGTACCCACAACATACAGTCACTGGGAAGGCTCCAGACAGTATGGCCTGGACTTCACAACACCATCATATATGGAACTTCCACCAAACAGCCAGTAAGGGGAAGGGGACAGAGTCAGGGCTTCCCAGGACTTCGGGAAAACAAGGTAACAGGCAATAGAAAGCAAGTGTCATGATCTCTGCTTCCAAAAGGTCAGGGTTTTCCCAACTCCCTTGGAAGCAGATCCATAACCCAGGTTCCGAGTGCCAACCAGTCCCAATTGGGACCTTTTGGACCCAGTCCTGGCGCCAGTGGCACCAGGCTCATAAATATGCCCAGTCCCAGCGCTGGAAGCGCCGGGCTCATAATGCTTGGGTGGACTTACCTGCAGCAGACCATGCTGCTTACTTGCCTGCCAGTTGAGCCTCTGATCCTCTTCTGTTTGGAACTACTTTTCCTGTTGGGTGGGGCTGGAGCCACTCCCTAGATTTAGAACACTGGAACTCTTCTGGAAGGCAGGAACTCTTTTCTTAACAGGAACTCTTTTCTTACTTAGGCGTGGCTGTGGAAGGAGACACCTAAGCACTACAGGAGGCTATTTAAACCACACCCGGTGGATGAATCTTGCTTTGCGTTATTCTGCTCCCTCTGCAGCAGGACGCTCATCGTGTCTTCTGCATCCAGTCCTGGGCCTAAGGAAAAAGGCTTACCATCCTGAATCCAGTCTTCAGCAGCACCTATAAAGACAAGAAAGAATAGGTTAGCATTCCGGCATCTGAAAGGCAAAGGCTTACCTACTCTTCGTGCGCTCCGGAGGTCTTCACACTGCATTCCGGCATCTGAAAGGCAAAGGCTTACCTACTCCTCGTGCGCTCCGGAGGTCTTCATACTGCATTCCGGCATCTGAAAGACAAAAGCTTACCAACTCTTCGCACGCTCCGGAGGCCTTCGGCGCTGCATCCGCATCTGAAAGACAAAACAAGGTGCGTTTAAAGACATTGGGGAACTTTAATACTCACGTGCCATTACTCCTTTCCACATCTAATCCAGTGGGTATTCCGGCACCCTGCAGCCGCTCCGAACTCGTACCTGCAAAATAAAAAGACAGTTAGAGCGCATCGTGAAGCAGGCAACAAGCGCTTACTCACGTGCTTCCAGGCGCTTCTATTCATCACACGGGCTCCATCTTCAACTCACTTCACCCCGTCATCCGCCATCGCCGGAACCCTGCAAAACAAGAGACATCATTACTAAAGACTTTAAAAAGACATTTGAATGACTCGAAACTTACCGTTCGTGCATTAAACGGCGGACAGCAGTCCTCTGAAGTCAAGAGGCCTGCGCTACCTATCCAGTGAGGAAACTGGCTACAGCACCCTGCCCCGAGGCAGATGGAGAGCCCGGCATTCACTTACCTAAGACATCTTACTCTACACGTCAGGCATACAGTGCACAGAGGTCCAGCCCAAAGAGCCAACCGGGTGCTACACATCACCTTTGAAGATACGGTAGTCGCCCAGTCAAGACCGGCGCCTCTGCGAGAATCAGGTGAGCGTTACAGAACGCAAAGCCTACCGCAAAACTCTCGCCCAGGCGCTATGGAAACCTCGGATACTGACCCCCTAGCCCAGTTACTTGGGGAACTAAGGGCAGAAGTGCATGCAACTCGTCAGGAAACGAATGCTCTAAGAAGGGAACTAATTATTTCCAAGGAGAGAACAGACAATCTTGCTAGACAAGTGCTACAGTCACAAGCCGGACAGACCCCGTTACCCGCATCAGGGGCAAATCTTCCTTCAACACCCTCTATGAATCCAGTGCAGATCAACCTACCTGGGAATGTACCTCTGGCTCCGCCCGAGCGATTTTCTGGTGACCCAAAGAGGTTTGCAGTATTTATCAATCAGTGCCGGTTGCACTTCTTATGCCGGCCAGCAGCCTTTCCAACTGATCAAGCTAAAGTAGCTTTTGTACTTTCGTACCTTAGTGGCAATGCGGCAGACTGGTCGATCCCTCTAGTTCATCAAGATGATCCGGTTCTCCATGATTTTCAAGCCTTTCAGCTTAGTATGGAAAAACTGTTCGCAAGACATTCACAGGGGCAGGCCTTGGACAATGAGCTTCTTTCGTTGCGACAGGGTAATCAAGACCTATTGGCTTATATTGCATCTTTCAATAGACTAATAGTGGAAACTCAATGGCCTGAGGACAAAAGGATTACGCTGTTTTATAGAGGTCTACGTGGAGCGCTCAAAGACGTTTTAGCCCAAGTAGTGAATCCCCCACAAGACTGTTCGGATTACATAGACTTGGTCGTTCAAATAGATCACAGGCTGCAGAACAGGAAGGCCGATCGTTCCAAGTTTGATGCTCGAGTATTTTCCAAACCGCCAACTCCTTCCAAAGGAGTAGACTCCGGGGAACCCATGCAAATAGGGGGTCTGAAAGGTCCTCTAACACAACGGGAGCGGGAAAGGAGGAAACAGTTGCAATTATGCCTATATTGCGGAAACTTAGGGCACTTTCTTCGAGACTGTCCGGTGAAACCTGCCAAGAAGGCAGTAGGAGCTGCAGTTACCAAAGTTACAAACTCTGAGCAGGGAAACGACCTCGCCCGACAAGAATAGAGGTCCTCTTGCCGAGCGTAAAAACCAGTTCCGTGACCTCGCATTTCGTGATACCTATGGTCCTCATTAGCCCTGATAATCCGGATCGATTACATGCAATTGAAGCTTACGTCGACAGCGGTGCCATCGGCAATTATGTGGATCATGAAATGGTTTTGAGGATGAATCTAACTCTTTGTCCCAAGGCTGTAAAGGACGTCATTACTACGGTGGATGGTACGGAGATAGCCTCCGGGCCAGTAACGCATACCACTCAAGAAGTGACGCTAGTAAGTCAAGATGGACACCATGAGAAGATCGTGTTCGATGTGATCAAGGCCCCTCAGTTTCAGATTATTCTGGGAATACCTTGGTTAGAGAAACACAATCCTCTGATCGATTGGCGAGCAAGAACGGTCCAGTTTCCAGAATGTGTCTCTACTTGTCACCCTCCACCTGGTGTTGCACTGGCCGCAATTTCTTCAGAGACTCCCCAGTTACCTCCAGAATACCTAGAATACCAAGATGTTTTCCGGAAGGATCAGGCTAACTCTCTACCTCCTCATAGGTCTTATGACTGCCAGATAGACCTGATACCTGGATCTACTCCCCCTTGTAGTAGAATTTATGCCCTCACCGAGCCTGAGAACCTTCACCTTCGACAATACCTGGATCAATACCTGGCAAATGGGTTTATTCGTCCTTCCAAGTCCCCTGCTTCTTCAGCTTTGTTCTTCGTTCCAAAAAAGGAAGGAGACCTTAGAACCTGTATCGATTATCGCTCCCTGAACCAGATCACCGTTAAGAATAGATATCCGTTACCTTTGATCCCTGAACTCCTGGACCAAGTCAGAAAAGCATGCATATATACAAAGCTGGATCTTAGAGGAGCTTACCACTTGGTACGAGTAAAAGAGGGCGATGAATGGAAGACGGCCTTCCGCACCAAGTATGGGCTATTTGAATATCAGGTCATGCCCTTCGGACTTTGCAATGCCCCGGCCGCCTTTCAATATTTTATGAACGATGTCCTCAGAGAGCTCATAGATGTATGTGTTGTTGTTTACATTGACGACATCCTCGTTTATTCTTCTTCGGAATCTGAACATCGGAAACACGTGAAAATGGTCCTCGAAAGATTGCGTCAACACAAACTTTTCGCTAAATTGGAAAAATGTGTTTTCAACGTGACTGAAGTTGAATTCTTGGGATTCATATTATCACCTGGCGGAGTGCGTATGGATTCAAAGAAGGTCGATGCAGTTCTCAAATGGCCATCACCATCCTCTGTAAAAGGTGTGCAAAGCATGTTAGGCTTTGCTAACTTTTACCGCAGGTTTATCCCCGAGTTCTCTCGAATAGTCCAGCCCATCACTGCCTTGTTAAAGAAAAACAAACGTTTTGAATGGTCTACCGAGGCGGAACAAGCTTTCCAGGATTTGAAGACTAAATTTATCTCTGCACCAATCTTAAAACACCCTCGCCCCGAACTCCCCTACATCGTGGAAACTGATGCTTCAAGCCTTGCCATGGGGGCAGTTCTATCACAAAAGGACCCGGTAACCAATCAGTTGCATCCCGTGGCATTTTGGTCCCGCAAATTCTCGCCTCCTGAGGTCAATTACACGATTACTGACAAGGAACTTCTGGCTATCAAGTCTGCCTTTAAGGCTTGGCGGCATTATCTGCTGGGGGCCCGACACACCGTTACTGTGATTACGGATCACCGAAACCTGCAATATTTGAAAACCGCAAAAGCCCAATCCTCTAGACAACTCCGTTGGGCATTATTCTTTGCCGAGTTTGACTTCATAATTACCTATCGACCTGGTACAAAGAACGGTAAAGCCGATGCCCTTTCTCGGATGGGAGTGGAAGAACACTTGATCAACCCTAAACCTGTACCAATCATTCCCGAACAAAGAATTCTGGGTGTAATCGCCACAGAATCCATAGAGGAAGTTAAGGATAATGCCAGGCAACTTGTAACTCCAGCAGATATACAGAATTGGCATCTGCAGGGAAAGGACTTTGCAGTAAAAGACAACTTATTGTATTTCCAAGAACGATTATACCTACCCAGCACAGATTTACAGAAAAAAGTAATCTCTTGTTATCACGACTCTTTAATGGAAGGTCATCCCGGTATAGCCAAGACCTCAGAAAAGATCAAGCGCTACTTCTGGTGGCCGTCTTGGAAAAAAGATATCAGAGACTTTATAATGTCCTGTGGAGTATGCGCCCAAAACAAGAGTCAAAAGGAAAGACCAGCAGGCCTCTTACGCCCTATTGACATCCCACCTCGCCCTTGGCATAAGCTTTCTATGGACTTCATCACCGATCTACCTCCATGCTCCGGATACAATACGATTCTAGTAATCGTGGACTTATTCTCCAAGATGGCGCATTTCATTCCGCTCAAAGGCTTGCCAACAGCAGCAACTCTGGCCCGAGAATTTCTCGACAACATCGTCCGACTGCACGGTTTTCCTTCGGTTCTAATTTCGGATCGAGGTAGTCAATTTATTTCTCATTTTTGGCGAAGTTGCTGTCTGTCGGCTCAAATTGATGTGAGACTATCGACCAGTCACCACCCTCAGACCGACGGACAAACCGAGAGGACCAATCAAACTCTGGAGCAGTATTTACGCTGCATGCTGCAACAAACTGAAAAAACTTGGAAAGATATCCTTTGGATAGCCGAGTATGCCTACAATAACTCTGTCCATTCGGGAACTGGGAAAACCCCGTTTTTTCTTTTGTACGGCAGTCACCCTCGAACCTCGGAGTTGGATCCCCTCCAAGATCTTGAAACACCAGCAGTAGACTACCTGCATTCTACAATCACCCAAGCCTTTAAGGAAGCTGTTTCTCACCTTCAAAGGGCTAAAGAACAATACAAGAAAGGAGCAGATCAACATCGGAAGGAAGCCCCTCACTATCAAGTAGGGGATCAAGTCTGGTTGTCCACCAAATATCTATCTCTAAAAGGGCCACGCACATTCAACCCAAGATACCTTGGTCCCTATTCCATCCCTACCATAGTAAACCCAGTAGCGGTCAAGTTGGACTTGCCCCCGCACATGAAGATACATCCGGTCTTCCACGTCTCTCTATTAAAACCCGTGCAACCTCAAACCCGACTAACCAAATCTCCAAAACCTATCCTAGTGGATGGAGAACTCGAGTTTGAAGTCAAAAGCATTCTGGACTCCAAGATCTCCAAATCTAAACTATTCTACCTAATTGACTGGAAAGGCTACGGCCCCCAAGAGAGATCCTGGGAACCTGCTGAATATGTCCACGCTCCTCGCCTAATCAAAAGATTTCACCGAACATTTCCTGACCAGCCAAAACCCCCGGAGAAGCCCGGTTTGGGAGGGGCCTTGAGGGGGGGTACTGTCATGATCTCTGCTTCCAAAAGGTCAGGGTTTTCCCAACTCCCTTGGAGGCAGATCCATAACCCAGGTTCCGAGTGCCAACCAGTCCCAATTGGGACCTTTTGGACCCAGTCCTGGCGCCAGTGGCACCAGGCTCATAAATATGCCCAGTCCCAGCGCTGGAAGCGCCGGGCTCATAATGCTTGGGTGGACTTACCTGCAGCAGACCATGCTGCTTACTTGCCTGCCAGTTGAGCCTCTGATCCTCTTCTGTTTGGAACTACTTTTCCTGTTGGGTGGGGCTGGAGCCACTCCCTAGATTTAGAACACTGGAACTCTTCTGGAAGGCAGGAACTCTTTTCTTACCAGGAACTCTTTTCTTACTTAGGCGTGGCTGTGGAAGGAGACACCTAAGCACTACAGGAGGCTATTTAAACCACACCCGGTGGATGAATCTTGCTTTGCGTTATTCTGCACCCTCTGCAGCAGGACGCTCATCGTGTCTTCTGCATCCAGTCCTGGGCCTAAGGAAAAAGGCTTACCATCCTGAATCCAGTCTTCAGCAGCACCTATAAAGACAAGAAAGAACAGGTTAGCATTCCGGCATCTGAAAGGCAAAGGCTTACCTACTCTTCGTGCGCTCCGGAGTTCTTCACACTGCATTCCGGCATCTGAAAGGCAAAGGCTTACCTACTCCTCGTGCGCTCCGGAGGTCTTCATACTGCATTCCGGCATCTGAAAGACAAAAGCTTACCAACTCTTCGCACGCTCCGGAGGCCTTCGGCGCTGCATCCGCATCTGAAAGACAAAACAAGGTGCGTTTAAAGACATTGGGGAACTTTAATACTCACGTGCCATTACTCCTTTCCACATCTAATCCAGTGGGTATTCCGGCACCCTGCAGCCGCTCTGAACTCGTACCTGCAAAATAAAAAGACAGTTAGAGCGCATCGTGAAGCAGGCAACAAGCGCTTACTCACGTGCTTCCAGGCGCTTCTATTCATCACACGGGCTCCATCTTCAACTCACTTCACCCCGTCATCCGCCATCGCCGGAACCCTGCAAAACAAGAGACATCATTACTAAAGACTTTAAAAAGACATTTGAATGACTCGAAACTTACCGTTCGTGCAGTAAACGGCGGACAGCAGTCCTCTGAAGTCAAGAGGCCTGCTCTACCTATCCAGTGAGGAAACTGGCTACAGCACCCTGCCCCGAGGCAGATGGAGAGCTCGGCATTCACTTACCTAAGACATCTTACTCTACACGTCAGGCATACAGTGCACAGAGGTCCAGCCCAAAGAGCCAACCGGGTGCTACACATCACCTTTGAAGATACGGTAGTCGCCCAGTCAAGACCGGCGCCTCTGCGAGAATCAGGTGAGCGTTACAGCAAGAGGCCACAGGGGCCATCTTGTTACCTATCAGGAATCAACTGATTCCAATGGCAGGGACTGGGTATCCCAAAATGGAGGATACTCCAAGCACCTGTCAAATTCAGCATGGAGCTGCCACCAACCCATACCCTGCTCTGTGGGCCACACAAAGTTGCCCAAAAACATACACTAGGGGCACAGGGTTGGACCCCTACCCATGGGTGCCCTAAGGGTATCCCATGGGTCTGTACTCCAAACCAAAAACAGGAAGATCTGCACTGCCAAGAGTCCCCCATGGACTCCTGGGCAGAAAACAATACAGAACACAAATGAGAAAGGACTACAAAACAAGGACAGGGAGGCCCTGTCCCTCCAGTGCATTTCCAGCATCACAATGCACATCTTTCTTAGTGACTATTAGGAAAGATTTTTCTTTACTGCACCTTTCCTTCCAGCTTTATGGAACCCTCAAACCTTTTGCTTTTATTTTTTAATCTGACCTGTACTTTTTGCAGTATGGTGAAGCCTTAAGCTTCACTGCACTGGCTTTTGCTGATAAGTTATGGGGAAACTGATCTGTCCTTCAGGCTGTCAGTATTGAGAAACCTTGTTTCCCTTAGTCGTGTTACTGAGTTACTACTTTTGGTTACTTTTTTATCACTTGTGGTAACTTTATCATTGTGTGATGCAGCTTACACTGCAGTACAATCGGGTGTATTTTTGTTTTGCCTCAGACTAACACTCATAGGATTTTTGGTTACTCTAGGTGTGCTAAAAGGATAGGCTGGTGGCAGCAGTGACTTTTCCCCACTTTTTGGAGATTTTCGTTTTAGCTTTACTGCGGTTACTGCATTTGGCTACTAACTGTGGCTACTGGTCAAACATGGCCATGCTACGAGATTTTTCGCTTGCCCTTTTGCTATCTTGTTCTTTAGCCTTCCTCCTGACCCGAGAGGCCAGGAAAATCCTTATAAGGACTTCCAGTGCCCAGGAAAGCAGAAGCTTTTGGCGGGTTACTGGAGGGATGTGTGTGTTTGCTGGCAGGATGTGGGCTGGGTCTGTCTGACCCCAATCCACAAACTGGTTGCAGTGTGTCTGAGTGCTATGCATGAATGTTCCCGCCAGTGGTCCTGATTGGACCGCTGCTGGGGTATGTTTGTGGGCTAGTCCTGTTATTGGCTAGTGGGAGTTTCAGCTCTTACCTGGCTTTTAGGATAAGAGGGCCCCTGCACCCATTCTTCAGAGATCCTGGAGAAACCTGAAGGAGCCAAGTATCCTGTCCCGCTGTGAGACCCGCAAAGAAACCTGAGACCTGACTGAAGTAGGCCTGGCAACCAATTTCTGTTGCTGTCCTGGGGGACCCCTGTCTTGCTTGTGATCTTTAGTAGTCCTGCGAAAGAGCTACGACCCTTGGAGTGGAGGGACCATCCATTCCCGACGTCTGCTCAGTGCCCCGCCAAAGGAAGCCTTCAGAAGTGCCCTGGAACCGTCCTGTGGCTGACGAGCTTTGTTTTTGGGCTACTGTACTGCCGGCGTCACGGTACTGAGTTTCGGACGAAACTTGGGGGATCTTCAGCTGGCCCTATGAGACTAGCGCCTGCGAAATTTTGGCGTCCTAGCATCGAGGCGATAGGAGTGCTCCTGCTGAGTCTTTTTGTGTTGCAGTGACCACCATCCGAAAATTACTTGCCTGTCCCGAGTCCCATCCTGAGAGGGGTGCTACATTGAGGTTTTTCTGCATTCTTTGAACCGAGTACTTGCAACAGTGAAAGACACCAACCGGAGATCAGCTCAAATCTGCAACCCCTGGGAATCGAGGACTGCGACCTCCGGCGGGAAAAGCAACATCGGACACTCTTCCTTTGTTCTGCCAAGTCTGGGGAAGAATCGGAGTACGGGATGTAAGCCCCTATACTCCCATTAAAAGTAAATGGACTTATCATAAAGCTTATTTATAACACTTTTGCCTTTGCCATTGCCTGCTTGAGCAAGACATCTGACTTTTGGGGCTACTTTTGGGCATTAGTCTAACTTGAACCCAAACCCTTCACTGGACCCCAGAGACCCTACCTGCATTGTTTCCTGCATCTTAATTTCTGTGGAACTGTAACCTGAACTATTTGGCACAAGGCCCCAGGCAACTTAGGGCTGGACAATTTTAGTTAGGGATCATCTCTGTGGACCATAAATGCATAATACTTGTCTAACCTTTTCTTTGTAGGAGTTTATGATGTGTATTATGCCCTAAACCAAAGTGAATATATATATATATGTGTATTTAGTTTGATAGTGTTGTGTGATAAGTCTACCTGCTAGTAGTAATTTTTCTATAGTGTGTTTTGGCCATAAATAACTATTTGTATATATATTGTCTAAGTGTAATCTGTGATTCCCATTGTGTGACCTCATTTTGGACACCTTACAAGCTCACCACCTCTGAAGAACTTAGTCTAGACAGCCTGTCACTGCTACCCAAACTGGTTTGGCTACAACTTTCCAGAGTTGTTCCTGTCACAATATAGGTTGGCCTTCTATACATCTGTCCACCAGGCCAGAGTATAGATAATCAGTCCTAACAGTGATCGCATTTAGAACTCTGTAATCCATGCAGTATCTTAAATCAGAAGTTCCTGCTTTTGGTACCAGAACCAGTACCACTGGACTGGATCAAGGACTACGGGAAGGCTCTATTACCCGTAGATCACCTTATCTGACATCCTGTAACTCCTACTTTTGGTAGGCACACTGTCTCCAGTGTAACTGTCATGCTTGCACCGAGGTTGCAAGCCTGGAGTGAGCGAGGACTAAGGGGAAAACTGCTTAAGCAAAGTTTTCACCTCACCTTGTTGGTAGTCCGTTGAAGGGACAGTTTGACACCCTCAATGGAGCCATCGCAAGGGATGGCTTGGAACAGGTCGGGAGAGGTTCAGATTCCACTTCCTCCCTTTCTGAAGCAGGACTTCAATTTCAACACTATGTATGAATGGCTTCAACAGCTCACACAAAGCCTGACCAGGTCTTGCAATGTCCATCAAATAGTTAACCTCACCCACACAACAAATCATTTGTCTTGTAAAGCTCTAGGCTGTATAGAATTCATAATAAGGATTTCTTGGCC
The DNA here is from genome assembly GCF_040938575.1 of Ambystoma mexicanum. Classification (NCBI taxonomy): domain Eukaryota; kingdom Metazoa; phylum Chordata; class Amphibia; order Caudata; family Ambystomatidae; genus Ambystoma; species Ambystoma mexicanum. The sequence goes on along the minus strand of NC_090940.1, from coordinate 424,900,494 downwards.
TGGGAAAAAATGAACAAGTGAAGCTTTCTGGTCATACCAATGTTTCACCAGTTCTTATCCAGCCTTCAACCTGTCACTGGCCCGTGCCATCAGTAAGGTCATCCTCTTTCTCAAGCCCAACACATAGTTCACTGCTTTAGTAGTGACAGGAGGAGTGGGCATTTCCCATCCTCCCTTGACTGTGGCTGGCGGTCCCTGTTAGGGTGACCAAACAAGAGTTTAATGGGGCTAAAGCCAATGCCTTCTTGAGGTACCACTCTATACACAAAAAGTAAGCATGGCATAATGAGATCCCACTTTCTCCTCTGGGGCTCCTCACAAGCTCCAGTCTTGCTTTTGAGAGTCCTGTTGAACCTCTCAACTAGGCCATTGGTTTGTGGATCGTATGCAGATGAAAATGTATATGAAACCCCACATTCCTTCCACATGGCTTGCATAAACGTGGACACGAAGTTGCTGTCTGTCAGACACAACTTCTTTATGGAAATCAACCATAGTAAATATGCCTAGCAATGCTCTTGCAACCAACTTGGTAGTCCGTCTTCAGTGGGATGGCTTCAGGATATCTTGTGGGATGATAAACGACCACAAGGATAAACCTACTGCCATAGGGTGTAGGAGGGTCAAGGAGACCAACAACGTCACTCCCTACCCTCTCCTCAGATGATATACCCACTACAGATAGTGGTACCAATGGATCCTGGAGTTTTGCACCACTTTTGCAAGATAACTGACAATTGGAGCAACTCCTGCAATGACTTTCTATCTCTGCCCCCATATTACACCAGTAGAAGTGTATGCTCAACCTCTAATTAGTGTTTTTTTTCCTTTCAACAAAATATTTTCAGACATTTTCACATTGTAAACATCAACATGGTTCTCAGACATATATGCAGATAGGATGAGCACAGGCAGATACCGCCGTCTGTCCCAGTGCACTTTCTCCAGTGGTAGTGCTGTTCATTAGTCCGGGGCTAGGCAGAGTCCTGTTATATTTGAAACCGGGCCTCCTTCCTAGGTTGTTTACCAGACTTTAGTAGTGAGTTCACTGCGCCAAAGCGGGTCCTTACGTTCTGGGGAGTTTCCATAGGGCCTGTGATTTGGTATCGACCCCTTCAGTATTGTTACTTGACCCATCATAGGGGAGGCGGTGAGTTATCCCAGGGAATTTCTCTGAATAATCCAGGAAGACGGCCCATGTGCTGTGAAATGTTGTCATATTCTCCAGGTGGATGGCTGTGATTTTTTGGGCAACTACTATGCCCCAGCATTTCACCCACCACATGGGGAGTGCAGGGCCATCAGGGTGCTTCCACAGGCGAGCTATGGTGATTTTAGCAGCAGTAAGTAATTCGGGTGCATATGTTTGATAGTGCCCTGTAAGTGGGAAAGCTCCTCCTCCGGTGTCCCCCAATAGAACTATGCCCAGGACCCATGGAATGTTTAGGCCTGCAATTAGCTGAATTTGTTCCAGCAGCACTTGCCAGAATTGCGACACTTTCGGTCAGGACCATATTAGGTGAAATAAGGACCCGGTAGTTGAGCATTCTCTCCAGCATTGGGATGGGATCGTCGGGTTACTTTTGCTTAGTAGTTCAGGAGTCAAATACTATCTGTAAGAAACTTTAAGCCCCATGTGACATTGAGGCAAAATAGGCGGTTAAAGGGAAAGAAAATGTTGGTCTTTATTCAGATTTAACCAGATAATGCTGGTTAGCAAAATTAAATTCTTTTCCCAGAGTCCTTCTGGGTGTTCTTTTTGTGAAGCAAATGTTTTCCTCTGTTTTCTTGTAGGGCACGCTATAAGGACCTCTGACAATCTTCTTCCACTTAGTCCTCATACGCCCAGGTGCTTCCTGTCGTTCCGGAATCCAGGTCTGATCGGCTCTGCAAGGAGAACAAGAATGAGCACACATCTTCCAACTATCTGGCTCTTTATATAGGCAGGTAAGGATGGGCCAATCAGGGTCTACTTCCTGTCTTGGAGCATAAAAAACCCCATAGGCCCCGCCCCCTTTTCCTTGCGAGCCACCCTCCGTGTTCTTCCCTGACCCTGTTCCCCTGGATGTCCTGCTGCCGCCCAGGTAAGTGTCTGCTGTTTTGGTTGCCCCCATGTTCGGGCTATGTATCCCCGGTAATAGGACTCCCCCTGTGGGTCTGTGTCTTTGCTGAAGCGGATCGGCTTCCTCCAGTCTGCGGGGCACGTGGTAGGTGTCCTGCTCGCGGTTGCAATACACGCGGACCGCGTCTCCATGCAGAGACTGGGCTTCTTCTATCCGGCGGCCGGTTGTAGTCAGCTCCTCATCTCGGCTACAGTTTCCTTCCTCCCTCCTGCTGGTCGTCGGTGCCGCTCTGACAAGGCGAGTCTTCCCTGGCTGGACTCGGCGCTCTGCTTCTCGCTCCGAGAACTTGGGGGCTTCGTTCCAGCAGGGACGGCTATCCTTCCGTCTTGCCGTCAGTGTCGGTCTGGCGAGGCGGGACCTTTCCGGCTGGATACAGCTTTCTGTCTCTCGGCCCGTGGAGTCGGGGTTTTCGTCCTCGCGAGGATGTTTCGGTAACCTTGTCTCTGCGGGCTGACCCATGGTCGGCTGTTCGGGGTTCTTACCAAGCACTGATGTTGTGCTCTCCCACTCATTTAGATCCTCTGTTCGGGGTAGGTTGGATTTGCCTGTGTGTTCCCACCACTCGCCTATCATACAGGTCGTGTTTGATTCTTTTTCCAGCCAGTAGGTCTCCCTTCCATATTCCTGGGTTGTGTGGTTCTCCATATCTGGGTTCTTACACCCCACATTTAGAACTTTTATACATTCCAGCCCAAATACGATCCCGATCTTCTAGCTACAGTACTCGTCCCAGGTCCCTTTCCCAGTTAAACAGGTATATTTCCTTGCTATTAGGGTCAGTTTTGTCCAAAAGGCGGTATAGGGTTGAGACTTTGCCTTTGTAGGTTGGTGTTGTTAGTGTTCATTCTAAAGCCATCAGGCCACATCCTTCATCGGCCCTAACAGAACTTTGCAATATCCAATGTCTTAGTTTTGTGTAGTGGAATCTTTCGTCCACCGTCACCCAGAATTATACTTTGCAGTCTTCGAATGTTAGGGGTGTCCCATTAACCAGGAAGTGTGATACCCGTGTTAGGCCCCCCTCCCTCCATCTGGAAAATCATTGGGGGTGCAAGCCAGGAGTGAATTTGGGGTTGTTACATATTGGGGTTAGGGGCCCAAGAGTGCCTATGCAACCCAGTTTGCGGGCTGCATTCCTATAGCTTTTTATTGTGTTCTTAGTAGAAGTTAGGGGGCCTAACTTTGGGGTGGCTCGGGGTGCTCTGAGATGTGGTAGAATTGTTAGTGGAGCTGGGCTCCACGCTTCCTCTAGTTGTTTCCATCAGGGTCGGGTTGGTGGTTACTTGCCACTTGAAGGCATGAGAGAGTTGAGCCGCCCAGCAATATCTACAGACATCCGTTTACCAGAGTTTGTATGTAGTACCCTTTGGGACCACTACACACAACTATGACTACAGGTGTAAGCAAAACCAACCTTTGGTATAAGTCTGTACTACACAATTTTTGGTAGCGGAGCTGAGCAGCCAGGCTTATCTGAAGAGGGAATGTGAGCGGTAATGATGTTACACAGAGGTCTACAATCACAGGTATTCAAATAGACTATTGCACTGAAGGTTTCTTGGTACAACACTTATTAATTTATTTCATAGTAAGTTATAAAACATTAATTAGAAGGAGGCAATCTATATCACACAAATATACTTCAGTACTTTACACTGTGCTTTTCTGAGGCATTTAAACTACTTTGAAGGAGGAGCAAAATGGCATTCAGAGTATTTTGAAGTAGGAGCAAAAAGTCATAGGTTAATAAAAAGAAGATTACAGTTACTCTATGACAGTGCAAATAGTTTAAATTGACCAGAGGAGTCAATTCAATTCAATGCAATAGGTTAGGCCAAAGTCAATGTGCTAAAATCTTGTATAGGATAAAGCGCTTCTGGAAGTTAAATGGAAAAGTATTTGGCAAAGTTCTCAGAAGTAGTTTGTAAAAGAAAGAATCATATGTTGGGTCACAAGCTGACTAGACTTGCAAGTTGCCAAAGTTCCAAGCACTTTTTCAGTGAGGGGTAAGTGATCTCAGTCAGGTTTTTACAGTACCTTACAATTAAGAAAATGATGCAGCTGAAGAGGTCTGTTCCTGGCAGTTCCTGCAGATTTCGCTGTTCCTGAGCCTCAGTCGTGGGGACAAGAGGGAGGACGTCGGGGGAACTCCTGCACTGGGACTGGTCGACAAGCTGGCTCTTGGCAAATCTTCAATTCTGGTAACTGTAGTCAATCACACAAACTGGTGTCCCTCTCCCTGGTTATTCGGTTTCCTGCAGCACTCTAAGGAAAATACAACCATCTCCCAGAATGGTATCCAGGTGGCTTAGTGTCGAGTTGATTGGTCCCACCAACTCAAAGGGAGAAGTCGTCCTTGCAGGGCTTCTCTGTCGAGATGAACCTAGCGATTCAGACCTGCAGCAGGGCTTCACCGGGCAAACTAACAGTCCAGGAGTTGCATCAACTGTCCTGTTCAAGCTCGTCTTCGGTTCTTTCGTTCCAGTGGTCGACTCTGCCTTCCAAGCCAAGAGACTCGCCTTTAATTCACTTTCCTCCCATTCATTCTAGCTTAGCTGCCACTCACCCAGCAGGGTGGCTGCCCTTGCCGGACAGTCAGCCAGCCAATCACGCCAGAGTGCATTTGGGTCTCCCAGGAGACTAAGCACAGGGAGTTTCGGACACCTCCCTCACTTCCTTCCCACCCCAGACACTCGGGCGCCAGAGGCGGTCTTCAGTCCTGAAGCCCGCCAAAGGCGATGAAACAAAGGGACCAAACCTGGTTTGGCGTGCAGAGCAAAACTCTAGAAGGACCTTTCCACATGTCCTAAAAAGAATACCGGGACCTGTTTTTACAGAGGGGGCTCAGACACCATCTTGAAAAACATGGCTCCTGCCATTTAACGCTACCGGTGTTCGGGGTTTGGAAAAATCATGCTAATTTGTTGTAAAACCGCTGCCACCAGCCATTTCGAGAGGAAAGGGTAGCATTTGACTGCTGCATGAGTCTCTAGACACAGGGGGATACTAAGTAACCCCTCCAGCACTCTATTGTAAGATAGGGTGTGCTGGGTCTAGGAATTTAAAAAGACTAGTAAAGTCAATTTCATTTTACTTACTCTGGGAAACAGTAGTTTATTCCAGAGAAGGTATTTAAACCTTGGGAAAGTTTGAAGAGCTTTCCCTGTGCCACAGCACTGAGGGTGCTGTGTGACACACGTGAAAAGATGATGCCTATGGAGTTGTCTAAAACTCTATAATCAAAGAACACAAAAGTAAAACACACATCAAAATACATGAGTGGGGAAAAAAGGGTCACACTCTCTCCAGGTAAAGAAATCAAGTCCTCAAAATCCAGTAAAGTTGCTGGGGGTCTCTAAGGTGAAGGGAATTAGCACATTTTTGAGGATTCTCCCTAACAACATCCGGGACCACCAGCCCGCCCATGCCTGTGCTTCGCAACATAATCCATTTCGCTATGCGTGGTTCCCCCTCCCCCCAAACAAACTTTAGTATGCTTTTTTGCAATTTTTGGAGGTCGCCCTCCAGGATGTGGACGGTAGGGCTGTACAATGGTAAATTAGCCTTGGCACAATATTTATTTTCATCGCTGTTATTCTCCCCAGCCAGGAGGCCTCATGCCTGTTTCTACAATATAAGGGTACCTGGTCACTACCTATGGTCCTCCAGGTGAGTAAATATGAGCAAAAGCAAAATATGCACCAATAGGGTAAAGATGACAGGATTCTGTGGTGATTTAGCAAAATCGCAATAAAATATGGTATTTATTTCAAATAACATAAACAACATTTATTTATACATTCTTGACATGCTAAAAATAGGCTTAACCTTTACTCATCTTTTCCCATCATTCATACTTCACTCATACATATCATCGTCATACTAACACAAATTCAAAAAAATGGGTAATAGTTGTCCCCAAACAAACAACAGTTTGAAAAATCAAGTCCAACACTCTTGTGTCTTGTAGATGTGCTCCTCTGTGTTATTGTAGGTTTTTTTTGTTGTTGTCTACACATGTTTCGGTTGTAGTTCACTGTGGGCTGACACTGCTTTGCCCCAATATTCTAGCCAACCTTCATCAGAACGAAATGCAACTGTCCAATAAATGTTGGATCTTGATAGGATTGGTGAGCCTATCAATCTAAAAAAGTAATCATGTAGATACACTAATTACCATCTCTCCTTTCAGACCTGTTATCTTAATATTTCTTTAACATTTAATGTGTGTAGCTGACAACATACTGTGTCTGTTGTTTTTCTCAAGACTCACCTCCACTGTGTGTTCAGCGGACGGTGGCTTGGTAATGTGATGATGCCCTGCTTCAGGTTGAATCTTCGTTAAGCATATACCCGGTAAATTTATGGCCATGATCCACACTAAACAGATATCTATCGAATCTTTCATAGGAAATCTACAGGACAGGATAAATCAAGAAACAGAAACTACAAGAATATGGCAAACTTGCCTAGCTGACATGGCTCGAGCAGATAGACAAGAGAAACAAAATTTGACTGAAACCCTTGCAACAATAACCAAAAGGATGATAGATGACAAACGGCAAAAGGACACACCTATTCAAATTTCGCCAAATACATTACAGACTCGTATTGAAAAGATCAATCCTGCGCTACCAAACTCACCTCAAAATCCAATTCAACCCTTTATATTAGATCCACAAGAAGAACTCTTAATGCTACAAACTGTAACGCTCACCTGGCTCCCACGGAGGCGCTGATCTGGTCTGGGTTGCTGTGGCCTCTTCAAGTGTGCTGCGCAGAATTCGGACCACCGATTGAACAGGACCCCCAAATCCTGCTTGTCGGGCCCGTAGGAATATCCTTCTGCAGATGAGAAAGGGGATTAACTGTCTGCTGATTAGTGTGCTTGCTCCCCCCTTCCCCCCTACGTTCTTCTCTGATTCCTCCAAAACCCCCGGTTTAGGCTCAGCTTATGGTTAAAAAAGGTGAACTCTCCATCCTGCTTCTGGTGCAGGGGCGTGCGTACATCCAGTTACTTCACTGGTTTTCAGAATGGCGCTGGCACATCCACTTGACTTTTCTGAGCGATACGCCGTAAGTATGAAGATGCAAAAGTCCAAGTGTGAGCCTCCTTTTATGTTGTCTTTTCTGTCCTTTATTTCAGGTGCAGAACAAAGGCGATGCGTTGAGGGGTTAAATTGCCGGTGATAAAGTCAGGTGAGCTAGTGATGAGGGCGACCACTCTAAATGTCTTTATAATTCCCCAGTAATGTCTCTTGTCCTTTCCTCATAGGGGCCGGGGGGCGGTACCTGCCAAAGATGCGGCGCCGACCCGAGATGTGGAATGGTTCACCAAGAAAAGCCGGTTAGTATTATGGCTGAAAATGTCCTTTCCCCATAGGGACCGGGGTGCGGTACCTGCCAAAGATGCGGCGCCGACCCGAGATGTGGAATGGTTCACCAAGAAAAGCTGGTAAGTAATATGGCTGAAAATTCGGCTTTCCTCTTGTGTTCCCTCGCTCACCTTTTGTCTCTTCTTCTCTCCCCTAGTTGCAGAGATGTGGCGACCGGTGATGAGATCCACGATGGAGCCGGGCGGCGTCTCGGGAACAGGTGAGTGAAGCGCGGTGCTGCAGCGAGCAACGCGGTGCTTTTAAACGGAAGTCTTCCTTCAGGAATGCTGGCGTGAAGATTGCGGATTGGTTTTCACCTTTCTCTTCTCTTATTCCCTTACAGGTGTTCCAGGTTCGAGGCGGGCGTGGCTGGAGTCCAGGTGCAGGAGCTGACACGGTGAGCGTTCAGCTGCTGGGATGCAGAACAACGCGAAGCACGCGTGGCTGTCCGGGCGTGGCTTAAATATCTTTGGAAGAAGTTCCAGGTGAGTATTCTTCCACAGCCCCACCCCAGTAACAAAATAGTTCCTTCAGAAAAATAGTCCCTCCTAAGCCTCATTTGGCATAGTTCTTCATGCAGCATGGTCTGTATCAGGTTAGTGTGCAACATGGTCTGCTTCAGGTAAGTGCACCAAACACTTCCCCTTATGAGCCTGGTGCCTATGGCGCCAGGACTGATGTCCAACATGAGTGTGGGGCCAACGGCGCCAGGACAGGGTCCAAAGAGCCCCTATAAAGGGCTACTGGGCTTTTACACGGGGGCGTGATGCCTGCTCCCGGGGGTGCTGGGCCTGGCCTGGTGCTCCGGGGGTAGGCATCATTACACAAACAGATAAAGCACTCCCTCCTCCATGTACGCCTTTTGAAATATTCAACATATCCAAACGAGAATCGTCAACAAATCAAAACAAGAAAAAGAAAGAAATCAAAAAGCATCAGACAGGCTCAAGAGCCTTTTTAAGGAAACTACAAGTACCTGGTATTCGAAACCATGACTTTCAGAAGACGTCTAAAGTTGGCCAGACTAGTCAACACCAAACCATCAAAAAAAACTCCAAGTCGAACTCTTCCCGCCCAATTGAGTCTTCTCAACCCGAAGAACCCATGGATGTTTAAATAGAATGATAAACTCCAAACAAAACAGTCACTTAGAATGTGAGCAGACATCTTTACCTATATCGCTTCCTAGGGAACAAACACAAGAGCAAGTACCCACAATAGATTTGACGAAACATCCTCAAGACCAAGATCTAATAATGATAGATGAATATCAAGAAACCCAATCAATTAATTCCATTTTGAATACTGAATCAATGAACTTGACCTTGTTTCGAACTCCGAGATAGAAGAGTATAACAAGTGCCGTATCTACAAATTCTACTGACTCACAGGGTGACCACCAGGAGCAGAACACCCAAGAACATTCCATACTCTTTCTGGAATTTGTTAACCCAATAAGCGCCTCAAAAGCTTTTCGAATTTGTCTAAAGCAACAAAACACGGGAACACATAAAAAAACAATCTTAAAAAGAGACAACATACTACGCCTGTTTAACGTAGTCCTGTACCTCAAGACAATTAGATCCAAAGACATCGATCTGATATATTTCCCAGATGATGACCAGCTGAACTTAGTGCACATCGAGCTACAACAAGAAACAACCATGAACCTTCTAATGTCTGAAAAGATCCACCTAGCCAAATTGTGCTTCATCTGTGACGAAATCCCAGGAACCAATGTATATGGGGAAAAAAAATACCTAAAACAAATGAGAAACGAACAGAACCATGATGAGACATGCCATAACTCTCACACCGAAAGATGGTGCATTCTCAAGCCAGAAAATAATCTTCCGAAACAACAAATGAATCATGAGATTTGGTGAGATATGACCAATATAGAATTAACTCCCAAGAAATGAATAAAGATTTAAGAAACCCCCGGACAACATTCTTATAACAATCAGTCAGTACAGAATGGACGCCACAAGAGTATTCCTTAGGATCATGGAACACCAGAGGACATACTTGCCTCCTTATGGATGGTCCAACTGAGTTAAACAAGTTAGAAATAATATGTCTTCAAGAGACATGGTTGACTACAGAAGTAACTTGTGAAGGTTATGTAACACCCAAGAATCCAGCTATTTATCCACCACAAGGCAGGCCGTCCACCGGAATGTTAATTCTAACAAAACTAGATTGTAACTGGACAATAATATCTACGAAGAACCTTCACCCCTGGGCACAATATAACATCCTATTTGATGGCTCCAGCACAGAATAACCTACCGCGAAGTTCACAAACACCTGGGCATCTTTAACATTTATTGGAATCCGACTGCAATGAATGATACCAACTTTGTAGACTCAATTTTTGATGAAATAGACAATATGTCAATAAACTATGCAAACATCGAATTCATAATTGCGGGAGACTTGAACATTCATCTATTCACACCAATCAGAACCCCATAGGAAAAAACGGACCTAACTCTGAGAACAAAAAAATGGACAAAAGAAGTAGAAATCCGTCAACTAACATTGACAGGGAAACCGCTTGATGACCCAGGTGACCTGCAACCGACATGGTGCCGCGGGAAATCAAGAGCCTTCATAGATTATATATATGCCTCAGTAAAAATATTTCTATCACTGACAACTGTACGAAACTATCCGCAAGAGAACAGCGATCATCATCTGATGGCAATTACTTGGACGAACGCTCGTACCCAACCAGTGAGATTGAAATTACCTGAACTAGAATTAACTAATGGTAAAAAAAGACTTAGAATAAAACAACACAACATGCCTGCCATCTTAAACAACTTTGAATCCACGGTGAAAACAGACACCGACAAATTAAACTACGAATGGATTCTACAAAAATACTGGCAAAACAACACAAAAAACATCAATCAAGAAAAAACACATAAGCATTATTTCAATCAAGAGATCAACCAGATGAAAAAAGTCACCAGAAACACTTACGTAATTTGAAAAAAACAGAAGACAGCTAACTTCAATTAAGAAATGAAAAAAGAAAAACAAAAGTACAAAAACTGGATCAAACAAACCAAAGCCTCTTTATACCAAACAGACGCAGAAGCAACCTTGGCAGCACTAAACCAGAAAAATACAAGACAATTATGGGCGCTCCTCAACAAAGACAAACAATCGTCATCTATCATGAGTGGATTCGCCACTTTACAGCTATGTACAAAGAACAGACCCCCTATGCAACATCAGATATACCAAACTTAACCAAATCATGGGATTTAAAATGGGCCGTAGAAGACATTGAACTTATAATCAAGGCTCTAAAAATATCAAGAGCCCCCGGGCCAGATGGCCTCTCTAACAGCGACCTAAAAAGTGCTCCAACAGAGTGGGCTAGATTCTTCGCTCAACTCCTTACACTGATACAGAATACACAACAACTTCCAATCAGCTGGAAATCTGCAATCATCATTCCGATCTACAAACAGGTTAACCGAAAAAAAATGGAAAACTACTGTCCAATCGCACTATTAGACCCGTCAGGGAAATTGTTTGCGTCCTTCCTTCAGAAAAAACAAACCCAATGGGCAACCAACAACGATAGACTAGTAAAAGGCCAAACCGGATTTTTCTCTAATGTAGGAACTAACATCAACCTCATCATCTTAAACCTGATAAAACAAGAAGTGCGAACCAAAAAGCAACAGGTATTTGCGGCGTTTATAGATCTAAAACTAGCCTTCGACTCAGTAAACTGCCAAAAACTGTGGGCAAAATTAACAGCATGGAAATGCCGGAAACAAACTTGAACCCAATCAAACAACTCTACGCAAACACTACAATACAAGTCAGACTTACAAAGTATGGCTTGATAACCACTCCAATAAGCACGTTGAATGGTCTGAAACAAGGGTACCCGCTCGCGGCAATCCTGTAAAATCTCTACACTTCAGATTTTGTCAAACAAATTCACGACACAGCCATAAATCCTCCCAAATTAAATGATGAAGTAGTTCAAACTCTCATATACGCAGATGACATCATCATCTTGGACAAAACGGCACCTGGTCTCCAAGTAAGTCTGAACAACCTAGAGAAATACATGACGTTAAATGAACTCAAAATCAACACAGCTAAAACAAAACTGATGATGTTATCAAACCCTAAAGGACGACCACGGAAGCCACCTGTGGCCACGCTGAGAGGCGAATGGATCCAAATCGTAAAACAAATCAAATATCTGGGTGCTATGATTAACCCATCTCTAAACAAACAGGAATGGAAAGACCATCTAGAATCAAAGGCCCAATCCCTAGACCGACAGGGCCGTTATTTCCACTCCACATTTAATACATTTTCACTTAAACCAGTGGTCACCTTATTCAAACAAAAAGTGGTTCCAATCTTGACCTATGCGGGAAAAACTCTAATCAACCAACATCACATGAAATGGCATCTGTACAATCACTTGAATCAATAATTGTATGGAAGCAATTGGACATGTACAGAAAAATCATAGGAAATGAAAAAATACCTGCAATAGACATCCTCCGGAAGAAAAAAAACACAATGCACATCACTGCACTCACCCTATGGACAACCCAGATACAGAAATTAATGCAACACGAAGAAATCTCTGAAGAATTGCTCACGTTAACTCCACAATATGCGAAAAGAAAACTCCAACGCAATGACTGTATTAAAACCCAAGCGTATCAAATGAACTATAAAAGGTTTCTTTGCTGTGACACAGACGCCAGAGCCTTAAATGAATTACCGCCTTATCTTATTCAATTCCCAGATCAGAAAATCTGCGACCATTACCTGCGCTTTTGACTTAATATACTCGCTACCCGAGAATATTTAGCACAAATCAAACAAATACCCACGGATCAAAGACACTGTAGATTCTGTAATGAAGAAAGGATAACTGAATCTCTTTTTCACGTAATGATATGCCCTGCCCTGACACAGAAACTAAACCTCTTCCGAGACTTCTTCAAGATCTCGTCAAAACAGATAACGCAGAAAAGATGGACTCAGATTCTTGGTGGAATGGATAAAGCCCTAATTTTTACCATCGTAAAATTCTGGCTTCATGTAACCGAATAAAATAACTATAATAGACAAAGTTAGCCATTAAACCTTAAGATAATGAAACGTTTGGAAACAAACATATCATAAAAAAATGTGTGTGTATATATATATATATATATTTACACAATGACCCAATCACAATGCACAACCAATCACAGGGTGTTGATGTGGTATATTCTTTTTGGAATCCTTCTTTTTGATTTGTAATGAATTCATTCACATCTATGTATAGGTAAGTAGAATCACTCACTAGTAATTTTACTTGCACCAAGTCCAACTTGCAACGTTGGCATGGTCCGTTGTGACTTTGTGTTGTTTTTAAACTTTTTGTTGATTTTGGGCCGTTCACACTGTGGAATTCTGGAGTGTGTGTAACCCTGCAGAGGAAGAGACAGAGACACGGGTGCCTAGATTAGGGGCTCCTAATTACCTTCTCATTGTTGTGTGGACTGAAAAAACAGCCATAATATTCACAGGTTCACTATTCTTGTGGGCATTTAAGCGCAATAATAACTTGCGCCAGAGGCTAGTCCATACTAACCGGGAGAAAATAAAAGAACCTACACTTATGAGTCAATGGGGCCTACCTCCTGTTATCGGCCACTACAAGTGCGGGAATTGCACTGTGTGCCCAATGACTGAGACAAAACATATATTCCAACACAGTACCATCATGTGGACACTAAAAAGCCATACTAATTCTCTCTCCAAAAATGCCATCTACATTATCTACTGTCTCTGCAATCTACTTTGTGGGGAAGACTACAAGAGAGGGGAGAGTAAGGATAGGTGAACACCGCTCCTGTATCCGCAATCGGGTCCCAGACAAGCCACTAGTTGATAATTTTACCAAACTAAACCACAAAGACACTGATATCAAGTGGTTTGTGCTACAGACTATTAGACAAAGAACCCGTGGTGGAGATATGTCATCGGGTTTACATAGGTTGGAACAACAGTGGATTTACCTCCTACGCACAGTACACCATGGACTCAACATTTCTGTGGAGTGGAATGCTCTCAATAGACACTGAGTAACATGGATATTCCTCATGGCTGTAGCCTGTGGTATCACTCATTTGGTGGACCGGGAGACCAACTTTACCCAGAAGACACTGGGTTGGTCACAAGGGTAAGTACAGCATATAGCCCTTTCCGCCCTCATACAGCTTTGAAACAGTCCTTTGATTTGATGGTTGGTGTTAGAATCCTGTCTCCACTGTTGAGAAACTACGTGTCCCATAATGCATCGGGATGGATCGACCTATCTTTCAGCAATTACGGCCATGCCCTATACTATGTGTGCAGTGTCCGTTATAGCCAATATAGATTAGATGACTGTGAGGAACATAATACTACGTGCCCCATAATCCATTGCTGCACAGGTGTTGTAGACGGATATTAGGGGTCTGACGCATATTATTTGTCCATCATGAGCGGCACTTTATATATATACCCTTTAGCACATGTTTAATCTGTGTGCCGTACTCTGTTGAGTCACCCCTTTAGTTACTCTCTCACTATACACTGGTCTCACGGGACTTGGTCCTCTTTTTACCTCCATTAAATCCGTCATGATAATGGCGCTGCAAACTAATGGATAGTCACCACCCGAAATCTCAGACTAGACGTATGTGGCATCCACCCGAATCGAGAGGTAAGTGTAGAATAGATTAGGCGGCCCCCTTTGTTTTACGTGACACTATGAATCAATTATAGTTTGCACGCCGTCAATACAGGAGCTTGTAAGGAACGCTGTTATTCATGGCCGTTTCCGTTTCCGTCTCTGCTCTCTTTGCAGACCAAGCCATCCATTGCTATTGGGAGTGACTGGGATTATCGTGTGTGTCGATTTTCTACGACGCCCACAAGAATAGTGAACCTGTGAGTATTACATCTGTTTTTTCAGTCCACACAACAATGAGAAGGTAATAAGGAGCCCCCTATCTAGTCACCCGTGTCTCTGTCTCTTCCTCTGCAGGGTTACACACACTCCAGGATTCCACCATTGTGAACGGCCCAAAATCAACCAAAAGTTTAAAAAGAACACAAAGTCAAAACGGACCATGCCAACGTTGCAAGTTTGACTTGGTGCAAGTAAAATTACTAGTGAGTGATTCAACTTACCTATACATAGATGTGAATGAATTCATTGCAAATGAAAAAGGATTCCAAAAATAATATACCACATCAACACCCTGTGATTGGATGTGCATTGTGATTTTGTAGGTATATACATACATTTACCGTGTATATTCTTAACGAAGATTCAACCTGAAGCAGGGCATCATCACATTACCAAGCCACCGTCCGCTGAACACACAGTGGAGGTGAGTTTTGAGAAAAACAACAGACACAATATGTTGTCAGCTACACACATTAATTGTTAAAGAAATATTAAGATAACAGGTCTGAAAGGAGGGATGGTAATTAGTGTATCTACATTATTACTTTTTTAGATTGAAAGGCTCACCAATCCTATCCAGATGCAACACTTACTGGACAGTTGCATTCCGTTCTGATGAAGGTTGGCTAGAATATTGGGGCAAAGCAGTGTCAGCCCACAGTGAACTACAACCAAAACACGTGTAGACAACAACAAAAAAAACCTGCAATAACACAGAGGAGCACATCTACAAGACACGAGTGTTGGACTTGATTTTTCAAACTGTTGTTTATTTGGGGACAACGATTACCCATTTTTTTGAATTTGTGTTAGTATGAAGATGATATGTATGAGTGAAGTATGAATGATGGGAGAAGTTGTGTAAAGGTTGAGCCTATTTTTTAGTATGTCAATGTATAAATAAATATTCATTGTTTGTTATGTGAAATCAATAGCATATCTTGTTGAGATTTTGCTCAATCACAACAGAATCCTGTTATCTTTACCCTATTGGTCCATATTTTGCTTTTGCTCATAGACCTCCTGCCTGTGCCAGCGTTCTAGATCTTTGTGTAGTTCGTTGAATAACTGTGGGAAGTAAGATCAGTATAGGCATTCTAATTTGTTTGGGATTTGAACCCCTAAATATCTGGAGTAAGATTTAGCCCAGGAAATAGGGTGTTCGGTTGCCAGAGGTACCCTGTGTTTTCGTGGGATGGTAATTGCCAAAGCTGCAGATTTAGAATAATTAACCCTAAAACCTGATGCGTTACCAAATGCCTCAATTTATTGCCAGAGCACCTCCATTGATCTATCTGCCTGAGTTAGGGTGAGTAGGACATTGTCCGTGTACATGGCAGTGTGTTCACCCACTTTTAGGCCTTGTATATGTATATTTATGGTGAATAGTTCCCTAGAGACTGCAAATATTAATGGTGACAATGGACAGCCTTGGCGGGTGCCGCTATATATGTTGATTCTAGCTGATCTTGTGCCATTTATCCTTATGGATGTGGTGGGATGCTGGCAATTGGGTATGGACCATTTTATAAAGTTGGGGCCGAATCCAAAATGGATCAAAGTTTGGCTGATGTACCCCCAATCTAGCAGGTCGAAGGCTTTGTGTGCATCAAGGGAGATAACCAGTTCCGAGCCCATACTAGTGGCACTTTCTATCAGATTGATTGTGCGCCTTATATTGTCTTGGGTGTTACGTCAGGGATGGAACCCTTTTGGTCTGGGTGAATTAATTTGGGAAGAACCATCCGTAGTCTAGTTGTTAAGATCTTGGAAAAGATCTTTCTGTCATTGTTCATCAGTGTGATTGGTCTGTATGAGAGACATTGTTCGCGGTCCTTCCCTGGTTTGGGAATGAGTACTGTCAGTGATTCATCCATGCGTAGGGTGATACCCCCCATTGTTAGGACGGAGTTGAAAACGGTGGAAAGCTGCAGAGCTAGAATATGGGCGAATGACTTATAAAACCGAGCCGTGAGTCTGCCGTGTCCCGGGTCAGCGCTCTTCATCGCATTTATTTCCTCTGTAGTTTCCTCAATTGTGATCGGAAGCTGTAGGGCGTCCAGCTGAATAAGGGGGGGAACGTTCTGGATAGATTGCAGGTAATGTGTTTGGGCCTCAGGCTCTGAAGGGGGCCCTGACATGATTTCTCTGTGATGTCCGACCAATATCTCAATTTTCTCTCCCTCTGCATACCAGATCGCCCCATCCGCCCCCTTGAGTTTTGGAATATTATTTCTCATATGGACTTTTTTCAGTTTATAAGCTAGCAAGCAATTCGCCTTATTACCATTTACATAATAGTATTGTTTGGTGTATGCTAGCGCCCTTGCTGATTTATCGGCTAAGTGAATCTCTAATGCGGTTATAACTTTTTTGGGGGCCCTTCTCCCTTTGGTGGATTGGTGCTTTTTAAAATTCCTTTCCAACTCCTCCACTCTCTTCTCTAGTTTATTCTGCTGGAGTTGACCATTCAGTTTTTGCGCTGCTGCGGCGCCAATTAAGACCCCTCGCACCACTGGCTTTATAGCATCCCCGACCATGGCTAGTGGGCATTCCCCTGTTACGTTTTCCCTGAAATAATGTGAGCGTGTCTCAGTTTACTCATTTCTGATTGAGGGGATCTACCAGGATTAAGTCCTGAAGCTTCCACTGTTTCTGGGGGGATTCGGGAGACTCAGTAGAATTTGTACCCTCTCCAGACAGGTGAAAAGGACACTGGACATTAAGATAAGGTCAATCCTAGAGAAGCCTTTGTGCATGTGTGAATAAAAGGTGAAGTCTTGGGTGCCCATCTTGGGGAGCCTCCAAATGTCCACTGATCCCGACTCGCTAAGGAATCTGGCGAGCCCTAAGGCTCGGCAGAAGTCTGTCCTTGTTGGGGGTAGCGTTTTATCGATTTGCGGGTGTGGGACTAAATTGGAATCACCCCAGATCATAAGGTGGACTTCTGTGAATAGTAGGATGGATGGTATCATATCATGTAAGAACTGTTATTCGGGCAGTAAATGGAGGCTATAGTCAATGGTTGCTCGAGAAGATACCCTTTCACCATCAAAAATCTACCCATGGGCTCCCGTTTTACAGTAACTCGTGTTAGGGGGACATTCTCATTAAGCAGGAGGCCTACACCTCTTTTTCTCGTCTGCCGTGGCGGAGTAGCGCTTCTTAAATCTATTGAAGTTGATTTGTTTCTCATCTGTCTCCAGGAGATGGGTCTCCTGTAGACGCACAATATCTGCAGATATTTGAGCTAGTCTCCGCTCTACAGATTTCCTTTATACCGGGAAGTTAAGGCCCTGCACATTCCACATTTTGAACTGAAGTTCCCTGCCCGCATCTGCTGCCTTGGGCCCCATTGTGTTTTTTCGCTCCATTATGGACCCTCCCCAACAGTATCCCTTGTGAAATCCCCTAATGTGCCCTGATTGTCAGCTCTAATATTCCTTGGTGGTGTTGATGTTTTGTTGTGTTTTATTCACCTCTGTACTAGTAACATTTTTTAGATCCAATCGGACTGCAGATTGGGGGTCTGATGTGCCAGTGAAGCATTGGAGTGTGGGGAGGCGGTGAGGAAACGTAGGTGTGAGCATCCCTGGAGCTGGATGCTGATCAATAGAAAGAGAAAGGAGCAGAGGGACACAGACTCTCGCTGCAACACCCCGGATAGCGGGGCCCTACGCAAACACTGTCACTTGTGCTTGGAGGGGGAAGGGGACCCTAATGCGATACAGGCTTGCACTGAATTGAAGGTGTGGCCGTGTCGAGCTCTGCGGTGATGATCTGGAACCCTGGGTCTGGCGGTCTGTCGCCTGCGGCCACCCTGGAAGAGAACCACGGACCACTCGGGCATAGAGGAACGGTGCAGACCCGGGTCCAGTCGCTGCAGCGCTTTCTGAGAAGCCAGGTAGACGACCAGGGGGGATCCATCTAACCCAGAACAAGATGGCCGCAGGTGGAAGTACACAAGTGCCGGCCCAGACTAGAGACAATCTAAAGGACATACTCCAAGAGATCAAAGCGATCCGGTCTGACATGCAGGCCTCAACTTGTAACCTTAAGGTTTGTGTGGACAAGTTGGAAGATAAAATGGAGGGGATGGAGAATAATCACTTACAGGTAGACCTCCTGGACATGAAATATGAGGCACGCCTAACGGGCTTGGAGGTGAGAGAAGAAGAAACCCTTTTAAAGTTGGACGACTTGGAAAATAGAGAGCGTCCGAACAACCTACGCATTCTTGGTGTCAGAGAACAGAAGGGAGAATCTGCGTTGGTGTGGGAAGGCAGGTGGAAGGACTGATCAGCTTTTTGCACTTGAAGGCGGGAAGAAGGTACAGCTGGAAAGGGCCCACAGATGTGGCGGTAGAGGTGGCAAGGGCCCAAGGTCGATAGTGGTCTGCTTCCTAAGGTACTGAAAGAAAATGGAGGTCTTGGAGAATGCAAAGCGTCTAGGGAGCTTCTAATACGAGAGGGACACAATCAGGGTGTTCCAGGATCTGTTGGGTCTCACCTTGACTCGTAGGAGAGACTGCCGCCCTCTCACACAGTGGCAGACTGAGAGGGGCATTAGATACAGCTGATCCTTCCCATTCTCTCTGTCATCCTAGTAGCGGGAGGCGGACTATCAGATGACCAGCGGTCAGGAGGCACAATAGGTCCTCAAAGGAGAAGATTTTACTGGAAGTCTGGAAGGGTCGTTGGTCTCATCTGCAGAGCAGTGTGGGCCGGGGTGGTCCACAGAGTGTAAAGAAGATGATGCCAGATGGCAGAAAGTTTTAGAAGTCCAATACCCCTCCGTAGAGGAACTCGGGAGACTCCTGAAGAGAGGAGGGGGACAATATTGCTATGGCAGGCTAGAGGGCTAAATCACATGAGTGATGTGAGAATGGAGGGAGGTGTGGAGGTATTTTGGATGATGGGTAAGGCAAGCAACCACCCCTGGTGGCCCATCATAAGGTGGGCGTCTTGGTTGGGAGATCATTCTTGGGTCTGGGAGGGAGGCAGGGTGTGGATTGGGTGGGTGGTCGTTAGGGGGTTCAAGATAAACATATGGTTGAAGGTTTCTGTATTGCAATGAGTGGAGCGGTTGGGGCACAAACTTATGTACCCAGATGGCGTACGTTGAGGAAGGAGGCTGGGCCGAGGTTCTTAGGATGGGGACCCTCAATGTTAAAGGTCTGAATTCACCCACCAAGCGCTCCCTGCTTGGAAGGGGGATTCGGAATAGAGACCTAGACGTGCTGTTGGTGGAAGAGACAAAGCTGCTCCAAGAGGAAGAGAAACTCATTCCAGGGGCACACATTGGACAGGCCTTCTGGGCCTCCAGGCCTTCTAAGAAAGGGACGGTAGGTATAATTTTCAATAGGAGAGTGTTGATAGTCAATCCACTGGTTTGGAAGAGGATGGACGGGAGGGCGCTATTGATCTCTGGGTCCTTGGGGGGCGTGGAGCTAAGCATTGCTGCAGTGTATGGCCCCCAACACAAGGTACATGCAGTTTCTACGGGGAGCCATAGGAGAGATACTTGGCCGGACGGTGCATCTGTGCTATTAGGGGGGGGCTTAAATATGTGGGCAGTCCGGGCCATGGATCATAGTGGGGGGCAAGACCCAGTGGGCGGTGAGGCGGGACAACAGCACAGGGGATTCTTGGGGTATATGTTAGATAAGGGGCTGGTGGATGTATGCAGGGAATCTCATTCCGTGAAAAGGGGCTACACCTACTACTCCGTTAATGGATCCCGAACAAGGATTGACAAGGATAGACTATTGTTTTTTTGTAACAGTGGCACATCGGCAGAGTTATCAGTAGCGATTACTCTTCCATTAGTTGGTCAGATCACTATATGGTGGAAGTGGGCATAGCATTGACGGGACGGGGGCCCCCGGGCATCACTGTGGCGGTGCAATGACGTCCTGTTAAGGACATGGTCTTTGCGAAAGAAATGCAAGAGGCGATTGAAGAGTTCTTTCAGTTAAATAACACAGGGGAGGTGGAGTTGGGCATGAAATGCGACGTGGCCGAGGCAACATGGCGGGGTCTCATTATTCGAGAACACGCAGCCAAAAAGAGAATTAGGACCTTACAGGCCAAGAAACTCGTAAGCTGGAGACATCTGAGGGCAAAGGGGAAAGGGAAAAGCAGGGGGACCTGAGACTAGCGAGGGAAAAGCCACCAGGAGCTGAGACCTGGAGATAGGAAAGGTGATTGGCCGCCTGCAGTTTTTGAAACAAAGGTACTATGAAAAGGGGGACAAGGCCGACACCCTACTGGCAGCCAGGCTTTGGGGTTAACAGGCCGAGAGGTGAGTAACCGGGGTCCAGGACTCAGATGGGCACCTACAGTCCCTTGCCAGGGAGGTTGCGTAGGAGATCGCCACATTCTATGAACGACTTTATGGAAGGGAGGGGGGGGACGGATGAAGAGGAATTGGGTAGATATCTGGGGGAGGTGTGTCTGCCGAATCTTCAAAGTAGCGAGAAAGTGGAGATGGGAAGGCACATCACCCAAGAGGAAGAGTTAAGTGCAATCTCTCGGCTTAAATTGGGGAAGGCCCCTGGAGAAGACTGGTATACAGTGGGCGTCTACAAGCCCTTCGCTGGGTCCCTCGACCAACACTTGGTGAAACTATTTAATCACATCCTGGCAACGGGGAGGGCCCCCTTCCCACTATTTAATCACATACTGGCAACAGGGTGACCCCCCATCTTTCGGGAGAGCATTAATAACGGTATTCACAAAAGCGGGCAGAAACCCATAGTGTTGCAAGTCCTATCGTCCCATTTCCCTACTTCATGTCAACACGAAAATCTTCAGAGTTCTAGCCACGCGAATGGAGGGCATCATGCCAGAACTATTCCACTCGGATCAGGTGGGGTTCATCCAGCATATGGAGGGGGCTGTTAGGCAGAATTATATGCAGTACCCTTTTATTACATTTTTTTAAAAATTAAATTCACTTTGTTTTTTGGTACAATGTACTTTTACAAATATTAGTTACATCCTTTAAAAACAACAGTATAAACGTATATATTTATCTTTAGAACCAATAAAAGTATGAATAGAACATCAACATATTCTACCAATAAATTTAAAAGACATAAGAATAAAAATCTCTTCAAATTTTAGAGCCGTCATGAAATCGCAATTGCAATTATATCATTTCACCAATCGTACAGATCTTATTCACTGAATGGCAACACTTAAGTTTTTCCTTAAGAGCAGTAATAAAGCGTATTAGAGCAAGTATCAGCATCTGCGATTTCCCCCACATGCATTGTGACCATAGCAACTCTCTCGACAGAACCAAAGTGCTGTTATAAAATGTATATGCAGTACCCTTTGGGAACACTACACACAATTAAGACTACAAGTGACAGTACAATTTCACCTTTGGTACAAGCCTGTACTACAGTTATAGTGGTAGCAGTAGCGGAGCAGCCAGACTTATCTCAAGACTTATCTTATCTCAAGAGTAAGTGAGCAGTACAAATAGTTACACAAAGGACAGCAATTACTATGATTCAGGCACACACTCACTCAAGGTTTCTAAGTAAAAGAATATATATTTATTTACTCAACAGTTGTATAACATTTCACTATTCTAAGCAAGTAAAAAATGACAAAAATCACAATCATAAATGCACCACACCACTTCCCTTAAATTCCAGACAAGTTAAGCTCACAAAATGAAGTGGGAGCAAAATGGCACTCCAGCAATTTAAAAGGGAGGGAAAGACAAAGTTATTAGAAATTAGGCAAAACCAACAGGTAGGTACTCAGGGCAATTGAACAAGAGAGACTACAGTGAGGAGATCAGATAGAAAAGGCTTAGGGCCAAAGTCAATGGGTCAAAAGTCTTTTGCTCAAGGTCACACAGTTCAAGGTAGTTTGCGGTAAAGTTTGTGGCACAGATTCCGGACGAGATTGGTTGGTAGAAAAGTTAGTTCAAAGAGAAGAGAAGGACAAGCCCTCGGACTGGAGAAAGATTTCAAACACTTTCACCGCGACTGACCGAAACGGAGAACTGGATTTGCACAGTACCTTAAAACGGAGAGGGAGCTGTAGCTGAGGCAGACGTTCCTGGTGGTTCCTGCAGGCTCACGGTTCCTGAAGCGACTGTCGGACTGACATGAAGTAGGAAGACTGGAGGGTCCTGCGACACCCAGGGAAGAAACCAGCAGAAGAGCACAACAACGAATAAAAGGGTGCGCTCCTTAAAACTCAAGCAGGGTCTGACCTTCCTGGCTATCCGGCCCACTGTATCTCTGTACAGCGAATTCGACCAGAAGAGGGGTCCTGGCTTGTAGTTTGGGCGAACTGGTTGGTCCCACCAGCTCAAGGGAAGAAGTTTCCTGGAGGATCTTCTCTGTCGTCGGATTCAGAGATTCGGACCTGCAGCAGGGCTTCACCGGGCGGTTCAGTCGTGGTAGGGGTCCTCTTCTTCCAGTTCCTTGTTGCTTCTTTCGTTCCAGTGGCGACCCTGTCTTTCCAGTCCCAGAGACCTGCTTTTTATGCAGTTTTCTCCCATTCATACAGCCTGGCTGTCAATCACATAGCAGGGTGGCTGGCCTGGCAAGGCGAGTCCCCTTAGCCAATCAGACAAGAGTGCGACTTGGGTTACCAAGGGAACCCATGGCAGGGGTCCGACGATCCCTCCCTCACATCCTGCCTACCTAGACTATCAGGCGCCTTATGGAGGGCTTCTGTGCAGAAGCCCGCGAAAACACAGCGAACAAAGGAGTCATCCCCGGTTTGGTGCACAGAGAAAAACACGAGAAAGACTTTAACAAAAAGAAATGGCGAATAAACCCAGCCGGAACCAAAATAAAATGTATTTGGTCAAGCGGGTTTATGTTCGAGGCTAATATAATAGCCTGGAACAATACCACGTTTATATAATATAATTGCGTTAGAAAAGTTAGGGTAGTTACCACTGCCACCAGCCAAGTCTTAACGTTAAGGGAGCAAAACAAGGCTCCAAGAGGTACAGACAAAAAGGGATAAGAGTTAACCCTTTCCCATACTCCATGTAAAATGGGGTGTACTGGGTCTGTGGTTTAAAGTGACTATATAAAGTTAATGGCAACTTTACCTGTTACTGGGGGACAGTAGTCAGCCCCAGAAAAATGGAGTCAGAGGGAAGTCTCAAAGACAACCCTGTGTCACTGCACTGAAGGTGCTGTGTAACACACACAAAAAGTGGTGCACATGGAGTAGGTGAGGCTCCAGTGCCCATGACCACACAAAAAGTGAAAACACACACACAGCAAAACGCATGTAAGAGTGGGAAAAAGGCTCACACTCTGACCAGGTGAAAGA
The DNA here is from genome assembly GCF_040938575.1 of Ambystoma mexicanum. Taxonomy (NCBI): domain Eukaryota; kingdom Metazoa; phylum Chordata; class Amphibia; order Caudata; family Ambystomatidae; genus Ambystoma; species Ambystoma mexicanum. Next base: position 424,876,673 of record NC_090940.1, on the reverse strand, counting down.
AATAAATCCTAGAAATCCAGCAAAGCTGCTGGGGGAGTCTTTGGTAAGGGAAATCGGCCATTTATGAGGATTCTCCCTAACAGGGGCTGACACCCTGTGCAAGGCACTACACTTGATGGAGGCCTCAGCTGGGAGGGAAGGGAACTCGGTGCTGGTGGCTCTCGATGCCAAGAAGGCTTTCGACCAGGTGGACCAGTGCTCCTAGATGGGGTCCTACAGAAATTTGGGTTTGGGGATCTTGAGAGGGATATGGGCACTTCCTGTAGCCACAGTGGCGCAAGTGACCGTGAATGGGTGGCTGTCGAGGCCTTTCAAACTGCAGAGGGGAACAAGGAAGGGCTGCCCGCTCTCGCCTCTATTTGCGCTAACGATGGAGGTGTTTACAGAGCGATTAAGGGTGGCCCCACAGGTGGAGGGCATATTGGTGGGTGATGCGGAGTTTAAATGAGGACTGTATGTGGATGACGTGCTGTTGCACCTGGTGAATCCCACCAGCTCCGCCCCCATTGCCATGGCAATAATTTAGGAGTATGGGCAGTTCTTGGGCTTTAAGGTCAACAAAGATATCTGTGATGTTTCACTTCACTGCAGAGAACTTTAGGAATGTTGAGGCGCTCGGGGCTCCTGGGGTTGCAGATACAGCTCGACAGCATCGGATACCTGGGTATCACCATTGTCAAACCACATGACGACTTGGGTGTAGATAACTATCCCCCCTTCGACAAATTATTTGTTGAGATGGAGATATGGGGCAGGGGCCATTTGTCATGGATGGGGAAGCTTAATGCCATAAAAATGAATCTGCTCCCCAGAATATTATATTTGTTTCAGATGTTGCGTGTCTGGGCCAAAGAGGCCTACCTGAGAGAAGCTAACTCACGGATCCTGAGGTTCCTTTGGCAGAATCAGAAGCCTAGGGTGGGATATGAAACATTAATTTTACCGAAGGAACGCAGAGGGGTGGGACTCCCAGACCTGATGTTATACTACACGGCAGCACAATTTAGGGCAACGGTCCCACATTTGAGAGGATCGCGGGAGACAGTGGGGTTTATTTGGAGAACCAACACTTGCTTCCAGCAATGGTGGGGCAATGTTTCTGGGTCCCTAAGAGGAGGCTTCCAAGGAGAATTCAAGAACACCCATTTCTTGGGGTCCACTTGGAGGTGTTGTGCATGGGAGGTAGAGCAGGTGGGATCACCACATGGCCCTCCCTGATGAGCCATATTTGGGCTCCCCCTGTGCGGAGGTACCAGGCATGGTTTGAGAGCAGTGTCACTCGGGTGGGTCAACTGTGGAAGAGGGGGAAATTCGTCAGTATTCAGTATTCAAGAGTTGGAAGAGGCCCTAGGCATAGGTATATAACCAGTGCTCCTCTACTCTAGATTGAAGGGTATTTTTACAGCTGAAAAGTGGAAGGAGTTGGTTCAGAGGGATCTCATGCCGGCAGTAGGGGTCTTGGACGGGCACATGGAAATTAAGGGACTCATCTCACGTCGCTATGAGGCGCTGTTGAGATCAAAGGGGGGCGTGGTTCAGGGACTTCGCTGAAGGTGGAAAAGGGACCTGGATAGGGAATTGGATGAAAACCTCTGATAACAGATGTATTGGAGAGCTTTTAAGACATCAATATCTTGCCAATATAAGTTCCATGGCGTGAAACTATTACGCCGTTGGCATTATGATCCAACACGTCTTTCTAAGATGTTTCACACAGTGAACCCCCAATGTTGGCATGGCTGTGCTAAGGTGGCAGATTATTGGCACATGTGGTGGGGCTGTCCCAGAGTGCAGGTGTATTGGTCGGAGGTTCTGTGTTGGATTAAGGTTGCATGGGTTGGGGGCCTTGGGAGTGTGTACTTGACTGACCCTATGTTGGTGCTTTTCGGTCTCGAGAGACGGGAGGACTGATTGTATGTTCTTTCTCCATTGGTGCACTTTCTCCTCCTGGCGGCTCGGGCGTGCCGTGCCAGGCACTGGAAGAGGGTGACACTCCCTACCAGGAAAGAGTGGGCCAGCACAGCGGGGGATATATACTTGATGGAAAAGATCACTGTGGCAATCCACCGGGGGGGGAGAGGGCGCTACTATAGTAACTGAGTGGCAACAGTTTTGCAACACATTTGGGTGAAGTGGTAACATATAGGCGAAATGTGTATCATGATCCGGCCTTATTCAATTGACATACAACTCGAAGGACGCTAAACTGGGACTTGTGCTCTCAAAACCACTCGGACACTGAGTTCATTGTTTGTGTATTTGAAACCTGGATGCAATTAGAACAGTTTCCTCAGGGAAGCGGGAGGGGGCAGAGAGGAGTTTTAAGGGTAAGTCACTACAACAAAATAGTTGTTGGGGGGCTTGTCCCCCAGGTTAAACTGTGATATTGAATGCTTGATTGTGTCTAAAAAAAAGTAATAAAATTCAATTTAAAAAAAAAAAAAGGTTCCGGCTCAGAGTGGTCAGAGGCCCATGTGCCGTGGCCATACCAATTGCCAAATAGTCCTGTTCAGTCCTTGTCCGGTTTCTTGTTCTTCTGAGGTGGGCCCCGGATCTTATGCCTTTGTTCCACCCAGGACCAGGCTTCTGTTGAAGCTCTCCCTGTGGATGCATTGAGTGTTGCTCCTTTTTCAGCGTCTTCGCGCTCCTCCTTGGGACCCAATAATTTTTCTGCCTCCTTCGGTTTATGAATTTGCCATTGTTTGCTCTCCCAAGTGAAGTTCAGCGAGGTAGGGAGACCGCAACCGTATTGGACCTTGCTTTCCCTCAGCCATTTGATAAGATTCTTCAGGGCTTTTCTTTTCAGTAGTGTGCCGTTTGCAGAGTCTTGGTAGAGCAGTATAGTTGCATCCCTGAACTGGATATGTTTTGAGTTCCTAGCCTCCTGCATTATTTCCTCCTTCACCTTGTAAAAATGCACTCTTGCCAGCACATCCGGGGAAGTGAAGAAAGCTTGTTTGGTTCTGGTACGATGTACTCTATCAATCTAAAGCGGGGCACTATCTGGTAGCGTTAATATGAATCGGAATAAGTTCTTCGTGAAGTTTTCCAGTTCTGCGTCCGTGAACGAGATGGGTATGCCCCATAGCCGGATGTTGTTCCGTCTAGAGCGGTTCTCCGCATCTTCTTGTTTTTGTTCGAGTGACTCACATCGTGCTTCAAGTGCCGATATCCTGTCTGCCCCCTCTCCTATCTCGAATGCTTGCTCACAAAGGTTGTTGTCTATTTCCGCTGTTCTACTTTCAACTTCCTGATACTCCCTAGTCATCACTGCCAGCAGGTCCTGGAGGTCTGATTTGGTCACTGATTGCGTGGATGTGTAGCAACTGGGGGTTACATCTCCCTTAGCCAGCTGTGTATCCATGTGCTCCTCCTTTTTTGCTTTGTCGGGGTTAGAATGTCCCAGCAGCATGGAGATGTCGGTCTGCTTTGTGCTCTTAGCGCTTTTCGCCATTGTTCCCCCTGGGGCTTCCAGTCAATGGCGCTGCGGCTGTGGCGCACCCTATTGCCACTGATTATTGTATGGTATTCTGGAATCCGGTCACAGCTAAGTCTGCAGGTGTTAAGAATGTTTCCGGATGTGGGACTTCCTGGGATGTGTCTGCCACTCAGGCTGTTTGGGTTCGCTGGTTTCTGATGGGTGTCTCTACATTCTGTCCCGCCAGAGGGTGCGGCTGTGTCGTGGGCTTGCAGTGAAACTTTCTGTTCGGGTTAGCGTATTCTGTGCTGACCCTTGCTACCGCTCCTGCAGGTTTTCTCCAGGCGACAGCGAGCTATTGTTGGGAGGTGTGCCCCCGAGTATCCGTTCAGTAGTCCTCACTATCGTGGCCCCAGGGTACCGGGGCCCCAACTCCAGATGTGGCCCTGATCATTAAGCAAAGCTGTAAATTCTGAGCGGCGTATTTCTCTCCCTCCAGGGTCGGCAGTGATAGATTGCATAGTTTGGCGTGGTGGTGGGACCCCCAGTGAGGATTATGTGCGCTGGTCCTTCCCCTGGATCCGGTGATTTCAGCACATTGTTATAATGTTATTATAATGTTGTTATAATGGAGTTCCCCACTCCTGGGGGAATTTGATGGTGCAGGCGCTTTGGCTGGGCTTGCAATATAGTGGCTCCCTTGTGTTGCTCCCCTCCCATTTGGTAGACTTAGACGGGAGAGAAGGGGGAAATCAAATTGGAGGCTTGGATGTTACAAATGGTTCTCTTCAACTGTGCAGGCGCAGCTGGTGTCAATGATGATCTGCACGCCAGAGGCTCCGGCCGTCCGCTCAGCTTTAGCGCATCTTGCACCCATACCTGTAGTGAGTAGGCCAGCAGGAGCGGCCCTATTGTTGAGGTCTGGGACGGGCACCTATAATTATCAGGGACCCCACCTTATACGGCGTCACCGCCTATGTCTGGGTGCGAGGGGTCTGCTTGCTTCCCAGTCTTCAGAGTGGTTGCTCAGCTGATCCATAGGAGCGCTCTCTGCCTGCTGGGCCGCGGCCGGTGTGCTGGTGCAGGCGGAAGTCGTGGTACGAGCCGTGACAGGTGGCACGCCCCCTACACAGCTCTGTGCATTCTGCCTGGGGATCAGATACTCTGTGCTTCAATTTCTTGCCTTCATGCTACCTGCGTTGTGGGTTTCGGCGGGCTAGAATCTGATGCATGTAATTCTGCATAGGGCTGCCGCAAGATTTGTGAAGCATTTCATTGCCTTTTTCTCATTTCTCTCAGAGACTGTTGTGGGTGCGGACTCGGCACACCCGTCTTTTGTGTTCCTGTTCGTCCCCCCGGCCAAATCTGTTCCTTAATTTAACGTGACCGGTGCTGTCTTGGAAGCCCTGCTTCTGCCAAAGTATGCCTCATGCCTTCATCTCACATTGCGCTGCCTGATAAGATTTTGGGGTTAGAGTTGCCGGCAAAAATATGGTCGATGGCGACTGCAGTGCTGGGAGCTTCTAAGAAGCCATGCTGAACGCCGCTTCTCCAAGACACGTCACTACTAATTAGTCTTCTTGATGCCAAGATGATCTGCAAGGGGGACCTCATGCGCCAATTGCAAGAGCAAGGGTCTCGCATGAAGAACCACCAACCTCCTGTGGTCTCTTTTAGTGGACTCTGTGTGCTCACTATACTGTAGCCCAACTTCCCAATAAATCTTATGCTTTCCAGGGGCTTCACCCTCCAACTGGGAGCAGGGCTGTCTCCTTAGGCCTTCAAGTGATGGGCACTCACGTTAGCCATTAATTAACTCATCCCTTGACGGACCCGCCCCTTCTTCCAGCAAACTCTGCAGTTAGGGTGTTCATGGGGATTGAGTATTTCAGGCAGCCCTTCACCTCAGTGGTAGGTGAGTTAGGGGGAATTTTCTCTTTCCCTCTGAGTTTAAACTCTCCTTTAGCCTTGGATTTCCCTTGTGGCTGGGTTTTATGCTTCACTAAGGCAGCCTTGGTCTGAGGCCTAGTGTGTGGACATTCTGCAGTGTCCCCCCACAAGAACTAGGTCTCAGAGGTAATTTCCTAACAGAACTTTTCCTGTGACTTGCCTCTATACACTAACGGGTATCCTGACCACCCCAGCATTCACAGCTAAAGTGACATGGATAACTGAAAATGTGAGAGGGGAACCATCAGCCAACTTAGTGGGCATCAGGGGAGCTCTGGTCAGAGCCTCTAAGTTTACCAAAGTGGAATCCACTACATTGTCCCTAATGGCAAATGTGTCTACACCATCCACTAGCACACTATCCTTAAAGTAATGGTTGGCATTATTAGGGATGGAGGCATAAGCCTCAGCAACTCTAGGAGAACAGGGACACTAAAACTACTTCAGATACTATACAACTGGGCAAGGATTCTGAAGAAAATGATGCCCCTGTGAGCATCTTTCTCTTACAGAGCCAGGTTCACATAATGCTCCCCCAAGGTCTTACCCTTAGATCTGGGATCCCCTTCACATGGTCAATTGCTACACAAGATCCACTGGACCTTTTGTAATACCCTTTCCATGTAGCTTACTCCCATTGTTGAACTTTTTGTGGGCCTTTTGGAAAGAATATTTTTCAGTCGACCCACCATCCTTTCTATTTCTGCTTTTTCTCCTCCATATGCTTACTAGAATCATGTTTGTCCATGTGGGACACTCTGAGAAACCCAATGATCAGCAGTAATGGTCATCTTCTTAGGATCTTACTCATTTGAATCTGCCAAATGTTGCTTTAGCTCTGGGGAATAAGAAGCAAAGTGATGATCCAGTCTGACCAAATTGATCATGCGTTCAGAGGTGGTTACCTTATGGCGCCTACCCAGCCACTCGGGTGTTTAAAGGTAAGTCACAAAAGACACCCAAGTATTACTTTCTTTCTTCTTGTATCCTTCTTCATAACTTTAATTCGGCTGAAAGACAAAGTTTGACAAATACAACAAACAACACTATGCAAATATAAAACATTACATACAATGAGTGACACTTGATGATAACATATATAACCCATTCATATTGACAGTCTGTGCAATGACAAAACAAATAACGATATGTTGTTATTGTTATCAATGGACCATGAACCTTGATGGTCTAGGCAGAGGGCCCTCAGACCTATTCCCCAACAGGGCTACATTTGCTTCTGTAAGCCCAAACCAAGGAGGCATATTGTCGCTGGGCAAATGACCGAGTACTATGGTTTAGTTAAGTGGGCATCCACACGGCCTACTAAAATTCAATACTCCCCCCAATCAGATGATAGTCTCTAAAATCAATTCTAATAGAGTCAAAAGCATTGGCACCTTGTCGAAGAATCCTGGTACAATGTGTAATTTGTTGCCGGCTAACAAATGAGCATCCCCTCACGACCCGTAGTCAATGGAGGATGGCATCTCTGTATTCAGGATCATTTAGAGCAAACTTGGGGAGCTTGTGAAGGTACCCCCTGCCAGTGATGACAATGGCCTGTTGTCGTGATAAGTTGATCTAATTGAGGTGAGGCCATTAACCTTCCTTGCAAATTGGTTGCCCCAGTTGCCCTAGCTGCGTTACGATCCTGAGGGTATGGCAATGGGGACCGGGAGAAAAAATGACTATCCCTGCTACGTAGGTTTTTGTTTGAACCTATGTTGGATAATGCCTCCACTTCCACTAGGCCTGATGGACAATGGATATTGGGTTCAGGCCTATTCGTAGTGTCACTATAGCTCTGGTTAATGTTGATAGTCACGGTAGCGGCGGAGCTAGATTCAGGCACTGGCACAAGCAGACCAACCTCCACTTGATTCACTTCGGCATCTCCTTTAGCCCTCCAATCATTCCAAAGTCCCTCCTTTGTCATGTCTTTGTCTAACAATTCAATCAAATGCAGTTTTGATTTATTGAGTTGGGAAATTTCGACCAGGACTGTGCTGCACTAGCACACACTAGACACTGGTCCCTTCCCATCTGAATAAGGCACTATGCTAATACCCAATGTTTCACATTAATTGTGAAGACCACACTGATTTTCAACTGGCAACAAGTCACCAGAAATCTCCTGGGGCCCCCGGCCTGCAGTTCCTCTGCCCTCAGTCCGAGATAGACCATTACCCTCCAGTAACCATCTAACAAACCCCTGCTGCCGTGGTGTTTCACTACAAGGACTTGCCAGGGGGGAGCATCATCAAATATGAACAAAACAGCTGTTGTGTTAGCCCCTGTCACAGATGTTAAAGTGAAGGGCGCATGGGGGTCACTAGGAGGACAGCTGACTGGGGCTGGGGAAGGTGCTGGTCGCCATATAGCTGGAGGATATGGACGATCAGTATTCGGAAGCAGTATCAGATGGAGAAAACCCCTATAACCGTCGTGGGGGAAACATCTGTTGGTAGCAAAAGTGACACTGAGCCCACACCTTCAGATGATACTGCATTGCTGGAATTACCAAGGCCAGGATCAGGATCAGGATCAGGATCTACAGGGTCAGGAATGTCACAGGTATCATTTTGCCCTCCCCCAACCCGCTCAAATCTGAGCTGACTGGGAGAGCAGTTAGGACAGTTAAAGAACCAAATGAGCCCAGAAAAGTGTTGATTTCAGGAATTAAAAAATGGGCTCCACCAAAAGATCTTCCACCATCAAGTGAACATGGCTCTTTAATACAGGCTGTTGACATTTGAGCTGGCAATTGATCTGGCACTGGAAGTTTCCTTTCGACTAAAAGGAATTTCCGTTTTAGAGTGGATACTGGTGCAGGTGTGAGATCTACTTGCGCGTCAGCGGTGTCAATGATTGGTCTATCCATGATGAGAGCAATGCACTGTCTAAACCAAATAGGAAAAATGCAAGTACACAAAGCACATGCCGTTTTTCTCAGTTCCCGGTTTTAATAAAATTGTCCAAAATCTACAGGCCCAAAAGTCGAGGAGGTGAAATTAGCAGGCTGGGCACAGTGACTCTCGCCTGTTTTCCTACAAGACCACGACCCAACTCTCCTTCCCATCCCGCGTGAGCTCCGGGAATCTTCACTGTTGTCCAACCTGGAGGAGAAAGCCGTATGGAGACCGGCTAATGCGGCTTGTGTGGCTGAAGAGGGAGCAACCTTCTAGACCCTCCTTGGCTCAAACATCTGCACCATTTCCCCCCGGGGGCTTCACAGCATTGGGTGGACGCAGCATTTCTTATCTAGCGGGGCCGGGCCTCAGTGGACCAGCAACAATGGTGAAGAAGGACTCCCCCTCGGATGCAAACACCCGCACCCTTTCCCCCTGCAGGATTCATGTTTCTCTAAATCTCCTTCGGTATTGGGCAGGACTGTCCCCAAACTTTGATTGTAGCCTGTTTGTCCAAAATGTTTCTGTCAGCCTTAGACATTTCCATAATGGCACTGCAGCCAGAATGGGGGTGGTCTGTTGAGCAACCAAGCAATCTTATCAGGCCCTCCCATTTGTTGTACTTCACAGGCTTACTCAAAGCAGTCAGCCAATATATTGTATCATTTTTCTCATCATACATGCTTAACAGATCCTTAGGAAATCTTGGATAAGAAGAGGACCCAGCACCACTCCCAGAACCTCTGGAGGAGCCTTGAGACCCTTTCACTCTGGACAACTCCAGCTGTTTTTCTGTCTTTCTGTTCTCTTTCCTTTCAAACATTAGCTTAGCCACATTCAATTGATATTCTTTCACTCTTGTGTCTATGCTTCTCTCTTAAGCTAAAAAAAAGGTTCAGTCTCTGAAGTGTACATAGAAACATAAGGAGACCCCTCCTCTTCCTACTCTATATTTTCAATAGTGGCAGTAACTACAAGCCTATTATTGGACCTGCCCCGGCATCCACTGCATCACTACCTACAGATAGAGGAATAATCCTAGGTTCTGGATGATCTATCAATTTCTGTATAAGATCAACCTTTAAACCAGAGGATGCCAATCCTCTTATCTAGGCATAACCTTTTTACAGTTTCTACCTTGAAAGCAGCAAGAGTAGTCATGATAAATGTTTCCATACCTAATAAGAGTAGGCAACTGTTATATAGTCTGCTATTTTTAAATCTGTGTTTTGTGTAAACCGAATTGCAGTACCACACCAGTGAACATCACTGGGTACCCAAGAGTGTATCCTGATTGCAGAGCACCAACCTGTTAAAATGGATTTCTATAATCTGGTATGTTGGACAGATTTTAGGAGACCACCCTAGTTGTATGACCAGGGAACTCTTAAGAAGTTAGCCAAAACCCAATCAAGTTAAAATGTGGACATCAGTCAGGGCTATTTGTTTGTTTGTTTTTTGTTTATTTTATTTATATGGCGCACCAAACCCAGGGGTAACTGGGCACATGCAGTACATGGAATCGTTAGGCTTATGTTACAAGGATATCAGGGGTCCAGTCCTAAACATAAAAGTGTGGGGACTCGTCACCAAACACACTGGGATGTGACATCTCCAGAAATTAGCATAGCAAGGTGAAATATGCAAATTTCATTAAATTGGCTTTGCATGGCCACCCAAATTGCACAGGACGAATGGCATTTGCCTTTCATAAAATCAACACACATACAAAACCAAGAGAGGGTATTGTCTTCTAATAGTGTTTCTGAAAATGTTAAAAGGTGTGCATGTTTTAAACTCCAAGAACCAATACAAATGTTTTCCCTGGAACATGCAGTTCCAAAATGTGGCATTTCACCGTTAGTTGTTTTTGTTCATCAGGTTATATAGTGCAGTGGTGAAGTGTCTGGCCTGCAAACCTGACAACTGCAGGCTTGATCCCAGAGGTCGGCTTTAATTCATACATTCTATGAAGACTTTCAGGGGCTGATTCACAGAATGTTTTCCTATGGGAGTGCGCCATTATAAAACGCTTCCATGAATCGGGCCCTCAATGTTTCAGTTTTAGCTGGGGGGGAGACTGCGTCCACCCTCTGAAAAAAGTGGGTGGACTCCATCCACCCGCGTGTACCCGCGACTTTAGTCCCGAAGGATATACAATTTGCAAATTACATGATTTACAAGAATTACACGTTAAATCGGTTACAAGGTAGTCAGCATGAAGTGAGCAGACAGCATGAAAGTACATAGGGTGATCATCAAAGTAGTAGTTCAAAAAAGATACTGTGGCAAGTAGTTAGCGTTGCACATTATTCTTGGGATTAGGTGCCAGGATGGTTATCATTAGTTCTCAGCCATTTCTGAATATTGTGTCTGAAGCTAGGGTAAGTTTGATCAGCACAGAGTGTTAGAAAGAGTGAGCTCCATGTTTGAGCCGCCATGACTGGGAAACTTCTGCCACCAGATTTAGTTAAGTTGAATCATGGTACATTGAGGCAGAATGAGTTGCCAGTCCTGGAAGGGCGATTGGAGGTTTTCTTGACTATGCGGTTGGTGAGGTAGAGTGGGGCGGCGTTATTTAGACATTTGGAGGTGAAGGATGTTGTATTCCCAGGAGAGTGAGTGAGTGGGATTAGGGGCCATGAATGAGTCCACACTATATAATGCACAATAATTCCATTTCGACAGGTATGTATACACATACAACATTTATTCTAGGCCTTCTACGACCCTGAAAAATGAAACTAGCAAGCAATACTATCAGTGAAGCATTGTGCCCAGAAAGTCATAAGAGCCACAATATTTCTACACCGAATTGAGTCTATAAAAGGAAAGTTCTCATTTACTTGTGTTGGTGATAATTCAAAGAAGATATTCAACAACTTTACTAAGGTAAGCAATTGTGTTCTTATCTTTCAGAAAATGCTACCCAGGTTTGATGACCAAAAGGCAGTGGAATTAAAGGTTTAGGAAGTAGAAGGACTTCTTCCCAATGTTATCATTTGGAGGACAGGTGGGGACAGATGCTTTACGTTTACTTACCCACTGACTCTAATTTTTCACAGATGACTTGCTTGGTCAACTGGAGGTTGAATTTCCCTCCTTGGTTCCAGTGAGAGATGCCTAGGAGCTCGGGGTGCAAGGATTCTTCAAGTCAGGTCCAGATGCAAGATGCAACCCCTGGCAAGATGCAAGATTCACTGATGCTGTCCTTGTCAGGACACTTCAAAGGAATGGAGAAGGTGAGTCCCAGCAGTGGCCACCGCACACAGATGACAGAAGGTATCCTTATAGTCGCGTTGAAGCTTATCTAGGATGGGATGCCTTAATGCTGGGATGCTAAAATTCAAAGGTAATGCAACGTGTACCGAAGTTCTGGGTGCAACCGCAGGATAGCGATGCTTCTGGCGAGGTAGCCCATGAGAGAACTGGTTAGTCCACCAGGTGGTCCAGGGAGGCTTCCAAAGTCTCAGGATGACTGGATCCTCGAGAGGCGTCAAGAATACTTGGTCCTACTAGTCCAAGGGTTGAAGCACCGCTCAGGGTCTTTGGAGATAAAGTAGTCCAACAGGGCTTGACCAGGCCAGACGTAGGAAGGGATGCCAGGCCTCTTCAGGAATCTTCTTAGGATCTTCAGTCAGCTGTATGTCTATGAGGGATTCTTGGCTCTAACACTGATCTGAAGAAATGGATGCAGGAGTCTTCTTATCCAAAATCCAGCCTGCAAGCAAGTCCAAGCCCACCAATGGAAAGGATCTGCACCATTCAAACAGCCAGTAGTTGTCCAATCAGGGACAACTATTGGTTTCACTCATGCCTCACACCAGACTCTCTGGCACCACAAATGTGGAATGGGGCCAGACAGTTCCACCCCCTTCCTGGCCACACACACCCACAAAGGCAGCACTAGCTGACGAAAACAGCAGCTTTCCCGGGCAAGTACATGACCTTATATGGGATTTACTGACCTGGCAAGGCAGGAAGAAGCCCACACTTCAATATGGCTAAAGAACAAGCAAAGACCTTGTGCACAACCATTTTAGGACACTAGCCACGTTTAGTTGCCATACATGGTAAATGCAAATGGGCACACTAAAAATAATGTAAAAGTGTGTCTGCTGCTGCAAGCTTGTCTTTAGGCACATATAAAAGTAGCTAAAAATCCCAAGCGTAAAAAGCTAGGACGATAAAGAAGTATCTCAATTGCACTGCATTATAAGATGCTGAGGGCAAGTTAAATAGTCACAAAATGCAAAAGGGAAACATAGTTTCACAGTACTGATGGTCTGAAGGACTGATTAGTTTTCCCATAACAAATGAGAAAAAAGACAGGGGAAGTGAAGCTGAAGGCTTTAATGCCCCTCAAAAAGTCAGAACAGGTTAAAAAACAAAGCAAAAAGAATAGGGGTCCAAATAAACTGTGGAGGGAAAGTTGCCAAAAGAGAAATCTTTCCTAACAGTACCCTTGCACAGTGATGGTGTCTTCAACCGGTATGTATAGATGTTGACATTTAACGGGCGCAGAACCAGTATTTTTTGGCATTGTTTTTACATTTCCTCAGTGACGTTTACTGTGGCCCACGTGTATTATCAAAAATTCAGTTGGGTGAGCATTGATCTATAACATAAGTTTGGGGCTGTGTTCCAGCGCTGTATCGTTGCCCAAGGTGAATACGTAGCCTTTCGGTTTGGCTGTCCTGAGATTAACTGGATTTGCTGTCTGACTGGAATCTCTCCTCTAGGAATCTCACAATGTGTTGCCTTTTCCCCTTGTACCTGCGACTGGTCAAAGGTTGGTAGTGCCTCTGTGATGGTGGTCTATATTCTGGCGGTCTAGGTTCTGGAGATTGAGCCTCAAACCTGGCACCTTAAGCCGATCGCCCATATGACCTTTCCTTCTTTTGCAATTACTTGAGAAGTATGTTGCCTTACATTATCCTTGTGATGCGAGTGTGATGCTGCAGGAGCTACGGCTAGTCAGAGGTGTTGTAACTTGATTCTTCCCACCACACGCGGAACAAAACTGCCTTATGGCCGGATACACTTCTTCATGAGGGAATCCGTACTTGCATCAAAAGCAGAATTTGTCCTTCTGTGAATAGGAGTGCTGCAATGATGTAATCCTGTTCACTGATTCATGAGGATGAGGTTGGATTTTGAGGTTATCCATGGACTCCATTTGTTGCTCTATTGCCATCAAATTGGGCGCCAGCATCAAAATGTCTTCCAGCGGGTGTGGTTTTTATAACAGTTTGTTCCTGAAATTAGAAGATTCACACCATACAATTATGTGCGAACGTAATGCCTCCTTAATGAAGTACCTGTGAAATTCAGTGTCTCAGACAGAACGTAATCTCATGATGAAACTGTCTTGCCATGTGGTGTGAGAAATGCGTCCCTCATAGTCTGCATTCATGTGTGGAGTGAAATAATCCAGTAATGCTGTCTTCAGTTCATCAAATGGGTTTGTAATATCTTATAGTTCATTTAAGATGTCCCAAGTAGATATTACTGCCAGTGTAAGTAAACTCTTTTTCCGATGATCTTTAAGAGGTCGCAGCCAGTCAATCTATACGTTAAAGTTGCACAGCCATGTCACTCAGGTTTCCTGGTGTCAGTAAGGTCAAACAGACCTGGTAGCTACAAAGACAGAGTACCGTAGCTGTGATTGAAACATCTTGGACAAAAACGCTGGTACTGTGGCAGGATTTCGTCCTCCGACATGGCTTAGTCAGTACTGACTGGTGCAGCAACCTATGTGTAAGGAATCAGGAGTAAGACTCGGACACAAGGTCATTATGTTGGTTGGCAAAGACTTTTATTTAGAGAAGAATAAGAGGTTGGAGAAACTCCTATCTCACCCTAACTCTAGAAGGAGTTTCCATGCCTCAACAAAACGAACAAAAGTTTGTGTCAGAATGTCCAAAGTAAAGTTCTCAGTCCGATGTCCAAATCCTAATCTGTCCCTTACATGCTAAACTCAATATAAAGTGAAATGGGAATAGTGTGTCAGCTGGCCACTTGCAGCTCTTTTCCAGAGTTTCAGCATAAAGTTCCAAAAGGTGCAAAAATAAATAAACAAACAAGGCTCCACAAGTCTCAGGAGGTGATTTCCCGTTCACGCAGCAAACCTCCCACTTCAGAGCTTCTTGGGATGGCGTCTCCTGGAGCTTCCTCCTTCCTCATAACAACTTGGATCCATCAGATATCCCGATCCTTGTCGGGATCAGCGAGAGTCCATGCTTCTTGGCTTTGTGTTCTAAAATGTTCTGCCACCAATCCAACTATTCCAACCACTACAGCGCAGGTCTTCGTTCTCCGATTCTGTAATCTTCATTGCCCTAGTCCTCCTTGCCCCAGTATTACCAATCGGATTTAAACAGCTAAGTGGTAGGAATCTATTAGTATTCATGAGATAATGTTCTTGTTTGACTTCCCAGTGAGCCATGGAGGATTGGGGAACTAAGGGGAAGTTATCAAACTCTATTGAAGGAGGGAGATACCATGTTCCACATAGCAAGTATACTGTACCCGCATGTGGTCCCCCCTTATATAACCACCCCCAATGTCAGGATCGGGTAGCTGCTGCCTTCCCCATGCCACACGAGGAGAGAATTTCCCTGGGATAGTAGTGATGACCTTGTTAGATACTCATACGTCCCGTCCCCTTTCCTCCAGCCTTGTGGGCGTCCCCCAACATGGGGACAGTACCAGAACCTTTGGCAGCAAGCTTCCTCTTTAAATTTAGTATAGCGCACAGGGGTGCGGCCTTGGCTGTGGGAATGCCCCGCTGATGCTCCACCCTTCAGCGCCTAACCTCAGTTGCTTTTTCTGCATGGACGGTGTCGGACCTGGCAGCCAGCACAGAGACTTTTTTAGATTTCCGCTTGCTCCCCATTTGTGTTTTCAATTCTTATTTTACATCCCTTTGGTGCCTCACCTCCCTGGCACATGACCCCCATGCACTTGTTCTTCAGTGTTTGGGGCCCAACTACCGCTGGGACTCATGTTCGGCCTGTAGCACTCTTGGTCACAGGGTATTGAAGAATCGTTTGTTGCGTTGAAGGGAGATCTTCCACACTTCTCTTCCACCCAACTTTAAGAACTTTGTCTCCAGGACCTCTCGTCAAGACATGGTAGGCCCTCTGTTCAGCACGGCTCCACAGCGCAGCAACTCCTTCCCTGGGGTTCCCAAATATCAGGGTTCCTGAGGATTCAGGTTCTGGCAGGTCCGAGGCTTCTAAGGCTAGCGGTTTCCTAGCCAAGGGGCCCAGAGGCTCTTTCGGGCAGTCCGGGAACAGACCTAGGCCCTTCCAGGCACCGGCTCCCAAGCTGAGGGGCTCAGGGGCCCTACCAGGCTTTCCTCGGAAGGACGATCAGGCTCATCCTTTTCTTCAACCCCAGGTGGTAAGGGATCATCGAGTGCCACCTCCAAGAACCTGTCCTTGGCTAGATCCAGCACGGCTACCGGCACAGGTGCCGAAGGCTTCCTGCCTACCGGAGCTCGCTCCGAGGCTGTGAATCTGGGCGTTACAACTACCGGCCGTCCAGTTGAGGGCTCAGCGCCTACAAGAGGGAACTGAGGTTGGCGCCTCTGTTTGAGTGCAAGACTCAAGCTGTATCGTCTTGTATCTGAGGTCTCTTGGTTCAGGGCCTTCGCGCCCTCCCGTCCTGGGTGTGTCAAAAGGCTTTAAAATGGCAGAGCAGTATGTGGTGGCCATCTTGGATCCAGCTCAAGGCCCGCCAGTGCTTTCACCTTTGCAATAGGATTCCAGCCCCCTTCACTCTGGAAACGGCAGCGGATCCTACGGTGCAGGGTTTTAGTCCCCTCCAAGGTACATCTACCCATCACAGCCTTTCAGCTACACACACACCAGGCGCCTCAGTGCTTTGACCAGGAGCGGAGGCCCAGTGCATCAGAGGGCCAGGCCCCTAGGGTCCCGTGGCTTCTGAGGACCGCTTCTTTGAGCGCTTCATCTTCCACATGCATTCCTCTCAGATGAACGGGCTCCTGAAGGACATTGTGAAGGAGGGCATTCCACAGGCAGCTGCGCCCCGGGCCCCTTCTCTGGGCACTCCTCCTGCGTTCCCAGTGCTGGTCTCTCCTACCCATCGTTTTGACCCCTGGGCTGCCTCCTGTACCACCAACGCCTCCCTCTCAACAGCCGCTGACCAGTCTGCAGCTGCGGGCACCGGATTGCCCTCGGTGTGCGAAAAAGGGTGGGGATGATGACGACGATGGCGATGATGATGATAACACGCAGGATGATGAGCCCTCTGCATCCGTTAAGGCCTTTCATGACCACCTTTAGGGCCTGGCAGAGTTCTTGGGAAACGCACCACAATCCGGTCTGCCATCCCCCTCCAGACTCATGTCCTGCAGGTGGCGCAAATGTTCTGGGAGAAGCCTAGGGCGAACACACAAATGAACAAGCAGTTGGACAGCAGGTTTAGGCTGACGGATGGGGAGCCAATACTTCTTGCCTCCCACCCGCAGCCCCATTCCGCCGTAGTGGCTGCAGCCTCGTATTATAAATCTTTGTCGTCTTCCTCCACAGGAGCCACCTCCAGTTAAATCTCCAAGGAGGACAAAGTCCTTGAGTCCTTGGGAAAGTGCTGTAACTCTCTCAGGAATGCATCTGCGGCAAGCCAACGCGGATACCCTCTTGGCTGCGGCTAACCCGAAGCTATGGTGGGAGCTCAGGGAATTTCTGCCCGACTACCCTTCGGACAAGCAAGCCTCCTTCAAGGCCGGTCTTGCAGATGCCCAGGCCATTGTGCAGGACCTCATTGAGTCTTCGGTCTCCCACACCGACACAGCCAGCAGAGGGCTGTGCCTTGGGGTCGAGATGAGAATGATAGCGTGGTTGCATGCTGCTAAGTTTTCATCTGATGTGCAAGGGGGGATCCTGGATCTTCCCTTGGAGGGCGTTGAGCTTTTTCATTTGACCTCCGATAATGAGTTGACAAAGAAGAAAACCTCCACTCAAACAACCAAGTCCTTGGCCACCCTGACAAAACCAGGTCAGACATCCTTCCCTCAGTCACAAGGCTGGTCTGAGTTCAAGCCCTGTGCCTTTTCTGGCTTCAAAGGGTTCAGAGACTACGGTACACAGAGGCCTGACGGGTCGCCAACAACAGGAGGAAGCAGCAGAGGATGTCTTGCAGGTTTTTTCACTCCCCCCTGCTCTGCCCCTGCTTCTGACACCAAGAAGCAGTGACGTCAAGGTCAGGGAACATAGCTCGCCTGTGGGGGGCCATTTGGCTCTGCTCCAGGACTTCTGGAAGCATCTTTTCAGCAACCTGTGGATCCTATTCGTAGTCTCCACAGGCTTCTGTCTTCCTCTTCCTTTGCCTCAACCCTCCTCTCCTCCTCTCTGTCAGATGAAGTCTCCGGCTCTTTTACGGGAGGTCCTTTTGCTCTTGGAGATGCAGGTGATCAAACTGGTTCCTCTTGTAGACAGGGGCTTCGGTTACTTTTCCAGGACTTTTAAGGTACCCAAGACCAACCAGGCTGGCCAGACGATATTCTTGGACCTGTCATTTCTAAACCTATCTTTACTGCTGGAACGCTTCAAGACGATTACTCCTGCTCAAATAGTTGAGTCTGTGTTCAGGGGACTGAGGTGTTCCCTCGACCTCAAGGATGCGTGCCTGCATGGGCCCATCTATCAACCGCATCAGATGTTTCTGTAGTTCACGATTGTGTTGTACCACGCTCAGTACAAGGTGCTGCCCTTCAGCCTGAACTCTGCCCCAAGTATCTTCACGAAGCTGATGAACGTGGTGGCGGGCCTTGTCTGCATGGAGGGCCATCATTTATACCCTTATTTGGACGACTGGCTGGTGAGGGCGGGGTCCCATGAAGGGGTGGTGCACTCCTGCCAGAGAGTGACAGATATCCTTCATCAATTGGGGTGCGTTGGAACCTTTCAGCGGGTGTTTCCCATGCCCGAGAGGCTTATGTCCCTTTGCAAGGCGGTGGGACACTTTCTGGCCAACTCGACTACCTCGGCATGGTGGTTCCAGCACATTCTGGGCCTGATGGCCTCCTGCCTGCTCACTGTACTGCACGCTCGCCTCAAAATGAGGCCCCTGCAGCTCCACCTCATGGCCAATTGTGATCAGGAGACGAGGTCTCAGTCGCACGGGATCCCACTACCACTATTCCTGCTGCCCAATCTTCGCTGGTGACTGATGGTGGCAATGTCTCAGTGGGGCCCCCTTCACCCGTCCGGAGCCTACCCTGGTGATGACAGACTCTTCCATCTCAGCTTGGGTGGGATACTCTGGAGGGCTATGTGATTCATGGACCATAGTCCAGGAGGGAGGCCCTCTTGCATATCAATCTGCTCAAGCTCAGGAAGTGGGCCTGGCCCTCAAGGCGTTCTTGCCCCTCATCAGGGACAGGTCTGTTTCTGGTCAGTACGGTCAATTCAACTGTGATGTTCTACCTGAACAAGCAAGGAGGCACCCGTTGCGCCCCCCCCATCTCTGCATGGAGGCGTTTTTGATCTGGAAAGGGGCCCTGCCAGAGGGAATTTGGATTTCGGCAGTCAAACTCCCAGAGGGACAGCAATGCAGAAGCTGACCAGTTGAGTTGTTTTGGGTTCAACACCTACGAGTGGGAGTTGCACAACGACTCCTTGTTGCCCCTGTACTTGCATTTGGGGTTCACAGACCTGGATTTGTTTGCATCTCCCTGGAATACCAAGTGCCCCCAGTTTGCTTCATGGGCAGGTCGGGAGACACCTGGGAGACACCTTCCAGATCGGTTGACATGGTTGCAGATGTTATGCGTTCCCACCCAACCCACTGCTCCAACTGACCCTCTGCAAGTTCCTGACCTCCATAGTTGGCAGCCTCATCCTTGTTGCTGCCCCCCACTGGCTTTTGAGACCGTGGTTTTTGGATCTGCTGCAGTTGTGCTCCCTGGGTCCCATCCATCTTCCGATCCCCAGCAGGGCCTTCCTGATGCAGCAGGGCAGGGCAGTCGAACATCTGCACCCAGCCAAACTGGCCTTGGCGGCTTGGTTCCTGATCAGCGGAGGCTTCAACATGCTAAATTTTCAGATGTCAACTGGGACATCATTCAGCAGACTCTGTCACAGTATAAGAGCAAATGGGCTAGGTTCTGCCATTAGGATCGTGACAAGGGTCAGGACCCTGTCACCTGTCCTCTGGATGACGTACTGGCCTTTTCAGCACATCTGCCTCATTCTGGAGTTCAGGTGGATACTTGCTGCATGTATTTGGCAGCCAGTAGGGTTTACAAGAACTCCTCTGAGCATGTGTTTCTGGCAACCAACCCGGTGGTGAAGGCTCACCTTAAGGGATTGTCTAGGCTTTTTCCTCCGGTACATAGACCGCATCTGGTCTGGGACCTCAATGTGGTTCTTGTGGCTTTGCAACTCAAGCCTTTCGAGTTGATGGCTTCTGTGGACATTAGATAGGTGACGCTAAAGATTGTTTTACTGGTGGCTCTCGCCTCTGCACGCAGGGTTAGTGAGCTGCAGGCGTTATTTTCCTTCAAGCCCTTTACCACGTTTCACGACGACAAAGTCATCTTGTGCACTCTCCCACATTTCTTGCCCAAGGTGGTCTCTCCATTTCATCTGACTCAAGAGATGTCTGCCGGTGTTCTTCCCGAACCCGCAGTCGGAAGCAGAGAGGGCCTTGCATTCCTTTGACCTCAAGAGGGTCCTCAAGTTTTATCTCTCTCGGATGAGATCCTTCAGGAAGTCTGAGGCATTGTTTGTGACTGTTGGGGTTCCTCCCCCAGCTCTCAGGCTTTTCTAAGGCTTCCATTGCCCGTTGGATGGTTCAGGCCATTTTGGAGGCTTATACGGCCATGGGCAAACCTGTTCTTGACGGGATTCGTGCTCATGCGGTCAGGTCCTAGCCCACAGTGTTTCAGAGATCAGCTTCTTGGGATGTCATCAGGAAGGCGGTTACTTGGGCCACTCTGTCTGCCTTCTGTAAGCACTACTCACTGGACACCAGCTCCAGGTGTGATGCAGAGTTTGGTCAGGCGGTTCTGAAGAACCTTGTTGTTTCATCCTAGATATGAGGCAGGTTATCACAGCTCCATCCTATATTTCTTGTTCGGTGGCATCACCCACAAGGAGGAAGAAAGGGGACTATGGACTGAGTTCTCTAGTGACTACGGTGAGTAACTTTAATTTCATCATATACCCTTCCCCTAATGTCGCTGGTTTCTTCTGCACCTATTGGGAAAAGGAAACCATAATACACATTCCCCTGATCCTTTCCTGTGTTATATACTAACACAATAGGGCTGTAGGTCTAAACACCAGCTCATTACTCTGGTGTTAGTGTAGGTCTGGAGACTGATCCATGTTAGAGGGGAATGAGCACTAATAAACCAGAATTTTCTTTCTGTAAGACAGTACCATAAATAAGACACAGGCCATTTTGCGTCTGTCTGCAGTATGAACTCCTTATTGAAGTTGGCTAAATTTAAGTCTGGTTCACAGAGAATCTGCTTGGGGGTGTTAAAACAAGCCTGGTCTTACTGATTCAATTTCAGTTTTTGGGGCTCGCCATTTTTAAGTTTGTGTGTAAGATAAGCCGTTATATAAGAAGAGTTGGGTATAAATCTTCTGTAATACCCCACTAACCCAAGGGAAGGCCGTTGCATCCCTTTTTGTCTTTGTTGTTTCCTGTACAGTCTTTACCTTTTCTGTTTGGGGTTGGACAAGTTCATTTGCAACAAAGAAGCCCAGATATTTTCCTGCTGATTGGGCAAGGTGGCACTTTTAAGGTTTAGCACTAAGAACTGCCTTCCTTGGGGCTCTTGTTATTTGATAAAAATGATACATATGATCACTCTAGGTCTTACTGTGGATGACAATGTCATCCAGATAGGCTCCACAAAACGTGTACAGAGAATTTGATCCATGAGTCTCTGGAATGTGGAGGGTGCCCCATGGAGTCCGAAGGGTAGTACCTTGAGTTGAAACAAACCAACAAGGGTGTCGAAAGCTATTTTTTTTTGTCTTCTGGGTGTACTGGTACCTGCTAGTAGCCCTTTGTCAGATCAATCGTGGACAGGTAAAACGATCAATCAGGCCATCAATCCTTGGCATTGGATAATTGTTGAATTGATGCACAGCATTTACTTTTCGGAAATCCATACCAAACCTCCACAGTTGATAAGGTTTTGCAACAAGGACTATCCTAGAGGACCAGGGACTCTGAGATGGTTCTGTTATATCAGAGGCTAACATTTTCTCCACCTCCTGTATGATTATTTCTTTTCGGGTATTCTGTAGGGTTTCAGCTTGGCAACTTTCCCTGGGGATGTACAGATATAAAGAAAAAAAATACTTTACCCTTCTAGGCTTGCTACAAAAGACATCTGGAAATCGTTCCAGCAGGTCTTGGAGTTCCTGTTTTTGGGCTTGTGAAAAGTTGTAAGGAATTAACTTTTTCTCGCCTGGTCCTTCTGTAAGAAGACTAGCCTTACCACCGATGTTGACTCCACAGGGTCTTCCCTCCGCTCTTTAAAATAATTAACATGATATACTTGGGTCTTAGCTTATCTTTCTGGTTGGCAGACCTGGTAGTTACAAGGACCGGTCTGCTCTAGGATATCGTATGGTCCATGCCATCTAGACATCATTTTGTTCTCTGAGGTCGGTAATGAAATGAGAACCTTTTGAGCAATTGAGACATGTGTAGTCGTCTTCTGTGCAGCACTGACAGATGGAAACACAAAGGGAGGAGCCCTATTTTGTAGTGATTATGTGGTTACACTTGTCTTAATAAACACAATCACTAAATCTGGGGAAGTTGGTAACAAGAGTTTGTGAAGTGGGACCTTCATCCTTAGGTTTACGTATTACAGGTCTGATCTTCTCATTGTTTACTGTGCGAAGTGTGGTCCGATCCTAGGACCAACCCGGTGACGGTGTTATGTGGCAACTGTTATTAGTTCTCAGACACATGAAAAATTGGTGTGCCCTTAATAATTCATACTGGGCAAGGACAGATGCCCCTAATTCCTGCCGAGACCAGGGAACACCCTGGTGTCTACTGTGGCCTCCTATGCCACATTGTGATTGAAGATAATTGACTTAGTGATTCCAAATATTACTTTGCTTAGTGTTGGTTGCTGGTACTGAGGTATACAGACCCCATCCCTCACAGACCGACGTATAGGATTGAAGCCTTACCTCACGGTGAAATTGTGTGGCTTCTCTTTGATTCCAATGCTTCCATTCGATCGGGACGTCACAGATGTCCGAAGCAGCATGCCTCTTACTTCCGCGTCTAATTAAAGGCGCCACTCGCCAGGTCACCACATGGAAGTAGAAAGGGGAACATAGTGGGTGCGCACGATAGATTGTGCAAGTTTATGGAAAGCGATTTCAGGGTCAAATGGCAAAAATACTCATGAGGAATGTATTTTAATGTTCCAAGTGGATCTTTTTCAGTAGATATTTTTAATTTAGAAAAAATATTGACAAAATCTATATTTGTTCTAAAAGGATTGTGTGGGGCTCCCTCTAGACATAGAGGAGCAACAGATATGTTCCGATCTTGTTAATCGGGTAGGCCTCGTGGAGACGGATCTATGGAGTGTGTCTGAAAGATGGGGCGGTGCGGTGAATGCATTTGTGTGTGGTCGTAAGAATCTTGAATGTGATACGTTCTTTGACAGAGAGCCAGTCAACGGACTGTCTTACTTGTGAGATGTGGTCTCTTTTTTAAATGCTTATTGAAGCTACCTTCCCTAATAAAGAAAAATGGTGCCTCCTTTTTTCTCCACTCTTCCACTAATATGGTATGCAGGAAGGCTTCCACCAATTTAGGATCGTTGTGTTTTGCGAACGCCAAGTCTAGAATAATCTCGGTCTCTTAGTAATTGAGATTTGATTTTAAAATCTCAGATGGGGGTAGGGTCTTCGTCTGCCACTCCAAATCCTTTCTCTCCCCTTTCAATTTTGTTAGTTTTGGGCACTTCTACAATTTTGGGGAATATGGCCCTTTCTAAGATCCCCTATGCCACTTTTACTCCCACCTGGATGTGGTATGTATTTTTCCTGCTGTTTTGAATCAGGATTTTAACGTTACCCCCTATAGTCGAGCCACCAAGCCAGTCCTGATTTAGAAGCTAACGTTATATAGGTTCCTTTAGGGGGTATTGGAACCAGATCTATGTGGATTAACAACCGGTCTCTGGGTTGTAATACTGCTTCACGGCTGCTGGATAAGTCAAAGCCAATGGATTCTTTAGTGGCTACAAATGGGTTTGATGCTAGTTCACTACGTTTGCTAAAATAGAGGGTTTCCCAGTTTGTATCAACTGACACCATATGTAAGAACTCAGGAGTAAGACTTTGACACAAGGTCATTATGGTAGTTGGCAAAGACCTTTATTAACAAAAGAATAAAAGGGGTTGGAGAAAATCCCATCTTGACCTAAATCTAGGATGGGATTCCCTGCCTCAACTAACTAATGTTTTGTGTCAGAATAGCCTTGCAGTGATTTTCCAGAGTTCCAACATTAAGTTCTAAAAGGTGCACTAAGAAACAAACAAACAAGGCTCCACAAACCTCAGGAGGTGAGTCCCTTCCCCAGAGTCTCTTCAGGTTTCTTATAGTTCACTCTCTCAAGAGATATGGCTCAGTCCTTGTTCTTTCTCAGGCATTCATAGTTCACAACGTCTTAAAGTCTTTCAAAGACTTATAATCCACACCAGGGTAGATGACTCTCTTCCCCTGGTTATAACATGCTAATGTTCCATCCCCAATGACTCCCTTTCACTGGATTCCACACACTCAAGAGGATACCTCCCTCATCTTGTTTCCCAGTTCTCTTAAAAGTTTAACAAAAAGGAGATGGTTCCAGACCCTCCTCTTTCCATCTGGTACAGGCTTCTGTCATACTTTCAATGCTTTGGTTTCACACACTTGGGCGTGGTTCCCAGATTCGCAATTCTTTTGCCTGGTATACTCTCCAGCCAGGACTTTCTTTAACCTGCTTTTATACACTTGGGTGCGGGTCCCAGACTTGCAACTCTTTTCTCTCAACATTAAACAGTCCCATGATTCTAAATTAGTTTTCCCTCAGGTACTGGGTCCCAGACCCATTCTCATTCCCTGCATGTTGTTCACGCGACAAACCTCTGTAACGGATCAAAAGTAAGTCCGACACAGTTGCATTATGTTTTTGGTCATAGACTTTTATTGAGGTGCAATAAAGAAAGGGTTTGTAGAAAATCCTATCTCGCTATAACTCTACGAGGGGTTTCTCTGCCTCAACAAAACAAAGGGACATCTGTGTCTGGATGTTCAACCAAAAAGCATCCTCCGTCCTGTGTCAAAAAACCCCAAACTGACCTTTACACGCTAAACTCAATATAATGTACAACTCTGGGATTACTGTAAGCTAGCTTTCTTTCAAAGTTCCAAAACCTAACTTTCTAAGTTGCAGAAAAGAAATAAAGTACTACCAGCAAATGGGGTCATCCCTTCCCCTACGTTTCTTAGGGTCTGCCACTGTCCGAAAAGAGTCAATAATGTTGACTGCTTCACAGGGGAACGACTCTTCCCCTGCGTTTCTCCTTTGATGCACGGTTTTACTTCACATTTTCAAGGGGGGCGACTCCTCCCTTGAGTCTCCCTTAAGCACACAGTTCTTTTGAATGTTTCAATCTCTCACTCTCTGGATCTCAGTTACTCTTAAAGGGGAGCAGTTCTTCCCTTTTCCATTGATTGTCACTGTTCCACAATTTCGAGGAGGGGTTTAGACCACTAAGCTTTCTCAATCTTTTTCCTACCCCTGGTGTAATCTCCTGCCAGGGTACGTGCAGTTTTATTACTTCTCTCGGTCTTTGGGTCTCAATTATCTTTCAAAGAGGAAGGGTTCTTCCTTGTGCACTGCCTGGTATACTTTTCTAACAGGGCTTTTTATATCCTCTCATGGGTGTGAGTCCCAGACTCACTGTTTGCCTGGTTCACTATCCTGCCAGGGCTTTTCTGTTCTTCATTCACTTTCTTGCATCCAGTACTGGGTAGCCGACCCTTTTTTTTTTTTTAACAATGTTTTCATTCATATTGACTATTCCAGTTCGTTTTATTACACACTCTTGCAGTGTTAACGCTACACAGCATTCACCCTGAAGTGCCACGTTGTTCCATTCGCTCTGACTGGGCTTATTGGTCTTCCCTAGCGACTTCAGTGTTACTCGCAAGAGAGAGCGAGACTGGGGGTGGGGAGAGCGAGACTGGGGGTGGGGAGAGCGAGACTGGGGGTGGGGAGAGCGAGACTGGGGGTGGGGAGAGCGAGACTGGGGGTGGGGAGAGCGAGACTGACTGAGGGAGGGAGAGCGAGACTGAGGGAGGGAGAGCGAGACTGAGGGAGGGAGAGCGAGACTGAGGGAGGGAGAGCGAGACTGAGGGAGGGAGAGCGAGACTGAGGGAGGGAGAGCGGGAGACTGGGAGACTGGGAGACTGGGGGAGGGAGAGCGGGAGACTGGGAGACGGGGAGGGAGAGCGGGAGACTGGGAGACGGGGAGGGAGAGCGGGAGACTGGGGGAGGGAGAGCGGGAGACTGGGGGAGGGAGAGCGGGAGACTGGGGGAGGGAGAGCGGGAGACTGGGGGGGAGGGAGAGAGGGATACTGGGGGAGGGAGAGAGGGAAACTGGGGGAGGGAGAAAGGGAGACTGGGAGAGGGAGACTGGGAGAGGGGACTGGGACAGGGAGAGGGGGACTGGGAGAGAGGGGGAGGGGGACTGGGAAGGGGAGAGACACGGACAGAGGGAGGGACATGTAGAGACACTGTGCCTCATCAGGAGTTGGGCGGAGCACAGGAATGCGGCAGTAATGTTATTACCGCCCCGCCCAATCGTGAGTTTGGTCGGAAAGTTGGAGGTAAAATTCTCCCCTTTCTTCCCATTTGGCGCTATTACCGCAGCACTAATTCCACCGGCGGTAATAGCGCTGTTACTGCCCCATAGAGTCCTATGGATTCTACAAAAAAAATGGCGAGTACAAAGTTCGGGATCCGGCGCTAATAGCGATGTACCCAGTTGTGGTAACGCTATTTGCGTTGACGGTATCCCAGCCCATTTACCACCAAGGACGCGATGAGGCCTACTGAGACACAGACACTGGGACACAGACACTGGGACAGAGGGAGGCATACCCACACAGAGCCAGCGAGAGATGGATGGGAGAGACAGATGGAGAGACAGATGGAGAGACAGATGGAGAGAGAGATAGAGAGACACTGTACACTCTGAAACCAAGAGTGAGGTTCACATTAGCATCTTGGAACCACGGGGGAAGGTTTACAGGTTTATCACACTGGCAAAAGAACACCATTTTATTTTAGTGTATTTGTAATGCACTGGGACAAAGACCCTGGGGCATGAGAGCGTAGACAGGGCAGCCAACAAGCAACACAAAAGGAAAATCATCAAGCATTGATCTTCATCTTAGAACATCAGGAGAGAATAGTGAAAAATGACCAGAAATAACCAAATAAATAACATTCTATGGTGTGGACATGATATAAAATCATGCTTAGTCCAGTACAATCTTTACATTTTTCATGGATGTAAAATTCCACCCCCCCTTTTTTTCTTTCTACAGTGTCTCAAAAAACAAGGAACATTTTTCTGCCCAAAACAAATAATAATTCAATCTTTGTTAGCCCTCAGACCTCAGTCCTTAACTGCACCCTACACAAAAGCCTCAAATCTTGAGCTCGGACACAAGTAGGACCTGCTCTACTCTGCAAACAGAACAAGACCTTGTTTCTCAGGGCTTCTCTGGTTTCATATCTCTCTGGGCTATCCACATTAATAATGACAAGTTTCCTATGATCACTAACCAACTTTCTAAGGTCAGGATCACAGATCTCGGGCATTTTTGATTTCTTTATGCAAAATGTATTTTTCAAAGGGAAAGTCAGCCATTCTATCTTGTAAGCAAGGCATGGTATAAAACAGTAAAACGGACACAAGTGAACACAGTTCAAGGGTGTTTTTTGAACTTCAATTGGGTTTGAAAAACTCCTATCTAATCGTAAATCTAAAGATGGGAACAATACAGAAAACATTGTGTCGGCCATGAGGTGGGCTGTTGATTGGGGTCAACAACTCATTAAGTAGAGACGTTACACTACTACATAGTGAAAAAGACGGTATCCTTGCATGAAAAGTTGGGATACATACAACAGGGAGTCAGGTACAACTCATAATAGTGAATGTATATTGGAACGCGGCACGACTGAATCTCCAAAGCTTCCAGCTCTTGTTGTCTGCAGCAATGAAAAAGATAATATTATTCCACAGTGTTGCAAATGTGATCCTAGGAGGCGATTTAAATGCCCAATATACATTAACACAGAGTAATGAATAGAACTTAAAATGGGCTAAAAAAACAAAGGTAGGATCCCAATGGGTAGATTATCTTAACTCATGGGAACTCTGCATGTTAAATGGTTCGGTTTTAGGTGACAGGCCAGCAAAACCAACCTGGTCACATGGTAACTCCTTCTCTACATTGGATTATTTCTTTGCCTCTGAAGTTATTCAAGCGAAGGACATTTCCATGGAAATTATATGGTGGGAAGGGAGCGATCACGCTCGTATCAAAATTTACATATCGGACATTATTAAAATTCGACCTGTCACATATGCCCATAATCGGACTCTGGGAAAAGGGAAAGCAATGATGGTAAAGTATAAGAGAGAGGGGAAGAGGTTAAATGATAAACTTTCATGCTTCCCCGCCACTGAATTAAAGGAAAACTGCAAACCTGAATGTTTTAAGAAATTTATCTCGGCTGTACATCCACCAAGTACAAGTGGACCTCGGAAAATAACCCATCATCAGCATACATTTGATGAAGAAACCTGGGAGCACAAAAAAGGTCTAAGAAGAGAAAGTAGACGACTGAGAAAGTTTATAAAAAACCGAACAACATTGCACAGAGGGTTACAGAAACTTGCAAGAGCCTATAATCAGTGGTCACGAGCAAGACATTTCCTGCTGCATCAACAAGATAATGAACAGATGCTCAAAGTTCTTTGTGAAGAAAATGCACACAATTTTTGGTCCATCATAAATAACTTGGGCAAGAAACCAAACAGTAACAGCAATCCATGCAATTTAGTCTCAGAAAAGAACTGGGTGGACTATCTTACAAACAATTTTAAAAACACATCAGAGATCCCAGGAGGGAAGAAGGAAGAAACACAATGGGACCTTAAATTTGATATTAAGCTAATAGAAGATCTAATCCAAAATGCTTCATCCTCAAAAGCAGCAGGCCCGAACGGACTAACCTACCAGGTTCTAAAAAACAACGTTAAAACCTGGGCGAACCTCTTATTCAATCTATATAATGAAATATTAGAGAACTGAATGTTCCCCTCTTCCTGGAAACAAGCTGTAATTATACCATTCTATAAGGGGCGAGACCGGTCTCTACCAGAGAACTACAGGCCAATCGCCCTCCTCGATATTGAAAGCAAAATATTCATGAGAATGATCATGATGGAGCTAGAGGACTGGGCAAAAGATTTAAAGATGGTCTCTAAATTTCAAACTGGGTTCAGAAAGGGTATGGCCACTACACTAAATGGGCTAACACTGTCCCTGCTGGTAGAACACTCAAAAGAGTTTGGGAAAGGCCCTATATATGGAGCGTGGATAGATTTATCCAGGGCGTTTGACTTAGTCAATACAGAACGCTTTTGGGAGAAGATGAGAAATTGGGGAGCACCGAAGGGTTTACTGTCAATACTAATCGAATTACATAAAGACACCTTTTTGATGGTACGATTAGATGAGGCCGGACATCTAAGTAACACCATTAATGTTGAACAAGGAGTGAGACAAGACTACTTGGGAGCACGATTCTTTTTCAACCAGTATCTGTCGGATCTAGGGCCTTTTTTGCAATCATGGGCAATGGCGAGCCCTAAACTACATACAACCAAGGTTTTCTGGCTCGCCTACGCGGACGATAGAGTCCTGATAGCCAGAACAGCGATAGGGCGGCAACATTTATTGAATGGCCTAAGCAAGTATACCAAAGCAAATGGTCTTCTAGTAAACCCAAAGAAGCACCCAAAAAAGCGTGTAAATTATACAAGCTGGTTTTTTTGAAGGCAAAGTGTTCCCGAGAATAGAAGAGCTAGTGTACTTGGGGTATGTGATACACGCTTCTCCATCAATTAATAAAATTGAAGAAGAAATAAGGATAAAAGTGGAAAAAGCAGTACCACAGATTAAAAAAATTCTACGGGAACTTTGTAAATTTTCGATTATACAGTTGGTAAAGTTCTACATCGCAAAAATAACCCCTGTGATACTATATGGCCTAGAGGCCAATCCAATGTTCTGGGAGATAGATTGGCAAAAAAGCAGAAGGTCAGATATGGAAAAGATCATTAGGCCAGCCAAACTGTCTGCCCATGTCGGCCCTAAGGTTCGAACTCGGGTTGAAATCCCTGGAGCAACAAGTAGATTGGAAATTGCTTTTACTTTATAGGCTGATAAAAGAACCACAAGAAAACTCGCTATATGAGGATATAAAACTCCAGATGTAAATGAAGAAGTCAAAGATACTTAAACATCTAGAAACAAAAATCCTTAGAATTTTGTTGGCAGAGGACATATCAATAGAAGTCTTGATGGCTAATCCTCTGAAAGCAAAAAAAGAAACAGGAACACTGGATTGGATTAGAACAGGGACAAAAACGAGACGCGTAAGGCCTACAAACAGCTTTCTCACAGTGGAGAAAAAGTTGGGATAATTGTCAAAATGCTTACAAAAACACCCAAATGGGGAGTCACAAAATAGATTTCTCAGGGGACATCTAAATCTAATCCATACAGGAGAAGTTTTAAGCATCCTCCGGGGACTACAACATAAAGCCGTTACCTTGTGTGAGACTTGTGCAGAACCATCCAAACAAAGCCTAAGTCGCTTGGTTCGAGAATGCGAAGGGACCTGGGATGTAAGAGTAAGCCATTTCTCTAAATTTGTGGACAACGTAGAATGGCTGACTTCAGAAAAGTTTTGGAACTTGCTGATTTCGGGACATAGTACTGCTATAACTATAGCAGTCGGTTAGGCCCTAGCAAAAATTGGACTGTTCTAACAGGAGACTGACACAATGCAGACATAAACCGAGGTGGAAGTAAAAGAGTTACGGGGGTTTTGAGGTCTGGTAATTATCTATGTCTTCATTTATTCGATAGGATTTAATGAACAGAACGGTAATAGCCAAGAGGCGGCGACTGTAGTCATCAAGGCGCGATTTGCCGGTTACTCTTTTTTCGTGTTGTTTTTTTTAATTATTTTTTTACATTTTTTTCCTTCTTTTTTTCTTTTCTTATTTTTCTTCTTCCTTATTTTCTTTCGTAATCTATACCCTGTACTCTTTTTCTCTGTGCAGTAATTGTCTGGTTAAATGTTATTCTTGTATGTACTTTTAACCAATTTAGCCTTTTATTTTTATGAAATGAAATGTTAATATTATTTTATTTGATAATAAGTTTTGAAATGTTGAATGATTGTTTTTTGTAAAGGTCAGAGTTGACCCAAACAAATAAAATAAAAATATAAAAATAAAAAGATGGGAGCAAGCTATGACCATTGAATAACGCTGTCCTAGTCGAGTCTGTCAAAATAAAAGGGCATATACCATATAAACCTATTGCCAATCCTTACTTCTAAATGCAAATATTGTGGAAACAATGTTGTGCAAAAGGAAGATGTTTACAAAATGATATGTCAGTATATTCGAGTCGTTGGCTTCCCTTGCCCACGTTTTCAGCACGAGACAAGGCAGCACACTCGAGCTTAGCACATTCTCTGGCTTCTCTAGCACCAACATGCAGTTCAAGACTTCAATATTAGGGCTTTCTGGGCCATAGTCTCTGACATTCAAAGTCTCTCATTTCAGAGGGCCTGATGCAACAGGACAAAACATTCAAGTTTCTTTCCTCTCAAGATTTTCACTTATACAACTTCTCAGGTGATTTACTTTTCACCCCGGGTCCCACTCCGCAGGGCCCAGACCAACTTTAGCACAAAACCTTCAATTGGTCTCCCTCTGCTGTGCTCGGACCAAATTCATGTACTTTTCCAAACATTCTCTACTTCATCAAAATCGAAGACTTAGGATTGTGCGCAGGATTTTGCTTGACCCTTTGCAGGACCACTTCGATTCATATTTGTTAATTCTCTTTCAATTGGTCTCCCTTTGCCGCACTCGGACCAAACAAATCTACTTTTGTCACTTCTCAGCTGGATACCTCACAGAGACCTTCGATTGAGCATCCTCGCGCTGCCGGACCACTCTGTCATAGGCTTGCTTTAAAGTTCAATCCCTCCTCAGCAGTTCAACTTTACTTTTATTTATTTGTTGTTTTTTGTACAGCGCTTATACACAAGTGAAGTGCTTCAAAACGCTTCAAGGCGGGAAGGGAGCAAGGGAATACAGTAGTCATTCTTAGGCCTTGAAGTTTCCGAATGATCTAACAAAAAGTAACTAGCGGACTAGGCCTGACGGCATTTCACCTATTGCAAGTGCATGAAGTGTTTCAGGCGCAACCAATCTAAGGAGGGAAGACAAAAGGGGGGACAAGGCAGAACTTACTATCCTAGTAAATTCGGGTTATGCAAGTGTACAGACAGACCTGCGAGGAAGGGGTGGAGGGGGTAAGAGCTCCCAGTCCAGGAGGGCCCTGGTTTAAGTGCAGAGAGGTTACACCTCTCATGGAGCGAATGCTACATGTGCAGTATTCTGAACATAGTGCAGAGGCCCAAACGCAAGTGCAAAGACTGGTGGGGTAACTTGGGACCTGTGAGGCTCTGAAGGTGAACCAGGCATCCAGTTAGTAAAAACTGAAGAGAGTTAGGAAGAGAAGGAGGAGTGAGGCAGGAGAGGAAGAGAGAAGGAGGAAGCGAAGAGGAAGTCTTCCTGCTGCATGATGGTACCTGGAGTCAGGATCCATAAGTGCGTGACATTAGGACTTGGACTTTGTTAGTTAGAAATAGACCAGTGTTCAAGCCTAGTTCTTAAAGTGGATGTTTCTAATAACTGCAACAAACAACTTACATACCATTTACATTGAGTGCTAAGATTACAAAGATGCTCAATTTGCATATCCTTGTCTAAGAGCAGTGATTTGTTTGTGGCAACACTCAACCCGATCCTTGTGCAGTTCACAATATTTGACCTACTTGCAAGTTACTTTGCAGTTTGTACAGCATGGGTCTATGTTATCAAGTCCGCATTAAAGTATGTGCAGGATGTGCAAATGGGCTCATGAGTCAGTAAATTGAGAGGTTTAATTTGATTCTTCTGGGGATAATGTTCTCAATTGACCGACACTTCTCAAAATAGGGTTGAACTTGAACACCCGCCACATTTTAGGTATGTTGGCTATCATGGCCTAGTAGGTGGGGTATGTATGAGTAGCTGATCATGGATGTATGTTTCTTTTTTGGCTTCTAGGGGCTTCCCAAACCACACCACCGTGTGCTCTATGCAACAATATTGTGTATTGATGAATAAAGTGTCTTTTCCTCTGTTTGATGTAGATATATACCTATTAGCTTCAAAGAGTGTATGAATTTGCATAATGTTCAAAATAACAGACAAACTTTGAACTGTAGTCCAGTTATAATAAAGTTGATTTATTTTTTATTTTTGGAGGCATAGTTGATCAATGGGGTCAACATAATGTGATAAAATCTAGTGTGATGTTTGCTGACATGTATTATTTCTTTTAGAAATGGAGCACAATAATCCTGCCTACACCATCAGTGCTGCATTATGCTTTGCAACCCAACTTGTTAACATATTATCTCATATACTTGACGTAAACCTTCCCAAGAAACTGTGTAACGGGCAAGTACTTTCACATCTGTTATCTAATGATCTGTCCTTTATTTGGTGTAAAGATATGAATTATTAAATTGTATGTTGTAAATCCAAAGGTGCAGAGTATTTTAGAATTGTTTTTCCACTTGTTTCATTTATCAAACAGATGGTTTGGTTCCATGTCTGTAAATATTGTTGTGCAGTTCTGTTTTTTTTAAAGGAAAATGCTAATTTGGATGGACATGTGTGTGGGTGGACCTCAGATTTCCTAAACCCAAAATAGGCCCACCTCTTAAGAAGTAATTGCACGTTTGTCCGTAAAGCAAGTTTATTGTACAAACAGTCAGGAGGGGCTAGATGATGCAGAAGAGTCAAACCAACCCGAGTCTCTGGGAACCACACAGAGATTTCACTTTATATACATTTTGCAACAGTTAACGCACCCCACCATATTTTGTTACAAAGTCATCCCCCCCTAAAATGATTGGTCAACCCTATGCAAATAAATTGAATCCCCCTCAGTTCCCACGCTTTCTTTGGATGAAACCACCACCCCCTTTCAACACACATTTGCATGATCTCATATTTACAGCACACCCCTTTTCGTAGGTCATGACATCACATAGTTACATCTTCGCACAACAATCCTAATTTACTACAAGTTTCAACTGCTCGGGGACCTCTAAACCCAAGCGTGATGCACATGGCTTTTCCAGGTGTACTTAAACAATACGAGGAAGGAGAGAAACAAACAAGTTTCCTTCAAGCTGCCGATCAGCATCTTATCCGCCCAGACTTGCTGCATCCTCATTTCATGCTACTTTTTAACCACTACCATTTCAGCACGCATGGCCTCTGGTCATTCCTCAGAACCTGCTCAAAACCCATAAACCCTGCCCTGATGCACCCCTTGCATCAGATTTATTACCCAGCTCCAAAATGACCCTGGCAGGTGGCCGGACTTCCCTGCTCACTGAATACCTGACTCCCATGTAGTTAAAAAGATTAGATCTCCTCTCCAAAATAGTACCAAATCGTAAAACCCTTGCACAGCCTCAGCTGACCATTTTGATTTTGGCCAAATGCAATTAACTGCCTTCCCCCGGCCTACACCCTCGATCAACCAGCGTCTCTAGTCGCACACAGTTTTTTGCCTCAACAGGTTTCTGCAGCGTACACAACCCCTAGCCATAAGGGTGCCTGCGTTATACAGATTTGTGTATTCACCATGTACCCCTTCTTCCCCCAACTGTCCCAAACACAGTTCCTTGCATGCATGTATGTCTGCGCATGTATGTTCCAAACTACTGATTCCCCTCACAGTGGTTTCCCTATCTGCAAATCTCCTTTCTCGCGTGAACATATGAAGCTCCTCGCTTCCCATCTATAGGCCGTACATGGTATGTCACACACCTACATCGTGTTCATATTGTATCAGCAGACTTGTCATTCTGTTTACACGCGCGTGCAAGTCTAAAATGTATCAACTATACACAAAGTAACACTAATAGTAACACTTGTCCCTTTCTCTTTAACTACACTAGAAACATGCTAATTTGCAACATCGCGCCAACATCGATGTCACCCCAGTCCCCAATACGGTTCACAATGCAAACCGCTCTTTCCCATTGAGATATTAACTGACCACCCCAACACATGCCATGAGAGTGTAAATAGAAGACCTGTTTGGCACATTCCCATCCTGGGATCCCTCGATCTAGATCCTTCATTTTTAGGCATCCAAGCTTGATTGTTACCCTACTAAACACATTTTTGTTTGTTTTCAAAGCTCTTCAACCAAACAAAATGATGGTCCCTCGTGGCCTTACATTGGTTGCCAGGATTAATAGCTCTCATGTGGTGTTCAGGCCCATAGCAAGAGTGCTTATGGATGGGGAGGCCTAGATGGATCAACTAGCAATAAGGCTTTAGCTGCTGTTCTAAACTGTTTAGACACTCAAAATAGCAGCAATATTGGATTGGGACATACCAGAATTCGAATCCAGCTTGCAGGGATGAAGCAGGGCCCGGACCAGTGCCAGTTTAGTATGAGCATTTATGCTAATTGAAAGAAATCAGTGCTCACATGTCACCTGCTGCCTTGCTGTTGGTGAGATATTCCACAAGTCTTTTGGTGAGGGCTTGGGAAAATCAAGTGTTCTTTATTCCTGACTCTGACTGTGCAAGTTGTGGCAGAGCAGTGAAGCTGCACTCTTGGAAGGGCAGAGCAGTGATAATGAAGTAAAGCTTTCACACATATCCTCACACCCGAAAGGAAGGTCTACACAACAGATAACACACTTTATATAAATTTGCGCATGAGGTAATATCCACATTATTCACATTAACAGGTAAGTAATATAACATTACAAAGAAGGTATTAAAAACAGTAGTGTCTCTAAATGTTGCAGTCCACAATATAAACCAGTATTCAACACAGCTTTACAGGTAGGTAAAACTTTATTTTTTAAAGTTTAGTGTTGGTAGAAAGTTTGTCCATAGTCTTTACAGGGTCAAAGTGAGTAGGGCGCTCCTGGTTATAGGAAAAACAGTTATAGGTTTCCAGGATAACCGAGCTGATGAGAAGGCAATCTTCAGGCTGACCAGGATGGAGGGAGCCCACCAAAGTGTTCCATGTGTTTTTACCCCCTATTTTCCATCCCCAAATGTTACACTTTTTATTATTGTGATAGTTTTTAAATGCAGAGCATTGTGAGAGGTACCCCTTGCAAATACCCCGTTATTAACCCCCAACCCCACCTCTAAAAACCATTATCTCCAAACGTAGGATCTTTAACTTTTTTAAAGTTCTGTATTGTAGATGAATTTCTTGACTGAGTATCATGCACTGAAAAATGGAGGACTGCAGGCAGAGCCCACAGGCAAAGAAAAACAGGACCACTAAGATATGACCCATTCTGCTGGGGCGCATCAGTGAAGTCCAGGAGCTGGTTCTGCAGAGAGGAGTGCAACATCAGGATTTAGCTTTGGACACTACACCAGTTCTGGGTCTGCAAGCGGAGCCCTTGAAGATGGATGGGACAAATGATGCCAACAAGGTTGGCCATTCCCACCTGATGACTGACACAGCAGCAGCAAGGGCCTACATTAAATGACCCTTTGGAGCAGATACAAGGATGTGCCAGTCTACCCTTGGATGGTGGACGGCGTGATGAATCCTAACGATCCCAGGGAAAAGCAGACACTTCCTAACCTTGCGAGTGGTGTACTGCGGGAGGATCACCTCGGAGGAGACAAGGCTAGGGGTGATGAGGAGATCCTGTGTGATGAGACACGGTATATGTCCTTTGAAAGGGAACAGCTTTCCAAATTGCCAAAAAAGGTAATGGATTATTGTCATTATAATGTATCTGAACCATACATAAAATATGTGGCTCTAGGCACAAAAACATGAAACCTTAAAACCTTTCAAGGTGCCTCAGGATAAAAACCTTCCTTACTACCAAAGGTATAAGGTAAAAGGATCTAGCAAGATTTCCTTAAGCGACTGCCTTCCTCTGCCTTCCTCTGAAACTACAAATTCTATAAATAACTTTAAGGGATTGAAATCTACCCTTAAAAATCAGAAGTTATTTAAAAGAATTAAATTTGTTGTTGGTTATGCGAGTCCCTTAAACACTGGGACGACTAAGAGGGCTGAAGACGTATGTTGCAGCAGTAGTCGGGCAATTAAGCCTAACAGCCCACACCTGAAAGATCCTGGGAGGCATGAAAGTCCCCTTCAGTTGCAGACAATCAGAAGTAGCTGGAACTGTGACTGGAATGCATTCTGTAGTATTAGAAGCAGAAAGAAGAAGGGTACAGAGCTGGAAAACCAAGCAGAAGTGGGAGAACCAGATGGACGCCGGAACGTGGATAGAGCAGATTTCACCTGCTTGTTCTGCGAGGGTCCTGTTCCTTCATCTCCCCCAAACTCTGAAGTGCAGTGGCTGTGCAGTGGAAAGCGTGCCGGAAGGCTGTCTTTCCCCATGTGAGCCTGATGGTGTGGTTGTCGTGCAGGGAATGTGCCTGCGACCGAGGCAACGAGGAGCTGTTGTCAAGTTGTGGGTCTCGGCAGCGAGAGGGGCTACTTAAACCAGTGGCCGGACCGGAGACACCTTCAGTGAGGAAGGGTGTGGGTCCCTGTGAAGCCAGAAGTAGTAGAAGTTGTGGCAGGAGTCATGGAAGTTGTGCGACCCGCAGAACAAGGATTACAGAAAACCGATGAGTGAAGTTTGGCGTTCTGATTCCTTGCGCAAGCATTGCTGGCAACAGTATCCAGTTTCCTATTCACTCATGTATTGTAGCGCTCACCTGATTCCCGCAGAGGCGCCGGTCTTGACTGGGTGAATGCCGTATCTTCAAAGGTGATGTGTAACACACGGTTGGCTCTTTGGGCTGGACCTCTGTGCACTGTATGTCTGATTCGAAGAGTAAGATGTCTGCAGATAGAAAATATGGGATTAATGAACTGGGGTTATTGGGTGCCTCTCTCCTCTTCCCTTTCTCTTCTCCTGTAGAACCCCAAAGGTTAACGCCCTCACCTTAGGTAAGTGAACGCCGAGCTCTCCATCTGCCTCGGGGCAGGGTGCCGTAACCAGTTTCTTCACTGGATAAGGGTGCAGGCCTCTTGACCTCAGAGGACTGCTGTCCGTCGTTAACTGCACGAACGGTAAGTTCTGGGCACTTCAAATGTCTTAAAAGTCTTTTGTAATGATATCTCTTGTTTTGCAGGGTTCCGGCGATGGCGGATGGCGGGCTGATGAGAGTTGAGGATCGAACCCGCGTGAGGAATAGAAGCGCCTGGAAGCACGTAAGTAAGCGCTTGTAGCCTGCTTCACGATGCGCACTAACTGTCCCTTTTATCTTGCAGGTACAAGTTCGGAGCTTTAGAGAAGCTGAAGGGTGCTGGAATACCCACTGGATTCGGCATGGGAAGGAGTAATGGCACGTGAGTAATAAAGTTGCCCAATGTCTTTAAACGCACCTTCTTTTGTCTTTCAGATGCCGGAATGCAGCGCGAGGCGTTGGTGACAGCCGATGGACCAGGTAAGAGATGCGCTGCCACTGAAGACCGTAGTGCTAACCTGTTCTTTCTTTGTCTTTACAGGTGCTGCTGAAGACTGGATTCCAGGATGGTAAGCCTTTGTTCCCTTAGGCCCAGGATCAGAAGCAGAAGACACGATGAGCGTTCTGCTGCAGAGAATGCAGAATAACACAAAGCAAGATTCATCCATCGGGTGTGGTTTAAATAGCCTCCTGTAGTGCTTAGGTGTCTCCTTCCACAGCCACGCCTAGGTAAGAAAAGAGTTCCTGCTCTCCAGAAGAGTTCCAGTGTTCTGAACCTAGGGAGTGGCTCCTGCCCCACCCAACAGGAAAAGTAGTCTCAAACAGAAGAGGATCAGGGGTTCAACTGGCAGGTAAGTAAGCAGCATGGTCTGCTGCAGGTAAGTCCACCCAAGCATTATGAGCCCGGCGCTTCCAGCGCTGGGACTGGGCATCTTTATGAGCCTGGTGCCACTGGCGCCAGGACAGGGTCCAAAAGGTCCCAATTGGGACTGGCTGGCACTCGGAACCGGGGTTATGGGTCTGCGTCCAAGGGAGTCGGGCAAGTACTGATCTTTTGGAAGCAGAGATCATGACATGTATAGTCAGAAGCGAGTTGAAGTTGTTTGTTGAAGCATTAATAAGGGAACAATAGAAAAGTAGCACTTGCATGTATCTGGTAATTCCCATTTATTTGCGTGAGGAGCAAACTCTGTGGAAACCATTGTCAAACCCTTAAAAGACTGTAAACTTTATAAAGAAGTGGTTGCGAGTCTCTCATAATGAAGAGTAAACGTTATGAAGACCATTGCTGAACATTCAGGGGCCGATTCATGGAACAAATGTGCACCGAAAATCTTGGCACAAGCCGGCGCAAGCGTGAAAAAGCAAGCACATGTGCACGCGTGCGATTTATGGAAGGGCCTATGCGTGTTCACTGCGGGATGTGCGCCAAATCCGAGCGTGGCGCGCACGGGCACACACGTCACAGCAACATCCCGGACGCTGTGCGTGACTCTCACAGGGAAAGTGTACAACATCGGCGCATACACCAAAAAGGGGGCGGGGCACGGGGCGTAACATGCGGAATGGGGAACAACGCGTGAAACACACCACCCCAGGTAAGATACAACGCTGCCCATATTGCAACCAGGGGCATCGTGGAGCGCACATTCGGAGTGCTCAAGTCACGCTTCCGCTCCCTTGACCGCTCTGGCGTCCAGCTACTATATGCACCCCCAGTAGTGTGCAGGATCATTGTGGCAGCATGTGTCCTGCACAATGTTGCAACACGGCAGGGTGTACAGGTGGACATGGTGGTGCCCGTGGTCGTCGAGGGACTCTCTCGAGGCTCCACCTCCGAGGAAGTCGTCGACGCCATCGGCGCCCAGGCTGTCGAAGGACATGTTCGGGGCTCTGCCCTTGAGGCCTGTGTCAACGCCGGCGAAGTTGTCGGCGCCTCGCTCGATGTCGACGCTGATTCCGTTGACGCCTTTCGGGGCTGCTTTGTCGGAGGTTCCCCGTGGCATGGTGCAACCCCCCAGAAAGTCTCTGGCCAAGGCTAAGGATGTCTTGTACCTTTTTCTGTGCCCTCTTTGCAACCTCTGGATTTTATTTCTGAGGAAGGTTTGGTGCCTGAGGAGGTGCCGGACGAGATTTTGTCTGGTCACAGCCAGATTGAAGACCTGCGTCAGTCACTGCACAACGCCAGTGGTCTGGACACCTCTCCGGAGGTGGAGTTCTGTTGGCCTGAGCCTGGCACCCATGCAGAGTCCTCGTACCGACGCCTTATGTCAAGGGTCACATATTACTTGGGGTGGTCTGCGCCACCTGTGGATTTTCTGCAGGATGACTTGACGGACATCCTCGATCAAGGTCCTCCAACTGACCCGGTACTGCCTTTCCATATGGCTTTGCAAAGAAAGGTGGCTGCAGCTTGGACTGCTCACGAGAGTCTGCCGGCAGTAAGTAAGTCTTTGCTGTGAAAATACCGTCCAGCCAGTAGTGACCCCTGCTACTTGATCACGCACCCCACTCCGGAGAGTTTGGTGGTGCAGACGGCCACGGCCCCAGCAAAGCAGGCGCCGTAACCTACCATCCCTCCTGATAGAGACGACAAGCGTTTTGATGGCTGGGCGAGGAAAGTGTTTTCTTCAGGGGGTATGGCTTTACAGGCAGCCAACTCCGTGTCTGCCTTGTCGCGTTTCACGCACACTCTGTAGAACTGTATTTCATTGGCGGCTGAACATATTCCCGAAGGGGAGGAACGGGATGGTTTTCTTGCTATCGTACAGGATGGTAAGGATGCTATGTGTGAGTCCGTTCAGTCTGGTCTGGACATGGCGGATTGTGTCAGCCGGTCCATGGCGGCGAGCACCGTTATACGCAGGTTTGCGTGGTTGCAGAAGTCGGGGTTTGCTCCTGATGTGCAGGCCTGGCTCCTCAGCATGCCCTTTGATGGTGAACATTTTTTTGGCAGCAAGGCTGACGAGAGCCTTGAAAGGTTGCAGACCTCCAAAGCTGCAGCAAAGTCATTGAGCGCTGCAGTTCGCCAACCTCCGCCTTTTCGTCCAAGGGGACAGCAATGGAGGGGAGGTTCCTTTCGGTATTACTCAACCTTTAGTAAATCGAGAGGACCTGCAAGTCAAAGGGGCCACCGTAGGAGTGCCAGAGGTGGAAAATGGGGTACTCGAGGTGCCAAGGCCGCTCGGGAAGTTGCCTCTTTGCCCTCAGGCACTGCCGCAGCTGCTTCAGCTCAGTCATGAGGCCATGTCCCATGGTTCGCCGGTTGGGGGAAGGCTGGCGCAGCATCTTGTAGAGTGGCGTGCCATTACTTCAGATGTGTGGGTTCTGGAGATCATAGCCCACAGCTACTGTCTTCCTTTCCGGCAGAGGCCTCACGACAATCAACCAGGGAATGGCTCTTTGAAGAGTCCGAATCCACTCCTTGCGCAGGAAATTCAATCCCTGCTGGAGAAAGGTGCCATAGAACGGGTGCCTATAGCGGAGAGGAACAAGGGATGGTATTCCCCTTATTTTTTTATTTCGAAGAAAGACTGGGGATTGAGACCCATCATGGACTTGTGCGGTTTGAACAAGCTCCTCAGGAAGGACATGTTCAAGACGGTTACTCTTTCTCAAGTGCTCCAGGCCCTTTAACTTCAGGACTGGTTGGTGTCTCCCGACCTCAAGGATGCTTATTTTCATGTGCCGATCCATCCAAAGCACAAGAAGTACCTGAGGTTCGCTGTTGGCGACTCGCACTTTCAGTTTCGGGTCCTGCTGTTCGGATTCACCTCCGCCCCGAGGGTCTTCACCAAGCTCATGGTGGTGGTGGCAGCGTATCTCAGGAAAGGGGGGATTCACGTCTACCCCTTCCTGGATGATTGGTTGATCAGGGCGCGCTCTCCCGAGCAAGTCCTGCATCATCTGTCCGTCACCTGCCACTCCCTTCACAGGCTGGGCTTCTACCTCAACTTAAAGAAGTCCCACTTGACGCCAACCCAGCTGCTCGAGTACATCAGAGCAGTGCTCGACACATCCCTGCGGCAGTGTTTTCCTCCCCAGGTGAGAGCTCATCACATTCAGCAGATGGTACACAAGTTTCAACACAACCAGAGTCTCCCGGCATTCGAGTTCTTGAGGTTGCTTGGCCTCATGGCATCCTGCATTCTTCTGGTGCCGGAGGCCAGGTTGCGGATGAGATCTCTGCAGTGGGCCCTCAAGATGCAGTGGTCGCAGTCCTCCGGCAGGATGTCGGACCCCGTTCAGGTGCCGCCCTCGGTCGCCCAGGACCTTCTGTGGTGGGCCGTCAAAGGCAATCTGATGAAGGGGGCTCCGTTTTGGCTACCCTGGCCAGAGGTGACGATCGTGACGGACGCATCCCTCACGGGATGGGGAGCTCATGCCAACAAGTTGACAGTCAGCGGTCGTTGGTCTCCATCAGAGTCCAGACTCCATATCCATCTGTTGGAGCTGAGGGCCGTCAGGCTTGCCCTGAAGGCTTTTCTGCCGACTGTGCGAGGAAAGAATGTCCTGATTCTGACGGACAACACAGTGGCCATGCACTACCTCAACAAAAAGTGGGGGGGGCAGGGTCACTTCCTCTGTGCAGGGAGGTGATGCATCTCTGGTTCTGGGCCATCCAGCAGGAAGTTTCGATCTCGGCAGTTCATCTGGCCGGAGATGAAAACGAGATGGTGGACGCTCTGAGCAGGAAAAGCGCAGTCTCTCACGAGTGGCAACTGGCTCAGGAAATTCTCCTGGAGATCTTCGCCCTTTGGGGGACCCCTCAGGTGGATCTCTTCGCCTTCAGTGTCAACCGGAAGTGTTCGGTTCCCGGATGATCCTCATTGCTCCGGCTTGGGCTCAGAGGACGTGGTACCCGGACCTTCTCGACTTGTCCATCTGCCCTCCATGTCGTCTTCCCTACCAAGGCGACCTGCTCTCACGGGAGGGGGGTCAGGTTCTCCATCCAGAGGTCAGATCCCTCAACTTTCACGCTTGGCTTCTGAAAGGTTGAGGTATAAGGATTGGGACCTCCCTGAAGACGTGATGGAGGTGTTGCTTTCGGCCAGACGGCCGGCAACCAAGTCCCTGTACCGTTGCCATTGGAGAAAGTTCTGCGACTGGTGCAGGGTTAAGAATGTGTATCCTTTTTCATGTGACATTCCTGTAGTTCTCTTTTTTGCTTTCGTTGGCCCACAGGGGCCTGCAAGTGGGTACTGTTAAAGGTTACCTGGCGGCGCTGTCTATTTAAGCGCACGTCTGAGGAGTGTTCTTATTTCAAAATTCTGTTTATTTCTCTGTTTCTCAAAGGACTTACTAATGTGTTTCCGCCGTCACCTTTCCAGGTGCCTGGTTGGGATTTGAACCTTGTTCTGAAATTCCTTATGGGTGCTCCGTTTGAGCCTTTACATTCTTGTCCTTTGAGGCTGTTAACGCTTGAAACTGTGTTTTTAGTTGCGGTCACTTCAGCTCGCAGACTGAGTGAGTTGCAGGCACTTTCAGTTAAGCTACCCTTCACTGTTTTTCATAAGGACAGGGTTGTCCTTAGAGTTCGTCCTTCCTTTCTTCCGAAGGTGGTGTCGGAA
Organism: Ambystoma mexicanum; assembly: GCF_040938575.1. Lineage (NCBI taxonomy): Eukaryota > Metazoa > Chordata > Amphibia > Caudata > Ambystomatidae > Ambystoma > Ambystoma mexicanum. The sequence goes on along the minus strand of NC_090940.1, from coordinate 424,833,376 downwards.
TTTCATTTAAGCTAGAAGGTTGTTCTTCCGGCATTTTATCCTCCTCCTTCATATCCTGGTAAGGAAGAGGAGAGGCTCCATAGGTTGGATCCTAGGAGGGCTTTAAGCTTCTAAATTTCTCGCATGTCCCAGGTCAGGGTGGACGATCAGCTCTTTATTGGTTGCACTGGAAGGCGTTTGGGACAAGCTGTTACTAAGCAGACTTTGTCTAGATGGATTATCTTGGCAATTTCTGAATGTTACCGCTTGGTGGGTAAGGACCCTCTGATAGGCTTACGGCCCATTCTACTAGTGGTGTGGCTGCCTCTACTGCCCTGCAGTAGAGGCAGCCACTTGGGCTTCGGTCCATACTTTTGTACGACACTACTCCCTAGATTCTGTCCATGGGCAGGATCTGGCCTTTTGCAAGGCGGTCCTTTACTCTTCAATTTGATTGGGCATTCTAAATTTCTATATTATAAATTCTTTTTCCCTCCTCCATACGTTGGTACTGCTTTGGGAGTCTGTTATAGATATGGAATACGTCGGAGGACCCAATCCCCTCGAAGAAAAAGTTACTCTCTTAACCTGGTAACGTTCTTTCGATGGGATGGTCCGATGACGTATTCCATATCGCTCCTTCCCTACCTGCCCCGCTACAGAATTTATTATGCGATTGCAGCTTACGTTTCCACAAAGCTTTCTGTGGTCGTGCTGGCACAAGATTGGTGCCACACGTTCTGGGAAAAAAGTAGAACTGAGGCTACAGGCGTCGTGCGTCCTACATATTACATCCGGAGACGTTGGCTCGATGAAGGCCCTCGAGGACAGCATATCGACTTCGACGCAGGACGCAGACGGCGAAAGATTTTCTGAAGCAGCACAGCTGTGGTGATTACTGTCATAGATATGGAATACGTCGTCGGACCATCCCATCGAAAGAACATTACCAGGTAAGAGAGTAACTTGTTTGTCTCCCATTCGGCTTGCAGTTTTGCATTCCACTGAATCAACTGATTCTACCATAAATTTGATTACGCCACTGGCGAGTGCTGCCACAACTCACACTTACGATCTAAGATGGAAAAGAATGTGTCCGGCTAAGGTTATTATGGCTTGGATGTCCCTAAAATTACAAGTTTGTTTGCTGCTCACGCACTGTGACTTCACTGCTCCTACTCAGTTGGAATTGCACATAGCTGCCTCTCGTCATTGCTTGGAGGCAACAATGGTGGAAACTGTGATAATTGTTATTGCAGCAGATATGAAAAAAACCTGGGTTGCTCCGATCAGACATTTGTTGAAATCTACAACTGCTGGGACTGGGCCTCTTACACAAGAGATTGTTTCTTCCACCTCTTCTGTTCTCATTACTACTCCTGTAACAACTGAAGTGACTCGGGTCCCGGCACATGTTGAATTCATTTTTGAATGATAACCCAGCTGGAATTCTAAATGGTAGCATGCTACCACTTTTGAACTCCATACTTGAAGCAAATTACTTGCAGTCATCCATTAATTCAGTAAATCCTAGAGATGGAATGTCTAAGCCCAAAGAAACAGAGGTTTCTTCCTCCCTTTCTCACTCCCCGGGATTCTCGTTCTCTTCCATCTCATCAACAGAAATGAAGATGCTCCTAGCATCCATGAACCCCACCACCTGTTCTTTAAACATATTACCAGCTAAAATTATTCTGCAGCACAGAGACATATATGAACAATTTTTAACACAATTTGTTAATGCCTCCTTTCGAGATCAAGAAGTCCCACCAATCATTAAGAAAGTGACAATCATGCCTATTCCTAAGAAAATGAACATGGACCGTACGGATGCTACCAACCTTCTTCCAATTACAAATAGTTTCTTCTAAAGATACTGGACAAGGCTTCTGCATTTCAACTTCAGTTGTTCATAGAAAACAATAATACACCGCATAACACAGTCTGGTTTTCATCCACCCTACAGCACGAGACCACTCTCCTCGATCTTCAGAATCACATGCTAGAGATTATTGATGATGTTAAGGCTGGAATGCTGATGCTGTTGGATCTGTCGGTGGCATTCGATCTCATAGATCATGACACTTCTAGAGTACTTGCAACAACAACGGAACTGCTCAGAAATGGCAGTTAACTGGATAAAATCTTTTTTGTCTAACAGTCTCCAAGGTACAATGGGATGATGCATCTTCCCCAGCCTCCCAAATAAAATATGGAGTACCACAGGGTGCATCAATATCACACCTCCTCTTTAACCTTTACATGCATGCCTTATGTTTACTATTAGAGAGGTTGGGAGTCTTTTTTTATGAATTATGCTGATGATACTCAATTGATCATCGAGCTAAGTGGCTATTATCAGCAAGACTATCAAACTCTTGAAAAAATCTATAGGGCCATTGAACACTGGATGTCACCAAATTGGCTCTGCCTTAATGGCAATAAAACTGAGATTATCATCTTTGGCTCTACACAGGCGAGGGCCAAACTAGATCCAGCATATTCCCACTTCATAGCACAAGGTAATAAGATCAAAACGCAAGAGAAAGGGAAAACTCTCGGGGTTATTCTGGAGGCATTTTTAAATTCAGATTTACATGTTCAAAACCTCTGCAAAACTTGTAATTACCATCTGAGATTATTGTGTACCATATGTCCCTTCATTAACAGCAAAAATGCGGTAACAATTGCAAAGGCTATGATACTATCAAGAATAGTCTATTGCAACATCTTACTATGCAAAATAACAGTCTAATATACAGAAATACCAAGTAATCCAAAACAATGGCATTCACATCGCCATGAGCATTCCTAGGAGATCTCATGTCTTCAATACCAGGAGAGACATTAATCGGCTACCGGTACAGCACTGTATCAATTTCAAAATAGAATCACTAATGCACCACTTTTTTCTATGGAAAAGCCCCACAGTTCCTAAAAAACACAATTGTACCTTACAGTCTGTTTAGAGAATTAAGATCCTCAGACCTGAACTTGTTACAAGGAATCAGAACTAAAAGAACTAGAGGTCTAGTCTAGGAAGATCTTTTCAGGCCAGAGCCCAGGTTTTTTGGAATTCATTAGAGGGATCTCTGACTGGAAATGTTTCTGAAAAACACTTAAGACTTCCTTTTCTGCTTATTGACAATTCCACTGACATTTAAATAGAACATCAGGGTTTGATGCCTTTGTCCTGTCATTATGTTTGTCCTATCGTGTTGATGTTAGCGCCTTGATGCCTGTGGGTTTTCGGCGCTATAGAAATAAATAAATAAATAAGGAGGCTATTATTAATAGGCCCGGATTCTAGCCCTATGCTCATTAATAATGCGAAGGGAAGGAAAAAGACTGAGAAGAAACACACCAAAAAAAGGCGTTCTAACTCGAGCCCTGCCCGGTACCCAACCCGCTAATCATTTAGAGGATACTAGTCTAATTGAAGCCATTGAGAAATCTAACGATGCAGCAGGTAACTAGAACTTGGCTAACCCCTCAGCGTCCAGCCAATAGTACTAGTTACCCAAAAGAGCAGAGGCGAAAAAGAAAGGGGAAAAATGGGGCCATGGGTGGCTGCATGTTAACAGCTTGGCAAATCAAAAACAAAGAAGTGATGGCTGGAAGGTTTAGAATGAATCTTAACCACTGGCAATGCTCTGGGCAACCCTCCAGATCACCGTTCTTCGCCTGCCAAGCCATTACAGAAGGGGAAAGACCATATGTAAATCAGGCTTGGCCCCACCCCAAAAGGGGCAGTCCAGCCCGAACTGCTAGGCCACATCCCTTCTGCACAAGACCACAAGAATCCCCAAACATGTTTTGCCCTTGTTGGGGCTCATCAGTGAGGAGTAGCTTGGGTCTCTAGGCCCAGCAGGCATGGGACCCACGTCTGGGCATACCCGTCCCACTCGGGGTGACAAATCAAAAACAAAGAGGTGATGGCTGGAAGGTTTAGAATTAATCTTAACCACTGGCAATGCTCTGGGTAACCCTCCAGACCACTGTTCTTCGCCTGCCAAGCAATTACAGAAGGGGAAAGACCATATCCAAATCAGGCTTGGCCCCACCCCAAAAGGGGCAGTCCAGCCCGAACTGCTAGGCCACAAAAATGCACTCTGTTTAACACTACCTACACCTGGGGCACTGTCACATTATATAAAACGCATAAAAATAACCGAGGGTCCAGGGTCTCAAAGTAGTCATTTATCACTGCAAGATACTGATGACTCCCTTATAATAGAAGAAGTTCAATATCTGTTTGAGTTAGATCCAGTTACTGGTTACTGCCCAAATACCCTGTGTAGTAGCTGTGATTGATGGTGGAGGACTTCCTCAAACACAGCCCAAATGCAGGAAATGTCAATGCAAGTAACGATGGTAGAGAATCCAACTGTTACTAATGTATCTGGGGCAACCTCTCATACATATTTGGATTCCCCTTTAATAAACAGTAACAGGATTAATACAGTTAGGCGCCTGAGACAAGATTGCCCTTTTTATAAAAACATAGTGAAAATCCGAAGTTTGTTCCATAGGCCTAATGCATTTATCTTTGAACTGCTCAAGTTTTCTGGATCTTTGTATTTATATTTCACAATTACTGGTTATAACTACTAGAGACATCAGACTTGTTGAAATTCCAGATGATATTGGTGTGGTTTACCATATTTGTATACTTCTACCAGGAAAATATGCTACAGAATTTCTATTAGCGTGTGCAGTTGATTTCTATAGACTGGGCTATGAATGCTCAACCATAAATATAGCTGCACAGGCAGAGATGGACAATTCGGACAATTGCTTTGGGCACAGGGAACTTGGCCAGGGAACTGAAAAAGGGACTGGGCTGCTGAGGAACCATAATATTAGAATTGCAGCAAATGTAAATGGCAGCATGGAGATCCAGACCACCAATCATCCGGCTCTTGGCGCACCAGCTAATACTGCTGATTGGTCTTGGTTATCTTCCTTCTTACATTGCAACTTGTAAAAGCGTCCCTAACTGTGACTTTAAGCTGTTGTCCTGGAATACTCTGAGATTTAGTCATTTCGATATGAAGGATGGTTTGTGTGATATGGAGGATGGAGTGATGATTCATTAGATGTCATAATTTTGCCCTAAGGAGGAGGCCTTTCCCATGAGGCCAGGGAGTTGAGGCCGCTACATGATAGTCCCCCTGCGAGTGGTATAATGTGGGAACATCTCATCTGGAGGGACTCCTTCTCTGGGGATAAGGACGACCATCTATGGTACAGCCCTTATGAGAGCATCGTATCCCCACATAGTCTAGCCTCTCCTTCGTCTGCTATCCTCTTTGTAGACAATAAACACATGTACTGTTATAAGGCAGAGTGCTTCAAGGTTCTTGAAAGTACTGAGACGAAGAACAACAGCAGGAACCCAGGTAATCAAAAATACTAGGATGAGTTTGCCCTGCGGAGCAATGAAGATGAAACTTGGGAAAGCGACAAAGGACTTATACAATGGGCACAGACACTGGTGGCAACATTGTATAAAAATCGACAATGGACTAAGCACTTGGTCTCGGGCAGCCGCGGAAGACTGCAGGTGTGCTACGCACCGAACGCAGGAGATTCAAACCCGTGTTCATGATCCAGAGGGAGAGCACTCTAAGGATGCTGGCAGTCCACTGTGTCTGATGATCGAAAGGTCCGCAGGAGCAGACCTGTGCACAGCAGTATCGATCGGAGAAAGGAACGCAGATGGCAACCAAGAATGCCGTCGCACAGTCGCAGGGGAAGCAAGACTCAGGAGAAGCAGAACCGAATGCCCCCATCCCAGGAAGCCCTGCGACATGCTGAAAACCCCAACAGGGTAAAGGGTGGCACTTTGCAATCATAATGCTTCAGTGGCATGGTGGGGGCAGAAAGCCTACAAACCTTCTCCTCCTCACTGCAGTGGTGGATCGAAGCCCATTGACCACCAGGGAAGGCTTGAAGACCCCAATCACCATAAATAGAATTTGAGAGGGAGAGTCCCTCATGACAGTGGCCAAGATGAGCCCACTGGCAGCCAAAAGAGGGCCAGGGACCCTAACTAAAATAAATCATCTTCCTTGTGGCAGTACTCGTCAGGGAAGTGAACCATGTAGGCCAGTTAAAAGAAGAGAATAGGGGTTGTGGACTCTCCTAACACTTAGAATTGGGTGTTCTAGATGTGAAGCCTAATGACAAAAAGACCAGGAGAAGGGAGTCATTCTCCTGGTAACCTGGACCGGCAATAAGGTCCAAAAAGGCCTTGAGAAGAGAGCCATTCCCTGAGTTATCCTTGACCGGATGTCAGGAGAAGGGAGACAATCTCCTGGAGAAATTCTCCTGGCCCACCAAGAAAGTATTGTTTGGAACTTTACCATCGAAGGAAGGACAACGTGCGAGACACAAGACTGTTCTAAGATTTGTTTCAGCAACCCTGGAACCATAACCCAGGAGAGGGGAGTCTTTCTCCTGGGACCAGAGCAGTACTGCCTTATTCTTTAGTTTCTAATGTATGGGACAGGAGAATACGTTACTTACCCCTGGTAACGTTCTTTTGACTGGATGTTCCTCCCACGTATTCCTCATCTTTGATATTCAATATCCAGCTTCAGCTGCTTCGGAAATGTTTTTCGGCAGAGGGTGCTGTGCGTCGATGCAGTCGACTCGATATCCCTCGAGGGCTTCCATGTTGAGGATGTCTTCATCGAAGGCATAAATATCACGTGCATTACCCGTTGGCTTCAGTTCTGTTTTTTCATGTCATTTTCAAGTAGAACTACCCACATCAACACGGGTTTGACCGTACTAGGCTTTTGAAGGAGCAAAAGCTCTAATAGCATGGGAAATTCTACTGCGGGGTAGGCTGGGAGGGCGATGAGGAATATTTGGGGGGAACATTCAGTCGAAAGAACGTTACAAGGGGTAAGTAACTTGTTCTTCAAATGGATTGTGTTCTCCCACATATTCCTAATGTTTGAGACTCCCAAAGCAGTGTTAGTTTTGGTGGATGGAGTAAGAATTTTGTCATCAATGGTTTCCATGAATAGAATGGAGGACAGCTTTCCTGTGTAATCTCTCCTCCTTGCTAGCATGAGGTGGAAGATAGAAAGTGGGAAACGCAATCTTTTGTCCTAAACACTTGTGTATAGGTGCGTTATAAATGCCATATCATATCATATAATATAAATAAAAGTCTGAATTGACTTTAGGTAGAAATGAAGGCTTAACCCTCAGGACGACCAAGTCCTTGAAAAGAGGAATTCTGTGACAATAGCTATGGCAACTGTTTTAACCAGATTGGACTATTGTAACCTCCTGCTATGTGGGGCTTCCAAGTCCAACATCCAGGCCTGTCAAGTTATTCAGAATGACACGGTCCGTCTGGTCTTGAATGTTCCGAGAAGATCCCATGTTTCCAAATTCAGGAGGGATTGTCATTGGCTCACCGTACAGGAGCGCATCCATTTCCAAATGGCCACCCTGGTGCACCACTGCCTTTATGGCAAATCACCGGAATATCTTAAATCCTTGGTACCTCCTTATCAACCTACACAAAATCTACAATCCTCCACTCTTGCCCAGTTGCAGGGACCTAAATCACACGATCCAGGGGACTTAGAAGATCTTTCCCTGTCATTGTGACGTCCTTCTGGAACGCTTTGCCACCCACTATAAGATTCATGCCTAGCCTGATGCTTTTCAGGAAAATCTTGAAAACTCATCTGTTCAGGTAATTTCCTGGTCATTGATTGATACACCACCCTTAACATTTCATTCTCTCTTCAGATATGACCATTGTCCCGTCCTTTTGTTGTCCTTTTGTGTTTTTGTTGTGCCTCGATGCCTGCGGACTGCCAGCGCTTTATAAACATATATAAATGAATAACACTGTCGATGGAGGTTGAGAGGATAGTGCCTGCAACTCACTCGCTTTATATGCTGAAGTTAGTGCTACCAACAAGATGGTCTTGAAAGTTAGCAATCTTAAGGGACATGAATGTAGAGGTTCAAATGGTGTACACATAAGAAATGTTAACACCAGATTGAGCTCCCAAACGGGAACCTGAAAGGGAGATGGAGGGAACATAGTGAGTGAGTCCCTTCAGAAATTGTATCCCCAACGGTATCTTAAAATATGAAGTTTCCTCCGGCGAGCGCTTGAAGATGGATAACGCCTCCAAATAACCTTTAATGGTCCCAACCTGGAGCCCCAGATTGGCTAGGTACAGCAGGAAGCATAACACCTCCAGTGTTTTGCATAGCAAAGGGTCCACATTCTTGACGCTGCATCAGCTGCAGAATTTGTTCCAACAGCAGCAGTACAAAGGCGTGTTGCTGGCCTTTTGGCCGAAAGCAAAACTCTCAGACTTTGCAGATAAACTAGATGATTCACAAATAGTTTCTCCCACCTCCTCCTCCTCACCTGTGGTCACTTTGTCAGATGTACCCTCGGATGATATTTCCCTTCTTTCTCGCCAGGCGTTGTTAGGCTTTTCTTTGTAGTTTTTAGAATGAGCTCTTCTGGAAGCCACACTCCTTTATAGCAATAAGCCCGGCAGTACGGGCCTCCAGTGAGTCCACCCCACTTTCAGGGAAAAGCTTTGCTGAAAAACCCTGAAGTAGACCTGCTGACGATATATCTTGAATTCCAGGTAGGAACGGTATTCTTTTCCTTGTCTGAAGTCCTTTTTCTTCTTATTGCAGAAACTACAACTCCCAGGATGCACTGGAGGTAGGTGGAGTGGTTGGTTATGGATAAGCTGGCCAAAAGGGTGTACAAGAGCCAGCCGTTAATAACGAATGGTCTGGAAGGTAAGTGGGACAGAAGTGCTTTGCTAAGAAAGCAAAATACGGAGCAAAGTGGGTGGTGCCAAACTACGGCAACTGCTATCGCTGCAAGCTCAAAAAAGGCGTTCAAAGACAACGCGGAGGGAGCAGCTCAGGAGTAACTGAAAGGAGGCAGCGGAAAGGGGTAAAAGGAGGAAGGAACAGGAGTAGAGCAAAGGAGTAAGTGAAAGCGTGCAGGCACGGAACACTCGAGCAGCATCTGAACCCGTAGGAAAATGCAGGGTTGCAACGCACCGAGTGATACTTCCGATGCGTATTTAAACACGTCATCTTCAATGTAAAAAAGAAAACACTAGAATGCTGCATTAGCTTCCGCGGAAGCGGAGATGGCTGTACCCTTCCTCCATTGTTCCCATAACTTCCATTGAGGACGATTCATGACAAAAACCTCCATTATGTCATCCGGGAGGTCCCAATCCTTGTATCTCAGCCTCTCAGAAACCATGCATGAAGGTGTAACGCTCACCTGATTCCCGCAGAGGCGCTGGTCTTGACTGGGTGAATACCGTATCTTCAAAGGTGATGTGTAACACACGGTTGGCTGGGCTGGACCTCTGTGCACTGTATGTCTGACTCGAAGAGTAATATGTCTTAGGTAAGTGAACGCCGAGCTCTCCATCTGCCTCGGGGCAGGGTGCCGTAACCAGTTTCTTCACTGCATAAGGGTGCAGGCCTCTTGACCTCAGAGGACTGCTGTCCGTCGTTAACTGCACGAGCGGTAAGTTCTGGGCACTTCAAATGTCTTAAAAGTCTTTTGTAATGATATCTCTTGTTTTGCAGGGTTCCGGCGATGGCGGATGGCGGGCTGATGAGAGTTGAGGATTGAACCCGCGTGAGGAATAGAAGCGCCTGGAAGCACGTAAGTAAGCGCTTGTAGCCTGCTTCACGATGCGCACTAACTGTCCCTTTTATCTTGCAGGTACAAGTTCGGCGCTTTAGAGAAGCTGAAGGGTGCTGGAATACCCACTGGATTCGGCGTGGGAAGGAGTAATGGCACGTGAGTAATAAAGTTGCCCAATGTCTTTAAACGCACCTTCTTTTGTCTTTCAGATGCGGGATGCAGCGCCGAAGGCCTCCGGAGCGTGCAAAGAGCTGGTAAGCTTTTGTCTTTCAGATGCCGGAATGCAGCGCGAGGCGTTGGTGACAGCCGATGGACCAGGTAAGAGATGCGCTGCCACCGAAGACCGTAGTGCTAACCTGTTCTTTCTTTGTCTTTACAGGTGCTGCTGAAGACAGGATTCCAGGATGGTAAGCCTTTGTTCCCTTAGGCCCAGGATCAGAAGCAGAAGACACGATGAGCGTTCTGCTGCAGAGAATGCAGAATAACGCAAAGCAAGATTCATCCATCGGGTGTGGTTTAAATAGCCTCCTGTAGTGCTTAGGTGTCTCCTTCCACAGCCACGCCTAGTTAAGAAAAGGGTTCCTGCTTTCCAGAAGAGTTCCAGTGTTCTGAACCTAGGGAGTGGCTCCTGCCCCACCCAACAGGAAAAGTAGTCCCAAACAGAAGAGGATCAGGGGTTCAACTGGCAGGTAAGTAAGCAGCATGGTCTGCTGCAGGTAGGTCCACCCAAGCATTATGAGCCCGGCGCTTCCAGCGCTGGGACTGGGCATCTTTATGAGCCTGGTGCCACTGGCGCCAGGACAGGGTCCAAAAGGTCCCAATTGGGACTGGCTGGCACTCGGAACCGGGGTTATGGGTCTGCTTCCAAGGGAGTCGGGCAAGTCCTGATCTTTTGGAAGCAGAGATCATGACAGAAGGCTGAGTGTCTTGACCTCCGGATGGAGAACCTGACCCTCCTCTTGCGAGAGAAGGTCCTCTCTTTGTGGAAGGCAGATGGACATGTCCAGATGGTGTGGTTACCACCACCTTGTGGTCCAATCCGGAGCAGTAAGAATCATGTGTTTCCCGAACTTTCTCAACCTCTTGATCATGTGAGGGATGACAGGGACTGGAAAAAACGCGTACTGGAGTGGAAACTCCCAGTCCACCACAAACACATCTCCTAGAGCTCCTCTTGGGGGAAATTCCTTGGAGCAGTACAGTTCGCCCTTCTGTTTGACACTGGTCGCAAACAGATCCATTTGAGGGGTTCCCCAAAGAGTGAAGATCTCTTGAAGAACTTCCAGAGCTTGTTCCCACTCGTGGGAGACTGCGCTCTGCCTGCTCAGAGCGTCCGCTGCCGTGTTTTCCTCCCTGGCTAGGTGAACTGCCGTCAGGGAGATTACTTCTTGAGTTACTCCAGTGCTGCATTGACTCTCTGCACAGTGGTAGTGACCATACACCTCCTCCCTTGTTGAGGTAATACATGGCCAATGTGTTGTCTGTCATTAACAAGACATTATTTCGCCGAGGGGGGGTTGCTGTTGCGTGCAACGAAATGGGCAACTGAACTCCGGCCTGACTAACATCCACATCAAAATATATCCTTATTCGGAGCACCCCGCAAGATTATTGAGGGGTAGACCGCGCAGACAAAGACCCCACGAGTATACAGTGAAAATCCTGAGCAAAAATGGTGCAGTTTTCATGAAGTTAAACCGTGGTGTAAACTGAGTGGTAGAAGACTACGGCGCGAGCCGTGTCCCAGTTCCAGGAGACACTAGGGCTGCGCCGCAGACACGCAGCTTGGCAGACCACAGAGAGCAGGAATCCCAGCAATGCGAGACACCGAGACTTGGACACAACTCCCCGGATGCAGACAGGGAAAACTAAGAATCATTATATATTGTGCTAATCCTGAAAGTGGACAGGGTGGCAACCCGAGTCAAGCAAGGAAGGAAGCGCCGGAGGAGAGATCTGAGAGGCAGCCCGACGGCAGAGATATCCTTCGAGGTACGCTGGGGGCGAATGCACAGGCAAAGAAAATAAGATAAATGCAACATCGCCTGAATCCAACAGAGCTGCTCCGCCGAACCGGTGGCCGACGAGGGGGCTCTGAGCCATACCGAAGACAACATCTTCAGATCCCCTCGGAACTGCATCCGGCCCTGGGAGCTGGAGAGGGATCACCGACACGACATAGGCTGTGAGTAGCAACTAGCTCTGGGCTAGAAAACCCCCCTGTATCTGGGACCTGGCGAGGCGGCCGCCACATGTGGTGTCCTGGGCGACCCCGACCCCAATGGCTGCATTGGGCTTGGGTACCGGGCACAACACCAGCAAACGCAGCCCCGGCACTGGGACCCATGCAGTGGTTGGTCCCGGAGGTGTTACGCCTCGGCAGGCATGGAGGAGGATTATTGCCCTTCGTAAGGGCATGCGTCACATTGCAAATCCATTCTACGCCCACTGGCAACTGCCCTGGAAAATAGTGGCTTCGGCTCACTCCGCAGCGCCCTGCGGCAAGTTGGACTACGATTCCCAGCCTTCCGCCTCCCGCTCTCAGCAGAGAGGCGATGATGCGTGAACCTCGGTTTCGTCCGGTTCCGCCTTTCTCCTTCCTGATTTAAACCTCAGAACCGGGCAAGACGCTGCTTCTGATTAAAGTTGCATCCCGGTGTTTAGAAGTTCCGTCTTCGATCCTACTATACTTACCCGTGTACCAGACCTGTTTCCTCCTTCACAGACTGCCTTTGCCTGCCGCTTTTTGGAAAACTACTTACCCGTGTACCAGACCTGTTTCCTCCTTCACGAACTGCATTTTCCTGCCACTGAACCATCACCTACAATTCTCCAATTCAATTGTGCCTCTTATGGTTGCTGTTACCATCATCTCCACAATCAGACTTCCGTTGGACATTCTTCAGTAGTGCACAGGGACGCCTTGCAGATAGTGCACCCACTCGACTCTATCTAGCGCGGCCCTCGTTCCGCCCGGGTTTAGTTCCCTAACTAACCTACCCATTTGTTATTTTGCACCTCCGTTTTTGAACTCTTTGGGACAACTCAGACTCAACAGCACAGCACAGCAGTGGTAAGGGTTTTCTATTTTTATGATTCCATACCTCGTAGCTAATCGACCACTATCATTAGTATAGGTTACATTCTCCTTTCTTACTTATAGGTGGTTCCGGTTGCCTTAAAACAAGGGGAGGGCATAGCTCAGGTACTACTAGAAAGAAATATCAAGGGAAAGGGATTCTTCTTACAGTTCCAATTGCTCACCTCTTGTTTTTTCCTTTACAGCTGGGTTCTTGGCGGCGTGTCCTCCCCGCCCTTTTGAGCGATCAGTCTATCTGCCTGGTCCTACCCAGCAGAGGGTCATATCGTTAAAAAGGTCTTGTGCCCTCACAGAGAGGAGGCTAGGTTGGAGGCCCCGACATAGCTCTTCAATCAATAGTGCAGTCCTGTATCTTCCGGCCACCGATTGGTTTACTTCCCGTCCGGTGAGTAACAGGAGGAGCTGGAAGGTGAAGGCGATACGCTGCAGCCCAGCAGCAACCCGGCAGCATACCGCTACATGAGACACAACTAAAAGTGAATGTATTACAGGGAAAGAAATAACTGAAACCACAATGGGAAACCTAACCCCGAAGGGATCATTATGATTACTAAAGGCCTATAAAGTCTGGAAGCTGTGCAAATAGACGCCGTATTACATGGGAGAGCATAACCCACTCGCAGACGAACAACAGGAGCAAACGCTGACTCTGCTATTGAATCACCTTAGTAAAAGTACAACAGGCATGGGGCAAAGACAGCGAAAGTAAGGACGTAAGCTGGCCAGAACAATTGACTGTATTGAAGAAAACTCCTATATATTACAAGGGCGCAGATAGCTGTCAATCCCGGACGAGCAAGAACAGAGGGGACCGGAGCATTCCCAGGCGGATCAAAGCGGACAGTGGCGAATTGAATACACAAGACAGGCAGTGACGCCCGATAAGGGATTGCTTCATCCCCATTTAGAACCAGGACAATACATCCCGGCAGGTATAAGCGAGGCAAGCACTGTCGGGCACAGCTCCTGAGGAAATCACGGTTACATAAAAAAAATCATTGAACACTACATTGCTACGCATACAAACCAGAGAAATTGATCCTGCACAGGCGGAGTGGACGAAGGGATTAGCTGCTACAGTAGCCTGGAAGAACACACTTGCCGGCTGCTAGGAAACAACCCACGAGAGGCCACAGGAAATACTCAAGAATAACAAGGTACAATCCTTCCCAAAGCGGGTCACCCCTTTAAACCTGAGAACGGCCAACGATCAGCCCCAAAGCAGCTCCGAAGAGTACGCTCGATCCACGGATTAAACACAGAAACTCAGCGAACAGCCAACATACCTCTATGCACGGCTGGTGAAAAAGAGACTCCAAACTCACTCAGTAATTCAAGCCCACAAATTGAGAGGAACTTCATAAGTGGTACACAAACACCCGAGAAGATGTCAAAAGGTGCAGGTGCCAGAAAGAAAGGCCCAATGGGCTTGTTCACCAGGAACCAAATATCAGATCCGGCGCCGGCAACACCAACCACATCCCCTACTCAGGCAGAGGTGGAGAACGGAGATAGAGTTGACAGACTGACCACCATAGTTCAGAATGGATTTCTTGCGATAAATGTCAAGCTAGATGACATAGTTACCACCATCGGTTCACTGAAGGCAAGGGTGGCCAAAGAGAGCTTGAGAATTACTGAGGCGGAGGGGAGAATCAGCACCAACGAAGACACCATTTCTAATCACGACCGAGATATTGCACAACTGAAAAATTATGTAGTCAAGGTACAAACCAAGTGCGAGGACCTTGAATCACGATCTAGGAGAAACAACATAAGGATTGTGGGCGTTTCCGAAATATTTGGCAAAGGAGCAATGGAACAACAGGTTGAATCCCTCTTAAAGACCCTCTTCGGAGCCGAGGCCTTCTCTGAACACTTCCTATAAGAAAGAGCACACCGCACACTAGCCCCAGTGCCGAAACCCGGGGCACCACCTCGCACGATCATAGCTCGCCTTCTCAATTATAGGGACAGAGCTGCAATAATCAGGAAGGCAAGTAAGCAAGGCACGCACTTATACCCAGACTTTGCAGCAGGAGTCCAAGCCAACCGGAGATCATACGAACCAGTAAAGAGACTACTCGGAGCATGGCGGGTACAATATGCATTAATATTCCCAGCTAAAATGAGAATCCAGCACGGGGGGAGAGCACACTCTTTTGAAACTCCAGCAGCAGCCATGGCCTATGTGGAGGCTTCCATACCACTACCCCCCGGAAGCTGCAGACCTGATCAAAACGGCAGACCCCCTCCTGAGCCAGATAGACACGATCCAATAATCTGAATGAACTGCGCAAATACCCTTCATATTAATTGAACTTAGTGAAATAGACGTCTGCGGGGGGCACCGCACGTAAATATGAAAGCCAGGTTGTTAGCCTGGAACCGGCAGCCATGTGGCGACAACATGGCGACCTCAGGAGACCTCCAAAAGTTTGTAAGGAACAATCATCAATTTGGGGACGATGATGTGGGTGGCGGGCTGGGAGGGTGGGGAAGGGGAGGGTTGTTTATTGAACTGTTAAAAGGTTGCAAAAGTTTTCCCAACCACGGTCTTGCAGATAATTGCACTATGCACACTAAACAGTACCTTCATACCAACAAAATATCGAATAGATACAAATATGAATAACGCCGTCATGGGGAATGGATTGAAGATTAAACTCCTGTCATGGAAATGTTAGAGGACTAAACAATCCCTCGAAGGCCAGGAAAGTTGGGGCATATTTAAATAGAAATTCTCCCCACATAGTGATGCTACAGGAAACACACGCACAGGGGTCCAGCAATGCGAATATACTTGCTTCCTGGGGCAAGCAGAGATACCATACAGAATATTCCACCCAAGCTAGAGGGGCGCTCCTACACCCATCACTGGGATTCCAGACTAAAGGGCATAGTCGACCCCCAGGGTAGATATGCAATAATATGGGGAGAGATGGCAGAAAAATCAGTTGTACTAGTCAACACATACGGTCCAAATATAGACGACCCAGACTTCTACCTCAACATATTGGAATTACTTGTGGCATTAGACGGCTCTAGTATCATATGGGGCAGAGACTTTAATCTGATCCTAGACACAGAGTTAGACAGAGCCTTCACAGTCAAAAGAACGCCAACCAAGGCATCAATTGCGCTGGGACAGATCATGCCACAATTGCCATTGCGTGACGCATGGAGGGCATTACACCCATGCACAAAAGAATACACATACTACTGGAGTGTGCATGACTCAGAGTCACGGATAGATTACTGGCTCCTGTCTGAGGATATGCTAGACACATTGGAGGAATGCGAAATGCACCCTCGAACACTGTCAGACCACTCGCCGGTGTCCCTTAAACTAATATTCAGGAATGCCCCGAAACCCCAAAAGAGATGGAGAATGCCCGCGAACATACTTAAAGACTCCAATGTAGCTGAATCCCTCCGCATAGAAATGGAGGAATTCTTCAATAACAATGTGGGAACGGTCGATAAATACTCGACACTCTGGGAGACGTTCAAGGTCTGGGTAAAGGGAGAATTGATCTCTAAAACTACGAGACTACTGAAGTCAGTGAGACGCGAGTTGACAGACGGAGGCACAACTCCGAAATCTGGAAATTTCCTTTAGCGAAACCCACATTACAGACACCCTAGCGGAGATAAACTCCTTAAGGGCTTTGACAGGCTGGCCACGAGGGAAGCACAATACATAGCAGCCCCACCTCGAGCACGTAGGTACGGGGAAGGTAATGAGGCGGGAAGATCCCTGGCCAACCTCATCAAAGCAGATTGTCAACATACCCCAATCACAAGCATCCAAACTAAGGAGGGTGGGGTGGTCATCGGAGGGCGGGCCATAAATCACGAATTCTCGAGGTTCTATCAGAACTATACTCTAATAATGATAAGTCAATATCAGAAATACAAGCATATCTCAATAACCTGGAATTCCCAACACTCCCGTTAGAAGCTAAAATAGCCCTTGAAAACCCGGTTACCGAAGAAGAAATCACAGAGGCAATAAAAGCATTAAGTTCTGCGAAGGCCCCGAGATCGGATGGGCTAGGGGTTGAATTATATAAAGAATTTCAGAAAGAACTGGTCCCAATCATGTTGAAAGTATGGGAGGAGGCACTGGAACTAAACAAGCTTCCTGACTCAGTGAGAGAAGCAATAATAACTGTTTTGCCAAAACCCTGCTGTCCTCCGCAGGGCATGCCATCATATAGGTCACTGTCACTAATAAATGTAGATGTATTTGCGAAAGTGCTGATGAACAGGCTATTTCAAAACATGCCAACACTGGTCCATCCCGACCAGAATGGATTCATCCCTACAAGATCTACAGCTGTGAATCTACGCAGGCTGTTTGCAATAATGACGCAAATAAACCCAGAAGCACAAGCGATAACGGTCTCCCTAGACGCCGAGAAGGCATTTGACTCAGTGTCATGGGTATATCTCCTGGAGGTACTCAGAAAATTCAGAATAGGCCCTAATTTTGTCCAATATGTAAAATTACTATATACAAAATCAGGTGCGAGAGTTCTCACAAACCACACAATTTCAGACCTGTTCACGCTGGGCAGAGGTACCAGACAAGGCTGCCCGTTCTCACCTATATTATTCGCACTAACCATAGAACCCATGGCAATACTTGTTAGACAAAAACATGGAGATAGAGGGATACGAATGTCAGGCCAACCCCAATCGATCTCACTATATGCAGATGATACCCTATTATATATTTGCGACCCTTAAACTAACCTAACACCCCTCATGCAAGACATACATACATTTGCAGAATACTCGGGGTATAAAATAAATAATGAAAAATCTGAAATCCTCCTATTGACGCAAATTACTAAGTGCCCGACGACAACAGAGAATCTTAAATGGAGAACCAGACATATACGATACTTGGGCATAATGGTATCCCGAAATAGGCAGACACTATACACAGATAACCACGAACAAGCTTTACAGTTGCTCAGCGCTAAGTTCCAAACATGGGCCAAACTACCCATATCCCTGAATGGCCGGGTCACCATTCTCAAGATGGTGGTCCTCCCCAAACTGCTCAACCTGTTCGTAAACCTACCCATATGGCCGGGTAGAAACTTTTTCGAAAAAATACGATCAATGGCAATAGCGTTTGTCTGGGACGTGAAGACCCTGCGAATGAAATGTGAAAAAATGACCGAACCTTACAGCACAGGGGGGATTGCAGCACCAGACTTTGAATTATACTACCTGGTGGCGCAAGTGCAGTTTGCAAAGCACTGGTACGATATGGAAGACCACTCAAGTCATATATGGCTTGAGAAATTCGCTGCATCCCCCATAGATCTCTGTTCCATTATATTCAACCTCAATTACAAAGATTCTTGTCCCTATGACCCAGTGGGAAATACAGTTTGTGCATGGATAACACTATACAAAAAGTTAAAAATAGATACCCCACATGACCCGGATATTCCATTATGGAAATATCCCAGGATACCGCCTACAATGGATAAGACAATACAGCGACTCTGGGACCCAAATAAAGAAGTTTGAATGCGTAACATGTTCCCAAATGGGAAGTTTGTGACCAGAGAAGAATTTGGTGGTGCAATAGGATGGGGACCACTTAAAACACTTCAGTACTACAGGATGAAGTCGGCATTTAACGCACGTTGGCCACTTTTTCCGGATGAACCACCTACGCACCCATGCCTACAGGCGGCAACATCTGGTACGGGACTGGGAATCTCTAAGTTATATTCATTAGCACAGTCACACATCCCTACAATAAACAAGGTTAAAACTAAATGGGAAAAAGATCATTATTATTATTTTTTTTTTTTATTGTAAAACTTAATACAGGATCAAACCTTTGTTACATTACAATATCCTGAGATTCAACTGTTAGGTTCCTATTAAGAGTGCATGTTTGAGTCACACCTATAATATGGCATTAGAGTTCTTTGAGGTGTTCAAAAAGAAGAGGAAGAACAAAAGATTCCTTACACCTCAGATTAAGTACTTTGTTTACAGACAGTTTTTTTGGTCAGTGGGCAAGATCATGTCTAAGAAGTTGATTAAGCTACTTGTGAGCATGGTATTTCTCCCAATCGAAACAGTGTCCCACCAATCATCGGCATCATAAAAGAACGGTTTATAAGCACTAAGGTGTAGTTCGCGAGTGATCTTGAGCTGAGTACATTCAGTTATAAGATGTTTTAATGACTCAGTTTCTCCTATCTTGCCGAACCTGCATTTATCAGAGTTGATTGTAGTATCTCGTCGTCGCCAGAGTGTTTCTCTTGTTGTAAGGGCATTCAGTCTGAATTTCAGGAATGATTCCGAGAGGGGCAGGAAAATAAGTATTTGGGAGGGGAGTATAGTTTGATCATGCTCTTGGAACCTGGTAGAGTGGATTTAAGAGATGTGCAATGTTCGTAGGTGAGAATCCAGTCCCATAGTTCGAGTTTTTTTTCCGCTTGTTGTGGGCGATCAATTAATTCTTCAATGCTGATATTGGCGGCTTCCATGATATTTGTCAGAGCGGAAAGCCATGATTGAAGTAGGCCCGAGTGTATACCAGCAGTGTCCTTGACAAAGATTTCATATGCTGGAATTTGTTGACCAAGCTTCATTTTCCTCAGAGTGGATAAGGATTTCCAAATAATTGTCGTCTGAAGTGAGGTCAGAGCCAATTCGTATCTCAGAGCCACCATTGAGATGTCCTTTGAAAGCCCCAATGCCCGTTTCCAAAACCTTCCTTCGAGTTTTTGCCATAGCCGATGATCGAGGTTCCATCCTGACTCTCCACCAAATGATATAGTGGGAATGAACTTCTGCAGATAGAATGTTATTAGTGGTTCAATTGAAAATTTGCCATAGTCTTTATTAATTTTCGCACCTTGAATACCAAGTGTATTAGCTCTTGCCAAAAGGTCGTTCGTCCAGGCTGATTCGCAAATGGAGGTGTTAACCATTATGCCTAAGTATCGTATGTTTGTCCTTCCATGAGGCAATGTTCCCAATACACATGATCTTAGTTTTCCCTGTGTTCAGTTGCAGTTCATTTATTTTTAGATATTCGTTCAACTTCAACAACAGGTTTTGCAGGCCTATCTGAGTGCGGTCAACCAGCACTATATCGTCAGCATACACAAGACAGTTAACAGGTTTGGCGTTGATCTTTGGCGGAAAACAGTGTGTGGCTTCCATCCATTTCGGTAGGTCAGAGATAAATATTTTAAACAAGTCAGCCGCCAGTGGGCATCCTTGCTTGACCCCTTTATACGTTGGAATTGGGTCGGTCAAGTCGCCTTGGGAATTTACTCTTACTTGAACAGAGGTGTTGGAGTGAAGCGCTATTAGAGGATCAAGAATTTGGGATGGACAGTTCCACTCGCTTAGTTTGGCCCACAGTTTTTCGCGATGGACTGCGTCGAAGGCTTGTTTTAAGTCGACAAAAGCAAAAAAGATTTTTGTTTTAGCTTTCAGGGCTTCAAGTTTTAAGATGGTTAATTTAGTTAAGTTGGCATCGATGCCTACGTTTTTCGTGAAACCTGTTTGTCGACAATCTACTTGATTCGCCTTTGATGCCCAAGCAGTCAACTTCGTTGGGAGAAATGAGCCAAATATTTTGCCCATGGTATCGAGCAGGGCAATTGGACCATAGTTCGATGGATCATCTCTGTTACCCTTCTTGTAAATTGGTACCACAATTGCCTTAGCCCAAGACTCAGGTGTTTTTCTCGAGGTTGAAATTTGGCGAAACAAAGATTCCATAAGTTTGGCCCAATGGTGCTTGTGTTTTTTTAGCATGATGTTAGTTATTTGGTCGGGTCCTGCTGCTCTTGAGTTTTTTAATTTTTGAATTGCTAATTCAAGGTCAGCAGATGATGGAGTTATATCCCATACTTTAGTGGAAGGAAGACGGTGAGCTTGGGGGATTTGATAAGGTCGTTCATAAATTTTGGTAAAGTAATCCACCCATGAAGAGCTTGAGATTGCATTTGAGATGAATGGGTTGGTTCTTGTGTTTCCTTTATTGAGGATGGTCCAAATTTCTCGTGAGTTCTTTGTAATAATTATCTTTAACATCATTTCAGCTCTGTTTTGCTCTATTATGACAGAATGGGATTTAAGCCAATTTCTATATTCCTGTCGTCGTGCCTTTACGCTTCTTCATATGTCATTTGGATCAGCGTGTGTTTTCCTTAACATTCGAAGGTCTTTCCTCAACAGTTTTTTGGCCGCTGCTATTTCTGAGCTATATAGATTTTTCGATGTAGGACTGTGTGTGTTTGAGTTGGCGTGTTGTTGTGAACATGCAAACAGCAAAGGAACATAGTCCACGTCATTTGAGGCTTCAAGATGGAGGGTTAATTTCTCTATTAATGAGCCAGTGGTTTTTAGCCGATTTCCAGCTGCAGTTATTGTCGGTGGGAGTTTGTAGGTCTTTGGATGAGCAAAAGTATAGAAGTCCATACATAAACGAAGCAAATCGTGGTCACTTGCATCTTTTTGAACTACTTCTAGTGAAACAATTCTTTCAAATAGATTACAAGAGACCCAAATGTAGTCAAGAGTGTTTCTAAGTAGAAGTCGCTTCCAGGTTGTCTTGCAGGGTTGGTCACCTTTGGCGTTGCCATTAACCATCTTGCAGTTTCGTGACGAAAGTGCTTGTGTCCATAGTTTACCTCGTAATGTAACTTCGTCTTTAGGAATGGCATTGTTTTCCAACGTGTGATGGTTGAATCGATACCAGCTGCAGTTCAAGTCACCACATATTAACAACGATAGATTGCAGTATTTAAGAAAAGCATCGTCAATGAGAGTTGTTATTGAGTCGATAAATTCTGTGGTGGTAATCATTGCCGGGTTCCAGTACCAATTGATTATAAGTAGATAGTTTGATGTTCCTGAGTTTTCCTTCCCAATTCGAATGATCGTACCCTGGACAACGGATTTGGGTTAACCGCGTCCTGGGGAGTCATCCAATTTTGAATTTTCAGTAAGGTGATTAAGCCTGAATAATGGACAACCCTTAGTATTTCTTTTGGCTGGATTCAGATGAGTGGTAAATCCGTCACGATTCGGAGCATCGCGCAGCCATGTTTCCTGAAGGCAAATTGCGAAGACCTCATCAAGCGGTTCTGTAAAATTATCAAACAGATGAGAGAATCCGCGGGTATTCCAGGAGAGTAACTTTAGCTTCGTCTGTGTCGTTCATGGTTATTGAGGATTGTTGTGAATAGACTGAGTCTTCTGTCTGAATCCTTTGATGGTGGGTTTGTAATCCATATCATTTTGTAATCTGTGCGAGAGGGATTGTGACTTCCGTAGGGATGTGCGACAGATTGATCTTTCGAAGTTTCCTGAATTTGGTGGATTAGTTGAAACTTCTTTTTGAGTTTTCAAGTCGGGTTCTAGGGTTATATCGAATCCATATACTAGCAGTTCTTCGACTGCTTGCAGTAGGATGTTTTTTACTGCAGACGATTTTATGTGTAATAGTACTCGGTCAGTTGTTTTTTCCGTTACATATTCTACAATCTTGATGTCGTCTGTAGTTATTGATCTGAGTTGGGGAACACAGGCGAATAGTTTTAGGACGTTCCCTCTGTTCAGGTTTACTTCTTTTCCGTCAGAGTCGATATTCTGGAGACGAATCTTCCATGAACTTGTTACAGGTTTGGCACTTAAGCTATCGGATACTCGCGAGTGTAAGTGTTAACCATTTTTTCTTTGGTTTATTGTTAGTTTCGGGTCTAGTTTTGAGCTAACAGGTGAAGACTGGATCTTTAGGGTAGTGGACCGAACCGTCCTTGTAGAATCTCTAACGTGACATCTAGACATGTTTTCTTTCAAGAGGGATTTCTTCCTTGCCTGGTTTCCTTTGTCGATTGGTGCCGAAACTACAGGAGAAGAGTCAATATTAGTTTCACTTCTAATCGAGTACGTAGACAAATCGCATAAGTCGACAGAGCCGTTTTCGCCGGACATAATTGAGGTATCAGAGTCTGTATTCAGGCGACGCCGTTTGGTTGGTAATTTGGTCATGACTTTTTTTTGATTGGTTGCATGTACTAACTCATGAGATTGTGTAAGATCATCGTGAGGTTTTACATTGTCACGTACAAAAAGACTACTTTTTTTCGGGGTCGTCAAAGTTCTTATGAATTTTTTGACATTCGTTCGTTTGTTTTTTTGTAATGCTTCTTTTGGACCCGATTTAGTTAGAGGTTTTCCATCGGGTTTTGAGCCTTTCTTATGAGTTTTGGTTAAGTATAGAGTTTTGGCAGGGCCAGTAAAGATGTTAAATGAAGTGGGTTTAAAGATCACTGAACAAGAGGATACTTCTTGATTCTCAGTTGTGTCTTTTGTGTGAGGAAGAGCATTTTTTAATTGTTCGTCACGACCGCTAATACGTTCAGCTGAGCTAAGATGCTCAGCTGTAGGTTGCAAGAAGTGGGTGTGAGGTGAAGGGGGCTGGACCTCATTCGAATTTAATGCAGCAACATTAGAGTCCGGAGTTGTTGCGTTTGGTAATCCTACGTCCACATTTTGAGTTGCCGGGGAACTTGAAGCTGGGACTAGAGGGACTAGCGTTTGGGTATATTGAGTTGCATTTTTTCTCATCCATTTCAGTGCTTCTAGAAGACCTTCTGATAGAGAGTCGTCTTGACAATGGTGTCTAGCTGCCAGGTCACCTAACCGCTCTTGCCATCTTGTGGAAATATCAGCATTTTTTTCCATTTCTGTCTGAAGAAAATTCGTAAAGTGATCAATTTTTTCTATTTTTTGCGTCAAGTTTTGAATAATCGCACCTTGATCACTTAATTGTCCATGTAGAGCTTCATATAATTTGGTGAACGGGGCAAGAGACTACTGCTGATGCTGCTAAAACATTATTATGAATTTGTGATAGAGCTTCCATTGATATATTCACAGAATTGACTTTGCCTGCTAAAGGTAGTTCCTCGATCGAAGACGCATAAGAGCAATTCAGGTTGAACTTTGCCTTAATTGGTGAAAGAGTTTTTGTTGGATTTGGCAGGTGAGTATCGCCATAGACAGACTCAGTCGGCCGGTGAGGTGTACTTGCGTGACTAGCATGCTGGTCGTCGGGTTTTTGCGGAAGGTGCATTTTGGATTTTAACTCTGCAATTCTTTTTAGGTGTTGCGCTCTTGCAAGAGAGCTTGGATCCAGGTCAGATATTTTTGCTGTTGCTGTTTGGGGGGTCAAGTCAGAGGGGTGCCGGTGTAGACCACCTGGAGACGCACTTAAGACCTCTGGCGCCTGACATGCATACCCACTATTATTGCCTAGTACAGGGGCCTCAGGTTTGTGGTTCGTTCCCGGATAAATCATCTTGGATGTTACAGTCGATCGGGCCAGAGGATTGCAGGTCTTGTGGGTTAGGTCAGAGTAGGATTCCTTTGGCACTATCGGCCGTTCATGGTGATTTGAGGACTCGGCGTCTGTTGAAAACAAATTTGACTGTGGCGGGTTGGACTGGCTGCTAGGTACAGAAGTAGAAGTGCAAGAGCCTAAGTTTGCCGAAGTTACAGCCCTGGAAGACTTTGTCTGTAAAAGTGAAGATGTTGGGTGTGAA
This sequence comes from Ambystoma mexicanum, assembly GCF_040938575.1. Lineage (NCBI taxonomy): Eukaryota > Metazoa > Chordata > Amphibia > Caudata > Ambystomatidae > Ambystoma > Ambystoma mexicanum. Next base: position 424,809,003 of record NC_090940.1, on the reverse strand, counting down.
GAGTTAACATTTGCCGGAAAAAGGTGAGGAGGCATCGCGTTTGAGATGTTTAGTAGTTCATCATCACTCACTACAAAAGGCAACATTACATGATTGTTAGAGTCCATTTGTTCGCAGGGAAATAAAGTCGTTGCATTTTCGACCTGAGCTATGTCATGGTCTACTAAATGTGTTCGTTGTTGCGAGACACGGGTCACGTCTGTACTCAGTTGTGTTGTAGTACGCAAGTTGGAATTTGAGTGAGTGGCAATTGAAGGTAATGGAAGCTTTCCAAGTTGCAGAGCCGCGTCTTCATCCGAAACGCTGGCCGGAGGTGCTGACACCAAGTTGGTGGGGTGACTATGAGAGAGTATTATGGGCACGGAATTTACAAGCTCTTTTTCAAGTCCATCACCTTTGTTTGCTTCTTGTTGAGCATGAATTGACGTTATGGAAGAATTCATATGTTTCCCTTGATGGATCTGGTGTACAAGATCCCAAACTGCCGTGTCAGTGACAGATAAATTGTCAGTTGTTAATTGGGATGTACATCTTTCAATGCAGAGAGGTAGTTCTTCAGTTGAACTTAAGGTGTTTTGTACATCTTGTATAGAGTTTGTTGTTTGTAGTCCTAAAGAATCGACCGATGTGCCATGTGAAAAAACTGCAGGGAGAATGGGTGAAGCAAGTAAGATACGGCTTGCAGTTTTGCTTACCTTTTTAGAGGCTGAGGCTTTCATCGCCGTCCACGGATTAAGCGTGCGCCGATGTTGGAGAGTTTTTTTCCGTGTCTGGGGGCCTGTGGATTCAGCAGTCAGCGTCATCAATGAATCTTACTGCAGATGGACCACAGCGCAGATACAAGGACGCTTGAGGGCGATTTGGGATCAACTAGAATCGAATGTTGTGCTCCGAACGCCGCAAGTATGCTCAAAAAGTATTTATCGAGGAAGTGGGCGAGCAGTGTCTCGTCGTGCAGCTCCTCAGGTAATAAAAAAAAGTCAAAATACAGAAGACAGGCGAAACTCTGCTACTGGGCTCCTCAGGATGCCTGAACGTTTCGCGGGTCCAGCAGCCTCTGCTTCTTGCGTCGGGTATGATACCCGCCACACGCCAAAGCCGCCAAACAGCTAAACAGGTGTAGCACAGCCCTTCTGCCACAGGGCTTACGCCGCAAGGGCGGATTAATTATGCAGATATAGCCCAACGATGGTCATGTGACTTGCACGTCACTGCAGGGAATCCTCGAGTTGTTTAAAGCAACAGCGTTCTTTTCACCGTTCGCTTTATGCTGCACTCGTGCTGAACTTGATGAAATGAAAGTGGGAGAAAGTTCAGAAAAAGTTCAGCCTCTCCTCCACGCCGATCAACAGGGAAGCAGAATAACTGTCAAGCCGCCACAGCTAAACAGGTGTAGCACAGCCCTTCTGCCACAGGGCTTGGGAAAAAGATCTGAATACAACTATTACAGACAAAAAATGGGCCAAATACTGTATGCTTACAAAATCTGTATCATTAAATGCAGGCCTACGTCTGATTCAATTTAAGTTCCTAAACAGGCTCCACTACACCCCAGCCAAGATGGCTAAATTTTTAACGGGACAAACAGGGGAATGCCCTAAATGTAAAACAGCCCAAGCAGGGTCCTTTCAGATGTACTGGGAATGTCTCCCGGTGGCTAACTTCTGGAAAAAAGTGGCAGACACTTTAGAAGAGATAACACAGATCCCAGCAACCCTATCTCTTCAAAAATACCTGTTCGGGGACATTGGCAAAATGACAGAAACAACCAGGAGACTGTTCAGTGTCTCCTGCGCAGTGGCAAAAAGATGCATATTGAAATGTTGGACAAACTCTTTCCCACCTAACATCGAAAATGTTCTCTGAGACTTAACGTAGGTCAATGAATGCGAGGAACAATACACATAGCGTTACCTGATATCTGGATCAAAAACAAAATGTGGTGTGCAAACATCCAACAGGCCCTAGCTAACAAAATTAACATGCTCCAAAACAAAATTCAGCAGAAAAAAGAAGCCTTAAATTTACATTGCTCGTCAAATAACCCTCTGCCGAGTGCTTCACTGACAGTACACAATAATACCTTCCATTTCTCGAAAATGTCCACACTGGAAGTAGAAAAAAAAATCTTGTCACTAAAGCCTTCCAACTGCAAAGATGACATTTGTCCAGCACAACTAATAAAAGATGCTGCTAGAGAATTATCTCCTTTCATTACCAAACTAATCAATGCTTCTTTTGCCACAGGCACTATCCCGGCCAACCTCAAACAATCTTGGGTGCTCCCCCTCCTCAAGAAACAGACATTAGATCCCCTCATTCCGACCAACTACCGCCCCATCACCACGGTTCCATTTCTACTCAAAATATTGGACAAAGCTGCCTATAATCAAATCCAACATCACCTCGAACTTCACAAACTCCTAGGCAATAGACAATCTGGCTTCCGCCCATTACACGGAACGGAAACAGCTTTAATTGACTTAAAATCACAAATAGACGAGATTAGAGACAAAGGAAGGACAGTACTTCTGCTATTACTTGATCTCTCAGCCGCATTTGATCTGGTTGATCATAAGGTCCTCTGTAGACACCTCGACTCAGTGGCCCACTTTTCCCAGGAAGCCATTAGATGGATTGAATCCTTCCTGAGCGAGAGAACGATGAGTGTTCTCCCCCTCGGCAGCTGTTGACCCGACCCCCATTCTATGTGGTGTTCCTCAGGGCTCTTGTGTCTCGCCAACACTATACAACATTTTCACCAAGCTCCTGTTTGATGATCTGGACCTTCTGGGTGTCACCTACACAAATTATGCAGATGACACTCAGATTCTCCTCCCGCTTTCTGGGGATCATAGTAAGGACACGGAGTTGGTGAACAAGGTATATCTTATCCTCCAAGCTTGGATGGCCACTCATGGCTTATGCTTGAACGATGAGACTGAGTTGTTGATTCTGGGTTCACAGGCCAACATCAAAAAATTAGGTCAGGAATTCGCCTCATTCAATATCAGTGGGAATCCCATCAAAGTCTCCAAGGAGGTAAAAACCCTTGGTTTCTATCTGGATTCCACACTGTCTTTCGACAAACCGATAAAAACCTTAAACTCATCCACAGCTTACACCTGCAAGCTGATAAGAGCAGGCAAACCTTTTCTCTCAGTTGAGAGCTGTCTGATTCTGGCTAGAGCTTTAATACTCTCCAGAATTGACTATTGTAATGCCCTCTACAGCGGGGCCAATAAAACAACCATCCGGAAACTCCGGATACTACAAAATAATGCCCTAAGAGCAGCCCTAGGTACTAATAAAAGAACCCATATTTCGTCCCTCAGACGCCACCATAAATGGTTATCTACAGATAACAAAATTCAGCTCAAGACGTTGTCCCTGACCCACAAAGCTCTTAATAATGCTTCCCCTAGCTACCTTTCAGACACATTCCTAAGAAGAATCTCTACTAGGCCAACTAGAGCTGGCAATATTAGCTGTCTGACTATACCTAGATATAGGCTCACCACTATTGGTAATAGTTTCCCTGTAAAGGCAGCAAAACTATGGAATACAATTCCCCAAGACCTGCGTAACAACCAACCTTTCCTATTCTTCAGGAAAAATGCTATCAAACATATTATTTTGACTAACCCATAGTCTCCCACCTTTAGTCACTTCACTTACTCTCCTCATGTAATGGTATGGTACTTTGAACTACATGGGCATCTGTTCCATCTATGAGTCGAACTGGTATTTGGTAGTGGAACTTATTGTAACTTGTATATTTGAACCTTGCTTACTGAGGGAAACCTTTTGTCTCTACCCGAGTCTGAGGGCTCTACAGAGTGACTCTCCCGCAATCTGTATATTTTGTACACTAGATACTACTGTAACTGTATAGCTACTACAATTTGCCCTCTGAACGAACCATGCGTTGTATCTACTGTAACTACTATTATATTTGCATATTTTGTATAACTCTGTAAACTGTTTAACTTTGTAAGCCTTGCATCTTCATAATTGTGTGCCCTATTCCCTCCGGGTCTGGAGCCCGCAATAAGTGAATAAACAAACAAACAAACAAACATTGACTGTAACATTAAGCAATCGCCCCAAAGACATATGGGCCCTGTTCCGGATATACCTGTGCGAAATGGCCTCTAACGAGGAAACCTCCATGTAATGCAAATGTAATTCATTGAATATGTATCTAACAATGTAAGCAATGTATGTGTTGTGAAATGCAATGTGCAATAAGTTGCATCTGTGATGAGCATCAATAAACAGAGTTTAAAAAAAAGACATTATTTCCCCGTACATAGGGCAGAAAGGCTGTCAGCGCAAGTCTGATTGCCCTCAGCTCCAAAAGATTGATGTGTAGTTTGGACTCTGATGTAGACACACGACAGCTGATTATCACATTGTTGGCCTGGGTTCCCTAACCCGTGAGGGAGGCGTCCGTCACTACTGTTATCTCCGGCCATGGTTGCCAGAAGGGTTCTCCCTTCAGAATATTGTCCTCGCAGGCCCACCACAGAAGATCCTGTGCGATCCTGCTTAGAACCTGAAGTAGGTGTCACAGTTTTCGAACAGTGTGCATACTTTCCACATAAGCGGCTCTGTCCCTCGCATTACAGCCTGTGCTCCTAGCAGTTGCCATGGCGCTTATACCAACGCCGATCATCTCCCCTGTTGTCAGGACTACCCGGCGCACAGCAAATATGAGTATAAAGAAGTGAAACTCCATTGCGCCTGTGCTTCTGATCACAGTAAGTCCTCCTTCTCTCCTTTTCCTGTAAACTGAAACGTCCCTTGTCTACTGTTGCTGACTCCTGCCTTGTGATTACCTGACTTCCCTTGGATCACATTTTTTGGTACTTTATTGACATCTTGGTTGAAAGAACTCTTCTGTTAACCTGGTTGCATACTGGATTTCTCTTGATAGTTTTTGGTTGCTTTGGACTGGGCTGCATGGCTATCATGGAACCTACCAGCCTTTTGCTCGACTTTGTGCACTGAACTTTGGATGCTACGCTGTGACATTAGAGTGCATCCTGTCTATCGTTAGTGCGTCCTTGTGTTGTGCCGCATGGGAAATAGGTCCCTACTAACCCTATTTATTTCCTCTCCTTTTGCACCTAGCCTTTTTTCTCGTCTTTTATTTTTGCTGTTTGGAAATCCCCTACAAGAATTTTCAGCCAAGCTAGGAGTTTTTTGCCAACAGCTAGTCTCCTTTACATTCAAGCCCATTCCCAGTGCAACTCAGGTTAGTGCTATAGCAATCTGTTTAATTTACTCTTCATTGTACTCGAATGCCTAGTGATATTTTTGCTCTTTCATCTGAACCTCAGTCCTGTCCATAAAATCAAACTGACAGGGCAGTGTTTCACAGGAAAGGTTGCCCTCTGAGAGGAGGCCCGCAGTGGGCTGGCCAGCTGTAGCATTATCAACGGCAGGTCTCCCCTTATCTTTTGCAAATTTGCTGTACCCGCGCATTGGTCACTTAAGTACTGACAGTAGGTCTGACATGTTGCCTGAGAACTGAGACCATTGTGCCCTGAGAGCCCATTGAAGGGATCTCATTCTCAGGCAAGCCTGTGGCACCAGAAAAATGCAGGATGCCATGAGGCCGAGCAACCTCAAAAAGTCGAAGGCCAGGAGACACTGGGCACTGTGAAACTTGGAGACCATCTGCAGAATGTCTTGAGCCCTCACCTCAGGTGGCAAGCTCTTTCACAAGGGTGCTTCCAGTACAGCCCCGGATGAACTGGAGCTTTTGGGATGGTGTCATATGGGACTTCTTGTAAATGAGGGAGAAATCCAGTCTGTGAAGAGAGTGACAGGTGATGTTGTCAAGGATGGCACTCTATTAAGAGTGGTACAGGACACCCAGAAAGGGTTTGGGTGGTTGTGCCAAAATAAAGTGGACAGATAAGTACACACACAGCAGAAAGGAAAGAGAACGAAGAGTAGGCAAGAGTAGCAAGGAAAAAGGTACAGAATGAATTCCCTCTTGGGGTGTATGCAGATATAGGAAAAGAGTATTCCACGAACCTTAGGAAATACTCTAGCCTTCTGCACAGTTTGCTATAACAGAGGCCCACGCTGTTTGCTCATGGCTTGGAACAGCAGCTATGGGTGTCTGTAATGTAGAAACGAGACAAGGGAAGGGGCAGAGGTTGACTGATGGGAACCAACAGACAAGCTCTGTACCAAAGGGTCTACAAACAGTACAAGAGAAGATACTTACAGACAAATCCAGGAAAAGGAGGTTGATTGCAAACTAGCAGAAGGAAATGAAGGGAAAGTCGTGTAACAGGATTGGATAGCAGAGGACAGTAAGGAACAAGGTTGAGAGCTCAGAGGAGCAGGAAAACAATGAGCAAGCCCACAGGAGCAGGGCTGTAAGGTAGAGAGCCCAGAGGGAAAGGGCTTAGGGCAGCAGAGTGTAAAGCAAGCTGCACGGCAAGGAACCCAGAAGGGCCGGGCAGCAAGGAATGAGCCCTGAGGGGCAGGGCCGCTGACCGTAGAAGGTTGCAGAGGACTGTAGAGGGCTGCTAGGCCGAGAACCCAGCGGAAAAAGGTAGGTAGTAGGCAGTGGAGCGTGATATGCTGCAAAGTAGGAAGCCCAGAGGACAAGGGCTGTAGGCAGCCGGAGTGAGGCAGGCTCCAGAGCAGGGAGCCCAGAGGACAAGGGCTGAGACTGGAAAGCAGCAGAGCGTGATCAGCTGCAATGTAGAAAGCCCAGAGGACAAGGGCTGTAGGCAGCCGGAGTGAGGTAGGCTGCAGAGCAGGGAGCCCAGAGGACAAGGGCTGAGACTGGAAAGCAGCAGAGCGTGATCAGCTGCAATGTAGAGAGCCCGGCACGGCAAGGGCGGAGGCTGGAAGGCAGCAGAGCGTGATCGGCTGCAATGTGGAGAGCCCGGCAGGGCAAGGGCGGAGGCTGGAAGGCAGCAGAGCGTGATCGGCTGCAATGTAGAGAGCCCGGCAGGGCAAGGGCGGAGGCTGGAAGGCAGCAGAGCGTGATAGGCTACAATGTGGAGAGCCCGGCAGGGCAAGGGCGGAGGCTGGAAGGCAGCAGGGTGTAGCAGGCTGCAAGGCAGGAACCTGGAAGAGCAGGGCTGAGGCAGGGAGCCCAAAAGGCTAGGGCTGTAGGCAGCCGGGTGTATCAGGTTGCAAGGCAGGACGCCCAGAGGAGCAGGGCTGAGGCAGAGAGCCCAAAAGGCTAGGGCTGTAGGCAGCAGAGTGTATCAGACTGCAAGGCAGGAGCCCAACAGGGCACTGGAACAAAAAGCAGGAGAAAGCAGGAAACAGCATACAAAGTTTGTAGCTCGGAGCAAAAAGGTGCCGGAAGGACTCTCAATGCAAGAGACTGAGCTCTCGCAGGCAGCAGCCTTTATACTGCCCAGCCCAGCACAGAGGCAGGCCAATTGGTTGCACCTGGCTCAGCACACCTGCAGACAATCGGCCACCTCCCTCTCTGTTCCTGAGCTGGTGGAAGCAGAGCAAATCCCTAGGGCTTCTGGGGATTGTAGTTCTGATGAAGAAAAATAGGAATAGCCAGGAATAGATGGTTATAGTCAAGTGCATTATGGTAAGTGTAGTTTTCTGGGAAAAATAAAAAAGCACCAAAGTCTTGCAAATGGGAAATAAAGTCCAAATAGTGAATAGCGGTTGATCCAAGAGTTTTCTGTAGATAAATGAATAACAATTTGTCCATATTGATCGCCAATGTATGCGCCCATGGCGCAGGCATGACAGATGTTGAGATGATCCAGGACTTGTTCGGGAGAATGCACCCTGATCAGCCAATCATCCAGGTAGGGGTAGGCATGAATCCCCCTTCTCCTGAGACCTCTCTCTGCCACCAGTGCCATCAGTTTGGTGAAAACCCTAGGGCGGAGTTCAGTCCAAATGGCAGAACTCGAAACTGATAATGAGAACCGCCACCAGCGAACCTCGGGTACCTTCTGTGCTTGAGATGTATTGGCACATGAATATAAGCATCCTGAAGGTCCAATGGAGTTGGAGTGCCTGAAGGATCTTAGAAAGTGTTACCATCTTGAACTTGTCCTTCCTGAGGAACTTGTTCAAGTAGGTCAAGTCCAAAATGGCTCTCAGTCCTCCCTCCTTCTTGGGGATCAGGAAATATGGAGAATACCATCCTTTGTTCCTCTGCGCTACAGGTACCGACTCTATAGCACCTTTCTCTAGCAGGGTCAACATTTCCTGCACAAGGAACAGATCTGGAACCTTCAAAGAACTTGCTCCCCGGTAGATGGTTCTGAGGTCTCCGAATAAAGGGGAGGCAGTAACCTTGGCCTATGGTTTCTAATGCACAAGCATCCAAAGTAATGTCTTGCCATTCTTTCAGATGCTGAGACAGTCTACCTCCCACTGGGGTGATGTGACTCAAGACCTCAGAGGTTTTGAAGTAGCTGAGGCAGTGGCTGTTGGTAAAAATGCCCCTGCTTGAGCGGGCTTTGCACCTCTCCCTTGTCCACCACAAGGGAATCTTCTTTGGCCTCTTTGACCAGCCATTCCTCTCGCTCTTCCAACTGAGTAGTAGCAAAAGTATCTACCCCTCCAAGACGGTCCACTGGGGTGAACAGGGCTGAGGCTGCCTAATAGCAACACCCAAAGATTTAGATGCTGCCATCGAGGTCTGCAGCTTCTCAGGGCTTTAGTCAGCCTTGCTGGCAAAAAGATGAAACCCTCAAAAGGCATGTTGAGGAGTCTAGATTGCACGTCCGGTGCAAATCAAGACTTCCTTAATCACCGAATTATGGTGCTTGCGGCAATGGCTCTTCTGATGCTGTCGGCAGAATCCAGACCCGATTGAAGCGGCTCGCACATGGCTTCCTTGCCATCCTTAACAATGGCTAAGAAACAGTCTTTCCTCCCCTTCAGGAATATGGCCAGTCGCCATAGAAATGCAGTCCCATAGAGTGTATGAAAACTTTGCCAAAGCACATGTGGAGTTGACTGTTTTAAGAGCCATGCTCCCAGTGGAAAATACCTTTCTGGACCAGGCATCTACCCTTTTATTATCCCTATCCGGTGGGCTGGTTGGATAGGCTTCCTGTTTTGAGTTAGCGGTTTCCGCCTCCACCACTGACTTTCTGGGGTAGGATGTTTCAATAAGTAGGGATGTTTCAATAAGTAGCTCCGGTCGCTACTTGATGGAGGGTGTTTTCTTGTCAAGTTCCTATTAACGGCCAGATTTGACGTTGGTGCTTCCGAAATGGTACTTACTCTCTTCTGAAGAGCAATGTGGAAAGGTAAAATGGGATCCTTTTGTGGAAAGGTAAAATGGGATCCTTTTGAGGACATTTATCAAGGATGTCTGTAAGGTCATCTTGTTAGGAGAGGGCAGGTCTGCTCCATCCCAGGTAATCCAGTACCCTGGTCGTCAGCTGCCTGTAAGAGGCATCTGCATGTTCATCTGACTCAGGATTCCCAAATTCTAATTTTGGTGAAGTGTCCCCTCCACTGGCTGTTTGCAAATTTTCATCAAGATCTTTCAGTCTGGACTCCACTGAAATTAAGCTATCCAGGACATTTGGTGTGCCATACTGCAAACCAAAGGGCGCATCATTATCAGCTGGCTCATTGTCCTCATAAATAGAGGTTAGAGATATAAAGAAATCCTTTCTTGGTAAAGAAGTGAAGGGTTTTCAGGTAAAGGCGTCGATGGCTTCGAAAATTGAAAACCTGAGGCGTCCTTGATGTCTTTGAGGAAGACCTCTTCGACTTGGATGTCACCGAAGGATTCAATGGCGTCTAAGGCGCCACTGGTGTTGTGTCCGCTGGCGTCGATATGACAGCTGTAGACGATGGCGTCGACGACCTTGACCGCGACTTGTCTTTCGGCTTATGGCTCGAAGGATCCCTCAATGATTTCTCGTTGTGTCGAGGCCTCAGCGGCTCTCAATGTGGATCTGGCATTCGTCCCGGGCCGGATGGTGTGTAGGATTTGGCTCAAGCCCTTTCCTTAACGTCTTTAGAAGACACGGTAGGAGTATGGGCTTGTCAAGGGTTTTTGACTCTCGAATATTTTAAGCATTTCTTGCCTGAATGCTTCCCATTCGGCAGGAGTTGGAGGTCTTTGTGGGACAGGATATAGCTCTCTCAGGGGAGGAGTCGGACGAGTATGTCGAAAGTAGGCTACTTATGGTGCCTCCTCTTCGCCTTCCTCAACGGGGACGTGGAGTGGTGGAGCCACTCCTTGACCTGGACCTTTTTTCCTCCTTTCTTCGTGGAGAGTTGCCTACGCATCGTCGAAAAAGGTTTCTTCAACAGGATACTCGATGGGGACTTTGGGAATCTACCTACCGCCAATTTCTCCTTTCACTCCTTCAGAGCTTTTCTGGTCATCGATTGACATTTTGAATAGGCAGAGGCATTGTGCTCCACACTGAGATGCCACAAGCATACTCGATGCGGATCAGTAAGCAACATTTTGGCATCGCAGTATCAACAATTTTTAAACCCGGTCTTTGGGGTAGTCAGTGTTGAAGACGAAGACATAGTATATTTCGCAAGGAAATACTGAAGCGTGCCGTAGTTCTCAAAGCATAAGCTTACTCTGAAAAATTGAGCTGAAGGCTACGGGTCCTGCGTGTGCTATTTATGCCTTCATTTACATCATCCTTGAGACAGAGGCCCTCGAGGGACATCGAGTTGACTGCATCAACGCACAACGTCCTCTGCCGAAAATATTTTCTGAAGCTGGATTTTGAATATCAAGGATGAGGAATACGTGGGAGGACACAATCCATTCCAAGTAAGGTTTTCTTGACACAGGACGGTGGACGCTTTTGAGTTGACTGACATCCTGACAGTCATTTCCTTATGATTAAGCAGTATTCTGGCTACCTCACTGTTGGTTTATTTTTCACAAATGGATTTTCCACACCATTAGTTACTGGTGGTAAGTGCAAACAAAGATTTTATTCATCAGTTTGTTTGAAGCGTGGGCTCATGGTCCCAGTAGTGGTCATTCGACGCGTGTTTCCACCCGAGGGTCTTTATCAAGGCTGATGCATGTTTAAAATTAACACACATGTGACCCAATTGGTTTTCGGTGGGATTTGTGACATAATACATATGTGTCAGTGCCCAGTGAATTGAGTAGTGAAGTGGGATGGTTATTGCGTCAGTGAAAATAAAAAATAGTGGTTGGCAAAAATAATAACGTATCACATTTAGTTGCATAAGATTATGTACAGGCAATCCATTGGTAGAGTACAGGGGAAGGAAGAGGGAGAGAGCGGAGAATTGAGAGTGAATTAGTGTGTCACAGATGGAGCAGAGTATAAGTTATATTGATTGGGGAGTTGTCCTCATACCTTTGTACGAAAGATGAGTGCCCTCTGTGGGGTCCTGAGATGATTGTAGAAAGTCAGTCTTGTCAATGACAGCTGGGTCCTTGTTGGGCCCTGTAACAAGGTTGGATTGTCAGGCTGGATCCCAAAAGTAGCCTGGAAATTGTGTCTTAATCTGCAATCCGGATGTGCACTCTTGGATGTGCTCGAGTGTTCAGGTAAAAATATACCTGAATCTATTGCGCCTGTGGTAGTGGGAGGGGTGTCTAGTGCCAGGAGTGATTACGTTGAGAGGCGAATAATGCGGGGAGCATGTGACCCACCAGAGATGGCTGGCCCAGGGGCAGCTAGAGCAGAGGCCCAATTTGGGCCCGGGCCGTGGGGAGGGGGCCAAGCCCATATGTGTGTATATTGCCGTGTTGGTAAGGAGCCGTCTTGGGGATGGGGTGGCTTGCATTTACCACATGCGTTTGGAAAGCCATTGTTGAGGTGGAGAGAATGTTGGCTGCTGATATTATTGAACCATCTCAAAGTCTGTGGTCATCGCCAATAGTCCTTGTGGCAAAACCTGATCAATCATGGAGGTTTTGTATAGACTTTAGGAAACTGGATACTATACCCCTGTTTGATCATTATCCAATGCCATAGATTGACAACCTTATTGATTTGCTGGAGTCAGATGTCTTATCGCTCCATGATTGATCTTACCAAGTGCTATTGGCAGGTGCCCTTGAATCCCACTGACAAAGAAAAGACTGTATTCCCCAACTCTAGAGGACTATTTCATTTTAAAGTGCTCCCATTTGGGCTCCCTGGCGCTCGCGCTACTTTCCAGCAACTAATGGACTAGATTATGCGACCATATTCCAGATTTTGTGCCGCATATCTGGATGACATGGTCGTTCATAGTCAATCCTGGGAAGAGCATATGTTTCATCTTTATGAATTCACTAGAGCCCTGAGACATGCTGGCCTTACCAGAAATGCCACTTAGCCCAGTCAGCAGTGAAATACTTGGAATTTTTTGTAGGCAATACGTTGATTCATCCCCATTTAGAAAAGGTCTGTGCTGTCCAGGAAACACTAGCTCCAAAAACCACAAAAGGCCCAAGGGCCTTACCAGATATTACAGGGGTTGATCCCCAATTACTCCGCCATCACCTCCTGTCTAAAAGATAAGTTAAAGAATGCAAAGCCCCAAAATCTGCATTGGCAAATGGAGGATCAAGCCAGTTTCGACACTTTGAAATCAATCCTATCTAGCGGGCCAGTCTTAAATCCCCAATTTTAATGAGGAATTCATCCTTCAGACTAACGCCTCTAGGGTGGGGATAGGTGCAATGTTCTCTCAGGAATGCAATGGTGTGGAGCATCTCATGCTATACACCACCTGGATGTTATTTCCGAGAGAGAGAGAGAGAGAGAGAGAGAGAGAGAGAGAGAAATTATGCAACCATCTAATTAAAGGAACTCGCAATAAAGTGGCCCATAGGATACCTAAAATACCACCTAACAGGGAAAAAATGTAGGCTTATCACTGAACACTCACCCTTCACTTGGCTTCGTCTTCGAAAAGGACACCAACCCTAGGATCATGCGCTGATTCTTGGACCTACAGCCCTTCTGTTTTTGTGTAGACCATAGGACAGGAAAAGAGATGGGAAACGTGGATTTTCTGTCCCGTTTTCTTATGGAAGGATATGGGAAAGCCAGCAGCATTAGGAGAAGGGTATATGATGATTCACTAGATATTGTCACTACTCTCCAAGGAGGAGCCCTTTCCCATGAGGCCAGGCAAGTGAGGCCGCTACCTGATAGTCCCCTTCGGGGTGATATGATGTGGGAGGATTTAATGGGAAAGGGCTCCCCCTCTGGGGATAAAGACGACCATCTAGGGTACAACCCTTGTGAGAACATCACACACCCACATACTCTAGCCTCTCCGTCCTCTGCTAAACTCTTTGTAGACAGTAGACCTTGCACTGTTATAAGGCAGAGTGCCTCAAGGTTTTTGAAAGTACTGAGATGAAGAACAATGGCAGGGAACTAGGTAATTCGAATACTGGGACAAGTAGGCGATGCGGAGCAATGAAGATGAAATCTGTGAAAGAGACAAAGGACTTGTACAATGGGCCCAAACACAGCTTGCAACATTGTATACAAATCGACAATGACCTAAACATTTGGTATCGGGTAGCTTTGGAAGACTGCAGGTGTGCTGCTCACCGAACGCGGGAGATTCAAACCTGTGTCGCTGATCCGGATGGAGAGTGCTCCACGGATGCTGGCAGTCTGCTGCATCTGATGATCAGCGGAAGGTCCGCAGGAGCAGACCTGCACACAGCAGTATCAAGAGGCGGAAGGAACTCAGGTGGCAGCTGAGAATGCTGTTGCAAAGCTGCAAGGGAAGCAAGACGGCAAACCGAAGGCCTGCTATTCCATGAAGCCCCAGAGGGAGGATGCAGGGAGGCTCACAAAGAGGGCGCATGCAGTTGTCCCTCTGCCCCTTTGCAGTCATAACACTTGAGTGGCACGGCAGAGGCAGAAAGCCTACAAACCATCTCCTCCCAACTACAATGTGGAACGAAGCCTGTTGACCACCAGGGAAGGGTCGAGGACCCCATGCACCATAAAGATAACTTGAGAGATAGAGTCCCTCACAATAGTGGCAGAGATAAGCCCACTGACAGCCAAATGACGGTCAGGGACCCTAACCAAAATATCTTCCTTGTGGCAATACTTGACAGGAGAGTGAACCAAGTGGGCCAGTTCAAAGAAAAAGAGAAGACCGCATCATAGACCCTCCTAACACTAAGAATTGGGTGTTGTATGTGTGAAGCCTAATGACAAGAAGACCCTGGGAAGAGAGTCATTCTCCTGGTAACCTGAACCGGCAGTAAGGTCCAAAAAACCCTGGGGAGGGGAGTCATTCCACTGGGCTATCTGAGCCCAGACATCAGGAGAAGGGAGACATTCTCCTGGCCCACCAAGAAAGTATTGTTTGGAACTTTATCATCATCTGGGGAAAGGAGCCATTCCCCCCTGACAACGTGAGACACAAGACTGTTCAAAGATTTGGGAACTGTTTCAACAAACTCGGAGAAGGTAGTCATTCTACTGGAACCAGAACAGTACTACCTTATTCTTTAGTTTCTAATGCAAGGGACAGAAGTCCCTTGAAACACTTGTGTATAGGCGCGTTACAAATGCCATATCATATCATATCATAAGTAAGGTATTCTTGACATAGGATGGTGAACACCTTTGACTTTACAGACATCCTGACAGTCACTTCATCTCCTTAGTAGATTCAGGTAGACCCCTCTTAGGAATAGGGATAGATAGGTTTTATTTTTATTTTCTATTCAATAAAAGTCTTTAGCCCCACACATGCCACCGTTGTGTCATCATCATCCTCCTCCTTCGTCTGCACCCATACATTTGTTTAATAGTTATTCTACATTTAGCATCATAGCACTGCAGGAGACCTGGTTGTTAGAGGTGGTGGTTTTGGAGAATAGAGTCACAATTCAGAAGGCATCTAGCAAAGGTCCCCATGGACGGTCACAATGTGGCTGTTTAGTAAGCGGTATGCCTGATTTCGATTTGTGTGATCTGAGGGCGGAGTCTGAGTATTTGCTGGCTGTCCTTTTGACGTGTGGCTCGTTTGGGGGGGGGGAATACATTCAAATGTTTGATTATAAATGTATATAAACCCCCACTTTCCCACCGGCCAGGAAAAGACCAGCATCATTTCATCATTAGTGCACTCTTGGATTGACCGGCATGGTCACTCCTGTTAGGTGATTCTCCTCAGGGATTTTAATCCTAAAATACTGCTTTATTTGAATGAATCTGAAATGATGCCTAAAGCACTGACTAAGCAAATCACTTTTGATTAAAAAAAAAAAGGGAAAAAATGGGCACATAGACTGAGCACCTTGGATCTACTTATGCTCAATGGGAGATGTGAGCATGACTCAGCTACTATCATTGATTATATATTTGTGACACTGGAGTAGTATTTAAAAAACATTCCACTTGCTCTTTGTGTTAGATTTTGAAACCCCTACTTTGCCACCATTAATGGTGGTAAAAATAGAATTAACTGGAACGCTGCTGACCTTCATACTGTCAATCGATTGCTTGAACAGGTGCAGTTCTGCAGCCTGTCTAGGACCTCAGACAACGTGGGGGGAGATGAACACTTAGCTGTGTACAAGGGTTCAAATTGTACAGTTGCTGGGGAATGCTGTACATCAATGGTTAGTGAGGCAATGCTGTGAACCTTCATAACTAAGGTTTATCACAGTATTTTCTCGCATATTTTGGTCCTGTTAACTACTGCCAGCAATAATAAAATGCGTACTAATTCTTAATATAGGGGTGTATTTGGCAAACATATTAGGGATGCGAAGACAGAATTGCACATGGACATGAGAAAGATTATAGCAGAAGCTGGTGAAACCAGACATTCTTCAAACCTAATTAAGGACCATATAAAGCGTTATAACTCTTGTTCTTAATCATACAGGAAAAAGCTAAAAACAGAAAAATGTAATGAATTGACTAGGGTTGTGCTTGAAAATAACCAGAGAAAGTTCTGCCAACTACTTACCGCAAAGTGTTTTCCATCTTACTGCGTTGCAGATGTGGGTAAGGAGGCTTGGGTAGCTTACCTAAGCACTAATATTGGAAGTATGCTCATTTTTTTTTAAACTCTGTTTATTTGGGTTTACAACATGAAAACAAACAAGGCATTTAATCATATATATATATATCACATCAGCATTATCCATGAACGTAGGCAATGCAGGTACTATTACGTCTGCGGGACAGGCAATAAATGGCCGTTCCGGTTACATCTCATAACTTCCGGATATAGGAGTGGGGGAGCTGATAGAGGGGAGCAAGGGGGGGGGTAGGGCAGAGGTATATCTCAGTGAGCGTCTAGCCATTTCCCCCATATCTTCTCAAATTTTCGGGGGCAGCCTCGCGTGTTGTAGATGCGGCGTTCGAAAGATGCGCACCTACTCAGTTCGTTGGTCCAGCGGTTCAGACACACCGGATCTGCAGAGCCCCAACCTGCAGCAATAAGTCTTTTCCCCGCACCCAGTGCCACTGCCGTAAATGTTTTCTCATGCTTAGTAAGGTCAACCTCCCCCCAGATTCCCAGAAGTGCCATCTTGGGGACTATGGGGATTGGCGTTCCCAATACGGTGGAGATTGTGTCCATGCACTTACCCCTGACAGTCCCAAATCATATGAAAGAAGGTGGACGTCTCTCGTTTACATCGGGTAAATGTCGCATCTCCGGTTTTGCCCCACCTGGCCGTTGCGGTCCGAGAGCAGTATGCTCGGTGGAGTATCATTCTAAGTTTGGCCTCGATGCCTATCTCCCGGGGGGACATTAGTGCATCCGTCCAGTCCCCAGGTCCCTTTCCCACCTTTCTTTCAGCTTGCCTAGTTCTTTAGCGCCAAAGAAGTTAAGGGCCAGGTAAAGTGTGGAGGTGACCTTGGAGGGGATGCATTGCGGAAGACTATTAGTTTCTATGGGGGAGCAGGGAGGTATGGTAGTGGTATCTGGGAATTGTGTGCGAATTGCATGGGCAAACTGTGCATATCGAAACCGGTCCATAGGTGCCAAACCGTGTTTGTCTCGCAGGGTGTCAAAACTTAGTAGACGTCCCTCCTGAATCACATGAGCTATCCCTCTGTTTCCCCAGTTCCCAAACCATCCCATTTTCCTTATTTCTGGAAGATGTGCGTTATGCCATATGGGTTGGGCAAGTGTTGGTATCGCTTTCCAGCCCACAAGCTTATGTGTCTCTCTCCAGAATTGCTGGATGTGACGTGTCATTCTTGGTATTCCCTGGAATTGGTTGCTAGTGGCATATAGTACCTGTAGGGGGGGATTGGGAGCATAGTCTCTACTTCTATGCGGACGTGCGGCAGGATGGGGTCTGCATGTAGCCAGTCATTCACCACCCCAATCTGTGTTGCTAGGTAATATGTGCGTATGCAGGGCAGTCCGATGCCACCCTCCCACACGGATCGCTGGAGTGTGGTGAGGGCGATTCTAGGTTGCTTCCCTCCCCAGAGCAGCGTGCAAAGCTTCCTATTTATGAGGGAGAAGGTTTCATGGGGGATGGGAAATGGAGCGTTTTGGAGGGTGTATAGCAGTCTAGGTAGTGTCATCATTTTAAACAAGGCTATCCTACCCATTAATGATAGGCGGAGCGTTTGCCAGTGGGATACGTCCCTATTGAATCTGTCTAGTACGGGTTGCAGGTTGAGTTGGAGAAAGCCGTCTAGGGTCGGGCCAATGCATATGCCTAGGTATGTAAATACCCAGATGCAAACATGGTAGGGGCAGGGCTCGGGGATTGCATCTTCGCCGCCTTGGATTGGAAAGTAAATGGTTTTGGAGACGTTTACCTTTAGGCCGGCGAAGGTTTGGTATTCTTTGAGGATGGAGGATACTATCAGGCATGAGGTGGCCGGGTTACTGAGCTATATAAGAAGGTCATCTGCATACAACGAGAGCCGATCTTCTCCTCCCCCTGGCCAGGCGAATCCGGACCAGTTTTTGTTTGATCGAAGTTCGATTGCTAGTGGCTCGATGGCAAGCAGGAATAGGAGTGGGGAGACGGGGCAGCCCTGTGTAGTGCCTCGGCCAAGGGGGAATGATCTGGAGCAGTTTCCATTCACCCTCACAGTGGCCACTGGAGATACATAAAGGAGTCTGACCCATGAGATGAAGTTTCGCCCAAAGTTCATTCGGGCCATGATTTCCCACAGGGCCTACCATCCCACGGAGTTGAACGCCTTCTCAAAGGCCAGGAGGGCCAGCGGACCTGGTATCTCAGAGGCGCTATCGAGGGCGAGTTGAATCCTACGTAGATTCATGCGAGTAGATTTGTTGGGCATGAAGCTGCATTGATCTGGGTGGATGACTGTCTCTATCACCTTGAGCAGCCGGTTAGCAAGTACCCTGGCCAGGACTTTAGCTTCCCCATTGATCAGCGAGATAGGGTGGTATGAAGCACACTCTTCTGGGGCCTTTCCTGTTTTGTGTATGACAACAATGCTTGCTCTTCTGAGGTCCGGAGGGAGTGCGCCCTGTTCTTTACTGCGAAGAAACATTCAGTGCATATGCCCCGTTAGTGTTCTGCCTAGAAGCTTCCAAGTCTCTGTAGGGAACCCGTTGGGGCCTGAAGATTTCCCCGGCTGAAGCTGGGCCAGCGCCTCTAGAATTTCGTTTTCGGTAATTACAGTGTCTAAGAGCTCTGTTTGTTGTGCGGACAATTTCGGGATCTCAGTCCGGTCTAGGAAGCTAGAAGGCATTGTTGTGGGATTCCCGGTTGGTGGGGTGTAGAGTTTCTCGTAATAGGCGGCAAATGTTTCGGCTATGTGGGAGTCTTCAGTGAGCAGCTCTCCCTCAGGGGATCGGATGGCTCGCACATGCCCTTTAGTTTGCTCACGACGCTCTAACCAGGTGAGGGTTTTATTAGCCTTTTCTCCTTTCTCATAAATCTGACTCCGGACAAGCCAGTGGGCGTCTGCGCATTATCTTGGGCAATGTTACCAAGGGCCTCTTGCGTGGTCACCAGGGCTTCCTTTGTGCTTTGGGTGCCACGTGCAAGAAGGTGCCTTTCGCACTCCAATACTTTCTCTTCGGCCTCCACGATCCTTTGGGCATGTCGCTTCCGGTAGGCAGATACTGCAGAGATCACTTCCCTGCGGAGAAAATATTTGTATGCTTCCCATAACACGATCGGACTCTCCGCTGCTCCTTCGTTTAATTCAAAGTATTCCGCTGTCTTCTTTTTGAGCTCTTCAGCAATTTCTGGAAGCCGCAGGTGATATGTATTCAGTCGCCAGGTAACGTCCGGGCGCTGGCGAATGTTTTTCATAGTTATGAGGAGCGGGGAGTGGTCCGAAATACCTCTTGCTGGGAACTCCGCAGACACAAGCCTATGGGATATATTGCAGGGGGTGAAGGTGTAGTTGATCCTGGAGAGTGTTTTATGCCCACTGGAGAAAAAGGAGAATCCAGCCTCACCCGCATGCAGTGAGCACCAGGTATCCGACAGTCCCAGTGTCTCGGCAAACGTGTGAAGAGCTGTGGAGGCAGATCGGGTTCCTGCCCTTTTGTGGGATCTGTCAGCCGTGGCATCCATAACTTCATTGAAATCCCCCCGCCCCCATAGCCCATAAGTTAGCTTCCTCCTCCAAGAGTATGTTTTGCAGTTCACCCAGTAGTTCCTTCGTGAGTGTAGGAGGGGCATAGACCGCTACCAGGCCCCACTTTCTGCTCCTCATATCTGCCATCAGTATCACAAATTTGGCCCCTAGGGTCGGTCCGTATTTTCTGCACTTGTAGGGGGACCCATTTGTGGATTAGTATCATTGTGCCCCTGTATCCTTTTGTGAACCCGGCTTGGTAAGTACGCGAGTAATTGGATCTTTTAAAGAAGCAGTTTCCGGTACCGATCAAATGCGTTTCAGTGAGGAATGCTATGTCTGGTGAGTAGCGATTGAGATATTGGAGCACCAGTCTTCGTTTCACGCTGGAACCCAGGCCATTGACATTCCAGGTCAGTAAGGATATCTTGTCTGTGTTTATTTCAGCTGTGTGGGTCCCAGTGTGGGGCATCACGTAGGATGTGATGTCTCGTTAGTCTCCGGGGTTGTGCGTAGTATTTTGACCAAGTCAGTCTAGCTTGTCTCCTGTCCGGTCACTCCGTGCCGCTGGAGGCATAGTGCGGACCCAGGGTATCCAGGTGTGTCTCTTGGAGGGGGGCATCTTCCCAGGGCTGCCATATGAGAATGTACCTTGTGCTTGAGCAATGTGGATCTCGCTGGCCCAGCCCGCGGGCTGTTCGTGTTTCCTGCGGCCGTGGGAGTGAGCATCATGCCTGCTTACGCTGTGTTTCAGGTTGCCTAAACCTGTTGAACCCCCCACCCTGTACTCGCCTCCCTCCCCACCCCCCCAACTGGGAGCACCTGTCGCCCAAACATTAAACTTTAACTTTTAACTGTAGAACTTCTGCGGGGTCACCCGGACTGCGGTCGAGAATGCGCTGCCTAGGGGGCGGCAGCGCTAAGGTAGAGTTTCCGTAGTGCTGCATTGCGGGTCTATTTCTATAATGCCGAAGCCTCATCCGTTCTCTGTAGTGTTTTTGGCGGGACTCTGAGGTGTCTCGGTTTCCGGGTCCACCGGAGTTAGAGATGGCGGGCGCTGTCCGGGCTTGGATTTCTGTACAAACGTCCCAGGGGATGAGCGTCAGGCTTCAAGCCCGTTGAGGATATGCATTTCAAGCCACTCCCATGCCTCTTTGGGGTTGTGAAATAGATGAGTAGTGCCCTCATAGTGGACTTTGAGCATCGCCGGGAAGAAGAGCGCATACTTGATTGACAGGGATTTGAGTCTCTTCTTGAACGAGTCGAACGACTGGCGGGCCTTTTGCACCTCCTTAGTGTAATCCGGATAGAAGCCCACTCTGTATCCATTGTATGTGATTGGGCCCGATGCCCGTGCCATCTGGAGGATAGCGTCCCGGTCTCGATAATTCAGGAGGCGTGCAATTATTGTTCTAGGCGAGGCTCCCGGGGTAGGCTGCCCGGTGGGCACCCTGTGTGCTCTTTCAACGGAGAAGAACTTCGACAGTTTTTTTTTTTGGTGCGAAGATATGAGCCAGCCAGTCCTCTAGGAAGAGTTTGACGCTGGGGCCCTCCTCTTTTTCTGGGATCCTGAGGTTATTGCGACGTGCCCTTCCCTCGCTGTCTTCGGCGCGGTATTCAAGATGGTTGACTTTCTGGGTAATTACGGTTAGTTGCTGTTCCAGTTGGCGAACATTGTCTTCTGTATCCGATACTCTTTGTTCCGCTTCACCGACTCTGGACGATAAATTGCAAAGATCTTGGCCCAGGAAGGACACTTCTGCGGAGACACCACCGATTTTGAGTTCCAGAGATGTTCTCGAGTCCCCAATTGCTTTCATTACGTCGCTCAGGGAGAGCTGTGGGTCCTGAGCCTCTTCCCTGGTTTCTTCTTCCTCTAGGGTCTGTGTCTCCAGACGGAAAGGGGCCCCTACTGTTTAGAAGTCCATTTTACTTTGTAGGGTTTGTCTTTTAGGCTTGTCCTTGCCTATGATGCAGTCGGTGCTCCTTGCGAGGCGTTGGGTCCAGGTGAGTCGTGCTGGCGTCCCGAGGGAGGTTATTGTTGGAGTCAGAGTTGGGGTGACCTCTGTTCTGGAGAGCTAGGGAGATCACCTCTTGCCTCTACGGGTGGATCCCTTGTTTTGGCTTACTCGTTGCGTCTGTTGAGGCGTTGCGCGCCCAGTGGGGGGGGGGTTTCACAGCCGTTGACAATGATCCTCTTGTGTGTGGCGTGTGGAGGGTAGTGGCCTTCAGCGATGGCCTCCGATTCCCTCAGGACTGTTGTTTGGCTTGTGCCAAATGAGTTCCCCTGTGGTTGTAGGTTCCCAGGCGCCCCTGCCTGAGGTAGTCCAGTGGAATTTGGGGTTTACCCCGGTGTGCGGTCTAGCCAGAGGTCCCCCTCCAGTGGAGTGCCTGCCCAGTACCTAGTGCGCAAGGTCGATGCCCAGGACTTGAGAACCTGCTGTCGCCTCAGTGTCTATTTCTTTGAGGTGGGCTGCCCGTGGGATCCCTCGTCATTACTGACCGTCCCGACAGGACTGTGATTAGTGCCCTGGGGGTCTCCGTCCCCCCAGCGGCAGTATCCAACAGGTGATGCCCTGCTGCTTACTCTCCGGGTCCCTGGTCAGCCCCGCCGTGTAGTGGGGGGGAAGCTGCCTGCGCCGCCACAGGTCGAGGGTGCTTATGATGGTTGGGTATCTGGCTCTGTTCCCCTGTCCCACAGTTCTTATAAGGGGGAATATGTTGCGTCTGTTATGCAGGTCCCGTGGGACCAGTTAACTCTCTGTTCGTGCGTGGGGTTATGGGGGGGGGGCCACCTCCCCTGCACGTACCTTGTTGGTGCTGAGTTCATTTATGACATGCTCCTCGCCTTTGGGGGATCGCAGCACCACGATCTCTTTATCGTGCACGTCGAGACCCCAGGTGCTGCGATCTCGCTGGTGGGGAGGAGGGGGGGGGCAGGCACCTCCCGGTTCAGCTCCCCAGTGCTGGTCCTGTCTCGCCCTCTTTTCGGAATGCTATGTCGGGCAGCACGGGGCGGGCTCTTCGTGCTTCCAACGTCCCACCGGGCACCGCTATGCAGGTATCTACCCTCTGCAGGATCCGGGCTGTTCTTCCCCCCGGGAAGGAATCACGGCAACCCCAGTCGATGCGGCCACGGGATCTGCCACAAAGAGAGCGTGGTGCTGGTGGGGGGCCCTCGTAGTGCAGGATGTTGCCGGCCTGTGCACCCGTCTGGCTTTGTCGGGAGCAGGGGGGCAGGAAGGACCCCAGGCAGCGATCTAACAGCGTCGGTGGGATGCAGGCGTCCTCTGTCTCTACTTCGACCTCTCCCCTGGGCCCCAACGGCTGCGGCCGCCCAGGGGGGAGGGGCGGATCAGCGGCTCTCGATCACTCGGCAAAGGCAGCCGGCCTCACACTGGCGGACAAAGGGGAGATAGCAGTGTTCCCTTATCCGATTTTCTCCCAGGTTGCAGCTGTTGTTGCACTATGAAGTCCGCCACAGTGTTGATGCGTTTTAGGGCTAGAGTGAGTCTTGGAAAAGGTATATTTGCAGGATGTTTTGCTGCAGCCGCCGGGAGCCGATGCAGTTAGCTCCTCATGCGCGGCTCGCGCATGCGCAGTGGAAGTGTGCTTATTGACTCATTCTGATTAGAGCTTTCAGAAGAATTTTGGTTATACCGATTAAGCCCATAAGATCTAAGCAAGATCATCCCCTAATTAAAGTGCTCTTGAACCCCAGGGCATGACAGGCTAAGGAATGCCTTCTTGAAATTAAACCCGAGTCGGTGAGGCGATTTGCTTCACAAGTTGTTTAAAAGCAGCTCTGCTGTAAATATTTTGCTCGATTTCTGGCGAGAAAGCATAATTCCTCCCTTACACAAAAAGGATGCACAAGCTATAGACTTTTGGCAATGTTGGACATCCCAGCAAAGATCTTCGCAAGAGTATGATTGATGGAACTGTCCAATTAGGCGTCTGAATCTAAAATTATACCAAGTAGGGTACCCTTCGAACTGTTTGACCCTAGCTGACACTATTGGTTGTGGATAACATTGCTGCTTTTGACTCAGTGTGCTGAGAGAAGCTGTGGTCAAAAACGTGCAAATTGGGGAATTCTGCTTGGCCTCCTCAGGATGATAGTCACGCTTTATTCTGACACGAAAGTGAGTGTCTCTAATATTGGGGAGACTACTGATCTCATCAGCACCTATGTTGGCTTGAAAAAGGGCTGCATACGGGCCCCTTTACTGTTTAATTTATATTTGAGTGATTTATCAGTATATTTAGATTCTAGTGGTGTGTTTTGACCAAGGTTGGGCGGGACCAAGATTATCTGGCTTGGTTACGCCGACGACCTGGTCCTTTTGGACCTTACCACAAAGGGTCTCCAGTGTACCCTGGACAAACTACAGAACTACTCTGCTGAAAACTGCCTGAATATCAACATCTCTAAAACTAAGCTCTGATAGTTAACAGATTAAATTTGTTTCTGAAGGTAACCGACTCGGCAGACGATGCCCTGCTGCAAGTAAACAGTACACTTATGGCAACAGATATTTTGTGATGTAGTGCCATTACTGTGAATAAACTAAATTTGGAGGCCTGTAGCTGGATTAAAAAATGTGTGCGATCATTGAGTAACTATCCATACAGTAAAATTAGATTGATCGATAACAACTTTACGTGGTATTGATTTTCACCAAATACTGGTTATACTGGCTCCCAAGATGTCCTCTAGGGAGTATGAGACATATGGATGACTGGGGCTGGAGGCAAAATAGATATCTGTATGCCTATCCGCATATTATATTGCTATGCTGTATCTACACATCAAATTTAACTTGGTATGTACACTAGAAGTAACTGGGGCTGGAACAGGGTTGAGGTTAAGACAGTGTGATTGCAGATTATGTGGCACTTTAGATTTAGAGTCCTTAAGGCATTTGTGGACAGTGCAAGGCTCTTTTTGTCATTCGCTGTGCATCACTCTGGGCATATGGACACGATTCTGGGCTATTTGATCCCCCCTGTTTCCGGAATACGTTTTTAGAGGGCGACGATGTAAACCTTATTTATTTAACAAAAATGTGGGGTAAAATGGATGAAATTTGTGGATTTTACAGTAATTATTGATGAGGAGCCTGTGGGAGTGTTTTGTTTTTCGGGATCTAAGGCCTTTGAGGATAATCCTAAGCTGATTCGAGAATTATGTTTTAAATATTGTAAGCATTGTTCTTATGATATAAGTGTAACTTTTCTACAGTTCGTGGTTTTACTATTCATATTGATGAATGGTTATTTTAAACTAAAAGGCAATCATAATTGTTAATCTAGGAATTAATTGGTTGCATGGTATGTTCAAAATGCTAAATTGTTTATCTGTTTCTTTATCTTTGGAAGTATTGAACTTTGCAATACGTGATGCAATGTATGAAAAGCCTTATTGGACTGCATACTCCTACCATGTCCCCTTTCCTTCATACTGCATGGGCGTCCCTCGCTAGAATGGGAGACAGAACCTTTTTCAGCAGATACAATCGTCTTTCCACTTTAAATTTAGAGGCAGTCCGCCCTGGGAGCATGCTCTCCCCTGACTCCGCCCACGGGCGCCACTCCCCAGTCCTCTTTTCCGCGTCGATGGGAATGGGCTGCTTTCACCAGCGCTCCTGGGTTAAGCCTCCAGCCTAGTGACTCCACACGCTCTTCCCCAGAGAAGTGTTGTTCTGTCTTATTTCTTGTCTTTATTCAGATATCTCTGTCCTCCGGCACCACGCTCCTCCCTGGTGCATCGACGTCAGTGGGCTTCAGCAGGTGCCCAGCCTGCGTGGGGCTTTTCCCTACATCCAACCACCATGCTCTCTGTCTCCTGACCACAGCTGGGAAGGCTGCTCTGCGTGCGACGTGCTCAAACCGCACGCTCTGAAGAACAAGCTAGCTCGTTGTGTGAGCTCTTTGGAAGGTCGCCTCCAGAGGACTTGAAGGAATTAGTCAAGCGCAAGACCAGGCCCACAGTAAGGGCTCTTTTTTCATCCGCACCCTGCAAAGGTGACTCCTTACACAGGAAGTGCCCCAACGGGAGGGACCTTTCAGGTTCTTGTACCAAGGCGGTTACAGCAACCGGCCACCAGGCCGAGGGGGTCACAAGATCCTACCGGTGACGTCACGGAGGGAACGCAAGGTTCTATTACCGGGTCTACTGCCGAGGGGCTACGCCCCAGTACTGGACAGATGTCTGAGGGGGTGCCTGTACGCAGCACTACCGGTGACACAGCTGAGGGCAATCCGCCTACCAGTCTTGGTCGTGAGGTGCAGGGTAGGCCTCAACCTACACAGCCAAGAGTCTTGGAAGAGGCTGGGCTCAGTGCGGCAAGCACCAAGGCATAGGCACGTGGCGCGCAGCCTGTCAAAATGGCCGCTGGTCCTGAGAAAATGGCATCTCGTCCAACACCATCCCCCTGGTGGGATTGGTCTTCACAGGGCACGTGGCCTACAGCATATCCTTCATCGTCGCAGGGCAGATATGCTCCGCAGACAGTAAGGCAGGGTGCGCCAAGGTCTCAGCCCATGCCCCCGTGCCTCCAAGCACTCCACCGGCGTGTGAAGACAGGTTTTTTGAAATGTTTATGACCCTCATGAGGTCTCCGTAGATGGACATCATCCTCAGGAATGTGATCAGGGACATGCTTCCTTCAGTCCTGCCGCCCGCACACACGGCCACTCCGCCCTTGGTTCCAGCTACCCCACCCATGCTGCATCCCCAGCTGCCCCTGCCAGCTCCCACCACGCCTGCTCCCGCACCTCTACAGCTGCAGGCCCTTGTCAGTACGCCGCATCCACAGGTGCCGAGCACTCCTCCAGCTACTTCAGACCGGCAGGACACCTTGGTGGACACAGATGAGGAGGAGGACCCAGACACACCATCGTCGGCCATGGCCTTCCATGAGCAGTTCGCCGGCTTGGCCGAATACTTGGGGCTTCCTCAGCCTGAGGTGGAACAACCAGAGGTGAGGGTCCTAACACAGGTCCTCACTCTACACCCCATGGCTAGAACAGGGATCCCGATGCAAAAAGACGTAGTGGCACTAGCCAAGAAGGGGTGGCTTAAACCCCACTCGGTGCAGCCTACCAGCAGGTGTCTCAACGCCTAGTTCAGGCATATGGAGGGTGATCCACTCCTGCTGTCTGCACACCCTCAGCCACACTCATCTGTGATTGCCGCTGCTTCGCTCTACTCCAAGCCACAATTGTCTTCGGCTACCTCAGCCTCTCCACTCCTGGGTAAGGTGGAGAAGACCCTAGAAGCATACGGGAAGAAGATTTATTGCAACGCTTCCCTTCATCTTCGGCAGTCTAATGCAGATGCTATGCTCCCTGCTGTCAACCAGAGGCTTTGGCGGGAAATCGCTGACTTCTTTCCGGAACTTCTGGTACAGAGCCAGGCACGCTTCAAGGCGGGGCTTGCCGAGGCCAAAATTGTAGTGCAGGACATTATGGAGTCCACGGTGGCTCACATTGACGCCTCAGGACGTGCTATTTGCATCGCTATTGACCTGAGAAGGACGGCCTGGTTACAGGCGACCAAGTCCAACCCAGGTGTCCAGGATCTTCCTTTTGAGGGTGGCGACCTGTTCCATTCCACTACTGATGAGGAACTGGATAAGAAGAAAAACAGTTCATACGGCCAAATCTTTGACCTCACTAAGACCATCCCTAAAACATGCAGCCAGGTGTGGTGGTCAGACAAGATTCGGTCCTTTGGTGGTTCTGGGTCTTCCAGGAACGACAGTCCAGGCAACCCGACAGGTCTCCGAGCCAACACTGGAGCAAACAACACAAGACTGCGCACAGCAGGTTTTTTCAGTCCCCCTCCTCAGCCGGAAAAAAGGCATGACATGCCCATCCAGGTCAACGTGTCCCCGGTGGGGAGCAGGCTTGACCTGCACTCTGAATTCTGATGCACGAGGTTCACGGACCCTGGATCCTCTCAGTAGTGTTCACGGACTACCGCCTACCGATCGCTCTTTCCCCTCTCCCCTTCCTCTCGGCTCCCACAGATTGGGACAGCAACTCTGTTGGTGGAAATTCGATCGCTTGTAGAGGGTCAGGTAGTGTAGGAAGTCCCAGCCTCCCAGCATGGTCTGTGCTTCTATTCACAGATTTTCGCCATACACAAGATGAACCAGGCGGGCCTGAGATTTTTGTTGGACCTTTCCTCCTTGAACCTTTCCCTTCCTCTTCAAAATTTCAAGATGGTTACCCCAGCGCTTATAGCGTAGACACTTTGCATGGGAGACTGGATGTGCTCCATGAATCTGAAGGATGCGTACCTACATGTCCTAATCTGGCAGCCCCATCAGTCCTTTCCAAGGTTCAGGATCATGGGCTTTCATTTCCAATACAAGGTTCGCAGCCTCCTGGAGTCAGGAGAAGGGTTCCCAGGAGTAGCTTGTCAGCATCCCTCTTCATCTCCACCAAGACCTAGTCTTGTGGAGCACGGATAACAACTTGGGGATAGGCAAGCCCTTCCAGCAACCAGCACCGCAGGTTACCATCACCACGGACTCATCCCTAGAGTGCTGGGGAGCTACCCTATACAGCCACAGTGTCCTTGGGGATTGGTCCTGTCGGGAGCAGGAGGTTCACATCAACTGGCTCGAGTTGATGGCCATCTGGCTCGCTCTCAAAGCCTTCCTCCCGATGGTCAGTGGCAAGGCGATCCTCATTCAAACGAGCAGCTCCACCAACATGTATTACATCAACAAACAAGGTGGCACCAGGTCTCCTCCCCTCTGCACTTCAGCAGTCAACATTTGGGAGTGGGCTCTGGTAAACAACATGCACTTGGCAGCAATCCACCTCCCAGGCAAGTCAAACCTGGAGGTGGACAGGCTCAGCAGGCTGGCTGTGAACAATTATGAATGGCAGTGGAACGATCAGGTCCTTCAGGGGATCTTCGTCAGCGGGGGTCATCCTCAGGTGGATCTCTTTGCCACCTGGTCCAACAGGAGATGCCCCCAGTTTGCATCCTGGCAGGGACAGGGCTGAGGCTCTCTGGGCGATGTGTTACAGATAAAATGGAACAACATGAAAACATATTCCTTCCCTCCCACTCCCCTGGTACACAGGGTGATCTGCAAGATAAGGGAGTCCCGGCACTTCAGTATCATTCTGATAGATCCTTGGTGGCAGGCGAGGCCAATGTTCTCGGAACTACTCAGCCTTTCGGATCAGCCACCTATGCACCTTCAGCTGGGCCCAGCTCACCTACTATCTGAGCAGGGAGGCATGGTTATCCACCCTGCCCCCAGAAGTTAGCCCTTGCAGCGTGGTTCCTGAACAGGTCACACTAAAGCATTTGCATCTGGCGCAGGCTAACCTAGACATCATCCAAGGCTCTAGGAGTGATGCTACCAGGCTCCAGTACAAAAGCAAGTGGACTAGGTTTTGTCACTGGGCGGAGTGTAAGGATGTCGATCCGCTGACCTGCATTTTGGATGAAGTGCTATCCTTCTCAGCACACCTCGCACACTCGTGGATGCAAGTAGACACATGCCGCACCTATCTGGCGGCCATCAGAGCCTACCGGAACTCGGAGGAGGGGGATCTTCTCATCCTCCAACCGGGTGGTTAAAAGACATCTGCCGGGCCTCACCACGCTCTACCCGGCTATCAAGAAGCCGCACCCTGTGTGGGACCTCAACGTAGTTTTGGGCGACTTGGCGCATAAACCATTCAAGCCAAAGGGGTCCGCGGACATGAGGCTAGTCGCCATTAAGACAGCCCTCCTGTTAGGCCTTACATCTGCATGCATGGTCAGTGAAATCCAGGCACTGGTGGCTGCAGGGCCTTACACTAATTTCATAGGGACAAGGTGGTGCTCAGAATGCACCCCGCCTTTTTACCTAAGGTAGTCCCCTCCTTTCACCTGAATGAGGAGATGGTGCTACCCACTTTCTTTGCGGACCCTAAGGACGAAGCTTAGAGGGTATTACACTGTTTAGATGTTCTACCTAGACAGAACTAAGAGCTTCAGCAAGTCAGGGGCTCTCTTTGTCACCTTTGGTAGGTCAAAGCCAGGCTATCGGGCATCCAAGGACTCCATAGCAAGATGGATGGTCGCGGCCATCAGGGAGGCCTATGAGGGGCAGCACAAACCACTTGCAGTAAATATGGATGCACACACTATCACAACCAAGGCCACGGCAGTCGCGTCCCAGAGACACGTTCCGTGGCAGGTCATCAGCAAGGCAGCTACATGGGCCACGCCTTGGGCCTTCTGCGAAGCACTATCGCTTGGATGCCGGCCCCACGTCAGGTGCAGGATTTGGGCAGGCGATCTTAAAGAACTTGTTTTCTTAGGAGTGTCAACTCACCCCCAGGGTGGTGAGTTGACACTCCTAAGAAAACAACATTCGGTTTTAATCGTCCATACAGTATGGAGGAAAGGGGACGGGACGTAGGAGTAATTAAAAGTTACTCACTGTAGTTACTGACATACTCCTAGTCCATAGTCCCCTTTCCTCAATACGTCCCAGCATCTAACCCCCTAATAAAACTGGTGTCATTAGGCAATGTTAACATTGTTGACGCGTCAAAGGGGACTGAGGAGTGGCGCCGGTGGGCGGAGTCAGGGTAGCGCCTGCTCCCAGGGCCGTGCCCCTGCGCGCCTCTAAATTTAAAGGGGGAAGAAGATTGTTTCTGGTGAAAAAGGTTCGGTCCCGAGGGACGCCAATACAGTATGGAGGAAAGAGGACTATGGACTAGGAGTATGTTAGTCAGTATGGTGAGTAATTTATAATTTATACTATGAATACAAAAATAAAGCACAATTTCAAGTTTTGTGGGACCACATGGAGTTGTGAATTGAGGTGTCCAGCACCCGTCTCAAACTGCATTCACACAGAGGAGCTGCCTTTGTGTGCTGTCACAGCTTGTGTTCCTTAAGAAATTATTGCAACGTTATTCACCCATGGTGTTCCTACTTGTGTTGTTTTAACATAGTGTATATGTTTTATGTACCATGATCATTTTTATGATAGTTTTATGAAATGTCTTGATTCTTAACTAATAAAATTTTCAGATAATTAATTCCACCTGATGTGGGAAGAGTGTTAGATGACACCTAATAAAATATCAGACTTTCTTTTTGTATAAAAAAACAGCTTGTGTAGCAAACATTTCAAACGTGAACATGAAATACTACAAAAATAGGCTTGTAAGAGAGCTTTAAACATGCTATGTAGCCATTTTGCACTTGGTCAAGATGCATGTGGCTAACATAGTGATAAAAAAGGCCATAGTGTAGTGTCACTATAAAAATAAAATAAAGTATATAGCCGACACATTACCTGGAAACAAAATTGGGGCATTAAGACAGCATATTTTAACAAGCATTGGCAAGGCCAACAGATTTGGCTTTTGTTTGGGTATGGCAAAGACATTCGCCAGGCACTGCCATAGTCGTACTTACTGCCCATCGATGATAGCGGCTGCAAAGTGCTGCAAGTACCTGGGCATATAATAGCAGTGTCTGGCAAATGCCTAATACTTATGCACAAACCAAAACTATTAACTTTGCCAATGCTTGTTTTTAACTGACTTCGGTGAAGGAAGACGCATAGTGTTTATAAATCGAGTTCCTGAAGGCAGACCTGGTAGACCTTTTTATTACACCATTGGCATGTTTACAGCTCCAATGAATTCATTAACTCTCAGAAGACTGCTTTCAAAACGCACTGGCAGCACTTTCAGCACAACATTTGATGGCAAGGCTTGATAAAGCTAGCTCAAAGGGGAGGTGCAGGAAGTGGGTGGAAATGGCCACAAGGATTAGCATGGCCACGGGCAGTCAATGGGGTTGAAATAACCAGACCCCTACAAGCTTTGTGTCCCTCAACATATGACATTTCTCTCTAGCTGTACTCTAATGCAATAATTTCAGCCTACAGGTGATGTTTTAGCGCCACCTAATGGCCACTGAGGAGAACCAGAGACCAGGATACACACACAAGCCAGCAACAATGCAAGTGGAGTAAAAAGGTTTATCAAAAGGAACCACAATGGATTTTTGACCCAACACTTCTAAGTGAAATTGTGCGCAGTCTCACTACATGGTCTCTTGTTTTGGATGACTAGTGTAAAGTGGTCTTGTATAACACACATCTGCTATTCTGTAAGTCTGTTTGCATGCTGCACTACAAGCAAAGGAGGTAGTTTGGGGTGTTAGTGAGTTTGTGGAGGCAGATATGTTCCCTGAAATGTTGAATGCAGGCCTGGTGTACCTGAGTGCAGTTATGATTATACATGGTTTTGGCAGTAACACCAGGGTATATGGTGTATCTAGAGGGAAGAACCCCAGATCTATCAAATTACATTATGGTAGGACGGATCAGTGGTTGTGCTTGAGCTAAAGAGGTGAACTGCGGCATCACTCCCTGACGGTTAATGTGGTGGATAGGCATGGCTGGCTGTTGACAAGTTGGTGGCTTAAAGGAGTTCCATGCACGAAGCCCTATACTCGTCCAAAAAGCACAGATGCTGATACAGGAGATGAAACAATATTGGTGGTAAGGAGTGTTGGAATGTTGCAGCATTCTTTTGGGGTGTGTATTAAACTGCAAGGGGATCACCCTACACTATGCTGGCTGTACCAGCGAGGACGCCAGTTGATGAGCAGATATATGTGAAGGTACCGCCCTATGAATTGAACTTGCGAGAGTTGGTGACACTGAGCTGCAGAAAACCATGGAAGATCTCCTGTGATTGAAGATTAGGAGATCAGTAAATTCTTAGCTGCACTCTAAAGGATTCATAAACCATCTACAGGAGACTGGACTGCTGCGCAGCATTTAGACATGCAAGCAAATGACAGCTGTTAAAATGGATTTCTAGAATCTGGCATGATGGACAGATTTTAGGAGGTGACCATAGTTATAGTGGACAGGGGAGCACATGAGAGGTTAGCCTAAAAACAATCAAGGGAACACTGGAGAGCAGTCAAGTCTATTCCCGGGGGTCCACAATGAGTCCACACAGTGAAGCACACACTAATTCAACTTATACAGGAATGTATAAAAATACTATATGTATTCTAGGCCTTATACGCACACTAAAAAATGAAACCAGCAGGTAAAACTATCACACAACACTCAATTATAAACATTTCTGCGACTTGTAGATCTGTGTAGAATCGCATGCTTTGCATAGGCCGACATCTAGTGGTTGGTGCAGAGTATTACATGATTTGTTTTCAAAATCGAAAAGGGACATCGATGGGGCATGTTTGTAATACCATCCCTACTGTGACGTAAACTGTACCCATGGCCCTTCAAGCGTCGAGGTCCTCATTTGTTTTTTTTCCACCATTGTGTTGGTCGCATTTTGTGGAGTTCCACGCTATAGTTCATATTAATCGCCAATACTTATTTGTTTACCATCGATATCATATTATTGCTTGTTTATACTTATCACCAGTTTCAATGCCCTTGAACAACACATCCAGCGGAGCTCAACGAAGGAAAGCCATCCAGACATCCATGAACTTCCTCCACAGCCTATCCTCAGGCTTCGGCTTAGACGGTAGGGAGAGTGGAGGGCGGGGATAACATTTCACATTCTTATGTAGGGAATGTGTCAATTCACGTTTCCATTTAATCCTTCTGTCTCTCTGTCTTCCAGTGCATATCATGAAGAAGACTCAATTTAAATGTTGCCCCTCTTGCAACCGAAAGTTTCCCTGGAAGGACGCACTACGTGTGGAACCACTGCCTCCCTCGGGACCACCAGGAAACTATGAAATTACCATGGGCAACTCCCCAGACCACTGTTCTTTGGCTGCAAAGCCATTACAAAAGGGGAAAGACCATATGCAAATCAGGCTTAGTCATACCCCCAAAGGGGCAGTCCAGCCCAAACTATTAGGTCACATCCTTTCTGCATGAGACCACAAACATCCATAGACATGTTTCGGCCTTAGTGGATGTCATCAATGAGTAGCAGCTTGGGCCGAAATCTGTCTGGGAATGCTTGTGGTCTCGTGCAGGCAAGGAAAGATGCTCTGGAGGGTTACCAAGAGCAATGCCAGAGGTTCAGACTAATTCTAAACCTTTCCAGCCATCACCTCTTTTGTTTTGCTATTCTATACCATCCCCAGATGTCAAACAAGAGCCAGTTTCAAACTTGCCCATTGATGATCACTTGCTCTATAATGACCTTATAAAGAGAGTAGCTGATTTTTCAAAATAGACACACAGTAGTCAGACGAAGATACTGGGCCTAATTTCGAGTCTGGCGGTAAGCCTGCCGGTGATACAAACAGCTTGCCGCCAGACTTGAAAAGAATTACCGGCGCCTGACTTCCCGGCAACACCGGGGTATTACAACCCCACTGGCCGGGAAGTCAGGCACCAGTGATTTTATAAGTCCCCATTCCCATGGAGTCCAGTAGGACTCCTTGGGAATTGGGACCACGGGAGCACCAGCACCATTTGCAACGGTGCCAGTGCTTCTGTGAAACTCTGTGGGCGGGTGCCGTCCCGCCCGCCAGGTTTGACCCTGGCAGGCAGGATGGCACCCGCCCGCACCGCAGAGTCGTACTATGCTGGTCCAGAAACTCTGGTGCCGGTAGTTGTAATGAGACCCACTGACTTTTTAGATAATAGCCTCAATGCGAAAAAAAAACAGGTAGGACAATACATCCTTCTGTTACAATCTGTCAGAATGCCTCTTATCTTCAATGTCTACTCCAACTAAAGCTGACAACCCGCGCATCAAGAAGTGCTTTATACCAGCCACAACTGACCCTCTCTTTATTAAGAGTCACCTGAAACCTGATTCCCTAGTCATTTAAATGACCCGCAAGAGGGCAGGTACTCCCCTAACTACCTCCGAAGCACCACCTGATAAAGAGAGCAAAAAGATGTATGCACTCGGGAAGAAGATCTAAACTTCTGCAGCGTAACAAATGCATATTGCCAATAATACAACCCTTATGGCCATGTTCAAAAGAACACCGTTGTTAGGCAGAAACCTGTGCAGTTCCCTTAGGGACCACTGCAAAAAGTTTAAGACTACAGGTGTTGGCAGAAAACCCAATTGTTAGCAGTCTGTAACAGCCAGATTTACCTGGTAGCTGTGGCTGAGCAGTCAGACTTCTCTCAAGAAGAGATAGGCAGTATATAGAGTATACACATTAGGTACAAAAAATATAGTAGCACAAGCAAACACTGACCAGAGCGTTGGTATAAAAGTGTATAATTATTTAAAAACACACTTGTAAAAATACACTGGCACTAATATGTCAAGCAAGTTCAAACACAGTCACTAGAAATATATACACCTCCCTGATTAATTATTCGACAAGTCTTAGGAAAAGAACACCACTTATTATCCACACAGAGGTGAGCGCTTAACCAAGATGGCACTCCAATAATTATTTAAAAAGGGAGGGAAAAGGCAGAATTAGGAAAGCACACAATACCAACACTTTTAAAAGAACCACAGCAAGTCAAGAAAGGCAGGGTCTACTGTAGAGCAAAAAGTTCATAGGCCAGGCCCACTCTTGGAGAGAGCAAGACGGAATGTGCCCAAGATCACACAGTTGAAGTACACTTTAAAAGTCTTTGAAGATAGTTCAAAAAGGAGTTGGATCACTTCAGAAAAGTTAGTTAACAGGCCTCAGGTCACCCTAGGATAGAGAGTCAAGGATTTACGGGACACCTTGAACAGTCTGTTGCAAGGGAGACCAGGCGGGACACAGTACCTGAAATGGTGAGAAAGCTTCAGCGGGGGCAGTTGTTCCTGGCAGCGGGTGCAAGTCGGTGCATCGTCCAGGGGAAGAGAAGATCTCGACGTGGAGGAAAGCTGGAGGTCGTTGCACTGCCAGGGAAGAAACTAGCTGCGGAGTTTCCCGGTTAAAAGGTACTACCCTTTTATTCGCGGTAGTGGTGAAGCGTGGCTATCCGGCCGCCGGGGTGCTTGGCACAGGCGATTCGACCACGAGAAAATCCAGGAAGGCGAAAAGAGGGCGAACTGGTTAACCCCACCAGTTCAAAGGAAGAAGACTCTCCAGGAAGAAGATCTTCTCTGTCGTTGGGAAGTGGTGAGTCGGTACAGCAGGGCTCCACCGGTGGTGTCGTCGTTGCAGGTCAGCTCAGCTTCTCCCTCTTCGGATTCTTTAGGTCCTGTGGCGACTTCTGAAGTTCCAGTCCTCAAAGCCCTGCTTTTATGCAGAAAACCCCCATTCATCAGTCCTAGCTGTCCCTCAAACATGCTAAGTGGTGAGCCGGGCGGCGCACCACTGGGCCAATCACACAAGAGTGCGATTTGAGTTGCTGAGGCAACTCAGTCCAGGGTGGCTTTTCCCCCCCCCTCCCACACATCCTGTAGACCCAGACAGAGTGGCACCACTTTTGGAGGCTTTGGTGCAGAAGCCCGCCAAAAGTGGAACAAAGGGCTGGACTTGGGTTGGAGTTATAGAGGCGAACACAAAAGCCATTTTAAAACCGAGTCCTGGCAAAAAGACCCAACCGGGGAATAAATATTAAATAAATAACCCGGCGGTATCTTTAACATTGCACCAGAAAAAGTGGTGCGTTTAAAATGAATGGGAAAATCCCATAGGAAATATTCCGGTGGAATATTTTGCGTGGTAACCACTGCCACCAGCCAGAAACTCCACGAGGGGGGACTGCACAGTGCCCCCTCGAAAAACAGACCCAGGGGCAATCTAATTACCCCTATTAGTACTTCCACAATATGATGGTTTGTACTGGTTCTGTTCACAATTTAAGACTAGTAAAGTCAATGGTGACTTGACATGCCCTGGGAGACAGTAGTCAGTCCCAGGGTATGGCGTCCTATGACACCCCTGTGTTACTGCACTGAGGGTGCTGTGTAACACACTTAACAAAACACATGAAACCCCATGGAGTAAAAGACCCCATAGCCCATAAAACACAGTTCCAAGTCAAAGAACATTCTCAAATCATGCCTAATCATGCCTAAGAGTGGGAGAAAAAGAGTCTCACTCTTAGCAGGAGAAAAAAAATAAACCCCAAAAATCCAGCAAAGCTGCTGGGGGACTCACTAGGTTTGGGAAATTAGCATTTACAGAGAATTCTCCCTAACAAAGAGCAGGTTGGGGGACAGGGCCTTTGCCATCACAAATCCTTAGGACTTTAAATGAGTGGAAACAAGCAGCCATTATTAAAAACTTCCTTGACACTGCCGACACAGCAAGAAGAGTGGTAGCTGAGGGAACACTCATTAAAGCCCACACGTGACTTAAGAACTCGGCCTTTGAACCAGAAACACACTCATCAATATACCTATAGAAGACATTGTCCTATTTGGGAAGGCAGTCGGTCACACGCTGGAAACGGCTAAAAAAGAACATGAGAACCTCAAGACTTAAGGTCGAATTGCCAACAATCCTTTTATGCAAAGAGGGACTGGTGGTAACTGGTGCACTTTTCATGCACAAGAATACACAAGATCAACCCAGTACAGCTATTCTCCAGGTGCGTGCACCAGCACATAGTATCCTAATTAGGGGCAGATGCCAACCTCCCAATCCTCCTTTCACAGGCCATTCAGGGGAGGGCGTAGTATGGGTATAAGCCAGTTGTGAGGGTTCAGAAATGTGAGGCCATGTTGTGAAGTTTTCTCAACAAATGCCATTTTATTATAATATAAGGTTGGATGAACACCTCCCTATCTCTGCCCTGATAAGGATTTTCCTGCCTAAAATAAACTAAAGAAAACACTCTAACAAAGGATATCTGTCCCTCGCACTTAAACATATAACAAATAAACAAGAAAATGCATGGCAGTTCAAAACAATAATGTTTGAGTTTGCCAGCCTCTTTTCACAACCTGGGCAAACTTCCCTTCCCCAAAGTTCCAATACAGTCTGATGTAACTTCAACTTGATAACGGAAACTTCCAACACATAGGCTATAAGATTCTTCTTCTTCTTGGAACAGGTTCTTAGTTCCTCAATAGCAACAATGTTTTTATTGGTCAGGATGATTTGCCATTTTAACAACTTGTGGAAATATAACTTCTCTACAACAGCCTTGCTTGGCTCTTCCTCCAGTACTAATGACAACATAAAATGTATGTCAGGACCACCTTGTAGCACTTCTCCAACTTCCACCTGGTCTGCTTCTTTACCAGGACTACAACTTTCAAAGGTTTGCCATTCGGGTATGCTCCCCTGCCCGAGCAGCGTTTCACAAGTGTTTTTATGGTGGATGTCAACTGACAAGAGGTTGCAACAGCTTCACAGCGTTCAACAAATGGCTGCTTCAAAACTTTCAACAACTTTTCAGGGAACACCAGATTCACACTGATGATCTTTAATACTTTCCTGCAAATTATACTCCACTCCTTCTGGATATCTGTTCCCAGAAAGGCAGCCTTTTTGCCACTATTGTTTCCCCACTTCACAAGCACCCAAAAAATGACTGGGATAGGTTTTCTTCCTCCCTTCCCCCAGGTTGTGACAATGTGTGGGAGTCCAAACTTGTACCATTGTTGTATATAATATGGGCAACCAGTCTTTGAGTTCATAAACCTTAAATTAGCCCTCTTCTCCTGTTGGTAATATTCGATAGACTGTGTTTGCCTTATTTCCAGTTACTCTTGGCTTGGGCAATGTGGATTAACTCTTAATAAAGTTGCCCCCACCGTTGGTTGGGTTTTCTACATACTCCCACCTTCAAAGTTAGTCATTTTGCTTGGACCCATTACAGTTTTGCTGCTATTCCCCAATTTGGTATTTAGAAGTAACTTGGTTACCACTTTCACACTTATGCGAGTGCTGCTTCTGCTGTCTTACAATTTTCAAAACAAACTCACTTGCACGCCTGCTTCCATCCCGCGAACGGGGACGTAGTGCTCCGGGGTCGCTGACAACCTGTGAACTTGCTGGTTTTCATACACGCCTGTGTTCACCTCCTGTCTCAATACTTCTGCTGCCTTGGCTCATCAGAACTTGGCAAACCTCTTCGGTAAGTCTGCCTTTTGTCCATGTCACTTCCAAGTGGAGCTCCTCTGGCTCCTGAGGCTCACAGGTTCATGCCAGCCACCGGAGATGGCCTCGAGGCTCACAGGTGCATGCCAGCAACCGGAGAGCCACGGCCTCTTGCATGCTTTCCGCTGCGTGGCCTCTACAGAACGGATCACAAAGGGGAAAGCCTTCCTTCTGCATGCTTCCCACTGCGCGACCTCTGCACCACAGCTGTCTGGGGATACAGACCCTCCAAGGACCGGCAGCTGATATCTGCCCTACAGTGGTCCCAGCGTCTTATCTCTCTTCCAGCCTCTATCTGGGCTGCCAACACAAACTATGTGCCTTCTGCTTCTGACTTCCTTCCAAAGCCAACTCTATGGGCTGCATCTGAGGGGGCTTTTTAAGCCTCTCTGCCTCCCTCACGTGTGGGACATCTACATTAATAAACTGACCACTCCTACAACATTGCACCTCTTCAGCTCCCTTCCTCTTCCCAGTACTTGGGGAATTCTGGGACTTTAATGCCCTAATAGAAAAATGTGTTCTTTTTTTATTTCTGTTCTACTTTCAAACCGCAATTTGTTCCTTATAACATTCCTTGAAAGAGCGCTATAAGAATTAGTCATTTTTTGGTTTGAGAAGGGAAAGGCAATTCTCCAGCATTGGATCTTTCATGGATTCACATGCTTTGAATATTCCCCGTCGTCAGGCTGGGAATCCCCGGTACATTATATAGACCCTTTCCCGTAGGAAAACTTTTTCGACGCTTATGTGTCCTATCCACCTCGTTTTGTATCATGCGTGCCCGTACCGTCAGGACGTCATGATATAAATACAGGCCCCGCCCCCGCGCTCCCTCAGATTTCAACCGTCTTTCAAAGCAGTGGGATCCTCGTGGTTACTACTAGTGAAAACTAGGTTGTTTTTTATTTTTTGTCTGTTTCGTGTAAGCGAAGTTCAAATTCTGGAGAATTATGTCTGGAAAGGCGTTATTTCGCCCATGTGCAACCTGTGGCCTCAAAAAGGTTTATGAAGGAGACGGCCACATGGACTGTATCTACTGTCTCCACCCGCACCACACGGCGGAGACATGTGAGATATGCCAGGGTTTCTCCCAAAAAACCCTTAAGGACCGTAAAAGAAGGCTGGTCGACTGGCTTAATGACGGAGCGGGTGCCTACCCGGCTTCGGAAGTTGGCTCCACGGCCTCCAGGAGCAAGTCGGAGCCTCCATCGAAGAAGGTGCGGCCAGCAGAAATTCGCGCTGAGGACAAGCATAAGGGGAAACATGCTGGATCCTCCTCGTCACATAAAAAGCCCTCCTCCTCCTCATCATCTAAGACGGAGAGGCTAGCGCTGTCTAAATCCTCCTCAGGGGACCGTCCCAGGTCTTCCGTGAGTCGAGAAGCTTCAGCCGGGAAGTCGGCATCGAAATCGACGACGAAGTCTAAGGGCTCGACGACGACGACTTCCTCGTCGACCTCGGTGTCATTGACGATGCCTATTACCGTTCAAGCAGCAGCGGTTGGGATTCCTTCGTCGACGGAGACTCAGTCTATGGCTTGGCTGCCTGAGGTCTATGACCCGATCCCCCCTGAGGTCTTACTGCAGCCAGACACGGCCTGCTCGGCGGAAGGGGAAGGTGACATGGTTCTGCAGCCATCGGATTTAGGCTTACGGCCTTCCACGTCGACGACGACGGCGAGTGCGAGCGGGGGTATGGTACCTATATCATCCACGTTACTGAACCCCCAGACAGTTTTGTCTCTGGATGTGCTTAATACTCTTCAGAAGCTACTACAGCGGCTGGATACCCAGTTCCCTCAACCTGGGACGTCATCGTCACTTTTGTCTGTACCTTCCGTCGACGAGCAAACTTGTACGGCTCGCTCGTCGACGAATCACCCATCGGCTCCCCAGGCGGTGAAAGATCGTCCTCGAGCTCAGGAGGAGGGTGAGTTGTCGGAGTCCGACTCTATACGTGATGACTCGGGGTCAGACATCTCCCTGTCACCGTCGAGGGACCCGACATGGAATTCGGATGTAGAATTGGAGTCTACGAGGAGCCAGACACAGCCATCTCCCCCTGATGATGTGGGAGCCTTCCATGCAATGATGGGGAAAGCGTGTTCCGAATTCGGCTTGATTCCTGAGGAGCAGAGGAAAGACTGTTTCCTTTTTGACCATATGGGTCAAAGGAGAAAATCGGTATTTGCCATCCCAATCCTTGACCACGTGTGGCAAGAAGGTCTCAAGACGATGCGCCATCCGTTCTCGGAACCAGCCATAAAGGGACGGATCGAGAAAAAGTTTAAAGCTCCGGAGTCCACTCCAAAATGTCTAACATCACAGCCTCTGTCTGACTCGGTGGTGTCGGCGGCAGCGGCTAGGAAGGCCAGGGTCCAGCAAAAATGTTCAACGCCACCGGAAAGCGAGGCTAGGAGGCAGGACGCATTTGGAAAGAAGGTGCTCTCGGTCGGAGCGACGACAGTAAGAGCAGCCAATTCCTTAGCGATCGTGTCACGATATGATAGGGAAATGTGGCACAAATTAGCCCCTATCCTAGAACACCTGCCAGATGAACACCGGAAAGCAGCTATGTTACTGGTGCGGGACGGCGAAGAGGCCTCGAACCACGCTATTAATATCGCAGTTGACCTAGCAGAGTCTGGTTTCAAACAAATCAACCATGGAGTAGTGCTTCGTCGACAAGCGTGGCTCAAATGTACTACTTTCCGTCCTGAAGTACAGTACAAAGTCCTGGACATGCCATGCGAAGGGGAGCACCTGTTTGGCGAAAAGGTTGATGAAGCGCTGAAAGGGATGAAAGAAGACACGGATACTGCTAGGTCCCTCGGCGCCCTTCAAACGGGTAGAAATTTTCGCTCTTTTCGCCCCTTCAGAGGTGCTTCTGGAAACTCCCGCTTTGGAGCCTCGAGGGACCGTGGATTTAACAGGCCCTCGTACTCTTCACAAGGGTTCAGACGAGCGTCCCAGTCGGCACGTGGAAGCAGGGACTATCAAGCCTCCAGGCGGCGAGGCTCAGGTCCGTCGTCAACGAAGAACAAGCAAACCAGCAACCAATGACGGCCTTTGGAACGTCCTGGGGGGTCGAGTCTCTCATCACTTCGACCGATGGAAATGCATCACCAAAGATCGATGGGTCCTAGACACGATTCGCATGGGTCATGCGCTGCAATTCAAAGACAAGCCTCCGCGTCTTCCTCCTTTATTCTCGACACAGCCCCACCTCCAAATCCTACGACAAGAGGCGGCGCTTATGTTGCGAAAAGGGGCGGTAGAGAGAGTTCCTGTGGCACAGGAAGGACAAGGAGTTTATTCCAGGTTCTTTGTTGTCAAAAAGCCAAACGGCAAATGGAGGCCCATTCTCGACCTGAGGGTACTCAACAAGTGGCTAAAGAGCCAAAAATTCAAAATGCTAAAACTCCAAGAGGTTATCAGATCGGTGCAACCCATGGACTATCTATCATCACTAGACCTTCAGGATGCTTATTTTCACATCCCAATACGCCCACGACACAGGAAATATTTAAGATTCGTCGTCGGGAGAAAGCATTTTCAGTTCAAGGTCCTCCCGTTCGGGCTCAAGTCCTCCCCCAGGACGTTCACCAAGTGCTTGGCCCCTATAGCGGCCCATTTAAGGAAGGATGGTCATCATGTCTATCCATATCTAGACGACTGGCTAGTCAGAGGGTCATCCAAAGAACAAACACGAGACAGTCTACGAGCCACAATGTCCATCTTACAGGAACTGGGCTTCGCAATAAACTTCAACAAGTCCTCAGTAGAGCCTTCGAGGACCTTGGTCTTTCTAGGAGCGGAGTTTCATACACACACAAGCCTGGTGAAACCATCCAGCGAAAGAATTCAGAAACTTCAAAACAAGGCGTCGGAATGGAGAGGCGGTACCAAAGTCTCTGTGCGCAAGTACATGTCCCTGCTAGGGACCATGTCGTCCTGCATTCCGTTAATAAACAACTGCCGTCTGTTTATGAGGCCTTGCCAGGAATTTCTAGCGGACCGTTGGGCGCAGAGCAGAGGTCGCTGGTCCGACAGACTGGTCGTCGACGAACAACTAGTTCAAGCACTCGGCTGGTGGAAAGTGTCTACT
Organism: Ambystoma mexicanum; assembly: GCF_040938575.1. NCBI lineage: Eukaryota > Metazoa > Chordata > Amphibia > Caudata > Ambystomatidae > Ambystoma > Ambystoma mexicanum. The sequence continues at coordinate 424,766,367 of NC_090940.1, read as the reverse complement.
CATCTAACGAAAGGGATGCCTCTACTGGAACCAGAGTTCCAAAAGACTGTGGTGACGGATGCATCGCTGAGCGGATGGGGAGCTCATCTGGATATGTTACAGGTACAAGGCCAGTGGTCTTTGCAGGAGTCCTCCCTGCATATCAACCTGCTAGAACTGAGAGCAGTGCGATGGGCTCTGAAGTCTTTTCTTCCGCAACTGAGGGACTCGGTGGTGCGTGTCATGACGGACAACACCACTACGATGTTCTACTTGAGGAAACAAGGAGGGACACGTTCCAGGTCCCTATCGACGGAGGCACAGAAAATCTGGCATTGGGCCCTGCAACACAACATGCAAATCTTAGCGTTTCACCTACCAGGAGTGAAAAACGTGGAAGCCGATGCCCTCAGCAGAGAAATGAACGAAGTTCACGAATGGGTGCTGAACGACCAACAACTTCAACAAGTATTCAAGGAATGGGGACACCCTTCCATAGACCTGTTTGCAACGAAGAACAACAAGAAATGCCATCAGTACGCAAGCAGATGGCCTCAGCAGGGCTCACTGGGGGATGCGTTCTCATTCCCATGGACGAACAAATTCCTGTACGCATTCCCTCCTTTTCCCCTTGTCCGGAGGACGTTGCAATGGATCCTCAGGTATCCATGTCGGGTAATTCTGGTGGCCCCATACTGGGCCAGACAGGTGTGGTTTTCAGACCTACTACACTTAGCGGCGGCGGAACCGATGAGATTCCAGAAGACCCCCGACCTTCTGTCTCGACAGGAGGGTGTCGTTTGGCATCACGACCCGGACAGCCTCAAGTTGACGGCCTGGCTCCTGACTTCGCCGAATTTGGTCGGCTAACGATTCCGGAGGACTGTCGACGTATCCTGCAAGCGGCAAGAGCACCTTCCACAAACGCCTCATACGCGTACAAATGGAAAAGGTTCTGTCAATGGTGTAAGGATCAACCAGGTTTGGCCCCGCAATCGATTAGGCCGGAACAGCTCCTTCCATACTTGCTGTTATTAGCTCAAAAGGGCCTGTCGGTGTCGTCAATAAAAGTACACCTAGCAGCCATTTCCAGGTTTACTCGTCGACGGCACTCGGCACCATTGTTCAGCGACCGCCTGATTAAGCACTTCCTTAAAGGCCTCTTTCGGAGTTTCCCTCCAGAGAAGAAATTTCCACCGGAGTGGAGCCTCAATCTGGTCTTAACGTCTCTTATGAAACCTCCGTTTGAGCCAATGTCATCATCGTCTCTAAAGTTTCTGTCGTGGAAATTGGCCTTCCTGGTGGCCATCACTTCAGCCCGACGTATTTCAGAAGTTCAGGCTCTAATGGTGGACCCACCATACTTACGATTTTTCAAGACCAAGGTAGTCCTAGCCACTAACCCACAGTTCATACCAAAAGCTCCTTCGGTGTTTCATAAACACTCTTCTATCGTGTTGCCTACGTTTTTTCCGGAGCCATGCTCGGGAGCGGAGCGCATGCTACACACATTGGATGTAAAAAGGGCTCTCAAGTTTTATCTTCATCGTACGCAACCGTTCAGAGAAACGAGACAGCTGTTTGTGGCCTATGGGTTGGGTGCTAGAGGAAAAGCCATTTCAAAGCAAGGACTATCAAGATGGGTGTCATCTACCATTTCGTACTGCCATTCCAGGGCAGGGAAGCCTCTTCTACGACGGCCAAGAGCTCATTCAACTAGAGCAGCGGCATCGTCGACGGCACTGTGGGCCGGAGTCCCTCTAGGGGACATCTGCATGGCGGCTACCTGGGCGGCTACACACACCTTTACCCGCCATTACTGCCTGTCGCAGCAACATGCCGAAGACACCCGGATGGGACAGGCAGTGCTTGGACACCTATTCCAATAAGGTAAGCCCCGGCTGCGGGGTTGCATCCTGTGGAATTTATGACTGTATGTGGTTCGTTTTCCTATGTTAACTATTACTGATGTATACATGATCATAGGGAACGGCCTTTGTGAAAAAGAAAAAAAAAAAAAAAAGTATATGGGTTTGCATGCACGCCTCCTCTTGGGGGTGGTACTGCTATGTAATTGTCAGGTTTCGTGGGATTTGGTTGAATGTGGTAGAATGAGGATATGATTAACATAAAGTATGGTTTGGGCCTTAACTTTCTGTGCAGAGTGTGGAGAGCTTCCCAAGTCAAAATGGAGACTTCCAAAAGGATCAGTGATTGGTCAGAAGTAACAGAAAGGCATTGTTGGAACATTCTAAACCGCCTTTCATTGTCAGAAGCCCAGCTGGAAGGTCCTATGTTTGAAGCTCTTAAGATTTAGAAAACTTTAGTTAGGCCCTTGTGCCTAAAATTAGTTATTTTGGTTCTGGAAAGTGTTGGAGATTTAAGAAGAAACTTAGAAAACGTTCCGGTGAAAGAAAGAAGCAAGCTAAGTGAATTCATTATCTTTTATGGATCTTTGTGATTTTCAAGCAGGAGTTAAATATTAATTCCATTAATTAACTTGTTCCTGTTTTTATTAGTTTTTGTTAAAATAGTAGTTCATTTCGTTCTTTCATGAATCTATTTTTGAACTTCTAGAACTGTATTTAAATTTACTGAACTGCGTCACATTTTTTGCAATTGGCTAGTTGGAGTGTGGAGGTCTGTTTATCATTTTAGCGTCGTGTGTTTTTTCGGCCGTATAAAATATTGAGTATTGTACCCTTTTTCGGTAACAGTGCTTTTATTAGCGTCGGACTAGCGTTAGAAATCTTACACTGTCTGCGCAAGTGACAGTGTGGTAGCCATGCGACTCTGAAGCGTTATGTTTAATTTACTAACATTCTAACCTGGCGCGTGATCATCACTGGGCTGCCTCTTCAAGGATTAGTGTCCGGAACTGAGGACTTTCTCCTTCCTGTTTGAACACTTCATATTAGAAGAGTGGAATACTATTCATTTACGCATGCGCCCATGCCAGTTTCATTTTTGAACTTTTTTCCTTGTTTTTGTGCGCTTCCATTTTAGAAGGAGTAAACAATATCTTCACGCATGTGCATATTCTGGTTAAAAGAACGCTTCTTTTATGAGCAATCATCTTTGCCAGCAAAAGATCCAATTAATGAACACTTTTATATATTCAGGAAACAAACCATTTTAACTTGAATAGCCAGAGTGTCATTTTTGGAATTGGTATTGAAGCAGCTAGAAATCATCAATACAAACTACATGTATAATATTTCCAGTGGGTTGTTTGGGTAAATGACATTGGAACTGCTTGAAGATTAACTCATTAAACTGAGAGAGATTAGCAGCTTTTTCACAACCGAATTGAAGAAATTAGTAAGAGCATCTGAGACTCTATTTTTCTGTTTTCTTCATTTGAATTCACACGTCCTCTAAGTTATTTCACAGAGGATAATCAGGTATGGTGGCGTGTTTATTTACTTAATATTATAACGAGAAGTCAGAGCCAAGGAATTCAAAGGTTAGTGACTAAAGTGAATTTGTTGTTATTTTCACCAACAGGTTGACAGATAAAGAAGCTGAGCAAAACCTGAAGTTTATTATTTTGTCCCATTTTCCCCCTTTCCCTTGGGGGTGCTCTCAACTGAACTGTTTGATACCAGTTAAGAGGTTAGCATCCAAAGGGGACTGCGGGGGTTCAGCAGCTTCCGGGGACAACATCAGATTTGAGAAAGCCTGACAGTATGAAAGGCCAGAAAAAATAGTCCTCCTAAGCTGTCATGAACCCCGAGTTCTCAATGGAAGCGTTAAGTGTTTTAGTGAGGGAATTACAGGAAGAATTAAAGGTGGCATATCAAGAGAATAAAAAATTAGGACAAAGAGTAGATGAGTTAAGTGAAAAGATGGCACAGACGCAGGGAATTGGGAGAGAAGAATTTCCCCCGGAATTGGTAAGGGTTGGTGAGGAGAGAGGTGTGGGTAGAGGTGATGGGGCAGAGGGAGGTTTTAGGGCATTAGTTATGCCAGTACCTTTGGCAGCTCCCGAGCGTTACTACGGAGATTCAAGTAAATTTCAGACATTTGTAACCCAATGTGAGTTGCACTTTCTTAGTAGGCCCGAACTATTTCCTTCTGATGCTTCCAAAGTTACTTTTATGATGTCTTATTTATCTGGAGAGGCTTCTACTTGGGCAGGTTTATTGGTCAGGCAGAAGAGTTTATCTTTAAAAAATGTTTCTCTTTTTATGGAAGAATTTAAGAAAATGTTTGATAAAAGACAACTGTCCTTAGAAATTGATGGTGAATTATTAGATTTGCGTCAAGGAAACAGAGACTTGGTTACATATATCACACAGTTTAGGTCTTTGGTTTTAGAATCCCAGTGGCCAGCAGAGAAGAGGTCTTCTCTTTTTTATAGAGGCCTCAAGGAGGAGTTGAAGGATGCCTTGTCCAGTGTAGTCCAACGCCCTTCTTCTTGTGAGGAATTGATTGATTTAGTAGTTCAGTTGGACTATCGTATAAGTGAAAGGAAAGCAGAAAGGCGTCGTTGTACTCAGGGGGAGGTGAGGTCAGTCATTAGAGGAGAGCGTTCAAAGCTTGAGGTGGGTAGTAAAGAAGTAAAACCAAGGGTGAATGATCAACAAATTAGAATAAAAGGTCCTTTATCAAAAGAGGAAAAAACTAGGAGGCGTGAGAATAATTTGTGTTTATATTGTGGTAGGGGCGGTCATTTTTTAGGAAATTGTCCCTTTACACCCAAAAAATTTTCATCAGCCGGAGGAAAAGCACAGCAGGTTGCAAATACAGTTCAGTCAGCGGTTCCACATATAACTGTAAATGTATCCTTGTATTTGAAGGAGGAAAAGAAAGGGTATGGACCGGTAGTGATTGATTCAGGAGCCACCGGGAACTTTATGGATTGGGGAGTAGCTAAGGCATTGGGAATACCACTAGTGAGGAAGGAAGTTGTGGAACAAGTTCGGGCTGTAGATGGAACTTCTCTTTCATCAGGTCCTATAACTCATGAAACTGGTGTCTTGGTTATGGAATTACTTGGAGGTCATAGAGAAGAAATCTCATTTGATTTAATTGATACACCAATTTTGAAAATAATTTTAGGCATGCCATGGCTAACCTTGCATAATCCTCACATTGATTGGAGTAGACGAGTGGTAGAATTACAGTCTAGTTTCTGTTTAGAAAATTGCCTTTTGAAAGGTAATCCTGGGAGGGAAGAAACACAAGGTTTAGTTTCCTCTTTTCTGACTGATGCAGGTATTACAGGACATAATATAGGAGCGGTGTTAGGACATCTTCCGGAGTGTTATCAAGGGTACAAGGAGGTGTTTGATGAAAAGGAGGCAGGAGAATTACCTCCACATAGGAGTTTTGACTGTAAAATTGATTTGGAGCCCGGGGCGGTTTTACCAAGTAGTCGAGTGTATGCATTAACTGAAAAGGAGAATGATTATCTTAAAGAGTACCTTGCAGAAAATTTGGCTAAAGGTTTTATTCGTCATTCTCAATCTCCAGCCGCATCTCCATTATTTTTTGTACCAAAGCCAGATGGGTCTCTCAGAACATGCATTGATTATAGAGCTGTGAATAGAATTACAATCAAAAACAAGTATCCTCTCCCTCTAATTTCGGAAATCTTGAATCAGGTCCAGGGAGCCACAATTTTTTCCAAACTAGATTTACGTGGTGCCTATCATCTGGTGAGAGTCCAGGAGGGTGATGAGTGGAAGACGGCATTCAAAACCCGATTTGGGCTTTATGAGTACTTGGTGATGCCTTTTGGTTTATGCAATGCTCCAGCTGCCTTTCAATTCTTTATGGATGAAATTTTAAGAGATTTTTTAGATATATTCGTAGTAGTATACATTGATGATATTTTGATTTATTCTCAGGATTTAGAGTCGCATAAAATTCATGTGGGAAAGGTTCTACAAAGACTCAAAGAGAATCATTTGTTTGCTAAATTAGAAAAATCTCAGTTTCATACTAATTCAGTGGAATTTTTAGGATACATTGTTTCTCCCAAGGGATTGGAGATGAATCCGAACAAAGTTCAAGCCATCACGGATTGGCCAACACCAACGAAAGTAAAAGAAATTCAAAGCTTTTTAGGTTTTGCAAATTTTTATAGAAGATTTATTGAAGGATTTTCTCGATTGATTACTCCCATAACAAAACTTTTAAAGAAAGGTGCCAAATTTGTGTGGTCGACGGAGGCAGAGGAGGCATTTCAAGAATTAAAGAAAAGGTTCAGTTCGGCCCCTATTTTAATTCATCCAGATCCATCTCAGCCTTTTTATGTAGAAGCGGATGCATCGAATCTTGCCATGGGGGCTGTTCTTTCTCAGAGACATCGAGAGACCGGACAACTTCATCCAGTGGCTTACTATTCTAAAAAATTCTCTATGGCAGAACAAAATTATACGATCTCAGATCGAGAATTATTGGCAATCAAGTTTGCTTTTGAAGAGTGGAGGCATTTTTTAAAAGGAGCAAGACATACAGTGACTGTGTTAACAGACCATAGAAATTTGCTTTTTCTGAAATCAGCCAAGACTCTCACACCAAGGCAGTTAAGATGGTCATTGTTCTTTGCTGATTACGATTTTGTAGTGACATTTAAGCCAGGTAGGCTTAATGGAAAGGCTGATGCTTTATCACGTCAATTTCCTGGAAGTGAGATGGAATCAGAAAAGGAGATGATATCCATTATCGATCCATGCTGTTTTATTTCTGCCGGAATACAGAAAATTGAGGATGTTGAGGAAGAAGTTCGAAAGTCCATGTCAATTGCACAAATGGAGGAATGGGTCCGAAAGGATCCGGTTCGAAAAATTGAGAAAGGATTGCCGTTCTTTGAAAATAAACTTTACTTACCTATTTTGGCATTGAGAGAGAGAGTAATAAGAGACTGTCATGAATCTATGCTGTCCGGACACCCAGGTTTTAGAAAGACGCTAGAATTGGTCAGGAGGAGCTTCTGGTGGGAAAAAATGCGTCAGGACATCTTAAATTTTGTAAAAACTTGTGCTATTTGCGCTCAAATGAAGAGTCAAACCGGAAAACCAGTCGGGTTGTTGGAGCCGTTGCCTATTCCACCTCGTCCTTGGCATACAATTTCCCTGGACTTCATTACAGATCTTCCTTGTGACAAGGGTTGTACATCTATTCTAGTTGTGGTGGACCTCTTGTCAAAAGAGGCTCACTTTGTTCCAATGGAGGGAGAGGTTACTGCAGACAATTTGGCCAAAGTCTTTTTGCGAGAAATAGTTAGACTGCATGGTCTGCCTAATCAAATTATCTCAGATAGAGGTCCTCAATTTATTTCTAGATTTTGGAGGGTTTTTTGTAAGGATTTGGGTGTGGAAGTCAGTTTATCATCAGGTTATCATCCCGAGACCAATGGACAAGTAGAAAGAGTAAATCAAGAACTGGAGAAGTATTTGAGGTGTTATCTACAGGCAGGGGAAGAATGGGTGGATTTGATTTGGCTTGCCGAATTTGCTTATAATAATTGTGCTAAAGATTCAACTAACATGTCTCCATTTTATCTTGGAAGAGGTTTTCACCCACGGTTTTTAAGTTTTGAAATTACTGAAGAGTCAGAAAATCCTGGAGTTGAGGTTCGATTAAAAACTATGAGAAAAAATTTGGAAAGAGCAAAAAGGGTACTTTTCGATAGTAAACAGAAGTACAAAAGATTTGCAGATCAAAAAAGGAGGTTGGGTCCTAAATATAAGGTTGGTGACTTGGTTTGGCTTTCGACGAGACATTTGAGAATTAAGGGCAAAAACAAATTTACTCCACGTTTTGTAGGTCCATTTAAAGTAGAAAAGATAATCAATCCAGTGTCTGTACGGTTAAAACTACCTACTTCCTTGAAAATACATCCAACTTTTCACATTAGTCTATTAAAACCTGTGATTCCGGGGACTAGAGTTGTACATCCACCTTCACCAGTTCAGTTAGAGAATTCATCCGAAGAGTTTGTGGTGAAAAGAATTGTAGATTCCAGGAGGTTAAGAGGGAAACTACAATATTTAATAGACTGGGAAGGTTTCGGACCTGAGGAACGTACATGGGAAGACGAGGTGAATGTGCATGCACCACAATTAGTCTCAAAATTTCATAGAAAGTATCCTTCTAAAATTGGCCCTGGGACAGGGCATTAAGGGGGGGGTACTGTCAGGTTTCGTGGGATTTGGTTGAATGTGGTAGAATGAGGATATGATTAACATAAAGTATGGTTTGGGCCTTAACTTTCTGTGCAGAGTGTGGAGAGCTTCCCAAGTCAAAATGGAGACTTCCAAAAGGATCAGTGATTGGTCAGAAGTAACAGAAAGGCATTGTTGGAACATTCTAAACCGCCTTTCATTGTCAGAAGCCCAGCTGGAAGGTCCTATGTTTGAAGCTCTTAAGATTTAGAAAACTTTAGTTAGGCCCTTGTGCCTAAAATTAGTTATTTTGGTTCTGGAAAGTGTTGGAGATTTAAGAAGAAACTTAGAAAACGTTCCGGTGAAAGAAAGAAGCAAGCTAAGTGAATTCATTATCTTTTATGGATCTTTGTGATTTTCAAGCAGGAGTTAAATATTAATTCCATTAATTAACTTGTTCCTGTTTTTATTAGTTTTTGTTAAAATAGTAGTTCATTTCGTTCTTTCATGAATCTATTTTTGAACTTCTAGAACTGTATTTAAATTTACTGAACTGCGTCACATTTTTTGCAATTGGCTAGTTGGAGTGTGGAGGTCTGTTTATCATTTTAGCGTCGTGTGTTTTTTCGGCCGTATAAAATATTGAGTATTGTACCCTTTTTCGGTAACAGTGCTTTTATTAGCGTCGGACTAGCGTTAGAAATCTTACACTGTCTGCGCAAGTGACAGTGTGGTAGCCATGCGACTCTGAAGCGTTATGTTTAATTTACTAACATTCTAACCTGGCGCGTGATCATCACTGGGCTGCCTCTTCAAGGATTAGTGTCCGGAACTGAGGACTTTCTCCTTCCTGTTTGAACACTTCATATTAGAAGAGTGGAATACTATTCATTTACGCATGCGCCCATGCCAGTTTCATTTTTGAACTCTTTTCCTTGTTTTTGTGCGCTTCCATTTTAGAAGGAGTAAACAATATCTTCACGCATGTGCATATTCTGGTTAAAAGAACGCTTCTTTTATGAGCAATCATCTTTGCCAGCAAAAGATCCAATTAATGAACACTTTTATATATTCAGGAAACAAACCATTTTAACTTGAATAGCCAGAGTGTCATTTTTGGAATTGGTATTGAAGCAGCTAGAAATCATCAATACAAACTACATGTATAATATTTCCAGTGGGTTGTTTGGGTAAATGACATTGGAACTGCTTGAAGATTAACTCATTAAACTGAGAGAGATTAGCAGCTTTTTCACAACCGAATTGAAGAAATTAGTAAGAGCATCTGAGACTCTATTTTTCTGTTTTCTTCATTTGAATTCACACGTCCTCTAAGTTATTTCACAGAGGATAATCAGGTATGGTGGCGTGTTTATTTACTTAATATTATAACGAGAAGTCAGAGCCAAGGAATTCAAAGGTTAGTGACTAAAGTGAATTTGTTGTTATTTTCACCAACAGGTTGACAGATAAAGAAGCTGAGCAAAACCTGAAGTTTATTATTTTGTCCCATTTTCCCCCTTTCCCTTGGGGGTGCTCTCAACTGAACTGTTTGATACCAGTTAAGAGGTTAGCATCCAAAGGGGACTGCGGGGGTTCAGCAGCTTCCGGGGACAACATCAGATTTGAGAAAGCCTGACAGTAATCTATTCAAAGCATGTGAATCCATGAAAGATCCAATGCTGGAGAAGGGAATAGTTTCTTACCTGTAACTCCATTTCTCCAGCATTGGTATCTTTCATGGATTCACATGCGCCCACCTGCCTCCCCTGAACATGCAAACCGGTTTCCCCACTACTTTGGGGGCCGAAATCTGAGGGAGCGCGGGGGCGGGGCCTGTATTTATATCATGACGTCCTGACGGTACGGGCACGCATGATACAAAACGAGGTGGATAGGACACATAAGCGTCGAAAAAGTTTTCCTACGGGAAAGGGTCTATATAATGTACCGGGGATTCCCAGCCTGACGACGGGGAATATTCAAAGCATGTGAATCCATGAAAGATACCAATGCTGGAGAAATGGAGTTACAGGTAAGAAACTATTCCCTTCTTGTACGCTGGTGTTATTTCTACATGTCCTTTGACTGCACTGGTGGATATTAGGGAGGTTTTCAGTTTTATAGATCTCCCGAGTTTTAGAAGAGTTTTGATTTCTCCCAAGGCCTATAAGTGTATGACTAATTTCACCCTTTTTTACATGTATCTTTTGTGGAGCAGCAGGATGGTTATTACAATACAACAAGCCATTACATACTGTGGCATTGTGTAGCCATCCTCTCTAGAGGAAGACAATTACTGCTTCACATACCACTTACTCCCCTGGGCTTTTACTCCTCCTAGGTGATCCTCTCGCAGAACACCACCCCCAAGATCAGTATCAGAAAACTTCTGCCTTTCCCTGCCCACCTGGGAGGAGACTTTAGGCAGGGAATTAGTGAGGAGTCTGTAAGATTCATCACACAGAGCACTAAGAGTTCAGTTTGCCCCTCTAAGCAATGACTCACAAATACAGGTTCCCTCCCATGTCTCCCCAGTAGGGGGGGTCACAGTTTTCTATTCACCCACACATGGGAGGGGGTGACATCTGACAAGTGGGTGCTAATAACTGTCTGAGACAGATATTGGATAGAGTCCTTCGAAAGACTGTGCAATCATCCTCCAAGACACAGGGACATGTCTCTAGAACACCAACAGATCATCCAGGCAGAAACAGTCTCTACTACAAAAAGGAGCCATAGAACTCATCCCCATCAGAGGCAAAGAAGAGTATTTATTCTGTCTACTTCCATGCTCCAAAGAAAGACCAAACCAAACAACTAGTGTTAGATCTAGGACCGGCAAATGCATATGTTAAACCTCAGAAATTAAAAATGACGACTTTACAAGAGGTAATTCCTCTACTAAAGAATGTAGCAACACTAGATATGGAACATGCATACTTTCATATTTCAATGTTGCCAGCGCACAAAGTACCTAAGGTTTCAGGATGGAGACACACACACAACCAGTTCAAAGTACTACCCTTCGGGATTAGAACAGCCCCTTGCGTTTTTTCAAAAGTACTAGCAGTAGTGGCGGCTCACCTGTTCATGCAATCAATCCTAGTGTACCCTTATCTGGACGACTGACTCATAACAGGAGAGAGACCACAGGTGTATCAGCAGCATAAACAATAATCAATTAACCTCCTGTTCCAAGTAGGATTTTCCATCAACGAGAAAAAAATCAAGCCTAGCCAAGGCAAGCAATTTCTAGGGGCAATTATTCAGACAGAAGACGCCCTAATCTTCCCCTCAAACAAGAGGGCCCAAAAGATGCTGCATCAGATCCCTGGTTGTACAGCTGGCCGCCAGAAAACTGTCATGAAGGTGATGCGTGTTCTTGATATGAAGGCTTCACGCATCATTATGCCACATGCAAGGCTGCAATTCTGTCCAATACAGGAATGGCTAGTGAAACAATGGTCTCAAGTGCATGGAGAGTGGGACGATCTAGTGGTAGTTTTACAAACTGGTGGCAGCACTTCAGTGGTGGACAAAGGACAACCTAGAAAAGAGGAATCCTTTTCTCTCCCCTCCAACACAGGCCACAATAACAACAGATGTGTTGTTTTCAGGATGCGAAGCTTATTACCTCCGCCAGACAGCACCAGTTAAATGGACATAAACATTGACAAAGAAGCATATCAGCATTCTAGAGTTACTAGCAGTGTTTAAAGCACTACAAGCTTTTCAAAATCACTTGAAAGGCTTTGCTCGTTCTCACGGACAGCACGACTGCCTTGTTTACATCAACAAACAGGGCGGGACATGTTCACTAAATCTGCCCAGACTAGCTCAGAAGATCCAAAGTTGGAGTCACAAGAGGAACACAACACGTTCCAGGGGAACACAACTGCCCAGCAGATGCACTAAGCAGAAATACAAATCTTCCCTCAGAACACAAGTGGGATTTACATACAGACATTGTGAATACATTTTTCACGCAATGGGTACAGCCAGGCATAGATCTGTTTGCCTCAGAAGAAAATGCAAAATGCCACACCTACACCTCCAGGTTCCCCAGAAGGAACCCAAAGGGAACGCACTGTGGATCAGCTGGTCAGGGATATTTGCGTATGCTTCCCCTCCTCCCCTCCCCCGACCCCACTCCTCAACAGAGTAATTGACTAGATGTATTAGGAACACTTGACTTTGATCCTGGTTACTCCAATCTGGCACGTCCAACATGGTATTTCTACCTGCTCAAGATGTCAATTTGCCCACCAATGAAACTGACCAGACATTGCAACATGTCTCAGAACCAAGAAGCAACCCCCGCACTCACACCGTCAGACAGTAACTTAGTAGCTTGGCTCCTGAAGTCATAGAGTCTGGACACCTTAACTTAACTGACAGATGTATGGACATTTTAAAAGAGGCATGTACATCTAAAACTAGACACTGCTTCTTTAACAAATGGAAGAGATCTGTCATATGGTTTTGAAAGTCTAATCTTAATTCCATTGACTGTTCACCATCTAACATAGTGCACTATTGCATTTGTTAGACTCTGGTCTGATGTTCAGTTCTCTAAAAGTCAATTATTTAGCTGCTCTTTCTGCTTACACTACATCACAAAGCAAGGCTTCATGGTGGAGTTTTCCAGTCATGAAAATCTTCATGAAAGGGGTGAAGAGACTGTATTCCCCTATTGCAAATCCACGCCCAGGGTGAGATTTAAACTTTGTCTTAAGTAAGCTCATTGGTCCTCCCTTTGAACCCATGCATAAGGCAAACCTCAGAGATATCCCTTACAAAGCTGCATTTCTTATAGCCATCCCTTCTATAAAACGAGTAAGCAAGCTCCAAGCATTATCAGTCTTGTAGCCTTTTGTCACGATATATAAAACCAAAGTGATCTTAAGAACACACCCACGGTTTTCAGTGAAGTTCATTTCTAAATTCCATGTCAACCAATCTATTGAACAACTAGCGTTTTTTCAAACCCCACAAAACTCTGGAGAGAAAGCCCTCCATACACTAGATCTTAGGAGAGCTGTCATGTTTTATCTTAAGACAAAACCCATCAGGAAAACAAACTTTTTTTTTTTGTTTCCTTAGTTGCAGGGAGAGAAGGGTATCCGGTCTCCAAAGCAGCCATTTCTAAATGGATTGTAAAGTGCATACAGCAATGCTACAGGCTTCCTAACAAAATACTACCATTTACACCTAGAGCACACTCTACATGTGGTACTGGCGACACATTAGCCTTCATTGAAAATATGCCCATCGAGGCAATCTGTAGGGCAACAACATGGAGTTCAGTTCACACATTCACCTCCTCTTCTCTTCCCTCTCCCTCTCTAGGCCCTCCTTGGCTGGCCTCCTCCCTCTCTCCTGTAACACATTATTATGTTTCTGGACAAGTCTGGTCTATGAAAGTCTCATCCAAACAGGCAACGCCCTGTTCCTCCAGAACCATTTGGTTCTCTGGCTCCAGCCTTGGCCGATTTCTGTAATCACTCCTTCGCCACTGGATCTTTTCCCTCTCTTCTCAAACACTCCCTTGTGCACCCCCTACTAAAAAAGCCTTCTGCCGATCCCTCCATTCTGGCAAATGTTAAGATGGATTTCTGAACTCTGACCTCATGGGCAGAGGTTCAGAAGGCCAGCCTAGTTTCTTGGAACAGGGTAACCTTATGGACAAGCCAGACCAGTCAAGGTAGCAGTGGCGGCGGTCAAGACTAGGTCTCAGGAAGGGTGAGGGTGATCAAAAGCCCACAATGAGCACACACAGTGAAGAACCTTAAAAATTACTGTCAAGTGTATAGCTACAATAGATATACATTTATTAAAAGCCTTTTAAATCAAACACAAAGCAAAAATCAGCAGTAAATCCTAAACCAACACAACACTACTATAACACATATATACAGTTATCAAATGCCCTAAAGGAATGGCACACAATAAGGGTCCACACCCTCTAAGGAAAGGGAGCAAACAGTGCGAACATACTTTAGTCAGTTCTTCACTTATCAAATCCTAACTAAGAGGCAGTCCAGTCCCTAAGAAGAGTGGAGCCTATCGCTCAAAAGTACTTTTGTTGCCGACGCACACAATCGTGCGGTAGATCGAAAAACAGGGTTTCTTGCAGCGGCTGTAGCGACTCAGGAAGGTGGGTGAGGCAGTGAAGAATAAGTTCCCACTATTCAAGGAGGGTCTCCCCAAGAGGGCAGAACAAAATCCAAGAGTTGGGAATAGCTTGGTAGCACAGGCTAACTCGATAAAGGTGAGTGGCCCTCAGGGAACACTTGTGCGTAAAAATTGATGGATGGGCCAGGGGCCACTGGTAAGGGTTGCAAGTACTCGCTGACCCAAGACACACTCCGGGCCAAACTTCGGCAGAGTCCACTTTGGTGTGGGTTCAAATGCTGCAATTGTGCGGCTCTGCAGCTTTCAGCAGCTGAGTTCTAGGGATGATTCTGTGGCGGGACAGTGACGATTTCTCCTCTCCTGGTGACGGGATCAACTCTATTTCACTACAGCTCATCTCAGGGCAAAAGGGAGCACAGCAGCAGTGCACCCTCAAAGTTTGTCACCACGGCTGGGCAACATAGTGACAGCGTGCACTCAGGTTCAGGCGTACTCTCCTAATTACAGTCCTGGGACGCCTAGGTGTACAAAACTCAGCGTGAGAGTGCCTTATATCCTGTGCTTACGATCTCCAAAGTCACAAGTGTCAACTCAAGACTGCGGCGGTTCAAGAGCCGAAGGTACTGCGCAAGATGATCAGTTCACTGGTTGGCCCAGGAACACGCCCGAGAAGGCTTGCTTTCAGCTTAAGATGGAGGTGTTGTGAATAGTTGGTCCAACTATTCAAATGGGTTAAAGCGCCTTTGCAGACCTAAGTTCGATCAGAGGCAGAGAGGTCCTGCGGGACAACAGCGGGCTCAGGGTGCCAAACCTTCCAGTGGGTCACCAGCTGTTCCTCAACTCGGCTTCTTCATTTCAGGATGCCTGGATCCTATCCCAGGTTCAGGGAAAACTCAAGAGATCAACCTGGTATGCTTGTTTGGGCCCTTCTCTTATCCAGGATCTCCTTCGCACTAAAACGAAGAGGACCCAATGAGAGATCTGCTCACATACAGCCATGCCAGACATGGACCAATCACAGACCACTGTGCTCCACTGGCACGTCAGGCTATGATGGTCAGACAACAGCAAAAAGTTGGGGGGGGTTCACAACTGGAGGGAAAATTACACATGTGTGAACATTTTTCCTAACTGCAAACTATTGCCTGATCTCTAACACTCCTGGGCAAACTCCTGGAGAAGTTGGCTATCTCCCAGCTAACCCTCCACACTGAATCGGTTGGTTGTCTCCATGACCTTCAGTCTGGCTTCGGAGCAGCCAGAGGCACGGAAACTACATTTCTGAACACCCATGAAGATCTGCTCTCTAATCCAGACTCTAGCTCTCCCTCTGTCCTCATTCTCCTTGACCTTTCCTCTGCATTTGAAGCGGTCAACCACAACATCCTGATTACTCCTCTCCGTGAGACCCTGGGCATCATGGATCAGACGTGGCTGACCTCCTTCCTCCCGGACCGACTTTCCCTGGTTCAGTTGGGTCCTTTCTCTCCACCACCTCTCTCTCCACGTGTGGTGTTCCCTTGGGCTCTATCCTCTACCCCTGGCTCCTCAATGTCTGTCTGACTCCTTGGGCCCTCCTGATCTCTACTTTTTCCTCTAACTTTGTGTTATACGGATGACACACAGCTCTCCTTCAGGCTTCCCTCTGCCAACCCCTCCTCCTCGCTCATCCATGACTGGACTGTCTATCCGCTATTCATGCATGGTGCGCCTCTAATAATCTCTGCCTTAATGGCAGTAAGACTGAGATCATTATCATTGGGTCCTCAGCTCCCGCTTTTCCTCTCTCACTATGGGTGCCCTCCTTGGGCACTCTGCTGCTTATTGAATTAAACCACATAAATGTACCAAAACTCCATCCAGATGACAAGGGCGAGGAGCCCCAATTTCAGAGTCGGAAATCACGAGACTGTTAATAACCTGTCCAACAATAAGGTTCCCGTGGTAGATGTTCTTCCTAATGAATACTCCAAAACTTAAAGATATATAGTGGCAATTGTGTGACAAAAATCATTTCAGGAAACCATACAGTCACAATCTATAAAACGACAGTTTAATTATGCAGTCCTTTCAGTGATCCTAAATCCCACTAGGGATCACTTGTTCTTTTCTAGCTATACACCAATATCGTTGACCAATTTGGGCATGAAAATATTATCAAAAATACTTGCAAACAGATTAAGTAAAATGATCCCATTGTTGATTCACAATCTCATTTTGTGCCAAATAGAAGGGCTAGGAATTCAATGCGACTTCTTTTACATATTTTTGGGCTAGAACGACAAACTAAAGATGGCAAATATGACTTATCTTTGGATGCAGAAAAAACATTTCATAGCTCTGAATGTGCATATTTGTTTGAGGTAATTGATCGATTTGGTGTGGCTGAAAATGGTATTATAGTTAATACATTATATATAAACCTGATTGCCTGCATGTGTAGTGGGGTTTTTTCAACCCCTCAAGATTGAAAGATTTGCAACCCACCCTTTTGAACCCTTTCTCTTTTCATAAGCATTGGAACCATTTGTGATATTGATACAAAATTATCCTGACATCTCGGGAATAGTCATATCAGTCAGAGAGGTCAGAATTACACTTTATGCTGTGCAAAGTGTGCAGAAAGAGGAGACTGAGACACAGGGGTATGATGATTGCTAAAGATTTTTATTTAGCCAAAAAAATAAAAATAAAACCGAACTTTCCCTAACTGTAAGAGTGATTTCCCGGCCTCAACTAAAATACTAAGGTTCTGTCCGAATGTCGGTGTAAATCAATAGTCCACCAGTCCTGTATCAAAAACCCTACTTCTGTCCCTTACACTTAAAACGAAACTAGAGATCACATAGACCTTCTTGGTCGCTTCTTATGGAGTTATTTTCCGGGTGTTGACTTCTTCTTAGTGGCTCCCATCCCCATGTTAAAATTGTCCTTCAACACAAAAGACAAAGTTCAACCAGTTCTCCTTGCCAGATACACGGACTATCTTCCAACTGTCTGTATAAGAAAGTCTTTACAACTTTGGTTACCAGGAGAATGACTTCCTTCTGCTGGCATCTTGGCTTCAGGGTTGGATGCAATCAGGGGAAAGACTCCCTTCCCCTAGTCTCTTTCCACTTTGGTAACACAGTTCAACAGCACCAGAGGGAATGATTCCCTTCCCCTTGCCTCTCTTGCACTTTGGTAACATCGTTCAACAGCACCCAGGGGAATAACTCCCTTCCCTTGGCATCTTTCACTTGGGTAATACAATTAAGCACTTAACGGTGTCTTGAGGGTGCGGGTCCGCAGACCCGTATTTCTCGACTGATTTGATTTGGCAGACCTGGTTGACTTCCCTGCCAGGTACTGCCATGAAGAAAATTACTCTTCTTGGATTGGGCCCCAGACCCAAATGTCATTATCCCATATAACCTGGGCGCCACTGGGCCCAAGGTAGAATAACCCTAGTCTGTGCGTTGCCCCCTTTCCACCTCTCGGTCTCCCGGATCTCCCCTTATCTTTCCTTGGGATCTGATACGTCATCAGGGTTTTCTGCGGCAGAGGTATATCTATCGAGCTCTGTGGCCTTCTCTTTGCTGGGGTTGTAGCTTAGGCGTACCTTCCTGAGTTCGGGATTCCATCTGTCCTCCCTGGGCCAGTGGAACACTCCTTTGGTGTCTCCCTATCGTGCTCCCCTTTTGCCTTGCTGCCGTTCTGCTTCAGAGTCTCCCTGGCTAGAGAATTCCAATAGCAGCTGCTTGTCCCCACAGGAAAGAATGCTGCTGTGCGTGCCAAGACTGTGCGGTCCCCAGGTTCTCTGGCCACTCTTCCTGTGTTTCTCCGGCTCCCCGTGCTTCCCAGTCCTCTCAGGTTGTTGGGGCACCCAATGCTCTCTGCACTTCGCCGGCTCTCATGGCTTCTATGCCTCTCTGCACTCTGTCGGCTTTCCGGATGTCCCTGTCCTGTCTATCAGAAGTCCTTTGTCAGTTCTTATTTTGGTCTCATGACCACACCTCCCCAGAAATCTAGACTTTAGTTGTATCTTGGTGAATCTTGTCAATATCACCCATATCGCCTGGGGGGTCTCCCTACCAACCTGTATGTTACGCTTTGTAATGCTCGTACTGACTCTCTCTACATACCGTCCATTCCTCTCGCCAAGTCCTGTGTCACCAACTACCTTACTACCTTAGCATGTCTCGGGAGGATAGCTCAGCAGCAACATGCTTGCCTTGGAAGCAAGACGACACAGAGCAACACAGGTCCGATCCCCGGGTCCGTGCTTAGAAACCTCTGGGTATTAAGCGCGTTATAAATAACCGATCATATCATAGCAATGTTTTGGACTCCCACCTGAATTTACGTTGCGGTAACCGTGCCACCCTTTATCTGACACTAAAGCTCACTGGCGTATCT
The DNA here is from genome assembly GCF_040938575.1 of Ambystoma mexicanum. Lineage (NCBI taxonomy): Eukaryota > Metazoa > Chordata > Amphibia > Caudata > Ambystomatidae > Ambystoma > Ambystoma mexicanum. The sequence goes on along the minus strand of NC_090940.1, from coordinate 424,747,735 downwards.
ACTCGCCGCCTGGTCTGAATAATTCATGCTATGCTGCGTCCTGAATCGTTTTTCCACCTTAAATGTGTAACCCTGCCACCATTGTCACGTAATGTTTCTTTGCCAGGTTAGTGCACTATGACATTCTAACACAGGCAAATGTAGGTGACTGCAGCAATGACTAAGCTTACCTGAGTTTGTATACCTCATTTAGCATACTGTAATTTTGTGCACTATATCTTGCTTGCCCTAATATTGTGTACCGCATCATGCGTGCCCGACTTTTGTGTGCTGTCACTGTATGCCACATCTAGACTGCTGCGACACTACACACTGTAGCTAGCCTGCTTGTCCAAACATTTGGTATGACTCCTAGCCTGCCTGCTAGTACATCCTGCCTGCCCTAATACTGTGTGGCATACCCAGCCTGCTCTGATATTGTGTGCTGTGCCTGAATGATACATCTAGCCTGTTCTGATATTTTGTGCTATTCCTGAATGCCATATCTAGTCTAGAGCATTACTGCATGCTGTATCTGTATGTCGCATGTAGCCTGCCTTGTTACTGTGAACCGCACCTAGCCTGAACGCCACATCTAGCCTGCCCTGATATTGTGTGCTGTTTCTGAATGCCACATCTAGCCCACCTTCATATTGTGTGCTATTCCTGAATGCCATATCTAGTCTGCAGCATTACTGTGTGCTGTATCTGTATGTCGCAGCTAGCTTGCCTTGTTACTGTGAACTGCATCTAGCTTGCTTTAACATTGTGTATGACTAATAGCCTGGTGTGATTGTGTACTGCATCCTGCCTGCCTTGATATTGTATGCCCCTCATTCTCATTTATTCATTAAGTCGGCGCCTCGTCAATAACTAGCGCTCATCTATCCCTATGGTGACCTTGAGGAATGCCATCTACATGTATTGGAGTTTCCTCCACTTCGGGCCTCTGGTCTTAATGCATTCTATCACTACCATAGATATAATAAAGTGCAGTATGCACACGCCTGTTATAGTTCAACAGGACCTAGGTACCTTCGACCACAACCTGAATTGTCACCTTCCCTTGATCCACAGCCCCACCATGCATGCCGCTCTCAACACCCCAAACTTACCTTGCTCAATTACCTGTAGAAACAAAAGACTTGGTTCTCGCACTTCAACAAAATTCTGTGCACAATATAAGACCCCCACGCTCAATGGCTCTAGCACTGCCACCAAATACCCTCACACTCCTCTACCACCCCCACCACTAACTCCGACACTTAATGCCCTCACACTACCTCCTCAACCAGAAATTGCCACCATCAAGGGGGCCCTTATCCACGCAAGATCATTAATTGCTCATGCCTTAGACATTTCAGATCTCATCACCGCCAATAATCTAGATTTTCTAGCGAATACAGAAACATGGTTCCACCCAGCTGCAAGTCCTGCTCTTATGTTAGCACTCCCTGACAAATATAATATCAGATCTGATAGAACTACTAAGAGAGGTGGTGGGGGGTAGCCATCATTGCCAAAAACACCCTAGCCATCAGAGAAGATGACAGTACCTCTTTCCCATACCTTATGGAGAACCTCTCTCTGTGAAACTCCATCTATCGTCAGAGCGGACACTCCTTATCCACACCGTATACAGACCACCAGTGCTCCAGATAAGATTTTGAGGTGGGAGTATTTTACTTTCCATTTTTAAACTTTGAGAGTAAATGCGATTTTAAGAGCGTAAAAATGACTTTTCTCCTTCGCAAGAGAGTAAAATGTATGCGACATCCAGCCGACGTGTGAAAAAACTGTATGGAAATCATTACTATGTGGCAGCTTTCTGCATTGTGACCCAATACACCTTTCATTATTTCTGGCCATTTGATCTTTGCTGTATATATTTAAATGTTGAAATCACAAAAACATAGCCACGTATATAGTAAAGCATACATGAATTTGTATTGTATGTTTTGAGATTCGATAGCAGAATTGTCTTTTGATGTTTAATGAAAGACCTAATTTCCTGGAGCTATTACTACCTAATGGTATGCCAATGTTATGATACAACAGCGCAGAGAGGAAAAGGACTCCATGCTAAATTCTATATCTAATCTAGTGGTCAAATGGTTATTTATATAGCTCTTTTGGCAAAGTGCTGTACATAGAACATATTTATCACAATTACCACCAAACCAAAGTCGGTACTCCTTTATCGACCTCAAAAGGATGAAAGGCTGAGTTGGACTTGCCGGGATTCGAACCCGCAACCCACATATCACGCAGAGATTGCAGCAACGAGTGCTCAACCGGCTGAGCTATCTTATTGGCTAACATCCTTCAGAGGTTGTTTAACTGAGTATCGACTGAGGTATAATGATCTCAGTACCTAGATGTATGACAAACCATTCATGAAGCGCTACATAAAGTTAAATACTTATTTGGATTATCAGAGGGACAGGTTTTGCTGAGTTTCTATTTCAATTACCAATGTAACTTTCATTTGTGTGATTTTGAACAACAGCGCTTGCACTTTCTTGAGAGTCAGGTTTTGGATGTTTTATTTGTAGTCTTGAAGATTTGAGAGGCTAGAACACCTGTGATCAGTATAATGACAATTACTCACCCTTGAGCAAAGACTCTGCTGCCACTGGCCATGCATAGTAATGTACCCCATTGACTGCAAGGTTGAATGGATGTAAACTAGAATGTGCATAGTCATCATTTTACACACTGTTTTTATAATTAGACTGTAAATTAAATTAGAAGTGTAAAAATGATCTGCCTCTGCAGGATTATGCACAAAGCACCAGAACTCTGAAAAATACAATTGTGCAATACTGGTTTGCTTTCATTGGAAAAAAAGCATTACTTGTTAAAAAAAAAATACTAATTCTCAATTGCAACTTAGTTTTCCATCTTATTAATTATACAATCCTAAAATTCTAGGGAAACATGCACAGTGCTTCTGAAGCTGAATGGAAAGAAACCATTCCTTTTATCAGTGTGCAGTTTATTTTTTTGAAAAGCTTCAGAGAAATACATTCTGTTTCAGAGGTGGCTTGCAACTACATCCATGTAGATACAAATCACAAGAAGCCTTCTGGTTTCTGTCAAGTAACCTGACCTTTGCACTGCCCTCTGCTCTTACATCCATGTAGATACAAATCACAAGAAGCCTTCTGGTTTCTGTCAAGTAACCTGACCTTTGCACTGCCCTCTGCTCTAAACCTGTGTGTAAATGTACGCAGGAAAAAAATAAAGCTGGCGCATTTACAAGATTTTCATGCGTAAAAGGGCCTGGTACTCGCCTTATCTGGAGCCCTGCAGACCACCAGGCCTACTATCCTCCTTTGAGGAAGACATAACTGCCTCCTCTCTCAAAACACAAAACCCAGTTCACAAATCCTGCTCCTAGGTGACCTGAACCTTGGCCTCTATGACAACTCAAACGCTAATGCCTTAGCCATCCAAAATACCATCTCAGAATTAGGCTTATCTTTGTGGATCTCTGACCCTAAACACTGCCCAAAGGCAGAATTCTAGACTGGGTAGAAGACTTTAACTGGAATACTAAAATCCTCGCTAACACGCCATGTGCATGGTCAGACAACAATGTCATCTCTTTTGAAATCAACAACCTCAAACAATCGTCACCCAAGGATCTCCAAGCCCCTCCTGCTCTAACTAGGAACAATCGACTAATCTCATTAGAAAGCATGCTTCCTTTACTTCAACCCATCACCCATCAACGGCTACCACCTGACTCAACCCCTTCCGTAATGGTAGAACTATATAATCAAAATCTACTGAAGGCCCTTGACCAACTAGCCCCACTTAAATTAAGGAAAGCCAAACCCCTAGCACACCTTAATAAATGGTTCACTTCCGAACTAAAAACATTATGCAAAGCTTAAAGAGACGCAAAGGCGTCCTGGAAAAAAAAAACTTCTACGCAGAATAAGGATACATTTATAACCGCTTCTACTACTTTTAAAACTGCGAACCTAGAAACAAAAAGGAAAAACTACAACATCAGAATCTCCAACACCAAATCCAGCACCAAGGAGCTCTTTACCATCCTCAAAGAATTGGAATCTCCCAGCACCCTTCCTGACTTCTGCAAGAAAGATGCCCTCTGGTGTACCAACATCCAAAGGGCCCTACTCAATAAAATTACACTACTTCAATCAAAAATCGAAGCTAAAAGATCCAGCCTATCAACTACTGCCAAAACTTGTAACACTAACACCAAACTGACTAATCAGAGCTCCCAACATACCACACCTACCAATCAAAGAATTCAAATGTACCCCCGTCACCACACTACAGGTTGAGTTCATCATTAGAAATCTTAAGCCGTCCAGGTGCCAAGGGGACATATGTCCAGCCTCCATCATAAAAGGAGCAAAAGAATTTGCCCCTTTTATCACTTCATTTATAAATGCGTCTTTTGCCTCCTGTACCGTTCCCAAAAATCTCAGGCGCATGGGTCATGACCCTCATCAAAAAAACAAACCTTGATCCCAATATACTTACCAATTTCAGGTCAATCGCCACTGTGCCTTTTCTCCTTAAAATCTTAGACAAGGCCGCATATATCCAGATTCAAAATCATCCTGAGACCAATAATCTCTTAGGCCTCAGCAAGTCGGGTTTCAGACCAAGACATGGGACAGAAACAGCCCTCTTGGATCTGAAAATCCAAATGCATGAGGAAAGGGACAATGGAAAGCCTGCTCTATTCCTGCTACTGGATCAGTCTGCAGCGTTCGACTTAGTCAACCATAATATCTTAACTAACCACATCACCCCAGCCGCCTCCTTCTCCAACAAAGCAGCAGCCTGGGTCAATTCCTTCCTGGTGGACAGATCCATGAGAGTTCTTTCCCCCACCACTTCAGCCGTACCCTCCCCCATCACATGTGGAGTCCCACAAGGCTCTTGTGTATCCCCCACCCTCTACAATATATTCACTAAGCTCCTGTTTGACCATACACAAATTACGCAGATGATACGCAAATAATTATCACTCTTTCGACGATAAAACTGAACTCCTTCTCATTGGATCCAAGTTAAGACTCAACAAGCTAGGCCCCAAATACTACTCCTTCAATATTGATGGCAACCTCATCAAAGTTGACAAGGAAGCAAAAACGCAAAAACACTAGACTTCTATCTAGACTCTGCCTTAACTCTTCAAAGACAAATTAATGCTACCTCATCCTCAACAGCCTACACATCAAAATGTACAAATGCCTGCAGACCTTTATTGACTACCAACAGTTGTATCACCCTTGCAAGATCCCTCATACTGTCCAAATTGTATTATTGTAATACTCTCTATCTGGGCACCAGCCAGAAGAACCTCCACAAGCTACAAGTCTATCAAAATAATGCTCTTAGTACTCCCCTTAATATCCCTCGCTCCAACCATATTTCACAAACCCGACAAAACACCAACTGGCTCCCCATCCAAGATAGGATCACATTTAGAACACTCATGATTACCCATAAGTGCCTTAACAACTCAGCCTCTAAGTATCTGATGAACACATTTTCTAGAAAAGAATCTACTAGACCCCCTAGAACTAACTATGCCTATTGTCTTAACATCCCGAAATACAAACTCATCAAAGCAGGCGGAACCAGCTTTCCGGTGCTTGCGGCTAATACTTGGAACAAGCTACCTCTTCCACTAAGGTCCGAACCCATGTTCCTTTCCTTCCGGAACAAAGTAAAAACCTGGTTGTTTTTGCAATTGAACTAAGGAATATTGTGCACTATCGTGACCCTGACCCAGCCACCCTACCGACTTTGCCCATAGTTTAGGTATGATACACCCACAGGCTGCCTCGGCCCACTGCATTCTTCTCCCTTAACTATGTCTTGAACCTGTACATTTTGTATATTTTCCGCACCTTGTATATTCCTGTATAGTTTTGTATCCACCTTGTATTTCACACTGTATTTTCTACTGTTTTTGTACATCATTGTAACTATGTACCTAAGGAATGCGCCCAGATAACCCTGGGTTCGGCACGCTATATAAGCATGTAAAACAAACAAACATACAAAAACATATACCCCTGCAATACGCACCTGCTATTTACATCTGCTCTCTTCTGATGGTTAACACCCGCTCAGCGGCCGCACACACCACCGACATTGCCGACCTCCTAATCAACAAGAGTTTGGATACCTTTTTCTTTACAAAAATGTTGTTTACACCCTCTTCCCCATACATCTTTAATGCGCTTGTACGCCCAAGGATGCAGTCCCAACATACTGACTGCACAGGAAAAACTGTAGATAGGATGGAAGTAAATCCATAAGATCTAATGGCCCTGCGTGGTAACCTTGACTGCCGCACACATTTTCTTCAAATCCATTTTATTCTGGTTCCCCATCTCAAACAGTGACTCAATTACATTCCACCTTATTTACAGGCCACCCCAGAGGAGTGATAACTTCGATGATCACACCAAAATGTTCCCATCAATGGTCTATTTCTCTAATAACATCCTTCTCAGAGACCTCAACACACTAGACTACCAAATAGCAAAACTGCATGACCCTTTTTTACTGACATCACATACGTTACATAGATCATACTCTTCCTCACGCATGTTAAAGGCTACATGCTCAACTTCATCTTCACCACCTCCATGCTCCTTTAGTGCTTGGACCCACTGCACTTTGACTGCACCAACCAGGCCAAAGCCCTACTTCTCATCTCACACAAAGCTCCCTCCACAAAGGCTAGGCTGAACACCCTGCGGTTGAGTGCTGCTCCTAACCTAATTTCACCCTAGACCTACTAGAGGCAGACTTCAGAATGATCACCACCACAGGGAATACCTCAGCCATTCTGGATAATCAGCCACTTTGCCAGAAAACTAGTGGATGTCCATGTTCTGCTAAGGTCTAGCCGTGCCAAATTCAAACCGTCTGCACCCTAGTACATACTCGAGCTCACCGCCGAAAAAGGCTCAATCAGATCTCTCGAAAAGAGAGGTACAGCGACCTGTGAACGTCGAAAAGAATTGTCTTAATTTCAGGTTATGATTAGGCAAAACATTAATTTTTTAAAAATAATGTTATTAATTTTATTTCAACAAACAATACAAACCAAACTTGCAGTGTATACAATAACATTATAAACATACATCACTTCAACATGTCCACTGCTTCTCCCCCCCCCCTTACGAGCCTATTCCCTTCCGTGTTCTGTTTCTGCATCTTGTGATGAGGATTCCTCCTCCATGTTTTCCGTTGGATCTCATAGTAACCCAAATAACTCTGCTATTGTTTCCAGGCTATCAGGGTCTCGGCCTCTTCCTCTCCCTCCCCCCCCCCCTGCCATTACTTGCATCTTGCCATACCGCAGTTTCCGCCTCGGCCCATTTCTGTAGATCTTTCCACCATACTTCTATTCGTGGTCTCTGGCATGCCTTCCACCCCATGGCAATTCTCATCTTTGCAAGTGCATATGCTAAAATCTTTAATTTACTCACATGCTTCAGTTTACGTGGTCTCGGAAACCCTCCCATCAAACAGGCCCACACCGTATCTACCACAATCTTGATTCCTTTTTCGACCAACTTGTGCGCCACCTCGCCCCACTGGCATTACCAGAACATATGCACCATTCCGGCATTTTCCTCATCACATTTGGGGCATGCTTGTCGTCCTACATTTTTAAATTTGGCTATTCTCTGGGGCGTCACATACGCCCTATGGATTACATACAGGTGTATCTGTTGCAATCTTGCATTCCTCGACACTTTTTTGTGGTACCCTTGGGCCTGTTCCCACATCCCATCACTCATTGGGGCTCCCACTTCCTTTTCCTAGTCCTGTCTCAGTTGTGACACCTCCTTCTCCACCTTGGACATCAGCAGCTCATATATTCTGGATATTTCGTGTCCCCCCTCTGCAATGTCATATATCGTGTCTATGGTAGTGTCCGGTTCTTCTTCTAGTAATAGTTCGGACCATGTCTCCTTGATTTTCCATACCACCCTGTGGTATGTAATACACTGGCCCGAATGTAATCCAGTTTCTTCCTCTAACACCGCAAAGTCCCTTATGTTCCCCTCCTGCCATATATCACCTATGATTGCTATCCCCACCAGTTCCCAGTGTTTCCTAATCATCATCCTTAATTGCTTGTCTTCGCCTGCCAGCGCCACTAGTGGAATGAATTCCTGCGCCATATCTTCCACCCTAGTATCGTCATCCTTGGGCGCCCCTCCATTTCTACCTTAGGCAGCCATTTTCCTTTAGGAAGTATGGGGCACAGTCCTGTCGGAACAGCCGAGACACCGATGTTGTCTCTTACGAGAGCCATTTAGCTACCTATTGCAGCTGGCTTGCTATGTAGTAAATTTCGTAGTTTGGCAGTTTTATGCCCCCTTTTTCATATGAGTTTTGTAGCTTCCAAAGGGCTACTCTATTCCTCGTCCCATGCCAGAGGAAATCCCTGCACATGCTTTCTATCTTAGCAAAGGTCCGCCTTGTTATAAGGTGTGGGATATTTCCAAAATAATGCAAGTGTCTCGGTAGGACCACCATTTTCAACATTGCCCCTCGCCCTATCATAGCTAGGGGTAGCTTCACCCAGAACTTCATGCTATTTCCAATTTTCCTGATCGCCTCCTCTGTATTATACTGGTGTTCCTCTTCTACCGTGTGGTATATATCTATTCCAAGATATCGGAACGTACGCACCTCCCATGGTATCTGTAGCACCGGTAGCTGTTCTAACGGGATCCCTTTGTACCTGCCCAGTGGAAATAGACTAGATTTTTGGGGGTTCACAGCTATGCCAGACAGCCTTGCATATCTCTCCATCACTTCCAGAATGTACTGGAGGTTTTCTTCCCGTTGCCTTAAATACAACAATATGTCATCTGCATACAAAGAGATTAGATGCGATTTCCCTCCTACAGTAATGCCTATCGGGTCGTACTGTTGTCTCGGGTATATGGCCAAGGGTTCCAGGGCAAGAATATACAACATAGAAGACCACAGGCATCCTTGCCTAGTACCTCTACGAAGTTGCCACCTCTCTGATATCACCGCTCCTGTATTAACTCTAGCCAACGGCACGCTATAAAGCATTTTGGCCCACTGTAAGTACCCAGGCCCTATCCCATAGCCAGCCAGGGCCGCCATCAGCCACGGCCATTTAACCGAATCAAAGTACTTTATTGCGTCTAGCGATACAATTGCCAGTTCGCCGTCGTCCTCATTTGCATGCTCAACAGCTCGAGGGAGTCGCCTAAGATTGTTGGATATGTTCCTGTTTGGAACATAGCCAGTCTGGTCGGGATGTATTAGTTTAGCAATAACCCATCTCATTCTATTTGCTAGAACAGCTGTCACTATTTTACTGTCTTGATTGAGCATTGACAAGGGTCTGTATGATCCACAGTTATGACCGGTCTTATTGGGTTTGGGCAGCGGTATAATTGTCGCTTCTCTAAGGGACTCTGACAGCCTACCCACTTCATACGCTTTGTTCAGGATTTCTAAAAGCGGAGGAAGCACTTCATCCTTATATGTTTTATAAAATTCACTTGGGAGTCCGTCAGTCCCCGGAGTCTTGCTAGTAGGCAACTGTCTCACTACTTCTTCCAACTCCTCCAAGGTAATCGGGGCATCCAGCTCCTCCCACTCTTCGGCACTGATCTGCGGCAGTCCTATATCTGCCCCAACTCACTCCCCTCCATTTCCTCCCGCCCCAACACCCTACCCAACTGTTGTCCAGCTCCATCCCTGGGTCTCGGGCACCCCCGCATCTAGCCCTTTTCTGGCAATTGCCTTTACTCACGGCTCAGCAGGGTGAAGTCGCCCTACTGGCGGCCCTACTACTCTAACTCCTAGGGGTAGGTTGTTTTTGTTTCCATCTTGCCACTCAGGTTTGCTTCCATGTGAGCGCGCTTAGTGCTACCCAATTTACATTCACATTTTATATTCTAGTCCAACAAGTCCAAATGTATCTTATTGCAATTTTCAATGTTGTGTCTTCGCCCCGCCCTTGTTACCCATGCAACAATCCTTTTATTTTTCCCCAGGGCCCTCCCTTCTCCATCCTTGCATCCTACATAATGTAACCCCCTCACTTATCGTGATCCTCGTGATCTTGCTTCTCGCATTGTTCCAGACAACCCTGCATATCCAGTCATGGCGTCGCATCCTCCGGGGTGTCAAAAAAGTATGCCCTACATTTGTGCAGGACCTTGAGCTTTGCGGGATACAAAAGCATGTACTTGATTGCAGCCGTACGCAATCTCCTCTTGATCGCCACATAGCTATAACGCTGTCTCTGCACCAACATGGTGTAGTCAGGGTATGCTCTGATGGTTGCAGATGCCCTTTCGATCGTTCCACCTTTGCGAAAGTACTCGAGGATCTTCTCTCTGTCTTTATAGTTCAGGATCTCTTGCTATTATCGCCTGAGGGGGGCTCCATGTCGTGGTTTCCTCATCAAGGCCCTATGTGCCCGCTCGACAGCAAATCCTTGTGAAAGTTTGTTGGCTCCCATTTCTTGCAGGATCAAATTCTCCATGTAGTCCGTGGGGTCCTGTCCTTCCTCTCCCTCCGGTAGGCCGACCACCCGTATGTTGTTCCGTCTCGCTCTTCCTTCAGCCTCCTCCACGCGGATCTCCAAGTTGGCGACCTGTTGCTTCAGTATGTGGACTTCCTTTGCGTGGCTTGTGCTGGTTTCTGTGTTGGTTTTCACCACACACTCTAGGCTGCTTGTTCTTTCAGCCAGCGCTCCCACATCTTGTCCCAGCATCTTGTTGCAGCAGGTTGACCTCTAGCCCAACCGCATCTGTTTTGGTTTCCAAGGTGGTTCTTAGGTCGGTCATCACTGTCCCCCACGAGGCTTTCAACTCCGTAATGGCTCCGTAGGAAATGTCCATGGTGGGCTGCTTGCTGTTGGTCTTGTCTACTCTCACCGACATTGTGCAGTCCTGTACCGGGGCCCAGCTTTTCTGTAGCGTGCGGGTCCTGCTTCCCTGTTCCTCCTTCTCCGTGGTTGTGGCGCACTGCGGCACCTCCAGGCCTATATGTCTCCTGCGCCTCATCCCGGTCTGCTTTCTGGGGGTTGCACCTCTCGCTCTCGAGGGTAGTCTGTTGCAGCTCATGCGCATCGTGAGCAGCTCGTGCACTGTGTTGTGGTCCGCTTCTCCTTCCAAGTCTCTACAGGTCCCCCACGCCAAGTGGTCGAGCAAACCCCTCAGCTATTCGCCCTGTTCATGGGGCTATTCGGGCCCCTTCTTTCTTTGTCTCGCGGCTGGGCCTCTTCGATGCCAGGCGTGCAGTGTAACGGTGTGTCCCACTGGTTCTATATTCCCAGTGCAGTTCTCTCAGCCGCAGTTGCTTCCCGCTTTACATTCCACCCGCTGCGCTCTTCCTGCCAGCCTTCGTGCGCCGTGGGTCTGCTGGGCCTACCTCAGCCTCCTTTGTTCTAGCGCGCCGGCCATTTTGTCAGGGGCGTCGCATCGCGGCCACGAACTTTCAGTTGATCTTGACAATCTTCCTGAAGTCATCAAGGACTCAGCTCTCCATCAAACTTGCCCCATGCCTTTACACATCCAATAGTGTATTGCTTGGCATGGTCATGCCTTTTTTAACTTATTTTCACACAGGATCATATCGGATCGTCGGGAGCAGCTCGGAAGACGCATCCTAATCCATGGCCCTCTACCGGCAAAACATGTATTCACTTTTGCTTGCACGACAAACTGACAACATCCTAGCCATTGCCTTATTCCCAACCAACTAACCCACCCTGCCCTCCTGACTTGCTCCTTTTATTTGTTTTCAGATGCTCAACCCAAACCCTTAGAAAAACCCTAAAAAGGCACGCTATTGATGCTCCCAGGTCTCACAAAGCTTCTCATTGTCCTGAGGGACTAGTCCACACTTGCTGTTCGTGCCCATTGAGTGTGACGTTGTGGAGTTCATCTGGGTGAAAATGGCAGCAGGCACACACCCTCCTCAAACGAGGGTCATAGGGCCTCCACCCCCTGACTGTATTCCAGCACTGGGCCATTGTCGGGGCCAGTAAGACCGGGGCGATCCATTGGTTCAAGTTCAGCAACCTTGCTGCAGTTACCTTAGGAAGGCCAAATGTACATGCTGAGCAATTTGGGCTCAGATGTGCAGTTCAGATTGTAACATCCAGTCAATTCTGCTGCCAATATGGACAGATTGATGCCCTTGCCAAAGTCTGCCAAGTTTTAAAAGAAAAACAAACACTAGGGTTAGGTGTACACGTGACAGGACGTGTCAGCAAACATTTTTCTCATCTTTCTACAAAGGAAAATCCTCTGGTTACACCCCTACATTGAGGTTTTCCCTGTCCTTCATGATCAGTATATTATTTATGTTCATGTTTTTATTGACTGGGGGCTGCACAAGTCCACAGACCGCAGGCCGGAGGATCTCTGATTCCTCAAATCCCTGCCCCCGCAACGCAGACACACCTCCAAGGCCAAGTCTGCTTATTACATCTCCACTATTGAGGCAGCCCGTACCTCATGCAAAGTCTCATTTGAAGTAGCCCAGCTCTGTGCCAATCCCACACCTGTCCCCAGTATGCCGACTTTACAAGAGAAATGCCACACAATCAATAGCTTCTTCAACCTCCTCCATATCCTCTACTCTTTCTGTAAATTATCTTGCTCTCTACTTTGCTTCTAACATTTCTATCATTCAAAATACCTTCACTACTTACCCCCTATCCCCTCCTACTCACTTTTCTCCAACCACTCTTATCCTCCTCTCCCGCTACTGTCTTCCTTTACCCCCACCAACCCCACTGATATTCTTGCACTACTCCTCAAGGCTAACCCTTCCTGTGCCTCCACTGACCCACTGCTCCCACACATTGTGAAGCACATAGACCCCAGTAGTGTTCCACATCTTGCTTCCCTCTTCACCTCCTCTCTTGAAAATGCCACTTTTTCCTCATCGTATAAGACAGCTACTGTCATCCTTCTCAAGAAACCTGGTCTAGATCCTAATTTTCCTGCCAACTTTTGCCCTGTCTCTTCCACCACACTATTGCAAACTCGCACAGCGAGTAGTATTCAATCGACTCGCTAAATTCCTGGATACTCGCAACCTCAGGAACCCTCTTCAATCTGGCTTTCAACCTCTGCATTCTACCGAGACAGCTCTCCTCAATGTCATCAATTTTATCTCTTACGCTCGTCATGTAAACCTTTAATCTATTATTCTTCTCGAATTCTCTCCTGCTTTTGATGTCGACCGTTCTGACCTTCTTTCTACATTATCTCACTTTTGTGCACTAGCACCTTTGGGCATATATTATGCACAGAATGGAATTACCATAATAAATTAACTCGGTCACACATAACCGGACAGACTCAAATAATATGGCAAAGTACTACTTTATTGTCGACTCAAACAAACTAGGGAAATCTGATCATACAAAATGAGTGTTGTCTAATTTTTGGTTACACAAAGACTATTTACTTCAATGTACCTTAGCTAGGACATCATCCTATGTGGCAAACAGCACCTATTGAGGGGAGGGATTGATTAGAAGGACATGTGTACTTATAATATGTGTAAGTGTTAATAACATCATTGGCTGCCCCTTATCCAGTAGGCATGCCTCGAACGTTATCCATTCATTTTATTGCAAACAAAAAACAGAGTGGTACATAACAGACCAGACAAAAACACTGAAACACACTGAAAAGATTAAATAAATATATAAAGGGTAGTGGGGGACAGGGTTAAAATGGGTCGGGATGGGACCGGGGTGGTTTGAAAAGGGTGGAAAAAAGGGAGGCTGGGCCCAAATACAATTTTAATAAAATATTCAGTGTTTTGTCCGCAATGAAACGTACCACTCTGTTATTGTGGTCGGTATGATCACATATAACCGGCTCAAACTACCCATAAAATAGGTATAGTACTGATTAGCGGATTGGCTTTTGCAACACTGTATAGCATGCTGCTTCATAACCACTCATGATTCGTTGACATAACCTCCCAACCTTGGACATTCAGCTTGCTAGCAGCATGTGAGCAAAACAAAAGCCAGGTGCAGAGAACGTCAGTCTACTGCCCGCTTTGGTCAGTTAGCCTACCATCGCTCATCAGTTAGGCCACAAGCCATGGCTTCTCCTTTATAGTTGACCTTACTGACTGTTTTCTTCTCTGGGACTTTTAAGGGAGTCGGGGTATACCATTATCTTAGTCTGTGGCTTAATGAATAGGTCCTTGTCTTTTGTTCTCGCCCCACCTGTTAGTAGACCATTTTGTCTTTTTTTTGTTTTTTTACTCCTGCAATCATCATGTTGTAAGATACCAACAAGGTTTTGAATTTTCTCCCCACCCCCCAACCAGCTACTTAAACACCCCCCTCCCTTACCCCATCTGTTTTTTTCGGCCGCTCCAGGGCATTCTCTTGATTGGTCCCTCCGGATCCTCCATTCCTATCCCTTTGGTCACACCTTGAGGTTTGCAGGCCTAGTTGAAGGCGCCTCGAATTCAGTTGGCGTTGTGCTACTCCCAGTACGCCACAGTCCTGCCCGTGATGTCCTTTTTTTCCCTGTCAAGGCTAGGGCGGGTCCTCTGTTCCTTACTTCCCTCAGTGCGACCCTTCGTCAACTCCCACCTCCATCTCTTCTTCCTGCAAGTGTTCAGGGTCGTATTTTGCCAGAAAGGGTGCCCATTCCTGGCTCTTGTCGGTGATGGATTATGTATTTGCCTCGTTAGCTCCTCCATTCTATATAAGTCTAGTGCCTTAGCCGCCCACTCTTTTTCACTCGGGAGGCTCTCCCTTTTCCATCCACCTGCCAGGCATGCCCTAGCGGCCAGCAGGAGGTAGTGCGGCATATGTGGTAGTTTCGTCCAGTCCTCAGCCGACATTTCAATTCCAAATAGCACCAGTAGCGGGTCCAACCTCCTTTCTATTCCTTCCAAGCCCCTAATCCATCCAAGCCCCTCTTTCCAGAACTTTTGTACCTTTCCACAGTTCCACCACATAGGCCAATAGTCCGCTACCTGTCCACATTTCCTCCAGCAGTGGGGATCTGCCCCGTAAACATTTTCCCTAGTCTTGCCGGGTCCCACTGCCATCTGTAGAGCAGCTTGAGCCCATGAAACTTATATTGGCAAGCCACCGATGTTCGGTGGGCGCTTAAGCATAGTTTCCTCCATTGATCCGGGTCTATCTCCCTCCCCAAGTCTCTTTCCCACCTCTTCTTGAGTGTAGATACTTCATCCCCTCTGGCCTCTAGCAGTGCCTGGTATAACTTTGAGATGAGCCCACTAGTGCCTTTCAGTGTATCCAGAACGCTCCCCGTTTGTGTCGGGTCCCTCTGAAGTTCCTTCTTCCATCTTTCTGACATTAGCACCCCCTCCAATTGCAAGTATTTAAAACTGACATGTTGCGCATCCCAAGGGCTATTTCAAGGTCCGCTAATCCTAGGAAAACGTCCTTTTTTAGGACCTGCCCCACCATCTCTAATCCTGCTTCGAAGCAGTCCTCGAACCGCCCAATGTAGGGTATGTTGTCTCGTATGGGGGGCGCCTATATATGGCTCAATGGAGAGGGCCATGTTGTGACTCCGTCCATTTCCTTTCTGACTCCGTAGCGTCAATAATGGACCCAACATTTTGTGTAACTGGATTCTTCTCGGCATTGCTCTCATCGGCGCCCACAACCATTCCCCCAGGGTGACCGGGCGGAAGCAGTGATTTTCTATCCCCACCCATTGTTTATACGTAGGTGAGGGATCTGGGCCCTGAACAGGGCAGCTCTATAAACGTTCTCACCTCAGGAAGTCCCACCCCTCCCCTCCCTTTGGTTGGATCAATAATTTGTAGGCTACCCTCTGCTTTCCCCCCTGCCATAGGAATCTAAGTATTTTCTTCTTCAAATCCCCAAAGTGTATCTCTGGTATTTCTCTTGGGAGTGCCCAATATAAATATAAAATTTTGAAGAATCACCATTTTAAGTGCATTTAGTCACCCTAACCAGGAGATTGTCAATTTCGCCCACTTCTCCATTTCACCTGCGCAAAAGCAGGGGGAAGTTGCATTCATACATTCTGTCTAATTTCCACAGTATTCGCACCCCTAGATACGGTATATTGTCCCTTTCCACTGGTATCCCCAGGTCCGACAATCTTAGGAGTTGTGCCGGCGTGCCCCACCTAGGGGAAGGATAATTGACTTGTCAATATTTATCTTAAAGTCTGACACCTTCCCATATTCCTTTATGACCCTGAGTGCTCTCTGTAGGAAGTTCCCTGTGTTTGAGAGGTACATAAGGATATCGTCCGCATACATACTTATTTTATGTTTCTGCTGCCCCACTTTGAACCCCTCTATCCCATCATCTCCCCTTATCCGCTCCCCAGTGGTTCCATTGCCAGAGCAAACAGTAGGAGCGAATGGGGGCAGCCCTGCCTGGTTCCTCTTGTCAGGTGGAATTCACGCGATTTGACCCATTTAACCATTACTCTGGCAGTCGGTCCAGTATAAACCACTCTAATTGCCCTACACATACTCTTTCTTACTCCTATTTTGCGCAAAACTGCAAAAAGGAAGGCCCACTCTAAACTATTGAATGCATTCTCAACGTCTAAACGTACGAGTGCTTGTTCCCCTGGCTGTTCCACTACGTGCTCCATTAGGTCAAGTGTCTTCCTGATTGCATCCGGTCCCTGCCTACCCGCTATGAACCCCATTTGATCGGGATGTATTATGTGTGGTAGCTTTTCCTTAAATCTCGTCACCAGGGTTCGAGTGAAAATCTTTTCATCCACGTTCAAAAGTGAAATTGGACGGTACGAGGAGCAAAGGGAGAGGTCTCGCGCTTCTTTGGGGATGACTGAGATCAGGGCTTTGCTAAATGAAGCTTGGGCCTTTCCTGTTTCCAAGATATGATTATACAACTTAACCAAGTGTTGTCAGGATTCTTGAGTTTTTTTTATAGAACTCTATCGTGTAGCCGTCCTCTCCTGGGGCCTTCCCGCTCGGGAAGCGTGATATTGCGCCCTGGACTTCCTCCGCTGTAATTAGGCTATTTAAGTGTTCTATCTCTAGGGGTGTAAATTTGTTCATGTGTACATCCCTCAAGTATTCCCCAAGCTCTCTGTCTGCGCCCTGTGCTTCGGTAGCATATAGTGTTTCGTGGTACTGTGCAAACCACTCTGCAATATCTTTCGGCGTGTGCCTACCTCCCATCCCTTCATCCGGGCCTCCCAATTCGGTAACCCACCGTTCGCCCCATTGGGCCTAAGTGTTGCTGCCAGGAGCGCATCTGCTTTGTCGCTCTTTTCATAATACTTGTGTTTCAAATATCTCAGTTTCCATGGCGTTTCTCCCATACCCAGGGCCCTCAGCTCTGCCCTTTTAGCACGGACCCGCCTCTCTGTGTTACCCATTTCGTCTTTTCATTTACTGCTATTTGATTTAATTGTGCTGGGGGCTAGTACTCACCTTGGCCTCTGGAGACTTGGTCATTCCACCTTACATATGCTTTTTGCCTCTTTAATTATCCAATACTTGGCACTTGCAGATGTTTTCACTTCTGCTTAATCTAATAGAAATGTGCCCTTCATTTAAAGCTTATCCTGGTTAACTTCCTTTGGACTTTCCAATGATATCTTGCTGTGCCATCCTTCGTCTTAGTAAAACAGATATTCTTTGTTCTTCGCATGAAGCTGTTAGCGTCTCCTACCTTTGCAGCCTTGGTTTGTCTCTGAGGTAGTTTCAGCACGATCCGATTTCCATTTTTTCATCATGGGCACTTTATTTATCTTATAGTTTCTTATGCAGCAAGCTTCTATATGTCTCATCTACCTTGCGTTTCTGCATATGTAGATTTGTTGAGCTTCATCTCACTCATTCTTTCCAACATAGACGATTTCTTCATCTCTTTACACTTAATTACTTTCCTTCAATTGCACCTTTATTCTTTAAGTATCTGCATATCGTGTTTTGTGCATCTTCTTGTCTTCTCTTTGTGACGTTACTTTACTTGTGTGAGTTTGCACTTAAAACTCTTCTATGTCTAATGGTGTATGGCGACATCCTTCCACCACTTCAGTACAAGGGTACATTTGATTCGGCTGTCTGAGTGCATAACGTTTCTCATATCTTCGATGCTGTATTTGGATGATACTTGGCGTCACACACAGCGCTCTCTTGCCGCTATTCTTCTAGGATGCTGGAGGTGAGGGGTAGGGCACTAGAGATGATGTCACCTGCTTCTCTACAGCTTTGCATCAGAGATGAGGCCCTCACATGGTTTGCTGCATACCTTGCCCCCAGACACCTTCAGGTGTCCTGGAACAGCCTTACCTCCCCACTCACTCCCTTACTGTTGGAGTTGCCCAAGGATCCGTCCTTGGTTCACTTCTCACTCTCTAGCTTTAAGTTCTTAGAGCCCTGATCTCCTTTTAAGGCTTCTCCTATCAACACTTCTCCTTTCACTCCTAGCCGAGGAGCTGTTGTCAAAAATGTCAAACTGTCTCTCCGCCATGAAATATTGAATGGTGTCTCAATTGCTTATGCTCAAAACCCACTAAGACTGAAGTTCTTTACTTCCCAGACAAACGGGCTATCTCTTCCTCTCCCCCTCATCTTCTCTTCCTTCTCGCCACACTACCTTTCTTACTCCGCTTTTGTTCCTAACCTTGGTGTCATCTTAACCAGTCATGCAACTTCTCACTCTTCATCTCCAAATCTGCCACTGCAGCCAGACTCAACCTCCTCAATATCCTCATGATCAAGCTTTATTCGGCATTAGGCCTTGAAACAAGTACAAACAGTAACAAATTAACATCACATGGCTAGAACCTTACAAACAGTAAAATACAACATGTCATAATATATGCACTGTAAAACAGAAAGAAATAGGAACGATTAAGATCATAAAATTCATATAAAATGAACACAGGCTCTCTTTAAATGCATACATTCAGAATCACAATTAAAGTAACTGTTCCTGGATGCAAATTTAAAAAATAACGGCACACAAATAGTAATGATCTTGATTGGTGGCTACTGGCAGAATGGGCATCATGAAATCATAATAAATTAATTTAAATAAAGTTTAAAATGCAGTTAACATATGGTAAAATGTTAGAACGATGGATGACGTAGAAGCCAGCATATACCATGCGCTACACAGATATAATATCAAGTGTTTTTTTTTTCTGGTGTCTTCACTTAACTGACTACATAAATCAAGCGCACCATTAAAGGTCCTTACACCCTCATGTATTAATGGCGGGTTCAGCCAACGAATCCTAAGATTTACATACATACCGGGCAGAAAAATATGAAATGCGACATATTTTCGATAGTAGTTTTGAAGTAATGACAAAAATTCCCAAACTGAATTTCAGTAGCATCAAACTGCTGTTATTGTCCCACCTATTGAGGTAGGGCTGAAACATAGGAAAGTCTTTCCTTCGTTGGTAGTCCCAGGCCAGCCTGCTCCTAGCCGTGACCCGACTAAGCTCATTTAAAACCTGCACATCATATGTTTCGATTAGGAGCATTTTTGAAGGGGGTCCCACGTTTTGTGGAGAAAGCCAGAAATCTTGAATACCCATTGTCACAAACATGTCCTTTACTTAGTTTAACCAGTATACCGAGGGTGATCCAGGCATATCCAAAAGAGCAGTTAGGATCTTCTGATAATTTAATGGCAAATCGTTGGTCCACACCCTCACTCAATACAGCAAGGTCTTTAATTGGATTGTGTATGTTATGCCACGCAGGCCAATCTCAAAGCAGAGATGGAATAGTCGGGTCACCATAGGAAGAGATGAGTGTTTTCACAACTTTATTCTTCACTATTTGGATGTCGATCGCATCTGTGTCCCCAAACCTCTGTGCCATATGTAGCTGCAGACACGGCCTGCATGGTATTGTCCTCCACTGGGGCACTATAGGCACTATAATAAACTGCACTAGACAGTAATCAGTCCTCAAGTTTCCTAGAAAATTTCAACACTGCTTCCCCTCTGACCTAGTATGGAACTACACGTTTTAACTAGTGGTTTCTAAGAGAGACATGAATCAAATATTTTACCCAAGTAATAAAATGTCAACCATCTCGATATTGGCACCCTGAACACTACGTTAGCTTACACTGATAGTTATATCTCAGGGAATGGCAGACTAGAACCTTGGTCTTGGCAATATTCAGTTGTAACCCCTTATCAGCAAGAGCCCCGTGAAACAGTTAATTTCTACTGTAGGCCCATTTGGGACTTGGAAAGCAGAATTGTGTCATCTGCATACGATGTGATTTTCTTACCACCAACTTGGCGGGGGGCGCAGCCGTCTGGAGTGCTGTAACTATGTCAGTAATAAAGAGTGAAATCAATAAGGGGGCCAAGACACAGCCCTGACGCACCCTAATATTAAAAGGGAAGTGATCACTGGGAGATGTCTGCTTGTCTCCTCTAACACAAGCCAAATTGTCTGTATCAAGTAGAAACATAGCTTGTATTAGAGGCAAAGGTATTGCATGATATTCCAGTAACTTCCATAACCAGGACGTGAAATAATATCAAAGGCTGCCTCAAGGTCCACCAAAGCTAAATATAGGGGTTGTTTATTATGAAGCACACATTTGCACAAAATTTGTAGCATAGCATACAAAACACCTGATCATATGTAAATAGCCCCTTACGAAATCCTGCCTGTAGATGTGAGATAGTATTGTGGTTAGTGCACCAGAGGGTGAGTTTGGATTCCAATACTTTCCAAAAATCCTACCTATGGAATCTAGGAGAGAGATTGGTCTATAATTAGATGGTAGGCTGGTTAGGCTCTTTTTTTCAAGTAATCATTTTATTAAGATTTGACAGCAAGTTTAGTTCAACATAAATTGTGAAAACAAACAACAACGAATCCAAACCAATAAATCGAGGGGACTGTATGGAGGAACAGGAAGAGCTACATGTCCAATTAGGCAGCCGTGGGGCAGTGTCACCAGCCGGGATTGCTGTTGCAGGGTCAGTAAAACGGGTTCAGTACAAGCTGTTCATAGGGGGTGGGGGGGCATTCCTTAGTCAGCAGTGAGCCTAGTCTCTGGTCCGTGCTCGGCTTGTTACGAAGGGAAGTGTCCTGTAGGAGTTGTGGTTCTGGAGTTGCCCTCCTGGTTTTGCTTCATGAGCCATCGTAGGGACAGGGGCTGGTGCACCATACCCGTAAATTGCTCTGCCTAGTCCAGAAATGGGGCCCAGGTGCTTTCAAATTTTCTGGTCATTCCCACCTGAGCCGCGGTTATTGTTTTTGCCAATAGTGTGTCCCAGCATTTCGCTCACCACATTGGAAGCGCTGAGCCTTTGGGCTGTTTCCATAGTCGTCCTATAGTAATTTTGGCTGCTGTGAGCAGATGAGTACAGATGTCCTCAAGGCATCCGGTTAGCCGGAATGCCCTTTCGCCTGTGTCCCCCAGCTGGACTATCCCGGGATCCCATGGGATTGTCAGCCCTGTAATTAGTCTGATCTGTTCAAGCACCTCCCACCAGAACCCAGGTGGCATTCAGGCATGCCCATAGTAACTGTAGTAGTGAGCCCATGGCAGCGCAGCCCCTCCAGCATTGTGATGAGATTGCAGGATAACACTTGTTTAAAGTTTCTGGGGTTAAACGATAGTACACCTTTATCGCCCCCTCCTTGTTTGTGATGCACTTCAAGCTCTTATGCATTCGGGACCAGATCCATCTCCAGGTCTTGCTCTCGGCCCAGGTCTTTCTCCCATTTGAGCATATACATTTCTTTTTTACTGAGGTCAGATTTGTCAAGTAGCCTGTAGAAGGTGGAGATTTTCCCCTTGGGGGCTGTTGTGGTTAAGGTGCACTCTGACGCGGTTAGTTTCCTACCGCCTCATGTTTTGATGCTGCTCTGTGACATCCAGTGCCTGAGTTGCGTTTAACTGAATCTCTCGGCCTCTGTGACCTTAAATTTCGTTTTGCAGTCTTCAAATGTTAGCGGAGATCCGCCAGAGAAAAAGTCTGTTATTTGGCTTTAATGCCCCCTTTTCTCCAGTTGTCAAAACTTACCGGTGAGGTCCCATGGTGCCCTTGCAGCCCCATTTGCAGTCTCCCTTCTCCTGCATTCCATTGTGTTTTGAATGGCTGTTAGTGGGCCTGCGTTCGGGGAATCCTTGTGTATCCGGCTTCAAGATGAGCACTGTTAGAGAGTCTTCCTAGAGGGGGTTATGCTACCTGTTGCTATGAGGGAGTTAAATAGAGTTGCGAGTTGGGGGGCTAAGATATATGCAAAGGTTTTGTAGAATAGAGCTGTGAACCCATCAGTGCCTGGGGCAGCGTTCCTCTGGCCCCGGATTGCTTCCACTATCTCCTCTGTTGTCATTGGGAGTTCGAGGGAGTTGAGCTCAGGGGGAATACTTATTATTTTTTTTTTAAGACTCCTAGTTAGCTAGTGTGTGCCGATTTCTCAGTTGGGGTTCCTTTCATGATTTCCTGGTGATGATTTGTCATCACTTTCATCCCGTCTTTCTCCATGTACCAGGTCCTTAAAGTTACAGGTGAGTGCTTCTGCCACTTCAGTTCTGATTGCTCTGTCTTGTAGCATGGGATCTTGCATTTTCCAATATCTTTGGGTGGGATGTGGGAGGCCCTGGATGCTTACGCTAGCCTCTACTGGCACATGGTCTGACACTTCTCTCAGGTGGATCTGGATCTCTCCTATTCAAAGGGTAGAGCGCACTGGACATTAGCATCAGGTCTATTCTAGAGTGACCCTTGTGAACGTGCAAGTAGAATTTATAGACCCGTGCGCCTTTGTTAGCAAGTCTCCAGATATCCACCACGCCGGTTTCCCTCAGGAACTCGGCCATCCCTAGTGCCCGGGAGAAGTCCTCCCTAGTGTGGACAGCGTTTTGTCATTATGCGGGTCTGGGACAAGGTTAAAATCTCCTCCTATCATGAGGTGTCCTTCTGTGAATGCACTTATGATTGGGAGTATCTTGTGGAGGAAACTGTTTTGTGCGGTGTTCGGGCAGTATATGGATGCCACAGTTAGTGGTTGTTCCATCAGGAGTCCCTTTACCATTATGTATCACCCCCTTGGGTTTTGTTTCACCGATGTCTATGTGAGGGGAAACTCTCTGCTGAATAGAAGTGCTACTCTCCTTCTCCCCGGCTGTAGCAAAGTAACTCCCTGTGTATCGGCAGAATCTAACCCGCTTTTTGTCCACCTCCAGGATGTGAGTTTCCTGCAGGCAGACTGTCTGCAGACACCTGTGCCAACCTGCGCTCCACCAATTTCCTTTTCCCATGGGAATTGATTCCCTGTACATTCCATTTGAATATACGTAGTTCCTTGCCTGTCTTAAGTGCCATAATTACTCATAGCTCTCCTGATTGCATGCCCATCCTCTGACTCTGCGTGCCCCAAGGTGCATCCCAGGTAGCCCTTTTCAATTAGGCCCTTGCCTTCCATGGTGTATAAGTTTGTTCCTCTGAATTTCACCTTTGTCCATCCCCTCGAAACAGTCCCTCCCCAACATCCTCCCCACCCCTCTCCCACCCAAAGTAAAAGGTTGTTGAGCCCAGCCCTCAACCAGTGGGGCCACCGTCTCAAGCCCATTCACCAACTTTACTGGAGGCCAACTGGGCCTTGTGGATGTCGATAACACATTGTACCTGCAGTAAGGTAAATCGAGACTCTATCTGCGACCACCTCCGGTGTTGTGTGTGGTTATCTGAGATTTGGATTAGGGGTGGTGCAGCTCCTGTGTGAAGGACAGCCGGCGTTTGCCGGCCGAAGGATTCGGATTCCTTGAAGCGACGGTCGTACGAGATCAGCGCTGGTTATGATTGTCACTTGGGGGAACCTCTGCACTCACTCTTCAGTCTTTATCGCCTTTCCTGCTTTTGGGGGTTGGGCCCCTTATCCCTACGTCTGCAGTCCACCCGGGTCCAGGAGTTTGCACCCTCCCTTCTTTTGGGGCCATCAAGGTCTGTGTTTTCCGTCATCCATTCCCGCATCGGGGTTCAGAAGCCCTTCCGCCGCTTTCACATTGTGAATCTACCATGCTTTACCCTCCATGGTGAAGTTTAGTACGATAGGGAAGCCCCATCGGTATGGCACTTCCTTATCGCGCAGCCATTCTGTTAGTGGTTTTAGGGCCTTCCTCTTCAAGAGCGTGGTTGTCTCCTTGTCCACATACAGTGTTATTGATGCGTCTCTAAATTGGATTTGTGCCGACGACCTTTCCTCTTGCATGATCTTTTCCTTGACCCTGTAGAAGTGAACACGCGCCAGCATGTCCGGTGGTGTGGAGAGACCTTGTCTTGGCCTGGTCCTGTGGACTCCGTCATGCTCGAGCGGAGCACTGTCGGGCAGGTTTAGGATGAAGCGGAACAGGTCCCATGTGAAGCCCCAAGTTCTACATCCGTGATTGAGTTTGGAATGCCTCGCAGGCAGATGTTGTTGTGGCGGGAGCGATTCTCTGAGTCTTCTTGCTTTAGTTCTAAGGATTCGCAACTTGCTTCCAGTGTGAGATCCTGTCGGCTCTCTCCCCAATTTCGAAGGTGTGGTCATATATTGTGGTTTCCATCTCCACGGTCGTCCTTTCCATTTCATCCATTTCGCTTGTCTAGGACTGTGATCTTCTGCATAACCTGCTCCATGCCCTTCTGGAATTCTTTGGTCATAGCCGTCAGTAGCTCCTGGAGGTCAGCCTTAGTCACAGCTTGCGTGAGTGGTGGACCATTAGGTTCTTGCTCGCTGCTTTGGGCTTGCGGGTCCGCCCCCCCCTTTTGCCTTGTCCATATTGGGGTTTGCCAGTAGGATGGAAATGCCCACTTGCTTGATTGTTTCTTTTGGCCATTATCCCCTTCCTCCCGGGTATTTCAAGCATAGACTTCTGATTTTGGTCTGGGCTTTACTGGTGACACGCACAGCGAGGAACACTAGCCACTCGTATCAGGGCAATTAGCTTTGGGGCAATGTTCCCCTTCAGCTCTTTAGATCAGTTCTTCTTGCAGAGGCCTTTTTGTCTAGGGGCTGAGTTTTGCTCACCCACCCAATGGCCTTGGTCCATGTGGCCTCCTCAGAGCTCAGTCCTGGCCTGTGCACGGGGTATGATGACATCCCCCACTACGATGATCCTGGAGGTTGTGTTGCTTTCTGGTGCAGAACCCTGTGCTTAGGGGGAGGGAGGGAAGGAGGGTCAGCGTTGCCTGCTCTTGTATCCTTCTTTAGGGATCTGTTCTTGTCTTCAGAAGGACACTTCACCTTTGGTCCACGGGGCCCTGGGTGGATTCAGGGGCTTTGATATTCAATTTCTGCTCCCTTCTGTGCAGCTCCGTTGTGCTCCCACTGTACGGGCCAAGGGCCAAGAGAGTGAGGGACCCATCCGCCGATGCAAGATTATTGTTTGATTATTGCCATGTAGGGGCTCGGCGTCTCCCGTGATGTTCTATTGCCGGCCGGAGCGAGAGCTGCTGTTAATTGGGTGTCAGCGGGGCAGGATCTTCAGCTGGCTTCGTTCCCCAGGCACCGCGCCGGCACTCACCTAATTAAATGCCTCCCTCTGCATGGTGTGTCCCCACCGCGGCTGATGCTGGGCGGTACACTTGTTGGGCATAATTATGCCTCCGGCGGGTTTGGGGATGGCCCGTGGCTGCTTTCACTGGGTTCCTTGGTGATGTGGGATCTCTCTCCCTCATGAAATGCTGTGACGAGCGGGTGCTGCTATGCCCTCTCCCATTCATGCACAGCGGCAGGACGGAGCTGTCATCCATTCCTCCACGTTTCTCCCTGTGTTGGCTTAGGTCCAGCAGAGTCTCAGCGGGGAACGCCGTCGCCTGTGTGGGACTGCTGTCAGCGGTCCCTCCAGGTTGTCTTAGAGGAGCCCGTTGCTGACTGCTCCTATATCAGGGCTCTGAAGCGCCGGACCTCGGTCGCCATCTTGTGCTCCTCGTCGGGTATGCAGCTGCTGCAGTTCGCACCTTGTACGCCTTTATGGGGCTGAGGTAGCGGACTCCACTTCATTCACCTGCTCTGTGTACTGCAGGTTGTCAGCTTGCTATTTACATTCCGAATCTGGCGTTATTTCTGCTGATATTTGCGCCTGTGTCTGGGCTCAAGCCATTAGCTCTTAGGCCGCCATGCTGCTCGCCTCGACGCCAAGCCAGCCCCTGGTTAGGCCCTTTTTATATATGGGCAACAATAAGGCCCCCTGTCAACTATGAGGTGCATCACCTTGAACTAGTAGATCGTTAAACGTATATGAAGACGTGGCAGTGGGAGAATGTGTGCATACTGACGGTCCTGTGTTTCCTGGATGTAACAGTTCACCAATTATCATCAAGCTGTCAGAAGTTAGAAGCACAATCCTTAATTCTAAATGTCAGAAAGCCCCAGGTCCAGATAGGATCCCTGTTGATCTGTTAAATGACAAGTTATATGTGTGGTAACCTGTTTTAGCCAATCTTTTTCAATCTGTGGTTTAGCTTAATAAAGTTCCTGACTCTTGGAGAACTGACAAAATAGTTCCGCTATATATAAAAAAAACGGGGGGCACGGAGAAGCCTGGTAATTACAGGCCAATCTCCCTGTTTGATGCTAACGGAAATTATTTAGCTAAATTCGGCTTAAAGCAGTTGCAGGATTGTCACCTGAAGGAATCTCATCTCTCACCTTCAGGCAGGGTTTCAGTATGGGATCAGTACTATTGATCAATGTTTTGGTTTGTCCCTGATTTTACATAAGTACACTGTGTTCAAGGGGATGAAAGTGTATGCACTCTTTGTTGATCTTCAGACCACTTTTGATTCTGTACCTAAAGATCAACTGTGGCAGGTTATATCTGAGCGGGGGTTCCAGCAGAATTGGTAAGAATAATGTGAGAATTGTACTCGAGCAATTCTGCGGTTGGTAAAATGGGGTTCTGGTGGTGAAACTGCAAGCC
The DNA here is from genome assembly GCF_040938575.1 of Ambystoma mexicanum. Classification (NCBI taxonomy): domain Eukaryota; kingdom Metazoa; phylum Chordata; class Amphibia; order Caudata; family Ambystomatidae; genus Ambystoma; species Ambystoma mexicanum. The sequence continues at coordinate 424,720,794 of NC_090940.1, read as the reverse complement.
AGTTCAGGTTGGACAGGGGCATGCGGCAGGGCTGTGTTCTTGCTCCATTCCTGTTTAGCCTGTACATTAATGAGACAATCGTAGAGCTGTTGGAGAGATGTTAAGCGGATAGGTTTGATTCCCCCAAAGTTGGGCTCTGGTGTATTTCGGCATATTCTTTTTACTGACTGTGCCGTTTTGGCATTGCCTGGAGTGTTTTTTAACCAATGCGCAGTACTGGGGCTGACATTAAACACGAGTAAGACAAAAGTTCTGTTGTATAGACTAAGAAAATCCAGGTATAGTGCAATCTCCATGAAGGTTGATGGATCGTATCTTGAACAGGTCTGTTATTATGATTATCTCACTGTTAGATTTACTGATACAAGGACATTCTGCCCAGGTAGATAAAGCACAGGTAATCTTGGGGAAAAATAGTGGTGGGCTAAGGACACTTTTTCTCAGACCGTGGTGAAAGGGCAGTGTCTCCTGTGATTATCATTTATAAAATGCAGTTGGCTTCTGCAGCTCTCTTTGGTGCCAAACTATGGGTGCATGTTAACTGCCATAAATTGGGGACCGCAGAGACCACGTTTAAAAAATAAAAGCTTTTGCGGCTCCAGCGAGGTTTCCCAAATGCCCCCTGCTGATGGAATGCAACCTTGAGCCAATAGTCTGTCGGATAGGCTGTAAACAGATGTTATTCTGGATTTGGCTATGGGTAATTTCGTGAGGCCTTTCTTAATTTGGGAAATCTTGGAGGCCTCTCATCCCCCTGGGTAAAACACGTAAGGGTGCAGTTGGAAGTGTTAGGCTTCGATAGTATGTAGCAGAGTCCCGAGAACTTATCGTACAGTACCAAGGAGAAGGTGAAATCTTCTGTTCCACAGTTTTGGTATGTGTCTCTTATAAGCACATATGAAAAGATCTCAGAAGAACATTTGGACATGATTTTGCCAGCATATGCACGCACTCTTTTTATGAAGTTAAGAAAAAGTACCCTTAGGACTGCAAAATGTACCTGTGGTTGTAAAGAAAACCGACAATTCTCCAGCATGGGGTCTGGCATGGATTCACATGCTTTTTGGAAGAGTGGAGTTTGTGGCGGGACTCCCTCTCTCCTGCGCACCCTTTATTTGGTTGTTAGTTGAATTAGACCTGCAGCCAGAGTCATAGTTTGTCAAGGAAACAACTCCGAGGTTCCTACTGTCTAGAAAGATTGTGGGGGGAGTGACAAACTTTTGGACTGGAAAGGCGCTGGTTGGGTTTGATAGTCCAGTATTTGTTTGTAGGTAGTTTGCACAAAAAAATAGATGGTCCAGGTTGTTGGTGTGTTAAACATGAGATTTATAGGTTTATTCCTTGTTATAATCAGCACCAATGAAAGACATCATTGGATGTAAATGTAATATTCATAACATGATGATATGTTACACAGCCGACGCGCGTTTCAACCTAAGTCTTTTTCAAGGCTGTGTTTTTGGTGAGGTGGTGATACGGTATACCCAGTGTAGTGACATTCCAAGCCAATTAGTATTAAGGATATTTCATTCACATCCATTATGCATACATAATTTAGGCAGTATCATGAAACATAGACAAGCCAATTGTGATTAGAGCAAAACAGTACAGTGTGACACCCAGGAGAGGTGATTTACCATGTTGAGTGATTGCAGGTGATAGTGACAGTAAAAAATATAGTTAGTCGGACAGGGCAAATTCACAGTTTTTAGAAAATCAAGTGCAAATTCACAGTTTTAGTTTAGCAGAACGAAGAGAGACCAGTGTACCCAGGGAGAAAAGAACACAACAGAGGATAATAGGTTAGGTTTGGGTAAGTAAGGAGCTGGGTAGAATTCCCACATAGTTTCATAGAATTGGAAGAGTTAGAATCTTACCCAATTGGGTTTGGTGGTTGAGTTTTCAGGTGGAATGGGCTGGTCCTCCCAAGTGTGGGTGCCAGAGGGCTGAATAGCCGTACTGAAAAGGAAAAATAGTTGGAGTAAGTGATAGTCACCTGGAGTCTTAGAAAAGTGGGCATTGCTGTAGTAGTGGCGTGTTGTCCGAGCATGGTGGTATTGGGATGAAAAGGCCTGTTGTGTGTTGGAGGGTTACCAAGTCTGATAGTGTGATTAGACTTTTAATTGTTTGCGAGTGCGCGGTTAATAAGGAGGGAGCTTTAGTTACAGAGATATTTATCGTATTATGTGCACAGTATGTTGGTAAAACGTGCTTATTATAAGGCGCATTAAGTAAAGGGTCTAAGTGATTCTAGGGCTGTGAGCGACTCCTCAATGTTGGTGTCAGCCTACATAATATAAGTATTCGGATTAATGCTGCAGTCAAGCAGCAATTGGTGAGCAGTACTGAATGTACAGTGAGGGCTAGTGTTTGGACAGAAGGCAAAAATAAAGGGAGATTGGCCCCGGAGGCGTCCAAAGTGGCGCAGTGATTGTCACGTGTTGGCGCTTACCTTGGCCGGGTTGAGCAATGCTGGTGTGTGGAGTCGTGAGTCAGCCAACATTGGAGTTGCACTCCTTCCTGAAATTATGGAAGCAGCGCTGTGGTTGGTGCCATCAACAAGCAATCTGATTCGCTTGTTGCAAGGCGCCCACGGATTGGCTGCAGGGTTCATGTATGTCATGGGGCTTGGAATAGCTTGTTCAATATAATTGTTACGAGTTTTAAAGGGTTCTAAGTCTGATAGTATGACTAGGATTCCAACTGTTTGCGAGTGTCCGGTTAGTGTGAAGGGAGCTTTTAGTTAAAAAAGGGGGGGGGGGGTGGGGGGAAGCGAAAGACGATGTGCTTGATCGGGGTGTTTGTCGTATTGTCTGCACATTGTGTTCATAATAAGTGTTGTTGTTTGGCGCATTAGGTTTGGGAGGGCTCACAGCCCTAGAATCACTTAGACCCTTTACTTAATGCGCCTTATAATAAGCACGTTTTACCAACATACTATTCAGCCCTCTGGCACCCACACTTGGGAGGACCAGCCCATTCCACCTGAAAACTCAACCACCAAACCCAATTGGGTAAGATTCTAACTCTTCCAATTCTATGAAACTATGTGGGAATTCTACCCAGCTCCTTACTTACCCAAACCTAACCTATTATCCTCTGTTGTGTTCTTTTCTCCCTGGGTACACTGGTCTCTCTTCGTTCTGCTAAACTAAAACTGTGAATTTGCACTTGATTTTCTAAAAACTGTGAATTTGCCCTGTCCGACTAACTATATTTTTTACTGTCACTATCACCTGCAATCACTCAACATGGTAAATCACCTCTCCTGGGTGTCACACTGTACTGTTTTGCTCTAATCACAATTGGCTTGTCTATGTTTCATGATACTGCCTAAATTATGTATGCATAATGGATGTGAATGAAATATCCTTAATACTAATTGGCTTGGAATGTCACTACACTGGGTATACCGTATCACCACCTCACCAAAAACACAGCCTTGAAAAAGACTTAGGTTGAAACGCGCGTCGGCTGTGTAACATATCATCATGTTATGAATATTACATTTACATCCAATGATGTCTTTCATTGGTGCTGATTATAACAAGGAATAAACCTATAAATCTCATGTTTAACACACCAACAACCTGGACCATCTATTTTTTTGTGCAAACTACCTACAAACAAATACTGGACTATCAAACCCAACCAGCGCCTTTCCAGTCCAAAAGTTTGTCACTCCCCCCACAATGGATTCACATGCTCATGAATATTCCCCGTCGTCAGGCTGGGAATCCTCGGTAAAGAAAAAACCAGTATCAGTTTCGTTTCTGATCTGTCTTTCGTAGTAGTAACCAATCACTGGTCTCTGCGTCATACTGACCACAGCCAATGACTGCCCTCTACCTAAGCACCGCCTCTGGCAGCCATCTTCAGATTTTTACCGCACGTTCATGTGTTGGGATCCTCGTGCTATTGCTCTCGAGCGTTAGTGCTATTTTTTCACGTTTTTTGCTCAAAAACTTCGTTTTTTCGGTCAAAAGAGCCTCAAGCTCCACCGACTCTCCATCCGATCAACGGGGACCCGTGTCAGATTCGTCTGCGCCCCTCAGGGGTGAAGATTTCGTCGAGCTACGCTTTTGGAGGACTCCAGAAGCTTCTCAGGCCCGGACATGGCCCAGGAGAAGGGAAGCTCGACGCCCGGAAAGCTGTTCAGGGTCTGCCCTGGATGCCAGCTGCAGAACGTCTTTAAGGAGGACGAACACTTCTTTTGTCTCTACTGCTTACATGAGGACAAGACGCACGTGGAGAAGAACTGTGCGTTTTGCGGCAATATGTCGGAGCGGACCATGAAGGACCGCCATCAACGTCTCGCCAACTGGCTGGAAGGGAAGAGCCCGTCAGGCGAGAAGAAGAGTAAGAAATCCGAGCGGTCTTCTAAGACCTTTGAGGACGCCCCGGCGACGGGGGTCCAAAACAAGGCCAAGCACCGCGAGTTTGCTGGCACCGGGAGGGCCGAACGGTCGGGCTCTACGGGCGCCAGGCAGGGCGCACCCTCCCCGGCACCTTCAGCCACGAGCCAACGCTCTGGGTCGGGTAAGAGGAAGGGCGAGCACCCGGCGAAGCTCCTGGAGAGGCCCCGGTCGAGATCGGAGGGGGAGCGGGGCAGTGTCCCCCCCCCCCCTCAAGGATAAGGCGGTGAGCGCACCTAAGGTGGTGAAGGCCTTAATCCATCCGGCCAAGCCCTCTATCGATACTGTTGCGGCGGCCCTGGCTCAGCCTGTGGAGGCTACACCAGTGGTGGCGACCTCGGGGCTCAGAGTCTCCCTGCCACCTCGGAGGGAGTCCTCTTTTGTGCCCATCGATAGGACCCCCGTGAAATCCCCGGCGGGGAAGAAAAAGGGGGGGCAGGGCGTCGTCGTAGATTCGGCTTCAACCTCGGAGGAAGAGCTGATCGAGGTCTTAAGCCACGGCCTTGGTGTGGAAGAAGACCGGCCCGTCGGGATGGATCCCGACGCTGGTGACGACGACATCGTCGAGGGTGCCGACGGGGCCCCCGATTGCCTGTCGGATTCCCCTCTGCCAGCGCCGCAAGACAACTCGGCGGCCATTTTGTTGGCTATACAGTCCTTATGCTCAGAGATAAGGACGAGACTGCCGTTGCCGACGGAGGAACCTCTCCCGTCGGGGGATCCTGAGCCGGGACCTTCTGGTGTTCCCCCACCCAAGAAAAGAAGGATTCACCCTCCACCTCATTTTCAGCCGTCGCGCACCGTCCAGCCCTCCTCCCCGTCCACCCGAGGGGATGATACGGGGACTGACACGGCAGCGACGGGTACGGACGACGAGGTATACGACGAGGATCTACCGTCGTCACCTCCCACCAGGGCTTCTCCGCCCGACGAGATTGGTTCGTTCCACTCCATGATCGCCAGGGCATCCGAGCTTTTCCAACTCTGCCCTGAGGAGAAGAAAAAGGAAGGATTCCTTTATCAACGGCGCGAGGCCAAGAGGAAGACGGTCCTCGCGGTGCCTCTACTGGACGACATTTGGGATGAGGGCCTCGCCCTCCTCAAGAACCCTTCCACTACGCCAGCTAGAAGAGACCGGTACGAGAAGAAGTACCGGGTCCAGGACGCGGCCCCCCTGTGCCTCCGGGCGCAGCCTACCCCGGACTCCGTCGTCTCCGCGGCGGCCAGGAAGAAAGCGGGGGGGGTGCGGCCTCCACATCGACTTCCCCACCGGACGGCGAGGGAAAGAAATTGGACTCTATGGGACGCAGGGTCATCTCGTCTGCAGCGACGACGATTAAAGCGGCCAACGCCTTGGCTATCGTGGCCCGCTACGACAGGGAGCTATGGTACAAACTGGCTCCCCTGCTGGACTTCCTACCGGACAACAAGAGGGCGGAGGCCCTGGAGATCCTACAAGAAGGTGAGGTGGCGTCGGACCACGCCATCACTATTGCGACGGACATCGCCGACACTGGGTTTCGCCAGTTGGGCAACGGCGTGTGCCTTAGGCGGCGTGGATGGCTCAAGGCTACGGACTTCCGTCAAGACGTACAGACCAGAGTCCTGGACATGCCGTTCGATGGGAACAACCTGTTTGGGAAAACAGTGGACGATTCCCTTCAGGCCATTAAAGCGGACACTGAGACGGCCCGGGCCCTTGGGGTTCTGCAGCAACGACGGATGCCCTTTCGGAGCAGCGGAGGTTCCGGCGGCGGTTTCTCCACCTACCGTCAAGCGGCCCGCTCGTCGTCTCAGGAGGCCTACAGAGGACGAGGCAAGTCTGGCGGACCCCGCCGTCGTCGCCAAGGAGGTCAAGGCGGCAAAGCCTCGTCGAAACAGGATTGAACCGACCGTGGGGTCGGGCCCCCACCGATGCACCCCGGTGGGAGGCCGGCTGGCGAGCTTCGTCAGCGTGTGGGAGTCCATCTCCACCGACCGTTGGGTGCTGGCCGCCTTAGCCCGGGGCCACGCGCTCGAGTTTCAAAGAAGGTGCCCGCGCGTCCCCCCCGTGGCCAGGAAAGAGCTTCACGTCCCTCAGCTTCTCCTGGAGGTAAGGGCGATGCTCAGGAAGGGTGCCATCGAACTCGTCCCAAAGAGGCTTCGGGGCTCCGGAGTTTACTCGAGATACTTCCTCGTGAAGAAGAAGACGGGAGGATGGCGCCCCATCCTAGACCTGCGACGTCTGAACAAATTCATCAAGGCGCAGAAGTTCCGGATGGTCACACTCCAGCATGTCCTGGGTCAGCTGGAGGAAGGAGACTTCCTGTCGTCGTTGGATTTGGAGGATGCCTACTTCCATATTCCCACCCTAAAGTGGCACCGAAAATTCCTCAGGTTTGTGGTCCAAGGGCGTCACTACCAGTTCAAAGCCCTCCCCTTCGGACTACGGTCGGCACCCAGGGTATTCACCAAGTGCCTTGCATCGGTGGCGGCGCAGCTGCGCCGCGAGGGGATCCACGTCTACCCCTACCTGGACGACTGGCTCATCCGAGCCAAGACGAGGGAGCTCGCCGTGGAGCACACGGCAAGGACCGTCCAACTTCTCACGGACCTGGGATTCTCTGTGAACTACGCCAAGTCCCACCTGGTACCCGCGCAAAACGCACTGTTTCTGGGAGCGAAGCTCGACACAGTGTCCCTTCTGGCCTCCCCGTCGGAGGAAAGGACCAGGTCCATCCTGGGCAAGGTACAGCGGATGTTGGCTTCCGATGCGGCCAAGGTGAGGTCCATCAAGTCCCTCCTCGGAATGATGTCTTCTTGCATCTACCTCATTCCCATGTGCAGGCTCCGGATGCGCCCGTTGCAGGAGTTCCTGGACGCGCGCTGGATCCAAACGACGGGCGGCTTCGAGGAGAGGATCACACTCGACGAGAGTTTCCGCCGAGCGGTCCGGTGGTGGGGCACCCGCGCGCATCTGACGGCGGGCATGGACTTCCAGACCCCAGACAACCAGGAGACAGTGACCACGGATACCTCCCTGGAAGGGTGGGGAGCGCACACCGAAAATCTGAACGTGAGAGGCCTCTGGCTCCCGACGGAGAAGTCCCTCCATATCAACGTCCTGGAGCTCCGTGCAGTGTTCTGGGCCCTCAGGTCCTCCCTTCCGTCCCTCAAGGGCAAGGTGGTGAGGATCTTCACCGACAACACCACCACCATGTTTTACATCAGGAAACAGGGCGGAACCAGGTCCCCAGCACTGTCCAAGGAGGCGCAGGACCTGTGGCTTTGGGCCGTCGCCCAAAGGATGTTTCTGGTGCCGTTTCATCTGGCAGGGATAAAAAACACCATCGCCGACTCACTCAGCAGGGAGCTGCGCTCGTGCCACCAGTGGAAACTACGGCAGGATCTAGTGGATCGCCTCTTCCGATGGTGGGGCACACCCCAGATCGACCTGTTCGCGACGGCGACGAACTCCAAGTGCCGGAGGTTCGCCAGCAGGTTTCCCCAGGCGAGGAGCATGGACGATGCTTTCTCGTTCCCCTGGGAGGGCCTCTTCCTCTACGCGTTCCCTCCTTTGCCACTGCTAATCCGGCTCGTCAACCAGCTCAAGAGGTCACGGTGCAGGATGATCCTCGTCGCACCTGCGTGGCCGAGGCAGATATGGTTCCCGGACCTTCTGGACTTGTCAGCGTCCCCGCCAATCAAGCTGCCGGTGGACGCGGATCTACTCTCCAGGGAAGGAGGCGCCATCCTCCACCACGACCCGAAATCGCTGAACTTGCAGGCCTGGCTCCTGCAGCGCTAGAGTTTGGAGGATACGACATACCGGCCGACTGCAGAGAGGTTCTTGCAAAGGCCAGGGCGTCCTCGACTCTTAAATGCTACAGACACAAATGGAAGAGGTTCTCTGTCTGGTGCCACGCACAGAAGATTAACCCTCTACGGATTACGGCTCCTCAGGTACTGCCGTACCTGCTGACGCTGGCCAAAGCTGGTCTGGCACACGCGTCCATCAAGATTCAGCTTGCTGCGATCTCCCGATACACCAGAACCACGGGGCGGACGTCCTTGTGGTCTCATCGTCTGGTGAAAGAGTTCATGAAGGGACTGTTCAGATCGTTCCCGCCGGTGAAGGCTCCGGCCCCGGCGTGGGAGCTCAACGTGGTGCTGACCAAGCTCATGGGACCTCCGTTCGAGCCTCTGCACTCGGCCCCGCTGAAGTTTCTGTCGTGGAAAACAGCGTTTCTTGTGGCCATCACCTCCGCACGACGGGTGGGAGAGATCCAGGCCCTTTCCTGCAAGGCCCCGTACTTGACTTTTCACGACACGAGGGTAGTGCTCAGGACGCACCCCTCCTTCATTCCCAAGGTGCCGTCGGACTTCCATCTCAACGAACCCTTGGTGTTGCCTGTATTCTTCCCGTCGCCTTCGTCGCTGGCTGAGAGGACTTTGCACTCGCTGGATGTGGCTAGAGCGCTGAAGTTCTACGTGGACCGCACAAAGTGTTTTCGGAAGACGTCACAACTCTTTGTGAACTTTGGACCTGTCAATCAGGGGAAGGCTCTCTCGAAGGCTTCCATTTCCAGATGGCTCTCCGGCTGTATCATGTACTGTCATCGGTTGGCAAACCGACCGCTGCCTGGCCGTCCGAGAGCCCATTCCACCAGAGCGATCGCAGCTACCACGGCGTTCCTTTCTGGTGTGCCCCTGCTGGACATATGTAGGGCTGCTACGTGGAGGTCGACGCACACCTTCACGAAATTCTACTGCGTCGATCGGGATTCCAGGGAGGAGTCCAGGGTCGGCCAAGGAGTGCTGCGCAACCTGTTCGCCTAAGGTGAGCCTGGTGAGGAGGTAAGATGCTTAATGTTGAGTTTGATGTGATGCTTAATGTTGAGCCTTTGCCACCTCCCGTGGTTGTGCATGTATTCTTTATTCATGAGCATGTGAATCCATGCCAGACCCCATGCTGGAGAAGGAACAAGTTACTTACCTGTAACTGTTGTTCTCCAGCATGGGTCTGGCATGGATTCACATGCGAACCCTCCCGCCTACCCCTCTGCGGCTCTTCACTTGGTCATACTGCCACTTCACGTGCTTCCAAATCTGAAGATGGCTGCCAGAGGCGGTGCTTAGGTAGAGGGCAGTCATTGGCTGTGGTCAGTATGACGCAGAGACCAGTGATTGGTTACTACTACGAAAGACAGATCAGAAACGAAACTGATACTGGTTTTTTCTTTACCGAGGATTCCCAGCCTGACGACGGGGAATATTCATGAGCATGTGAATCCATGCCAGACCCATGCTGGAGAACAACAGTTACAGGTAAGTAACTTGTTCCTTCTGAATCATGTCTGCTCTGTGTTGCACGATGTGAGAGTGTGACTCGTATCTTGTTTTTTATGATGCATACAATGATTTGAGGAGAAAGTATTTATTGGCACTTAACAAAAAGAAAAGCTGGTGTTAATCATGTTACAGATGCTGTAGTGTTATGTAAATCGACCGTACTGGTTAATGATGTATACTTTGTGACTACATTTATTCATTGAGATTGGCTACGCAGGAATTTTTGAATCTAGCAATCGAATAGTGTATGATCTGTTTGGTTCTTTTAATCTTAACACTTCTAATATTTTATATTTTGGTGTACTATTATAATAATTGGACGTCATGTATTGTATTTATTTATTTCTGTGCTGATGGTATTATGCCGTATAAAGTAATGTGACTGACTGAAAGAACATAGTCAAAAATCGGGACCCATGTTGCGGGTTGTTGCTTAAATAAATCAGCTGGAATAAAATCCGGACCTGGGGCCTTCCTGATTCTTCCAACATAATTGCTAATTCAAACTCAGTTGGAGAAAAGGGCAGGAGAGCCTTGCGTAATATTGTGAGGGGCTGAAAGCAGGAAAGTTGCATCACACTCCCAAGCTGGTATATAGGACCCTAACATGAACAACCCATTATTCCCATGAAATCAGATGGGTTGAGGCCAAGCACACCTCCCCTTGCAAAGTATGAACTACTTTCCAGAAACCTATTTTGTCATTCAACTGAACAACCCCCTTTAACTGGAGCCATGCAGCCTGAGCATGTACTGCTTTTTACTTGGCTAAGTGTACTTTATAAGATGCTCTTAACCTGGCCGCAGAATCTTGAACGTTGACAGTTGATGCCTTCACCACACTGACAAAGGCCTTCTTGGTAGCATGGCACTCATCATCATACCAATTGGTTTTTACTATTAGGCATTTTGGCAGACGGGTGATTTCTCAGGATAGACGAGACCAATGTCATGATCACTTCTTTGATTTTAGAGTAAAAACCCATTGCGTCTGAAGGAACAGTTTGATCATTGTAGTTGGAAAGTATGGGTATCAGGCTGCTATACAACTCTGGTAGAGTGCAAGGTCTACCTAAGCTCGCACAGTGATCCCTAACACGGGCCATGGAGGTAATAGACCTAACTTTTTACCTATGGTCTCCCTGCCTAGTAACAAAAATGAACATACAATAGGATAATGGTCGCTTTCCATTCTCTGGAACACCTGGAATTTCGTGACCATTGACCAGAGATTCAAAACAATAAAGTAATCTATTAGTGAGGACCTAGAATGGGTTCTAAATGTGTGTTTGGCTGGGATATGCTCTGGGAACCTGCCATTGCAGACCCTGGTCCCCAATGTGTACAAAAATGAAGCAACAGAAGGGGCCAAAGGATAGTGGGATTTAGGGTTAGAAGCGAAGGCTAACCGAACACCCCAAATTTAGTTTTCTTCTTCCATCAGTGCTTCAAGCTCAGCATATGGTTTCAATTGCGTATTGAAGTCACCTGCTGTTAATAGCTTATATTTTAATATCCTTTGGGTAAAAGAATATAGCAAAGAACTCAATAGCCATGCCAAAGTAGAGCGATCTGGTCGAAGATGGATATTGATATAAAAAAGCAACATGTCAGTGAGCATGATCCGCAAAAGCTGTAAATCCAGAGTATCTACAGAAACCTTTATGCATTTTGCTTTTAGAGACTGATTGATCCAAACTGATAGCAAACCTAAGGCCTCTTGATGCCACAAGATTATGAAAATCAAAGCCGGGTACAATAGCATCATTCACTTCCGAGGTATCATGCCGGCCTACAATATTGTGGGAGCAAAGAAAAGCCAAACAATCTGATGTAGGAACTCATGGTTGTTAGTCTAGAAAATACCCTACTATAGCATAGATGGTATATTATGTTGGCCGAAAACCAATCGCATCATATGCCCAGCATTGCCAGTTACAGAATCGTCAGCATAACCATAGAGTGTCCATTTTGTGCCCACAGAATCCGTCATTTTGCTTTCTCTTGCTTTTCTGTTCAAACGCTTTGCAAAAATGAATGCAATTTCGTTCTGCTCCTGCACAGAGAAAGGCCACAAACTACATGTTGAGAGACCATCCCAGACAGAAATACATTGTTTTCCTCCCTCACAAGTCCTTGAAGGCGAGCAGAGAGGCATTTAATCACCAAGCCAGGTGCCAGCTGATCTCGCTGAAACTGCAGAAACTGGAAGTTAAAGGCATGAATTATACTCTCCTCACAGCCCCCCTTTTTGGGCCCTCTTAGATCAAGCTGACCCCTAGCTCACGAATAGAAACTAGAAGATAGCATGCTTTGGAATGTGTCTCTCCTACGAACACAGTTTGCTCACTGAACAAGAGCATTATGTTCTCTGTAACAAACAATCCTGTCTGTTTTGCTTTGCAATAAACCCTAGATTTTGGGAATTGAACCTCGTGTCTGGCATATCAGTTTGTGTATGGTGATTGTACCTTGTTTCCATTTGCAAGGGTCTTCAGGGCCTAGCAAAAAATGGCGCCTGAATAGGGACCCTCTCCCATTTGCTCCATTGTGTACGTTGAATTTGAAGAAGGCGAAAAAACAAATTGAGGACAGGGCCGTCGAGCCGGGATCGAGAGGTGTTCAGGGCGCCCCTGTGAAAGTGATCAGAGACTCCTTTGCAGATCTGTACACAACCGGTCCCTGATCGACGCGTCTGGCCAGAGAGCAAGAAGGCGAGGGTCCCAAAACAAGGCAGATTGAGCTAGATACGCAGTCACGATGATCTCTGTTTGGGTCTGTATACGGACGAATTGCGTCTTGAAAGAAGAGCTGATTGGAGTAGGGGCAATAATGTTTAATTAAATTTGGCATGGGCAAACCCGACACGTGGAAGATTTGCAATGGCCGAAAGATGGTAGTTTTGAGATGCCTCGAATAGAACATTTGGAGTCAGTACTGCTGCACAAGAAAGCACGCCGTGCGACATTTGATGTCATTAGAGGCTGGAGGAAGGAAGCTAACATTCGTTTAAGAAGTAGAGAGAAACATGCACGTAGGCACAAGTCTAATGCAGAGAGAGCACTAGAAAAGGAAGAAAAGCAATGGGATGAGGATATCAGAAGGGCGCATAGGAGTCTTCAATTAGGCATACAAAAAATATATCCACAACAAGAGTTGCATGTATCAGATGAACTTATCAATAAGATTTTAAATGAAAAAAGACAAGAACGCCCTCAAAGCAAGATTGGCACAATTGCACCAGTGCCCATTTCACCACCGCAGTTGCCACCCCCATTGTCGTCGTTCCAACTGCACCAGCCCTTCCTGCACACGTGACACAATTTTCCCCACCACCGACAGAGCAGGAATTAGCAGCTGCAAGAGAAGGCAGTTCTACAGAGGCGGGGCCTGCACAGAGAGAAAGCACTAGAGTAACCTCTGGTACGGTTAGCAGGGAGAGGAAAAGAGAACTGAAAGAACAGGCAGAAATGTACATTGAAAGCAATGGCGAGGGATCGACGATGGGTTCAATGTATGACTACAAGAAGCTCGGTGAAAAATAGGTATTGTTGGAATGCAAGGGAGAGTATTTTATGGATAGATGGAGGCAACTAACTGGCATGGTACCCCCGCAGAAGTTGCAGGATTTTAATGCCTTTTCACGTATGAGGGAAAGTGAGGCAGAGATAAAGGAGCATGTGGACAGGCTATTTGAGTTTAAAGGTGAACTTGATGAATTATATTCAGAGATGTTTTCTGTTCCTGGGTTTCGGTACAAGGAGGTAAAAAGAGGGAGAGAAGAGACGGCACCATATGTGTATGCTCAGCTGGTATCCACGGGGACATCACTCAGCCTGTTCTGACCTCTTACAACCTCGAACCCTTCCCTGGAGTCTACTCGACTGGAGACTGGGCCTTGTTTTCTTGGAAAGTGTGCTCTCTGTCCTGCTTTTAGCGCAGGGGCGTGTTGATTGATGCGGGCTCGTTGCTGCCTAGTTACTTCACTGGCAAGAGTCCGACAGGTAAGTATAATGAGTCTTTTGAACAGTTCTCTAACTTCGTTCCTTTCCTTCCTTAGATGATGGCCGGCGTCCGGGGATGGCGACGTGCTGCTGAGATGAGTAGCGCTGAAGGTGTGTGAGAGCGCGATGCAACCCTTTTGTATTTGTATTGAACTGAGTTCTTTTTCTGTGTCTTTTAGGTGCCGCAACGTTTTCAGCGTGGATGCCGGTTATGAAGAAGAAATGCGGTGAGTAAGCGCGGTATGCGGCGCCTCTAGATGTTTTCACACTAACCTGGAGTGTCTTTTCCTTCTTGCAGATGGATGAGAAGTTCCGGAGACAGAGTTCCCCCAGAGCGCCTGGATTCTGGTAAGCGTTTGAAGCTCGTACAGTCTGTAAAAATAAGCGAAGATTTGCTGAATGCTTACTAATGCCTTTTTCTGTTATTTTCCCTTTTTCTTAGGAAGCGGGCTGCCGGGATGGGAATGACACCGCCGAAGATGCCCGCAGAACAGAAGGAGCGATGAATGATGGGCAGAAGCGCCGCAAGGTAAGGCTGTTCCCAACGGTGTTCTTGTTCTTGCAGGAGTTGAGTGCAGAAGAAAGATGCAGGCCTACTGGAGACCGATCCGAACACAGTGAGTGTCATGCTACAGGTGCAGAAAACACAAAGCATGTTTCTCAGCCTGGGCGTGGCTTAAATAGTCTCTGGGTATCCCAGGTGTCTCTGGGCTGAACCACACCCAAAAGACTAGACTGCACATGCAGTTCTGGGAACCGAAATATGTGGGGGCATCCATCTTGTCCTCATCAATGCACTACAAGTCCAATTCCCCAATGTTATCCTATGGGAGTGAGTGAGTCTGGTGCCACAAGCGCCAAGTCTGACTCCAAGTGGGTCTTTGGAGGGATGGAGAGGCCCTTGAGGGCCATGTAGGTGATCGTGGCCTGGCTCCAGCCTGACATCTTGGAGGGCTGGGGACATGAGGGGCAGAAATCATGACAATATGTCGTGCTGCGATTTTTTCCGCCATCAAAACCTGTTAGTGAAGAAATTAAAATATGTACACAAGAGGCGCTTAGATGGATTATGGATGCTAACATCCCTACAATAGAGGTACCTGATACGTTTGATCATTAAACGATAGAGATGCAAAGAAAGGTATTGCAGGTAATGGTTAAATATTTGCAAGATAAATGTGTTGAGAAAAATGATTGTTGTCCCTCTGAATTAATGACAATATACAAGAGAGCGATTTCACGTGAAACTGGAAAGACTGCCCTATCCCTTGATCTCGCTATAGTGCTTAACAAAAGAGAGAAAGAAGGAAGAGCCAGTGCGATATTTCCCATGAGAGAGGTCCCACCCACTTTCGTGCCGAAAGTAGAACTTCCTGGTATTATTGGACAACCAGCGCAGGTAACAGAAGCGCATTATACAGCACAATATGTATATGTCCCTTTTTCTAGACAAGAGGTGAATAATATAAAACAAACAATCCCTGATATAAGAAAAAATCAGGCGGGATTTTATATAGAAATTGAGTCCTATTTGAAATCGTCCATTTTTAATATGAGCAATATTGACCTATTATTCCCTGTATTTCTCCCAGTAGATATATGGAAGCAAATTAGGAATGCAGATGATCATGAAACTTTGGGTGATACTTTTGGGGGAACATTTAATAAAAGAGGATACGGACAGAAAAGCTATTGTCAAATATGTTACCATTACCGACACGAATAGTACAGAAATTAAAGGTTATAGTACCTGAAAGGAGAATTATATGGGACAAACTAACTGCATGCATGCATGGCAAAGATGAATTGGCTACTGACTATTTCAATAGATTTGAAGAAGTGTTTGCAGATTTTAGCAGTCAAGATTTAAGCACTGAACCTGGGAAAAGACTATTTGTTGATAAATATGTGAGGGGGTTGTTACCGAAAATCCAAAATGTAATAATGACGTCTGAAAGTGCGTGGCAAGCGAAATCACAGAGTGAAGTGTTAAATATGGCGCAATACTATGAGAATAGAGTAAATTCAGAGAAAGAGATGAGGGATAGAGTGAATCTAAAAACAAGAGTGTTACTACAGCAGGTAGCAAATAATAATAGGGGCAAAGGAAATCCACAAGGACTGAATAAATGTGCATATTGTAGAGAAGAGGGTCACTGGCGAGCACAGTGCCCGCATTTACAGAATAGAAATGGGAATGCCCCGAGAAGACGGAACAGAGGTCGCCCAGGAACACAAGGGAAAAATAGAAACACTAGTATGCCACAAAATCAGACTAACCAGGGAAACAACTACCCAAATCAGAACCAAAATCAACACCAGCAAAATGGTGCAGGAGAAGGGAATGTTTTTGATACTCAATTGAATACATACTATTCTGGTGACTTCATATCGGATGATGTATTGTTCCAATAGGACAGCCCAAGACAGGGGTTGGAACCGGTGTCTATTCCCGTTGATCAGAAAGGACCCTATGTAGAAATTAAATTTGGGAATAAGGAGCACACTTTTCTAGTGGACACAGGTGCACAGAAGTGCTCAATAGACCATCACTTTGTTCCAGAGAGGCCACTGTCAGGGCAAAAGAATGTCTCAGTAGGGTTCACAGGCACCCCAGTAATTAGTCCTGTGTCACAGTCGGTGCCAATAACACTAGGTCCTTTCATCGAGTCTTGCCTGTTCCTTTTGACACAGAATTGCGGTGAGAATTTATTGGGTTTAAATTTGTTGAAAAAATTAAGTGCGGTTATTCATTGTTCTCCTGATGGAGTGTTTTTGCCCAAACCTCTGCCAACAGAGTTAACTAAGGTACCGACTTGCATATGGGCAATCAATGATAATGATGTTGGTTGTTTGAAAATAGAGCCGGTAAGAGTTGTTTTGAAAGAGGGAGTAACATTGCCGCGTATCCCACAGGATAAAATTTCGGTAGAAGGTGAGAAAGCATTGAAATGCATTGTTTCTGATTTGGTTAAAAGAAACGTGATTGAAGAAATAATTGGTATTGGTTTATAAGAAAGGAGGAAATGAAATACTGTATCGTTTCATAATTGATTTGCGTGCTTTGAATAAAACAGTTGATCACCAATTTCCATTGGTCTCAGATGTCACTACCATTTTGACAATGATTCCAGCCTCTGCAACACATTTTAGTGTTGTAGATCTTAAGAATGCATTTTTTAGCCTTCCAGTACATCCAGATAGCAAATATGTATTTGCTTTCACGTTAGGAGAAACGTTCTTTCACATTCACACGAATTCCACAAGGTTACGCTGAGAGCCTGAGTATTTATAGCAGAGCACTAAAAGAGCAGCTAGACATGTTAGAACTACCAACGGGTTGTGTACTATTGCAATACATAGATGACCTATTAATTGCTGCTGACTCAGAAGACATTTGCAAAGAGGGTACTGCTATGTTATTAACACATTTAGCAGAGCATGGACATAAGGCTTCATTGAAGAAATTCCAGTATTGTCTAAAGGAAGTGGCATATTTGGGCTACCTCCTTTCGAAAGAGGGAAGGAGACTGACACCTGAAAGAATAGAAAGTATCTCTGGTATGCCTATTCCAAAGACACAGAAAGAAGTCAGAGCCATAACCGGCATGGCTTCATATTTCCGGCAATGGATAGTGAATTTCCCTATGATTGTGAAACCAATGGTGGCATTGACAAAGAAGGATGTTGCTTTGCCTTTACCATGGAGTGAGGAATGTCGGAATGCATTTGATCTGCTCAAAGTTGCGTTGTGGTCAGCTCCAGTTTTGGGGACACCAAATTATGAAAAGGATTTTAAGTTATTTGTGCATGAGAATGATGGTTGTGCGCTGGCTGTTTTGACTCAGGAACAAGGAGGAAGAAATAGACCATGCAGTTATTTTTCTTCTGCGCTGGATCCTGTAGCATGCGCTTTGCCACGCTGTTTACAAGCTGTCGCTGCGGCTGCCGCGTCAGTAAAACAAACCAAGAGAATGGTTTTGGGTCACGCCCTAACGTTAATGGTGCCTCACACAGTAGACATTCTTTTAAATAGAACGCAGACGCAACATCTCACATCAGCTAGACTGATTAGATACGAAATTGTCCTTTTTGTGCCACATATCCAAATTCAGAGATGTTGCGCTTTGAATCCCGCAGAGTTAATCCTCCCTCCAAATGAAGATATGGGTGAGAAGAAATCACCACCCCATGATTGTATAATGGTTACTGAACAAGAAACGAAAGGGAGAATTGACTTAACAGACACCCCACAGAAAGAGCCAGACAGAGAACTGTTTTGTGACGGTTCCTGTTTTAAATTACCCGATGGCACGTCAACTGCTGCCTATGCCATCACGACACTGAAGAGTATTGTAGAGAGCAAAAGAATTCCATACAATTCAGTGCAGGCTGCAGAGATAATAGCATTGACAAGAGCATGTGAAAGTTCTGAAAATTTGAATGCAAACATATATACTGACAGTCAGTACGCATTTGGGGTGGTACACAATTTGGGTCGACTCTGGGCAGAGAGCGGTTTTCTAACATCACATGGAACTAAAATTCAACATGGCCCTTTGATAGCACGATTGTCGTCTGCACTCACGTGTCCAAAGCGACTAGCAATAACGAAATGTGAGGCGGATCAGAAAATAACATGTAAGGTGGGGAAAGGAAACGCGTTTGCAGACAAAATTGCTAAACAAACTGCCACTGATTTGCACATGAAAATGTTGATAGTTCAGTCAGAAGAAGTGCACTGCATGATAGAGAATGGGATTGCCACAGTCAAAGAGATGCAGGCGGAAGCAACTGCCGATGAAATAAAAGGGTGGGCTGAGGGCTCCGCAGAATTAGACGTAGAAGGGTGCTGGGTGGACAAAGAGTAGAAAGTGGATGCTGCCCAACTCCTATGTAACTGCAATGGTCACCATGTCCCACAGCCCCACACACATATGTGCTAAGAAAATGATTCAGCATCTGGCTACAGTATGGCAGAACCCACACATTAGAAACAATGCTGAGAGGCTAGTCCAAAATTGTATGACTTGTTTGCAACATAATATTGGAAAAGGAACAGCTACTCCAACAGGTAGTTGTGGCCCCCCCTCTGTCCTTTGAAGTCATCATTTTGATTTCATAGAAATGGAAAGATGTCAGAATCTTAAATACATCTTGGTGGTAGTCTGTGCATTCAGTAAATGGGTGGAAGCATACCCTCTCAAAGACTGCAAGCAATAAGCACAGCAAAAGTGATGCTAAAAGAGTATTTTTCCAGATTCGGCCTGCCACGGGTCACATGGTCAGACAACGGCCCGCATTTTGTTGCCGCCGTGATATTACAGATTTGTGCAGGCCTTCAGATAGATAAACGATTCCATTCCGCCAGGCACCCGATGAGTGCCGGTCTTGTTGAGCGTCAAAACAGTATTTTAAAGAATAAAATAAGTAAGATCTGTTCAGGGAGTCAATTAAAATGGACAGACGTTCTGCCCTTAGCTTTGTTGTGCCAGCGCACGTCTGTGCAAGCGAAGACTGGGCTCTCCCCATACAAGATTGTCATGGGGAGACCTGCAAATGTTTGGTGCGCACCACAGCCTAGGCGCCTGAGTGAAGTTGAACACCCTGTGCTTAGTACATACTGTGACATTTTAACGAAGAAACTCTGATTAATAAGCAGGTGCAGGATGCTCTTCCTGTCAGATACACAGACCCGGGGCATTGTCTGCAACTGGGCGAGTGGGTCCTGGTGAAAAATTTTGAAAGGAAGTCCTCACTCGCACCAAGGTGCCGGGGCCCTTATCAGATTCTCCTGGCAACGCAGACTGCAGTCCGTCCGTGTGGATGGTTGTAAGGCATGGATCCATGCCACCCCCACAAAAAGAATTCCATTGCCATTGAAAGAACTGCCTGATCCGGACAACCAGAATGAAACAGCTGCCCTCGACTCAAAAAACACCATTGCCAGTTCTCTGCCACAAATTCTACTTGAACCTGAGAGGAAGCCTGAGAAGATTGCTAAAAAGGAGAAAGGGCTAAATATGCCCCAACTTTGCCCAGCTGAATCTGCGGCATCACAGGCTGACACTGAGCCTACATCGTCACTTGCTGCATCACAGGCTTACACTGAGCCTGCATCTGGAAGTGCATCTGCACTGTTCATTGATCACACAGTACCTGGAGCGATAAGGTACAACCTACTTTCTCAAAAATCAAAAGTGATCTGATCTTTGTGTTTTCTTTTTGCCTCTATTCCCATCACGGATGAATTGGGAATCGGAGGCCTAGGGAAATGGAGCGTGGGGGCTGCACCAATCTGCATCAATTTGGGAGGTCTGGAACGTGGCTTCCCGGTGCTAGCTTTGAAAAGAAAATCCATTTGTTGATCACCCCTTGCGAACAAGGGGGGCGCTTATGGTAAAAAGGCAACTGATGTTTGCTCTGGAGTCCTTTGAGCAATGTACAGAGGCACAATAATCTTGCCACACGTTTAGCAATCTAGGCTGCCGAGAACTGGCCTAAACATTTTTTTAGCCTCTTCGAACATATTGGTGTATCAACGGGTGCTGCTGTGAGAAGTATTCACGACGAACATGATTGGAGAAGAAGAATCACACACAATTCCCATACTTGCTTCTGTTCCCTCCTGCACCAACGATGATGATGTAATAGATATAGAGACTATAAAGAAATCGAGAAGAAGTTGCGGTACAACACTTCTGTGTATTGTGCGTACAATTATCCCAGTAGTATGTATCCCAGTATTATGGTATTTGGAGAGCGTGCATCCATTGAGTTCTCTTTTGCCTGCCACGAAAGCACCTGTCACAGACAGTCCAGTCCATGTACTCTCTTATACTCTCCCTCCAATAAAAGAAAGACACAGAAAAGGCTATGTTAATAATACGTTGCTTTTAATTATGAATATGACTCACTAAATCCTGTACAAAACTAACTGCTGGGTCTGCACCCATTTACCCAAGCATGGCGGAAAAGGAATGGGTTGGTATGTACAGCCATTACACCTTAGTTCAGCATGCTATGCACTACTAAGCGCACTATTTTATGGGAAGTGGAATAAGAGTGACACAGGTCAACATAGATGAATTTGAGAAAGTGGTAATGGAACCTGTAGGTTGTTCCATATTTAACAGAGCAATGTGATAAAGCCAGTGGTGGTAAGGCCAGTAGACAGACTATATGTGCCTTACAAGTCATCTGTAATGACGTTTCACATGAACCCAGTAGGGAATAAGGATGTAGTTCCCCCCCCTCGTATACAATAAATTATAATCCCTGCACCGTCCCATTTTGTCTACAGAAGAAAGGTTCCTAGGCGGTAGGGACATTCAATAGATGTATGAATATTGCAGTACTTGAGAGAGAAGAAGAACCGACATATGTAGATGACCCTGTTTATTTTATATGTGGAGAAAAAGCTTATCACTGGTAACCTAGAAATTGGGGTGGGACTTGTTACTTAGGGATCCTCTTCCCTGGGGTATTCCTTTCCCGAATATCAAATATATCGAAATTATCTAGATTAAGGCCATGACGGGCTGATGAGGCAGGATTTATTGCGGGAGACATAGCAAAATCATTTATACCATACTGGGGCCAAGCAATAAACTCCTATAATATAAGAAGATTGTCAAGAATTTTAGAAAAAACGATAAATGGAACAACTGATATATTGTATAATATGACCCTAGAGGAGAAGGCAATTAGATTAATGACACTTTAGAATAGAATGGCTCTTGATATAGTTTTGGCCGACCGTGGAGGTGTTTGCAAAATCGTGGGGTCAGCATGCTGCGTATTTGTAAGTGACTCCTCCCCCACGGTTTTTGAGGCAATAAAGAAATTATACATTCTGAGTTCTGATCTTCATCCCCCGACAGGTGGTTGGGAACTGAATATAAGCTCCTGGTTTTGGGAGTTATTACGCTCATGGGGATGTAAGCTAATTGCAATTTTAGCAACGATACTCATAATCTTCATGACATGTTGTTGCATACACTGCCTGCTAATTATTTGCTCTGAAATAACTGATGAATGCATACACATGGTAACAAAGAGAAGAAGTCCCTTAGTAGATACGAATACAAACAATGAAACCCGAATTATGAAAGAGTTTATGTTAATATTGATGATGACGATTACAGTAGTATGCATAGTTCAGAATTAGATACATTGTCAGATGAAGATGCGATGTATGGTTGATGCGATTGGCTGACGGCCAAAAGGAGGGTTTGTTAGTCTAGAAAATACCCTACCATAGCATAGATGGTATATTATTATGGCCGAAAACCAATCGCATCATATGCCCAGCATCGCCAGTTACAGAATCGTCAGCATAACCATAGAGCGTCCATTTTGTGCCCACAGAATCTGCCATTTTGCTTTCTCTTGCTGTTCTGTTCAAACGCTTTGCAAAAATGAATTTAATTTCCTTCAGCCCAGACAGAAATACATTGTTTTCCTGCCTCACAAGTCCTTGAAGGCGAGCAGAGAGGCATTTAATCACCAAGCCAGGTGCCAGCTGGTCTCGCTGAAACTGCAGAAACTGTAGAAACAGGCCGTTAAAGGCATGAATTATACTCTCCCCACAGCCCCCCTTTTTGGGCCCTCTTAGATCAATGACCCCTAGCTCACGAATAGAAACTAGAAGATGGCATACTTTGGAATGTGACTCTCCTATGAACAGTTTGCTCACTGAATAAGAGCTTTATGTTCTCTGTAACAAAGAATCCTGTCTGTGCCTTCGCAAACTGCAACTGTTGCTAAATCAAGTAATATAGATTAACAAAGAAACGTCTCAGAAGGTGTCATATTCGTCATAATTGTCAATCACCAAACCCTAGCTCAGGATGATACATTATGGGCGGTGTTGATGTGTCGCAAACTGATTGTATGATGTTCTTTTTGTATATATGTCACTGCTGTAGAATGCTCGCCCTCTTGCGTCTCACGAGGTCTCGGTGACACACGTTGCGAGACGTGAGATCCAGTCGGCCGACAGAGACTATTTACTTATAAACCCTAGATTTTGGGACTTGAACCTTGTGTCTGGCGTATCAGTTCGTGTATGGTGATTGTGCCTTGTTTCCATGCGCGAGGGTCTTCAGGGCCTAGCATGGTGGCAACAGTAAAGACAGACGCAAGTGATCACAGTTCAAAGGTGTTTATCAAAGTGGTTAAACTAACTTTTGCGAAAACGCTACAGAGCTGTACTTGCCACTTTAAGAGCTTGGAGGACGCCCTTCCAGAAAGTAGCAGGCATAAATTGTGGATGCCGTCGCCCTCGCAGTGATAAGGCTGCAGCTGGGACAAGGGCGCAGCATTCCTGTTAGGCTGGTACACTGGTCGAGGGGAGATTACCCTCTATAGAATACCCTGGTAGATAAAACTTCTTTCTTTAAACAGGTGACAATTGTTGGTTATTAAGCCTTCCTGCCCACCTTCAAGCATAGTTTATTGGCATTTTACAGCGTGTACTGACAGGACAGGGGGGGTGGAATCTGGCAGCTCCTTAAACTGTCGGGCGTGCCCCGCCCTGTCAGTGTAGTGAGAAGTGGAAGTCCTATTATTATCTTCGACTTATACAGCGCCACTCCAGTATTGAAATAGTCGGGAGTGGAATCCTTTGCAGTTTGTTTAGTGTGCTATAGGAAAAGTTTGGGGACTGCGAGGTTGCCTCTCCCCCTCCCTGTGATAATAGCACATATTCTTAAATCTTCTTAGAACTGTTAAGCTGTGCCGATTGGGCGGCTAGCAAACTATCTTCTATATTCATTATTCAAACCCTCATAAATTGGGGACTTGTTTTATGTGGAATTTTAAATTGTTTGTTGATAGTGACTTGATATTTAGAATATTACATTGACAATTTTATACTGTTAACATTACTGTTAATATTACTCATTGTATAATCTGCGTATGCACTTTACATTGAGTTTATCTCATGGGCACTTTATATGGTTATATACCACAGATAGATTACACTGCATAATCACTTTAATAGAGAGATCCAGTGTATTTAGGTCTGTGGAGGATGAGGATAGTTGATAACTATCATCCTCAATAGACGTAACCATCTGGAAGTGGCAATACAAAGTGTGGGAGTATCCTACACTGTGGTTTAATATACAAATTTTAGGTTGGCTCCCAAATTAAGATCACAGAAAGGGAGAAGGAATAAAGGCACAAAAGGAACTATCCCTTGTAACGCTCTGGCCAACCAAACTACTGGGGAAAATTCCAAAGTCATGGGGGAAATCGAACACTTCAAATCAGAGCAATCTAAAATTCTGGATTTCCTGATTAAAAATAAGGGGGGGAAGGAATGTGCAAATGAGGAGATAGCCCATCAGTCGAGAAATAGCACTGTTGTAGAAAACAATTCCCTTCTTAATCTCTGCAAGGATTTCCGGCGTCAATCTATGGGGCAATATATAGGTCCACTATGGAATGATGACATTCTTTTTACAAACATGCAACATGATTTCCGTAGACACTCTATGGCACTAGCTATGGGAGGGGTTAGGATACTTACTGAGAAAAATACGGATAACTTGACAGAGATATAATAATGTAATTGGCACCAATTTGTCAATAACTCCTGATTTAGAGCAATCGGTGAGTGATAATATCTTGTTAGAGGAAGAAGATAATGGTTCATGGTGTGGCTATGATTTGGAGGTAGACCTCACTCAGTTTGAACGGAAACATTGATGCATTCACGACCACTGTTGATATCCTGCTAGGGATTTGCACTAAGATGATGAATGAACAACAAAAGCTGAAAGAACTGGTGGTGGTTATGCATGAGGAAAATACAAGCACCAAGGAACATGGAAAGGAGGATAAACAAAAGACAGGCACTGAAGCAAATGTGAGTGTATATGAGCAACAAGGTGATGAATTGAGTGATCTCTGTATGTTGGTAAATGTTGAACAAATGTGGACCAATACCGAGGAAATGGATGGGTTAGGATCACATGGCTTCAGATTTGGAAAGTAGCAGAATGATGGGGAGTGAGTGGGTAGGAGATATTTCTAATTCCCAGGGTCATAAAAGACGGGCCCACCAAAAAAGGTAACAAAAGTAAAATAGGTAAACCCAAAAAGAAGAATAGAATCAAAAAGAATAGCATTGCAATAGCTGAGACGTCATTAAATGATATAGAATGTATTGAGGTTGTAAACAGATTTGAACTCAACCTAAATAGGGTAGAAATTCCAACTGGTGGTAAAATACGTAACCCGAAGGAAGGGGGACTGAAATATTGGCTTAAGTGTAAAGGGAAGGGAATTCGTAAGAAGGACGGACAGGGGAATGAGGAGTCTAAAATAATCACTCTGAACAACAGTGAAATAATTTCTGATACTTCGGGGGCAGAGGAGGGTCAGGTTGAACGAACAGTCAGAGGAAATGGAGGTAGGGATGCACATTATTGACGTACAATTAAATATAGACAGGGCTGATCTAAATCCGAGAGCAAGGGAGATCTATAGGGTTGAAATGGAAAGGATGGAAATGAGTAGGAACAGAAATGAGAAAGAGATGAAAAGTTGGGGCATTGAGGGGAAACGAGCTATAAGGGTGACTAATGGAGGCAAGAGTGTTAAAATAGTAGAAAAACACCCCAACAATGATAGCCCTTTCTTAAAGTAAAATTGGTTGCTACAATGCCTACATAAAGTACCTAAACTACAATGTATTAAGACCACAGATATAGAAAGGGTGATATTACCTGAAGTGGGAAGTTGGGGAAAATTGGGCAATTATCCAATTTGGAACTGCAGTTATTGTAGAATTAATTAATGATCATTTGAACGAGATATGGAATAATTACTTTGAAATCATAGTTTGTAACAACATTGGGGGAATGGTGGAGAAAGACTGATATAGTGTGAGAAAAAATGAGAGGAACAAGGGGAGTGAGTGGGGAGAGATGTAATGGAGAAATGGTTACCAGATGAGAACTATCAACTAGAAGGGTGAGATAGGGTGGAGAGGTCTCCCCTCTCAATATCCTGGAATAGCAGGGCTTTCCGCTCTATACTGCATAAAGATAGCATTGCCCTCTTGAAATGCCGTGACAGCTTTTCCCTTCAAGAAACTTGGGCACAGGGAAATATTTTAATATATGGGTATAATACATTGAGCAAATTAGCCAGTATTGGGGAAAGGGGTAGACCTAGGGGTGGGGGGTTCGGTGTGGGGGTTAAAAAAACCCTTAAATATGAGAGAATATGAAAGATTTGGCAATTCTGACTTTGTCATGTGTGTTATAATTGACAACTATGGCACGGGTGAGGAGTTATTATTGATTAATTTGTACTCTCGCCCGTTGGGGGTTAATTTAAAGGAGAATGGAAAAGTTATTAAGGATACTTTGGCGGGTTGGGTATCAGAATCCCGAAAGGCAAATGTAATGATCATAGAGGACTTTAATGCCTATTGTGACATTGTCAAAGCTAAAATGGAAGAATGGAATGTGATGTGTGGAGAATATGAAACATCAAATCAGGATGACTGTAAGAATTTAGATCCTACCCAAACTTGTCACCCCCAAAATCTGAATGGAATGACCTGGTTGAACATGCTACAAAATTTGGGCCTTGAATTCTTGAACGTGGTATCATGGGTGGTAGCTACCCAACATGGTCTAACGATAGAGTTCACCATTAATTGGATTATATGTTTGTAAATAATGGGTTATTAAAACAAATTGACAAGATGGAACACATATACTCCAATCACAGTGACCACAAAATGCTGAAAATTAAGATATGAATGGCATGTAAGGAAGAAGGATGAATGTATGAATATTCAAAGCAATATCAGAGGTAATAGGATATGTTGGACAGAAACTAATTTGGTCAAATTCGATAAAATGTTCAATATCCTACCCATAAATGGCCAAGCGATAGCTCTAAATGGTTTAAAAGTTGTTGGAGATATTCTGGGGATGATTCAGAAGACGGAGTGTAGAATGTCCATTAACAAAAGGACATGTAAAAACCATAAAAATGTCTACAACTGCCAGATAGACACTAAGAAATCAGAGGTTAAGAGTGCTATGAAATGTATAAAGAGCAATGTAGAAATGAATGGATTGGAAAGAAGACGGAGCATTGCAAAGTTACAAATGAATTATAAGAATTGGTTATGGGGTCATAAGAACAATATACAGAATGCTAATTGGTAAATTGTATTTAAAAATGTTGGTACCTATACAGACAGTATATAATAGAAGACAATTCTGATGTTAACTTAATTTCTATTGACGCTTGGATGAAATATTCCTCACTTTACTTTGAGGAACAGAGGTTTAAACCCTTAAGTGGGATACGATGGAAGAGGGAAGATATGGTATTCCCGTTCGAGCTAGAGAGTGTTTTAAAGATCATAAAGAAACTGAAATTCTCTAGGGCGCCGGGGCTTGATAGATTGGCGAATATTGTGATTAAAAGAAATCCAACTAAATGGGCAGCAATCCTGATAGAATTATAGACCCAGATTTGGAGGAGTGGTAAAATAGCGGGCAGCTGAAGGGAGGCAATTTTTATCCCAATCTATAAGAAAGGGGATAAATGTGTCCTAGTAATTATAGGCTGCTTGCCATGGCAGAATCCAGCTGCAAGATTTTCTGCTTTCTATTGCTACAAATGATTAATAGTTGGAGTGCTGAAAACAATCTCATCCCGCCAATGCAAACAGGCTTTAGAGCTGGATTCAGCACGATAGATATGGGACTCTAAATTACGTTGTGGCTGAAGCTATAAAGAAAAAAACTCAATTATATGCCTGTTTTATAGATTTCTCGAGGGCGTTCGACTGTGTGGAGAGGGAAAGATTGTGGGGAAAATTCGAAAAATTGAAAATGTGTCCCATAGTGTGCTGCACTTCCTTAAAGAAATGTATAGGGAAACAATGGTTACCTTATGTGCGAATAAGGGAAAGGAAAGGTCTTCACCCATCAGAACAAATATGGGGCTCAAACAGGGTTGTGTGACATCACCCACTCTCTACAATCTATATGTGTCTGATATGGGAGAATGTTTTGATGGCATAAACAACTTTCCACCGAGAAATGGAGAAATTGTGGTAAGTTGGATGTCCTATGCGGATGATACCATCCTTTTGGATACAATTTCCATAGGACTCCAAAGGATGTTATGACGACTGGTTCAGTATGCTAAAGAAATTAACCTTATGATGACTGTGGGAAAAAACAAGATTCTGATATTTGGGGGAGAGGGAATTAAGAGGAAAAAATGCAAATACAGATGGAAAGTTGATTAGCAGGAGATCAAGATAGTGGCGACCTTCCCTTATACGGGAATGCCTATAAAATATAATCCACCCAGATACTACTATGAAGATATGTTAACGAAAATGGTGTTAAAAAAATTGAATGTGAACAGAGCTTACATGTCCAATAAGGGAGGATACTCAATTGAGGGACTATTGGAAATATATAAAACTTGTATTATCCCTGGTGCCATGTATGCGTTGGGGAGAGCGATGTCAAGATATATTCGGGATCTAAGCAAAGGGGAAGGCAAACTTTGGAGACCTGCATTAAGACTAGCCAAATCTACTCCAATAGAAGCCATATGTTGTGAGTTGGGTTTAACTTATTTGATGACATTATGGAAAATGAGATGCTGTTAATTGTATATTAAAATGACTCTAGAAGTAAAGGAGGTTGATAGTATGTTTAAAAAGTTGGGCACCATTATGAAGACACAAGCAAAACCTAATGCAGCATTGAAGGATTTGGAAATAACGTCACTCTTTTTTGAATATGATAAACATGAAATTACCGAAGTAAACAGATGATGTGAATGCCCTCTATAAAACTTTAAAGAAAAAAGCTTTACATTGTGACCTAATTAACAATTTGGATAGATTAACTAAGAAGAGGAGATTTGAAACATATTGCCTACAGGGAATGCTAATCAATGAATCTCTTAGTTACCTGTGGAAGGTTGGTAACAGAGAATTTTTTAGATTCATTATGTTGCTGAGATTGAATATGCTACCTAGTTATGAATATTTGGGAGCTTGGACAGGTGTTCCCATTGGAAAAAGAGTATGCACGTTTTGTAAATTGTAGATTGAAACATCTAGACCATCTACTAACGGACTGAATAAAAATGGAGGGTTGGTACAACAATGGGTATAAAGAACTGGTATATGATCAAAGAATGATTTGGTCTGACCCATTCTGGTCTAGTATCTATATGGCAGAGCCTTTGGTGTATGTGGGTGCTGCATTTTATATTTGGGAAAGACTGGTGTGTGAATGAGACCAACTGAAAATTTACTTGAATAGGGAAATTCTAGAAGAATATTCTGATTAAAACTGTAAGATTTGTCTGTATCGGATGAAATATTGACTTGTAACATTAGGCGGATGTGTGGAGTATGATAATATGAAGAGAATAAGATTTTACCCGAAATCCTATAAATTAAGAAAAACTGGAACTGTGATATGAGAATAAGATCTTAACCCAAATTCCAGTTTCTTTTATTTTATAGGCACTGTAATATGATTTATACTGGGAGGATGTTATTCATAATTGTCAATGTTGTTTGTAATGTTGTTTGTGCATGGGAGGGGCAGTAGTATTCCAATTTAGTATAAAGGTTTATAAAGTTTTTATTATTGGTGTTTAATGTATAATTGGAAATAATTATGTGATGTATTCTTTTTTAAATGAATTACTGAGATGTAATTTAATACTAAGCGTTTGATGTTGATTATGTAAGTGTTTAAGGTTTTAACTAACCAAATACACTATAAATACAATTTTTTTTATTTTATTAAAGTGTATAAATGAGTGAGAAAACACCTAATTTAAACCTAAATCTAAGATGGGTGCAAGCTACGACCATCAAATAATAATAAAGCAGTCCTAGTGGTTTCTTGTGAAATAAAAGTCACAAAGTAGTGTTGTATAATGTTCACAAGAAAAGAAAAGTGTTCACGTTTTTAGCACGGGACAAGGTGAGCCTCTTTAACACAGCACACAACTTGGCTTCCCCAGCATAAGGCTATTGTTCTTCTCAGCTATATCAGGATCACCGGTGGTCAAGTCTCTTTTACACCAAGTCTCTTGCCCCGAGGGCCTCATGTATCAAAATAACAAAACATAACATTTCCTTTGAACAAATACAGGGCTTCAGTCCCTTTCAGCGATATCAGGACCTTCGGTGGTTGTCTCTTTCTGCAAAAGTCTCTTTCTGTACGCACGTTGAGTGATGACTCTTCACCCTGGGATCCCCCCTCTTCTGGGCTCAGATCCTTCTGTAATGCTAGCCTCCCTCCGTCTGGTTCACTAAAGCCTTTTCTCAGACTATTTCACTTGTCGTATTCATGAGTCTAAATGTCTTTTTAAACAATGTTTCATTGCAGATCCCTCAGCCGGGTTCACACTTGCCAGCTACACAGTTTACTTTACTTAACAGAATGCAGAATTGACTTCCCTATTGTCCCTGACTTGGTTATCAGTGTAGGAGGTCTCCGTGCACCGTTGGCATCTGTTATTCCACATGCTAGCTATTCTTCCCGCTCTTATAATTCCTTTTGCGGAGGCTTCGTGGGCTTGGGTTAAAAAAGGCAAGAACACTTCCCTCCTTGTCATCCTTTCGGTTATCGCAGCCTTTCACCTCCTCTTGAACTGCAGTTCTGGAATAGCTGTCGCGTTGTGCGGTCTGCCTTGCTCGACGTGTGATTTCGAGCTTCACCTTTTATCCCTGTGAGGAAGGGAAAGGGCAGTCAAGTGTATGTAATTATTGGTAATTGCCTGACTCTGCCTGGCCCTTGGGTTGGGACATGTCAGGTAAACCGTTTTGGTATTACTTGTTTGTCACAGTGTAAGAAAGTGTTTGTGTTGGAAAAGGAGGGGGTTAGAGTTTCTAGATATCCCACGGGGTAAGATGGGGAAAAGATGTACTAAGGAAAGGGAGTTGGGTGGTCAACTCAGAAAGGTGAGATTTATAGGGTTTGTGAAATGAATACTCCGAGGGACGTGGAGAAGAATGAAAGGGAGTATTCGGGTAGGAAACCGGGATTCTGGGAGATATGGCTTTCGAGTGCAACAGGGTTTCTAATGGACTTACCAGATGCAGAGGGGATGTTGGATTCTGGTAAAGGAGGTTAATTGGGTGGAAGGGAGGTTGGGTTGGTATAACTTATAAAAGCCTCAAAGACCTAGTCCACTCATCTCTTTCTCCAATATAATGGCGCACCTCACCTCGGGCATCCCCCCCCCCGCCCAAGCATAACCCCGGGCTCGCCTACACAGGTGATCCTCCCTCGCTCGCCCCCAGGGTTGGGATCTGAGAGCGCCAGCCCTTCCCTGGCCACCTGAATAAGGGATTCTCGAGGTCTGCTTGGGAGAATAACCTCATGTTTCTCATACTGGGTCCTCTAACTTATTACAGAGGCCTTGTATATTCTAAGAAAGAAAACTAAAATTAGCTGCAAGCCACTTGCAGGCTGGGACGGGTAGAGGGTTTGGGCTTCTCAGAACGAGAGGTGAGTCGTGAACAGGTAAGGGCTGTGAGTATAATGCGGGTACCTTGCCCAGGGGCTAAGAGGCTGGATTTGTAGGGCAGGGGTGCTCCGGCTGGTGCACTGTTAGCAATGGCTAGGTAGCTGGCCCAACAAGCTGCCCTATGCATGAATACATGTGAGGTGGAGATCGTACATTTGAACCTGTGGGAGGTAAGCATCTGAATTCAATGGACAATACGCCCAATGATAGCTCCTTACATGTGAGGGTTAATTCGTTAATATCCCAGTTGGGGTCTGTTACATCGGGAAGTCTCTTAATATCCAAAATATTTTATCTTATTACATAGAGGCAGCCTTTTGTATGCTTTAACCAATGGATGCACTTGTTCTTTAGGATGTTTCTGTTTTCGTATACCGAGGTTGGGAATTTGGGTATATGGGTCAGATAGATAATGTCAGGAACTTCCAACAAATTGCTGCTATTACATAAACTGGGGGTGATGGGGGTGACGCATGGCGTGGAAGCTGGTGTTCTGATAGCAGGCCTCTCCTGGTGGTGATGATAATCTGCTCTCTGTGGATGCAGATGTGTGGATTCCATAACACGCAGGAGCATTTGGCTTCTGACCTTGGGTAGACCCAATTGAGTTTGAGTGGGTGAAGATAACTGCGACGGAGCGCCTTGAGCCATCTTGGGAGTATCCTGTACTATAGTGCACAAACTAGCTAAGATAGCAGTGCCCCAGTGGCTTCAACTGGAACAGTTAAATTTGCCTTTGAATAATTAAGAAGCAACTATTCTTGGTCCTTAGGCGGGGGTGGGGGGGGGGCTGTGACGTGCCGACTAAGATGGCCATCTGACCTGCGAGGTCCGCGACTATGAATATCCTGAAATAAAAATTGTGCGGAACGACGTGGCTGCTGACCAGACTACACGGGCAGGAAGGTGCGTTAATACCCCAGGCAAAACCAGGGCCATTCGGAAGAACGAACCGGCGCTCCGGGCCAGAGAAACGCTGGGCGAAAACTTAGGCAGCCCGCTCATCTGCGGCGTGCCTTCGCGCCAAAACTCCAAGTGTGGAGCTCCGCGTGAAGCCCAGCAACGGATGACGGATCCTTCCTCCCTCCACGGCAGCCTAAACGTCCTCCACAGGCAGCGCGTAAGCTTCAATGACCTGCGGGAGGAGGCGAGCCATAATCGAGCCCCCGCACCGTGGGGCTTCGCACGCCAAACCACTGCATCCCCTGTGGACGGAGAAGACCGTCCTGCCGAAGACATCACCCTCAATGTTGCACCCTGTCATAGTGGGCCTCTAGGGCCAGACTGAGAGTTTATACGTGTTCAAGTCACACCGCTCCCCGGGAGCGGACCAACCCACCACATCAAGGAACACAACTCCCGGCTCGGAGCGGCCACACAGGTACGTGGGGCAAGGAGGGCAACACTGCGAATCCCCGCAGCAACACGGACCGCGGCC
This sequence comes from Ambystoma mexicanum, assembly GCF_040938575.1. Taxonomy (NCBI): domain Eukaryota; kingdom Metazoa; phylum Chordata; class Amphibia; order Caudata; family Ambystomatidae; genus Ambystoma; species Ambystoma mexicanum. Next base: position 424,688,047 of record NC_090940.1, on the reverse strand, counting down.
CCTCCCCCCCCACCCACGAAATAGAACCACGGACTACCATACTGCCCTGCAGCCTTTCCTCACTAATACTTGGCAGAGGGCCTGGCCTGCCGACATCGAAATATCATACCGTACAGAAGGGCCAACGGGCTACAACACACACGTTGTAACCTCCATCAGACCACGACCTGGGAACACACCTCGACAAAGGAGACACCGCAAGGGCCCCAAAGACCTCAGCACAAGGCACCACAAACCCACAAGAAGGGGCAATCACGCAGCCCGCCTCTCAACCACACTCAACGCACCACAAAGGGGCCAATATTAACCATTAAACACCAGGGACAACCAACTCTTTCTGCAAGGGAATCCTTATCCCCCCGTCTCCAACTACAGGCCTACAACATGGCAGGTGGGGCAAAAAATAAAGAAAAAAAGAGGGGTCCCATGGATGCATTTGCAAACTCCCACAACCAAGATCTCAACATTGAAATTACTGAACCATCAGACAACCCTCCCCAGGACCCCACAATACAAAGTATGGCACCATACATGGCAGCTATGGAGAAGGGCTTTGCCGCAATTAATGCCAAGCTAGACGATATGGGCGACAACATAGCATCTATTCGCACAACATCAAAAAACTAAACACCAGGGTCTCTGAAGCGGAGGGCAGGGTCTCTACGCTAGAAGACACTGCCAACATCCAAAACAAAACCACGGAAATGATCCAAAAAGAAATTAAAGACCCCCAGAATAAATGCGAGGATTTAGAATCCAGATCTAGACGGAACAATATCAGGATGGTCGGGGTGGCAGAACGCAAAACTAATGTGCCCATGGAACAATTTCTGGAAGACCTGCTTCACTCGCTATTCCCAGATGCACAATTCTCAAGACAATTTCTAGTCGAAAGAGCACACCAAGCACCAATTCCTCCACCGAAACCTAGGGCGCCACCAAGAACGATCATAGCTAGAGTGCTCAGCTACAGGCACCGAGATCTGGTACTCCGCCTGGCAAGAGAGAAGGGCCCGCTAACCTTTGACTCTAACCGAGTCCACATATACCCAGATTTCTCAATGGGAGTCCAAACAACCCGCAGATCCTTTGACCCCGTAAAAAGAGCCCTCAAAGAACGGAAAGTAATATATGCAATGCTGTTTCCCGCCAGGCTACGTATTTAGCATGAAGGCAAAACACCGTTTTTTGAGTCACCAGAAGACACCATGTCATTTATTGAACGCCACATTCTGGAAGCACCAAATGAAACCTGAAACACAGAAGCCTAACTAAAGATACAAGAAGAGAAGAAAAAAATCCAAAGAGTCTACAAAGCACACATCAGCAGCACGTCGATCCACAAACCAATTGTAGCCGCGGCCCCGTAATGGGTCGGTTCTACAAGGTCCCACTCTGCCTCCCCAATTACAGTTCTCTATTTCAAAGTTGCAGATGGTTTTGTGGGATACACCGCCCCATTGGGGGGAGGGTGAGGGCTGGGGTAGGGGAAGAATACTGGCCAGTTGCCGGTATATGACAAAGTTACGTTGCCAAAATGTTTGTAAAGTTAATAAGGGTTGTAACAATAAAGAGAAATACCTGGCATGGATGCAACGCGAAGTAGACTATTACAAAATGGAAGCAATAAGGAACACAATACTGATTCTCCACAAATGGCACAGCAACAAATGACCAGAAGCACCAGACCTTTATCATGGAATGTGAGAGGTATCCTGAACCCAATCAAGGCCAGGAAAATAGTGGCATATGCCAATAGACACAGAACTGATATAATACTGTTACAGGAAACACATACCACTGAGCAAATTACCAACTCACTAGGCCGTGTATGGGGACCACAGGTGTTCACGTCAAATTACTCATTGCAGTCAAGGGGAGTCCTGACACTGATACACTGCAGACTTTTAGGCAGAAACCTGTGCAGTTCCCTTAGGGACCACTGCAAAACGTTTAAGACTACAGGTGTTAGCAGTATACCCAATTGGTAGCAGTCTGCACCACCCAGATTTACCTGGTAGCTGTGGCTGAGCAGTCAGACTTCTCTCAAGAAGAGTTAGGCAGTATATAGAGTATACACAATAGGGCTAAAAATACAGTAGCACAAGCAAACACTGACCAGAGCTTTGGTATAAAAGTATATAATTATTTATTTAAAAACACACTTGTAAAAATACACTGGCACTAATATGTCAAGCAAGTTCAAACAGTAACTAGAAATATATACACCTCCCTAATTAATTATTTGACAAGTCTAGGTTAAGACACCACTTATTTAGCAAAACAGAGGTGAGCGTGTAACCATAGATGGCACTCCAATAATTTGTTTAAAAAGGGAGAGAAAAGGCAGAATAGGAAAATCACACAGTACCAACCCTTTTAAGAAACCCCACAGCAAGTCAAGAAAGGCAGGGGCTACTGTAGAGCAAAAAGTTCATAGGCCAGGCCCACTCTTGGAGAGAGCAAGGCGGAATGTGCCCAAGATCACACAGTGGAAATGCACTCAGTCTTTGCAGGAAAGTCAAAAAGAGGTTGGATCAAGTTAGAAAGGTAATGTTAACAGGTCCGAGGTCACCCCAGGATAGTGAGTCAAGGATTTACGGGACACCTTGGACAGTCTGTTGCAAGGGAGACCAGGCGGGACACAGTACCTGAAATGGTGAGAAAGCTCCAGCGGGGGCAGTTGTTCCTGGTAGCGGGTGCAAGTTGGGGCTTCGTCCAGGGGAAGAGAAGATCTCGACGTGGATGAAAGCTTGAGGTCGTTGCACTGCCAGGGAGGAAACCAGCCGCGGAGTTTCCCGGTTAAAAGGTACTACCCTTTTATTCGTGGTAGTGGTGAAGCGTGGCTATCCGGCCGCCAGGGTGCTTGGCATGGGCGATTCGACCATGAGACGATCCAGGAGGCGAAAAAAGGCGAACTGGTTGGTCCCACCAGCTCAAAGGGAAGAAGACTCTCCTGGAAGAATATCTTCTCTGTCATCGGGAAAGTGGTGAGTTTCGTACAGCAGGGCTCCACCGGTGGTGTCGTCGTCGTAGATGGCTCAGCTTCTCCCCTCTTCGGATTCTTTAGGTCCTGTGGCGACTTCTGAAGTTCCAGTCCCCAAAGCCCTGCTTTTATGCAGAAAACCCCCATTCATCAGCCTAGCTGTCAATCAAACATGCTAAGTGGTGAGCCGGGCGGCTCACCACTGGGCCAATCACACAAGAGTGCGACTGGAGTTGCCTAGGCAACTCAGTCCAGCGTGCCTATTCCCCCCCTCCCACACATCCTGTAGACCCAGACAGAATGGCACCACTTTTGGAGGCTTCTGTGCAGAAGCCCGCCAAAAGAGGAACAAAGGACTTGACTTGGGTTTCAGAGGTGAACACAAAGCCATTTTAAAACCGAGTCCTGGCAAAAAGACCCAACCGGGGAATAAATATTAAATAAATAACCCAGCGGTATCTTTAACATTGCACCAAAAAGTGGTGCGTTTAAAATTAATGGCAAAATCCCATAGGAAATATTCTGGTAGAATATTTTGCGTGGTATCCACTGCCACCAGCCAGAAACTCGATAAGGGGGGACTGGACAGTGCCCCCTTGGAAAACAGACTCCGGGGCAATAGAATTACCCCTACCAGTACTTCCACAATATGATGGTTTGTACTGGTTCTGTTCACAATTTAAGACTGGTAAAGCCAATGGTGACTTTACATGCCCTGGGAGACAGTAGTCAGTCCCAGGGTATGGAGTCTATGTTTGGGGGTCACTATGACACCCCTGTGTTACTGCACTGAGGGTGCTGTGTAACACACTTACCAAAAACACATGAAGCCCTTTGGAGTAAAAGACCCCATAGCCCATAAAACACATTACATAGACAAAGGACATTCTCAAATCATGCCTAAGAGTGGGAGAAAAAGAGTCTCACTCTTAGCAGGAGAAAAAAATAAACCCCAAAAATCCATCAAAGCTGCTGGGGGACTCACTAGGTTTGGGAAATTAGCCTTTACGGAGAATTCTCCCTAACAGACTAGAATTCCAAGTACAAAAAACTGAAATAGACACATATGGAAGATATGTAATAGTATGGGGCTTGCTACACAGCCAAGAACTAATGATCATAAATACATACGGTCCCAATGTTGATACACCAGAGTTCTACCAACGGATCGTGAACCTGATATTCCCTACAGCGGAAACAAGAGTAATATGGGGAGGGGACTTCAATACCATATTGGACCCCACAATAGACAGGACGTCCAAGGTGCCACGATCAAACTCCAAAGCAGCACACACAATAAAACAGCCCATGTCTTCCTTACCACTTGCAGATGCCTGGAGGGAAATGCACCCCAACACCAGAGAATACACATTTCATTCATATGTCCATGGATCGAGCACCAGGATAGACTACTGGCTCTGCTCTACGAGCTGTATATCAGGACTGAAGGAATGCACTATACTACCAAGAACACGCTCGGACCACTCACCAGTGGTATTGGACATCCAGATAGGGTTGCTCACACCAGAACGACACCTATGGAGAATGCCCCCTGACCTCCTGCGTGATGTCTCACTCCACGAAGCTCACCGTATCGAAGTGCAGGACTTCTTTGAACGGAATCAAAACTCAGTGAAATCACACCACACAATCTGGGAATCCTTTAAAGCGTGGATAAGGGGGCAAGTGATATCAAAGGTACACGGCACGCTGAAAGACATACGCGCCAAACTAACCCTAGCAGAAGACCACATTAAAGAATCCGAGACAGCATATACAAGACTACCAGAACCCTCAACACTGGCCAGACTGCACGAAGCCCGGGCTAAATTCACAACACAAGCGGAACAGGAGGTCTGGTACACGACACAACCAATTAAAGCTAAGAAATATAGAGAGGGCAACAAATCCGGCAAACTGCTGTCCAACCTGGTCAAGACAGAACAAGGACACAGACAAATCACTAGTATCACAGACGAACATGGCACGACACATGTAGACCAACTGAAGGTGAACGAAGTATTCAGGGAATTTTACAGCAAGCTCTACACGAACTCAAACCAAGTGTCAGCGGAGGAAGTGCGGGAATACCTGGACTCCTTCCCACTTCACAAGCTCACTCAAGAAGAAAGCGCCATCATGGATCTACCACTAAACTTAGAAGACATACAACAAGCAATCAAAGACCTTAAGGGGGGAAGAACACCGGGTCGGACGGACTACGGGCAGACCTCTACAAAATCCTCTTAGACGAACTGGCCCCACAGCTCCTAGAGGTATGGGAGGAATCACTGGAATCTGGAATGCTCCCCCCCACGAAGAGAGAAGCCATCATCATCGTTCTGCTAAAACCAGATAAGCCTCCACAATCTCCTTCCTGCTACAGACCACTGTCCCTCATCAATGTTGACACAAAGATCTTCGCCAAGGCCATAACCAACAAACAACCCGTATATGACTAAACTGGTCCACCCAGACCAATCAGGGTTTATTCCCGGACGTTCCACTGCCCTAACCCTCAGGCGCGTCTTCGCCATTACCTCCCAGCTAGACCAACGGTGGCAGTCACACTAGACGCAGAAAAAGCGTTTGACTCCATCTCATGGAAATTCGTGTATGGGATATTGAGCAAGATGGGATTTGGCGCGGGGTTTCTTCGAACTATGAGCATACCGTATCACGACACCACGGCTAAAGTGCGAACCAACAAAACACTATCAACTGCCTTCACACTACAAAGAGGAACCAGACAAGGCTGCCCACTCCATTAATATTTGCACTAGCAATAGAGGGGATTGCTGCGAGTCTATGACACAACCATGCATGGAGAGGAATCTGCATAATGGGAACCCCCACAATTAATCTCCCTCTATGCAGATGACACAATGCTATACATTAGGAACCCTAACATCCACCTAGCTCTGGTACTACAAGATCTAGCCGAATTCACTAGATGTACCAGGTATAAAATCAACCGGGCCAAGTCGGAGATAATCCCATTGACCGAGTCCACGATCCAGACTGCAGCTATGGACGGCCTGTGATGGTCCCCTAACACTGCAAGATACTTAGGCATAATAATGGCACCAGACAGACGAACCTTGTATGCCAATAACTATGCCCCATAGCTGACACTACTGGAATGCAAACTCAATGCATGGATCAAGCTCCCACTGTCCCTCTACGGTCGCATCGCCCTACTGAAAAGCTGGTAGTCCCAAAGCTACTATACCTATTCAATGGTATCCCAATCTGGCCAGGCAGGACATTTTTCGACACACTACAAAAACTCACCACACGTTTCATCTGGGGAGGGCAGATACCCAGACTTAGCTGGCCTAAACTATGCGAGAACTTCGATATAGGTGGCCTGGCAGCTCCGGACTTCCAACAAAACAGAGGGGGAAAAGGACTGACCACAACTCTACACTACCAACGACTAAAGGCCTCCTGCAAGAAAAAGTGGCCAACCTTCCCGAACGCCCCCCCCAACCCACACATTTCTAACGGAGATCCTTACAGAAGACGCCTTCATGGGCAACGTTTCCATGCTATACAGGGTAACGCAGACCAACGCACCATCCAAGAATGACACCAAAACTAAGTGGGAAAAAGACCTGAAGAACAACAATGGATGAACAATTGCAGATACACAAAAACCATCTCCCTCTGCGCAAACATTCGACTTATCCAGTTCAAGATACTGAACCATCTGCACATTACTCCCAAACGAATTTCCAAGTTGACCCCTCCAAACCACAGACATGCCCCAAATGTGGCACACTCAACGCAACGGCCATACATATGTACTGGGAATGCTCACCAATCAAGAAATTCTGGTACGAAGTGGCAGAGACTATGAACTCCATTCTAAACACAAACTTTGTAGCTACACCGCTGAAATACCTACTGGGAGACATAGGGAAGGCATCGGTCAAATCCCGCAGACTGTTTGCAGTGGGAGGAGCAGTGGCCAAAATAAACATTCTCAGGAAATGGAAATCAAAAGACCCACCAACACACCAAAACTGGATACGGGACCTGATCAGCACACATGACTGTGAAGAATCTTATGTACGGGGGTCCAGGCTACCTTGAGACCCAAGGACATATGGGCTCCCCTTAGATCATATCTAACGAGGGAGGACAACAATGCAAAGAACTTGTGTAATGAAACCCTCCCTACCTGACCCATTATGTACTCTCTCCTCCCCTCCCCCTCCAACACCCCAAATGTTGTATAATCTGCTGTACAGTATATCTATGCCATGCAGTTATGTCGTATTGCCGTACATGATCCTTGATCTCCCGTTGTACTAACATGCCAGTAATAAATAAAGTTTAAAAAAATAAAACTATTCTTGGTCCTTGAGAAGTTGGAATACATCACTTAAGTTTTTGGACAATGCCTTTACCAACATGATCAAGGAGACTGTCATTTACATTGTTTAGAGTCTGCAGTATCAGTATCAATAACAGTTGAAGCAAAACCGTTGGAGAAACTTGCTGACGGGGGACTGAATATGAGGGCTCGGTACAGCAATACTGGTATCACAGTTGGTAAGTTAATATACGCCAACTTGAGTCTGGGTGATCCCCCTGCCATCATTTGTTGTGTGAGCAGTAAGAGCTTCGGATGGAGTAGAATCTTCCACGGCTAATATGCTAAATCTGTTAGACCATTCCAGTAAAGGATGGTGTTCTATATGGGTGACAGTCATGACTTTAAATTTGCGTCCCTCATCTTGACCAACTGGGCGAGGAAGTTCTTCCATCCCCAAAGGTATAACTTTCTTGGTGATGTGACACCCTGGGGAGAACATGGAATCCTAATGGACTTGTTCATGTTGGTATGGGGGTCAGCTTTTCCAACACCACCCAATCCCTTGTGACAGAAACATAATCCAAATCTGATAGTACAGCCTCTAAAACATCTAATAGGTGATTCGCCTCCATGATGGAGCCTTTGGACAAGGTGGTTTTTTCTTAGAGGGGACAGGCCACTGGACTTCCTTTCCTCTTGGACACAGTGCAGGACAGGATTGAGTGGCAGGTAAAAGCAGAGATAGAGGCACACGAAGTGAAAGCAGAGCTAGATGAAACGGGGAATGGCCGACCGGCTCAGGGCGCTTAACACAAGTCAGTCTCCCCCTCCCGAGTTCCAGCCGACTATGAAGGCCAATGGTGCTATCTTGGTATAAACTCACACCTAATCATGCACTCCTGTGGTAGAGTGTTTGGAGGTTGTTGAGCGTGGGTTCCACGGGTGCTCCGTAATAGCAGGTACTGATAAAAGCAGATTGAAAAAAAGGCAATATCAGACCAATCTGTCCTCTTCCTTTTAATTGTGGGGTTTCTAGTTGCTGTATGCGCTGAGACCTCGTCTTTCTTAATTTGATGAATTATTGTATGTTCCTGTGATGTATAATGTTACAAAGGTAGTAGCTGCGATTTATGTGGAACTGAAGGGGCTACCCCTGCCCAACTATGTGAATACTAAAAGTCCAGTAGTTCCACTAATATGCACATATACCCTTCCATATGTTTGGAATGAACAATTAGATACTTTGGGTCAATGAAGAAGCCATTGGGAAAAGTGTGCCTGAAGACAGTTATAATGTATTTAGCATTAGTGCATGAGCATGAATCAGTTATTGTGAATTCAAATGGCAAACCTCACCAATGCATCAACAAGAAATTGTAACTCCAATTAGCAACCCTCTAACACTGCTTTAGCCTATTATGTGAACACTTCTTTTGGCAAACACATGTTTCAACCCTCCTGGGTCTTCATCAGGGCACTGAAATCTACATGTCTAAGCATTGTATTTATTATTTTTATAATTGTATAATATTACACATAAAATGGAAACATCCAAAAGAGAAAGGGGAGGGGGGAGAACAAGAGGGAAACAATTATTAGTCAACTTAGAATTTCTGATTGCATTCCATTGACAAAAACTAGAACTCTATCCTTAAGTACAAATCCATCAGCAATTTCCCTCTTCCCTATTGATGTGCTACTTGATTCATAGATCCAAAATATACTAATTGCATGCTTGTTCAAAAACCACTGTTCAGTCAAACTGCAGTTCATGTGCAGACCATTCATTGTCTTTTATCATTTATAACACAGAAATATAACTAGACAAGACTGTTCAGCCCTTCGTATTTGTCAGCAGCTCATTATTGTCATTTGTATCTTACCATGCTATATCCATGCAATTTGCATTATAGAAAAAAGGGGACTATGTAAATAATTACCTGCCTATATTTTGTGCTTGAACTCGGTTAAATAAGTTGAGAACCTGTATCTCATTCGGCCATTCGAAAAAACATAGGCTTGGGATTTTCCTGTGCTCCTCCGAAAATGTATTCCCGTTTATTGCGCACAATATTTGTTTTATTTTAGGTCCTCTGCTATATAAAATAAAATGATATAAACGAAGTATTAATTGCAACGTTGACCTATTGTTAGGTGTAAGTATACAGACAAATACCAGTTTATGTACACAAACCGTGTACAAATAATACTCAGTTCACCATTTGCTATCGGGCCTGCTTCTTATTCAGGTATTCCGTAATTTGATGTAATTCTGGCACTCTACAATTTGACTTTCTCTGCCAGTGGGCAGCTCTTCTTTAATATTTTTCCGAGGGCTATCACACAATGTATGTTTGATGCGTTACAGAATAGGTTGACTAAGTAACGAACAAGTACGATTACCGTGCTGGTGAGTGAATATATTGAGCTTTGCTCATGTTAGACATAGCTCTACATTTCAGCATGAGGGTCTTTGAAACAACACGCTTACAAGTGCAACAATGAAGTTGGTGATTGTTTCTCCGTCATGCCTAATAATGTACTCTTAAACGCACCCATCAAAGTACTTGGGAGCATGTGATCTATCACGTGACAGATACGCCTGGAACATATAAAAACAACTAATACTCTATAAACCGGTATTTGCCGGAGCTGTTACGAAGCAGACGCAATACGCAGGGACTTTTACTCTGGAATACTTGACTAAATGGAGGGTAGCATGTAACTGGACCAATACGTGCAAATGGAATAAACAGTCTTCGAGAACTCCTATTCACTTATTTAACATTAGACTCGTCCTGCTTGTATTGTAGTGAATAAAACACAGCATACTTTGCGACACGGCTCTCTGTGAAAACACAAAAGAAAAGCAGTTTAATAAACAAGTTCACAGTGCAGTAAGCGCTTTGTGTACATACACTGGTATTTGTATACTTACACCTAACAATAGGTCAGCATTGCAATTAATACTTTATCATTTTATTTTGTATAGGGGAGGACCTAAAATTAAACCAATATTGTGCGCAATAAACGGGAATACATTTTCTGAGGAGCACGGGAAGATCACAAGCCTACGTTTTTTCGATACTACTTGCCTCTTTGTTCTACTTCTGTATTTCACCAGTACAGGGTTTCTCCCTCTGAACCGGTCTCATTGGTTAACATTCAGTCCTGATTCTCATTGGCAGTCTCTTGGCTTTGCCACAATTTACACAACCAGTTTTGTTTTGGCATTCTTTTGTTTTTTGCCACAACTCATAACCCATTCAACCAGACTCTTCTTGACAGTCTTTTGGCTTTATCACACCTGATATTTCTCACTGCCTGACTCTCATTGGCAGTCTTTTAGCTTTGCAGTGACTGGTATCTTCACACAACTCACTCTGAGGTGTTCACTCTTTTCCACCACCTTGCTTTCATATTATTCATAAGTGCTCATCATTTGCTTTCCACTTTATTCGTAAGCGCTCATGACTTGCTCTTGTCTTATGCCGTATTCAAATATGTTTATCATATCTTTCCTTTAGTTTGGTATTCAAAATTGCTTGTTGCACTTTCACCAATACATGTTAAACTTTGCAGCTTGTTTGACATTCAAAAAACTCTTAATCGGGTCTTCCAAAATCACTATAATAGTTTTCATTTAATTCGGCACTTGACTATACCCGCTTCTAGCCCATGGAGTGCCCCGGTATGAATGTTCCCTTCCTTACTCAACGGTATGCTGTGGCTCTTCTGGGCTCCCGGTTCCTCTTCTCTGGTTTCCTTTCGCTCCGCTTCTGCCACGCGGGTACTCCAGCGAGTAATGGCGTTCGCTGTCCTCTAATCTTGCTGCACGTAGCTCTGCTCATCTGTAGCAGGTTGTACCAGTGCCTGTGGCGATCTGAGAGACTTCAGTGTCCTACAGCTCCTGTTGTGGACACAGGGCATGGAGAACTGCAGGCTTCTCAACCCTCTTACGGGCCCCTTTGGCCCAGCATCTCTTTCACCCTCCTGCTCGACACAGTGTCCTTCCAGCCGTTTCTCTTCAGCCCGCTCCACTGCTGCTAGTCACATCCTTCTCTCCAGGCTAGTTTCTCCTCTCTGCTGGGCTGTCCCTCAATTTATGCACCTGTGGCTTGTTAAATGGTTGCAGGTGCAAGTCCTTTACTTCAGTTGCCTGACCACAGTTAAGCCTATTAGCTGAACATGCCTGGCCTTTACAATGGTACTCCTCCTCAGCCCTCTGTCTCGTCTCAGTACCAAAGTGGTGTGAATGAATGGAAGTGTGCGTAACTCCCAGGTGCCTCAGCCTCGTCCCAGTCTTAACATGAAATGGCTGTGAGGCATTTTGTGTGTAAGAAAGAGGCACAGACTGATATTTTTCTGTACCAACAAGAGGATGTTGATTTGTGTTTAACCTGTCCAAATAAGGGGGTGTCCTCCTAGTTGATCATCCTAGTATAACAATTGCCTTTCTGAGGATCACTTTGAAAGGAGGAAAAGGGGAAGGATTGACAGTACCCTATAAATGTTGCTGGGACCACAAGTTCATTCTGAAAAGGGAATGGAGGAATACCATGTCTCACCCAAGGACGTCCTCTCCTCACTCTCCAAGTCTCCTCCATCCAGGTGATCCTCCCTCGCATATCCACCCCAAGTTTCAGGATCCAAGTGTGATGACCTTTCCCTGGCCACCTGAGCAGAGGATGCTGGGGGAAAGTAAGTGAGGACACCCTCAGGTTCTATGTTGTTTCACCTTTGGACAATGTCCTTATCTTGCTGGTCCACGCACTTTTCAACCTTTCTCGCTTTATCTCCATCTCCTCTGCATGTTGCCAGATTGTCTGGCTATCTATGAAATAAAGAGCGAAGTATAAACTTCTTCTCATCCTCAAAACTATCCATGTACTCGCCCCACCGTACCTATCTGCTCATCTCACTCCCTATTCTCCTCGTCACTCGTTAAGATGATCCTCGGCTCACCTCTTTGCAACCACTCAAGCCCCCAGTGCTCCCTCTTGTTTCCACTCTCCCCCATACTCTGGAATGTTAGTGTTGTCCTTCTCTGTACTACAACTCTACCACTACTTCAATCCAACGTCAAAGCTCTCCTCCTTTTTGAAGAAACTATTTCCTGATTTATGTTTCTGCCTTCCCCTGCAACATCTGGTCTTCAAGTCACATTCTCTCACCCTATCGTGAAGGACCAATATCTTCCGCTCTATTATCAGTGGCAAATGTAAGTGTTTTTGTGTGTTCATAAATTAAACCAATTAAATGTATAAGATCAATGTCTCATTGATGCCTTAATACCTTTCGGGCATTGCTGTCCTGGCCCGACTTCTCCACTTCTCTCCTAAGGATATCTGACATACTCGCCTCCCTCAAACCAATCGCTCACATGGACGAATTCCTCTCTGCCTCCTTCATTAAACTCCTCACCGCCCCAGTGCTCCAATACACTCCTCGGTAATCTGAACACTTCCCTCAGTAAAGGTGTACTCCCAAACTCGAACAGAGGTCTCGTATGATCTCAAAAGTACCTGGATTGACCCAGAAGACCGAGACAACCAAAGATGCATCACAAGCTATCCATTCATCAGGAAGCTAAAGGGGAAAGTAGTTCCTACATAACTTTTTGCCAAAATCGACCAGCTTGTCCTCTGCGATTACCAGTCCACTTGAGCCCCAAATTTGGTAATGGAGCTGCAGAGAATCAAGTGATGGAGGATGTGCTGTGAATCACTGACACAGGACTCTTACTTCCTAGTCCTCTTAGACCTTTCGTCTACCTTCAAAACAGTCAACCACGTAATACTCTTCACACTCCTCGCTGACAGGATTGGATTCTCCGAACCAGTCTACTATGGTTTGTGTCATGCACAATAGGTCAGTTACACGCCCATACAACACCTTGCATAACACTCCAACACACAGTACTGTCAAGCTCCCCGGGTCTCAGCCAAACCCACCAGTTGTCCCATCACCTAGGGTGCAGGGGAGTCGCCATCACCGATGGTTTCAAATCAGACGCAGAGGACGGCGTTGTTTGTTTCCTCGTCTCCAATGGCAACTGCCATGGAGATTGCGATCGGGCTGGAACAGCCGATCGCGATTGCTTCCGGGTTTCACATCAACTTCCCGATCACGTGCACGGAGCCTCGCTCACGTGATTGGGAGGCGGCTCGCATAAAACCCGGGAGCTTCGATTCACTCGCCGCTTCACAGCTGTTTTCACAACACTGTTCGGCGTCTCGACTCTTGTTATTTTGGTCCCATCGGATTTCGACTTCAGGCTTCCACTTAACGGATTGGTTAAACTCTTGCTCCTTGGATACGTTTGCTGGAACTTTGCATAGATGCTGGTACTTTGGACCTTTGGCTTACGCATAACGGACTGCTTTGGATTTCCCTATCTGCTCGCTTTCTACAACCTGGATTTAGATCTCAAGATTGTTTACGACCTTCATTCCGCTTTCTTGGAAAATCATTACGTTTAACCTAAGGGTTACAGGTGGTCAGCCCGTACCTGCCCCCAGGTACTTGACTGTTGGAATCATCGGCGCTCCCCTGCACCAAATCCTCAGGCTCCCTTCCACGGAACTTAGGTAAGAGAGTATCATTGATTTGCATTTGACTACAGCACTGTCTTTGCCTGTACTAACCCTGATTTCCTCCCAACAGCCTCTGGGGTCCTCGGCGCCATCCGATTCGGTGAACCATCAACCACCTGTGGCCTCAAAGCTCGCACAGAGAGTGTTAATCTTTCTCTCCCTGTGGGTGATTTGTGGACAGAGGCTCAATACTCTTCACTACGTGGCAAGTCACGACAGTTTGAGTCCTAATTATCGAGCAGACCCCAGGCTATACTGATGGGCACATTCAGATCCAACTGTCACGTTTGAGGCTCAACAAGGTTCCATCATCTCCCCAATAGTCTTCAATCTGTGCATGGAACCTCTCGGGATCTCTCTTGAATTACCCCAACATGGCCATCTGTCCGTACACTGGCAAACAGATGTAACTTTAGGACAGTAGCCCTCATGCCATACCCTGCCTCCACAAATCACTGGCTACCATCCAAATATGGATGCCAAATGCTTTGTTGAAATTTAAGCCCAAGACTGTCATCCTCATCTAGCCCCCTGCCAAACAACTTGTGCAACCATGGCTGGAATACCTGCACCTGGAAGGATTAACCCCACAGCTGCCACATCCCAGGGCCCTATTTCTGACAGTAGCCTTTCATTCCAAAAGCACATAGCCAAAAAGGAAAAAGGTGCAAACACATGGCTACAGATCTTTTCACTATGCAAAATCGAGCCCTTCATCCCCTGGCATAACTTCTGAACAGTGCCCTGTCGTACATTGATGGGGAAATGCCTTGTTTAATGGGTATCAGCCACGAACCTGCCCTCCCTCAAAACCACCCATCATGCTGCTGCTTTCCTCATTACATGTCCCTACAAATTCGAACGTATCTCTTCTACACTGTTAGCGTCACCTCCCCACCACCATCATATTCAAAACTGCATGTATCCACCTACAAAGCAGTCTCACACAGACCACCAACATACGTGACTGCTAAAGTCTGAGCTAGCCCGTAAACAGAAGACTTGAAAACTGTCCTCATCCCATCCGCCTCCCAACCATGTTGTCTCAATCCCGTTAGAGCCTCAAAATGCCTTCTACCAATTCCACAATCAATAACTGCTGGACACCCTTGTACTCTTAGTGCATGTTTTTGGGCACATGTATGTTGCCCACAGAGCAGGGTATGGGCTGGGGGAGCTACATGCTGACTTAAGAGAGGCTTTGAGTGTCCGCCATAAGTGCAACACCCAGGCCCTGCCATTGGAATCAATGGATTCCTACACAAAAGCAAGATGGCCACTGTAGCCTCTTGGTTTCATTTGACAATACCCCTTGTTTCTCAAAGTCCTGAGAAACCCTGGCTCTGTTCCCTTCCCCTGAATGGCTGTTGGGTGGAAGGACCTTATATTACTACTTCTTTTTTTTTTACCACTTTTCTCAGCTGGCGGAGGGGCCAATAACGCCTTATTCGGGCTTACCCCATTGCATTGTTCAACCATGGTTGCTACTACAGCCACACTTGGGCACTTGCACTCACAACCCTCCTGGATCTGTGGACTAACCCCCCACTTCATAAATAATTTCCTTAAAAAAAGGTACCGCTGATTTGACTACCTCCAATTCTTTGTCAGCATGTGCGTTTTTTTCCGGGGGATGATGCTTAATAACGGCACCCTCAGTTGGGACCCCACCGTGGCCATACACACTTTCAACTCTCCTGTCGAAGTTCTTTTGTCCAGCCCCCTAGGCATATGTCCAGCACTCCACCCTTGCCAAGATGTGATTCTTTTCCATGCAATGGCCCTGAACAGCTAAATTCTGTTCAGACCGCTACAGATTTCACCTGACTTGCCAACGCTAGATTCATTGCTTGTAATGTAATTCCCAGCATACCATCAGACTGCTGGATAATGACAGAGGTGTTTGTGCTATGGTTGTTAGTTATTAGCTTTAGCGGGGAGGACGCCTCAGTGGATAGTGAGGAGGAATCACACATACTACTTTCCGAAAACATTATTGAGGAAGCAGACAGATTTTCCGGGAGCAGATTATTTGAGAACACAGAGTCACTAGCATCAAGGTCCATCACCACATCAGCAGCTTCCTTTACTTTCCCATAGGTAGCTGCCTGGGGCTCTTTAATTAGCCCTGTAAGAGGTACAGAGTCTAGCATAGCCGTATTGGAAAGCGGGCCCTCTGCTCCAGGGCTCCTTAACACAGGGATTATTACTGATTTATGAGCTTTGGTATTATTACAGTCATTCACAGCACTTATTTCAGCGGCCACATTTTCCATACATAACATTCCAATTTCATTACGAGCTGCTGACATATTACCAGATTGGGCACGAAAAGCAGACAGGGAGCCATTACAAAATTTGCGGATATCCGCATTGCCCTGCGGTGTTGACTTCAAGCCCCCTCGCCTAGGAGTAGAGCTTACATGAGGCGCCGGTTTTACTTTCACCTCCCGCACTGTTTTTTCACTTTTTAGGGGGCTACGAGCCGGCATACCAGCTTTCAACGTTAGGCGTGACATTTTGCTCTAGTGTAACAGTGTTATGCAACACAATACACTAAGCAATGAGAAATTCCTGACCCGACTCACCCCCTCGGCAAAGAAGCACTTCCAAGGTACTTCCCACAGGTCCGCGCGCGCGAGGGGGGGTCACTTTTGAAAGTTACCCTCACAGGGGGCATGGCTAACTGCTCCGCTGTTATTTTTCTACAATAAAGTAGAAAATAATCATTAAAATACACATTAGTGATTGCTACAAGAGCATACTCAATGCCTTAAGGCATAGCATACCGGGCAGTACCATTAAAGTCCAAAGGAAAAGTTCATAGCAGAAGGTCACTGCAAAATCCACAGGTAGCCGTCCAGGCAAAGAGGCACTTCCAAGGTACTTCCCACAGGTGCAGGACTATATATGGCTCTGGGGCTGCCTCCTGCCAGACTAGTTGGAGCATTCCCAGTGACTGTGTATTGAGGGTACACCCGTGCGGTTGGGACCTGTATGAATGGAGTATGGAGTCCACTCCCATTCTGTGTTATGGGTGTCTGGTTTTGGTTGTGTGACACAGTGCCTTGGGCAGCCCTGACTGAAACTGGAGTGAATGCAGTATACTGCTCTGAAAGGCTGGGTGTTACCTCCAATCCACATTCTGTGTTATGGGTGTCTGGTTTTGGGTGAATGGCCAGAATACCTGTGAGCCCGATTGGCTGCCTGCCTACATGATTCCAGCCTGAGTGAATGGGGAACATTTGTGTATAACTAGGGACCCCTCGCTCACCAATTTGTTTTGAAGCTGAAGTCCACAGAAGCAGGTATCCTGGTTCCAGTTGCAGACAGGAGTCTGCGGCTGAAACTCTTCATCAAACCTGAAGACTGCTGACCTGATGCAAGGACAGAATTGAAAGAGTACCTAGAGGGGCGAGCTCTTCCTGTAGCAACTAGGGACCATCGTGCATCTGCTGCTCTTCACCCGAAGTGTCCTGGAAGCCAGTCCTGTGTGCCTGCCGTCCGGAGAAGGGAACTTTGTGGGCCCTGAAGAAGTATGCCTGGACATTGTGAGCCCAAGAAGTCCACCTGTGTTGCCCAGGATCCGGAGGAGTGTCAGTGACCGTTGAAAGCTAAGCTGCGGAGTATCGCCCAGAAGAGGGGGTACCCAGGCATAGTGCTGCCCGACACCCAGAGCGGAAAGTTCCAAATCACTGAAGGATCCTTCAAGAAGCTCTGCTGCCACGACATCTATCCACTTTTCCATGCTGGAGAAAGTCCAGGCTCACTATCTGCAGTGGAGCGTCCGCTGGTGGGTTTCCCACCACCAAAACCCAAAGAAGAGGTCCCGAGGGTCCTGTCCAGTGGTACCAGTGGTAGAGTCCAGGTCATCGGAAGCCACACTGCGTTCTGTGCGGTGGCTGCAGCACCGAAGAATGAAAGACGGTGAACTGCAAAATCCCAAAACCGACACCTACTTCTGTCACTGCAACCGTCACCACCAACAGTCATCCCTGGCCACAAAGGGCCTCATCTTCAGCCAGGCCTTGTCGAGGTGCACAGCAAGTTTCACTGCGAAAAGTCCTGCATTGCTGCCTTTCTGACACTGCTTAGTTCCCTAGTTTTGCTCGACACTGACATCCCAACGACTCCTTCTTCTGAAGGGTGGTGGAGTGCATCTTTGAGAGGTCTTTTGTAAAGCCAAGAAACTCCACTAATTCGCCTGCCAGGGCACCAAAGGTACTGAGACGAAGAGCATCTTCCAACGCTGGGATTAATCTAGGGGTCCCAGATTTGTCTTGGATCCTGTTCTCCTGTGGCATCTCGGGTACATTGGCGTAGTGGGATCTGTGGAAAGAAAGGTAGAGCATTATTGAACATTTATGTACTGGGCTGTATTAGGCGAGCTAAAGTACATTTGTATTTGTAAATGGTAATCCGAGAGTAAGGACTTCATTCTTTAAGCGAATCCAGGATCAGTATATCCAAGCTTCTGAAACTGAGATTTGGTTGTCAGCTGTTGAGTGTGTACAATCATCTTGATTACCAGAGATGGATAATTGAAAATTCAGTGAAGTGTAAAATCTCAATTGCACCAATCCAGTAAACTTGTTGTTAAGCTTGAGTTGGTGAGAGCCAAAATAATGTATTTCACAGTACTGATGATGGTAGAAAAGGTTATTTTACTGAATTTGCAAGGTAAAGTCCACCTTAGCTTTGTCTTACATGTTGCCCAGGGTGGGGGAGGAGGGGGATCCTCGCACAGTATTGCATTTCTATTCTGAGGGCAGCATTCTGATAGGGGCGCCAGGGGGGCTGGATAGCCGATCGTTGGCCGGGTCCGGCGAGTTTGTTGCGTGCGAGTGTTCTCGGGAATCTGTGCACCAAACTCACCGGACCCGGCCAACGATCGGCTATCCAGCCCCCCTGGCGCCCCTATCTGGGAGGACCAGCTTACAGCAATTGATGTCCACCCTTAACTCAATTGGCCTTGAAAAAGACTTGGGTTGAAACCCGCGTCGGCTGTGTAGCGAGTTACCATGTCAAAAACTTGTCATTCATTTCTACAATGATGTTTTCTTTGGTGCTAACTAACCAAAAGTAAACAAATTAATGACTATGACCTGACTGGACCATATAATTGATCTAATCACCCAACAAGCGACCATCGGGTCACCATACCCTATCAGCGCCCAACTGATCCACAGTTTGTCATCCACACAACTCCTCCCGTATATAATACATGATGATCAAGCAGGCTTCATCATGGACCGCCACACACAGGATAATATCAGAAGGTCAATAGACGTGATAGACGCAGGCCGACGGTCGCAACAAGAGTTTGCAGTCGCAGCCTTGGACGCCTCCCGGGCATTTGATAGCATGGACTGGAACTACCTGTCTCTAATCCTGGAACGCTTCGGCTGTGGCCCAGAGTTCACTAAGATGGTACTAGCCATCTACCAAACCCCATCGACAACTCTCACGATCAATGGCCGGAAAACGGACCCGATGAAGATCAGAAGAGGCACAAGACAAGGGTGTCCACTCTCCCCATTAATATTTGCAATAGCGATGGAACCGTGTGCCATGCGGTTCAGATTAGATACCAACATCAAAGGCGTGACCTTAGGCTCCGAAACTCACAAAATCGCATTATATGCGGACGACATCATACTCTACATGGGAGACCCAGGTGACACAATGCCCAGTGCAATGACTCGGCTAGAGGAATTCGGGCAAGTTTCAGGATTTTCCATACATTTCTCCAAATCAAAGGTGATGAATATCACGGCGAGGAGGGAAATGATAAAAAGGCTAGAGCAATCATACCCATTGACATGGGTGAAAGACTCTGTCGAATATCTGGGAATACGTCTCACCACGGAACCAAACAATCTATTCCGAGCGAACATCACTCCCCTATGGAAGCAACTACAGGATGACATGCTCAAATGGGTGTCACAGGAACTATCGTGGTTTGCTCGCATGACGGCAATCAAGATGACCACTCTCCCACGTCTTCTCTATGTGTTAAACTCAATCCCGGTGCCCATTCCGCCAGCTGAGATCAGAAAGCTGCAAAATGCAATTCTTAAATTCATATGGTAAGGTAAAAAGCCTAGGATCCAGAAGGGTATCCTAATGCGACCTCCACTGTCGGGGGGCCTCGGAATACCAGATGTAGACAGATACATATTGGCTGCTAGACTAGCCCCTATGCTGCGCTGGGCCAAGACCGAGAACCACAAAGGATGGTGCAGAATAGAACCATCAGTCACGTCAATCCCTCTGATCACACTCCTGAGTCTGAAAGCTGAACACAGAGAACGTGGTGGTGCCCTCCTGGAATCCACGAAGGGGTCATTGCAGAGTTGGGATAAGGCCAGGAAGCAGAAACAGATCCCACAAGGTCTGGGCCCACACTCACCTACACTACATAATCCAGACTTTGCCCCGGGCCTACAGTGTAAAGACTGGGAAGGATGGAACGGAGCGGAGACCCTGACCCTGGCTGAGATGTACAAGGATGGTTCCCCGCTACTCTTTGCAGACTGTCAACAGAAGTTTGGCATAGGGGAAAGGGAGCGGTACAGATACGCGCAAATAAGACCTTGGATAACTCACCCATCAGTGAAAAGGGCGGGCACACGACCACCATCCGGCCTTGAGCTAACCTTGCAGGAGGGTCAGACCAAGAAAGGGATCACCAGACTCTACAAACTTCTCTCAAATTACCAAACGACAGATCGCCTCACATATCAAGTGAACTGGGAGCGTGACCTGCAGGAGTCCCTAACGGAAGAACATTGGTGCAAAATATGGTCACGCGCACATCGTACCTCTAGATGCACCACGATTAAAGAATCTGCCTACAAACTGTGTCTCAGGTGGTATATGCCCCCATACCGTCTGCATAAAATCACCAAGATCTATTCGCCAAACTGCTGGAGAAAATGTGGGGAGAGCAGTGACTTAATTCACATGTGATGGACATGCCCTAAAGCGGTGACCTATTGGAAGGAGATTCTGGGCCACATTAAAGACATCACTGGTGTTGATCTCCCGATGTCCCCGAAAAACTATTCTATTGGGGGTCGCGATAGAGGACAAATATGCATTGTCAGGGGCAACGGCCTCCCTCATCACTCATCTGCTATCAGCGGCTAGGATGACCTTAGCGCAAAACTGGGAAGATGAAGAGGGTCCCCTAGTGGCATGGTGGTGGGTTAAGGTTTGGGGAGTTATGGCTATGGAGAAAATATGCGCACTCACTGCCGGAAAATACCAAAAATTCCTGATGACTTGGTCTCCATTCCACGAATTCGTGAGCGACAGAGAGGCCCACTTCTTTAAACCCCGTCTGCTCAGGAGCATACATGTCATATAAATACCATCAACAGCAAGTAGGAATGAACACTGGACAAACCCTACCCAGAGTTTTTGCACAAGTTGACCTCTGTTTTGTACTATATTGTTTTGAAGTGTTGGTTAAAGCAAGGTGGGGTGGGGGGAGGGGGGGAAAAGGGTGTGAAAATTGTAAAATGAAAATGCGAACATTCCAAGGCTAAGAGACCTTGACCATAGTGGGACAACATCAGAAAGAGAAAGCAGTCGAATAATACTGTTAATTTGCTATTTCTGAAACTGTTTAAAATATCTGTATGCTTTCGATCCAAAAATAAAGTGTTTTAAAAAAAAAGTACACCAATCAGTTTCTTCTGTTCGCCATGAGGAAGTTGAGCCACTGTAACTTGAAGATTGCCTGGGAATCCAGCCAATCTCATTGTGGTGTTCAGTACGTACCAAACCGGAAATTTGTGCGACAAGGAGCATACTGATGGATGTAATTATTAGTGCTCCTGGCAGGTCGTATACCTTGGCTGTCTCACGTGAATTATTTTTAAATTAAAATTGGTTTGGCATCTTGGTTCACAGAACCGGATTTGATTCCAAGGAATCGCAATACTTTGATCAGGGATAATTACTTCTCACTAAAACAAAACCAGAGAGGAGCTTTGTTTAGAGAAATATACAATAAGGCGGTATCTCTCCCTGAAAACCGCACTAAATTCTGGAACCATATTTACTCTGGACTAGACACACGTTGTTGTGTACACTTCTAGCCAAATTCCTTTTCAAAATATTGCCACTAAATGAGTTTAGAAGAACATGGGAGAATGTGTCAACAGAAAGAGCATTATGCACTTGCACTTTTGATGTCCCTGAGGACCTATTACATTTTATGCTATTCTGTCCCAAGTACACTCTTAGTACGTTGATGCACACACTGCTTCCCGTCTTAAGAAAATATGGTTTTAGAAATTGTCGCTTGCATTTTTGGTAATGCTTAATAAACTGCTATTATGTTCTGTAGTTGAGATGTTTTTGCAAGTAGCAATGACAATTAGTTCACTCTAACTTTGTATACATGTTTATAGTTTTATTGTGTATTTTATTATATTTTTAGCTAGATCAAATTTAAACTTATTAAATATTTCTCTTTTTAATAAGTAATATGGTTGTTTTTATATTTACTTTGATGGAAACTATACTTTTCTAAATAAACAATTGTTGTTCACGGCCTGAGGCAGTATTGCACCTGTAAGGAGGGTGGGAACTTTAGAGAGGCTCAAACATTTGTATTTTCTTTTTTTTTTCTGAAGCTCAACCTTCTTAGGCAAAAGATGTTTGGTAGGTTTGTAATTAAGATTGGATGGGCAGGAGCTAAATGCAACTCCTGGATATCTAGCATTATCCAGAGACCAGGCGCGGTCACTGGGGAAAAGGAGCTAGAGCATAGCATTCCACAAATCCAACTTCCACATATGATGCAAACCTATAATTGTGTCCATTATTTACGACCCCGTATGCTTTAAATGATATATAGTTGTGTCCTAATAGTTATTTATAGATTGTCCCAAAGGCACAGAGTTGAAATGTACATGGGTGTGTTTGTGTGGCATCAGTTGGCCTCAGGAGCCAAATGTAGCTCCTGGTAACTGTTGGTGTAAACTAACCAGGCTCTACTAGGCTACAAGTAGGAGCTAAATAGCTCCCGCTCCCTTCAATTTTGAACCTTGCATTGTAGGAACAGGTGCTAATTGGGTCTCTGCATAGCTATTGTAAGATAATTTGAAAGAACAAGTTCTTAAGTTGCACTGAATTACATTTTTAATCTAACAAGCCATTGGATAATAGTACCCTGCGTGTGATACGTTTGAATGAGGATAATTGTTTTAGGTTGTTAGGACAAGGTTTTGTATTAGTTATAAATGTATATGTTATGTCAAAAATAGTGTAAAAGTTGTATGCAAAGTAAAAATGTTCCCCCGGAGCACATAAAGGAGTATGTCCGCAGGAAGACAAAGGCAAAGGTGATAATTCTCTTTAACAAAGCACTTCACAAGGGCGATTCCTTTCCCAGGAAACATCCGCGCGGGAGGTGCCAGGAAGGCACTGTCACCAGCTCGGCTACTGAGGCTCATCGAGCTACCGGCCTTGCGGCCGAGTGGTCCTTTGACCCTACCGGTTGCACTGCATTGCAGCACATGAACCTGCGCACCAGTCGGGCCGGTGGCAAGGCACAGAGCCACTTCTAGGGGGCAATGGTCCCAGATGGTCACCCCTCCGGTCTCCTAGTGAACGGCATACCCGCATGTGGGACCGGGACGCTACACAGAGCCCTACTATGTGCAGAGTGGACCGGGCGCGGCAATGGCACATCCTTCCACGTCCACCGTGGCCATAGCACAGGAGCATGCATCCCACGCCTGTGAGGACAGGTTCTTTGATAAATTCCTCAGGCTTATGAGATCCCTGCAGCTGGGCACCATTATCAGGGGCATCATAAAGGACCTGCCTCCACTGGCCCCAGTGCAGTGGCAGCAAGCCATCCCTATGGGTGCAGTGGAGTCTCCTCCTGCACAGTTACAGGTACCTGCGCAGCCTAACATAGTGGCGCTGCTGGCCATACCGGCCCCCCACCCTGCTCCAAAACCTCAGACTACACCGCCTGTGAATCTGACCTCTTTGGGCACTACGGACCAGACGGACACTGAAGAGGAGGGGGGAACCTAACATATCGTCATCGATCAGGGCCTTCCATGACAGTCTGGCAGATTAATTCCACAGCCCCAAAAGGAACAGCGGAAGGGGGTGGTATTAGCAGAGGCCCTCACAGTAAAATCAGCTTCCAGGTCAGGCATCCCTTTTCAGAAGGATGTTGAAGACCTAGCAAAAAAGGGTTGGACAAAGCCTCACTCAACTCAACACAACCCACCAACAGGAGACTGGAGGCAAGTACAGGCAGGCTGAGGGGGATTCCCTGCTCTTGTTGGTGCACCCGCAGCCACATTCATCAGTAATAGCAGCAGCGTCCATGTATGCAAAGCCCCAGTCCTCCACATTGACCTCAGCCTTGTTGGGCAAGGAGGAAAAGGTGCTAGAAGCATACAAGAAAAATATTTTTTCAAATGCTGCTCTCCACCTGCGACTGGCAAATGCAGACGCGATGTTAGCCACAGCAAACCAAAAGCTATGGAGGGAGATATTGGACTTCTTACCAGACATCCCTGTGCACAATTGGGCCTCATTTAAGGCAGGGCTGGCAGAGGCTAAAATAGTGGCTCAAGATATTTTAGAATCTATTGTAGGCCATATCGACATGGCTGGCAGAGCAATCTGCGTAGCTACAGATATGAGAAGAACAGCATGGCTTAGAGCCCCAAAATGCAACACGGATGTACAAGACCTTATCCTGGACCTGCCATTTGAGGGGGAGACCTCTTCCACTCATCCACAGACGAGGAACTTGACAAAAAGAAAAATAGTTCCGAAACAGCCAAATCAATGGCCATTCTGGCAGAGCCAGCGCCCAGGGCATTCGAACAGAGCCAAACAAAGCCTGACAGGGGAAGCACCTTTGGCAGGTTCAGGGGCTTCCGGAATCAGAAGGCAAGTCAACGAGACCGGTCCCCCAGCCATCATAAGCGCAAACATCAGTGCACAGTTCTTCAGTTGGGGGCAGGCTTTCTCTCCTCACTCAGTCCTGGTGGACTCTTTTCGGATCCCAGGATCCTTTCTCTAGTTTTGCACGGGTTCACCACCCAGTCCCTATGGAACCTCCTTCGTCTCCTCCCGCCCTCAAATCGGGACACCAGTACTCCTCGCGGAGATCCGTTCACTGGTACAGCAGTGGGGGAAGTTTTCCCCAACAAGGCTTGGGGTTCTACTCGCTGATTTTCATGATACAAAGAACCAGGCTGGCCTGCGGGTGGTTTTGGATCTGTCCTTCCTGAATCTATCCCTCACACTCCAAAAATTCAAGTTGATTGCGCCAGCGCTGATAGCAGTGTCTGTGTGGGGGAGACTGGACGTGCTCCCTAGACCTGAAGGATGCATAATTACGTGTCCCTATGTGGTAGCCCCACCACTCGTTCCTGAGGTTCAGAGTGATGGCAATACATTTTCAGTACAAGGTACTGCTGATCCGGGTAAACGCAGCCCCATGGGTGTTCACAAGGTTGATGAATGCGGTAGCAGCCTTACTCAGATCGGAAGGCCACCATCTATATCCATATGTCGACTAATGGTTGGTCAGGGTGGAATCGCCCGAGGGGGTTCAGCAATCGCCCTCCAGGCTTATGGACACCCTACACAATCTGGGGTTCTCGATCACTCACAAGAAATCTCAACTGCATCCCACACAAACCTTGGTCTTCCTCGGGTGGATGTGCGATACTAAACAGAGGATTTTTCCCACAGACCTGAAGGTATCAGCCATCAAAGCGGCTATGGCCATTTCCTTAGCAGACCAAATACGTCGGCCTGGTGGTACCAACGCCTGCTGGGGGTTTTGGCATCACGTATCCCAGCGGTCCTCTTACCAGACCTGTTATGGTGAAGACAGGATACCAACCTGGGGGGGGGGGGGGGCAGACAGTTCAGGCAACCACCTCCGGAGTCTACTATCACTTTTGGATTCCTCTATGGAGGGATGGGGCGCCACCCTACACGCGCACAGCGTGCATGGAACATGGACGAGGAAGGAATGAAAAAATTACATCAGTTTCCTCGAATTGAAAGCCATCCAGCTTGCCCACTGGGCTTTCCTGCCTGTAATAAGCGGTCTGGCACTCTGCCTACATACAGCTCCACATGGATGTTGTACATCAGCAAGCAGGTGGTAACAAGATCACCCTCCTGTGCAGGCTTACCATACAGATATGGGAGTGGGCCACGGCGCATCACATATGGCTGTCGGCAATTCAACTGCCGGGCGAGTCCAACCTGGAAGCGGACAGGCTCAGCAGACTCGAGGTGGACAACTACGAGTGGCAGCTAGAGGAACAAGTCCTAGCGGACATCTTCAGGATATGGTGCCGACCCAGATGACCCGTTTACCACGGAGCAGAACCGGAGATGTCAGCAGTATGGGATGAGGGCATGTGCTGCTCATTCACAAAGGTATCCGCAGGTCAGAGAATCCATCAACATGAGCCTGATTCTAATTGCCCTGAGGGTTCTTGGTTCTCAGACCTCATACGGCTGCGGTGAAGAGTCCAGTGAATCTACTGATTCACGATCGGAGGCTCCTCTCACAGCAGGAGGCAAGGGGGTAGTTCACCCTGCTCCCAAGAAGCTTGCCCAAGTGGCCTAGTACCTGAGAAAGTAACAATGCAACATCTCTGTCTGTCACAAGACAACCTGGAAATTATTCAGTAAGCTCAAAGTGAATTCACCAGAAGGTAATGCAAAAGCAAATGGACCAGATTTTGCCTCTGAGCGAAGGACAAAGGGATAGACCCTCTGGCATGCATGCTAGATCAGGTTCTATCTTTCTCAGTGCACTTGCCACATTTAGGGGTACAGGTGGAGACATGCTGGACCTACCTGGCCGCCATAGGCGCTTACAGAAATTCTGACCATGAGTCATTCTCTTCCTCCAACCCGGTAGTCAAAAGACATCTGACTGGGCTGACGAGGCTATATCCTCCAATCAAAAGACTGCATCCGGTGTCGGACCTCAATGTAGTGCTCGCCACAATGGCGCCTACGCCCTTTGAGCCCATGGCATTGGTAGACAAAGCTGGTCACGATCAGTGGGTCTTACCTCAGCTAGGAGAATGAGGGAAATTCAGGCCATGATGGCCACAGAAGCATATACCATGTTCCATTCGAGACAGGTTGGTGCTTTGCACACATCCGGCATTTCTTCTGAAGGTGGTCTTCTCATTCCACTTAAATGAAGTTGTGTTGCCAACCTTTTTTCCTAACCCAAAGGATGAAGCAGAGAGAGTGGTGCAGTGTCTGGACGTTAGAAGAGCCCTGAAATTCTATATAGACAGGATTAAAGGGTTTTGCGAGACAGAGGCGACTCTAAGCCAGGGGACCAAGCCTCTAAGGCCTCCATAGCCAGGTGGATGCTGACAGACTTTCAGTAGACCTATACATTTCAGCAGAAGGAAGTACCACAAAGCATGCATGCTCTTGCGGTTTGTGCCAAAGCAACGTTGGTCGCCTTCCAGACGCATGTGCTATGGCAAACCATTAGCAGAGCAGCTACATGGGCCACTCCACCGGCCTTCTGCAAGCATTACTTCCTGGATAGCAGCGCAAGATCTGATGCAGCATTTGGGCAAGTGGTCCTGAGGAACCTGTTTTCTTAGGACCCAAAGCAAAGGGGACAGGACGTAGGAGTAATTATAAATTACTCACCATAGTGACTAACATACTCCTACTCCATAGTCCCCTTTCCTCCATACATCCCTCCATCCTTCCCCCATTAATAAGATACGTAGTTTAGCAGGTTAATCCGACTGACGTGTCAAAGGGGACTGAGGTGTAGCACCGGACAGTGGCGTCAAGGGAGCGCGTGCCTCTGTGGCCATGCCCCAGCATGCCTACATTTTAAAGGGGTACAGACATTTTTCGGGTGAAAATGGTTCCGTTTCCCGTTCTTAGCAAGGGATGCCCATGTAGTATGGAGGAAAGGGAACCATGGGCTAGGACTGTGTTTGTCACTATGGCGAGTAACTTAGAATTTTTCTGGAAAGTAGGGGGTAGGGTAGGACCTTTGATCCTGACTTGGTATGCTTCCCAATAGAAAGATTCTCTCCGAGGAGAAAACTTCTTGCTGTCAGTTTCCAATGCTCTGGCATATGGCACTCCACTGCAAGAAATAAAACACATAAGGTAACTAGTTTCCCAGATAACTGTTTTAATGACAATTAATTGTTCTCTGGCCATTTATTGAAAAGGTCTAGCACTGCGTTAATGTCCCATTTTTATGAATAGCGAGGACTTAGTGGATTGCATGATTTGATTCCCTTCAATAACCGTACTACTGCTGGATATTCTCCTATGGTTGTACACTCTACTCGATCATATCTTGGCAAAATAGCTGATCTTATGCATATGGTCTTAAATGTCTTTCTTTCCTCTGAAAGCAAAGCTAAGAAAGTTGAGCTTTGAACTAGAGAGGATGAAATGAAATTAATTCCGCTCTGCTCAGAACATCTTTCCCACATTCACCACATAGTGCTATAGATGAAGGTGCCCAGAATTCTCTAAGGTTAGCAGCTTGTCGTTAAAGTCCAGGTAATTTTCTGTCTCTGCCCGAAACCCTGCCAGCTAGCAGCATGAGATTGCCTTACTCTACATGAGGATGAACCATCCCCGTTGGATCTTTGAGGAGATCTTGATGTCTACGAATCACTCGTTAGAAATCCACAGAAAGTTGCATGAGAATTGGAAACCAAACCTGGGATATCCGAGCCGGCACCACTATCGCCACTATGGCTAAGTCGTGGTGCACCTTTCTGAGAGTCCTCGCGATCAGCGCTAACAATGGAAAGGTATAGTTCACACCCATACTCCATAGGTTAAGAAACGCTTCCATTCCCGATGCTTCTAGGTCTAGTTGATGTACGCTGGTTCCCTGACCTAAACTGGAGGATACAAGAAATCTAAATGAAACCCTGTCACATTCTGCAATACAAAGGCATCACCTGATAACTTTCGCCAATTTGGTATAAACAGTCATCCTGCCCCCCATCTCCTAGAGGGTACGAACACTCATTCTTGCTCACCTGTAGCAGCAGGTTGTTGCCTGAAGGTACCTTTTCAACCTTTAATACCTCTCCCTAGTGACGGAAAAGTGGTGTCTGATTGTCTGTTCTTCCAGAACTGATCTGATGTTTTGGGGCCTTCTCTGTGTTATAAACTCACTGACACATGCCAGGGCTGGCCCTACCAACATCCTTGTTAGGGAAAATTCTCCTAATTGGGGATTGGGCCTTGTCTAAGCAGCAGTTGTGCCCACAAACTAGCTGCTCATCTCTTTGGCAAAGGTTTTGCTAAATAGTAAGCCTTGCACTACTTTTCCAACTTTAAGAGGCTAAATCGCCAGCTTGCTGTTAATTTTCAGTAGAAGACTTTTCCTCTCTGATGACAATGCACAGTTGGCATTCCCATAGAAAGATACAGCTCTGGGCCCAGTTAGCTAGAGCTTGTACGTCCACAGGCTCTCATGTATCTCTTGCTCTTTCCGCAATGTCCATAATCTTTGCCAGAGGTCATGCCAGGTTCTTGACTTTCTTTGCATCCCCTCCAAGCCCTGGGAACTCGTTTACAGACATGTTTGGTAGCCTTAATTATAAATGTGATAATTTTAGAGTTCAGAGCTGTGGCATATCGGCTAACTTAGTGGCCAGAACGGGCCTGGGAGTTTCAGCTTTCATTCTGTATCTCGCTTCCTTTTCTAGAAGTTAACATACCCTTTTTGTCATGTACGGAGATACTCTAGGTGAGGGAACCCAGTTGGAAGACCTGGAGTGTCTGATAATATCAGGGTAGAACATTTCATCCTCTTCTTTGCCTGGGCAGTCTCCCTGTCATGTCTTTAATTTTATCCACTCTGTCTTAGAGCTCCTGTTTTCTTAAGTGGTGCAAGTACTCTAATCAGTCCCTAAGTCTGAGGTGCCTCCTGCAGCTGGTTCTTTTGACAGAATTTGTTTATTTGTAGCAACTGAATTTTTCTCCCCTGGGGAACGGAGTCAGAGGCTTGGCACTGCTTAGCATTGTAATAAAGCCAGTTTGAGCTTGTTACACACATAAAACTCCTCCAGTGGCAGTCCCTTCTGTTGTTTGGACCGTTTGTTTTGGTGGGAAGGGGGACCACAAGGGGTAAGGGGTTCTCATGCAGCCGCCCTAAACCAACCTTATGCGTAAGGTTTCCCGTGGGTGTGCCCTCGCCAGGGCTGGGTTCTCAGTCCTTTCTGATTGGTTCGCCTTAGGAATGTCTGTTCCTACAAATCTCTCCCAATATAGATTATAGGACCTTCAACTGTTGCTGCAGTGGTTTCACTCCCGGTGCCAAGATTCCATGAGTCACCCAGTACTCTCATGAAGCTTAACGTGAGGTCCTTGTCCTCCATAGAGTCAAAGCCCTCTCCTGGCTCTCCTCACCACTCCAGTCTTCATGATCTAGATATTCTTCCATGTTTGTATTTGTTTTTTTTTAATTTGCCCAGTGCATGAACGTTGCAGACTGCTTGTGATTTGCAGCCAGGCTTTTACCCTCGGTTGACTGGGGAGGGGTTGTCTGTAGACTTGCTTGGTTCCCCTTTGTCGATTGTGTAAATCAAGACTTATGAGAGTGCCTCTTTTTATGATGAGCTTGCTTCTGAGCGGGTTTCATGACCTCTGTGGTCCTTGCACTGTAACCAGCTACGCTCAGGGTGCTAGCTCTCTCAGTCCACTTTGGGTACCTGATTGTGTTAGTCAATGTAGCACACCTCTATGCTGTCTCTTATCCTGTTTCCTGTGCATGGGCTGGTGCCCCCAAATGGGCACAGTTCTCCTCACAGGCTCGATCAGGACACGGATGCCAAGTGGGACTGCTACAGAGCAAAATATAATAACGCGTAGCTGTAATGAGCCGGCACTCGAAAGCAGTTTTTGGACGGGCCACACCCTATCATTGCCTGCTATCTCATGCTCCTCTCCTAATCTGGATGGAAGCTGTGCAGTGTTAGCGTTGCCTAAAGGTGACTTCCCATGTCAGCCCTACTCAGACACTGCACTGTTGATGCACTCACGCTCCACAACAAGCAACTGTAGTCCAAGTTTGTCTAAAATTCACATGAAGAACTTATATACATGTATGCATATATAAGATAAAGCTCAACAAGGTACGTCTGTATGCTTTCAGTTCAGTCTTTGGTCTTACACATGGAATTGAGTGAAATAGAACTGCTGTACTGAGCACTAGCTAATGTAGCATGTTATGACTAAAAGCTTGCGCATGGGCAGCGCAGTTTGCGTGCAGCCCCATCTAGGCATATTTGTGATAGGAAAGAGAGGGTGATGGAAATAAATGTGTGAGAGGGAGCTCCCCATGTCTCGGGATATCATAACATGGCAAAGGTTAAATCAAGTTTTGGCTGATACTTCCAATGTCACTGACAAGTACTGTAAATTAAGTAAAACGTTGACAAATCGATCAAATAGTATGATGGGAGATGACATATGGCAATTGCTGACATTTTTTACTTATATGGAAATAATGGCCACCACTCCGACTTTCTGGAGACAAATACTGTTAATTATTTGCAAATGTAAAAATGTGTATTTTTAAGTGAACCCTCTGTTCCAAAAGTTGAATTATCAGCTTCATAATTATTTAGTAAAGATTTGTGTGCTTTTACTTTCACATTTTTGTTTGAATTTTTTTTGTTTCTGTGTTTTTTTGCAGTGAATTTTGTGGAGATAATCTTAACAGACGGAAGTTCACTCGGGCAGTGAATAAACTGAATGCAAATATACTTTATCTCTGCTTTTCACAGGTGTGTAGATATTGATTTGCAAGCTTTTAGCGGTTCAAAGAGGACTGTTTTGTTTAAAATACTGTTGGCATATATAATAGTACACAAAATCAGATTTGTACACGTTTCTGTTATAAGCAAATACTTAAACATTGATTATTCATCATTGACTCAATGCCTTTGCTTCTAGTCCCATATACTTTGGCAAGTTCCCGTAATGACTGGGCATCAGAGTATTTGTTCTGTCTGGAAGGGAAATGCCCTGTTGTGTTTGTGCTTGATCCTTAATTTGGCCACTAAGTTGGCCTTGATTTAAAATGAAAAAAGTCTGCTGATGAATGATGATAATAACAAGATAGGACATTTAAACGTTCATACTCCAGGATAGCAGTGATTCAAAAACTACAGTCCTCTCTCAGGAAAAAGGCTAGTTTAGCAGCAAGAATGGCTTCACATTTCAAAGCAGTGTTCCGACTTGGCTATCCCTTTTTATTTAAACTTTACTCATCCAGTGTTGAACTATGTAGTGCCTATACTCTGCCCTTGTATTGAGTTGTCAGGGTAAAGGATATGATCTTGTTTGCAAAATGCTTGTCAATGTGCCTGCTGATGGCAAAATATAAATTTGTTTTGAACTTGCTTCTGTCTTCTACACTGTAGCTAAAATGCATAGCACCTGAATTCCATGTGCTTCCTGGCTACTATTGCATGCCTGCCGTAATAGATCTTCCTTTAGAACTGCAGCCAGATGAGTCTTTCTTATGGCCCTCCATCCTCCATTTTCCAGTGGCATGTTGACACTCGGTAAAGAACATTTTATAATTCACCTACTCTCGTCACTTCTCCCTGCAGGGGAAACCCTTTCCGATGAGGCTAGGGAGGTGAGTCTGCTACCCAATAGTCCCCGATAGGGGTGGTTTAATGCTAGAAGACCTCAAAGGGAGGGACTTCCCCTCTGGGGATAAGGACGATTGCCTGGGGTACAATCCAATAAATGTTGCTACTCCCCGACATTCCTTAGCCCTCCCTAATGTCCAGAGCCACTACTTTGAAAACAAACCCATGTATTTTTGTAACATAGGGCCTAAAGCCGAAAGTACTAGGATGAGGAAGAACACAGGAGACATGAAGACCTTTAACTGTGATGACACTGGTACGAGGCGACCCCAAGGAGGCATGAGGATTAAGTTAGTAACAAACAACAAGGACTTATGAAATCTGCATAGGAGGAACTGGGTCCAATGTATAAAAAGGAACAAAGGACTGTTGGATGTGTCAAGCCCTGCTGCAGAGCCGAATGCAGACGTAAAGAGAAGCACATGGTGGTATCCAGTCCTGTTGGGGGAAAGCAGCCGACATCTGAATTCTCCAGCACGGGAGATTCAAACACAGGCCGACAGATGTGGAAAAGTGGAGAGCAGCAAGAGGACCCCAAAGAAGTTGTCCGCCCGCCGATTGGGGCAGACCTAAGCCAGGAAGACACTGCAAAGCCGTGATTGCAGAGAGTAGAAGTGCACAGAGCCGGAGAAGTTTGACCCGGTCCCGGGAAGTCCCGGCAATGTATCAAAGCCCTGTAAGAGGTAATGGGAGCGTGAGGGGTCAGAAATGTGAGGCAGACAACTTTGTGATTTTTCAAAAGATCACAATTTATCTACTTAAAAGGTTGGATAAAAGCCTCACTATCCCTACCCTGACAAGGATTTTCCTCCCTAAAATAAACTAAATGAAACACTCTTAACAAAAGGATTCGGTTCCGTTCACTAGTAAATACACCAACTCAGCAAGGTAATCTATGGCAGTTCAAAAACCTTAAATATAACAGTTAAGTTCACAGCATCAAAAACCTCAATACAATCTACACAGTGCAAATATGCATATACAGAAAATAAAATTGGATTCAAGAGCATACAATATGTAAACAGACCACAAATAGATGACGCAATGCAGAGTTCTTAATTCGTGTGTAACTCTGTAGTTAATGTAATAGCAACACTGTCTGTATTACATATGGGTTCTGTGTCCATCAAACACTTGACCTAGTGCTGTAAATAAATCCTACATGTTTTGTTCCTTTAGACATTAAAAATTGCTTTAGGAACTTCTTCAGGGGTAAATATGCCAATTTAGTTAACCCAGAGTGGGTCTGATATGTGGTGGTTTCAACATAATGCTCATAAAGACGTATAGGTGTACAACACTAGTTAAAGCGTGGAATCTCATCTTGTAGCTTCCCAAGGGAGATATGCAGTGGACGTGTTCCCTCAACCTTCATTCATTCAATGAAACCTGGGAGTCAAAACCAAACCTTCAATACAAAAACAGAAAGGGGCATAATTAGCATTGGAGACCTTTCTAGTACTCCAGATGTATTATTATGTCTGGAGTACAGAGAATGCATACTGTCTCCGTGTCGTTAATGCATCCAAGGTGACTGCAGTGATTCTCAGTGTGGCAGTCGAACTATCCCTAAGGACACACACATATTTCTACCTGGTCCAATCACCTGCCAGGCCTACTACTACTACAAGGTGCTCTGCCCTGGTGTACTTGCCACATGCAATGTCCTGTATCTTGGCAAACACCAACACGGGAGGGAAATACAATGCAACACAATCAAGGTTATGCTCCACACCACCTGAAAATCTCCTGTCAAAAGGATAGCCCTCCTGCCACTCTTGTTTCCCCACTTCCACATTAACCAAATGCTGACAATAATTCACTTCCACTTCCCCTGGGGCCCTTCTCCTCCCAGGTGATCATCCTGGCTAATGCGACCATAAGGGCCAGGATCAGGAAGTGTCTGCGTTTCCCTGGCCACCTGGGAGGAGAGGAGACTTTAGATAGGGTCTGTGTGAGGACTCTGGCCAACAGAGAAGGGTCTGGGACCTCAACAATGAGAAGGAACTGTAACCAGCAATACCTGGAGAAGGGAGTTTTATTTTCCTGGTATCGGAAGAAGTGATAATGATGCCAGGGGAAGGGAGTCATTCCCTATGCCCTTATTGTGAAATGAACCAAGCAACACCAGGAGAAGGGAGTCATTCTCCTGGTACAGGCCCAGTACATGTGTTGAAGGCGCCAGGGGAAGGGAGTCATTCCCCCTGGTTCTATTTGGGAACTGCATACATTTATACCAGGAGAAGGGAGCCATTCTGGATATTCCATAAAGACTGGATGAAGCCGTAAGCCAGGGCAAGGGAGAGATTCCCCCTGGAATTTTCTGTTGTAAGAACATTCATTGAACACTGTTCAAGAACCAGGAGACGATAGGAAGGTGACTAGAAATGCTATTGCAGAATCTGGCACAGGACTTGGTGTCAAGAAATCTACACCTGAGCCATCTCTTTCTATAGCTCCTCAAGTTATCTCTAATAAAAATATGACTAGAAACTTGACAGTAGATTTCTGGTAAAACTTGAATTCTGCAATACTGGTTCCTTCATGTAGTAATAATTCTTCCATACCATCTATATCAGAACCCCAAAGTTCTCAACCGATGACGTTGACTGAAGTAAAGATAAAAACGTCAATTGAGTCTGTCTTTTTTGAGCCACAATTTATTAACACAATAGGGTGGTGGAGCGATCCGGCTATAAACGGGAGCCAAAGGTGCAATCGATCTTTTATCCACCATGCCTTTAACTGTATTCCCACTCTTAGACTCGTTAACTCGAAAGATATTGAGTGGATCATTCTAAGTTTGCATAATAACAACCAGATGATCTGTAAACTTCAGTCTGAAATCATTACTAAAATGATCTGCCAATATAGATTAGATCTTTCCTCGATTGGACTCACACCATATTTTTTTTAAAACACATGAGGAGTCGAACACATTTGTGGAAACTGTCATTTCTTCTTTAACAGTGATTGATAAGAATTCTCCAAATACTGCTAATCCTAATAGCAATGAGCAGGTTCTTTTATCTCAATTTGCCACATTATCCACAATTATAAAAGACTGATCCTGGCTTGAGCCCTTGTTGAAAAATCTAGCACCAGCCAAAGATCCTGCCACCCAAAAGTAGCTTGCATCTACTCAAAGTTGTCTCGTGGAATTTGTGTGGTTTTAACAATTTGAATACATGGTTACATTCTCTGCTTTATAGCAACTATCCCGATATAATATTTGTTCAAGAGACCATGAACCAGCATCAATTTTGTATCAATGGGTACTCTACCTCCCTATCTCTAGCTAAAATAGGAATGTTTGGTAGACCTTTTTGGTGGCCTAGCAATATTAATTAACAACAATTTAAAGGTTGCATCTACGATTCACTTGGTTTTGTACGATATGCTGGTTCTCGATGTTTCTATCAAGGGCTCATCACTTTGTCATATGCTGTTCTTGTGCATTTATTGGAATCCGATTAGAAGATCTCCAGATGCATTATTTGCATTAATTGATGGAATTCTGGAAGACGCTTTGATACGTTATGCGGATTATACATTTCTAATTGGTGGTGACTTTAATTGTAATTGCTTACATATGTCCCTGCCCTATGACTCGAATTCTAGACCATATAAGGAAACCTTGGCTATTACTAGAGGTAAGAAATGGAAATAATTTCTAGCAAATTGGGATATCCAATTAATCGCAACTGATTCCACCTCCCCTACCTACAGCTGGCACAGTGGTGCTAAGAAATCTTATATAGATTATTTTGAAATATCTACTACTCTTATTACCTTATGTGATCCAGTGACCACTTGCGATCCAGGTTTCGGTGATCATCTGATAATAAATGTGTATATAAACCACCTATTTGCTCTCATGATAGCTCCACTGATCTTAGACTGACAGAAATTGATCGCCCTAATCTGTCCATACGTTGGAATAACAAACTTTGTACCAAACTCACTGCAATGGTCAAGAAAGAAATTATTTTGGGCACCAATGCCTTGAATCATGGTTTTTGTATTTACAAAATCGAAGCTCAGAATGATAGGACTATCCAATCCTTACTTGAAAAGTTGGCGCATGCCCTAATTGATGATGACACCTGACATGCGCATGTATATAATGATGAAATTGTCACATTAAAACGAGAAAAAAACAAGGAACTCAGATCAATTAGGGCTCGACCTGTCTCCTTCACCTCAAATCTCAATGAGAAGACACTCATTTCTCAGAAGTTCAAACATATATTTAAATCTCTCAAACAATCTTTGTGTATCGTAGATAACCAGAAGATGGTTCGTAATCTATGTTGAAATAATAAAAGATCTGTTTGGTTTACCTTAAGAAATACTGACTCTGCACACGTTTCCACTATGAATTCTTTGATTACATCTGACACTTGGAAAACCTACATA
Source organism: Ambystoma mexicanum (assembly GCF_040938575.1). Classification (NCBI taxonomy): domain Eukaryota; kingdom Metazoa; phylum Chordata; class Amphibia; order Caudata; family Ambystomatidae; genus Ambystoma; species Ambystoma mexicanum. The sequence continues at coordinate 424,651,015 of NC_090940.1, read as the reverse complement.
TCTAACAAATATCAGTTGCCTAAAGAATATGATACACCAAGTAGGCCTTCTTACCTAAATTCTGCATCTAATACGTGCAATTGGTCTATCAAAGATATTTGAGGGAGCAATAAACAAACTGAAATACTCAAAACTGCAGGTCCGGATCGTATTCCTGCATGCTTTATTAAACTGGACCCAGGATTGTGGGCCAGTATTCTTAAGAATACATGTGATAATATCTTTATAACAAATACTATTCCGAAGTCCTGGCTCACCTCAATTATTAAAACCTAGTTTTGAGAAGGGTGATCCATCCCAGCCCTGTAATTTCCACCCCATTGCACTTATGGACGTATCAGAAAAATGTTTTGCTATGCTTCTCCTGAGAGAAGCATCTATGACCATAATATTTTGTCTAGGTTCCAAGTAGTGTTCCGGAAGAAGATGGGCACTAGCTTAAATGCAGCAGTTCTAGCGCACATCTTAGCATGCTCCAAATTAGTCAATACTGGTCCCATATACATGGTGTCCATTGACATAGCAGCTGCTTTTGATTGCGTGATTAGGCAGCTTCTGTGGGACAAAATGCATAAATGGGTTTCCCTGTACAGTTCATCTCTATGATAGCGTAAATGTATTCCAGTACATGCTATAGAGTTAGGATCACCACTGATGGAGCTTTGACCCACCCCTATTCCCACTCAGATTGGAGTAAAACAGGGATGCAATTTAGCTGCTACCCTTTTTAATTTCTTTCTCTGACCTTGATGAGATCTGGGCAGAAAATGCTGGCTTTCCTGTGAAGTTTGGCCATCTCCAATTACAATGGATGGCTTTTGCAGATGACATTATACTTTTTGATAAATCTCCCTTTGGTCTCCAAGTGAAACTTCAGAAATGTTCAACCTATGCCAAAAAATGTAATCTTCACGTTAATACCATCAAAATCGCACATCACAATTTTTTCGAACAGAAAAAATAATGTCGGTTTCATTGGTCCATAAGAGGTTACACCCATCAAACGATCACTTGCCATAAAATATCTGTGTGATAGCGCTTCTCTATGTATGTGGAGTTCTGCCATTAACCTGAAAATAACTCCGCTTATATCTGAAATGAAGATCATTTACAAAAAACTCTGTACATTTTCTGTTACCTATATTAGATTTTTACACGCTTAAAATAGAACCCATTCTTTTTTATGGGTTAGATATGTGTCTAGGCAACATAGAAAAAACCCTTGGCCAAATACAGGGGAAGATTTGGAAGCGTACTTTATGTCTTGCTAATTCCAATCCTAACGCCTTGACAAGGCTTGAACTTGGAATTTCAGCTCTCTTCTAAGTACTCTTGAAGATTGCTGTCTAATTATCTAAAAATGTTATCACCACCCCGCATCTCTCTATACGAAGACTTTGCTAAGATGTTAAAAGATAAACACCCTCTGTCTATCTTAAAATTCAGTGAAAAAAATGACAGGGCTATTAGAAAAGATCAATGTGAGCTGCAACGACCTATGTAAGCGACCAGGGTATGTAAAAACGAAACTCTGTGAATATGACTGGTGTGTTACTATTGATTCTATCTGTACCTATAAAAGCTATAAAGAATATGCTCCTTCCTGCAAAAATAATTATAAAGCGACCCTATCTGAAACTTTTTCCATGCAACAGGGCCTGTGTGTTGTATATAAGATACAGACTAAACAATACCCTACACTAGCTAGAGTCAAGCATTGGAATAACTCTAATGATGTCTGCAAGTTAGCGTGTGGTTGTTTCTGTATTAATGAATTACAGGAAGAATCATTAAAACACTTAGTTACATATTGTCAATTTTTGAGGCAAAGAGATCTTTGATTTTTGGCAAATTTCAATTGGGGGATACCGATCTATCGAGAGAGCTAATGTGGTTAAGACTAATCAGGGTGGAAAATCATTCTATAGTTCTTGCCCTAAATGTTTTTTTTAAATTGAACAACAACAAATTGAATGAAAAATGAAAAAATGTGAACATATAAAAGTGTACCTGAAGTTTAGTTTGCAGTTGTGTTGGTCCACAGCTTCAGCTTATTGATCATAATATCGGAATCTTTTGCATTTGTATAATAATAACAAAGATAGATGACATACTACCTCTAATAATTTGGTTCCTTTCGGGATATAAGGTAGCAATGCTTTATATACATGTGTATCTGGAAAATAAGATGAAATATACTATCATGTCTGTTTTAATATATTGCAGTAGACTTCCTCTTGAATAAGGAAGCTAAAAAATGTGTTCTTCATACATGCTAATGATTGATTAAATCCTACTGTTATTTCTGTGGATATGTATTTTAGTGTCTAGATAGATGGACTGTTTAATATTCTAATTTAGCCACAATCTTGTTGCATTTCTGTCTAATACCTGGTATGTGTTACTTTATTTGATAGAAATCTATGTTGTTTTTTTGTGTGTTTTATGAGATTTCATTATTAATTTTTATGCTGTAAATGCATCATCTTTCAAAAGAAATATGTATTCTCAAGTACTTAATGTATAACAAATTATTGTAAAAGTTTGATTTTTCAAACTAAAAACAATAAAGAAAAAAAAGAAGCAGGAGAAGCAAGCATTTCTTCTGAAAAATGTATGTTGTTAGTTTATCCTTTTAGTTATAGTGGTTAGAGTAAGATTCGACACAGGACGGTGGAACTTTGATTTGACAGACATTCTGACAATTCTAATTCAAGGCAGGGAAAACCGCTTTTGGAGAAAGAGACAGCAAGGTTTTCTATTTGAGAAATATGTTTCTAACCAAATCCATGCCACCTTTTGTGTCCGCTTCTTTCTTCAACACCCTTACAGAAGTGACACCAAAAGCAGACCAGCCGACCCGTCAAATCTTCTCAGCTAGCCACCTACAGCAGAATTTCGATACCCAATTTGAAATCCTACTTTAAACTGTTATTCCCCCTATCTGAAACACCTGTGTATGAGCGCTATATAAATAAAATATCATTTCATTTATAGATATACAACTTTATTCGGCCAGAAAGACCATCAAAATACATCCTAAAAATCCTACAAATACAATTATAAAACTAAAAATATAATTCTAGTACATGATAACAAAAACACAACAAAGGAAGGACAACGGAACATTGCAAAAGACTGCCCCCTTTATGAGAACCCCCAAACGGGTTTGTAAGCCAGTGGTCGGGTCGCGCTCGCCCCTAACCCCTGGTAGTTCCTATACCGCCTCAGACTCAATGTAGTCAAATCTGCCCCTAAAAGGGGACTGTTGCCAGTGGGGTTCCCGGTGTTGCTAAAAGACTAATTTAACAATATCCATATTTCCTGAGGAATTGGGCAGTCTGTTACACTCCAACAAAGAGCCCCTGGACACAAACCCACATTCCCCCACAGTCCGCAACCAATGTAGGCATTTGTTCCGAAGGGCGTCCCTTGGTTCTCTTGAGTCGATGGATAGTTTTGGGACACCATGGAGCTGCTACAACCTTCACGTAAATGGTGCCCAGACGGAGCCCTACAAAGGCCAGGGATTAGGGCACTAACCTTCTTCCCCACCTGGCACAAAGTGCGCTGGGCTCTCCTAACGGGGTTCTGCAATGGTGAGGGCTCGATCTCGGTGGTCTCGCTTTGTTCGAAAGATGCTGGGGGGAGGACTGCCTCTGGTCAGCTCCTTAAGGAAGGGGGAGGCCTAGCCACAGAGGCATGGGACAGTCCAGGGTACGAGGAGTGTGTTCCTTTAGCAGAGGCAAGAATCGGTCCCCCCGGCTGACCTTTGAAGGGCCCGCTCTTCCCCTCCCCACACCTCCTTGTCCCTTGTCACTCAACACCCCCTTAATCAGGACGAATAGAAGGTTTTTTTATCTCATCCAGCTCAGGGAGCAGAAGCTGACAGGGACAACTTAACAGATTGGTGGAAGCGATGGAAGGTGGAACTGATGGACAGTGTTCTCCTTTAGTGGGGGTTTAGAAGCCCAAAGAGGGCTGAGACGAAGGAATGAGCTAGTCCCGGACATATGCTGACACCCAAAGCTGGATGGAGAGCTGGTCTTCTCTCCCAGGCCCGTACCCAAACCATCTGCACCCATACCTCCGACATCCAGAGACATAGGCACAGGAGGCGGGAATGAATGTGCTTCGGGAAAAACCTGTGTCGGGTGCAGAACTTGGGTAACATGACCTGGGCCAGGTGTTGGATAAGAGGGGGCCAGTTCCAAAAAGGGAGCACTGAGTGAGGCCAAGGTTGGGGCCAGCAAGTCCAGCGGCACAGGAGCAGGACCACCAGTCAACTTCGAGATGCCCATTGAGATCCTCTCACAGCCATTTGCCAAGTTATTCAGAAGGTCAGTACTAGATACACAGTCAAAGCCCCCACCAGGAGTAAGCAAGTTAGCAGGGGGTGCCTCCCGAGATGGGCAAGCCAAGCTGATGGTTGAGAGAGGAAGCAGCATGGTGCCGCAGGTCCCAGGGGACCATGATAAAGGGGCTCCCTCCATGTCTCTCTCTATATCGCAAGCAATGGCCAAAGGTGCTCCACTCCCACAGAGGCTCCCATTACATACTCCGTTTCCCTGCTCGACCCCTAGAGCCATGCACAACAAGACCCTCTTTTTTGTTCTTCCCACAATGGGGTTTACGGTTTGGCTGTGGGTCTGGGGGTCCATGAAGTTTCGAGAGTAGGGTGGAATGCAACAGGTGGTGGGGGGAGAAAGGGGAAGAGATTTCTCCTTCATCTGAAGCTCCTAGGGTTGGGTCCCTAGGAGGGCCAACCAAGTAAAATGGGTAGTGAGATGCCCTGGGAGACCACTCCAAGAAGGCAAAAAGGTTCCAAGAGTTCCAGGGATTCCACAGGGAGAGGATGGCTTACCACCCCTCCAGAGCACTCATAGTTTGTGGCATAGCAGCTTCTCCCCGCCCCCAATACTGAGGCCCACCACAACGGCTGGCTCACCTCAAAGTCCAGTCCAGACCAGTCAGGTGGGTCAGGCCCCCGCGGGACCGCAAACGCCCTCAGCGGGCCGCCAACACCCTGCTCCCTTAACCCTGCGGGCTTCACCCCTTCGGGCTGGGGTCTGCAGTAAATGAAGGCGAGGGGGCGTGGCCAAAGGTATGGGTTCCCTCCAGGGACCAGGAAGCAGACAACGGGCCGCCAACACGTCGCACCCTTAACCCTGCGGGCTTCACCCGTTCGGGCCGGGGACTGCAGTAAATGAAGGCGAGGGGGCATGGCCAAAGGTACGGTGTCTCTCCAGGGACCAGGAAGCAGACAGCGGGCCGCCAACACCCCGCGCCCTTAACCGCCTTCATTTCATCTTCCTGTTTATCTGTATAAACACTTTGTATTGTTTCTTTGCTGTCCACCACTTTGGTATATATGTATTCTTGTACAATGGTGACCCCATTTTCAGTTCACCAACATAGACTCTGCAGGTCGAATCTCATTACTGAAAATAATATCCCAATGTTGTATTCTGAACTTCTTCCATTAATTGAATATTTGTTTGACTTAGACTTTTTTCTTCTCCCTTTTCTATTCATTATACTCGAACACTCATTGTTCAGCCATTAGTTAATAATCCGGATGGTTCTATAAAATCTGCTAATTTTATCAAAAAGTCCTGGATCAATAAAGAATTGTGGACCTGCATATCCAGGATTCTGGGGGGCCAAATAGTTGAAAAAGAGGAATTTAAATATTATATAGGTAAACTAATAAGTGTGAGGAACCTGAGGGCATCCTCCCAGCTTCTCCCTTTGGATCCTCTTCTCAGGTGGCCAGGGAAAGGCCATCGCTTCTGGAACCTGACCCTGGGGGTGGATATGCGAGGGAGGGGCACCTGGGTGGAGGGACTTTGGGGAGTGGGGAGAGCATGTCTTCAGGTGAGGCATGGTATCCCCCTTTCCCTTGTCAGAAAGCACCCTGCTCCTACCTTTGTAGGTTACCAGTTTTCCCCTCTTTCACACACGCACTTTCCCACATTCATATTCCTTTAAGAATGGGATGAGGAAGAGGCAACTGGGAGTAATGCACACTTCCATTTATACATACCACTTTGGTACTGAGGCAAGAGAGAGGACTGTGGAACACCACTACCATGGTCAGGCATGTCCCACTAATAAAGGTAAATGTGATCAGGCAAAGTACTTGCACCTGCAGGCAGTTGAGGGGCTACAGGTGCATATAAGTTGAGACAAGCAAGATTAAAGGAGAGACCTGCCTGGGGAGAAGGATGCTGTAGTGGGGCCGGTGGAAAGGGCGCTGAGTGCTGCAGAAGAGCGAGAAGGATGCTGAGGACCGAACGGTCCGCAAAAGTGTTGGAAGCCCTGCAGATCCCTGTGCCGCGCGTCTTTAGCTGGAGCTGGGGGACACAGAAGACTCTGAGAAGCCGCAGACAGCAGCAACAAGGTTCGAAAGGGATGAGCGCTGCTCGCCGCAGCTCCCACAAGTGAATGGGGCAGCAAAATACTGCAGGAGAAGAAACCAAAAGCATCCCATGGCGCAGCAGTGTACCGATAAGTGACAGAAAGAGAACACTCATGCCGGGGGTAGCTTCAGGGGCTGGGTTTGGCCAAAGGAAGATGCCGATCGAATGAAATCTTGTAATAAATGGATCTGGAAGGGAAGATTATTGAATGCCGGACAAGCTGCAAAGTACTTTATGAATTATTGAATATCGAACTAAGGAAAAGATATGCAAAGTATATGAAAATACTGCACAAGTGAAAAGAAAAATGTGCGTTTTACGAACACAGTGAAAGCAAGTAAAATGCATTGATGGACAATGTAAATCTATGAAGCAAGTGAAAAGCAAGTGATAAACACTGTTGAATAGTGTGAAAGCAAGGTGGTGACCAGGAATACACACCACAAAGTGAATTGTGTGAAAGTCACGTTGTGGCAGAGCCAAGCGACTGCCAAGGAGAAAAATAATTGAATATGGACAAATGACACAGGTTCAGAGAGAAAGCCTGTGTTGGCAAGGAAGTCCAATAAGAACAAGTGAACATCACAAAGTGCCATGGGTTATCGCTTGCGTGACCTGTAATGGGTGGACTGTGTGGTCCGACAACTGCACCTAGACCGAGTAACCCCTCTCTTGGAAAGAACCAAGACAAGTCAAGATACTGAAACTGTTTTGCTTAACAAGTGTTCAAGTGATTAAAGAAAGGAGGAAGCTATGTGAATTGGTGAAAAGCCTGAAAGGTTACCAAGTGAATTTGGAATAATTGTTGAAAGCTGAGAAAGTTGAATTTACCCTGATTTTGAAGTTAGAAGAGTTGTGTTCTTGGGGAAAGGAACCCCAAGACTTTGTGAACTGTGTTGAACGTGGGGAAGGGAATCCAGAGTCCTGTTGGAACTGTGTTGAACTTGGGAAGGGATCGTAGAGGTCTTTTTGTCAAACTGTTTTGGACTTGGGGAAGCAGAAGCTGAAAAACGAGCCAGAAGCTGGAAAAAGCTCCGAACTTTATTTTCAACACTGTTTCTTTGGTTGCTGACCTCCCTACACATTGTATATCTTTAGTTGTGAGGGCAAGTATAGGTTTTGGACACAGACAGACTTTTGAGTTGAACTTAATGACACTGAATATCCTTAGTTTATTCAGGTATGAAAATCTCACCTTAGCATAGGGCAAAATAGGCCTTGCTCCATTCTGACATTCAAGAAATAAAACATTTTGTTTTAGAAAAGTAAATCTGTTGTCTGTGAGTTATTTTATGATGCCTTCACAGAAGACAGTGTAAATGTTTATTATCTGAAAGAAAGAAGGCTGAACAGGAGAGAATTTCGAGTGGGCATGAAGGCCATGTTGCTCAGAACTCTGACTTCTGGAAGAAATTTGCCATGGGTGATGTAACTGAGCCAATTGCACGTGAATCTAGTATAGCAGAAGAATAATTGTATCTGTGTTTTTCAACACTGTAATAAGGAAGGGGTTAGTACCCAGAATTAGACAAATGACAATTACGACATTGTAAATATTGAATGAGTTTACCAACTGTTTCCTTAGTTATGATGTTAACATGCATGACCATTATTCAAGGGTGAATGTTGGCGAAGCTTCGACCAGAATACTTTTTGTTCATATGGATATATTTTTCAATTTAATTTGACATCTAACTTTTTCTTTCCTTTTATGACTCTTTTCAGGTTTGATAAAGCATATGTTGAAAAATGTCAACTGATAACATGTGCAAACCAAAATTGGTGGAACAGAATGTTTCTATAGAAAAGAGCATTAAGTGGAGAACATATTTTTGTACTCTGCTTGCACACTTAGTGCAAACTTTGAAATGAAATGTATTTTTCCTTGTATGCTTCCACAATTGAAATCTAAGGAGTCTTTTTAATCTGCTAAACATCCTTAGTTCCTCAGTGATGTAGTGTTCGAGACTGCCCTGAATGTATAAATCTTCAGAAAATGATTCTTTTGTTGTTCAGGGCAGTCTTTTAGCCGGAGTGACTCAAGGGGTTTCACTCCCTGAATTTGGAGAGTAATCTTGCGATGTGGTGAAAAAATAGGTCTTCCATAACTCTGGAATGGTGTTAGAGCAGGTTAACAGAGCCTACAGTATTTCCAATTACTCATCCCAGATTTCGGATGAGTTGGACAAATTCTCTGTACAGTTTCCTAAAGATGCAGCCGAGGAGTTTTTCTTACCTACTTACTTCAACTTTCACTGAACAGTGACATTACCCATATAGCTACTTGAGTGGTTCAAGGGCTAGCCGTGCGGTGCCAAGCATATCTGAAGGCTTCTCATCTCAAGAGGGATGTGCTGGAGAAAGTTTTAGATCTGCTCTGATGTCTAGACGCTATTTGCTCCGAACATAGGCCGAGTACTTCAGCACTGCAAGTCTGACCTGCTTACAGTCAGATTTTTAGTGTCAATCTGCCCCATTGAAAAACATTTTGTTCCATCAGCTCATTTTACACAGGCATTTAAGGTCTGTATATCCCTATCCATCCAGGTAGCTTGTTGGGGCACAACCCAACACTGCTAACAAAAATAAACCTTTCTAGTGGCAAATAAAGGCTGTGGCTTCTGCAAACATGTCAGTCTTCGGCTTTACACATTTCAGATTCTGCAACCCAATATCCCGGGTAAATTAAAAAGGGAAAACCTTTTGGTTTCTCACCAGTAGGATACGCCAGTTTTACCGGCAATGGCAACACGTACCACACGAGCAATAGGTCTTAAATATCAGAATACAGGTTTACTCATTGATGCTTCCAGGCACTGTACTTGTGTCACCTTGTGGTCAAATGAGTGATACCCAAATGCCTCCTAGAGCTGGTCATTCTAGTATCCTGAGCCGCCAATAAGGACATTCTGAAACTTCAAAGTGAGCTGAGGTTCTTTTCCCCGTTATCAATCAGTTGCCAAAAAAATCAGGCACAGTAAGGTTGTGGACTTATTTCTAAATATTTTCCTTTAGTTAAAATCCTTCCAACTGGTAAAAGGTTCCTGATATCTTTTGAAGGGGAGTGACAGATTTCACTTGTTCTTCAGTATGCTTATCTTTTCAACAACTTGACTACAGGGGGTAACGGCCAGATAAATGTTACTCATAATACTCTCTTTAAGATTCAGAAGAAGCAACTTTAAGAAGATACAAAAAGTACCTCAAAGCAACTATCTCTGAGGTTAAACATTAATATAGGCCACCAGTAGGTGCAGATAAAATGGCCGCTTAAGCTTTAAGCTCTGTAGCCCCTTCCAGAAACAACCTCCCAGGGCTGACACACCCACACTCCAGCAGCCCCTCCCCCCCGAAGCAGGATCAGATCAGGAAATTACCAGGAGCCCAGTGACCTCCTGCAGGCCACTGGATCATCGCCAGCGGGATGCTGTGGGACGACAAGTAGTTAAGAGACTGTGAGGGAGGATGGAAGAGGCTACTCCCACAGATGCCGGCATTGGGGAACTGTCCTGGGCTCAAGGCCTTGTCTAGAAGGGGGTGGCCAGAAGCAGACTGAGTCTACGCCCATCTTTGGACTTACCCCCCAACAGGCCAAGTAAGTCAAACGGAGCTTTAACCAGAGAGTAATCTGTAAAGAATCAGAAGACAAATAAGTTGTAGATCTAAGGGGTGGACACCAGAGGGAATAACAGGTGACCGACAGGGACTAAAGGTGACCGAGGAGTCTTCTGGCTTACCCCCGCTTGCCCTACAATCCACATGGCGGAGCAATCTGACAATGCCGCAGCAGCGATAGAGATGGCTACTAAACTTGATATTATTAACATCTTACAAGAAATAAAAGTGCTGAGAACGGACCTGCAAGCCTCTGTCGGAGGGTGAATAAGGTTGAAGACTGAGTGGAAGCGCTCGAGAATAAACGTATACCAGCAGAAATATTGGAACTATGACTCAGGTGGCGGATTAAAGACCCATAGCAGAAAGAAAAGGAACACAGCCTGATATGGAAAACATTGAGAGACTAAACAACCTACACTTTTTGGGAATTCCACATAAGGATTTTGAAACTGCTGGAAAATTGGAGAGAAAGGTGAGGGAGTTCCTGAATGCCCTATACGAGGAAGAGCGAGGAAAGGAAATTAGGTTGGATCAGTTGCTTGTTGAGATCCGCCTGGAAGCCCTAAGTTAGTGGTAGCAAAATTACATTATCTCATTTGTATCATGGATAGGATACTTTTTGAGTAGGGCATGAAAAAAGGACACTATTCATTATGAAGACTCTAAAGTGAGGATAGTTCAGGACCTTTCTTTTGCTATGCTGGACCGGATAACATGTGCAAGCTCTTTCATGGTTGGTGGGAAAATGGGTTAGATACAGGTGGGGCTTCCCATTCTCCCTTTTATTCAGACATAGAGAAGCAAAATGGCATAATGAGTGATGATGTGGTAGACAGTTTCTACCTGCTCCAGGAACAGCAAAATCCATCAGTTTAAAAAATAGTACCATAGAAAATGATTGCGGGCATTCGCTGGAGCAGGGAATGCCTCGGTCCTCCTGGAGTCATTCAACAATGCTGCTTTGAAAGTGGTGGATACCTATGCCCCCATAAAAACCTGCCACGCTAAAACCAATCAATTAATCTCTAGCAGGGGCAAAGCCCTTTTTGAAGTAGTAGTAAAGCATTGTACCAGGCTCTCACCCAACCAGGAGGTGTCAGCAACTTGGGGAAAAATGCTATGGAATCAAATGTGTTTTCATTCAAAACATAGATAAAATCCAACAGATCATTGAATCAACCTCCCCTAGACTTGGGCCCCCCCCCTTGCATCCAAACACCGACACTGCTCCTCTGTTGTGATTTCTCTCCTCTTTCTCTCAGACCTCCTAAAAACACTCACCCCCCTCAAACCTACCTCCCACTCTGACGATATCATCCCAGCTTCATCATTAAACATTTGATGAGCCCGGACTCTGCAAACTCCTCAGCATCAATAATGTCTCGCTCACTGAATGGTCATTCCCGGATGCCCTCAAGACTGGTCTCATATGTCCCCTTTTGAAAAACCTACCCTAAGCCCAGATGACCTGGCACACATCCGGTCTGTTGTGAAACTCCTGTTTATCGTCAAAATCTATTTGCTGCACAACTACTCACTAGGATCAAACAACTACACCTTCTAAATGACTATCGGTCGAGGTTATGCCGCAAGTGTAGCATCAAGACAGCCACCATCTGGGTGGTGGATGATGCCCTCAAAATAAACATGGATAAGGCTGATCTGTGCCTCCTCATCCTCCTTGATCTCGGAGCTGCATTCAACACAGTCAACCAGTGCACCCCCCTCTCCCTCCTTGCTGACATGGTGAGCTTCTCTGATCCTACTGCCCTGAATTGTTTTACCTCCTGCGTCTCAGACACCTGGCTGTCCTGGTGAACATGTTGTGTTAAAACCGACTGTCTCCTGTGGAGTGTCCATAGACACCATGCTCTAACCAATCGTTTTTTAATCATTTCATGAAGCTTCTGTGCCCATTCCACAAAGAACCAGGTATAGCCAGCCACCAATACGCACACAATGCTCAGTTTTACATCCGGGTAAAAAGCACAACAGGCCATCGCTCGTCTTAGAGATTACCAAGCCATTGTCAAGTCAGAGATGTGGACTGCTTACCTCATACTTAATATCTTCCAAGAGCAAATTCATCCTCATTGGGCCCCTGCTAAGCAACCACTCATCCAACAATGGATCTGATATGCGCCTGGAAGTATTTCATCCATAACTCTCATATTCTGTGAAATCTTTGATTCACCATCAGCAGCAGCCTGTCCTTCCACAAATGCCTAGCCAAGAAGACCCAAAGGGCCTGGTTCCAAATCTCCAGCCTTAGCAAAATCAAACTGTTCATCCCGCTGCAGAACTTGTAGACTGTAGTGCAGACTTTTGTGGTCTTGCACAATGAAAGGGGAACCAATCTCTGGACAGTGCTCCAAGACGCTCAATTGGCACCCCTAAAAGTAGTCCACCATGCTGCAGCATGCCTTATAACCGGTGCATGGAAATTCGACAGAACTTCCGCCATCCAAGCCAAGAACACTTTTCAAGACTGCATGCATCCTCTACAAAGTAGTCACGAGTTGCACGCCAGTGTATATGGTGGCTAAACTCCACAATCCTGGTGGCACATGCTCCTCATGCAGCAAGTCAACAGCCTCAAATCGCAACTCATCCACAAAGAGAAGGCCTGAAAAACAATCGTTCTCGTGACACGCACCCACCCTCTGGAACTCGATTCCGGTATTGGGACGAATGCCCCCACAATGCTCCAATTTCACAAATCTCTCAAAACATGGCTTTTTCAACAACACCTGACCAAGGAGACACATACTGACGCAGAGACTGCAACTCGCAATACTACGGTCGTGTTAAGCGATGGCAGCCTTGATGCTGGCTACCCACATCGCTCCGTGGCTCTCGAGCGAGGACCACACTTTAAGCAATAGAATAATACTAGCAAAAGCTTTTTGGAACACTTAATGGAGAAAAGGCTTTGGTATTGAGTAACTGGGAAAGCTCAAGGCGTATGCTTGAGTTACTTTACAAAATGTTCCAGTTACTAATAAACAAAGAATGAGGGTTCTCACCCTTCATGTAAAAGCATGACATTTGCAAAAAAAGAAGTCACTATTGGCCAGGGAGATGCCTAGGAATGGACTTCCAGTACCCTTTGTACAGGAAGCCCGCTTTAAATTAGGCAATGACAACCAAATACTGGGTATCAGCCAAATCTTTTGGTTCTAGGCGAAATTCTAGGAATGCTGTGTGGGAATCCTTTTGAGGGCCTGATGTCTGTCTTGATGTGCAGATCTGGAAGCAAATGGTGTGAGATAGGATAACCTGGCAAATGGCTTGCATTGATGGTTTTATATGCTCTGAATACTCAACTGCACTTTATGAAGAAAGCTTTTACAGCAATTGTCCACTGAGCTGACAGTGCCACGATAATGGGGGCTATTTTAACATGATTAGGAACCCATGCCTGGAATGGATGTGGGAGACCGCAAAAACAGCTATATGTAAAAATGGGGATGTTAGGGTTTGATGAATTCCTGTAACAACACTTATGTAACAACACTTAATGGTGTAATGACTAGAGAGAGCTCAATCTGGATACAAAAGGATATACGCTCTTTTCCACCTGTCATATACAAGGTGTGAGGGGTCAGAAATGTGAGGTGGACATATTTTAGAGGGTTTTTCAAACAATGCCATTTTATTAAACCAAGTTTGTAAATCCAACACCTTTCTTGTCCTAATCTAACTGGGATTTTCCTGCCTAAATAAACTAAAGAAAAACACCCTAACATTACATTTCTGGCCTTCACACATTGTACAATAATATAAACAATAAAGTTTATGGCAATTTGTAAATCAAACGCTTGTATATGTAACACCTTCAAAGTTGATGTTCATAACCTGAAAGAAATCCCCTTCGCCAGGTTTTAAGTCAAAGTTAGGTCCAACACAAAACAAGGAAATCCTAGGTTGAAACGGAGTTCTAACACAGTTCCTGATAAAGTATGTTTGGATTGAAGGATACGTCCGACACTATTTCTCGAAATATAGATCAAGAAGATATTTAACCAAAAATGTATTATTTCTCTTGCTGTGCCACGTAGAAAATGTACTTCTTGACTTACAAAATATCACAGTGCGTCCTCCTTGGCACCATGATGCATATCACCTTACTCTGACTTTCCTCCGTGTTTTTCATCACAGTGCTTTCTTCTTAGCACCATGAAACACAGGGTTCGCTTCACATTGCTTTCCTCTTGGCACCATGAAACACAAAGCTTGCTTCACAGTGCCTTCTTCTTGGCACCATGAAACATAAGGTTTGCTTCACAGTGCTTTCCTTTTTCCACCATGAAACAAAACAGCTTCAACTTTCCCCAGGGTGATCCACTCCCAGTCTAACTGCTTCTGTCTGGTCCACTTTCCTGCCAGACCTAAATACTTAAACTGGATACCATACAGTATTCACTCCTCTGCGTTTAAGCACAAAAACTTCTTTCACTTCAAACAGCTTTTAACATTTCTGTACAACCAGTGCTCCAGATAAGATTTTGAGGTGGGAGTATTTTACTCCCTACTTTTAAGCATTGAGAGTAAATGTGATTTCAAGAGAGTACAATTACTTTTCTCCTTTGCAAGAGAGTAAAATATATGTGACATCCAGCCGACATGTGCAAAAACTGTATGGAAATTATTACCATGCAGCAGCTTTCTGCATTGTGACAGAATACACCTTTCATTATTTCTCTAGGTCTGGCCATTTGATACCTCCTGTATATATTTAAATGATGCAAACACAAAAACCTAGTCAATTACATAGTAAAGCAGACATGAATTCTATTGCGTGTTTTGAGGTTTGATAGCAGAATTGTCCTTTGATGTTTAATGAAAGTCCTCATTTCCTGGAGCTATTACTACCCAGTGGTATGCCAATGTTATGATGCAACAGTGCAGAGTGGCAAGGACTTGTGCTAAATTCTATACCTAATCTCATGGTCAAATGGTTAATATATAGCGCTTTTGGCAAAGCGCCGTACATACAACATATTTTTGGAATGTATTGTGTCCTCCAACGTATTCCTCATCTTTGACATGTAATGTCCAGTTTCGGAAACAAAATTCAGCAGAGGGCACCCTGCGTCGATGGCGTTGAGTTGATGTACCTCGAAGGCCTTCATCGGGGGTGACACCATCAGATGTTATAAGTAGTACACACGGTGCCCGTTGTCCTCAGTTCTGTTTTTCCGCAACCGTGTTTGCTTCGTGAAACTCAGCGCGCCTCGTACTTCTGAAGTACTGTTACTTGCTTAATCTTTGACAATGTCTTCGTCTTCCACCCCAACGACTCCTCGTTCCGGGTTTAAAAAGTGTAAGCAGTGCGGATCCAAGATGTCGGGGCTCCATCCGCGCCTTCTGTAACAGCCAGCAAGGAGCGGTCTCCACCCGATACTCGCGCGCACTCACCATGATTCCCATCGAGAGCCTTTGAGACAATGGGATGAAGGGACACTCGAAGCAGAGAGAGAGAGAGGTCATGGTCTCCAACTTCATTGAGGCTTTCGAAGCCCTCAACGCTGTTGTTGGCGCTGTTGCATCTTCCGTGCCGTCAACACCGGTGGGGCCTAGTTTACTGGCTCAGCCTGTTGACCCTCCTAGAAAGGCTTTGGCTAAGTCTCAGTCTACGCCTTCGGCACATTCCATGCCTCTGCCTCCATACCAGAGAAAAGCTTTGTCCCTTTTTCAAAAAAGGATTTTTTTTAGAAACCTCACTTCGAAGGGATTGTGTCCTCCGACGTATTCCTCATCTTAGATATCTCCTTCCAGCTCTGCTGGCCTCGGAAAATGTTTTCTCTCTAGAGTGCGCTGCGCGTCGACGTCCTCCGAGTCGAGGTCCCTCGACAGCCGCCGTGTCGACGTCATCCTGCCTATAAAGGCCGCGCGCAGCGTCCGTTGCTCAGTTCCGTTTTTCCGCGCTTACTCAGTGCCTCGGAATACCGTTGCTCAGTTCTTAGTCAGATTAATCCTATTACCTCGAGTCATTCGATCCGTACTCGATGGCTTCCTCGTCGGAACCGACAACTCCTCGATCCGGCTTCAAAAAATGCCGAGATTGTGGGAAAAAGATGTCGTTGACTGACCCTCACAGAGTTTGTCTGTGGTGTTTGGGAGATGAACACCATTGTTCAGAATGCGAGGACTGTATGTCCATGACAGCTAAGGCCCTGAAGGAGCGTAGGGGGAAGCTGGAGAAAGGTAAGACTTTTAAAGCTTCTTCTTCGTCGACGAAGTCGAGACACTCGTCTCCTCGTCACCAATCGCGCTCCGGGTCTCGGAGTGGATCCCATCACTCCTCAAGATCGAAGCACTCGAAGAGGAGACGTCGAAGATCCCCTTCTCCGTCTTCCTCTTCCTCTGTTTCGCCAAAAAGAATCCCTTGCCCCACG
The DNA here is from genome assembly GCF_040938575.1 of Ambystoma mexicanum. Taxonomy (NCBI): domain Eukaryota; kingdom Metazoa; phylum Chordata; class Amphibia; order Caudata; family Ambystomatidae; genus Ambystoma; species Ambystoma mexicanum. The sequence goes on along the minus strand of NC_090940.1, from coordinate 424,634,574 downwards.
AAACATAGTTCCCGGGCTGAATGGGGGAGGAATTCCGCAAAAATATGATGAGCGTCTTCGAGAAAGCGGCCTTGACCCCCTCGAAGACTGCCGAGAGCGATGCTCTGGTCGAAAGACCCGAAGGTCAAAAACGCTGCGAGCCGCAGTACCCGGCGAAGGAAACCTCTCGAGCGCGTCTCGAACCCTCGAGTAGGATTATGACCTCCAAACCTTCCTCGAAGGTTCCGTCGACGCCGTCAACGAGGGTTCCGTCGACGCCGAGGTCGGTGTCTTCGAGGCCGTTGTCGAAGGGACCTTCGACACAGGGGTCTGTCGACTCGACGCCAGCTTCGACACCGGCGTCGACGCCAAGAAAAGTCACGGTTACGACACACCCAGTGACTATCCCCAGGTCCTCGACGTCGATGACTTCGAGATTGTCGAGTAGAATTCCAATTCTGTCGAGGTCTTCGAGGCCTCCGCCTTTGTTTCCGACGCCACGTTCGAAGCCTTCGACGTCGGCGTCGACGACATCGACGTTTTCGAGGCCGATAATGACAAGTTCGGAACCCTCTGCCTTGGAAATGGGATTTACTCCCTTTATGAGTTCAGAACAATTGAGAACTATGTCCTCAATTTTGGAAGAGGGTGAATTGTCTGAACAGGAAGACACATTTCAGTTGCAGGGACCTGTAACCCCAATTAGAGAGGAATTTTCCTCTGAAGAACGCAGGTTAAAGGATCTTCATGATTCCTTACATGAGGCAAGTGGGTTAGACACTTCCCCTGAGGTGGAGTTTGCTAGGCCAGACCCGGGGGAGCATGCTGAAACCCCCTATAGAGCCTTAATGGCCAGTATCACAGAGTTCATGGGGTGGTCTGCACCTTCACAATCTTTCCAACAAGATGACCTCACGGATATTCTTGACAAAGGCCCACAGAAGGATCCTGTGGTGCCTTTTCATAAAGCTCTTCAGAGGAAGATCATGACAAACTGGGAAACCCCAGATGTAGTACCAGCAGTAAATAAAAAACTGTCTACAAAGTACAGGGTATCTTCTACAGACCCGGAGTTTTTGTCTAAACACCCATCCCCAGAAAGTCTGGTGGTACAGGCAGCATCCTCTACCGATGTCAAGACGGCTTATCCTACCGTCCCACAGGACAGGGACGATAAAAAATATGATGCTATGGCAAAGAAAGTCTTTTCAGCACGTAGCATGGCGTTAAAATCTGTTAATGCTACTTGCACCCTTGCTAGGTTCAGCCATACACTTTGGGAGTGTGCTTCTACAGCGGCTGACTGCATCCCGGAGGGAGAAGAAAGGGATGCGTTCCTTAATATTATACAGGACGGTAAAGACGCTATGTGCGAATCCCTCCAGACGGGCATTGATTCGGCTGACAGTATCAGCAGAGCAATGGCGGCAATTACATCAACCAGGAGATTCGCTTGGTTGAGAAAGTCTGGTTTTGCCCCAGATGTGCAAGCCAGGCTTTTGAACATGCCATTCGATGGCTCGTCTTTGTTCGGGAAAAAGGCGGATGACAGTTTAGAGAAACTGCAAACTTCAAAAGCAGCAGCAAAATCCCTAGGAGCTGCAATCCGTCAGACTCCCTTTCGTCCCACAGGAACCTCTGCGAGGGGCAAGTCCTTTCGCTTCTACTCCGCATTCGGAAGAGGTAGAGGACGACCGGCTCAAAGGGGACAAAGAAGAACTACCCGAGGTGGACGGGGTAGATATTCAAAAGCCGCAGCAACAGCAGGTGCTTCTTTACCATCGGCATCTGCATCAGCCGCCCCAAAACCACTCTGAGGACTTCCCTCACAGGACACCTGTAGGAGGCAGGTTGACTCAACATCTGGCGGTATGGCAGGCTATCACGTCAGATGCTTGGGCATTGGAGACAGTTGCCCAAGGTTACTGCCTGCCTTTCCTACGTATACCTCAGAGTCATCCACCGGGGATCAGCTCTCAGAAAGCTCCAGATCCGCTCCTCTTGCAGGAAATTTTGGACCTGCTAGAGAAAGGTGCCATAGAACCGGTACCTGTAGCGGAGAGGAACAAGGGCTGGTACTCCCCTTACTTTCTCATCCCAAAGAAAGATGGAGGACTGAGACCCATCTTGGACTTGCGAGAATTGAACAAATTCCTCAGAAAAGACAAATTCAAGATGGTCACTCTTTCTCAGATCCTCCAGGCCCTTCAGTTCCAGGACTGGTTGGTATCTCTGGACCTTCAGGACGCTTATTTCCATGTGCCTATCCATCTCAAACACAGGAAATACCTGAGGTTCGCAATTGGTAACTCTCACTATCAATTTCGAGTGCTGCCATTTGGGCTGACCTCCGCCCCGAGGGTCTTCACCAAGTTAATGTCGGTAGTGGCTGCAAGTCTAAGGAGGGAAGGGATTCACGTCTACCCCTACCTGGACGATTGGTTGATCAGGGCTGTTTCTTCGTAACAAGCTCAGATCCAGCTAAATCACGTGTGCCACTTCCTTCACAGACTGGGCTTCTCCCTCAATTTAAAGAAGTCACAAATTATACCATCGCAGAGACTCCAGTTCATAGGAGCGATCCTGGACACTTCCCTGGGGAAAGCCTCGCCACCAGAGGTGAGGGCTCAAGATATTCTACAGATGGTTACCAAGTTCCAACATGCCCAACGTCTCCCAGCCTTCGACTTTTTGAGGTTGCTAGGCCTCATGGCATCCTGCATTTTCCTAGTGCCGGAGGCTCGCCTGAGAATGAGATCCCTCCAGTGGGCACTGAGGACTCAGTGGTCACAATTCTCAGGGAGAATGACAGATCTTCTTCAGGTTCCCGGCAGGGTGGCTCGAGACCTTCAGTGGTGGGCCTGTCAGGAGAACATTCTGAAAGGAGAACAGTTTTGGCAACCCTGGCCGGAGATAACAGTAGTCACGGATGCCTCACTCACGGGGTGGGGAGCCCACGCCAATGACTTGACCATCAGCGGTCGTTGGTCTCCATCAGAGTCCAGACTACATATCAACCTGTTAGAGCTGAGAGCCATCAGACTTGCGCTGAAGGCGTTCCTGCCAGCTGTACAAGGGAAGAACGTCCTGATAATGACGGACAACATGGTGGCCATGCATTACCTCAACAAAAGAGGAGGCGTAGGATCACTACCCCTGTGCAGAGAGGCGATGCAGCTCTGGTTTTGGGCAATCCAAGAAGGAATCTCTCTATCGGCAGTTCACCTTGCCGGAGAGAAGAACTTGACAGCGGACGCTCTGAGCAGGCAGAACACAGTCTCCCACGAGTGGGAGCTAGCTCAGGAAGTCCTTCAAGAGATCTTCGCCCTTTGGGGAACCCCTCAGGTAGATCTGTTCGCCACCAGCCTAAACAGGAAATGCGACCTGTTCTGCTCAAGGGAATTTCCCCCGAGAGGAGCTCTGGGAGACGCGTTCATAGTGGACTGGGAGTTTCCGCTTCTGTACGCGTTCCCACCGGTCCCTGTCATTCCTCAAATGATCAGGAGGTTGAGAAGATTCCGGAGAACCATGATCCTAATTGCCCCGGATTGGGCCAGGAGAACGTGGTACCCGGACCTTCTAGACTTGTCCATCTGCCCTCCAATTCGACTTCCACTCAGAGAGAACCTACTCTCACAGAAGGGAGGTCAGGTTCTCCATCCAGACATCAAAACCCTCAACCTTCACGCTTGGCTTCTGAAAGGCTGAGGTACAAGGATTGGGACCTCCCTGATGATGTCATGGAGGTGTTGCTTTCGGCAAGGAGGCCAGCAACAAAGTCTTTATACCGCTGCCGTTGGAACAGATTCTGCAGCTGGTGTAGAGAACAGAATATCGACCCTTTTTCATGTGGTACACCAATGGTTTTGTCCTTCCTACTATATTTGGCAAATTCAGGCCTTCAAGTTGGCACCATTAAGGGCTAGCTCGCAGCGCTATCCATCTTTAAGTGTACTGCGGAAGAACCATCCTATTTCAAATTACCCTTGGTAATACAGTTTCTAAAGGGGTTAACCAATGTTTATCCCCCAAGACCATTCCAAGTTCCCCTATGGGATTTAAACTTAGTACTAACTTTCCTGATGGGCACACCTTTCGAACCTCTCCATTCTTGTTTAAGATTCCTTACCCTTAAAACTGTTTTATTAATAGCACTTACATCTGCTAGAAGGGTGAGCGAATTACAAGCTCTTTCTTGTAAACCCCCTCACACAATATTTCACAAAGACAAAGTTGTCCTGCAAGTGAAGCCTAATTTCCTCCCAAAGGTGGTTTCTGAATTCCATATCACTCAGAAGATTACTCTACCATCTTTCTATCCTCCTCCTCATCCGGGGAAAGAGGAAGAGAGGTTACACAGGCTAGACCCTAGGAGGGCTTTAAGTTTTTACATCAGTAGACTAGCCAGGTTAAGACAGGCAGACCAGCTGTTTGTAGGTTACGCAGGTCACAAGCTGGGGTCACCAATAACTAAGCAGACCATTTCCAGATGGATCATTCTAGCCATTCTGGAATGTTATAAACTGGCAGGGAAAGAGCCCCCTCAAAACCTTGGGGCTCATTCGACCAGAGGTATTGCAGCTTCTTCGGCCCTCAAAAGAGGCGTGCCGGTTAAAGACATCTGTGCGGCCGCTACATGGTCGTCTGTCCATACCTTTACACGTTTTTACAATTTGGATTCCTCCTCCAGTCAAGAGACTAGGTTTGGGAGGGCTGTACTGCATTCTATTCATCAATAGAAGACAGCGTGAAGTCAGTACTCCCTCCTCCGATAATGGAATACTGCTATGGGAGCCTATCTAAGATGAGGAATACGTCGGAGGACACAATCCCTTCGAAGAACAAGTTACTTCTTACCTTGTAACGTTCTTTCGACGGGATGTTCCTCCGACGTATTCCTCATCGACCCTCCCATCCATCCCCGCAGTTCTACTTCCCTTGTTGTTGCAGCTTACGCTCCTTCAGGGTGATTAGTTTAGTCCAGAAAGTATTATTGTGGGCTACAAAACGGAACTGAGCAACGGACGCTGCGCACAGCCTTTATAGGCAGGATGACGTCGACGTCGATACGGCGGCTGTCGAGGGACATCGACTCGGAGGACGTCGACACGCAGCGCCCTCTAGAGAGAAAAAAATTTCCGAGGCCAGCAGAGCTGGAAGATGAGGAATACGTCGGAGGAACATCCCGTCGAAAGAACGTTACAAGGTAAGAAGTAACTTGTTCTTCTATTTTTGAGGAGGAACGACGTCTGGTGGAGGTCCCCTTTTCGCTCCAGTATGGGACGCCTAATGTGCCTGAGTGCCTCATCTCAGAGGAAAGCAGGATGCAGGACTTGTGTGATACTTTACATAACGCAAGTGGGATTGATACCTCTCTCCGAGCTGGAGTTTGGAAAGCCAGACCGTGGGGGCATGCCGACTCATCATATAGACACCTTATCTCTAAGGTGGTGGAGTACTTAGGCTGGTCCAGACCGCTAGTGCCTTATGATCAGGATGATCTTACGGATATTTTGGACAAGGGTCCACCTATGGATCCTCTGTTACTGTTCCATTTGGCTCTGCAAAAAAGGGTGGCCATGAATTGGGAGACCCTGGAAACTAATCTGGCGGTGGACAATTCTCTAACAAGAAAATGCTGCCCTTCCACTAGCAACCCCAGCTATCTGTCACAATACCCCACTCCCGAGAGCTACGGCTACCTCAAACCAGGCCGCGTACCCTACCATCCCTCCTGATAGGGCCGATAAGCGCATAGATGGATGGGCGCGGAGGGTATTTTTGGCGGGGAGTATGGCATTGAAATTAGCCAACTCCACCTGTGCGATTGCAAAATTTTCGTACACTCTGTGGGAGTGCATCTACATGGCGACGCAGCACATTCCAGAAGGGGATGAGAGGAACGGATTCCTGGCTGTTTTTAAGGACGGCAAGGAGGCCATTTGTGAGTCCCTCCAGTCTGGATTGGATTCTGCAGATAGTGTCAGCAGATCCATGGCCACGAGCACTGTGATACACTGGTTTGCGTGGTTGCGGAAGACAGGTTTTACACCTGATATGCAGGCTTGTTTTCTCAACATGCGATTTGACAGGTCTCATCTTTTTGGCAGCAAAGCTGACGAGGGCCTTGAGAAGTTGCAGACCTCTAAGGCCGCTGCCAAGTCTTTAGGTGCCGACGTTAGGCAACCTCAGCCTATTCGTGCAAGTGAACAACCATGGAGGGGTAGATCCTTTCATTATTACTCCTCATTTGGAATGGCCAGTAAAAGGGGCCAACGTAAATTCCCTCGTGGTGGACGAGGGAGAGGTGCCAAGTGAGCTCCAGCAGCAGCCTTTGTGCCATCGGCCTCTGCAAAAGCCGCTTCAAAACCTCTCTGAAGGCTTCAGTCACAATTCACCAGTGGCTGGCAGGCTGTCTCAGCATCTCGAAGAAAAGCGAGCCACTACTTTAGACGCGTGGGCTCTGGACACAATAGCCCACGGCTACTGAGTTCCCTTTATCAAGAAGCCTCAGACCAATCCACCGGGGGAAACACTCTTTGAGGATTCCAGATCTGCTCCTTGTGCAGGAATTTCTAACCCTGCTAGAGAAAGGCGGTGTAGTACCATTGCCTGTAGCGGAGAGGAACATAGGTTGGTATTCCCCATATTTTTTGATTCCCAAAAAGGCCAGGGGAGTGAGACTCATCTTGGACTTGAGATACTAGAACAAGTTCCTCAGGAAAGACAAATTCAGTCTCTCTTTCAGTCCCTTCAACTTCAGGATTGGTTGGTGTCATTAGACCTTCAGGTTTCAAGCACAGGAAATACCTGAGGCTCGCCGTTGGCGGCTCGCACTATCAGTCCTGCCATTCGGGTTGACCTCTGCCCGAGGGGGGGGGATTCACATCTACCCCTACATGGATGATTGGCTTATCAGGGCGTGTTCTTCCGAACAAGCCCAGGATCATCTCAACGTTACCTGCCACTCCCTTCACAGACTGGGCTTGTACCTCAATTTCAGGAAGTCCCATATGAGACCTTCACAACAGCTCCAGCACATCGGTGCTGTTAGACACTTCCTTGGGAAAGTGCTCGCCTCCCAAGGTGAAGCTACAAGACTTTCTCAAGATGGTTCTGAAATTCCAGCATGCCCAGAATCTACCGGCCTTCGAGTTCTTGAGGTTGCTCGGCCTCATGGCATCCTGCATTTTCCTGGTGCCAGAGGCCCGCTTCAGGATGAGATCCCTTCAATGGGCTCTCTGATCGCAATGGTCCCAATTCTCAGGGCAGATGTCGGACCGCCTCCAGATTCTGACCAGAGTCTCACAGGGATCTGCTGTGGTGGGCCTGCAAGGACAATGTTCTGAAAGGCGAACAATTTTGGCAACCATGGCCAGTGATCACTGTAGTGATGGGCGCCTCGCTCACAGGGTGGGGAGCTCATGCCAACGGCTTGACTGTCAGTGGTCATTGGTCTCCTTTGAAGCCCAAACTACACATCAATCTTTTGGAGCTGAGAGCAATCAGACTTGCACTGAAGGCTTTTCTGCCATCTGTACGGGGAAAGAATGCCCTGAGAATGAAAGTGTCATGATCCATGCCCCTGGCCCCCTCAGTTATAACAGCCCCCTGGCAGCAGTGGGGCTAAAGCCCTTCACACTGGCCCCAAGGGTCTTCAAATTCCATTGGAAACATACATGGAGTCAGTCCTCGCACCTTTGGCGCCAGGCTCATTATCAGGAATAAAGCAATACCAGTTTTGGACCTTAATCCGACATGGAGGCCTATTACACAGCTTAGTTCTTTAGAACCAAGCCATGCGGTCTAGTGTTTTGGGTGTGGCTGGGCCTGGAACTACATGGCCTGTAACTACTTTACCTGGGCTATTTAAACCACACCCAAACTGCAGAACTCACTTAGTGTTATTCTGCACTAACGCTCACCGTGTTCAGCTCCTGCTCATCTGCTTCTCCGGCGGCCCGATCCTGAAGCCCTAGATCCGGATTCCATTAATAACCTGGAAGAACAAGAACAGCATTAGCAAGCAAGAACACTTACCTGTGAAGTAACCGGTCTTGAATCCACCCTGTGCTTAGCTTACCTCGCCCATCTCCGGAGTTCGCCGCAACCTGCAAAGGTAAAGAAACAAGGACAGCATTAATAACAATTCTTACCTGGGCAAGCAGCAAATCCTGGCAGCACCCTGCGCTTCTCTTACCTCGTCCATCTCCGGGTTTCGCCGCAACCTGCAAGGGAGAAGGAACAAGGTCAGCCTTAACAAAGCACTTACCTGGGCAAGCAGCGCTTCGATCACTCATCTCTCCAGAACATCACCGCAACCTGCACAAAGAAGAGAAGAGAACACAGGTTAGCAATTAACACCAATAAACAGCGCAGCGCTCCGCGCATCAATAACTCACCGTGGTCTTCGCCATTGGTGCGGCAACTCTGAGATCGCAACCATCCCTGTGATAACAAAAAGAGACATTGTTAGAGAACAGCGTAGTGGAGCAAGACACAGAGAAGACAGAGGGAAAGAAAGAGACAGAATACAGACGGAAAAGACATAACTCACCTGGAAGACAGCAAGCATAGTAGGAGTCACAGCCGGTCTAGACCCGACATAAGGGCACACGATCCAGTGAAGCACTAGGTCCACGGAACGCCCGCACCAACCACGCGCCCCTGCACAGAGACGCAGGACAGAGAGTTCAACGCACAAAAGCAATAACCCCAAGGGAGGGGATTTGGATCAGAGGCAGGTGGGAGTCCACCCATCACAGAACCAGTATCTTAACCCTCCATTCTCCTCTTATAGACCCTACCCAACGTCTGGCACATAACCAAGCAGAGAGGGGTCCAGGATATCGCTTAGACCTCTATCCAGTATCGTGTGGCGCCCCCGTGGATACCAGGTAAGCGTAACAGACGGACAATATATTAGGAAGGTGTAGGGTCACTACCACTGTGCAGAGAGGCAATGCAGCTCTGGTATTGGGCTGTTCAAGAAGGAATCTCCCTATCAGCGGTTCATCTAGCCAGGGAGGAGAACACAGGGGCGGACGCTCTGAGTGGGCAGAGCAGTCTCCCACGAGTGGGAACTAGCTCAGGAAGTCCTTCAAGAGATATTCACCCTTTGGAGAACCCCTTAGGTGGATCTGTTTGTGACCGGTGTCACTCGGAAGTGCGAGCTGTACTGATGAAGGGAAGTTCCTCCGAGAGGAACTCTAGGAGACCCGTTGGTGGTGGACTGGGAATTCCCACTGCTGTACGCGTTTCCTCCAGTCCACGTCATTCCTCAAGTAATCAGGAGGTTGAGGAGGTTCAGAAACCACATGATCCTCATTGCCCCGGATTGGGCCAGGAGAATGTGGTACCCAGACTTTCTGGATCTGTCCTCCCATACTACTTCCGCTAAGGGAGAATCTTCTCTCGTGAGAAGAGGGTAGAGTTCTCCATCCAGAGGTCAATACTCTAAACCTTCACGCTTGGTTTCTGAAAGGTTGAGCTATAAGGTTTGGGACCTTCCGGATGACGTGATGGAGGTGTTGTTTTCAGCTACGAGGCCGGCAACAAAGTCTCTGTACCGTTGCTGTTGGAATACGTTTTGTGACTGGAATGTTGATCCTTTTCAAAGTACACCACCGGATGTTCTATCTTTTCTGCTTTCCTTGGCACATAAAGGTTTGCAAGTTTGTACCATTAAGGGTTACCTGGCAGCGCTGTCCATTTTTAAGCGCTCGTCAGAGGAATGTTCCTATTTTAAGATCCCTTTGGTCATTCCATTTCTGAAAGGGCTCACAAATGTGTTCCCACCTTCTACATTCCAGATTCCGGTATGGGACCTCAACTTGGTTTTAAAATTCCTAATGGGTGCTCCTTTTGAACCTTTGCACTCATGCCCTTTAAGGTTGTTGACCTTTAAGACCATCCTGTTGGTTGCTCTTACATCTGCAAGAAGAGTGAGCGAGTTGCAAGTGCTTTCTTCCAAGCCACACTTTACTATATTCCACAAGGACAGGGTTTTATTGAGGGTGAAGCCCTCCTTTTTGCCAAAGGCTGTTTCGGAGTTTCATCTACAGCAGAACATTCTGCTACCAGCATTCTATCCTCCTCTGCAACGTAGTAAGTAACAGGAAAGGCTACATCGGTTGGACCCTAGGAGGGCTTTAAGCTTTTATATGCCCAGGATGTCCAAATTGAGAGTGGACGGCCAACACTTTGTAAGGTATACAGGACACGGGCTAGGCCACGCTGTATCCAAACAGACCTGGTCTAGGTGGGTCATGCTAGCTATTTCTGAATGCTACAGGCCGGCAGGCAAGGACCCTCCTGAGGGTTCACATGCTCATTCCACCAGCAGCATGGCCACTTTGTCTGCCCTGCAGAGAGGTGTCCCTATTAAGAACATCTGTGATGCTGCAACATGGTGATCCATGCACACGTTTACCAAGCATTACTCTTTGGATACTTCCCACGCTCAGGATATCACTTTTGGCAAGGCAGTCCTTTATTCTGCCCTTTGAAAATTCTGCATGTCTAAATTCTCACCCTCCTCCTATCAAGATGAGGAATACGTTGGAGGACACAATCCATTCGAAGAACAAGTTACTTACCCCTGGTAACATTCCTAATCTTTGACATGTAATGTCCAGCTTCGGCTGCTTTGGAAAAAGAAATTCGGCAGAAGGCGCCCTGCGTCAATGGCATCTAGTCGATGTCCCTCGAAGGCCTCAGTCGAGGGTGACGTCATCAGAGGTTATAAGTAGTACGCACGGTACCTGTTGGCCTGAGTTCTGTTTTTCCTCCTCTGTGTGTCAGAATGGCCCAGAAGCACGGACAGGACAGTACACAGCCTTGTGGGAACGAAAGCTGTAATAGCATGGGAAATTCAAAAGAGGGGTAGGTCGGGAGGGCTATGAGGAGTACGTTGGAGGAACATCCAGTCGAAAGAACGTTACCAGGGGTAAGTAACTTGTTAATCACAATTATCACCGAACCAAAGTTTGCACTCCTTTATCGACCTCGAAAGGATGACAGGTTGAGTTGGCCTTGCCGGGATTCTAACCTGCAAACCTACAGATCACGCACAGATTACAGCAATGAGCGCCCAACCGGCTGAGCTATCTTATTGGTTAACATCCTTCAGAGTATCGACTGAGGTATAATAAACACAGTGCCTAGATGTTGGACAAACCATGTATGAAGCGCTACGTAAAGTTAAATACCTATCTGGATTATCACAGGGACAGGTTTTGCTGAGCTTCTATTTGAATTACAAATGTAGCTATCATTTGTTTGTTTTTAAACAGCGTTTGCACTTCCTGGAGTCAGGTTTTGGATGTTTTAATTGTATTCTTGAAGATTTGAGAGGCTTTAAAACCCGTGATTGGTGTAATGACGATCACTCCCCCTTGAGCCAAAGACTCTGCTGCCACTGACCATATATAGTAATGGACCCCATTGACTTCCAGGTTCAATGAATGTAAACCAGACCGTGCATACTCGTTATTTTACACACTGTTTGTATAGAGTGTAAAAATTATCTGCCCCAGCCTAATTATGCACACAGCACAGGAACTCTGAAAAATACAATTGGTCAGTACTGGTTTGCTTTCACTGGGAAAAAAAGCATAATTTGTTACAAATGGTTAATTCTCAATGCAGCTTAGTTTTCCATCTTATTATTTATGCAATCCTAAAACGCTGGGAAAATAAATACACACAACACGGCAGAAGCTGAATTTAAGTAAACTATTCCTTTTATCACAGTGGGCAGTTTCATTTTTGGAAAGGCTTCAGAGAAATAAATTCTGTTTCAGAGGCTTTTCTTTTCTCCATGGCTTGCAATTGCATCCATGTAGATACAAATCAAAAGAAGCATTCTGGCTTCTGTGAAGTAACTTGACCTTTGCACTGCCCTCTGCTCTAAACTTGTGAATAAATGAACACAGGAAAATAATAAAACTGTCATATTTACAAGATTTTCATGCGTAAAATGGCCTGGTACGAACCCTATCTGGAGGTCTGTGTACAACGTTATAGCAAAGACAAGATTTTCACCAGTGCCCTTTTTAGCTCTGCTAGACAAGCAATGTCTTTGTTTCTTTTTAACTCCACATTCCTTCTAGGGGCACCTTTTAACCATTCTCATCTTTTGTTAAGCCACCAACCAAGTACTTTCAATTCAACATCTATTTGCTTTGACAATGTAAATGCCTGACCAATAGTTGGTTCTTCTACACCATAGTGATTCATGTACAAGCTCCACCTTTAAATATGTTATGTCAGCCGCTTTTCCTCTGGTAGCAATGATTATTTCCAAAGAAACCATTATTTCAGTCTCTCTTGGCTGAGGGAAATGCTTGTTCACCTCTTGACTTAAGTTAATGATTGTTAGTTCTTTCCTGTTCAGCGTATAGAGGTATACTAGCTAGGTTTTGAAAAGAAACAATGTTGTCAGGTCTTTATCGAGGCTTGGTCTTTGTGTTAAAGCCACTTTTAAGTGCGCGTGACCACTATTAACTTTGTTAAAGCGGTTTTGAAAATGTACAAGGTTTAAACTTCCTTGCACAGCATATTCGCTTGTACGCGAGTGCTTCAATTGTTGCACTTCATTGTCTGACACGCTCCAGTCAGCTTTATTCAATTTTTTTCTTTATTGTGCATTTGGTTAAATAAAATTCTAAACCTTAAGCACATAAACGAACAGATCAACAATTAAACAACATACATATTAAAAGATCAAGTCATAAATATACAACATATTAAAAACATTTCCACATGTTCACTTTTAACATAAAAAAGAAAAGTAAAGAAAGACAAAAAAAACATTTCATGTGTTTCCTTTTGACTTAAAAACAATATCAAAATTCTCTGGTAGTGTTAAAGTAAAATTACTATGACAGATCAGAAAGCTCTATCTAATATTTCACTCCCTATATGAAATGCAGCTGCAGCATATATAACAGACTCTGCACTGTATATGCAACTCCAGAACTGATCTGTACCCAAGGATTTTCCACTAGAGTTCATGGTCGAATAGCCTTTAATATATAGGTTCAATAACTTGGGACAACTGGTAAATAGCTGTCGAGTGGTTTCAACTTCACTAGCACAGAAGCGCCATGTCCTATCGCCTTGGGGAATCCCAGTCCGGCGACCCAAAGCCTCTCTGGTAGGAAGAATGTTAAAACGTATACATACGTAATAACCCTCCTAAATTGGTAAAGGCAAGGTCAGAGAATGAAAAACACCAGCAATTATCACCTTACCATTAGGGTTGGTCTCCAGCCATGCGCTCAGTTTTCTCAATAACACTGATTACATTGTTGGGACCATCCCCCATGGGGGTGGAGGTGGTCATAGACATTGATGAGCAATATTGGGGCCTCTAGGTGCTTGGGGGGGCTTTATTCAATTTAACTCCTTGGCGAGTGAGAGTTAACTGGTTAGTTACCCGCCTAGACTGCCTAAGGGCTTCGGAGCACGCAGCAACACTCTCCAGCTCCTAGGCCTACAGGGCTTCTACCACAGGTGTTTCCTTGCCTGGGCCCGCTCCTCTCTGCAAGATGCATTCGGTTCCACCCAGCAGGCAAAGACTTCGGCTCACTACGACTCCCAGGAGCACGTCAGCCTCCAGGCATGGTCTGCTGCAGGCTTCTCGCTGCTAAAACTCTGCACTCCAGACTTTGGGGGAAAAGGACCAACTCAGGATTGAAAACTGGAATAAGTGGATGACACGTCTCTGCATCCCTTCTTTCCAACCACTTCTGTGGATTTTGCCAGCAACCTGTTTTCTTCTGCCACCTCCTCCTGCCCCTACACGTACTTCTGCTGCTACAACTGCTACTGCTTGTCCAATCACGACTACCTCTTACTTGCCTGCACCTGAGGGAGCTTTTTAAGCCTCTCAGCCTCCCTCAAAGGGGCGCTGTTAAGTTTAGTTGCCTGACCTTCAGTCCTGCACTGCTCTTCAGCCTTCTTCGTCTCAGTACTCTTGGGATTATGGGACTTGGAGTCCGAAGCATCAAAATCGGTTCTAACTAGTAATTCACTATTCTTGACTTTAGAACTGTTTTGTTCACAGATTTTTAAATATATTTCATGTTTTATCGCAGTAGGGAAAGGCAGTTCACTCATGCCATCATTTACAGATTTCCTTTCGCCATTTCTTTTGGAGAAAGGGAGACGTTTAACCACAACAGGTATAACGGGTTCCTCCTTCAGTGGGATAGTTAAAGATGTTGCATCCAGTTCACCCATATTTCAAAACTTAATATGGGAATCATACATATAATGACAATAAACCATCGTATGTTTTGGCATATATGAAAGGTTATTCCCTTTCAAAGGAGGATACCGTCTCATCCCACGGGATCCCTTCACCTCCCTGGGCCTTGCCTCTTTGTGTAAATCTATCTTTTTCAATTATTACAAGCTTCACGTGAGAGCCTATTGATCCAAACAACCGATTTCTAATTAACATCTGAGCCTAGATGCAGCTTCTGCTTGGACCGTTCTCTCTCTCTACTGGATATGCATTTTACAAGTGCTAAAATCAAATCAAATCCCAGGTAATCCTCCCATGGTACACTACCCCCAAGGTCAGGAAGCGTCTGTCTTTCCTTGGCCACCTGGGAGGAGGCTTTAGGCAGGGGTACAGTGAGGGATCCATAGGATTCATCACAAAGGGTAGACTACCTTCTGGTCGAAAACTTGAAGGGAGTACCTTTTGGAAGCCCCTGATGGCAGTGGTGGGATGGTCAGACCATAACATGGTGGTAATGGATATCACCTGAGGAACCAGAGGTAGATCTAGGTAGCAATGTAACAACACTCTCCTAAAATATAAGATCATTAGGGTGCATTTGGGTTGAGATAAGGCAGGGTTTTTTAAGGAATGATGATGAGTTGGTTGCATGAAGTGTGGTGTGGGCTTCTTTGAAACTATATATGAGGGGACTCTTAATATCGGAGGGATCAAGGAGAGAGGGAGTGTTCCCTGTTAGATATATTGAAGCAGAATCTGCAAAACCTTGAATAGGAATTAGAAAATAGCGGGAGTAAAGATATGAACTTAATTAGTCAAATTCAAATAAGGTACACCATTGACACAAGATGAGGTTCGACAAGGCATAACAGAAGAAGAGACTAGTTAAGCAGAAATTCTATTTAAAAAAGGGATAAAGCTGGAACCATGAAGACTATGAAGTATATTCAAGGAATAGTTAAAATTAGTAGAAAACATATTTTTAAAGAAAACTTTAAGGTTTCATTCAAGAGATTGATGCAATTAAGAACAGTAACCTACAGATCAAAAACACTCCCTGGAATGTAGCACCGGAAATTGTGCTAACCTGTGGTCGACCCTCCGAACTTTTGAAAGTGTCTTTCCAATTGCCAAGTCTATTCAATACACGTTTACTCTGCTGCTAATTTGAGTATTGATGAAAAAGGGGCATTGCAGCCTTTAGCCTCTTAAGAAGTTAACTATTTAACCTGCGGATTAAAGGGGGTGCGATGTTGTGCTAGACACACAATCATCATGATAGATTAGTGAGAGCATTTCAATAATTAACCATATTACACAGTTATTACAAACCCTTTCGCATATGTAAGCCAATACGTAGACTGGCTATGTCAACATACTAATGCGGAGGTGTTTATCAGGCGAACAGAAAAAGCATTATTGACACAAAGGGGACGAGAAGTCTTTATCTCCTTTATTTATCCAAAATTCACAAGAATTTCATCAACTCAGGCCCATAGTGTGGCTTTGTAGCTTGATTCGTGAATGAGTTGGCAAATATCTACATTTTTGCAACCATTAGCAGGGTCTTCTTGCTCACACCCAAGATACACAGGATATTATCAGTAAAATAGTATTGAGGAAACCTTTTGATTTGATGAATAAGCCTAGACATATAAAATTAGGCAAAACATGATTCGCCAGAATTTCCATTGTATTCAGATATGGCGAAGCAGGCCACTTGCTGTGTGGCCTCGACTTTGGCTTGCTGTTGTGGTACGACTTGGCCATTTCCTACTTGAAACCCCAGGTACTTCACTGGGGATTGGGCGAGATAGCATTTTCCCTATTGGCTGGCATTTGACTTCCCTCAATCGATCACAGACTGTCTTAAGGTGTTCTGGATTTCTTTCCAGGTTGAACTGCGGACCACAATGCCTAAATAGGCTCATGCAAAGGTCTTACAGGGAGCCAATATGTGGTCCATTAGCCACTGGAAGGTTGCTGGAGCACTGTCTAGGCCAAAGGGTAAGACACTGAATTGGAACAGACCCTATGTAGAAAAGTCCTTTTTGAGCTTTGCTTCCCTATCCAGGGGACCTGCCAGTACACCTTTGTCAGATCCAGTTAAGAAATTAACTTTGCTTGTCCCAATCATTTATTCGGGCATAGGGTAGGCATTGGATTGGGAGATTTCATTAAGCCATCTAAATGTTGATGCACAATCGCCACATTTGATCTGGTTTCGGAACTAGGACAGTCTTTGAGGACCAGGCGCTATGAGACCTTCCAATTACTGTTTGTCTAATATCTTTTTGAGGTCATCTCAGAGAAGGGTTTTCCGAGCTTCTGGTAAGCAGTAGGGTTTAAGACGTATAATCTGTCCGGAGGTGTGACTATCTTGTGACATATTCCTGTGACTCTTGGGAGTTGTGGAGAAGACATGGCGTAATCTACTATCCTTTAATGACCAAGTCCATATTATGAATGCTTGATATGTGACTTGCTCCACCTAAGCCCTACTGCCCGTTCTGAGGTCATTGATCTGCAGCCATGGTCTCTCCCTATTATTAAAATAAATAACCTCAGTAATCATCATGGAAGCGAACTGAGCAGGATGAAATTTCATGCACTCCTAATGCACGATTGACTCTTCCTCAACCCTATATGTTTTTCAGGGCTTCATGTCTGTTACAAATTCCCTATATTGTAATATTATTAACTTCAATAATATTACATTTCAATCTCTGATGAAAAGCAGACTATGATAAACCTGACCTGGGATTTAATCTGATGATCTGACATACAATCTTACAATTCCTCACTTTAAACTAATTTGATCGACTTCATAAGAATGAAAGGCTGAGTTCCTATTACCCAGATTAAATCCTGGGACCGGCAGGTTGCACATGGATCTCGACTGAGATATTATACTGCAGAGTTTAATATGCTGTTCTGCTTGAATAACATTCACAGATCACAGGACTCTCCCATTTACTCTTGCTAACCCCTACCCAGCCTGAACTGATTCCTAAACCTTCCTATCCCTTCCTGAAGCCTTTTAAGTTGTATGCCTTTTTTCCCCAAAAATCCACCCAAATCCTACCTTCTCCCAAACTCCCCTGAAGCCATATGTCTCTTAGAGGGAGATTCAGGCTGGAAGAAAAATCTGTGTAAACTATCAAACCTACACACATCTCACTGAGAGATTTGTAAGAGCCCAAATATCATTCATTTTATTTTTATTGATTAAACTTTTGAGAAAGTTCACCAAGGCTTACCTACAACAGAATTGTTGATCCCTTTTGAACTTGTATTGCTTTTCCAAATATCACCCAGTAGGAAACCCTGATAGCCACCCACTATGGACTCCAATAAAAGGATAGGCTAGCCAATGTTCCTTATTAATATTTGTCTAATATGTGTAGAAACAGTATACTTTTATGCACACATTATTTTCCATGTGTGCAACAGACTAATGATGTAAGCCACTTTATGAACATGCATACTGTGGCAAGGCCAGTTTTCTGGCCTTATCAGAATGTGGTGAGGGTCCCTCTTAACCAGGGGTGAGCGCTGTCTCATGGAGCCATCCAGAGATGACCAGAGTGGAACATCATCAGGAGAAGTCTCATTTTCCCACCCCTCCCTTTTGCCTGCATTTTAGTGTGCAAATTCTCATCTTGCATCATATCTCCCTAGAAAAAGCTCACTAGATTTTTTTAGTTTTCCTAGAGCCGACTTGGAAAAAACAAGTGAGAGGGACATCAAGCCAAAAAGAGTGCATTCTCCAGCGCCGCAACGTCTGTACAGCCTGGTCTCTGAAGCATGCCCCAGACTAACTACAGACAACCCTCCAGCACTTCAAGCACTTCGAGCAAAACATCCTGCGCCAAAGTGAAAGATTGAGCAACAGCAAGTCCAGCCCCTGGGCTGTGGAGCTTCTATACCACTAAGGATTAAAAGCACTTGGACTTACTTGGAGGAATCCCGACCCGGAATTCCCTAACATGAACTCGGGGCCACAGTACCCGGGCCGCCATTATTGATCATCGGCAGGGCCATGCAGACAGTGGGTGGGTTTTAGCCTGCAATTTATACATTTGGCATACACATCCCAAAGAGGGCAGAGGCATCTGGATTGGATAGGGCCAGCTGCCCAATAACAGGAGTAGTATAAAAGAGGGGAAAGGAAATGGGACGTGGTGGGTTGTTTGGTTGAGGTCAGAGGAGGTGGAGGACCAAGAGACCATAGAGAGGAAGCAGTGCAGCGTGAAAGCTATTGTTGGAACAGGTGAGGTGTTGCTTTAGTAAGTGCAAGTGTATTGTTGTGTGAGTGAGCATGTAGGTGAAATGAGTGAAGACGTCCAGTTAGTGTGTGTTAGGAGTGTTTGTGAATTAACTGAGTGAAAGAAAGGTGTGTTGTAGCTAATGAGTGAAGTAATAGGAGAGTAGTGGATCGAGGAGAGTAGTAGTGGAAAAAGGATTAGTGAAGTGGCATGGGATGAGAAGTAACATAAAGGGGTGGAGGCAAGAGGTAGGTGAAGTGAAACCTCACAAGGGACACAGGATTGGGGCAGAGGGGGTAAGTGTAGAGGAAAAGAAGTGAGTGGGCATAAGTAAAGTAAATGAATACCACAGTACAAGTGCAAGACTCTTCCCAAACTCCCACTGAGAATATGAACCTTTGGTTACAGTAGGGAATGCTAGAAAATCCCTTGGGGTGAGTAATGGCCTGTATTCATGTTGTCATCAGTAACAGAAGCCATGAAATAGGCAGTAGGGATTACCGTTTGGTAACAATAACCGGGGTTACAGACCTGTGGGTCAGGGAGGAAAGGCATAGTAGACTAAAGGATTAATGAAACCTCAAACTGTCTCAAAGACTCAATTTTTTTATGTGCCATGTGTGACCATAATTAGAGATCTATTAACTCTGTAGAAGAGTTTCCACCTCCCAAATGGGCATATTGTACACTGTACCTTCTTCACATACGTATGTGCTGCAACGTGGGACTAGGTTTCCCACCCTTCACGTGCCTTTGGCCACACAGGGCGAAGCACACACTTATTTATTTACATTACTATCACACCATAATATGGATAGTACATCCCTAGCTCTTACCTCGGTAACTAGGCATAATAAACTTCCTGCATTTTAAGCACACGCTCAAGGTAGTCCCTAAAGACTGCATTCAAGTTAAATAGGTCTTAATAACCTTTGCTTTATACTTTGTCATGCTATAAATATTGATGCAGGTCTCTGGCCGGCCGCTCTTGGCCCTCTTCCTGCTCCTACCTGCAAGGAAAAAAACCTCAGGGTCATCTTCTACTCCACACTCTCCTTCTCTCCTCGCATATCTAACGTCTCCAAGAAGTCACACTACCAGCTGCACCTCCTCAGAGGTATTCTTCCTTTCCTCTCCTTCCCCCAGAAGCTCACTGTCTCCAGAGCCCTGGTTCTCTCGAAGCTGGACTATTGTAACAGCCTCTATCTAAATCTGCCTACCTCTACTCTCCGCCCTCTGCAACTCATCCAGAACAGGACTGCGAGACTTGTCTGTGGCCTCAATCCCAGGGACCGTATCTCTCCAGGACTGAAATCTTTACACTGGCTCCCAGTGGCTGCGAGGCTTAAGTTCAAAACCCTCTGCAATGTCCACAAGGCCTTCTGGGGCCTGGGGCCAAAATACCTTCAACTCTCTCTTCCTAAATATCTTCCTTCTCGAGCTCTTCGCTCATCTGCCTCCAACTCCCTCTGGGTCAGCCGCTTCTCCAAGCAACGAGTTGGAGGTAGATCTCTCTCTGCGGCAGGGGCCTCCCTCTGAAACAGCCTTCCTGCCTCCCTGAAACTTGAGGAGAACCATCTCCAGTTCCGGAAGCACCTCAAAACCTACCTCTTTGCTGCTGCTTTCTCTCCCCCTCTCCCCTGCTAAATTACTGAAACTGCACTGAATCTGCAACTGGGCCACTCTCACCGATCTCGGTACTCGGCCCAGCCACTCTCTCCTTGCACTGCCTCCCTGGCAACCCCTGCACTGCGGGACTGTCTGTGTATCCCTACAGCCCCCCTTCCCAACACTTGTCTGCAGTTACCTTGCACTTGCCACCAGCTGGCCCTTATTATTATCTTGTATTCTACTAACCCTGTACTGCACTTTCCCCTCTCCCTTTCCGCTTGCACTTTTCCCTTCCCCTCTACCCATGCACTTGCGTGATCTGAATAACACCTGGCCTAGTAGGATCGCTGTCTGTCTTCCCTTTGTTCCCCCCTTGTTAGGCAGAATCCTGTGCAGTTCCCTTGGGGAACACTGCAAAAAGATTAAGACTACAGGAGTAAGCAGTAAACCCAATTGGTAGCAGTCTGCACCACCCAGATTTACCTGGTAGCTGTGGCTCAGCAGTCAGACTTCTCTCAAGAAGAGTAAGGCAGTATTTAGAGTATACACAATAGGGCTAGAAACACAGTAGAGCAAACAAACACTGACCAGAGCTTTGTATAAAAAGTATATAATTATTTATTTAAAACACACTTTACGCAATATACTAGCACTCTAAATCAAAAGCAAGTTAAAACACAGTCCGGTAAAGTATACACACCTTCCTTGATAATTATTAGACAAGTCAGAGTTAAAAACACCACGATTTGTTAAAACAGATGTGTGTGTGTAACCTAGATGGCACTTCCAATAGTTGGGTCAAAGGGAGAGAAAAAGGCAGAGTATAGAAATAAAACAGGTCCCAACACTTTTAGGAGTTCTCAGCAAGGGGAAGAAGGCAGTATACCCTGTAGAGCCAAAGTTCATAGGCCAGGCCCACTTTAAATGGAGCAAAGCGAAATGTGCCCAGGATCACACGGTTTGAAATGCACTAAAAGTCTTTGCAGAATGTTCAAAAAGAGGGTGTGGTGATTCAAGAAGATAAAGTTAGAAGGTCTGGGGCCAACCCAGTTGGAAAGCCAAGGATTTAAGGGTCACCTTGGGCAAACCGAAGAAAGGGAGGCCAGGCAGGACACTACCTTAAAGAGAGAGGAAGCTCCAGCGGTGGCAGTTGTTCCTGGCAGTGATTGCAGTTCATTGTTTCGACCAGGGGAAGAGAGGATCTTGTCGAGGAGGAAACGTGGAGTCGTTGCACTGCAGAGGGATGAAACGAGCCGCGGAGTTTCGTCGATAAAAGGTGCGTTCCTTTTATTCGCGGTCAAAGTGGTGAAGCTTGGCTATCCGGCCGCCGGAGTGCTTGGCACGGGCGTTTCGACCAAGAGACTTCTTTGGAAGGCAAAAAGGGCGAACTGGTTGGTCCCACCAGCTCAGAGGAAGAAGACTCGTTCAGCAGAAGATCTTCTCTTGTTGTTGGGAAAGTGGTGAGTTTGTTGCAGCAGGGCTCCACCGGTGGTGTCGTCGTTGCAGATGGCTCAGCTTCTTCCCTCTTCAGACTCTTAGGTCCTGTGGTGACTTCTGAAGTTCCAGTCCCAAAGGCCCTGCTTTTAGGCAGAAAAACCCCCATTCAACAGCCTAGCTGTCACTCAAACATGCTAAGTGGTGAGCCGGGCGGCTCACCACTGGCCCAATCAGAACAGAGTGCGACTTGTATTGCTAAGGCAACGCAGTCCAGGGTGCCAATTCCCATCCCCACCCATCCTGTGGAACCCAGACAGAGTGGCACCATTTGGAGGGCTTCTTTGGAGAAGCCCGCCAAAAAGTGGAACAAAGGGCTCGACCTTGGTCAGAGTTACAGAGACATACACGAACGCCATTTTAGAAAAGAGTTCTGGCAAAAAGATCCAACCGTTGATTTAATATTAAATAAATAAACCGGCCGTATCTTTAACATTGCACCAAAAAGTGGTGCGTTTAAAATCAATGGGAAAATCCCATAGAGAATATTTTGGTGGGATATTTTGCGTGGTAACCACTGCCACCAGCCAGAAACTCGGCAAGGGGGGACTGGACAGTGCCCCCTTGAAAACAGACCCAGGGGCAATCTAATTAACCCCTTCCAGTAATTCCACAATATGATGGTTTGCACTGGTTCTGTTCACAATTTAAGACTAGTAAAGTCAATGGTGACTTTACATGCCATGGGAGACAGTAGTCAGTCCCAGGGTATGGAGTCTATGTTTGGGGGTCACTATGACACCCCTGTGTTACTGCACTGAGGGTGCTGTGTAACACATACACAAAAAACAGATGATGCCCTATGGAGTAAAAAGAAACCCCATAGCCCATAAGCACATAACAAGTCAAAGACATACCTCAAATCATGTCTAAGAGTGGGAGTAAAAGAGTCTCACTCTTAGCAGGAGAAAAAAACAAACCCCAAAAATCCAGAAAAACTGCTGGGGGACTCACTAGGTTTGGGAAATTAGCCTTATAAGAGAATTCTCCCTAACACCCCTCCCTGCCTCGTCGCGCCTTGAAACACTTGTGTATAGGCGCGTTACAAATGCCATATCATATCATGACTGTATCTTCGACTGGGAGACTTCCCTAGAAATTGCGGATGCTTGGTTTGAAGGACTTCTCAGGAGGTCCGTCCATCTCCGCTACATTTACAGAAGGAGTTACTATAATCAATTCAAACGGATTGGTAGGTAGAGGTGGTGGTGAAATGGCCATTGTGGCTAAAACCTCTCAAGAAATATTATACTGGCCCACTACCTTCCAATCTTAATTCTGACCTATTAACTGTTATAATCATAATGAAAAGATACCGCCCTTTTCTGTTATTTCTGCAATATTGGATCTTTCATAGATTCACATGCTGTTTGAATATTTCCCATTGTCGGGCTGAGAATCCTCTGTAACATTAAAGCAGTTTACCGTTACACTTTTTAAACTGCTGAAGGCACCCCCCTGTACGCTCACACCTGAAAAAATACAAACCACTAAGGAAAAAAGGCCAATAGATTCTTGCAAGGGTTACAAGCTTTTAATCGCACAAAAATAGGTAGGCCAGCAAAGAACTCTGCTGTGTGAGAACGTTCTGCTGAAAAATGGTACAAGCAGAAGGTTATAACGCAACACATCGTCAATAGTACGTCATACATACAGTAAAAACCTGTGTGGCTGCTTGTTGAGATCCTTTACAGGGGCGGCCTGCTCCATAGGGGATGCCAGGCTTCAACTGGCCCCAGGCACGTCTGTCCATCTTCCATCACGTGGGGTCGACAGGGCTCATCTGTCCAGGGAATGAAGGTCACGCTCCTCATTAGTTACTATTGTAAGACAATGCTACTCTATCATTATGGTGTGCACCTGGGAAACTCGGGGACTGGCACAAGGGGAGGCTCAGGATCATGCTGATCCACACATTCTTCACTCAGTTCATATCGCACTCTCCGCATCCAAGGTTTCCACCCTCGCTTTGGATTATAATTTATTCCACCCTGTACCTCGTATTACAAAGTGTGATTTATGAAATAAGGTGAAATGGTTGTGTTTTTTAGATCTTTTATGACCACAAGGTTTATGGTTGGTGGTCGTGGGTCACCTACTATTGCAGAATTCAGGGGTCTTGGACTGGGGCAGTTGTGGGTGCCATAACTCCTGGTGGGCTGGGGCTGGGTCGGGGTTGGAGGTCTGCTTTTTGGCCTGGCTGAGATGAATGTGCACAGTGAGGCACCCGGTGCTGTCTTGCGGCCTTGCAGGGTGCATTGTTTCTTGGGATGACACTTATTCGCAACAGTTAAGGAACAAAGGGATGTTTCTATGGGAATTAGCAGCGCAGGTCTTTCTACCATCAGTGCTTGGGCCTGTTCAGGTTTCTTGGTTGGGCCTGTGATTAGCCCGCAGCCATGCATGGCCAAATCTTTCTACCATAACTATAAAAAAAATGGTGCTTCCTTCTATGTGGGCACTAAATCTGCGCTGTTATATTTACTATTATGTTCGTGCAGGGTTTCTTTGCGCACCCCCCTGCTCCCTGGTACATCGCAAGTGTGGTTATGGGATTCGCCTTAGTCTAAAGTAACGCACTTCTCCGCATATTTGCATTCATTTACCCGTCTTACTACAGCCTCATATGATCCCTTTATTGGCATCCATGCCCTACATACATCTTGCATTCTTTCTCCTGCTCGCGCATACTCTTCAGGAGTAAATGTCACGTAGATGCATCCCCCATCCCCAGCTAAATCTACCCAAACCTCTTTATAATTTTCAGGGTCGGGGGGTGAGACAATGATGGCATGGTATAAGCGATCTACTTCATCTCCATAGTAGATAGGGGTAATTTGGGGGATGGCATGGCCCATTTGTATTTCTGTTTTCTTTGTATTATGAGGTAATTTTGGAGCGGCAATTGAAACTATCATCATTGCACTGCTTTGGCACAACATTGCAGTCCCACTTGGCACGCGCAGTATAATAATAATAATAATAATAATAATAATAATCATAATTTAGCATTTATATAGTGCTACGAACCCTCGGGTATCTGAACGCTGCATATTATTACCCACGGTGTGTGGTGCTCATTTATCGACCTCTGAAGGATGAAAGGCTGAGTTTGGCCTTACCGGGATTCGAACCTGCGTCAGCAGGCTCTGCACAGATGTCAAAGTGAGCGCTCTACTCACTGTGCTATCAGACTGGCATAAAAACGATGATAGGTACCAGCATCTCCACAAGAGTTCCTAGCCAGGATTGGGCCCAGTCAAAGGCAATATCAAACCAGTCTTCTCTTTGGATACCAACTTTTTTTTTCATGCTCACTCACAGACCATGTACTGCCGTCCAAAAAGATCTGGACTTGATGTGCATTACGGAAACCTGGGGCACTGATTCTTGTGGTCCCGTGACTAACATGGCCATTACCAAAGGCTATTCTTCTTCAGCAAGAACCGGGAGACGAACAGGGGCGGAGGATTGGCAATTATTGCCAAATCTGAACTCCGGCTCTTCCCGCCCCCATGTGAATGCTCAGGATGCGAAATATTACATCTTAAGATGACCCCTACCCCTCAATCATGCATTAATTTTATTTTGATCTATCGCCTGCCACAAACCCTGCCAGATTTCCATGCCGAAAGCATACAACTGCTGAGCAAATCCAGTAGATTTAACAGCTCCACTTTATTCTTGGGAGATTTAAACTATTGGTGGGGTAACTCCATGGACCAAAAGTCTGCCAATCTGGAGGAATTGCTCCTCAATATTGAAACCAGATTATGAACAACGAACCTACGAATGATAAGGAGAATATATTGGACTGGGTGACTGCTAAAAATCTAGCAGTTCACACTTTTCAGTCAACCCCTTGCATTTGGTCTGATCATTATGTAGTTAATTTCTATATTGAATTTAAGACCCACTCTCAGAGACCCTCCAACCCGAGCATGAGGATCATGAGCCGGAACTTTTAAAAAGATTTCTTCCCTTGACATTCAGTCTTGCCTGAATTCAGTCATGTTGTGCACTACAGACAGCGACCACGATGATACTTTGGTACATCTCTACACTAAGTCGCTCCAGACCATGATCGATCATACTGCTCCACTCCAGTCAAGGCTTGTTAGAGCTAATCCAAGGTATCGACATTGGTTTACTCCTGAACTATCCACTCTAAAGAAGTTCAAATGCTCTCTTGCGGCTAAATGGCTGAAACTCCCATCCAAGGAGAATAAGAAACTATGGAAAGCAACGGATAAAAGTTATGAATTAAAAATAATTGAAACAAAAAGACATTTTTCAACAACCAGATTGAAGATGCATCTAACAAGCCGCAAAAAGATTTCCAAATATTTAAATCTCTGGAAATACCCGTTTCCGTTACCACCACGCATGTGCCAGGAGCGTTAGTCTGTAGGATGGTTCAGGCGGCCTTTGAAGCAAAGATTGCCAAAGCAAGGGACCAGGTTCTCCTAGCCCAATCCGCCCCGAAACCGATCGTTAACCCTGCCGTGGCCCTGAGGGACATTTGTGCTGGACCCCCCACATCTTTCTTCAGCCCTATCACTGTATCAGATATGGAGAAGTTACTCTTCTGTATGAAACCCACCTCCTGTGCAGAAAACCCACTTCCAGCTAAAATCATTCTTGAGCATAGAGCTGCTTTTGCTCCTTTCCTGACACGGTTTGTCAATGCTTCCTTCCGGGACAAGCACATTCCGCTTTCCATCAAAACAGTTACTGTCACTCCCCTCTCTAAAAAATGTAGACCTCGACGCCAGCGACCCAACAAATCTCTGGCCAAATAACAAACTGCCATTTTCTATTGAAGATCCTAGACAAACTTGCGACAGCACAATTTCAATCCTATGTCAAGGCCAATAACAACCTGCATGAGGGCCAATCTGGTTTCAGGCCGGCCCATAGCACGGAAACAGCTCTAATAGACCTACAATCTCATGTGCTGGGAATAATGGAGAAAGACAAGTCAGGCCTGCTGGTCTTTTATATCTATCTGCAGCTTTTGATCTGCTAGACCACCAAAACCTTCTCCATGCTCTAGAGTCCATTGAAAATAGCTCCAGTGGAGAAAGCAAATGGCTTCAATCCTTCCTGCTCCACCGCGTCACCAGAATCCATTTGGGGGAATGCTTTCTCATCTCCAGCATCCATACTTTGTGGCGTTCTGCAAGGTGCCAGTCTGTTGCTGGTGCTGATTAATATATATATTCAGCCCCTCTGCTCCCTTTTAGAGAGCCTGGGCATCTTTTGTACCAACTACGCGGACGACACACAACTGTTAATGGAACTCAGTGGGGACTACTCGCTAGACTCTTCCAAACTGCTTTCACTGCTCAATCAGATCGATTTGTGGCTGTCAGAAAATTTGATGTGCATTAATAAAGGGAAGACACTTCCCAGGCCAGGGGCAAGCTTAGTGTGAATTACAACAGCCTTGCTATAAATAACATCCGTATCCCAGTCCAGCACAAGGTAAACACCCTGGGTGTCACCCTGGACGCCTCCCTCAACTCGGACGAACACACCAACATGATCAGCAGAAATTATAATTATTATCTCTGACTTCTCAGAAACATAAGACCATTTCTGACTGAAAAGAATGCCACCACCACTGCCAGTGCCATCGTTCTATAAAGGTTAGGCTACTGTAATGCGCTACTTCTTGGGGTAAATAATACCAGTCTAAAAAGATGTCAGCTAATTCAGATCGATGCAGTACGAATCATAAAAAATGTCCCATGGAAGGAGCACATTTCGAAATATCGGAAAGATCTGCACTGGCTGTCCATACATGATTGCATCAAATTTAAAACATGTACCATCATCCACTCTTGTCTTTTTGGCAACGCCCCTTCCTATCTTAAGTCTGCAGTGACTCGCTACTCAACTGAAAGACGACTGCGCTCAGCTGACCTGGCGCTGGTCTTCTGCCCGATCTTCAAACGGGCCAAGAGTTTTGGTTGATCTTTAAGAACAAAGGTGGAAGTGTCTAGAGTTTCGAAGGGCACGACCTGGGCCCACTTTCGGCAAAAATGCCCAATTTAGTTAAATCAAAATCAGAAATGTTTCACAAAGTGCAATGTTTTAATCAAAAGTGAGTGTTGGAGAACACAGTGATTTGATAATCGTTAACCACAAAAGGATTAACAACTGATTTCATTCATAAACATAAAGGTTATCACGACTTGCATAGCATATGCATCATCATTTCATAGACCTGTTTGATAAGCATTCTTCAATATAATACATTGAAGCATAAGATTCAAAGTTGAGAAGTTTGTTAAAGCAAGACAGGATGGTATGTCTCAAAGTGTCTTCTTGTGTTCAGTATGACGCGTTTTGTGCTAACAGGCTTTTCATCAGGTAAAGAATATCTATTCTTCTCTGCTGTAAATGCAAATAACAATGTGTGAGTGATGGTAATAGTGTTTTCAGAGTAGGAGATGCTTCATGACCTGTGAAGATTGTAACTAACCTGTGATTTCAAAGAGAATCAGCAGTTGGGGGGCATAAGAGAGGGGTGCTTTAAATATCAGTCTGGACTGATCAGATGTGCCTTCCACCGTAACTTGTTGAAGCTGTGAATAGTGATAATTGGATATGATGTTTAAATCTGTCGATGTGCTTATTATAATTATAGTGTGTGGTCTGGTATCGGCCCAGTCACTAGTTGTTGTCACGATGCCTGCTCCCAGGGAGCCGGCTCAGGCCCTGCGTCCCCGAAAGCGGACATCAAGTCCCAGGGGAAGGTCCCAGCAACCCCTTATAGGGGCCCTTTGGACAGCGTCCTGGTGCCTATGGCGCCAGGCTCATAGAAAACGTCAGTCCTGGCGCCATAGGCGCCAAGCTCATTATGAAAGTGTTTGGGTGCACTTACCTGATGCAGACCATGCTGCAGAACCCCGGCCTCCTTGATGCCTGAAAGGAACTACTTTACCTGTGGGACTCATTTACCACCCGGGCGTGGTCGGGGAAGGATACATACCTGATTGGAGGAAGGACACATTCTAGGAACTTCTTCCAAGGCTATTTAAACCACACCCGATCAGCCACACGTGCTTCGCGTTGTTCTGCATCTAGCAGCTGGACGCTCACCGTGTCTGCTCCTGCATCCTGACTTCTGCCACACCTGCCAACATCTTGAATCACCTGCAAAGGAAGGGAACAAGAGAACAGAAGAAGGAAAAGGCCTCACCTGCTAAATCTGCATCCCAGAGACATTTCGCCGACAATCCTGAAAAGGAAGACATTTATTTTTAAAAGAACATTGCATCGATCTCTGCAGCGCCGCATTCTACTCACCTTTACAGGGCGCCTCCATGTTCAGCAGCGACCATCCGGATTCGCAGTCGCCCCCCCGCGCCTAGGGAGAAAAAGACAAGAACAAAGGTGAGAGAAAGAAGGGAAAAGGGAAGCTAAAACTCCATGTCAAGACTTACCTGTTGGGTCATTCCCTTTTCATTTCGGGTCCGCCCCGCATCCAGGCATTTTCGGACCCCGGCCCCTAAGGGGAAAAAGACATCAGCGTTAATGAGTGAATGAAAAGACATTACCAAAACACTCATTAAAGACGTCCCTGATTTCCACAAGGATTTCACCGCACACCTCGGGTCGGTGCCTGTTCCCCGGCATTCCGTACCCCGGCACCTATGGGGAAAAAGACACTAGCATTAGAACATTAATGCATGGACACAAGGGGAACCACTTATAGAAAAACTTACCTGGAAGCCAAGCAAGTTTGGTTCTCACCCATCCGAAAATCCAGTGACGTAACTGGATACCAACGCGCCCCTGCATCAGAAGCAGGATGGAGAGCTCGTCCTTCCAGACCCTAAGGTGAGACGCTACAGGGAAGTACAGCAGGGGTTTGAGGAGGGTGAGAGGGGTAAATGGGAGGCCGATTGCATTACCCCGCAGACAGTTAACCCCCTATTCTCACATACAGAATATGCTTCTGCGAGTCAGACAAGCCAGATCTGGGGCCCGGTCCAGTCCGTCTTCCGAACCCTGCGCATTACAGTTGTGTAGTGCTGGGTCACACGTTGACCACAATTTCAAAACTATCGATGTTGTAAATTGCAGTAAATCGCAAGAACATTTACACTCAACTTGAGTGTCAGGAAGCCGAGTTGTTAGATGGGATTGTTTTTCTAGGCAAATGTCGTCCCTCTTGTGCCCTGTAGGACAAAGGTGATGTTTTAAAACTGGTAACTCAGTTGAAGCTGTTAACGCTGCTGTAGAGTGCCGCATATGAACAAGAAACGGCAGCCGCACGGAGGTGCCCCGGACACGAATATATCTCTAAACTTGGTTTTGTAAATTGAGCCAAAAGTTGCAGTCTTAAAATGTGGTTCAAAGAGCTACCAGTTTTCTTGTCATACGCTCAACAACGTACATGGTACAAGAACATCTTTACAATATTGCATTGGACTTTACAGACATCACATTGGGCAATATTGAGCATGACATGATTGCGAGAGAAGCAGGGAGATAAAAAAAAAAGTTATGATCAATCAAAAAGAATTGTCACTGAAATGTTATTTGAATCATAAATGGCAATTTTAAGTCCCAGTCAATGTTCATCCGACGAGGGGACATTGAGTTTAGTCGATCAATGCAGTACATCTGCTTTGCAGAGTAGAGGGGAGCACCTGCAAGGGGTAAGAGCCTACCCGCTACAGCGACGTGAGTTGTGGCACCGCTGAGTATTTTGTTCGATTTCACCTTTGCAAATCGTTAACTATGCCATTACAGTTATTTTGGGTACCCTCCTGGTCCCTGCACGCCCCCAGCCGCCAATCCGAAATAAATTCTGTATTGATCGACATTGCCGACAATGCGGTCAATGGCCGCCACGTTCTCCGCATTGAACCAACACTCTACTTCACAGACCTGCACTTTAGCCCCGGATTGACTGACTCGCACCAAACCTGCTATCGGCTCTAACCGATAGGCGGAAGCTGTGTTGCCGTAAACCCAGACGCAGAAGAGCCAAGCAAAAGGGCATGTCTGTGCCTGTCCGCGACAGTTCATTGACTGTCGGGGAAACCAGTTGCCTGCCCATTCTCCACGGATCAAAGTGAGTATGCAACCTACCTGAGCTTCACCACTCCTGCATCTCTTGCCTGCTCACGCCCTACACCTAATCAAGTGGTGCTACCACATCAATGCGACTCACACCACACATGCCCTGCTCTGTGACCGAAGTAATATGCCTCAGCCCCTGCATCACATAGCCACAAACAGTGCTCTGCGCTCCCACAAGTCACCAATATTCACGAACAGCCCAGGATATGACTGCATGAGCAACCTACTGCTAGCTCAAACAAACCCTCTCAGCCTATTCAAGTAAGCGAATAGAACATGGATAACCGAACATGTCTTATCAATTAGTAGCTACTCAGTCACAACTCTCCATATCAAACGCTCTAGCACACTGCCTGCATCTTGAACTAGCCGATTATGCCGAACAGTGCCTGCCTAGCCCATTGCTATTTTTTTTTTAACTAGCCTACTATGCTAAATTGTATTTGCCTAGTCTATCACTAGCATTTTTTGAACCATCTGTGATCTCCTAGCCCACTTGCAGCAATTCGAACTATAACTGTACCTGTCTAGCCCATAGTCAGCATCTCGAAGTAGCCTATTACACCAATTGTGGCCATCTTGCCCATTATTAGCAATTCGTACCAGCCTTTTACGCCTGACTGTAATTTTCTAGCCCATTGGTAGCAACCCACATGAACCAGTCTTTCCAGGCATCGTGATCTAGTTGACTATGCCAAACTGCACTGTCCCACTATGTATTTGACAGGCATATTCACAGTCCTACTAAGGGCCATCCTAGCATTGATTTCTACAGCTTGCACCTCAAGTTTACACTGCCTACCTGCACATTATGCAATGATAGTTCAACTACCAACACTCATGGATGCCCCTTCACTACCACTGCTACCTAATTACTTGAGCCGTGCATGGACACCAACCCCTGACACAGATTTCCAGCACCCATCTTAAATGGACAGTCCTTGTAGTCCTGCTACCGGAAACCAGAGACTCCGCTCTAGACTCCCTAAATTATTCGACCCTCCCTCCAGGTCAACTACCACTATAAATACCAGAAAAACCTGCCCTCTAACTAAACCCACTCCTCCCACTCATCCACCACCAAAGATCTGCCAGAAGAACAAATCTTCCAATGCCCCTGCAAGAGTGAAACAATCAACCAGACCCCACTAAAATCACCATCCGCGAACAATGCTTTGTACCTCAAGGGAGCCTTAATAAATGCCCGATCCATAGTGGCATACGCCACAGAAATAGCTGCCGACCTAGAGCTAGAAAAGTTTGACTTCCTAGCCATCACCAAAACTTGGCTCCATCCCGCAGCCGGACCCGCCCTTATGCTGGCTGTCCCTGAGGATTACACAATTCTCAGATCAGACAGAACTGAGGCCCACGGTGGAGGTATAGCCATAATTGCCAAAACCAAACTAGACATGAGACTAGCCCCCTCACCAGACATTAAATCATGTGAATCCCTAATCGCCAAACTACGGATCTCCGGCTCCCAAACTTACTATCAACTTACTATACAGACCTTGGGTCTTTCGTGGAGGACCTAACCACCATACTCTCTGACAACTTATAAACCACCTCACAAAGAGTGCTGCTAGCAGATTTCAGTCTAGGTTTCAAAGACCCTAAAGACCAGCAAGCTGTACTAATCGCAGACACCCTCGCTGAACTAGGCTTTAACCAGAAAGTAACTTGCCCCACCCACAACAAAGGATGATTGGGTGGCAGACTACAACTGTAATGCCTCCATCACGTATGTCATACCACAATTATGGACAGACCACCACCTCCTAGCATTCTCATTTGAAGCCATAATATTGACCACTAAAAACAAACCAAATAAAATTGCCAATAAAAAAACAAACCTGCACAACTCCGCCCCACAACCTAGCACAACCACGCCCCCACACAAACCCATACGCTGCTTCAGCTTCTCTAAAGTATTTATCCTAGAGGTGAAAGTCATTCTCGCCCTCAAACCATCGAACTGCCAAGGCGACTCTTGCCCAGCCCAAATTATCAAAGATGCTGTGAGAGATTTATCCCCTTTCATCTCCAAGTGAATTAACGCTTCCTTCTTCACCAGCACTACCCCCAGCGACCTTGTCCCCGCCATCCCCACAAACTACAGATCCAGCACCATTGTTCCCTTCCTGCTCAAAATCTTAGACAGGGTAGCATACCTCCAAATACAGCAGTATCTAGAACAAAACTATCTCTTAGGAGTCTGCCAGTCAGGCTTCAGACCCCTACATGGGACCGAAACAGCACTGATGGACCTGAAGGCCCAAATCAACGCTCTCAGGGACAATGGAAAAACTGCCCAGCTACTTTAACTTGACCTTTCAGCAGCTTTCGATTTGGTAGACCACAAAGTCCTCTGTAAACACCTGGACTCAGCCGCACACTTCTCGCAAGAAGCTATAGACTGGATACAATCCTTCCTGAACAATAGGACCATGCAGGTCTTTTCACCCTCAGCATCTGCCGGCACCATCCCTATCACATGTGGGGTTTCCCAGGGCTCTTGTGTCCCTCCGACCTTGTACAACATCTTCACTAAGCCCCTCTTCGATGATCTCAATGGTCTTGGTATCACCTACACTAACTATGCACATGATACACAGATCCTCATACCGCTGACGGGAGATTATGATAAGGATTTGGCCTAGAGTGTACCTCATCATCCAAGCATGGATGGCCACCCACGGTCTATGCTTGAATGATGACAAAACTGAGCTCATAATCCTCGGCACCACCCCTAACCTTAACAAACCTGGCCATAATTACACTAGCTTTGACATAGATGGCAACACCATCAACGTTGCCAAAGAGGTTAAAACACTAGGTTTCTACCTAGATACCACCCTCTCCTTCAACAAACAGGTCAATTCCATGGCCTCTGCCAAGGCTTACACCTGTAAGTTAATCAGAACTGCCATGCCTTTCCTCTCACAGCTGCATCACCTTGGCCAGAGCTCTAATTCTATCAAAACTGGACTATTGTAACGCCCTATATTTGGAGCCAACTAATATATCATCAACAAAATCCAGGTCCTCCAAAATAATGCCCTTAAAGCAGCTCTGGGCATAGCTAAAAAAAAGAGCATATCTCAGAGACAAGGAAATTAAATAACTGGCTCACCACCGACAAAGTCTCACTAAAAACAGCCTCACTCACTTACAAGTGCCTCAATAACGCCGCCCCACAATATATAATAGAAAGATTTAAGAGACATGCATCCAACCGTCCAACAAGAACGGCCAACTCCAACACCCTGACTGTACCTAGATATAAACTTGCCAAAACTTGATGTGACGCGCTTTATTGTAAACGAGAAAAAAACAAATAAACCAGATTGCCTGCACCAGATTCCACAAGTGGAAATGCGCCTCTGAAGTTCCGAATGACACAAACTCACTAGATAGCTCCATAAATGGGAAATTTGCAGGAAGAGCTTTACACACAATCAAGAAATTAAAATATCCAATGCACATGGTTACATGTGCAAGAAGAATCGTGTCATTGTTGCATGTTCTATTTACATCAAGTGTCCTGAAGACAGATCTGAAGGAGCGCACAAACCAGATTGGCTCATGATTGTGTTCTCTTCGTATCTAGAAACACCAATATGTGTAGACACTAAATGGAGAGGGCAAATGCATGCACATTCATTGTGAACGAACCTCTCACTCATGTTACTAATCTCACACAATCATCTTCAATTAGAAGATAGACATCTCTGTTTGTGTTTTGAAATATCAGTTGAATATGCTAGTTGGATACAACAATTTCCGTGTCTTCTTTTTTTATATGATTTTACATGTGTTTATTGATGAAAATATGTATACATCTTCACTGACCTTCTCGCTGCTGCTTAAGTAATTCTATGCAGATTTGTACAGATTGATCTGTGGGCTCCCACGACCTAAGTGTTCAAAAGCGAGATGGCTATCTTTGGAACCTTTCTATTGTTTAAGCAATTGTTGCACGGCAAGGTTCCTTTATGGTTGTGAATTTTATCAATTTTTGTTTCAAAATCTGCCTCAATGAGGTAGTTTCGTATAGATTTGCTCTTCCTGTGTGCAAATAGAGGAGGTTTGGGGAACAATCTTGCTAGTGTGGGATTCAGTGTTAAAGGTTTCCAGTTGTTTCTGAGGATTTTCTTTATCTGAGGGCTTTGTTGCGAGTATGTCGTTACATATGCCAAATCATTTTTGGGTCTTAAAGCCTCTGTCCTTAAGTTATTAACTTTTTCTGCACATTCTTGAACTGAGTCATGGTTTTAGCCTCGTTTGAGGAATTGGTGAGTGAGCTGATTTGCTTTGTTGGAGTAATCTTGGTCATCTGAGATGCGCCTGTACCTGAGAAATTGACTTAGTGGAATCCTTTCAATAGTTTATTTATTTGAACATTTATAGACTGCGCGTAACCCAGAGTTATCTAGGTGGTTGAACTTAAGAGATTGGTTACAGACATAAGATGAGTTGCAGACATATGATTCATCTTATGCAGGAAAAGCATATCTTTTGTCCATAACGTACATTGCTTGGAATTGTCAACATTTTACAAGCTCTAGTTTGTTGTGCGATCAGTAGGATTAACTTATTTCTGCAAATTGTTACTTGTGTTAACTGTGGGCTTTTGCGGTTAACTTGCTTAGGGTCTTGATTGAAAAAACAGGTTTTTAGGCCTTTTTGGAATGACCACAGGCATGTGTCATTCCTCAGTGATAGTAGTGGCAGGGAATTCCACAGTTTGGTCGCGATCACTAGGAAGCTAGATCCGCCCGCTTTCTGGCTCCTGAATCTTGGTGAAGCGATTAGGTTGGACTAGGAGGCCCATGTAGGTCTGTTGGATTGGGTTTTGGCAATTTGATTACAGAGGTATTCCGTTCTTTTTGGATGAAACCTTGTCACCTATAGTAGACTGTTCCTGTCTGTAGATTTAGTGTGTACTGTAGTTTGTAGTTTCCCAAGTTTGGTGTATACTTGTGTGTCCAGAAATTCAATAGATGTTCAACTGAATTTACTGGTGAACTTGATTCTCAGTGCTAATTAGTCCATACATGTGAAGAACTGTGATAATTCCTTTTGTGTGCCATTCCAGATGCTGAGTAGGTCATCAATGTATAATTTAAGGTGTTTCTTCCATCTCTTGTTATGAATGATGTGGGTTTCTTCTAAATAAGACATGAATGTGTTGGCGTAGCTTGGAGACATAGCTGCACCCATTGAAGTCTGTACAAAGTACCTATTCTCAAACATAAAAAAAAGTTGTTGTGAACAATCTTGAGCAGTTTCAAGATAAACAGTTGATCAGCTTTGCAAACTTAATTTGTGGTCAGTAGGAGCGATTCCATGGCTTCAAGCCAAGCATGATGTGTAATGTTCGTGTAAAGGCTGGAAACATCCATTGTAAATAGAATGTCGACATTTTCCTCATAGGGTATCGCGTGAAACTTGTTTAGGAAGTAATTGGTGTCCTTGATGTACGTTTTAAACACACGTGTGAGGGGTTGTATAACTCGGTCAATGTATTGGGCTAGAGATTCCAGTAGGCTGTCGTATGCCGCTATTATCGGTCATCCTGGAGGATTCAATATGTTCATTTCTGTGCCAATTCCCTTTAACCTTGGAGACCCCCAGCTCTTTTGCTGAACTCGGGGCTTTTACATTTTTACTTCTGGGTGGGACATTTTTCTCACTCATGTGTTTTCCTGACTATGATTTTCTATGTTCCTTACTGTTTTATGGAGTCTGGTAAACTCCATAGGCATCTGCTTTTTGCATTGTGACACACAGCCCCTTTTGTGAGGTGCCACTGAGAAGTCCACTGGACTTCTCTTAATGTTTAACTATATTTCCTTGGGTGAACTACTGTTCCCAAGAATAGTAAGATGACCCCTGTCTTACTTACCTTTGCTTTATGGGTCCAGCACACACCACCCTATGTGGAGTGCTGGGGGGGTTACATAGTAATTCCTTTAACCCATTCCTCATCTAACATTTTGTTATATTAACTCACTTGAATGGCTGGTGGCAGTAGTTTATTTTTTTACTACTTATTGACATGTATCTGCAGGCTGATACCTCAGCTGCGATGCTGCACCCAAGGGTGACTATTTTCTCAAAATGGCCCCTGTCATCTTATTTCACCATTTCTTGTTAGTTTCTTCTGGGCTTTTACCCTGTTGTTTGCATCAGGTTTGAGTCCTTTGTGTATTTTGCCTTTGGCGGGCTTCAGTGTGTCTGGCAAGGCAAGAAGTGTGGGAATGTCCCGAAACTTCCCTGTCCTTCGTCTCTAGGTGTGCCTTAGTGAAACCAGTTCCAATTGGCCCGGCTGGATGTCCTGGAGGACAGCCACCCTGCTGTGTGATTGACAGCCTAGGGCTGTGAATGAATGGGAACTTGCATAAAAAGCAAGGTTTTTGGGACTAAGAGCAGAGTCGACCACTGAATGACAACATCCGAAGCAAAAGACTCCAGCAGCATCCTCCTGGACAGCAAAGTGTACGGTGAAGCCCTGCAGCTGTGCTGACCTCGTTTTCGAATCCACAGGCTGCTGGGAGCAACTAGCCTCGAGACAAACTCAATTTTGACGCAACCCCCGTCTTGCTGCGACTTTCCAAGGCTGCAGAAGCCCAATAGCCGGGGTCCCTTGACCACTTGTGAGTGCATTGTCTTCCGAAGTCCGAATCCAGCCAGATCTTCGTGGGCATCCACGGGACCCTACAGAAGCAAGAAATCCTTATCCAAAGTCCCCTCACCAGAGTCCAGGACTGAGGGGTCAAGGAAATCCTAACCAGAGCTTTTCGTTCTTCTTTGGCACTGAGAAAAAGGTGCCAAAACCACAAAGAACCGCTGAATCGATGGAAATCCATTGTTGCCAAGAAACTCCCTCGAGTGCTGCCGCAGGAGCCCGCCAGATGTCCCCCCTTTTGTCACCACGACCAAGGAGCAGGAACAAGGGTCTACTGCATTACATTGTGAAGGCAACTAGCTGGAGCAACTTCTTCATTTCAAAGGTACTGTGGGGCTTGGGGTACTTTATCCTTTTGCCATTTGGGGCACTTCCTATCTTTGGGAGTGCGATTTAACCATACACTAAATTGACCTCAACTTGCCTGCATTGGCCTAACAGCCTGTGCTTTGTAAAGGTGACTCCTCTGGAGTTGCTGTGATTTCTCTTTTGAACACTGACTATTTAAGAACATATTTCTAAGAAGAAGAGCATCAGAACTTTGGCTTTGCCCATTGACTTTGGCTGTCCTGGCTCACTAAAGGACTCCTTCTGAACATATTGGCTTTGGCAGTGCGTGTTCCCCCACAGGTTTTAAAGGTTGAACACTTTAATGCTGTGATAATAGACTGACTGCCTGCATCCCTTTGGGAGAATCTAACTGTTCTCATAACTTATCAGTCTTTTCTGATCCAACCCTAACCTTTCCTTCCCTGAAAACTCAATATGAGCGAATATTGCAAAGGTGATACTATATAGATGCTATACTGACCCCAAATGACGTCACCTCCGGGTGCTGGAAGATGTAACATATAATTGAATTACTCACCTGCTTTTTTGCTCACTTTTTTAATTGAATCCTAACCTGGAATTAATGTTACAGCTAAGTACTACTTTTTAAAGAATACTTTAAATATGTATACATAAATACATAATTTATTATATAACATTAAGTGTGTAAGTATTTAATTGGATATTTGTATTTACTGATGTCATTGTACAGCTCTACAGGTCACATTACCCCTCTTAAAATAACTCTGGCTGCTCAGTCACACTACCAACTTGTTTAGTACACATTAAAAGGTGGGTTACCCAATACCAAGATAAGTCTTGTGTAGTCCCACACCAGTTGGACTGCACTCATTCTTACCTAACAAATATTTAAAAGGTCTTCTGCAGGCCTGGCAGTGTTAGTGCAGGCAGGCCAAGCTGAAGATGTGTGTCCCTTCCCCTATTGAGAGAGAGAGGCACCCGTGGGGTGCACACATTAATGGCGAGAAAGGGTAATAGCCGCCCATTATCACAAGGCGGCTAGCCAACTGGGAGCTTAAACACTAACTGGCCACTGAAGAGCTATACATTCTTCGTCAGCAAGTGGCCGATATGAAGGAACCAGTGTTAGAAGGCTGTATGTCCTGTGGAAAGAGAAAATGCAGCTTTAATACAAGAACTGCAAATCGCATATTTTAAGCTCCAGAACAAAAATGGAGAAATTATTTCTTGTGCCGTGCACAGATACAAGACTGCTGACAGGCAACATGGGGGCAGTTGCTGTTAGGGAGAATTCTCTGTTTAGGCTGAATTTCCCTACCTAGTGAGTCCCCCAGCAGCTTTGCTGGATTTCTGGGGTTTAATTTTTTTCTCCTGCCAAGAGTGAGACTCTTTTACCCTCACTCTTGGACATGTTGAAGTGTGTTTTCTTGGTTAAACCTTGTGTTGAATGGGCTATGGGGTCTCTTACTCCATAGGGCCTCATGTATTTTTGTGATGTGGGTCACACAGCACCCTCTGTGCCGTGACCCAGGGGTGTCCTAGGGACTCCCCAACATAGACTCCATACCCTGGGACTGACTACTGTCTCCCAGGGCATGTAAAGTCACCAAAGACTTTGCTAGTCTTGAATCCTGAACAGAACCAGTACAAACCATCATATTGTGGACGTACTGGCTGGGGCAATTCGATTGCCCCAGGGTCTGTTAGTCGAGGGGGCACGTCTCCGTCCCCCCTGATCGAGTTTTGGCTGGTGGCAGTGGAAACTACTTTTTATATTCAACCGCGAATATTTCCCTATGGGATTTCCCATTGTTTTAGGCTAACACATTTAATTAATTATTTACGGTAGCCTTAAACATACCGCCGGTTTATATATTTATTTTTATAACTCCGGTTGGGACTTTTTGCCAAAACTTGATTCTAAAATGGCGTTGGTGTTCGCCTCTGTAACTCTGACCCAAAGTGGAGCCCTTTGTTCCACTTTTGGCGGGCTTCTCCACAGAAGCCCTCCAAAGTGGTGCCACTCTGTCTGGGGTACTTAGGAGGGGTGGAGGGGGATTTAGGCACCCTGGACTGAGTTACCTTGGTAACTCAAGTCGCACTCCGTCCTGATTGGCCCAAGTGGTGAGCCGCCCGGCTCACCACTTAGCATGTTTGAGTGACAGCTAGGCTGGGTGAATGGGGGTTTGCTGCATAAAAGCAGGGCTTTGGGGACTGGGACTTCAGAAGTCGCCACAGGACCAAGAATCCGACGAGGGAAGAGCTGAGCCGACCTGCTTCGACGACACCACCCGGTGGAGCCCTGCTGAACCGTCTCACCACTTTTTCCCGACGACCGAGGAGAACTCTTAACGGAGTGGCTCCTTCCCTTGACTGGTGGGGACAACCAGTTTTCGCCTTCTTTCCGTTCTTTGAGGTATCTCGTGGCCGCCTTGCCTGTGCCAAGCACCCCGGCAACCGGAATACCACACTTTACCCCCATACCGCGAAAGTCGGTACCAACCCTTTAACCGGAGGACTCCGCGGCTGGTTTCTTCCCGGGCAGTGCAACGACCCTCTTCTTCTGCTCTTCAGCGAGAACTTCTTCTCCCCTGACCGACGTCGAGCCCTGCTGCCACTGCCTGGAACAACTGCCACCGCTGGAGGATCCTTTCCGCTTAAGGTACTGTGTTCTGCCTGGCTTCCCTTGCTACCGACTGTACGGGGTAGATTTAGTCCCCGGCTTTCGAACCTGGGAGTGCCTGGGACACTTTGGCTAAACTTTCTGAGCCACTCTAACCTCTTTTTGACTCTTTGCAAGACTTTGAATCTCTAACTAACAGTGTGATCTTGGGCACATTTTCGCTCCGGCTACTCTAAGAGTGGGCCCTGCCTAGTGACTTTTGCTCACCTGTGACTTTATTCTTCTTTAAGCCTATTGCAAGTGCTCTGGACCTTAGAGTGGTGTGTCTAACCCATTTCTGCTTTTTCTCTCCCTTTCTTGGAAACTACTAGAGTGTCATCTAACGTTAAGCACTCACCTCTGTTTTAATTAAGTGGTGTTTACTTAGAGTTGTCTAGATAGGAGAAAGGATTGAATCTACTTTCATTATAACTGTGTTGAAGTGCTTTTACTATATTTTTGCTAGAGTGTTTTTAACTTATGTGTATTTTAAATAAATAACTATATACTTTTGAAACCAAGCTCTGGTCAGTGTTTGCTTGTGCTATTGTGTTTTGGTACATATTGTGTATACTTTACATACTGCCTAACTCTTCTTGAGAGAAGTCTGACTGCTCAGCCACAGCTACCAGGTAAATCTGGGTGGTACAGACTGCTACCAAAGGGGTTTACTGCTCTACCTGTAGTCTTAAATCTTTTGCAGTGTTCCCCAAGGGAACTGCACAGGTTTCTGCCTAACACTGGTGTACAGCGGTGGGATTTGTATTGAGTATACATTTTATTGTGCTTTAGATACCTTAGTGCAACTAACCACAAAGCTTAGCACTGAAAAAGTAAAACCTCTAACATGTCAGTTATAGAAAGCTATAGTCAAGAGTCCCTTGCAGCCAAAACTGCTGATTGTTTAAGAGTGCTCGGTAAACATAAGGATCTCCTGACTAAGGGCAAGAAAATGGAGCTGATTGAAAGATTGTTAGCTAACCAAAGTCTGGGTGATGGTTCAGAGGAACCTACCACTCCAGCAACTGTAGATGACAGTGTTGAAGTTAACATGGAACAAAATGTTGATGTTTCTGAGGAAGAGTCAGAAGAGGAGGGTGAGGCTGTTGTAACTGTCCCCCCTAGGCCTCTGCCTGCTCTACCTGCTGTGCCTACTGGACCTTTACCAGGTCCCACATTTAGTCCTCAGTACTTTGAACTAGAGAAAATGAAGCTAGAATTGGAGTATAAGAAACTGAATGCTCAAACTGACAAAGAACTAAGGCTAAGGGAAATGGAGCTCAAGTATGACTTAGAAATGAAGAAATTATCTGTTGAGAATGTTTCTCTCTCTGGCTCCTCTAGAAGTTCCAGTCCTAAAAGACCCCGGATGCCTAAAGAATTGGTTGGTATGTATGAGCCTAAGTTGGATGTGTTGGATTGGTTGTCTCTGTTTGAATATAATCATGGGCTCCAGAACATCACAGGAAATGACTTACTCACCTGGTTGTTCTCTAGGCTTCCCCCTGTTGCAACTGATGTGGTAATGGAGATGGGGGAGGAGGATAGGAAGGACTATGAATGTGTGAAACTAGCTTTGATAGCTAGGTTTGGGAAGACCCCTTCCCAGTATCTTAAGAGGTTTAGGAGCCTCAAAAAGCATGATGGTACCCCTTGGGCTACCTGGGTGAATGAATGTTTGAAAAACTTAGAGGGATGGATTAAGGGTTACAAGGTGAACACTTATGAAGGTATGAAGAATTTGTTTATGTTGGAGACTATTTATGATGCCTGCTCTCCTGAGCTCAGACAACACTTGGCTGATTCCAGGGAATTAGATTCCCGGAAGCTAGCTAAGGCTGCTGACTTGTGGGTTGCCAACAGGGCCACTCACAAGGATTCTGGGGTAACTCAGAAGAAGGATGGGGAAAAACAGTCTAAGAAGGACTCCAAAGAGAATTCTAATACTACAAATTCCAAAGAGGGCCCCAAACAAAACTATAAGGGTAAGCCACAAGGGAAACCAAATCAGGCTAGTGTACCTTCTGGTCCCAGACCAGAAGGAGGTCAGAACAAGCCTCCATTCCAGCGAGCCTTTGGCTCATGCTTTGTTTGTAAGGCTACTGACCATGTGAAAGGAGATCCCAGATGTAAGGGTAAACCTTCAGGGGTCCAGCTTGCCTCCTTAGCCTTCGCTCCAGAAGAGGAAGTACCCATGGCAAGTGGAAACTTTCTATTACTAGCTGATGAACCCACTGGAGTCTCAGCTAGTGTTTCTTTAGTCTCTCTGGGGTTGTGGGAGCAACAGAATTTAGATGTCTATAACTCTATCCCAGATAATACTAAAGAGTATTATAAGGACAGTGTCCAGGTGAATGGTCAGGAGACTCCTGCCATTAGGGACACTGGAGCCAGCATAACTGTGGTGGATGAATCATTTTTCAAGGCAGAGGATGTTGCTAAGGCACCCAAATGCCTCACCAAGTTAGCTGGTGGGCCTGTGCAGATGTGTCCCCAGTTACCAGTTCTCATCCAATGTAATGATA
This sequence comes from Ambystoma mexicanum, assembly GCF_040938575.1. Taxonomy (NCBI): domain Eukaryota; kingdom Metazoa; phylum Chordata; class Amphibia; order Caudata; family Ambystomatidae; genus Ambystoma; species Ambystoma mexicanum. The sequence goes on along the minus strand of NC_090940.1, from coordinate 424,591,673 downwards.
TGGCTGTAAAAATACCTGTCAGTGTACAATGTGAAGTGCCAGGTAGGGTTCTGTTGGGTAATGACCTCAAAGCTCTTGGAGTTGTATCTCATACCCCCAGACCTCCTAGCAAAAGGTTTCAGGAACTCACAAAACCTGCAAGGGAGAAAACCCTGAGAGGGTTATCTCAGGAGATGATGACAGAAATCACTCCTCTACCACTGGAGCAACTTACTGCAGTAACTACCAGATCAGGAGCAAAGGGGCAACCCAAGACTCCTAGGAAAAAGCCAGCAGCAAGCACTCCAGTGCTTCCAACAAGGACTTCCCCTAGGTTGTCCAAAGTTACACCTGTAACTCCACCTCCAGCTGAGGCTGAGAGGGAGGTACAACCCTGTGTGGTTGAGCTAGACTCTGAGGAAGAGCTAGAAGGAGGCCCCAACCTTATTGGAGATTTGGACCCTGAGGACCATCCTGAGCTGCAGTCTTTACTGGCAGAAGGTGGGCCTAGCAGGGCAGCTTTTCGTAAGGGGCAAAGAGAATGTCCAACTCTGGAGGGTCTCCGCCACCAGGCAGCTTCTCAAGCTGATGGGCAAGAGCCTGGGAAGTATAGGTTGCACTGGGAAGATGGCCTCTTCTACAGTGAACCCACTGAGTCTGAACCTGGAGACTACAAACGCCTTGTAGTCCCACAGGAAAACAGACAACAGTTCTTACAACTAGCCCATGAGATACCTTTGGCTGGCCACTTGAGTTTCAAGAAGACCAAGGAAAGGCTCTCACTCTACTTTTATTGGCCAAAGATGGGGGCCGAAGTAGATAGATATTGTAAGAGCTGCCATACCTGCCAGACTTCTGGTAAGGTTGGTTCCAAGAATGTGGCACCTTTAGTGCCTCTCCCAGTTGTGGGAGTCCCATTTGAGAGGGTAGGGATTGACATTGTTGGTCCCCTTGATCCTCCAACCTCCTCAGGCAACAGGTTTATCCTTGTTGTAGTAGACCATGCTACTAGGTACCCGGAGGCCATTCCTATGAGGACTGTTACAGCTCCGGCTGTGGCTAAGGCCCTCCTTGGTATTTTTACCAGGGTTGGGTTTCCTAAGGAGGTAATCTCTGACAGGGGGTCAAACTTTATGTCCCACTACATGAAGGCCATGTGGAAAACCTGTGGAGTTACCTACAAGTTCTCAACCGCCTACCACCCTCAGACAAACGGGTTGGTTGAAAGGTTTAACAGAACCATGAAGAGCATGATAGGTGCTTTGGAAGAACCCCTTAAGAAAAAGTGGGACCTTCTACTGCCATGCCTTCTCTTTGCTTATAGAGAAGTCCCTCAGGAGGGAGTAGGTTATTCTCCCTTTGAGCTTCTCTATGGCCATCCAGTCAGAGGTCCATTGGCCCTGATTAAGGAGGGGTTGGAAGGTGCTCCTCCCCTCAAGCCAGTCAGAGTGACTGACTATGTGATAGGTCTCCGGAGGAGAATGTCACACATGATGGCAGAAGCAAGTGACAACTTGAAAGCTGGTCAAGCCCTGGTCAAACATTGGCACGACCAGAAGGCTAACATGGTTGAGTTTACTCAAGACCAGCTAGTTCTAGTTATGCTCCCAACAAGGCAGAGGGCCTTGCAAGACAAATGGATGGGACCCTTCAAGGTTGTGGGAAAACTTGGAGAGGTCAACTATCTGGTGGATCTGGGCAGACCCAGGGAAGCTCCTAGAGTCTTCCACACCAACCGACTAAAAGCCTACATCTCCAGACCTGATGTAGGAGCCTTGCTCCTAGCTTCAGCTGCAGAGGAGGAAGAGAGTGAATCTCTCCCTGATCTCCTCAGAGGTGTACCTTTAGATGAAAAAGTTGAAGGAGTCAATCTCTCTTCAGACCTGACACCTGAGCAACAAGAGGAGTGCAAATCTATGTTAAATCAGTTTGCCTCCCTGTTCTCACTGTCACCAGGCTTGACCCCTTGGGGCCAGCATGAGATACTCACTGGTGACTGTCTGCCAGTCAAAAGCAGAGGATACAGAATGTCAGAACATATCAGAGCCCACATCAAAGGAGAGGTCAAGAAGATGCTTGATCTCGGGGTAATAGAACCCTCTACTAGTCCATGGTCTAGCCCAGTTGTGTTAGTACCAAAGGCAGGATCCAAAGACTTGAGATTCTGTGTGGACTATAGAGCTCTAAATGCAGTCACCAAGACTGATGCCCACCCTTTGCCCAGGACAGATGAGTTGGTGGATAAACTTGGTGCAGCCAAGTACCTCAGCACATTTGACCTGACGTCAGGCTATTGGCAAATAGCCCTGACAGACCATGCCAAGGAGAAAACTGCATTCTCAACCCCAGTTGGCTTGTACCAGTTTAAGGTCATGCCTTTTGGACTGAAAAATGCACCTGCCACATTCCAAAGGATGGTGAACCAAGTTCTGGCTGGGATGGAAGATTTCTGCATGGCATACTTGGATGACATTGCAGTCTTCAGCCACTCCTGGGAAGAACATGTGAACCACCTAGGACATGTGTTGCAGGCTCTGAAACAGGCCCATTTGACAATCAAAGCCAGTAAGTGCCAGATTGGTCAAAGTAAAGTGGTCTACCTTGGACATGAGGTAGGAGGTGGAGAAATAAGGCCTTTGCCCAGCAAGATTGAAGCTGTGCAAAATTGGACAACACCAACTACTCAAACCCAAGTGAGAGCTTTTCTAGGCCTCACTGGGTATTACAGGAATTTCATTGAGAACTATGGGACCATAGCTTCTCCACTGAATGTAATCTCCTCTCCCAAATTCCCTAAAAAGGTAAAATGGAATGAGGAGTGCAATCAGGCCTTTGAAAAACTGAAGAGAGCTCTTTGCCAGGCTCCAGTATTGAGAGCTCCTGACTACCACCAACCTTTCATTGTACAAACTGATGCTTCCAATGTAGGTATAGGTGCAGTTCTAAGCCAACTGGATGAGAAGGGTAGGGAGCACCCCATTTGCTTCATCAGTAGGAAACTGAAGGATCCTGAGACAAGGTGGGCAACTATCGAAAGAGAATGCTTTGCTATTGTGTGGGCACTGAAGAAGTTTAGGCCATACTTGTATGGTTCTACTTTTGTTATTCAGACTGACCACCAACCCTTGAGATGGTTAATGCAAATGAAAGGGGAAAATCCAAAACTATTGAGATGGTCAATCTGCCTGCAAGGGTTTGATTTCACCATTGAGCACAGGTCAGGGTGTCACCATCAAAATGCTGATGGACTCTCTAGGATGTATATCATCGACTAGAGGTATGAGGTTCATCCAGGAGTGGATTAAATCCTCCTGTCCCTTAGTCTGGGGGGGGCGAGTGTTAGGGAGAATTCTCTGTTTAGGCTGAATTTCCCTACCTAGTGAGTCCCCCAGCAGCTTTGCTGGATTTCTGGGGTTTAATTTTTTTCTCCTGCCAAGAGTGAGACTCTTTTACCCTCACTCTTGGACATGTTGAAGTGTGTTTTCTTGGTTAAACCTTGTGTTGAATGGGCTATGGGGTCTCTTACTCCATAGGGCCTCATGTATTTTTGTGATGTGGGTCACACAGCACCCTCTGTGCCGTGACCCAGGGGTGTCCTAGGGACTCCCCAACATAGACTCCATACCCTGGGACTGACTACTGTCTCCCAGGGCATGTAAAGTCACCAAAGACTTTGCTAGTCTTGAATCCTGAACAGAACCAGTACAAACCATCATATTGTGGACGTACTGGCTGGGGCAATTCGATTGCCCCAGGGTCTGTTAGTCGAGGGGGCACGTCTCCGTCCCCCCTGATCGAGTTTTGGCTGGTGGCAGTGGAAACTACTTTTTATATTCAACCGCGAATATTTCCCTATGGGATTTCCCATTGTTTTAGGCTAACACATTTAATTAATTATTTACGGTAGCCTTAAACATACCGCCGGTTTATATATTTATTTTTATAACTCCGGTTGGGACTTTTTGCCAAAACTTGATTCTAAAATGGCGTTGGTGTTCGCCTCTGTAACTCTGACCCAAAGTGGAGCCCTTTGTTCCACTTTTGGCGGGCTTCTCCACAGAAGCCCTCCAAAGTGGTGCCACTCTGTCTGGGGTACTTAGGAGGGGTGGAGGGGGATTTAGGCACCCTGGACTGAGTTACCTTGGTAACTCAAGTCGCACTCCGTCCTGATTGGCCCAAGTGGTGAGCCGCCCGGCTCACCACTTAGCATGTTTGAGTGACAGCTAGGCTGGGTGAATGGGGGTTTGCTGCATAAAAGCAGGGCTTTGGGGACTGGGACTTCAGAAGTCGCCACAGGACCAAGAATCCGACGAGGGAAGAGCTGAGCCGACCTGCTTCGACGACACCACCCGGTGGAGCCCTGCTGAACCGTCTCACCACTTTTTCCCGACGACCGAGGAGAACTCTTAACGGAGTGGCTCCTTCCCTTGACTGGTGGGGACAACCAGTTTTCGCCTTCTTTCCGTTCTTTGAGGTATCTCGTGGCCGCCTTGCCTGTGCCAAGCACCCCGGCAACCGGAATACCACACTTTACCCCCATACCGCGAAAGTCGGTACCAACCCTTTAACCGGAGGACTCCGCGGCTGGTTTCTTCCCGGGCAGTGCAACGACCCTCTTCTTCTGCTCTTCAGCGAGAACTTCTTCTCCCCTGACCGACGTCGAGCCCTGCTGCCACTGCCTGGAACAACTGCCACCGCTGGAGGATCCTTTCCGCTTAAGGTACTGTGTTCTGCCTGGCTTCCCTTGCTACCGACTGTACGGGGTAGATTTAGTCCCCGGCTTTCGAACCTGGGAGTGCCTGGGACACTTTGGCTAAACTTTCTGAGCCACTCTAACCTCTTTTTGACTCTTTGCAAGACTTTGAATCTCTAACTAACAGTGTGATCTTGGGCACATTTTCGCTCCGGCTACTCTAAGAGTGGGCCCTGCCTAGTGACTTTTGCTCACCTGTGACTTTATTCTTCTTTAAGCCTATTGCAAGTGCTCTGGACCTTAGAGTGGTGTGTCTAACCCATTTCTGCTTTTTCTCTCCCTTTCTTGGAAACTACTAGAGTGTCATCTAACGTTAAGCACTCACCTCTGTTTTAATTAAGTGGTGTTTACTTAGAGTTGTCTAGATAGGAGAAAGGATTGAATCTACTTTCATTATAACTGTGTTGAAGTGCTTTTACTATATTTTTGCTAGAGTGTTTTTAACTTATGTGTATTTTAAATAAATAACTATATACTTTTGAAACCAAGCTCTGGTCAGTGTTTGCTTGTGCTATTGTGTTTTGGTACATATTGTGTATACTTTACATACTGCCTAACTCTTCTTGAGAGAAGTCTGACTGCTCAGCCACAGCTACCAGGTAAATCTGGGTGGTACAGACTGCTACCAAAGGGGTTTACTGCTCTACCTGTAGTCTTAAATCTTTTGCAGTGTTCCCCAAGGGAACTGCACAGGTTTCTGCCTAACAGTTGCTAAAACCCCAACCCCCCACCCCCCAACCGCGCCTCCACCGCCCGGAGGCTCGAGGCCTCTTTTGTTTGTAAGGGTTGAAATGCCCTGAGGCCATCCCTGATTGCGGGCCTCAGTGTAAGCAAGTGACTGCCAATAATCTTTCTCCTAACGGTTTGGGTGGGCAAATATTATTTTCAGCCACTTATTAAGTACATTGCTGTGGGTAATCAGTTGCTCTTTGCCAGTTTTGTAGGAATTGGAATGTGTCTGTAGAGGAAGATAACAGGCAAGAGTGGACCTTCACACTGACTTTGCTAACAATGCAAGAGTTACGTAGCCCTTCTTTTTATACAACCATATTGTGGTTCTTGAAACACAAAACAAATGTGTGCTGGTGAGAGCTTGGAAGGTATGTGGCAAGTTGCTTACATTCCTGGAAAAATTCTGGCTTCACTGCGTAACCAAACTGAGATACTGGGCAAATCATTTGACTCAACCCAGCCACACCAGTGTGCTGGCAAGAACCGAAATGTGCATTTTATCCTTAGGCAGTGTTGGTGGCCTGGTGGGCATGATATTGCACAATGTGCTGCTAACTTGCCACTCAATACTTCCCACAATGCTGTGGAGTCACAAAATGCTGTGCCATCAGTTTAGAGAAGAGTTTTCTGACCTCTTGGGCACTGTGATGATTTTTTTGTTGGCTCTTAGGTGTCTGGGACGGCACTCCCTCTTTAGATCGTTTCTTTGATCTTTTAAATCTGAGTTTTTGCTGACTTTCAGTCCTGGAACAATTCTGTCTCAGTGGCAAGAGTTTAAATTATTTGCCCATAGCAGCCTTTGTAAACTGCCACCAAAAGAGATCTGGGTAAAACTGGTAAGCCTATATAGCACCACTTATCCCCAGCTTGTGAAGATCATAAACATCTTGAGGGTTCCCTGTATCCAATGTAGTTGTAGAACGCTGCTTTTCCTGCATGAACAAAGTTAAAACTGACTGGAGGGCATCCCTGTCAGAAGAGACTATTAAGATGCATGGCCCTTCTTCTGCAGAGTTCAAATACGAAAAGGCTGTCAATTTAGTTTGTAGCTTTAAAACCTAGGCATACTGGTGGTGTGGGTGATGACATAAGGCCTAGCTCTCCCAAAAAGAACAGATGCACACCAAGCATGTCTTGAGAAATATCTTAGTCCTACAGTCATTTTAAAATGTTTTTCCCAATTTTAAACCAAGCAGTTGCTTGTGACTTTTTATGCCAAACACTAGCTAAATGAAACTTGAAAATCAAATAAAAATGGCACATGCAGAATTGAGTTGAACATTTGAAGGACACTGCACTATGCACCACTGACTGCTGCATGACCCAGTACCACAGAGCCTTGAACTGACAAATGTTTTCAGAGCTTTTTTATCATGTCAAATTTTTTTGTCCATTCGTGCAGCAAACCTTTACATTTTACAGATACACATTGCACTAATGTATTACTTCAGAGGTACATACAAATGGTGTATTCTGGTTAATTTTATATCTTGGGGTCCAACTAACTTCTGGTGACATTTAAAATATTAGTACAAAATTGCAATTCAAAAACAATTTGATTAGCAAATTCCGCAAATCATTTTTTGAAAACAAATGTATGCCTTGCTCTGAGACATCAAGTAAATTGACCTTAATAGTGTCATTGATCAGTTATCCAGTGATGTAGACAAACTGCTAAAATACAGGCAAAGTGGTGACTTTTAGTAATATGTGAAACTGGAAAATGTTACCTCATTAATATATTTCGGCATGCTATTAGATTCCAAATTAATTTGGTGCATTCACTTTGTATCTGTGTGAAGTTGAGCTTCGACATCAATGGCGTGGAATAAAGAATGTGCTAATACATTAGAATCTCCCTCTTACTCTCTGTAGCCTCAGGTTTAAAGGTAAGATATTCCCTTAAATCCCCTATGAAACTGAAATTTGGAACTATGGTGAAACATTTCATTTAGATTTGTTGTATTGTTTGTGTTAGAAACTCATTTTGGGCGTGAAGCCTATTTCCCCAATGCTGAGATTGAAAATGTCATTAACATAATTGTGGCGAACCAAGGTAGCCAGGATCACTTTGGATTACAGGCTAAACCTGTTAAAAAGAGATTCTCTCTTGGGATTTGTCCAGGAAGCTATGAACATTTGAGTCATGCCATCTAGAAAATGGTATAAAAGTGACTTTTCACAGAGCAGTGGCTTTATCATGGACACTTATTACTTTAACCAGGGACTGGGTCACATTTCTATTAAGCTGCTTAAGTTAAAAAAGGGAGCAGCGCATTGGGAGTTGATTGTATATACCTTGTAAAATTCCAATCTAGCCAAATATTGGGTGATATTAGAAGAGTGGCCTGTGCCCAGATATATCTTAAACTGACAACTAAAGAAGCAATAAAAGTGCCATCTTATTCTATCAAGTAGGAGAACCATGCTTCGAAAAGAAAACAAAGTGTTCAGAGTATGTAGTAGAGTTCAGGAACAACTAGTAAGTAGCATATTTGCTTGTAAAAATAGCCAGAAGATGTAAGTTGAGTAGACTCCCACCTCCAGGCCCATGCAACAGTTAGGTGTGTCTGTAACAAGCTCAAGGTGATTGCAAAATATGAATGATGGGACAGTCAAACAAAGTGTACCAGTTGTGAAATAATATATAGATCTATTTTCAGGTTATATAAAGAAATTAAAATTAGATGACACTTAACCGACCTTCCATAAACGGAGAGAGGTTAACGTGGCTTATATCTTGTGCGTGAAATGGTTGTACAAAGTGTAGATGATGGAGTAGGATCTATTATAAAATTTAAATGATTTTGCCTATACCCCGTAACTGATAGTTTGTCAGATAGGTTGGGTCATTAGAGCTCTAATTACGTTCATTGACATTGTTTTGTATAGTACTTTTTAGTGCTGGGTTCAGTGTCATCGAGGTTACCAAACAAATGAAAATCAATTAAAGTTAATGCATTTGGTTCTAGTATGCCTTATGCTTGTGTAATTTGATATTGCCTACAGTGGATAGAAATGTTTGCAGAAATGTTGATCAGGATTTTTTGAAAACTGGCAATCAATGAAATATAACTGAATTAAAATACCTTCAAGGGCCGCCTACACCGCTGATGTAGGTGAGGCCCAAGCAGCGTGGGTCTTAGCAAAAGCAGGGAAAACTTAAACTTTGATAGCTGTAGAATTGATAGCAGTAGGTTTAGTTTACTTTATTATTTGTAAAGCGCACCTAACCCTGATGTATCTGGGCACTTGAGCATAGATAAGTTGTTAGTTACAAGTCCTGGGGAATGAAGATTCATGAGGACTAGTTTAAAGAATGGTCAATGTGGCAATGGCAACAGCATGGCATGTGACGGGGTATGAAGATTTCAGAGTGGTCAGTATGACAACATAGCAAAAGGTTGCAGATAGTAGCAAGTCAAGATGATATGTTAAAATGGGAACAAGAACTCCCCAGGCTAATGAGCAATAGTAAATAAAACAATAGTGAAGGTACAGTTATTGAGTAAAGCTGGGAGAAGAATGGTAATTTTGCAGTGGTTGGACAGGATTGAGGCAATTCAAGTGTGACTGAGGGTGAGCTAATATTACTGGGCAAGGAGCAATTCATTCACTTCGGATCTAAAAGTCCAAAAGGAGGGTTCGGCTCAAATGGCTGTGGGGAGGGTGTTCCAGCACTTAGCTGCTAACACTGGGATGCTCGTCCCCCTAGCACCCACCCCCCTGATGTTTTCAGTTTGTACTTGGGTTTATTGAGGCAACGTAGGTAGGACGATCTGGTAGGTCTAGAAGATCGGTACCTAGAGAATGTTTCAGTCAGATATTGGGGGGCTGTATTAGACAAGCATTTGTGTGTGATGACAGGTGTGCGTAGTCTAATTCTGTTGCGTACTGGTAACCATTGTGAGTCTCGTCTAATGGTCGAGATATGACTGGAGTGCAGTATGTTCAAGGCAAATCGAAGGGCATTGTTCTGGTGAACTTGTAATCTATTCAGGTTGCGCTCAGTAGAGCCGAGGAATAGGGTGTTACAGTAATCCAGTTCGGACAAAATCAAGGCCCTGGTTAGAGTGAGGCAGATATTTGTGGACAGGAAGGGTTTGCAGGCGTTGATTAATTTGTTGGTGTATGCTGTGGAGGAGGCTGTGGAGTTTACTTGCTTTTTGAGGGAGAGGGTGGAGTCTAGGTAAACGCCAAGGGTTTTAAGCTCTTTGGTGACTTTGATGATATTGCCATCAATGTTAAAGGATTTGTATCGAGGGTCAAGTTTGTTTAGACAGACTTGGGTGCCAACAATAAGAAGTTTGGTCTTGTCGTCATTTAGACAGAGGCTGTGTGTAGCCATCCAGGCCTGTTTTTTAAGATAGATTTCGTTTAGCTTTTTGGAGTCTTTCATAGCAACCAGTGAGTGTAATGAGGACCAGAGTGTCATCTGCATAGTTTGTGTAGGTGACACCCAGGTTGTCAAGACGATCAACGAGGAGCTTAGTAAAGATGCTATAAAGCGTGGGTGAAACACAGGACCCTTGGGGGACTCCTCAGTGGATGGGTACTGGATCAGCGGCAACAGTAGGTGCGAAAACTCTGGTTGGTCTATTTGTGAGGAAGGATTGGATCCAACTGGCGGCATTCGGTGAAAATGCTGCAGCAGTGGAAAGGTGTTTAGTCATGATTTGATGATCGACAAGGTCGAACGCTGCTTATAAATCTAAAAAGAGCAGGTTGGCCAAGTTACCCTTGTCTTTGGCTTTGTCCATTTGGATTTTTAAATCCATGAGGGCTGTGTCGGTGCCATGCCTAGGTCTGAAGCCGGACTGTCGCAAGCCGAGAAGGTTCCAAATGTTTTTGAATTTGGATATGGGCTACTGTATCTAGTATCTTTAAGAGAAATGGGACTGTTCTTATGGGTCTGTAATTTGTCGGTATGTTTGGGTCTAGATTGGGTTTTTTGAGGAGAGGAAGTGTTTTCTTTAAGATTTTTGGGGACTGAGCAGTTTTTAAAGGAAGAGTTATGGCAGTTATGCTAATTCTTTTGCACCTTCCTTGATAACTGGAGCTGGGCAAGTGTCTCCCTGGCAGTTGAAAGGTTTGAGGCCCGAGATTATATTTGTCACTTCTTCAGCAGTTACTGGGGAGAAGTGGAATGGGTGGCATGAGGGCAATTGTGGGATAGGCGGTTTGCGTGAAAGGGCACTGGGAGCAAGACTATTCTTTTTGGTCTTGATTTTGGTTTGAATTAAGGCTATTTTGTCTGATAAGTTTTTCTGGATGTAAGCACACCAGGCCTTGTCCTTAATGCAATCTTCTGCAGGCGGCGCAGGAGACTCCAATTGTCTTAGATTAGAAAAGAGCTCTTTAGTACCAGATTTAGCGTTCTGAATTCTGGCGTTATAGATCTCTCTTTTGGTGTTGGTGATGGCAGCTTTGTAGGTAGCTGCTGTAGTGAAAAACCTTTACTTGTTGGGAGTTGAGGGGGATTTTCTCCAGTTGGCTTTGGATGATCCTTTAACGTTGCATAGTGCTTTAAGTTTGGCAGAGAACCATTTATTTAAATGAGCAGCCGGTTTAGACTTTCTCCATTTTAGTGGTGCAATTTGATTTAGGGCTTGTTCTATGGTACCGTTGTACAGGTCAACCATAGAGGATGGGTCCATGTCTGAGTTGTGGGGAAAATCAGAGATGGGCTGTAGCAGAGGTAGAAGGTTGTCTAAGGTTATATTGCGTTTGTTCCTGGACAAGGATTGCAGTGCAAGGGCAGCATGGGTGTTGGTGTGAGAGCCTTTCAAATGGAGAAGGTGATGCAATGGTGGTCTGACCAGGCACATTGTTGCATTGTTGAGGATTGTAGTGGAGCAGTTAAGGTCAGCCAGCCAGTTCAGCTTTCTACCTTTTGGAGTGGGTATGCTCATTAATACTTTGTATGAACCCAAGTTGTGTGATGGCGTTGTCTAGAGTGGTGGCGTTAGTATCATTAGAGTCATAAAGACCTAAATTGAGGTCTCCCAGTAGAATGATTTGTGAACCTGGTTTAGTGTTTTGGGTTAAAGGTGAGTAATGTCTTTCTCAAAGGAAGAGATGGCTCCTGGGGGTCGATAGATGAGGTGAAGTAAGAGGGTGCGAGTGTCAGAGAGCGGGAGTTTAACTGAGAGGAGTTCCGCTGAGCGGAGGCCTACGTTCGGGAATTCTCCGAGTTTCAGGTGAGATTTGACTATGAAGGCCACTCCGCCACCTTTACCAGTGCAACTGTCTGATCGGATGCTTGTATAGTTGTCAGAGATGGTTATGATAGGGTAGGTCCTGCCGCAGGGTGTAACCAGGTTTCCGTTACTGCGAGGAATTCCAGTTTGTTGGTAGTAATGAGTTTGGCAATGTCAAGTGCATGGGCGATCAGGGAGCGTGCATTGATAAGAGCTCCCTTGAGGGTTGGGATGTCAGTGACTGGAGCTCCCCGTGGTGGACTGGGTTGAATAGGAGAGCAGGCATCGATATAAGGGTAGGTTTGCACAGAAGGAGGGGTTGTGGTTTGAGAACTGAGGGTCCTGTTGTGGCCGAGTGGGGCAGGAGATCTGCAAGTCCTCTGGCTGCGGGCGAAGAGAGAGCCTAGTCTTGCGTTCCTCAAGCTAAGGGGTGTTGGTGGAGAGGCGAAATGGGCAATCCATTCGGCAGGGGAGATGAAATCTCCACTGGTGATAGTGACTGGTTGGAGATTAGTTGGTTGTGGATGAGGCTGCAGAGCTGGTAGGAATTTAGTGGGTGCTATGGGGTGAAACAGAGGTAAGAGGGTCGCCATGGTAAGCGTTACTCTCTCCGCTGGGTAGCCATGTTGAGAGTGCGGGGGGCTGGCCAGGAGTTCAATAGGTCCGATGATGCGCAAGAACACAAATATGCTAGGGAACACAGATATGCTGGTATAACACACTGGCTAAGTGTAGACAGGTAGTAAAAATGCTAGGCAACACAGATATACTAGGAATGATGCAATATGCTAAATACAGGCAGTGAAATGCTAGGGAACACAAGTGAGCTATATACAGAGCTGAAGGATGTGCAAGAAGTGAGAAGGCAGGGTATCACATGCTACATAGGTCAAGCCATAGTAATGCAAAGACAATCAAATGCAGTGCTAAATTGACAAAGGAGAGTAGATGCGTTAAAGAGTTATGCGTAATGTTCTATGCTGGGCGAGAGTTGGGGGTGTGGCCACATAGTGGTTGGGAGACAGAGGTTCTGTAGTCTCGGATTTGAGTTCATTAATGTAATTGGTGGTGGTGTAGTCTCTCTGGTGGCATATTGTGAGAAAGAGCCGTAATGCGGGCTAACTCTAGTAAAGAAAACAACTAGGGAATGAATGAGCGGGATATTGGTAAATTAGATCGTCAAGGTGTCGGTCTAGAAAAATTGACACCTCTCACGATTGACGGCAAACATATTTTGGGGGCCGAAGGCCAACCGTCTCATGTACATAACAATAGAAATACAGGTTTCCTAGTTTGACCAATGAGCGGCCATTTTGATGTAACAAGGATCGCCATTTTGTTTTCTAACGATTGCTCATTGCTTTCTGTTCAAACTGCTTCGCAGCACATTTCTGCTTACTCTGCTCAACTGTTAATTGTTGTCTGAACGTGAAAGGACAAGGCTGCAAGGCTAATAAGAGTTTGTTGAAACACAACGTAGGCAGCTCCGGAGAGGAATGCCCGGCTCCCTCCCGAATGTAGCCTTGAAGCAGAGCCGCAGGGCATTTAATCATTTCACAGCTGCCAGCCAGTCTTGTTATATGGTATAATATGTTAGAATAAAGCAGCTAAAGGCTTGAATTATGCTCTTCTTACTGCCCCCCTTTTCCGAGCCCTGTAGAGCGTGTCGGCTCCCAGGACACGAATAGCACCTCATAGATAGCAAGGTCTGGAATGTGACTCTTCCCCCGTATGTAGCTCGCTTACAAGAACAGAAGCACTATGTTCTGTTCAACAAAGAAAAGATGTCTCTACACTTGCAAGGTTGCATACTGTTGCTAGAATAGATATTTGAAGGTGTCATATTCGTCGAAATTGTCCATCATCAAACCGAGTTCAAAGAAACCCAATAAAGGGAGGTGTTAAACATGTCACAGCTGATTGTGTGATATGCATTTTGTATATATGTAACTGATGTCCGTAATTCACTCTCTTGCGTCCCTCGAGGTCTAGAGATGCACGTTGCGGGGCGTGAGGCCGAGTTGTCCAACTGAGACTATTTGCTTTGCAATAAACCCTAGCTTTGGAAATACAACATTGTGTCTGGCGTATCTATCGTGCGTGGTGACTTGCCTTGTTTCCATAACGCGAGGGATGCCTAGGGGCCCCTTTCAAAGGAGGGGTGTGACATGTTATAGGGTGCTTACCTTCCAAGGTAGCCTAAATATGGTGGTGCCGGCACTGGCCATACGCTGAGATGCGCGAAAAAGCGCAAACAGGGCCTTTTCCGCAGGCCTTTGCCAAAAAGGGCCGGCTTCTGCCTGCTGCCGGAAACGATTGGATCAAATGCTACAAGCGTTGGCTAGCAACACAACAATAGCCTCGTTCAGGACCAAGTGCTGTAAGGAAGCAGGGCAGCCATTTTATGATTAGTCAGCCTCAGGGATAATACAGTGAAAAGTTGGAATATATGCTCCTATTCAGCATTGCTCTGTGGCAGGAGCAAGGAGGTTGGGTGGCTTCTTGGCACCGATCTGCTCACCTCTTAGATGTCGGTGCACAGGATGATCGCATGGGACACGCCATGCATGAAGGGATCCAGCTGCTCCTGCAGCATGTGGAGGGGTCGCAGCAGCTCTGATGTCCGCCGATGAGGTGGGGAAAGGGCTCCTGCCCTCTCCGCTTTCACGGGTGATGTTGCTGAGTTAGGGGTGCAAACCGAGCCCTATCCGCAGGCCTTTGCCAAAACGGGCCGGCTTACGCCTCCCGGCGGAAATGATTGGATCAAAATCTATGAGCGTTGCCAAGCAACGCAACAGCCTCATTCAGGACCGAGTGCGGTAAGGAAGCAGGGCAGCCATTTTATGATCAGGCAGCCTCGGGGATTAATAATACAGTGAAAAATTGGAATAGATGTTGCAGGATACAGGATTTGCCATTATGTTATGTTATGCTATGTTATGTTACGCATACTTATTTAGTGCACATACACAAGAGGCATCTTGGAACTAGAGTTACAGCAGGAAAAGGCTCATACAAGAAGGCCCAAGGAACTAAAAAAGATGGGTCTTCAACAGACAAACTGAAATGAAACGAGCATCCTGGTAGCCCAATGAGCACAGTGAGAGATAAGGAGGAAACTTTTCCTGCAAATATTATGTGCCTTGACCATCGAATGCCCGATGCACTCTGCAAAGTGACTTGAAAGAGATACGTTTGCAAACAGTCAACTAGTGTAAAGAATGGAGCGTAGGAGAAATATGCGAGCCATAAGGGACGATGGGTGAAATGCAAAGACTGAGCAAGAAAAAGAGAGTTGCAGTAGTTGAAGCGACTCAAGACAAGAGAAGCAACAACTGGAACATGCAGATGAAGGAAGAAAGGAGAGAAGCTTTCGAAGAAATTTTAGCTGAAAATGGCCAATCTGGCAGATGGAACTAACTTGCACCTCTGTGGACAAGTAGGCAGAGATTTTGAAACCAAGAATTTTCACCACGGATACTGTGGTAGGAAAAGGACCAAGTGTCGAAGGTCAAAAAAGGAAGTCCACAAAGGAGCAGGAGGCAAGGGGCCAACCCCCAGTATCTCAGCCTTGTCCCTGTTCAATTTGAGCCAATTGCCACTCATCAAACATCTGACCGCCGCCAAACAACTCCTAAACTGAGACGTTGTGTCTGGCACAGATTAATTAAGACGGACAATAATTTGCGTTTCATCAGATTAGGAATAGCAGCGGAAGTCAAAGGAGTGGATGAGTTGGACAAGTGGCTGGATATAAACATTGAATAAGGTGGGGTACAAGGCTGAGCCCTGGGCGACCCCACAGAGTATGAGAAGAAGAATGAAAAAGAGAGCAAGAAACTGGCGCCTGTCTGCTAGGAGAGAGGTGAACCATGACAGGACCAGCCCAGAAAGTCAGGCAGAGGACAGGCGGCTGAGCTGGAGGGGGTGGTCAACTGTATCAAAGGCTTCTGACAGATCTAAAAGAATCGGAGCACCAACTCCCCCCAGATCAACCAGCTGAGTAAGATCGTCCAACACCGAGACACCACGCTCTCTGTGCCACGGGCCAGCCAAAATCCCGACTGAAATGGGTCAAAGAAGTTAGAACTCTCTAGAAAAGAGCGAAGAAGACAAGAAATCAAAGATTCTAGCAGCTTCGTAAGAAAAGGGAGAAGGTTTATAGGGTGGAAATTAGCAGTGATAGCCGGGTTCAAAGAAAACTTCTTCAAAAGAGGAATAATGAGCACTTAAGTACAGCAGGGATAGTACCAGCTGAGCAAGAGAAATCCACTGCTTGGGCCACTCAATGAGCGAGAGACTGCATAATGTCCTTGTGGATACTTAGAGGAATGGGATCTAGTAGCGAGGATTGTTACTAACTCTGATACTGCATTTTCTTTTGGTTTCTTTGAGGCACAGACTACCTAACAGCTGAACACCCATGCCAAGCGAGGTTGCAGATTAGAGATGAGCTATGGAATGCGTGATTCCTCAGGCTGCCGAGGCCAGTTCATGCCCCTGCTGAGAATGTACACGGCGACAGTGCTGCTGGCTGAAATCCCAAGGCCAGAGGCTGCCTCGCATAGATGGCACTGAACGCCTGTCGTTACTGTAGGCTTCCTTCCCCCTGTTCTCCAAAATTGACCTCTTTGTTATTTTAAGTACTGTTTCATGGGTGGAGAATGGATTTAGCCCTCCGTTTGTATAGAAGGATGAGCCAGGCCTGGCAGGGGCAGAGCAGTGAGCAGCCCTCCCATGCACTGTTTTTTTCATTAGAGCCCATTTCTCTCTACTTCTGGTCTCCTGTGTATAATTTGTGTGAGTGCCTGGAGTGTGTCGTGGCAGAGCAGGACAAGCCTATAACAAGGAAGACTTAAGATGCTCAGTAGCCAGTAAAATATAGTCAGGAGGGAATACCAGGAAGGAAGACCACACATAGGAAGGGGCCACCACTTGGGCATTGCTACAAGATTGTTAGTTCTGGATCCAGTCAGTGAGATATTCTTCCTTATATCTTCAATCTTCTTAATGAAGAAATCAGAGCGGAAATCACAGTACTCGAGAAGGAATGACCCCACCCAAATCCGTAGTATGCAATGAAATTAACTGCACCAAGAAGAACTCGTTGGGTTGGTTCAAAGCGCAGCCGCTTTAGCGGCATAGAAAGAGCATTTGTTTTCCAGAATGGCCAGATATTGCTTAATGATTAGCTGACATGTACCCTTATTAGCATAAACCGAACACCACTTGCACTCAGCTTGTCTTTACTTGAGCTGAAGAGATTTTAAATTCTCATTAAACCGGGTTCGGAGGGCCGACGACAAACCTTCTGACACTTTAGAGGAGCCTGATGATCAGCGAAAGAAGTGAATGTCTGAGACAAGGAAGTTAGATCCACAAGATCCACGTTACTGCATTTGTATGAGGAGTATCTGGACCTAAATTCCCAAAGTTTGCACAAGCACTTTTTATTAAATTCTGCATCAACACTTTGAAAGTGGCTTGTTTTACTAAAAACGGTCAAAACTCAAATGGTTCAGCGTGCCAAGTTTGCGGTGCAGCCGAGGAAACAAAAACTAATTTTCTATTGCTCTGTGTAGGTTATAAGGACCTGAGATCGAGATACCTCCCGCTTTTAAATTTGGCGAACATTCAGCAGGTTGATGTGGCGCTATCTTTTTGCAAAAACACGAGCAATTTAAATACAGTGACTCTAGTCACAAAACACCTTCACCAGGCCTGGCTAAGGAGATCTATGTTGGAAAGAATTTTAACATTCAGTAACTCAACCGCTAAGTTAATTCTCTTTAATTACCCTATTACTTGCCTGGTATAGAATTGGCCTGTTCTACTAGTAATTTCAAGTTTTTAAAATGTATTTTAAGGTGTATTACTGATTTAATATTCTCTTACGCTTTATTTTGCATAATGCCTGAAAAATAAGTTCATACAGAACAAGGATCAGATGAATTAAGAGCGAGTATTTATGTTATTAAATGACATTTTTAAATATTCTATATGTGCTTGCCATGCTATTTTACAGTGTACAGGATTGATTTTTAAAATCTTGTACTTGCTCTAATCTCATACTTGCAGCTAAACACCTATCTATTAGCAAGTAGATGGCCTAGGAGCCAGAACACATCTATATATATATATAGATTTTACTATCTTGATGCATTACATGTATGTTGGTTAGTTCTACTTGACATTTGCTTAGAACTTGGTTGAATCTTACATTATTCCTGTGAGTAACCGTAAGTTGATTTCGACGTAAGGTGTTCAAAGAATGTTGTTGCTTTAATGTCTTAATATGTAAATGTGTCCTGTATTTCTTTTTTTTTAATTATGTGTGCTTTGATGGCTTTTATGCCAAATAAATCTTATGGAACTGATTACTGCATTTGTCGCAGATAAAGGAGACAATGGCCCTCATTACGGGTCCGGCAGTAACCGTGCCGGTAAAACCGGCAGGTAGCCGCCGGACCCGTAATGAATTACTGGCGCCTGACTTCCCGGTGCCACCGGGCTATTCCATGTCCGGTTGGCGGGAAGTCAGGCGCCGGTAATTTTGTTTGTCCCTATTCCCATGGAGTCCCATAGAATCCATGGGAATGGGGACACGGGAGCACTGGCACCGTTAACAACAGTGCTTGTGCTCCCGTGAGAACTCTGCGAGTGGGTGCCGTCCCGCCCAGCAGATCTGACCCTGGTGGGCGGGACGGCACCCGTCCACAGTGTTGTACTGTGCCGGTCCGGAAACAACAGTGCCGGTAGGCTAACCACACCATTGTCTCCAGACCGGCACAGTTGTAATGAGGGCCAATGTCATCCTTGGCCACATAGTGTAAGCAGAATGCAAGGTTCAATGGCCGTTACGTCTCTGACAAGGATCCGTGCACCCGAAAATTGTCATTTTATTATTGGTCAGCTGGAGTTTGAATAATCAAGCATTAACCATGAGTAATTGATTCTCGGGAATAGGTATGCAACTTGCATAAGGCACATACTTTGAGATAAGTTTAAAGACTAGCAGCATGCAGTCTCAGTGGGTACGTCTGAGAAACCTACAAGAATATGATCCTACTTATCTATTTGTGAAACACTAGTGGATTCAATCTGTCATCTTTGAATAGTGCTTAGACCATGCCCGCAAGTGCAACCACGAATCAGCTGATTGAAAAAAACTATGAATTCCAAAGCACCCCAGGCCAAATCCTCTGAAACATTACCCCTTTTTGCAGCTTTAGTGGGCCCAGGAGCAGGACCTGAGAGGTATATTTGTAAATGGCCTGCTGATTAGCAGACATGATCAGCCTCAGGAAATCTGGAAGTGAGGAGCAGATGCTGTGGCGTGGCATCTAGTTGAGCAGTATGACATGGAGAGTAGGTGGATTAGGTTTGGAGCCCTCTTCCTTGCTCGCAGGAGGAAAGAGTATCAGGCATGTACTGAAATGTCTTCAATGACACCAGAAAGCATTGGTAAAAGATTGCAAGTGTCCGTAGCAGAGGAAAAAAACACCTCTGGTCTCCAAGAGAAGGCAACGGGAGAAGTGGGAGTTGCTGCAATGACTGCAGTAAACATGGAGGGCAGGAAGCTTGGCATAGCTGGATATTACAGATGGACAGTCTTTTCATTTAATTGCCCACAGTCATTTTGAATGTGTTGGGGGAACTGTGTGATTGGCGGAGTGATGAGGGAACTTTGTTGGATGGTCGTGGCCACCCATTCACGCCAATGCAGGGAGCCTGCCAATGGTCTTTACATTAATCAATCTATTTGCATAATTCTAAACCCTATAAGTGACTTGTCCAGGATTTGTTTGCACTTGTTAAGGAGGAGCAAAGAAGGCACTGTCAAAAGTGCAGACAAGAACAGGCTGGATTGACACACATGTTCTGGGCCTGCCCGAAGGTGCAGCAATTCTGGGAAGAAATAGCAGACAAACTAGCCAAAGCAGGAGTGGGGCTGGATGTTCGCTCCCCCGTGGCCTGCCTACTAGGACTGTTCCTACGGCCCAAACAAGCAAAGCATATCAGTAAATTGGAAGACTTGGCTTATGCGCTAGCAAGAGGCAGAATAGCTAGGGGATGGAAATCTAAGAAAATCCTAGCAGTGAATCTGTGGTGGGAAAATCTATAAAAATGGACAATAACGGAGAAGTCAGTCTGGCACAGATCCTGCCATGGGGACCAAGCAGAGAAAGGAACTGCCATAACAGAGTGGATAGCACTCACACAAGAACTAGTCACAACCACTGCAAGAGGGCCAGAGGAAATAGACCCCAAGACAGCACCAGAAACATTGACAGTAGAAGCTAAGGACTTAAGCACACGTAAGCCTAATGAGCACTGTGAAACGAGAACCGCAGAGGGAAGAGGATGCGCAGACAGTTAAGTTATTTGTTGGGAGGGGAGGCAAGTTTGGCATATATACAGACCGTAATAACGCTATGACACAAATGTAACAAATGGTTGTCAGGATTTTGGAAGGTATACCAACAACTGTAAGCAAAAGTAATTGTTTTTTTACAAAAAGGAGGAGCAAAGAAGGCAGAGACCACAGCACAATGCTCCCTCCACCCATCAACTCTAGCGGTTGACCTGGTGAAGCCCTGTTCCTCTGCCTGATCTCAGGACCAATGGCAACAACCAGTCTCTATCCCTGCTTGTGGATCCACACCTTGGAAGCCTACAGAAGTGTCCCTGGGCCACCCGGTGGACTGACAAGCTCCCTTTTGGGTCACTTTGCTGAAGCAGTCGTCGTTCCGAGCAGATCCTTGGGACTTGCAAGCTCTTCAGCTTATGCCGTGAGTTGCCTGTCCTTGCATTTCAAGTAATCTTACGACAAGGGAAGCTGTGCTGGGGCAGCTTCTGTGTTCACTGCTGGAAGAACGCCTGTCAACACCTGACCATGGTGACCTTCGCTGGAACCATCCTTCTGCAATCCTGAGAGGTGTCCTCAAGGGTCTGCACCACTGGGGTCTGCATCTTTTTTTCATTTGGGGCTCTTCTGCAAGAGGTTTACTGGAACCATCTGCTGAGAACCGTAACCAGCTCCCGACACAAAAAGTGACCTCTGCACCTGCGACCCCCCCGGGTTCCCCTCACTCCAACCGAGGACAGAAGATTGGAGCCCCAGTAAATTCTGGAATACTTGCAGTGTCACCTGGAAGAATCTGAGTCTGGGGGGCATGTGAACATACTTGTTTCTGTCACACCATTTGCCAGAGGCTAACATTGAGTGGCAAGCCCTTGTCCCTAAACTCTGTCTGGCCTAACCTTTGCTCGTCAAACCTTGGCTGAGGATCCTTTCCTAAGACTTAACTTGGGATTAGGATATTGTGCGGTACTTACCTAATTTTAAGTTAATATTGACCTTACTTTTAAGAACTTTACCACCACTGCCACAGCAGACGGCATCAATTCTGAAATACCTTCCCTGAAGAAACTTGTGACTTTTTGGGCACAAGGCCCCATGCATTTTAGAGCTGAACTTTGTAAGACCTATACAACTGGCTTGTGATTCTTCTAATTAATCTTAACTGTTTTTCATGAATTTAATTTCTCCCCTGTGGAATACTGGTACTTAATGAATATGCAATCTTATTTCTAAATGTGAATGTATATAGATGTTATATGTGGTTTTGATTACATTGTTTACCTTTGATGTTTGTTTGCTTAGTGTGTTCAGAAAGGCCTAATAAATAGTATTTTTCATACTTATTGACTAAGTTGAATTCTTAATGTTATTCTATGTTGGACTCATTGCAGCCCTATACCACTCTGCGACCAAACCTTAACTGCTCTTCCACTCTACTCTGATTGGGTTTTGGCTAACCTCTCTGTCTTCCCTGCTTACCATAAAAAGGGTGTCCTCCTAAAATCCTCCATCAAATAGCTGATTTTTAGAAATCTATCTTAACATCATGTTACTGCCACAGTTCGTCCTAGGTTTGGTTGAAATCCAGACCGGAATTCATGGAAGTTTTTGAATGAGTCTTTGTATTTTGGAAGGGCTGTCTTTCAAGATTGTAGGAGGAAGTGAGCAATTAATTACATTATATTTATCGGTGCAATTAGGGTTACTTGAAGGCTTATTTGTCAGACCTCTTTTTCTGGATCTAGATGGTTCCTTCACTGTGCATTTTGTTAGTCATTGGTGCTGAAAGAGTGGTCTATTTTCTGCAGTTTGTCTCTCCATGAACTTTTCCTGTTTTTTTTCTTCCATGCAGCATGTTAATTTAGACTTTCTGCATCCATTGCATACGCTCAGGAATCTAATGTACCTAGTTAGCCCAGACACAGAAAGCTTGGGAAGGTAAGCCTTTTATTCCCTTTTCTTTAGAATTGTTTGTGACATAAGCTCATGTAATACTCGACATAATTTCTGTGCTCACTATGAACTCCCATTTAATCCATCAGTTTGATTGAAATGTAACATGTTTACATTCGAAATTGCCCTGATCTATAACTTGCACCAAATGAACATATTTTAACAATATGACAAGCCATGTAGCAAAGTTTAGGCCAGCATAGACCTACAAATGGAAAGTTTGTGACCCACAACATTGCGGATTTCCCTAGCTTCCATAATATATTATGGCACAGACAACACCCAGGACCAACTATGGGGAACTCCTGTAACAACAAGACAGACGCTAGGTGGAATAGAACACCAGCGACAATCGCATGAGGACAGAAATTATACATGCCCAACACCACCAACAACCTGCCCAATCAGAAAGGACGTAGGGCACGGGCGTAGCTTGCAAGCAAATCAATCCAAAACCTAAGTTACAGCAAAGACAAACTGGGATAAAAGGGCTTGCCAAATACAAAGATGGAAGCACGAAAGTAGCTATCTTAGCATAATGACAAAGAGATAAAACAGCCTTATCACGTGGAAACTTAACCACCTAAATGAAACAACCTTCTCGAAATAAAGAAACAGAGATGTAATGGGAATATGCATCTCTCCTAACAAGGACACTAACCAACCCCAAAAACTACTAAAGCCTCTTAATGTTACAGACATCTCATACTCCCAAACACAACCACACCTCTTAAATCCGCAGCAACCCGTACGCACTTCACCACACTGCAACCACACCACACAGACCCCCAAACAACAGCACATGATGGACTCAGAACCGAATAACACACCAATATGCTTGGCAAGCGGTGTTAACCGAACTGAAGCTGCCAACACTACTCGACATCTCCCTCGCTCTTTTCCAAACTGTGTCCTACTAACACACCTAACATACCCCACCCTTTGTTACAGATCCGCCAGAGCACCAGGGGGCCACTCCGGTGGTGATAGTGCGCGGTACAAATATCCTTTAACATAACAATAACATTCCAACAGTTAAATCGAGATTTCTTGTGTTAGTTTAGTTTATTAATTTGTAGAGCGCAGCAAGCCCAAAGGCATCTGGGCGCTAAGCTTACAGGTTACATGAAAAACAAAGCAAGGAATACAACTGTATGATACAAAAAAAGTTACAGGTATACAATAGTATACTGATGTGAAATTACATAAATACAATATTTACAAAATATAGGCACCAATAGCATCTTCAAACATGAGGAGGAGATGGGCAAAAATGAAACATTGCTTTTATTGAGAACTTATGAATAAACCAGACATATATCACTGAGCCACAGCTTTGATGCTCTGCCCAATACTTTGCCAATACCAAAATGTTAAGATCTTGGAAACTCAGCTTGTTGCTAATTTAATAATAACAAATAGCTAGATATACTCCCTCCCTCATTGAAATGTAGGAGTAAATGTGGTCATCAGACAAGGGCATCTCTTAAAGGGCTATCAGGTAGTTAAGATACAGTGTGACAGGGGAAATGTCCTTGTGGCGAGCCATGTGACAGCGGTTCCCATGAGCTCTTGAAACACCGGCATGGAATGGACTGCTTGATCAAAATCGAATAAACCAGTAAATCGTGACTTTTCATGTAGCGACACAGGGACGCCAAACACCAAGATGGCGGCCGCTCTCCGTGCATGAACGGTCTGGAGGCCAGTGGATTCCTCATTGGCCCTGATCGCTCTCTGTCACGTCCCTGGTGGAGGCACTGGGCCCCTGAATATTCTTCGTCTGGCATAGGATTGAGGCAGACGTGGTCAAGAGGGACCAGGGAACACATCCTGAGGACGGTGAGAGCCCAAGGTCCCTAACCTAGAGTGAGCTGAGGGAGTGCGGAACAGTGGAATATGAATAGCTGGACCCACGCTAGTGTTCCCAGGGTGCCTAGCGAGCTGCAATAGTGGTCCCCGCTGGCAGAGTGCATACTGGCCTGCTGTTGTAGACCCCACTCAGTGCAAGTTGAGTCTGGAGAGGGCGAAGATAACATTGTTCTGGGTGGCGGATAATGGTGAGAAGGGCACGGCAGTCTCCCGGCACATGGCTTGACAAATGAGACTCCAGCAGCTCACTATGGGTGGATCATAAGGAGGCTGATTCACATCCACAACATATCTGCTTTGGGAGAGCTGCTCAGAAGCCCATAAAATACCAGCTTCAGGGGGGGGGGAGTTGATGGTGTCACCTGAAAATAGAACTAAACAGCTGGGTTAGCAGCCACCACTTCCAATCCAACAGTCAAAGCGAATGGTACGGGCCCTGCAAATATAAAATAATTGCTGCAATCGCAGCAACTAACAGCTAAAATCAGCCCCTACAGATAAGCATTCAGGTCCAGCGCACCAGCGTCTCCACTATTTTGCAGGAACCTTTTGGATATCCCAGCAACCAGACATATCCTACAGTCACCTGCAAATGAGGAAATAGTCTTTGACCGTACACAAAGGGTTTATACTTTGTTTCAGCTGAAAAATATCTTAATCCCAGACATCTTATTGAGAGTCAATGTCTTTTGCCAAAAAGATCAAATATTGCAGGGCAGGAGGCAGAAAGAAATTTGTTACAGGGACACTAAGCGAACACTTTATCAAGATCTATCGCAGACTGCCGTGTCCAAGCGCAAGCACCTGAATGTGGTCCCATCCTGGGTAAGGGAAAGAAACATCATTTACAAGTGTGGCTTGCCATGCTGGCTGATATTTGAAATAAATGGAAAGAAATACAACATCTCTAAAGAGGAAGAAACAACAACCCTGTTGGACATGGAGGGAACCAGGCATCATGATGTGCGAAACTGAACATCTGAAGGCGTGGGAGGAACCGGTAAAGAAGAGACGTAAACTAAAAGGTCTGCTAAATAGAGGGAGAGATTGAGTAGGCAAGCCTCCTCTTTCGAAGCCGCGGCCCCTCTGAGGACATAGCCACAACATATGCGTCGACAGCCAAATTACTTGGCATGCAGACCAAGATGGACCCTGAAATGAGGGGTGATGGAGGAGTACATAATCGCCTCCAAGATGCAAGGTCCCAAGATATGAAGCTGACTTGGGGAGAAACTTTCTCAAAAGCATGGAGGGCCGCGGGGGGGAGCAATTCAGTGTTCTTTGTGGTTTACTGGGGACAGTGGGTGGTGGGGGGGTACTTAGGTGGTGGGGGCAGGCAAATTCTGCTTTAGTGTAAGGGAAGTTCCCCATAAGGCAGAGTTACTGATAAGGATGATTAACGTACGAATTACAGAATGTATATGCAAAAATTGTTTCTATGTTTATAAGTTAAGGGTTGAATGAGGGGGCGCTGTTGCATGATTGCAAGATGACCGCAGCCGGAGAGAGCTCTGACGAGGCCTCTGACATCCTATAAAATATCCTGGTCTTCCAGTTGCAATCGAGCAGTATACTGTGTCGAAGCTGCTGTAGACACATAGTGGCAACAATTTATCCTGTTAGCTGTACTGATGTGCCCAGAGAAGTGGATGCAGCATCGAGGCCCTGTGATGTGGCCTGCGGGACACAGACACCCGCAGCACTGGGGCTTGCAGCCGTTTGGTGCGCGTGGTGATCTCTGTAACCTGGTGCCCGCTGTCAGAAGGGGTTCATATCTGTGCCCGGACGGTGACGTCATCCCCGGCATGCATCCCGCGCTGTGGCGCTGTTGTCCCTCCTGGTCGCCCCCGATGGTACTGACTGCATCTTCTTGGTCCCAGTGCCGGCTGCTGTGTTGCGGTGCTGGAGGAGACTGGGTGTCAGGGACTAAACACATATGAGGTGAAGGGCGGCTGTGGGAAGCGCATAAAGCTGCATGGTGACTTTTTTAAGGGTGACCTGATCATCGGGAGCTGTTGCCCCTCTCCCCCCTCCATGATTGACTGCAACATTGGCCTGCATATTTTCTTTGGTTCCTGGCTCCCATGAACGCACGAGTTGGTAGAGTGTATGCCCACTCTGCGCGGTGTGGGCCCTGTATTGGGTATAGCCCCATCTACCACTAGCACTGTTGTTCTCATACTTTAAGGAGTTCTGCTCTGGACACACAGCGTGGGGCCTCAACTGTACACCGTGTGGGGATATTCACTGCAGTCCCTCATATTCACTGCAGTCCCTCGCTGCTTCTGCCAGCGCTTTGGCACACTCTAAACTTGCTGATCCTATTGTTGGCGAGGTGGGGACACATCAGTCCCACTGTCGGGGGATAGTGAGGAGCAGAACAAGCGCACTTTAGTTGGACTGTGTGCCATCACCAGGCTACGCAACATTTTGGCTGTCCCATTGGGCAGGACGAGTGACATCCATATTGTGCCTGCTCTCCTGGAAAGAAGACTTAAGTACCTTCACACACAGTGTGGCTGGACCACGATACAGTATATCAGCTGTTTGCCTGCGTTAAACTCTAACGGTCCACACTACGCAGATCCTACGGTAACTGCGGCTACCATGGTGAACACTAAGAAGCAGGCTAAAAGGCACCAATTTGCAAGACATGAAGCAGTACCAGCTTCCCAGCCAACCGCCTCTGGTTCATCTCAGGTAGACGTTCCAAGGCTTAATCAGACATTGCTCGCCTCAAGAGTAGCACAGATAGTCTAGGAACAAAAATTGATGCCCTCGCATGCAAGGTTGATATTTCTGCTGTGCAAATTGACAAATTATGTGGCCGCATGATTGAGGCAGAACAGAGTATAAGTGAGGCAGAAGATAATGTAGCCACTCTACAATGTGTGGTCACCCTCCTCCAGCAGACAGTTAAGAAGATTGCAGCTGAAAATTACAACCTGGAAGGAAGGTCGAGACGTAATAATGTACACATCCTGGGGGTCCCAGAGTCCACCCATAACAGGAACATGGAAACATTTGTAGAGAAACTGCTTCTGGAGACCCTACCCATTGCAGTGCTATCAAGCCTGTTTCTGGTGGAAAGGGCACACTGCTCGCTTGCCGTTAGGCCGCCCCCCTGGGGCCCCAGAACAGCCTATTATTGCTTGCAACTTCATTTATCACGACAGAGATGTGCTGCTCAGAACGGCGAGGGAGAAGGGAGAAATACGCTGGGGTGCGACGTTGATTTGCTTGTTTCCAGACTTTAGCCCCCAGGTCCAAGAAAAGATGTGTTTTAGGGCCAGCATCAGAGTTTACAAGCAGCGACTCACACACTTGTGGCTGGCCACGTACTAGCTCTATATGCTTTGTGCATGGAGCCAAATGTAGCTACCATTTACTTAATGCACCATGCCAACATCTGTTGATGTAACGGGCGGAAATAATATTTTGCTACTTACATGCAATATGCAGGGATTTACGAACCAGAAAAAAAATCTGATTACTAATTATTTCAGGAATACATATTATGTGCCTACAAGAGACGCATCTATCATGAGAAAATAAGCTACCTGTATGACAGGGTGGGGTATACACCGATATGGCTCCTCATTCACGTCCCACTCACCTGGGGTTACCACTTACATACATCACTCCTTGGAATGTAAGCTTCATGAACAGGTTGGAAAGGCAGAAGGGCGTTACTTGTTTGTTGCTGGGGAGGTTACAGGGCAACGGATCCTCATTATAATATATATGCCCCAAACACTGATTACCCTGTGTTCTTCCAGAGGTGTGTCAACTATTTACATACATTTAAAAAATATGAGATCATATGGGCTGCTGACTTTAATGTAGCATTGTCCCTAACCATGGACCGATCAACGACAAACCAGTCATCTCTGCCTAGGGCGGCTCTGAAATGGCTAGACATAGCAGAATACCACAGGTTTCATAACGTGTGGCGTGTGGTACACCCTATATCCAGGGAATAATCCTGTTATTCCGGGGTGCATGGAAGCTCCTCTAGGATAGACTATGTCATGGTATTGTCAGAGCTAGTGCATAGAATTACCAAAGCTATGATCCTTCCCTGAACTCTTTCCGACCACTCCCCAGTTCAGATCCAACTTGCGTGTCCTCCTCAAACCCCTAGTCCACTGCAGTGTCTTTTAGAGCCCAGGCATTGGAGGACGCAGTCTTCCGCGAGGTCATTGCACAGGCTATTCAAACCTTTTTCCAAACGAATGTTGGATCTGTCCAAGACAATAGAGAGGTGTGGGAGACCTTCAAGGTCTATATTAGGGTTTGTATATCAAGAGAGGGGAGAGTCCTGAAAGGCGCTCCGTAGATCCATAGCTAGACTGGAGAGAGGAGTTGGAGATACAACAGGGTACCTGTGATACCCCCACAATATGTGGAATCCTGAGGGAAAAGATGAAGGTGCTGCGCCTTCTTATGTGCAGGGAAGAATGTTTCCTCTGCAACCCCATTCTGGGGGCACATGGCGAGGGTGACCGCCTTAAAGGATAGTTCCGGGACTTTTTTTTTATTGTTCCTATGGTTCGGCCATGTGTTTTTAAGCATAAATCGATAGATCGTAGAAAACTTTCCTATGGACCTTACCTGACTTTTCGTCCATTAACGCACTCGAAATCAGCTGCCATTTTCTGATAATCCTATAATTTCCCCCCATCGCCCTGGCTCACCTGCTTTTGCGGCACTAAATCAAATCCCCCGCCCCTGAAACAGACTTGATCAAAGCATTCATATTCCCCGCCTCTATCCGTGACGTGACTGAGCTGCGTAGGCAAACGCGCCCAGGCGTCTTCTACGCGACTCCACACAGAACCAGGAAATCAACACAGATGAGCTCACACAACACAGCGCGCCACAATTGGGAATATGAAACTGTACTTTTAAATTAAACCGCAAGATTGTAAATTTGGTAAAGTACATTTATTTGACATCAAATGTTTTGAGAATATTCAGCGATTTGCATTTTTATTTGCTCACGTTCCAAAAAGTTCGTTTTTGAGGCACACAATGTTCCTTTGCTGTACACAGGGTCTTAGATCATCTCACAATACAGCGCCACAATTCAGAATATGAAACTGTGGTTTAAAAGCAAACGGCAAGATTGTACATTTGGCAAAGTACATTTATTTGACATCAAATGTTTTGAGAATATTCAGCGATTTGCATTTTTATTTGCACACGTTCCAAAAAGTTCGTTTTTGAGGCACACGATGTTCCTTTGCTGTACACAGGGTCTTAGATCATCTCACAATACAGCGCCACAATTCGGAATATGAAACTGTGGTTTAAAAGCAAACGGCAAGATTGTACATTTGGCAAAGTACATTTATTTGACATCAAAGGTTTAGAGAATATTCAGCGATTTGAATTTTTATTTGCTCTCGATCCAAAATAGTTCGTCTTGAGGCAAGCGATGTGCAGTACACAGGGTGTTGGTTTACGATAAAATAAGCTCTTCGGTCGCACTGATAATCGCATGGCTGTTCCAACAACGAGGCACTAGGCCACCACAACGGTCTGTATGTTGCATCTAGCCGTTAGTACCGCGTAAGGGCATACTTGTACTTGGCGATCGTCCCATAAAATGGTCAGGGTGGTAACGTTGTTCACGCGGAGAAGCAGCCGGCGGTTAAAAAACCCATCCGCCGGTGTCTGGTACTCGTGACACAGACAATAATGGATGATGTACCTGTTTGAAAAACATAAAAAATGAAATTAGTCTCACCATCAGATCTTTATTAAAATTATTCATTTTATATATTAGGTCGGGAAATTATTTCATAGCTGGGACAGTGCAACTGGGTATTATACGTCAAGGGGGGGCTGTAGGATACTGAGACAGTCCCCCAGTGCAGGGGTTGACAGGGAGGCAGTGCAGGTGGAGAGTGGAAGGGCCCAGGACCGAGGTCGCAGACAGTGGACCAGTTGTAGCAGGGGAGAGGGAGAGAGAAAGCCGAAACAAAGAGGAAGGTTTTGAGGTGCTTCCGTAAAAGGAGATGGTTCTCCCCAAGATAGTGCGCGGTACAAAACAATATGCCACATAGAACGAACAAGTACAACTTAACCCGTCTTTAAAGCTACTGTATAGTAATTAAATTGCGGTATAAACTCATCTAAAGAGTTACTTACATTATATTTGCATTTTCCATTGTGTCTGTGCGTAGGGCAGCCCCGAAATACCACTCCTTCTATGCCGACGTTATTTCTTCTAATGAACGAACATGAAATGGCTTTCGTTTCTGAAATTATATTCATTATCGTTTCTTACGTTATTGCCCCACACCCCCAAAAAGAAGTCTTTCGGGATGGTCCCGGCCTGTCAAGGTCAAATAACAATAGAACCTTATACTGAGTCGTGGGCCATTCCGGCACCCGAGCAAAAAATCAAAGCAGCTGACCTTCACTTTGAACGAGCACACATTCCTAGTTAGCTACATTCAGTGTAAGGCCATCTCACAGGACTTGAAATTTACACTCCATCTTTGCATTTCCATCTTTGCAGCCCCAGAGAACCATAAATACGGAGACATTCTATATTTTTTGAAAAATGATTTATATTACTGTTTGGTTGGATAAACACACATTGCATGTACACTGAGCAATCACTTTTATTTACACATTACATAGATACACATATTCAATGGGCCTGCGACATGAGGAGACTCGAGAGAACAGACAATCAAATTACAATCATTTAAACCGTGATGTGTATTTCTCAATGAGCTCTTCTTTAGGTGGACATGGAACAGAGGCAATGTTGGGTGGCAATGCAGTTGTCTCCTGCATAGGTTCGTTCACAACTCCATTTATGTGCCTATCTAGGACGTCAACAATAAGTCTCTCAATAAACTCATATTGCATATCCTCAAACACTGGTTTGATCACCCATTGTTTACTTCTTTTAGTGAAGGCCTTATTGTAGCGAAGCGTCCCTAAAGTTCCGGTCGTCCTACTTTGTTGACGGCCAACATTATGGTTATGTGCCAAGACCGCTAGAAGAGTCCGATTTATCATGCCCTCCATGCCAAAATGCAATCGTTTAGGCCTGTACTTTAGGCACATATTGTGGAACACCTCCAAATCTCCTGTGTGGCAGAATTCCGTGAGTCCCCTCAAATCTCTTGTTATAGTTTTATCAAATACAATCTTTTCAATGGCTTTGTGAGTGGGTGATGAAGGAATCAACCACTTCTTCTTCCGTGCCTCCTCTGTGGACAAATGGCCATGTTCACAATTGTGGAAATGTTGGTTTGTGTTCCAACGGTGAACGTTGGTACAGTGTAACATTACTGACCGCCATTTTTCCAGTAGAATTTCCAACGACCCTCCACATGTTTTTGAGCTCCACCAAAGATGGTTGCTGATTGACTTGGACCACTGTGAAATACCTTGCATTTCTTTTTTTTTACCTGCAGCAGACATTTTTTTATTGATTGTTTTTGCAAGATGCCAAACGTCAAATTGGTGATTTATATTTTTGTACTCTTCTCTCATTGTCTTGGCAATTGAAACATGTCTGTCCGTGGCTATCAGGTCGATCACCATTCCCCGCGATTGTAGTTCTTGCAATGATGCTACAAAGCCAACTTTCTCCATGGCCACTGAGGATGTACTTTGTGACACCTGCACGACCACCGAACTCACAATTTTCTTACTTTCCATGTCCTGAAAGTGGTAGGTGCAGTACTTGGCTGAAAATCCTGGGCTGTCGCACTGTCCATCACCGGCTAGCCTGAACCGTTTGCCCGCGAATGTACTATCAATAGACATTTTTTCCATTCTCCAAGCTTCGCTAATGGCTGGAAATAGATAATCGGTTTGGTATTTGTAGAACTGAGTTTTCGCAATGAAATGGATTCCCACAAACTGAAAGAAAGACTCTAATTTTTTAAAACTTGAACCACTAAAAAGTGCAGCCGCTGCACAAAGTAGATTGCCTGCTGGCAGTTGTCCCAGCATGGGTTGTGCAGACCATGAGAAAGGATGATATTTTGTACAGGTGGCATGTATTTTAAGGTTAGTGCCTCGAATTGCACGAGTCACATTAATCAATGGCTCCCCACCTACTTCCCCACCTACCGAATGCCCACATTTCAACCGAATAATAATATCAATCAAACAACTATCGAATACAATGAATTTGGCCTCTTTCCTTATACTGTCACTCTGCATCCCAGCTGGTTCGGCCTGTAACGTTGAGGACATGTCACTCACATGAAAGGTAGAATCTCTGATGTCGTCTTCCGCCATGTTCAGTGATATTGATGGTGTTTCATTGTAGTCCACTTCATTCTCTTCCATTGCAACATCTGTTCCTTCTCCGGCGATGGGTGAAAAAGACAATTTCTTCAACTTTCTCGCGGTCTTAGTTTTTGCGGGTGTGGATTCTGTGAATTGATCTCCGACTGCAGCCGAACTACCAGGAGGACATTCACTATCAATGGCTGGTGGTGGTATAGCTCCGTTGTCAATCACTTCATATTCTTCCCATTGGCACGATGCATCTCCAGTCTCAAGTCCCTGCCAAAAGGTTTGACAAGCAACATCTCTTGTTCGCTTCACTGTCTGTGTAGATCTAGTTCGTACACCCACTCGCAACTAGAGGACAGATTGGAAAAGGGATGTTCAGTTTAAACACAACTTACAGTATTGAACTATTAACAGTGAAAAACAACATAATATAGTGACCAGGACACTAACCTTCTGTTGCTTTCTTTTCTTTGAAACTTTCTTGCCTCAAACTTCAACATCAGGACGCTGTTGCTCCGACTCGTATGTGCATGTCTCCACTTCCTCTTGCGCTGCAACGACTATATTTTCATGATAAGCACATCCGTCACGCACTGATGCTCCATCGACTCCCTGAAACATAGAACTTTCATTAGTATGTATAATAATATCGAAAACACAAAATGTACTTGGGGACCAATACCCACGTACATCTCAATAGCAAAACACGAATGAACGCTTTGTGTAGAACATTCAAACGACAATTATTCACGCATTGTTGATCTAGTTAGATGGAACTGTCAAGATCCATACCTCGGGCTCCTCATAGACTTCCATTGATATTATTGAAGATGATGCTTCAGTGACTCCCTGAAACACAGTAATTGCATTAGTATGGTTTTCTATTTTGATAAAAAGAACAGAAACTTTGTGCAGGCGTCAACGGCTCATCTAAATAGACCTGCACAAATGATCAGTTGTCTAAAATAAATAATGGATATGTAAATATGATTCGATTTGCTCGAGCGTTGGAAGTGTCACCACCCAGAGATCTGCATCAACTACTAGGGGTGATGTTCTTGTAGAAGAAGGTCCGTCATCTCCCTGAAACATAGTACTTGCATTAATAAAGAAGGAAGTATAGCGGATGTAATCACGTCATATGATTTCGCTTGATCGAACTGTCAGTATCCATACCTCGAAATGCATAAGAACATCAAGGGACGATGTAACTGCGGTGCACACTTCTGCAAGCTGTTGCGCCGACCCGTAACTGCATGCTCCCCCTTCTTCTTGGACTAATGCTCCATCGACTCCCTGAAACATAGGACTTTCATTAGTAATGAACACAATATTGAAAAAAGAAGACACATAGGCGGGCGACGACAGAAGGACATATCAATGGCTAAAAACGAAAGAAACATTGTGTGTAACAATCACGCTACAAGAATGCAAGATCTGATGATCTCCATCGATGGAACTGTCCGGAAACGTACCTCGAGCATCTGAGTGACATCAACGGTAGTCATCAATACGTTGGACTCCTCAGCATCTCCCTGAAAGACAGTACTTGCATTATTTTGGATAACAATAATTATAACTGAAAACAAAGACTAGAGGATGAGTACAAGGGTGTACCATTAGGTAAAATAATTACACGATAAATTAAAGCTATTGATTTACATGCCTAAAACAAGTCAGTGGCAGAATAGCCAAGTAAGATTACCCGATAGGCGCTTGAAGTGGCTGATGACTGCAATAACGACACGGATGGAGAATCTTCCGCCTTCATATTGAGTGGATACATAAATGGGGAAATTATTGTTAGCTAATGCTACACACTACCGCAAGGCCGAGAGATAAATACGTAAACTTGACTCACCAGTGGAGGGATGTGGACGAATAGAGTGGGAATAGCGGTTGAGAGCAATTTTCGCCTCGCTCGCGGTGTGTTCTTCTTTATTAGCAATGATGTGGAGTACATGTCAGAGGTAAAGTGCCTGCTGCAGATGCGGTATCGATCACCCCTCTTGTCCGCAAAGACTTCTAGGACTCTACTTTCAAGCTCAGACGGTGGATATCCGCAATATCGGACCCATTCTCTTATCTGATCTATTGTCTTGGGGAAAACATGCATTATAGTACCTTCAGATTTATTATGGGTCTTCGAAGGGCAACCGCCAATGGAACAGGCAGGCATTGTGGAAAGTTCTGAAAAGTAAAGATCAACAATTCTCTATGAATACCAATGTAAACTCAGAACATGTGACTAGTTCCTTGCATGTACTGTCTTGAACGAAAAGAAATTGGACGCAAAATGATTATGGTACATGGCCTTACCTTGACGAACAAACAGTTAGATGCAGGGATCAGAGTAGTTTCTTGTCGTAGAACAGGGAGCAGTTCACAGGTTGCAAACTGAGGAGTTTCCTCGAAGTGTTCACGGAAGTTCACAGAGACGAAGAGCAGATAACCAGCACCTTCACGGGTTGACTAGCAAAGCGCAAAGAAGTGCTCATTAGAAATATGAAGTGGGTTATAAAGAATTCGAAACAGGGGTGTGTTTGTGAATGAATGACGTGAATATGTCGTGGCATTATGCGGTTTGCAGGGGGCCGTCCAGCATGAGGGGGATGCTTGGCAGGAGACACGGGGTCTGGAGGTAGACATGGGAACAACAACCCATGCTCTATAGACCACTTTGAAGTGTACATGGTCTTTGGCACCTCTTGGCCTTTATCGCTCCCTGACAGCTCCACTTGCCAGCACAAGTACCCCGGTGCGAACTGCCTTTGATAGGGCGGGGGGTGGATTGGGGCGGTGGTCGTGCAGACAAGACACAGGAAGACTCGTGAATGGAGACACACTTATGTGGATTGTAGGGGGCCGTCCAGCTTGAGGGGGGATGCTTGGCAGGAGACACAGGGTCTGGAGGTAGACATGGGAACAACAACCCATGCTCTATAGACCACTTTGAAGTGTACATGGTCTTTGGCACCTCTTGGCCTTTATCGCTCCCTGACAGCTCCACTTGGCGGCGCAAGTACCCCGGTGCGAACTGCCTTTGATAGGGCGGGGGGGGTGTGGATTAGGGCGCTGGTCGTGCAGACAAGACTCGTTTGCCGCAGGGCCTCACCAAGGAGAGGCCATCTCACTGCATGTAAGAGGCAGGCTGAAGGATCTAGTACATGGAAGGCAGGGGGGTGAGTTTATAAATACCTCAGCCGCCCAGGAAAATATGGGTGCAGTTCACCCTGGAGACCCTGGATGCCTAGGCAGTTAGTTAGCAGCAGGCTGGCCTGTGGTGGCAAGGCGGCACGGGCCAGAGGGGGTCATCTCTGTACCCGGTGCCCAAAAGGATGATTTATTATGATCAACCATATTGATTATTTACCTATAACCATGTTTTGTATCAATAAAATCCAACGGCCTTCCTTTTATTGCCAACGCTTGAACAAAGTGGTGTGGTAAGTATTTTTGGGGGAGGAGGCAAGGCCGGGAGGCTTGATGCCAACACGCAAAATAACATATGTATGTCTGCTGCATATGGGTTCAACGGTTATGTGGATTGAAGGTGTGCGGCCAGTGTGAGGGAGGATGCTGGCCGGAGACATGTGGTGTGACAAGACAAGGCACAGGAAGACTATTCAATGGAGACACACTAGATTCATTTAAAAAATCAAAACAACCATTGTTAAAATATATGTTGGATTTTATTTTAGATCTTAATTTCAATTGAACATAAATAATAAACATTACACATTGTAAAGTTCCGGTTGCAGCACATCCAGGGAAAATCTGCGGTATTGTCCACTGTCGCTGGGGAAATGTTGTCTAATGGCAAGTACCGCACAGGCAGGTATTACTCTCCGAACGCGGTGTCCGAGCCTCCCGTGAAGCCACCAAGTGAAGCAACGATAGGCCACCAGCCTGTACCACCTGTGAAAATGAAAGATGCAAACTGTATTAAAATGACAAAACTTTCTTATCACTGTCGATTCAGGTAAAAAATGTCATTCTGCTTTGAAAAAAATTCTATCTAGAAAATGCACAATATGGAACCAATTTACATGCATTCGAATGATATGTAGATGTAATTTTATATGTGGGAGACGACCATGACATAGTAGTGGCATCACTGACATCACAACCAGAGTATACTTACTCGTTACTCGGATTACGCGGACGAACAGTGCCGCGAAGTTCGTGCATAAGCACCATCATCATCCTCAACACGGTCCGTGAGAGGCAGGCTTCCCTGAACTCTGGCAGCTCGGTGATGCATAGCGGACTTGGCTCGCCTTCCGAAATGTAGGCCAAGCACCCGGAATTTTCACGGCAGCAGCAGTTCTCCTCCTCAGTTGGCATTAGCTTGCACCGATTGCACGTGCACCAGGTGGAAACGCCGTCCATGCGACATGGTCCAGGCTCTTCATCCGTTGACTGGTCCTCCCAACTGCCGTCCGAATCCCCATCGTTTCCGCGTGCTTGCCTTTCCAGTAGTTCCTCCTCGGTGTACTCGGGCTCGTACATATACGGCATTATTGTAGCCATTGTGTGGTAAAGAAAGTAAAATAATTTACAGAGATGGTACAGGTGTTCACAAGGCCTAGAAGCGGCGAAGGTAGCTGACCAGAGCACAGAAACGAGTCACAGAATACTCAAAGTAACACAGAGAGAGGAATGGAATCGAAAATCTGCTGCTGTGTGTTGTGAAACGGTGTGTTTATACTTATTGAGGAAAGAGGTGTCCTGCCATTTCCATGGCGACACTTCATTAGCTGAGGCGCAGCGATTGTTGACACGAAACGTGCTTTGGCGTTGGGAAATGGGCGGTACGCGTCTGCTGATGTCAGGCTCAGGGGCGGGGGATTTGATTTAGTGCCGCAAAAGCAGGTGAGCCAGGGCGATGGGGGGGAAATGATAGGATTATCAGAAAATGGCGGCTGATTTCGAGTGCGTTAATGGACGAAAAGTCGGGTAAGGTCCATAGGAATGTTTTCTACGATCTACCGATTTATGCTTAAAAACACATGGCCGAACCATAGGAACAATAAAAAAAAAGTCCCGGAACTATCCTTTAACCGCACATTGACCTGGTCAATTAGACGGGAGTGGCACTCTGATGATATTGTTGACATTTAAGGCCCGGAAGGGACTGCCAGCAGGGATCTCAGGGAGATCAACACATTTTGTAACTATTACAAACTGCTATACACATTGCAGTCTCAGGTAGGGTGCAACTCCGTTACTCAAAACCTGTATCAGATCGCCATTGGCGGGGCTTGACCCAGCTAAGGGTGAGGAGCTAAATGCACCTCCACAGAGGAGGAAATACGTACAAAAATCCTTTCCCTTCCCACTGGGATCACGGTGGAGCTATACAAAGAATATGTAGACCTTATTGTCCCACACCTCCGCAGCATGTATGAGACCGCCTTTGCGCCGGGTGTTTTACCCGAGTCTACCAGAACGACCCTTGTGATGATATTATTGAAACCCACTAAAGACCCCCTAAAGTGCTCCTACTACATACTACACTCTTTAATTAACACTGACAACAAAATCTTGGCCAAAATATTAGCTAACCGCCTCCTCCCATATTTTCTGGCATTGGTTCTCCCAGACCAGACCGGATTCATTCCTTGCAGATCCACACAGAATAACTTGAGACGGCTCTTCACATTAATGCATAATGTCAACCCCGCAATCCCCATAGTTGTAGCCGCTCTAAATGCAGAAAAGGCCTTTGACTCTGTTGAGTGCCCATTCCTTTTTGAAGTCCTTAGGCTCTCGAGTATTGGGCTTACGTATCTTCGGTGGGTCTGCCTATTATATACTGCGCCAAGAGCTGCAATATACAAATAATCTAATGTCTGAGTGCATTACCCCGACCCAGGGCATGAGACAAGGCTTCCCCCTGTCACCTATCCTCTCTGCCCTTGCTATCGAGCCCTTGGCTTGTTATCTTAGGGAATATCATGCCCATCAGGATATGCATATCAATTCCCATGTCTCAATAGTCTCGCTGTATGCAGACCATATGTAGCTATATTTAAAACATCCCAGGGAGAACTTATCTTTAGTGGTCCAAACCATTTGTCACTTTGGGGACATTTCGGGGTTGAGCATCAACTCGGCTAAATCAGAGATGCTTCTGTTAACCCCTGTGGTGCGACAGGAGGATATAGGAACGGCATTTAGATGGTGCCCCTGTGGTAGGAGGTATTTAGGTATACAGGTTACAACCTCCCTGATTGACCTATACAGGGAACATTAATTAAAGGCGCTTGAGTGCTTGGAACATAGTTGAGGCCTGCATCCTTTTACCCTTGAAGCAACGACTCGGTTATCCCTGGCCAAGATGGTTATCCTCCCGAAGTTGATATATATATTTAATAATGTTCTGACATGGCCTCCAGCTTGCTTCTGGGTACGCTTGAGGAAATTGATGGTCCATCTTGTATGGGCCGGCAAGCAGGCCAGCATATCATATCAAATCCTGACGTTCCACTACGATTGAGGGGGCTTGGAATACACAGATCCGTATAAGTATTTTCTAGCTGCTCAACTACAAAACTCTGTGTAGTGGTGGTCGTCCTCCCTAGAGCTCCCACATGTTGTATTAGAAAAGGTGATGGCTTTCCCAGATGATCTAAAAGGACTATTATGGGGGCTCCCAACCTGGGGAGGACGAGCGGAGATCCAGCCTCTGGAACTCACCTGTAAAGCATGGAAGCGGGTAGCAGGCATTATTTCTGTGGAAACTATTTATTCTCCTGATTCCGCCATATTTGGGGTTTGTGGTATACCAATCACCCATGAAAAGATATCATACCCATTTTGAAAGGCTTGGGATTCATTCGTTGGGGCATCTCATAGTGGATGAAAGTTTGATCCCATGGGAGGCTCTGAAGACTAGGGGGGAGTAGAATACAGTGACAATGTTTTTGTATTTCCGATTAAGGGAAGTATTTAAATTAAAATGGCAACATTATCCTCTGGTCCTGGCCACCTCCCTATTGCTATAATACATTACTACATCCATATACCCCTAGGAGAATGGTCTCCACTATTTATAAGAGTATTAGAACACCAAATTCTCCTCTGCTTGGTAACTTTGGTGGGAAGCAGCGTTGGATACAATACCTGACACACACTTTAGAGAATGCATATTCTGTCATCCCCTTTCCTTTTTACCTGCCAATCTGCCCTTGTCAAAGATAATGGACAAAACTCCCTTTAAATTTTGCCCTACCTGCCACCGAAAAGTCCATGGAAGGACATGCACCGAGTGTGCAATTACTGTCTCCAAAGTGATCACACCAAAAAAGTTGGAAAATCCTGTAAACCTTTTCGACCAAAAACATTAAAGGATCGGCGCACCAAATGCTGGGCCGCTGACGCCATGCAGGCCGAGGCCTCCATCGACGTGACGAAGACTCCAGCGAGGGCAGTGTTCGAGTCATGAGTGATGTTGAAGGCAAGCAGGGTTCGACTGAACCCCATGTGTGGGCCCTCGAATCCAAGAAGCAGGCCGGCGGCTCTACGATGAAGACACCTGGTGGCCAGAGCGCACACAAACACAAAGACACTAAAAATATACCCTACAGATGACTTTCGCTGGTACCATCGAGCGTTGAAGCCCACGCAGTGTTCACAGAGAGCCTCCGGTTCTTCACTGTCCTCTGGTCCCCCAAGAAAACACTGAAAATGCAGGAGTTAATTAAGAAACATGTCAGTGCTTCCCTGCTTAAAGCAAGATTGCCGAAGAAATCCACAATTTCGATGCCCTTGGCACCGAAAAGCACCCAGTCAGCATTTTCACCCCCTGTAGAATCTCTCTAAAGGGCTATGCACCACATTGCCACCGATGATCTCTGCCTTAATGCCAGTAAGACCGAGATTCTCCTCATGAGCACACCCGCTCCCTCTTTTCCTGTCACTCTCTGGCCGGCCTCTCTTGGCCCCCTTCCTGCTCCCACCTGTGAAGCTAAAAGCCTCGGGGTCATCTTCGACTCCACACGCTCCTTCTATCCTCACATCTCTGACGTCTCTAAGAAGTCACACTACCAGCTGCACCTCCTCAGAGGTGTTCTTCCTTTCCCCTCCTCCCCTCAGAAGCTCACTGTCTCCAGAGCTCTGGTTCTCTCTAGGCTGGACTACTGCAACAGCCTCTTTCTGAATCTGCCTGCTTCTACTCTGCAACACATCCAGAACAGGACTGCAAGACTTTTCCGTGGCCTCAAGCCCAGGGATAGTATCTCTCCAGGACTGAAATCTCTGCACTGGCTCCCAGTGGCTGCGAGGATTAAGTTCAAAATCCTCTGCATTGTCCACAATGCCTTCTGGGGCCTGGCGCCTCAATACCTTCAACTCTCTCTTCCTAAATATCCTCCCTCTCGAGCTCTTCGCTCATCCGCCTCCAACTCCCTCAGGGTTAGTCGCTTCTCCAAGCAACGAGTTGGTGGTAGATCTTTCTTCAGCTCGGGCCTTCCAATGGAACAACCTCCCTGCCTCCCTGAAACTTGAGGAGAATCATCTCTGGTTCCGTAAGCACCACAAAACCTTTCTCTTTGCTTCTGCTTTTTCTCCTCCTCTCCTCTGCTGACTTCCTGGCTGAAACCGAAACTGCACTGGATACCTGGCCACCCTCTGATCTCGGGCCCAGGTCCTCCCACCCCGCCAGTAACACCCCTGCACCCCCTTCTTCGCAACCCCCACACTTGGGAACTGTTTCTTTATCCCTACAGACCCACTACCTGCACTTGGCACCTGCTGTATGCACTTACCCTTGCACTTACCACCTGCTGGCCGTACTTTTACTTATTGTTATTTATTATCCCATGTACTGCACTGTCCCCTCACCCCTCCCCCGCACCCTCCCCCATCACCCTTTCCATGCCCTTGCGCGATCTGAATGTCACCTGGCCTTGTTGGATCGTTCTCTATCTTCCCTCTGTTCCCCCCTCCCTTGCCTCGTCATGCCTTGAAACACTTGTGTATAGGCGCGTTATAAATACCATATCGTATATACCATATCAAAGATCAAACCCCCTCCCAGGCCACACCTATCATGTCAGGCTTCCCACCTTCATGTGACTATACACCTGATCAGTTCAATAAAATCTTAATGAGGATGTCAAGTTGGACTTTATGGACAGACACCCAGACCAACTGTCCACCCTTAAAGATGTCTCACAGCCAGGGGCCTCAGCGCAGCAGCCCCCTGCCAAAATGTCTCATCTTGAGCCACAGCCTAGCACCTCTGCTCCAGGCACCCCGGCCACAATTTACCAAGAGTCAGACCACTCTCAGGAATTGTACTATGACGACCCCTCAGGATCACACGACCCAGGGTCTCAAGGGGACCTTTATAGTCAAGACCAGGACCAATTGTATGATATTTACATAATCCAGTCACCTGACCACCAGGACCAGCCGGTAGCAGATTCGCCTGTTGACAACCAACTATAGTACACTGACTGCACAGCACTTTAATATCGACACTCGGTAAGCACATGTCAACAGACTTTGTGGAAGACATCCTGGGGGACAAAAGGTCTGCCACCCAGTTTATTACGCTCCTGCAGTCTGTACAAAGATGCATCCAGCCAACCCTACTGGCGCCTAGTCTCACAAGGGCAGTCAACCCCAGAATAGAAAAACTATTCAGACCGGCGCCCACTGACCCCTTGTACATTAGGGGTCAGCTTAAACCAGACTCCTTAGGGGTCACCACCACCAGAAAGAGGGCAGGCACTCCCCTGGTGTCGGCAGAGGCCCTGCCAGACAAGGAGAGCAAAAAATATATACTTTCAGGAGAAAGGTCACATCCTCTGCGGCATACCAGACCAGAATCGCCAACAACATTAGGCTTTTAGCTAGTTATGGCTGCCACAAATGGGATGATCTGGAATGCCAAATCGAAGCCGTCCCAGAACCCCTAAAGACTCAATTGTTACAAACTATCTCAGAAGGCTAGCAGATATCAAACTGCATCCTGAAAAATAACCTTTTTGAGGCAGATAATGCAGGACGCATCATAGCAGAGGGTACACTCATCAAGTGCCACGCCTGGTTCAGACAATTAGGGTTTAAGTTAGAAACTCAGGCAATCCTCTTAAATATGCTGGTGGAGCCTAATGTGTTATTTTGGAAGGCCGTTGAAGACGCCCTCAAGAGTGCTAAGGAGGAATTCGATGCTCTCAAATTCCTTGGCCAGTTGACAAACAAGCCCTATGTTCAACCATGCTCTTCAAACTCTAGAAGGTTTTGGGGTCAGGGTGCTCAACGTTCCTCAGGCTACACTCGGGGCGAACAATCCTCGTCTTGGGGCCAATCACAAGGTCAAGGTCCCCCTTCAATTTTCAAAGAGGAACAAAGAGGCAGAGGAAGGGGAAGAACCTCGCCTGGGAGAGGCTCCCCTCCTCCCAAACAATGACCCACCGCTTCAGGTCCCCTCCCATGCCACTCCAGTAGGAGGCAGAATTTCATACTTCACCCACGCATGGTGGCGGGATAACGTCAGACAAGTGGGTGTTGTCCACCGCATCAGGCGGGTATTGTATCGAGTTGTTAAAAACACCACCTTACCACCTGCCAAATAACAGGAAAAGGTCAACAGATGAAAAATGCATACTGTTGGAAGAAGTAAAGGCACTGCTGGAGAAAGCCGGCATAGAGATTGTCGCAGCAAACCAGGTAAACCAGGGTATTTTTTCAGCATATTTCCTTGTGCCAAAGAAAGACCTTTCCACGCGCCCAGAATTAGATCTGCGCCCTGCGCACAAAAATGCCAAACCCCAAAAGTTTTGCATGACCAGGCTCAAAGAGGTAATCCCACTCCTAAAAGGGCGGACTATATGGCACCATTGTATATGAAAGATGCATACTTATATTTCAATGCTCCCTGTGCACAGAAAATATCTGCACTTCAAGGTAGCTGGAGTTCACTACCAGTTCAAAGTACTCCCCGTTCGGCATCGCCTCAGCACCAAGGGTATTCACAAAGGTACTTGCAGTAGTGGCAGCACACCTGTGCAGAAGGTCCATCCCAGTATACCATTATCTGGACGACTGACTGACCGGGGAATCCCTTCAAATTTGCAAACAAAATATGCAAAG
Source organism: Ambystoma mexicanum (assembly GCF_040938575.1). Taxonomy (NCBI): domain Eukaryota; kingdom Metazoa; phylum Chordata; class Amphibia; order Caudata; family Ambystomatidae; genus Ambystoma; species Ambystoma mexicanum. Next base: position 424,548,436 of record NC_090940.1, on the reverse strand, counting down.
AATAGACCTTCTCTTGAATCTGGGCTTCTCCATCAACAAAAATAAATCTAGTGTAGTCCCCAGCCAAATAAAACCATTGTTAGGGACTATTCTAAAGACCAAGCTGGCTTTCCCCCTCAAACGAGAGAGTACAAAACATGCTGTTCCAAGTACCTCACTACAAAGTTGGTTGTCAGATAACTGTACTCAAAGCAATGCGCTTGCTCGGGATGATGGCCTCATGCATTCACTTAGCTCCAGACGCACGCCTGTGTCCGCGTCCAATGCAGGAATAGTTAGCAAAACAATGGTTTCAGGCAAACGGTCAGTGGGACGATCTAGTGGTTATTTCGCTAACCTTGGTACAGGCTCGTTGCTGGTGGTCCACCTACTTAAGGGAAAACCCTTTCACGTTCCACCAGCACAAGCGATTCTGACTACAGATGCCTCACTTGCCGGTTGTGGGGCTCACTTCCTCGGTTTATAGTGATAATATCGAATACAAAAATGTCAAAAGTCATAATTTCGAAAAAATGTCAAAAAAACAAAATCAAATTTCTTTTTCACTACGTTTTCTATTTGAAAAGTGGGGGTTCCCCCTCCAACCTCCCTTTTTTTTTTTACCTTTTTTTGCTTGCAAAACCCCAAAAAATTATATTATTTTTTCGAAATTATTGTCTTTTGACATTTTTTTTCTCGATATTATGACTGAACACCCACTTCCTCCACCACACAGCCCAGGGCCAGTGGACATGCGCCACAGCACAACAACATATCAACTTCCTGGAACTATTGGCATTCCTCAAGGCTCTTCAGGCCTTTCAGCAACATCTTGTAGGTCAAACAGTGCAGGTCCTCACAGACAGCACCACTGCCATGTTCTACCTGAACAAGCAAGTTCTGTCCAAACTATCCCCGAAAATATGGATGTGCGCACTCAAGCGCAACATGTTGCCAACATCTCAACATGTTCCAAGGGAACTCAATTCTCTGGCAGGCACTCTAAGCAGATGCCCTCTACCAGAAGAACACGAGTGGCAACTCGACACAGATATCTTAGACAGAATATTCTCACAATGGAGTCACCCCCATTAGACTTGTTCACCACAAGCCTAAACGCACAATGCCCAGACTTAGCATCCAGGTTACCCCAACCAGGGTCCAAGGGGAAGCCCTGTTGATGAACTGGTCAGGGAAATGTGCTTATGTTCCCCCCCCCCCAACACCACTCCTGAGCAAAATAATGGACAAAATGCACCAGGAACAAGTAACTCTACTCCTGGTTGCTCCTATGTGGCTGAGACAACCTTGGTTTCTACGCCTGCTCAAACTGGCGACCCAATCAAGCTCCTGTGCACGTACAACATACTAACAAGACACAAGGGCGCATCCCTCTACCCGCGCCCTCAATCTATGAACTTGGCAGCTTGGCACCTGAAGTCCTATAATTTGGCCACTTAAATCTTCCACAAAGGTGTGTGAATATCCTAAAAGAGGCACGAAAACCCAACACCAGACACTGTTATTCCAATAAATGGAAGGGATTTGGGATACAGTGCATGTCACAAACACTAAACACAACAGAATGTTCCCCAGCTAACATTCTACACTACATGCTTTACCTACTAGACTCCAGACTAGTATTTAATTTCATCAAAGTGCATCGGACGACCCTGTCAGTTTACGACCACTTCACCGATCAAGGTGTACTGGTGGAAGGTTCTTGTCCTTAAAGCATTCATGGAAGGGGTAAAGAGGCTACACCCCCAATTTCCAACCCTCCCCCAGGTTGGGATCTCAAAGTTGTGCTCTCCACGCTCATGGGTCCACCCATTGAACCTATGCACAAGGCCGGCCTAAAACATCTGACTTACAAAACTGCATTCTTGGTAGCTATCATCTCTAAGACAAGTCAGTGAGCTACAAGCTGTGTCTGTACAAGACCCATTCTTCATAATACACAAGGACAAGTTTGTCCTCAGAACACATTCTAGGTTCTCACCCAAGTTCATTTCGAAGGTTCAAGTAAATCAATCCATAGAACTCCCTACCTTCTTTCCAAATCCATCTAACTCAGCAGAAAGAAGCCTCTATACACTTGATGTACAGAGGGCGGTCTTGTACTATGTGAACAATACTAAACCTCTAAGGAAAACATACCAACTTTGTTTCCATAGCACCTGGAAGGGAAGGCGATCGTATATCAAAAAACGCCATCTTCAGATGGATAGTCAAGTGCATGCAGCTCTGCTACTCGCTATCCAAAGAAGTCTTACTTTTCAGCCCCAGGGCTGGCTCCACCAGAGATACAGGAGTTACCTTAGCTTTCATTGCAAACGTCCCTCTAGACGCCCTTTGCAAAGCTGCTACATGGAGCCCCATCCATACATTCACTCAGCATTATTGCATTGACACACACTCTAAAGCAGATTCACAGGTGGAACAAGCGGTCCTAAAACCTCTTTGCCGCTGTACCTTCTCACTTCCCATCTCTTTCTCCAGATACTGCTTGCTAATCTATGCAGAACATGTGATCTAAGCAGATCAACAAGCTCCAGCAGGGATACATTAGTCACCGTAATGTATTTCTTGTGCTTGTATCTGCTTAAATCTGCGTTCGTCCTCTTCTGGTGTAGAAGGTGTGTTAGGCAAGGTTGTATGCAGTACCCTTTGGGTGCACTAAACAACCCTGACCACCTCACAATAGAAACCCAACCTTTGGTATAAGTCTGCACTACACAGGTTGGTAGCGTGTGGAGCAGCCATGCTTATCTCAAGAGTGGTCAGTGTGAGCCGTAGGGGAGTTACAGAGATTCACAGTGACAAGTATTCAGATAAACGCTTACACACAACGTGTCTTGATAAAACAATTATTAATTTATCAGTCAATTATAGTAAGCCTTCTTCAGAAGGGAGCAATATACAACCACACACAAATGCACTTCAAAAATACACACTCTTAGTTATCTAAATCAGCAAATACCCATTTGGGATGACACACAGGCACTACCTACTCCCTCAGATGACTTCAATTCAATGATTGCGTCCACCTTTGTACATTCTGTATATTTAGAATATCATTTCTGCCTTATATGTAAACTCTGTAATCTTGTTTTGTCGTATCATCTGTACATTCTCTTTATCTGTATAGTATGTCTGTAACATGTTTCTCCATTAAGTCAAGCGCCTAGTTACCTCTCGGTTCAGCGCGCTATACAAGCAAATAAACTAAACTAAACTAATAGCTAGGGTGCAGTTGCCATTAATATATTGCTGTTGCATTTAGAATATTCTAAGTAGTGTTAAAGAGCAGAGAGTTCCGAATAAAACAAGTATTCATACAGTTATTCTTAAGTAGGTAAGTACTTTAAAACAATCCCCTAATGCAAAGTTAGTTACCCCTTTCCTGGAAGGCAAAACACATAATCAGAAGAGAGAAGAGTCATTCAGGGAGCCCGGCCAGCCAATGTTAAGTTAGCAAAAAGTCATGGTGAACTGAAGCTCTTCTTGCAGGTAAGTAGAAAGTATTTTCCAATGTTTAAAAAGTCTTGGTAGAAAAGAAGCCATCAAAATAGGGACACAAGCTGATTAGGCTTGTGAAGTAAAGAAGCAGCAAGCAACTCTACACATGCAACCAAGCAAGTCTCCAATGTGGACAAGTGGCTACGCACCAAGAGGTAAGTCCTCTTAGACTTTACAGTGCCTTTAGGTTGAAGAAAAAGTGCAGCAGATGACTTCCTGTGCAGCTCTGCAGATCTCATTGTTCCTGGGCCTCAGTCGTGGGGACAGGAGGGAGGCCTTCTGGGGACTCCTGCACTGCAATGGGACGGTCACCGCTCGCAACCAGCAAACTTAAAATAAGTGGCTGTTCATTGTTTCAGCTCCTTACGTCTACCACAAATAACAACACTGCGTTTCCTGGCTGTCGAGATGGGCTTTCCTTGCATCTGGGGTCCTGCACCCTGTTGAGGGGGCTCAGGCTTGGTCAGTCCTGCTTCCTGGGAGTCCGGAGGATCTTCCTGGAGCTCTTGGCCAGCTTAAAAGCAACGCACACAAACTGGTGTTCCTCTACCTGGCTATCCGGTTCCAGCAGCGACTGCAGTGGATACTCGACCAGCTTTGAGAGGCTATCCAGGTGGTTTACTCTGGAGTTAATTGGTCCCACCAACTCAAAGGGAGGGAGAAGTCATCCTTGCAGGGGCTTCTGTGTCGAAACGAATTTGGAGTTTCAGCACAGCAGCAGGGCTTCACCGGGCAAACCAACGGTCCAGGAGCTTCAATGGGAATTGGTTTCCCTTTCAGGAAACACACCTACTAACACAAGATGAAAAACAGTTTGAAAAACAGACTACCCATGTGGTTTTTTTGCAAGCTCTGGGAAGAGGACAAAGGGGCTACCTATCTCATGGCTCAAGATATTCAGTTCAGGTTAAGATATTTATAGACACTGAGGGCAGATATCTGCCCATTAAGGGTTTTTTCAGTGTACTCCCACTGACTTGTATGACAATCTACAGCCTGAATGATAACCAAGGCAAGTTTCTCTTACACTTGATCCCAATAATAAACTCTTTCATGGAAGGGGAATTGATCATAGGAGGAGATTTCAAGTTCCTGGTGGACCCTTATTTAGATGAAACATCCTTGTCATCACTTGCAGACATAAGGAATGTCATGGCAATAACAAGGTTGTTGAGGGAATTGGGTTTAATAGAAACATGGCCAGAGAGGAACTACACGTTTTACTCGGCTGTTCACATGACCCACTCGAGAATGGGCATGTTTAGCACCCTCATTAGTCTACAAAACAACTGCAATAGATATGGAACCCATGCTGATAGCTGACCATGCCCCGATCACTTTAACAATACAAGATTCTTTGCCCCCTAACGCCCGTTGGCACTGGCAAATGAATTGCGCATCAGTAAGAGATTCTGTGACCAGGCAATATATGACATAAGTAATAGATAATTATTTCAGCGAAAACAATCAGGGATCCATAGAGCTAGGGCTAATATAGGGGGAAAGTCAGTATTCAGTCAGGAACTTATTGGGAAGACGGCCGCCCCAATGATGGCTACAAACCAAATAAATCAGTTGCTTGAACAGGAAATTGGGCTATGGATATGGAGGAAAAAATTGAATAAAGCATGGTCATATACGTACCCCCCTACCCTGCCATCCTGTGACAATATATTCTACTTACCATTACGCCATGTTTAAACCATTGTGTCTAGCCTGAATACGGGTAAATTATTCATGCGCTGCAAATGTCACACTTAGAGCATTGCCTCACATACTACTTAGGAATGCTCGCTTTCACTGTTCACGCTTGTGACATATATCCGTCTTGGCATAGCTGAGCGTGTTCTCTGCTATTGCCTTTCTCCTGAAAGGCAGCTTTAGCTGGCAAATGTCATATTATTCGACCTCTCGCCTGCCTCGAGGTGAGTGTGAAGCATTAGGGCGTACTCTCACCTTGGAGAACTGCCTTACCCTGTTCTGCTTTTCCTGATAACACTAACAAGTGCTGCTTGTTAGGAAAGATTTGCATTTATGTGTAATTTTCCCTCCAGTTGTGAACCCCCCAACTTTTTGCTGTTTTCTGACCATCCTAGCCTGACTTTTTCTAGTGGAACCCAGCCTTATGCTGTACTCCGCTGGGTTTTCGCTCACTTTGTTATGTGGAAACTGACATGCCCTTAAAGACAGTCAGTACTGGGAGACTTTGTTTCCCTTAATCTTTCACTTTTTTGCTATTCTTTAGCAACATTTTATCAGTGCACAAAGTACCTTACAGTACAGTGCGCTGGGATCTTGGTTTCATTTTAAAGTCCCTAGACGCCCTCAGAAGTATTTTTCGGTGAATGTACAAATGTGCCCTGTGCAGAGCTGGTGGCAGCTGTTATTATTCGTATATTTTTAACCCTTTTGTATGGTACATACCACCTTTACCGCATTTGGCCCAGGACAGTGGCCAGTGCATAAAATGGCCATGCCACGAGGTCCTTTGGCCATCTTGTCCCTTTGCCTTCCCCAGGTCGAGTAGACCTGGGAAATGTATTATTTGGTCATGCAGACCCCCACGCAAACCGAAGCTTTCGCGGGCTTCTGCATGGCTACTGTGTGCCTCCAGGATGTGGGCTGGACTGTCTAGTTCCAATAAACATCCTGGGTGCCAGGATGTCTGGTGTGCTGACAATGACTGGGACCATGAGGGCTCCAAGTCTGGAATGCCTGTATGTGAGCAGATCTGTTGTTGGGTCCTCTTTGTTTTGGCGGGAAGGAGATTCTGGATAAGAGAAGGCCCCTTACACCCATACCAGGTCGATCTCTTGAGTTCACACCGAACTAGGAAAGGAGCCAAGTATCCTGAAACCAAGAGGCAGAGCCGAGGAACCGCTGGTGACCCACTGGAAGGTTTGGTACCCTGATCCCCCTGTTGTACCGTTGGACCCCCTGTTTCTGAATGAACTTAGGTCTGCAAAGGCGCTTCGACCCATTGGAATAGTGGGGCTAACTGTTCTTGGCCCCTCCAACTTAACCTGTAAGCGAGCCTTCTCGGAAGTGTTCCTGGGCCAACCAGTGAACTGATCAGTTTGCACGGGACCTTTGCCCTGGAACCGCTGCCGTCTCGAGTTGACACTTGAGCATTTGGAGAGTGTAAGCTCTTGGTATAAGGCACTCTCCTGTTGAGTTTCGTACACCTAGCATTCCTAGGTCTGAAATTAGGAGAGTATGCCTGACCCCGAGTGTACGTGGTCACCGTGCCGCCCAACTGTGGTGACGAACTTAGTGGGTGCCTTGCTGCTGTGCCCCCCTTTGGCCTCAGACCCGCTGCAGTGGATTTGGCCTGATCCCTTCATCAGGAGCGGAGAAATCGCCACTGCCCGGCCACGGAATCCTCCCTTGAACACAGCCCGTGAAAGCCTCAGAGCCGCACAATTGCAGGATTTTGAACCTGCCAACAAACTGAACTTGACTGCCGAACTTTGGTACGGAGTGCGCCGAGGGTCGGTGAGTACTTGCAACCCTTACCGGTGGCCCCCGGTGCATCCATCCATTTTTACGCATACGTGTCCCCTGAGGGCCACTCTCCTTGATCGAAGTAGCCTGTGCTACGAAGCTATTCCCGAATCCTGGATCGTGTTCTGCCCTCTTGGAGAGACCCTCCTCGAATAGTGGACACTTATTCTTCACTGCCTCACCCACCTTCCTGAGCTGCTATAGCCCCTGCAAGAGACCCCGTTTTGGCCCATCCGCACAATCGCGTGCATCATCACTGAAAGTACTTTTGAGCACAAGGCTCCTCTCACCTTAGGGAATGGACTGCCTCTCAGTTAGGGTTTGAAAAGTGAAGGACTGCCTAAACAATATTTACACTGTAAGCTCCCTTTCTTCACAGGTTCTCGATACTTAGTGTGTATTATTCCTTTAGGCCATTGGTAACTGTATATGTTTATTAGTAGTGTTGTGTTGGTTTAGTTATCACTGATATTTACTTTGTGTTTGATTTAAAAGGCCTTTAATACATTTATATGTATTTTTGATATATACACCTGACTGAGAGTAATGTGTAGTGTAATTTACTGTGTGTACTCATTTTGGGCTTTCAATCACTCTCACCCCTCCTGAGACCTAGCCTTGACCTCCGCCAATGCTACCTTGATTGGTCTGGCTTGTCCAGAAGGTTCCCCTATTCCAAGGAGCTAGGCTGCCCATCTGAACCTCTGCCTACCAGGTCAGAGTTCAGTAATCCATTGTAACACTGCCAAATGTAGCTGGCATCAAAAGACTGTACAATAAGGGTTTGCCTCAGTCAGCAAATAAAGTTGCAAGGTGTGACTTTGCTAGGCTGAGGAAACCCCTCTTCCATTGACACTAATATATTCCTGTGAGTATAAGAGGCCTGGACCCAGGAGAGAGGGGGGGGGTTCATTTGTGCCAAAGTATTGTGTTGCCGTTGGTTATTTGTTTGCTTTCTGCTTAACTAACAGTGTTCATCAATTCACCAGAATTGGGAAATTCATTAAAGTCACTACCAGGTGACCTGAGCTGAACTATAAACACTATAGGCTTCATAGATCAGCCCAAGCCACTCTATACACTAAGCAATTTTAATAGATGAAAGGTGACAGTCAACAAAATACTGGTGGTAAAATTAAAACACGTAAAAATGGATAACCAAATTGGGGTACTTTGAGATTTCACGGGCATTATATAACATGGGGAACCAGAGAAGACCCAAACCATAGAATTATTCTACACACACTTGCTAGAGGGAGAACAGGAAACCTACTTAGATTTTGAAAACTTCCTTCACCCGGATTATATCCCAAAGCACTCTGTATCTGATAGGGATTATGTAGAAGGCCCAATAATGCCCCAGGAAGTAAATGGTGTCATCCGAACTCTCCCAAGCAATAAAGCACTGGGGCCAGACAGGTTCCCAGATATGTTTTACAAAACATTCTGAACCGTACTAACTCCCCACCGGATGGAGGTTTTTAAAAAAAATGTTTTTATTTATATAGCCTGGTAACACAAGAACAGGTGAGTAGCATACAAGGCAAGTACAATCAGAACAGTACAGATAGTACAGACATATGTTACAGGTGCAACAGCCAGTTCATGATCATGAGGAATAAATCCGAGGTGGGTGCGGAGCAGGGACGGGGCAGTTCAGAAGGTGGAAGTGGAGTAGTGGGGGGAGAGAGCTGGGGATGTCGAGTCTGAAGCAGTGTCAATGGGGGACATGAATGAACAAAACTTTGACCAAACATCTCTGGGTCTTGAATGGGATGGTTGTTGTACAGCCCAGGATTCTTCAATATCTGAGTCCCATGTAACCGCCCTGAGCCACTGTGCATGAGTAGGTGTGGTAGGGCGGAGCCAGCAGAGTAATATGGAGCGTACTGCAAGTAGCATGCAGATGCCAGCCAGCTTCTTGGAATCTCGGCGGAGCTCAGGAAAGTCATGAAAAAGACACCTCATTGGGGATGGAGTGATAGGGTATTCGAGTATAGCTGACATAGTGGAGCATACTGCATCCCAGAATTGGGTGAGACAGGGACAGGACCAGATCATGTGGATATAGCCAGCGTCGTCACAGCCACACCTAGGGCACCTAGGGGAGAGGTCGTTTGAGATGTGGTGCAGTCTGTTCGGGGTGTAGTGATATCTGTGAAGCACCTTGAATTGGATCAGCTTAAAGCGGGAGTTGGAGGATACCCCATGAATGCGTGCACACATCTGGGCCCACCGTTCATCGGTCATTTCCAGCCCGAGGTCGTCTTAATTTGGAGAATGCGGGGGCCGATCTGGCCTGCACCAGCATGTAGAGTCTGGAAACTTTTCCCCTCGTGGGAGTGGGAGAGGATAGTTCCGTAACTGCAAGCTCATCGGGCGGTAGCGCCGGGAAACTGGGGTATTTGTGTTTAAGAGTTTTCCAGAGGGATTAGTACTGAAGCCAAACTGATGGTCTATGCCTCAGGGACAATGGGAGGTCGGGCCACTCTATGAAATTGCCCTGTTCAAAGACGTCCCAGAGCAGTTCGTATCCAGCCTCAGCCCACCGACGAACGGTGAGGGACGGTACGTCTGGGAGGAAGTTCCAGAGCGGTAGGTTACCATGAAAGGGATGGGTGATGCCCAGTAGTCGCCATGTTTTAGATAGGGCTAGGGACGTGCAGGTCGCCGGGTCGAGTGAGTTTAGTACCTTCAGCATGGGTGCAACAACCAAGGGAGCGGATGTCGCAGTCGCTGACTGATTGCTTTTCGAGTCTGACATGGGGTGGGGGGTCCGATGTGTTACACCAATATGAAGTATATTGGAGTTGTGCCACCAGCCAGTACTTGAGGAAGTCAGGAGAACCGAAGCCGCCTACCTCCATTGGGCTGGCCAAGGTCCTGACCTTAAGCCGGACCGCGCTCGAATGCCAAAGGAAGGTGTTAAGGATACGAGTCAGCGCCTGGAAGAATCCACTGCCCGGCCACTGGGGGACATTGGCGAACCTGTACACGAGCTGAGGCAATACCTCCATCTTCAGTATCCCTATCCTGCCCGCAAGTGAGATCGGGAGTTTGCTCCAGCCCATTGACGTTGTTGTAAGGTTTGTGAGGTATTTTTGTTAGTTTTCCTCAAAGACCTGTCCAAATTGACGAGACACTACTATGCCTAGATAGGTAAAGTTTGACTGGGCCCAAGTGAATCCCAGTGTATCAGAGGGAGGGGGTGTAGCGTCAGTGAGCGGGAAGAGGGTGGATTTAGAGCAGTTCACTTTGAGACCAGAGATATGCCCGAAGTGGATAATGTCTTCCAGTATCGGGGCCAAATTGGTGTCAGTGGAGCGGATGAAGAGTAGGGCATCATCAGCAAATAGGGACACTATGTCCGAGGAACCGGTGGTGCGCAGGCCCCTATGTGCATGACATTGGCGAAGTATGTCCGCAAAAGGTTCCATCGCTATGGCAAAGACTAGGGGGGAGAAGGGACAGCCCTGCCTCGTGCCCCTAGCTATTTGGAAGAGGAGGGAGCATCGGTCTTCAGTGCGGACCCTGGCCACGGGATTGGAGTAGAGTAGCCTGACCCAGGAAAGGAAGCCGGGACCGAACTTGAACTTTTTCGAGGACCCGTCAGAGATCCTTCCACGAGACAGAGTCAAAAGCTTTTTGCATGTCTAGTGTCACTGCTACTGCGTGAACATTTGGGTTAACCCTGCTTATAATTTTGAAGAGGCGCCTCAGGTTGAAGGAGGTGTAGCGCCCTGGAATAAATCCCGCCTGGTCAGGGTGAATAATGTGTGGCATGTAGGGAGCGAGGCGTATGCCTAGTAGTTTGGCATAGATCTTGACGTCGCCGTTGATAAGTGAGAGTGGACGGTAGGAGCCACATTGAGTGTGGGGTTTGCCGGGTTTCAGCAAGACGGTTTTTCTGGCTTCGCGAAGCGAAGGAGGGAACTAGCCTTCCTCCACTGATTCTTCCCAAAGTGCCACTAGGCAAGGAAGTAGAAGTGATTTTGAAGTGTTTATAGAATTCAACCGGGATGCTGTCTGAACCTGGGGATTTGCCTATATGAGAGTGAATCTATGGCGTCCTAGAATTCCTCGGGGGTGAATGGGTTCTCGAGAGAACAGATGGTCTCGAGGGAGAGGATCGAGAGGGGGAGATTATCTAAATAGGAGTCAATTTCCGCCATTGGGGCGCTATCCGTGTTGGCGTACAGGGATTCGTAAAAGGAAAGAAATTCAGAGTTAATATCTTGCGGAGACGTGGCCAGTGTTCCGTCGGGTCTTTCCACTCCAGGGATGGGTGGGGAGCCAAACTCTCGGCGGAGAAGCCTGGCGAGGAAGCGGCTTGGGCGTTCGCCTTCACCGTATTTCCTCGCAAGGCCCGGGCTGTCCAGGAACCTCAATTCGCAATCCGCAAGAGAGCGGAACGCATCAAGTTCCATACCGATTGACGCAAGGTTTTCAGGGGTTTGATGTAGCGAGCATTGGGCTTCCAGTGCGGAAAGCGTGGCGTCGCTTTCAGCAATATCCCTGCGGATTGTTTTGAGGATACCGTTTTCCTTGAATAGGGCGATACCTCTAATATAATAATATATAGATAATATAAGCTTTAAAGGACTCCCAGAGGGTGGCCTGCGAGGACACCGTGTTGGTGTTAATTTCGAAGAATTCCTCAATTGCCCTCTCCAGCTCGGAGCTGAAGACGGGGTCTAGGAGGGAATGAGGTTTCATTCTCCAGTGTCTGACTCGATCCCGATCCGAACCCCAACCCAGGGTAATAGTCACTGGTGAGTGATCCGAGAGGGTTCTGGGAAGGATCATTAGGCGAGATACATTCCTTATGAGTATGTCGGACACTAGCCACCTATCGATTCGGGAGTAGGAATCATGCACCGAAGAGTAGAAGGAGTAGGAGCGGGAGTCGGGGGTAAAGAAGCCTCCATGCACCCACCAGGGCCAGGCGGGGGAGAGATGACAGTGTAGTGTAAGCAGCTTTGGAGAGTTGGCAGGGTCTGGAACCGGATCTATCCAGGTCTACATTGAATATCGGGTTAAAGTCACCTCCCCAGAGGATTGGTATCAGCAGGAAACAATGTTTGGGACCATAGATATTTAGCAGAACCACCTCCTTATTTTGTAGGGTACCATGGAGAAGCACATATCTGCCCTGGGGGTCGATCTGTGTAGATATGGAGTGAAACTTAAGGCTCCTGTGAATTAGGATCATAACCCCACGGCTTTGGGTAGAGTAGTTAGTATAGTATCTTTGAGGGCCCCACATTTTGGCAAATATTTCACAGTGGTCAGTACATGCATGTGTCTCTTGCAGAAACAGGATTTTGACCCCATGGCGTTCGGCCTGAAGCTGCAGTTGCCTCATTTTCTTGTAGTTTCCCAGTCCCCGCACATTCCAGCTCATGAGTGTCAAGTTGTCCTCAATTAACAGTCCAGGGGTGTTCATTAGAGCTTGCGGGTGTACAGGATGGCAACCCAAATGTAAGGTGCCCCGCGTATCCAGGCCCGCAACAACATCGGGTCAGTATTGCCCTGCGCTCCACCTCTTCCGTGAATACCAAGCTTTTTTTTTTAACATAAAACCCAACACCGCCCACCCCCACCCACGTCCCTCCCCCAAACAGAGGAATGATAACCCTGTACCCAAACAACCAAATCCAAACCAATGGCATCAACGCCGAGGGGGGCCTGTGAACTGGCCTGGCGGCGATGCTCCGGACCAGACGGCAATTTAAGGATGAACATGGTGCCTGATAACTTGCTCGGCCCCGGCAGGACCCTACCCGGGGGAGCGAGACACGAATAACCAATAGAAATACAATTTGTAAAAGATTGGGAGGCATAGCCTCTCGATCAACCAATTCAGGAGAGAACCTGGGTTTAACGACAAATATCTGAGGGACATTATAACAGTGGATGAGCGTCGGAGGGAGGAGTCAGACTAGAGAAGCGCTCAGCAATGGACCTGAGGGACCATGCTTGGATTGTGAGGCCGCCCGTTAATTGTTAAATTCACGTTTCTGGAACCAGGGAGTGTCCCGGGCGGGAAATCGACCAAAGGACATTACAATAACGAATGAGGACCCCGGCAGCGAGGTAACTGCATACAACAATACTTAGCAGAACAAGATTACAGCAATGGGTGAGCGCTACGGAGGAGAATTTAACTGGAGAAGCGTTCAACTATAAATCCAAGAGTCTCCCCTGAGATTGTGAGGCCAACCCAAGGGCCAGAATGTGCATGTCGTGTGCAACCAGGGCACGTAGGCAGGGGACGGCCCCTTCCAACACTCATTCATCAACTAGCCATTTCTTCAGCAAAAGAGTGCCCCAGGTCATAAACAATCAGGCAAGGAACACAGTATTATCAAGGTGTGTTGCAGAAGAGGATCAGCCTGGAAGTGTTCGTCGATGAATCTGGAGGCCTCTTCAGGGATTTTGAAAAAGTACACCTGGTTAGAGTGTTCAATTCTCAATTTGGCAGGGTATAGCATGGAGTATTTGACCTGGAGGTCTCACAGCCTCCTCTTCACTGCCTGAAAGGTTTTGCGCTCCCGTTGGACTGCTACAGAGAAATCTGGATTTCTCCAGCATGGGGTCTGGCAAGGATTCACATGCTCATGAATATTCCCCGTCGTCAGGCTGGGAATCCTCGGTAAAGAAAAAATCAGTATCAGTTTTGTTTCTGATCTGTCTTTCGTAGTAGTAACCAATCACTGGTCTCTGCGTCATACTGACCACAGCCAACGACTGCCCTCTACCTAAGCCCCGCCTCTGGCAGCCATCTTCAGATTTTTACCGCACGTTCAAGTGTTGGGATCCTCGTGCTATTGCTTTCGAGCGTTAGTGCTATTTTTCACGTTTTTTCTCAAAAAATTTCTTTTTTTCGGTCAAAAGAGCCACAAGCTCCACTGTTTCTTCATCCGATTAACGGGGACCCGTGTCGGATTAGTCTACGCCCCTCAAGGGTGAAGATTTCGTCGAGCCACGCTTTTGGAGGACTCCAGAAGTTGCTCAGGCCCATCTCGGACATGGCCCAGGAGAAGGGAAGCTCGACGCCCGGAAAGTTGTTCAGGGTCTGCCCTGGATGCCAGCTTCAGAATGTCTTTAAGGTGGGCGAACACTCCCTTTGTCTCTACTGCCTACATGAGGACAAGACGCACGTGGAGAAGGACTGTGCGTTTTGCGGCAATATGTCGGAGCGGACCATGAAGGACCGCCATCAACGTCTCGCAAACTGGTTGGAAGGGAAGAGCCTGTCAGGCGAGAAGAAGAAGAAGTCTCAGCGGTCTTCTAAGACCTTTGAGGGTGCCCCGGCTACGGGGGTCCAACAGAAGGCCAAGCACCGCAAGTCCGCTGGCACTGGGAGCGCCGAACGGTCGGGCTCTACGGGTGCCAGGCAGGGCGCATCCTCCCCGGCGCCATCAACCACGAGCCAACGCTCTGGCTCGAGTAAGAGGAAGGCCGAGCACCCGGCAAGACCCCGGTCGAGCTCGAAGGCCCCATCGGAGGGGGAGCGAGGCGGTGACCCTCCCCCCAAGGAGAAGGCGGTGAGTGCACCTAAGGTGGTGAAAGCCTTAATCCATCCGGCCAAGGCCTCTATCGAGACAGTCGCAGCGGCCCTGGCTCAGCCTGTGGAGGCTACACCAGTGGTGGCGACCTCGGGGCCCAGAGTCTCCCTGCCACCGCGGAGGGAGTCCTCTTTCATGCCCATCGACAGGACCCCCTTGAAACCTCCGACGGAGAAGAAAAAGGGGGGGCAGGAGGTCGTCGTGGATTCGGCCTCAACCTCTGAGGAAGAGCTGATCGAAGTCTTAAGCCACAGCGTTGGCGTGGAAGAAGACCAGCCCGTCGGGAGGGACCCTGACGTAGGAGACGACGAGTACGTCGAGGGTGCCGACGGGGCTCCTGACCGCCCGTCGGACTCCCCTCAACCATTGCCGCAAGACAACTCGGCGGCTATTTTGTTGGCTATACAGTCCTTATGCTCAGAGATAAGGACGAGACTGCCGTTACCACCAACGGAGGAACCGCTCCCGACGGGGGACCCGGAGCCAGGCCCTTCTGGGAGCCCTCCCCCTAAGAGAAGAAGGATTCATCCTCCACCTCCTTTTCAGCCATCGCTCCCCTGTTCAGCCCTCCTCCCCGTCCACGACACGTGGGGATGATACGGGGACTGATACGGCCGCGACGGGTACAGACGACGAGGTTTACGACGAGGATCTCCCATCGTCACCTCCCACCCGGGCTTCCCCGCCCGACGAGATTGGATCGTTTCACTCCATGATCGCTAGGGCATCCAAGCTTTTCCAGCTCTGCCCGGAAGAGAAGAAGAAGGAAGGTTTCCTTTATCAACGGCGCGAGGCCAAGAGGAAGACGGTCCTCGCTGTACCTCTACTGGACGATATTTGGGATGAGGGCCTCGCTCTCCTCAAGAACCCATCCACGACGCAGGCTAGAAGGGATCGGTACGAGAAGAAGTACCGGGTCCCGGACGCGGTCCCCTTGTGCCTTCGGGCATAGCCGACCCCGGACTCGGTCGTCTCCGCGGCGGCCAGGAAGAAAGCGGGGGGGCGCGGCCTCTACGTCGACCTCCCCGCCAGACGGTGAGGGAAAGAAATTGGACACGATGGGACGCAGAGTCATCTCGTCGGCAGCGACGACGATGAAGGCGGCCAACGCCTTGGCTATCGTAGCTCGCTACGACAGGGAGTTGTGGTACAAACTGGCCCCCCTGCTGGACTTCCTACCAGACGACAAGAGGGCGGAAGCCCTAGAGATCTTGCAGGAAGGAGAGGTGGCGTTGGACCACGCCATAACGATTGCGACAGACATCGCTGACACTGGATTTCGCCAGTTGGGCAACGGCGTGTGCCTTAGGCGGCGTGGATGGCTCAAGGCTACTGACTTCCGTCAGGACGTGCAGAACAGAGTCTTGGACATGCCGTTCGACGGAAACAACCTGTTTGGGAAAACAGTGGACGATTCCCTTCAAGCCATCAAGGCGGACACGGAGACGGCCTGGGCTCTTGGGGTTCTCCAGCAACGGCGGCCGCCCTTTCGGAGCGGCGGAGGCAAACAGGGTGCCTCCAAAGGTTCCAGCGGCGGATTTTCCACCTACCGTCAAGCGGCCCGTTCGTCGTCACAGGAAGCTTACAGGGGAGGAGGCAAGTCAGGCGGACCCTGCCATCGTCGCCAAGGAGGACAAGGCGGCAAAGCCTTGTCGAAGCAGGACTGAACCGGCCGTGGGGTTGGGCCCCCACCAAAGCACCCCGGTGGGAGGCCAGCTGGCAAGCTTCGTCAGCGTGTGGGAGTCCATCTCCACCGACCGTGGGTGCTGGACGCCCTAGCTCATGGTCACGTGGTCGAGTTTCTAAAGAGGTGCACGCGCGTCCTCCCTGTGGCCAGGAAAGGACATCACGTCCCTCAACTTCTCTTGGAGGTAAAGGCGATGCTCAAGAAGGGCGCCATCAAGCTCGTCCCAAAGAGGCTTCGGGGCTCCGGAGTTTACTCAAGATACTTCCTCGTGAAGAAGAAGACGGGAGGATGGCGTCCCATCCTGGACTTACGACGACTAAACAAATTCATCAAGGCACAGAAGTTCCGGATGGTCACCCTCCAACACGTCCTTGGTCAACTGGAGGAGGGCGATTTCCTGTCGTCGTTGGATTTGGAGGATGCCTACTTTCATATTCCCATCCTAAAGGGACACCGAAAGTTTCTCAGGTTCGTGGTCCAAGGGCGTCACTACCAGTTCAGAGCCCTTCCCTTTGGATTGAGGTCAGCACCCAGGGTGTTCACCAAGTGCCTCGCACCGGTGGCGGCGCAGCTGCGCCGAGAGGGGATCCACGTCTACCCCTACCTGGACGACTGGCTCATCCGAGCAAAGACAAAGGAGCTCGACGTGGAGCACACGGCAAGGACCGTCCAACTACTCACGGACCTGGGATTCTCCATAAACTACGCCAATTCCCACCTGGTGCCCGCGCAAGACGCACTGTTTCTGGGAGCGAAGCTCGACACAGTGTCGCTTCTGGCCTCTCCGTCGGAGGAAAGGACGAGGGCCATCTTGGGAAAGGTGCAGCGGATGCTGGTTGCGGACGCAGCCAGGGTGAGGTCCATCAAATCCCTCCTCGGAATGATGTCTTCTTGCATTTATCTCATCCGCCTGTGCAGGCTCCGGATGCGCCCGTTGCAGGAGTTCCTGGACGCGCGCTGGATCCAGACGACGGGCAGCTTCGAGGAGAGGATCACACTCGACGAGAGTTTCCAACGAGCAATCAGGTGGTGGGGCACCCGCGCGCCTCTGACGGCGGGCATGGACTTCCAGACCCCCGCCACCAGGAGACAATAACCACGGATGCCTCCCTGGAAGGGTGGGGAGCGCACACCGAAAATCTGCACGCGAGAGGCCTTTGGCTTCCGACGGAGAAGTCCCTCCATATCAACGTCCTGGAGCTCCGTGCAGTGTTTTGGGCCCTTAGGTCCTTTCTTCCGTCCCTCAAGGGCAAGGTGGTGAGGATCTTCACCGACAACACCACCACCATGTTCTACATCAGGAAGCAGGGGGGAACCAGGTCCCCAGCCCTGTCCAAGGAGGCGCAGGATTGCTGATCCGGCTCATCAACCAGCTCAAGAGGTCACGGTGCAGGATGATCCTCGTTGCACCTGCGTGGCCGAGGCAGATATGGTTCCCGGACCTTCTGGACTTGTCAGCGTCCCCGTCAATCAAGCTGCCAGTGGACGCGGATCTTCTCTTCAGGGAAGGAGGCGCCATCCTCCATCACGACCCGAAGTCGCTGAACTTGCAGGCCTGGCTCCTGCAGCGTTAGAGTTTGGAGGATATGACATACCGGCCGACTGCAGAGAGGTTCTTGCAAAGGCCAGGACGTCCTCAACTCTTAAATGCTATGGACACAAATGGAAAAGGTTCTCTGTCTGGTGCCACGCACAGAAGATTAACCCTCTACGGATTACGGCTCCCCAGGTACCGCCGTACCTTCTGACGCTGGCCAAGGCTGGACTGGCGCACGCGTCCATCAAGATTCATCTTGCTGCGATCTCCCGATACACGAGAACCACGGGGCGGACGTCTTTGTGGTCTCATCGTCTGGTGAAAGAATTCATGAAGGGACTGTTCAGATCGTTCCCGCCGGTGAAGGCTCCGGCCCCGGCGTGGGAGCTCAACGTGGTGCTGACCAAGCTCATGGGACCTCCGTTCGAGCCTCTGCACTCGGCTCCGTTGAAGTTCTTGTCGTGGAAAACAGCGTTTCTTGTGGCCATCACCTCCGCACGAAGAGTGGGATAGATCCAGGCCCTTTCCTGCAAGCCCCCGTACTTGACTTTTCACGACACGAGGGTAGTGCTCAGGACTCACTCCTCCTTCATGCCCAAGGTACCGTCGGACTTCCACCTCAACGAACCCTTGGTGTTGCCTGTTTTCTTCCCGTCGCCTTCGTCGCCGGCCGAAAGGACTTTGCACTCGCTGGATGTAGCTAGAGCGCTGAAGTTTTACGTGGACCGCACAAAGTGTTTTTGAAAGACGTCACAACTTTTTGTGAACTTTGGACCTGTCAATCAGGGGAAGGCTCTCTCAAAGGCCTCCATTTCCAGATGGCTCTCCGGCTGTATCATGTACTGTCATCGGTTGGCAAACCGACCGCTACCTGGCCGTCCGAGAGCCCATTCCACCAGAGCGATCGCAGCTACCATGGCGTTCCTATCTGGTGTGCCCTTGCTGGACATCTGCAGGGCTGCTACGTGGAGGTCGACGCACACCTTCACGAAATTCTACTGCGTCGATCGGGATTCCAGGGAGGAGTCCAGGGTCGGCCAAGCAGTGCTGCGCAATCTATTCGCCTAAGGTGAGCCTGGTGAGGAGGTAAGAATTGCTTAATGTTGAGTTTGATGTAATGCTTAATGTTGAGCCTTTGCCACCTCCCGTGGTTGTGCATGTGTGTACTGCTATGTATTCTTTATTCATGAGCATGTGAATCCATGCCAGACCCCATGCTGGAGAAGGAACAAGTTACTTACCTGTAACTGTTGTTCTCCAGCATGGGTCTGGCATGGATTCACATGCGAACCCTCCCGCCTACCCCTCTGCGGCTCTTTACTTGGTCATACTGCCACTTCACGTGCTACCAAATCTGAAGATGGCTGCCAGAGGCGGGGCTTAGGTAGAGGGCAGTCGTTGGCTGTGGTCAGTATGACGCAGAGACCAGTGATTGGTTACTACTATGAAAGACAGATCACAAACGAAACTGATACTGATTTTTTCTTTACCGAGGATTCCCAGCCTGACGACGGGGAATATTCATGAGCATGTGAATCCATGCCAGACCCATGCTGGAGAACAACAGTTACAGGTAAGTAACTTGTTCCATAGATGGATCCTGGCTGCGCCCAAAAGGAGTTCTCCCTTGGCTCTCGCCGCTCTGAGGAGGGCGTCACGGTCACAGAAGTTTAGGACTCTGACTATAATAGGTAGCGGTGGTGCTCCCGGTCTGGTCTTTGCCGTGAGGGCACGATGGGCTCTCTCGATTGCAAACTGTGGGGAGAGCTTTGGAGAATCCAGCAATTGTAATAGCGTGTGTTTGTAGTCTTCCGTAGGTTCTTTCATGCCATCTTCAGGTACTCCGATAATACAGAGGTTGTTGCGTCTTGAGCGTGATTCGAGGTCCTCGTTCTTTTTCTCGACCTCAGAGACTCGGCCGGTGAGCGCAGAGACCTCTGCCCTGAGGGAGCTCAAGTTATCCTCACTGGCACTCACTCGTGTCTCGATTTCAGCAACCCAGCCATCGGTCCTCTCTATATGAGCCTTGATGGAGGAGATCGTGCCGTTCATGTCGTCAAGCTTGCTGTGGAGAGTGGTGAACCCCTCCCGGATGTATTCCATCATTTTTAGAGAATCTGCCGGGTCCAAGGTCGACGAATTGGATGGTTCCTGCTCGGACGCCTCCCCCACCGGCCCGCCGGGGTTTTGGTAAACATATTGATCGAGCATTGTTTCTTTCCAGCCCCCTTGGTCATGATGGCAGAAGGAGGGTAGGCCCAGAGGTCCAGGAGGGCGGAAGGGGTGCCAGGGCAGGACGGGGGGGGAGAGCAGGACACTGAGGATGGTCAGAGGGGCTGTTCGAGGCGCTGTGGGCGCCCAGTGGGCCTCAGCGTCAAGGAAGGATGCAGAGCTGAAATAGGCTGTGGGGTCTCTGGTCAACAGTGATCACCGGATCACGGGACCGGGAGGACCACCCCGGGTAGCAGCAAAGCGAGGGCACAAACAGCCAGTGAGTGAGTCCAGCAGTGTAGACTGTCTTGATGATCCCAGGTGAGGGTCGAGGACCGGGGATCAGTGCGCTGTAACTGGGGTGCAAGCTGCAGAGATTATGTGCACTGATGTGGTTGAATGAGTTGGGGGGACCACTCCTGAGTCAGATGTGAGGGCGGCTGAGGCAACCAGCCAGGAGGGCGTGGGCAGCTAAAGGGCAAGCAGGGTGTACGCGGTCAGGCAGCGGCACGACCGACAGCGCGAGGGTCCTCGTGTCCCAGGATATTTAGATGTAGCTGGGAATCAAGTTGGCGTGCGCCGCTGTGGAGAGGACCAAAGTGGAGCACCCCCTGTCTCAGCCCATTAAGGCCTGGGGGGGCCAGAGGCCCCAGCTGATGAGTATGGGCACCAGGGAGGTAGGCGTAGTACTGTAATGAAGTCCTCCCACAGGTGCTTCAGAAAGGGAACATAGAGACCATGTCTGGGGGGGGGATCCAGTCCAGGAGTTAGCGATAGGTGAGACTTGCCAGCATATACAGGGGTGAGGGGGCCCAGCGCCCAAGGTGTCTGTGTCCCCCCCAGCAGCTCCCAGTGGGTGACCGTAGGAGCAGGGGCCCTGTGTGCCTGGAGGAGCAGTGGGACAGCAGAGCGTTGCGCCAGCCGCGGTAGGAGCTGGCCAGAGAGGGCTCAGAGTAGCTGGCGGCACGGAAGGACTCACCGCAGCTGCAAGGATCAGGGTCGTCCCCCGAGGCGGGGCCCCAGATGGAGGACACCTGATCCGGACCCTCCAGAGATGCCGGAAAACAGCACGCTGCCCAGGGGGGGCGGCGGAGCAGAACGCTGTACGTTCAGGGGAGGCCCCAGGTCCCAGTCACGGGCCGATGTCTCCGCACAGCCACAGCGGTCCCACGGGGAGTGGGGGAGAGGAACAGCGCCGCAACCCACAGCACCCCTCACCCACAGCAGGCCCCGAATCCCCAGAGTCGCAGGTGCGTGGCTCTGGAGCAGAGGTGCGGGGCGGAGCAACGCCAGCTCCCGGTCCGATTCATGTGCTGGATCTCTGCAGTGGGGCTGGCTAGAGAGGCAGCGTTCGGGAAACTCACGTCCGGGTCAACCAGCTGCCGGATCAGGTAGCTGGCCCAGGATTTGGAAGGGCACCGAAGGAGAATTAAAGTAGGAAGACGCCTCTCAGAACGGAGCACGCAATCAGGCGGCCATCTTCTCTGAGCGCAACAGCGCCCCCCCCCCCCCCCCCCCCCGGATGGAGGGTTTTAATTTTTGTACGACCTGAGGAAAAATATCACTCTATAGCTGAATCGAGAACCACACTCCTTTTTAAAACCTGGACACATTGGAATGCAACTCCTATAGGCCCATCGCACTACCTAATTGCGATGTGAATATATTTACTAAATTCCTGGCCTATAGCATGGTGGGGATTATCCCCAAACTGATAAGAACGGGTCAAAGCGACTAAATATGGGGGCAGTCCACCTTCGACAACATTAGGCGTACAATCAGCCTAATTGACTGGAGTGCGTCCACATGGCAAAAAGTGGTTCTTTTATCTGTCGACGCAATCAAAGCGTTTGATAGCCTGAACTGTGCCTATTTAAGGAAAATTATTCCATCCTATGGGTTTGGCCCAGGGTTCACAAAGCAGATCCTCTCAAACTTTCAATCCCTGTGCATGAAAATCAAAGTAAATCTAAATTACACTAAATTAATCAAAACCAGAAGATGACCCAGACAGCACTAAAATGTGCTTTAGCGCTTGAACCCTTAGCACAAAGGATTAGGGAAGATGACTCCATCACAGGCATAATTTGTCAGAAAACGCAACATAAAATTGCACTAGATGCCGTAGACATCATCTTCTATTTTAGAAATGCCACTGAATCCATACCGAAAGCCTTTGCCAGAATATAAAGCTTTGGCGAGCTTTCAGGAGTCTCCATTAACTCTAATAAGTCTTATGGGATGAACATCAAGAAACCTAGTCTGACAATGAGGGCAATCCAGCGTACCCTCCAACTCAAATGGAGTAAGGATAAAATGGAATACTTGGACACAGCCCTAACGCCACCCTATGACACTTGTTTAAAGCCAATTCCCCATCCCCAAACACTTGTGTACGAGCACCATAGAACTAAAATATCAATATCCCTCTTCAAAAAGGGTGAAGAGAAGAACAGATGGGATCATCAACAAATTTCATGGCTCGAGTAGGACAACCATGTATCGCACAAAAGGCTATCTATACTATTATACACAGTCATAAACCAGGTTCAGTAGAAAAATGTACATATTTTAATTAGTATACATCTACACATAAAGTTTAAAAACAATAAAAACAAATGTGTACAGAAGAAATTGTTCCAAAGCGTTTTTGAAAGAGCCATAGATGATGTGGCATAGGGGGGGGTAAGCACAAGATGTTTAAATAGTCAATCAAAACGTATGTGATGTTAGTAACAGAAGATGACAAAGTCAAAAACCATGTCTAGATCGTTTCACATGGGGCAACAACACATATTAGTGTTTCAAGGTATTTAAAGAGAACACCGGTATCGATTTAATCTTTAATCAGTCACTGACCACCTTAAATATGTGGAGGTAGGCTAACTAGTTGTGGACTCCTTTGTTTTTCTAGATTGCTTTCCTCAACCACAACAGCCGCCTGATTAAAAAAAAAAAAAAAAAGAGGAACCCGGTTGCTCAACCCCTTTTTTTCTTCTCTCTCGAGTAGGACAAGTGCAATAAAAATGTCCCTGAATACCAACTTACTATATGCGTTTCATACTCTCCCAATTCCCATGAAAAGCATTGCTCTTCTATAGGGTAAAATATTTACATTTATTTGGGGCAAGAAATGCAGAGAATGGGCAGGAAAATACTACTGCTTTCGCCGTGGCAAGGTGGTCTGTGTGTGCCCTCTGTTAAAAGGTACTCGTTAAGAGCTCAAATCAGCATTCTATTTGATTGGACTCAGCAGGAGAGAAGGACATGGGTGGCCATGGAACAGGAAGCCACGTCGCTTCCACTAGATAAATTACCATTCTTAGCACACTATGTAGGGGGGGGACAACTCCTCCATTCTACCAAAGCCTCCCTCTCATACTGGGACATGGGTTATGGCATGCTGAAAATACTAGATGGCCTAGGTACGCTCTCTTCATTTTTTTTATCGAACCCAGACTTTACACTAGGTACAACCAGCCACTTCTTTAAAGCTTGAGAGTCCATGGGCAAGATTAAAATTGAGCAAATGTACAAGAGCATAGTACCACTGACATTCGAGGAATGCAAAATTAAATTGATTGTAAAAAAAAAAAGAATAAAAATATTCATCAAACACATAATTTATCAATCATAGAACATAATCCATTGGTGCATTTTAGGTAAAATAACAGTAAAAACACACATTTTACATAATTTTAAAATGCAGCATCTTGTCTTAAAAAAACCCTTGTGGCAACCTACAAATACAACAAGGCCCAAGCCGTCAATTTCATTTACGCTCTTAAAAAGAAATGGCTAGCCTATATTGGCGCAAATTTGTGCGTTTTAGAACTTGCAGAATGGTCAGTTTTCTTGTATTCCCATAGCTTGGGCTAAACAGGATAAAGTGGCTCAAATTTTCGTTCGGCGCACCACACACAGGACAACTTCGATCATCTGGGTAGCCCACCCAGTTCACTGTATTGCCTCTCAAGTGTAAGCAGTCAAATCGTGCCATTGTAATCAGCCAACTTTGATGTTTTTTCCTGACCCAGACAAGGTATCGCTGTAGAGTTGGCGACCCACGTATTAGCTGATCCAAACTGTCCACTTGTGACACCAAGCCTACATTTGTGCATTTAACCACAGTTTCCCGGGTCACTGCGTCCCTGAATGATCTTACTTCCTGCAAGAGCAACATCATAGTAGTGGGTGGCACAACCGGCACATTCGCCTTACACATTAGATCCTTTACGGACAGACCTCAGCCAGGGTATTTTGTGCCACAAATCCCTACTCAACGTCGCTTTTATTATAAAGTGATAGCGTGGAATGTTTGTTCCCCCATATTCTTAGCCATTGGATGCTTGGGGCAACTGCCCAATCATCCTCCAGAAAGGCCATACCCAAGTCAATTTTCCCTTACAGAAAGATAAAGGTACACTCAATTACGACACTGAATTACAAATGTGGAAGTAAAACAAAAAGGAGCACAAGGGAACCATGGTGGGTCGGAAGGGGAAGTCGGAGACATATTGGACATTTCTCTGGTTTTTATTCAAAATAATTTTAAAAAATATACCTACCTTACCCTATTACTACAAGGTTGTTCCCTACCTAACCAAACTAACTAAAGGTACTAGTCTGCCATCAGGAAGTCCAAATCAAAATGTCCTCTGTCCAAAATCTAATCTACCTGACCCCTACACTAATACTATTAACTCAACTTTGTCAAAAGAATGTCTTTCTCCTGGCTGCTTCCTTCTCGGCATCTGTCTTGAGTATTTACTGCTGGGTTCTCTTAGTTCATATATATATATATATATATATATATATATATATCAGGTATGCAAATGTAATTCTCTAGAAACAAGTTAATTAAGATGGTCTCTTCTGGTTCTGTGTGTCTTATTTATGAGCACCTGTAGCTCCTGTCAATTGCTAATAGGTCTGGGGTTGCAGTCGGTGTAAAGCTTATCAGTATTCTCAGTAGTTTCCTTAATGGTTTTCATAAGATAGTCTCTTACAGTTGTTCTTCTTAGTTTGAGTATTTGTCACAACCCTTAACCCAAAACCCCACTGGCATGCCCACATGCCAGGTAGGGCCACATCTCGGGGTTCAATTGGGGCCTCAGTGGCCTTGCGCTATCTTCCTGGACTCTCCTGGTGTCAGTCCTGGCGCCTTTGGCGCCAGGCTCATGTTCAGAATAGGAAACTTCCTTGAAGGGACTACTTTTTCTGTGGGGCCTGCAGCCAACATGGAGGCACCCATACAGTCTAGTTATTAGAATCAGACTGTGCGGTGCAGTGTTTTGGGGTGTGGTAGCCCGGAATATTTTACCTGGACTACTTTACAGTGGGCTATATAAACCACACCTAAGTTACAGAACGTGCTTTGCGTTATTCTGCAGCCAGCAGCGTAATGCTCATCGTGTCCAGTGACCTGATACCGGCGATCCTTGAACAACGGACCTGCAGAGGAGACAAAGAACATTATTAGTCTCTACTTACCTGCGAATTCCATCCCGCCTCTGTCCGTCGTTCGTCCATCCTTCTGCTGCTCGTGGTCATCCATCCAGTCATCAGCAGCTTTGGGACACCATGAACGCACCGGAACGAAGCAACCTGGAGGGAGAGAGAGAGAAAGACAACGTTAAAACAAGCACTTACGGCGCTAGCTGCAGTCACCACGAGAACCTCACCTGTTTGGGCATTTCTCGTCCGGCATCGTTCCGTAACACCTCGCACGCCAGGAAGACCACTGCAACCTGAAAAGGAAGAAAGAGTACAGGTTAGCAAGTAAAAGACAAAACAGCGCTGCACTTCGCGCATTACCTACCAAAATTGTAGTACGCTCTTGCGTCCTCCATTCTGACAAGAGCCCGTTCCAAGCTGCGCACTCCTGAACCTCCGCTCACCCAAGGGGGAATAAGAAAAGACATTAATCACAAGAAAGAAAGGCAAGGGCATATAAAGACTGTTGCAATCGGACTTACCTACCTTAAAAGACACTTGAATGGGCTCGCACCAGTGAAGTTAACTTGGTCGCTCAAGCCCACAGAAGACTACGCACCCCTGCAAAGAAGGCAGGACGGAGAGCACGCCAGACATCACAACAAGGTGAGGAGAGGGCCATCGGGTCGAACCCAGGGCAGGTGGGAGGAGACTGAATCTGATCCTAAATCCAGTCCTTCTGTGCTTTCAGGCCCGACTTCCATCAAAGGCACCATCTGGGATTGGAAAGGGGTCCAGGGCCAATCCAGCAACCAGGGCTGAGTGGTGTCCCTGTGGATACCAGGTGAGCGTAACAGTAGTTTACTCTTTCCACTCGACCCTTCTGGGGTTTGAAATATCTTTATCATGGGTGAGGCACCACAACTCCTAGGGTTTCTCTAATAGGCTCTTTCTCTGAGCCCTTGGCGCAATATATAATCTTGACTGTTAATACTTCAACAGTTAACTTTGGTAACTTCTTTCATCCTTCACAGGTATCTTGTGATATATGCCCTTATGCTTTTTTAATGTCCCAACATCAATATTGTAGTTTTCACAACTTCCTTCCCTTTACGATATGTTCCACGGCAGCCTCCCCCTTCTTCACCGGTACCTCTGTTCATCGTGGGTGGTGTTTCGGTGTTTGGCGCTCGCGCAGGTCTCCTTCGGTTCCTCATCTCCCTGCTCCGGGCTTCACGACAGTCTCGCTTTTGGCGTCTCAGTAGGTTGACGCGCTTGCGAATGCCTGCTGACAGGAGGTTTCAGGTCTTATGCTTCTACTGGTGTCAGAATAGTTGGATGGGCCCCAGGCCCACCACGGTGCTCCTGTGGTCACGCCACCACGTCAGATGGTCCTCCAGCTAACAGCAGCTTTTCTGCTATTTGGGTTGCCTGGTCCCCAGTGTCTCACTGTGGCGTTCTGTGGTTCTTGGATTACTGCTGGCTCCACTGCCCCTACAAGAGTGTAGCTACTCCAGAGGGCTTCCCCTGAGTATAGCTCTTTCTCCTCTTCTCCGATCCACTTGTCCTCCTTACATGCAAGTTCACTCTTAAGGGGATATTCCCTTTTTCTTCAGGCATCATGGTTGATCCAGGATTGCCTGAAGCCAAACAAAAGGAGGGCACATTATTAATTACTGGCGGCAGTCCATATATGCAGAGAAGTTGGCTTGTATAGGGAGTGTCTTGTGGGCATGAGAGTCCTTGTGCCCTAAGGGGGTGTCACTCCCAGTGAGGTCCCGCTTGCCCAGACCCCTAGGGAGGGTCTTGCAGAGTGGGCTCACCTCCTTAGCCTCAAAGGGAGTGTCTCCCCCATGGGGAGAAGTGGCGAATACTCTCAATCATTGCAGAACCCAAAAGGCTGGAGCTAAGTTTAGTTGAGGGGATTACAAAAGAACAAATTTCGTGAATTACTAGACACCCATAGACAGCACAGAGAGAATGTCACATATGCAGAAAAGGGAGACAAACCTGGGGATAGAAGTACAAGCATCCTCCTGGTACCACATCTGGTAGCGGGCACACAACTTCTCATAGTACCAGCGTGAAGGAGTGGCCTTAAAATATTTTTAAATGGTATATGTCACTGACCAGATTGAACAAGATAGATGGAATATACCGTTGGAACGTTGATGGGGATGCAGAGAGAAGCCCACAATCGGTCAAATATGGCGGTCATGCAGGGTGTCACATAGTAGTCCTTCCATAGGACCCTGAAATAAACTTGGGTGTCACGGAGGAGGTAAGTATTAGCTATGAGGGGCGGGGGGCAACAGCAAAGTAGTTGCACATCTTCTCCAGCATTGGATCTTTCATAGATTCACATGCTATGAATAGTCCCTGTCGTCAGGCAGAAAATCCTCGGTAACATAGAGCAGTTTGGACTTAAACTGAAAACTTTCTGTCACTTTTGTGCTCTTACAGTCATGTTGGGTAATGCTGCTCACAGCCAATAGGAACACCTCCCTTAACTCTGCCCCTGTCGGCCATCTTCAGATTTGTTGCTGCATTTTAGTGTAAGGAGTCCTCAAAAATCATCTTTTCAAGAATGCTATGGATAATTTTGGAATATAACATTTCCACGAAAAATGTATATTTTTCAACAACTGGTGTTAGCAGCAACAGTGCTAGCTCTGTAGACCGTTCCCGTCACTGGTAATCTTCAAAGAAGCTTAGTCTGCGCAGTTGGGCTTACCTCATGGCTGAATCCACGATGAAGCGCCTGTTCAAGGCCTGTGCCCGCTGTGCACTGAACAATGTCTACATAGAGGATCACCACAACGACTGCCTCTCCTGACTTCATCATAACCATGTCATCCAGGATTGCGAGATTTGCCATTTGCTCTCCAGCACGACGCTGAGGGATCTTCGTCTTGCTGCGTGGCTCGAGGACTCTTCATTGGTACAGCGTCATGCCTCGTTAGGGCAGGGCAAGACAGCCCAGCAAACCACCTCTAGCAAGAGGTCCAGGTCGCGGGGGACGTGGTCTGGGCCCATGTAGTCCCCACGTGTGTTGCTGCAGCTCCTGCAGGGATCCTGTAAGCAGATCCTGTTACTGCAGACCGAGATGTGTGTGTACAGCCCTGAACGACAAGACGGATGTGGGACACCCGAGGCAAGAAGCTGGTAAAGCCGGGAGAAGAAACGTTGCCTTGAAAGCCCGCACTGCCGAGCGAGATCGGAGGAGAAGGACACGCCAAAATGGTGGGTTGTGCGTGTCTCGGCGAGGCCCAGCTGATGTGCCGCCGGCAGTGGAGTTGCTGTTGTGAGGCTGAAAGCGGGCTCAACCGGGAGCAGGACGAGACAGCGCGATACCACCGAGTTGCCTGGAGGAAAGAGATCACTGAGCCAGCAGCTGAGCAGCCCCCGCAGTTTAGATCGAGATGGGGAGGTGGAGACTGAACTAGCGAAAGCCGAGGAGCTGGCTACCCCTGACCATGAGTGAGTGGTGCTGAAGAGTGGTGCCTGGCAGTGGGGCAGAGTGAGATGCAACAAAGAGGGAAAACAGGAGAGGACGGAGAAGGGAGGCAGCAGCCAGCAGATGGGCAGTTAGTCTGAGAAGGGAACCCTACTGAGATAGCAGACATGCACAGTACGGCTTACAGAGTTGCTGGCAGGGGAAAGAGGACAAATGCTGCTAATGTTGCTCTCGGTATAGCAGTGTCAGTGGGTACGGTAGCAGGGTCGCTGGAAAGCAATGAAGTGTTTTTTCGACATGGCTGCGGTGCAGTCACCGAATTAAAACAGCAGGGATACTGTGCCAGCGGCGCCCTACAGTAGGAACCCACCACAGACCTCATCGGAGAAGAGGGGGCACCTAGAGAAGGGGGTGCTAAAATGACTGAAAGCACACCCGAGACACCGCCCCCTATAGGAGTCCTACATACTGAGCTTCACACTACATGCATTGTACATTGAAGGGTGGACAAGGAGGCAGAGGCATAGGCGACTACCCTGTAATTGGGACTTGCGGATAAGCAGTTGGAGAGAGAAGCCATAGGGGGACCTGAGTGGCGAAATACATAGGAGTGGGCGAGGCATAAGGGGAGTGAACAGCAGCGAAGTGTGCAACTAAGGCAGCAATAACCCCCCCCCACCCCGCAAAGAACAAGCGGAAGGGGTTGATTTTGGACTCCTTCTCAATGCAGGTGAAGGCCAGGGAGGTGATGCCCGTGACTAGGACAGGCAAAGAAGCTAGGGAGCTGCAAGAAGACCTGCATGAGTCAGATACTAGCTGCAATACTGGGCCTGAAAACATCCTTAGAGGGTAAAATTGAGGCAGTGGGCATAGACGTACAACTCCTCCGCCAAGATGTCCGTTCACTGGCAGAAAGGGTGACTACCACAGAGTCAGCCCTGAAGGAATTAGCCTCTGTGGTGGAAGATCACACAGCGAAACTACTGAAATTGGAAATTAAAAATGCCTCACAGGGAGTCAGGATTTAGGAAGCAGAAGGGAGG
This sequence comes from Ambystoma mexicanum, assembly GCF_040938575.1. Taxonomy (NCBI): domain Eukaryota; kingdom Metazoa; phylum Chordata; class Amphibia; order Caudata; family Ambystomatidae; genus Ambystoma; species Ambystoma mexicanum. Next base: position 424,518,489 of record NC_090940.1, on the reverse strand, counting down.
TCCCGAAGAAACAATGTTAGGCTATTGGGGCTGCCGGAGGGAATCGAGGGTCGAGACCCAACATGTTGAAACACTATTTCTGCAGGAAATTGGACCCGAGAAGCTGTCACAGGGCTTTGCAGTGGAGAGGGCACATAGGTCTCTACAACGGGAATGGAAACCTCCACCAGGCTCGCCCTCTCGACCAGTAATGGCGAGAATATTAAACTTCAGGGATTGAGAAGTGGTGCTGTGCTTTTACAGAGAAGGCGGAACCATAAAGAGGCAATTTCTTTATCCCTGTTAAGGCGCAATTTAGGAGGCTGGTCATCAAATACATACTGATGTTTCCGGCACGGCTGAAGATCCTCTATGGGAGAAAGATGCACTTTCTTGGGACCCAGCTATGGCTAATATATGGCTAGACCACAACACTCTGGGGGGATAAAGGAGTGAAGGGCCTTTGAGGAGAAATGGACGACTCTAAAAAATAAAAGGCTGTTGCTGGTAAGGGTACCCCAGATGGCGTAAGGAACTTAATAGAGGTGCCAACTACAGGATTGGAACAGCCGCTGGAAGATGCAAAGATGCTGCAAGGGTTGAAACTACGGATTAATGCTATATATTTGACACAAGTCTGAATCGCGAATGTGTTTTTGTTTGCAGGGGAGGGCAATGGCACCATTAGATGGTGTTAAGACAACCCCAAAACAAGTGTTTGGCTAGGTCAGCTGGTTGCTGGTTTAGAACCTGGTACCCCATGGCTGGGTGTAACCAAGGCGGTACGGGTATGCTCAAACGGGACTTTGCTGTTGGGCATTGTTTACCCTTTACGTTCCAGGGGTTGTTTTGATTTTGGTTTGCTTTGGTTTTGAGCTCAAGATAATTCAATACCAGGGTGTACATGGCGAGGTGATACCAGAAAGATGTAGAGGGTTTAACAACTGTCGGGCACAGGAATGGATGGGGAGTCTGGAATGTACATGCCTAAAATGAGTCCAGGGGGAGCGGGCCTGTCCGGAAGGGGAGGTGACTGTCAAAAGTTACCTTGTCCAGATTTCATATTTTATCATGGAATGTTAGGTGATTAGGGACATACATAAAAAGGAATCTGGTGCAGTCCTATCTCAGGCAGAAGCGGTGTCTGTAGCTCTATTACAGGAGACACATCTGCTTCCTGAGTGTCAAGAATTGCTATTGTCCATGTGGGGCAGGGTGGAATATGGTTCCACATATTCCCAATTTGCAAGAGGAGTCCTTTGATGTGTAGACGCATCAATACGTTGCATGTGTTGGATGTAACACTAGACAGCGAGGGAAGGTATGTTATCCTTCATTGGTATATAGGCCAAAAAGAAGTCTATATAGTGAACTCGTATTTCCCCAACACTGGGATCCCGATGCTTGTTATGAAAGTTAGCAACAAGCTGGTTACAAAAAGAGATCTGATGTTTTTGTCGGGTGGGGATTTTAATTGTGTGCATGATACCCTTTTGGGTAGATCATTGCCCCCTCAGGGGGGGGGCTACGGTGGCATTAAAGGCAGTCCTGTTAGATTTGGCACTAGTGGATGTATGGTGGGAACTACACCCTGGGGTGAAGGGGTATTCATTCTACTCACCCCCCCATGCTCTGTATATACGGCTTGTCTATATATTTGTAGGGTCAGAGAGTTTGGGGAAATATATTGGTGCTGAATATGCTGGCCGTACAGTATCAGATAATTCTCCCCTGCTAGTAATATGGGAAGCTGGAGGTCACAGGCCCCCAGTACCAACTTGGCAATTCCCGCTGCGGACGTTCGAGGACAGGGTTTTCGCGGACTCGCTGAAGGAAACCATAGACCAGTACTTGGAGGTGAATGTTCGGAGTGAAAACAGCTGGGGAATGGTGTGGGAAGTGCTGAAGGTGGTGGTAAGGGGCAAGACAATTTCTAAGGCGGGAGGGGCTCGTAGACAATTGAGGGAACTGGAGGAGGAGGAAGTTACGAGATTAGAATCCCAGTCCCATGAAGCTGAGGAGGCGAATCATGCACTTGCTGAGGTTCACATACATTGTGAGCGGGCCTGGGGCAGGTTGTCGAAATTTGACTAGGAGGTGAAGTTGGAACCGACACACAAAGAGGGAGACAAATCTGGGAGAATGTTGGCCTGGTTGTGTAAGCACCATAGGAGAATGACAACTGTATGTATTCTCTAATGTCTGTTACTATGTAGAACCAGTTTTTTCCGACAGCTGGAGGGAATTCTGAGGGACTTCCTGTGGGGAGGCGGACGCCGTAGGATAGCTCTAAATATGTTATACTCACGGTATCGAGAGCGGGGAGCACAACTACCACAATTTGACCTCGCAGTTACGATTTGTGGCACTGTGTTTCGCAGATGAGGCAACTGCAGAAACAGGTTGGCTAAGGCAGGTGGTGTGGCCAAGTAGGATTAAGGAATGTCTGTGGGCTCCAGTGACTTGCATGAGGTCCCAATGTCTGCTACTGCATTTAGGCAGGCCCGTGTGGAATAGGGCATTGAAGGTCACTCAGTCGTCGCGCCCATATGCTAGGCAAACCATAGTGGTGGCATACGCCAGTACTCACCATGTAGAACTGGGGGAAGCTAAAATCTTGGAAAGACATTGGGTATACACATGGGGAGATGTATTTACTAATGGGCAGTTTAAAGAGCTGGATGATCTAGTAAAGGAAGCTGGGCTACCGGGAGGGCAATTCCTGTGTTGAGGGTTTGTAGAATAGCTAAGCAAAACTGGGGCGGGCTAACAGAGGAACGGGCAGAAGATGCGCTATTCTCATTATTGTACCAGTTGGGGGGCGGAATTAAGCCGACCACTCGCATATATGAATGCATTAGAGGGGTGAAATAAAATATGCATGACAAACTGAGGGGCAAGTGGGAGTTGGATGTAGGGGTACAGATCACTGATGTACAGTGGTTGCAAGCCTTGTCTTTTGTCAAATCTGTATCACACAAAGAGAGGTTTAGCTTAATACAAACGGATATACTGCATAGCACATATATGGACCCCTGCAGAGTGGGTACGTTTGGGAGAGTGGCAACTGCTGTCTGCCCAGGGTGTAACTCTGAAGGATGCCTCCTGGGTGTATATCCGAGACCTGCCAAATACAGACATGTATTGAAGTTTATGGACTTAGCCACTCGCCGCTTTGCCAGTATGCAAGCTATGTTTTGGAAGTGTATGCAAGGACCTGTGTATAAACAATGGCATAAGGACTTTGAGCACTGATGCCTAGCAGAGACAAGAGCATGGGCAGGCGCTAGTAGAGGGGTAGACGATGGACATTCAGACCAGTTTGCTGCATGGGAGAGCCTACAGTTGGTAGTGTTTCCACCATCGGAGGACAGGTTGCCCTGAACACAACACAGTATGACATGATAGACATTTGAAAGTGAAAGGTATACCTGCATTTTGGGAGGTGGGTGCTCCACCCTAGAGAATGGTAGCAGCCCCTAGACATAGACTTTGTGCACACGTACTCCAAACACTGGTACACAAATTGAAATTCAGTGAAGTAGTTTTTAGTTTTATTTTGAAGTTAGACAGAGAATTGGGGGTACATGAATATGCAATCAACAAAATCTGACGATTGTAATTGCTGTGATTGTAACAGAGGAATGTGTATTAATTTGCATTGTTTTGTTTTTTTGTGCCTTGAATATATTTGAAAACAAACAGATTTTTTTTTTTTTAAAAAGAGGTCCAAATTGCACAAAGTCCAAACCACCATAACTCTGACGACGAGCCCAGATCCTCTCACAAGGACCAGTCTTCACCAAAGGTTAGTGTCCAAGGGGTGTCGGCAGGGAAGGAGAGCCACAGCCTTTTCTATCGCTCTAAGGAAGCAACGTCTTCTAAGTCCACTTCAAAATCTGGTGGCTACTCTTTGCCTTCAGAGTCGACAGCTGGCTCATCGTTTAATTCGGCGGCAAGTTGGTCATCGTCAACAACCAAGCCTCAATCCAGGTTGTTTACCCCAAAGCCGTCAATGCCGTCCACCAGCGCCCCGTCGACGAAGCCACCAACTACCACAACAACTAGTGCATCATCGAGGATCTCTTTGGCATCTAGGTCGACGGCTGTGATACCCTCATCGACGGCACCGTCAATGACACATTCGACATCAACAAATCAATCTTCCCATAGGATTGTTACCAGTGCCATTGTCACTAGCTTTGCCAACACCCACACCAGCACAGTGTCTGCGTTGACGGCCCATCCACAGGCTTCATTCCCTAACCTTGGGGTGGCCTTTCTTCCAGGAGGTATTGTTGTATTAGAACCAAGCCTTTTTCAATCGGAGGATGTAGAGGAAGCAGAGGAGGAAGCCATTGTGTCACCTCGGTCGCCACCAGCACACACGTCATCCCCCCAGAAGGCAATCTAGTTCACCAAGGGGTGAGGCAAGTCTGATCAGACCACTACTTTTACCTCCTTGACATTCATCTCAGGCACAGGACAGTTTGCCTGTAATGCAGCCAGCTCCATTGCTGTCCACACAAAGAGATGTCATTGGACATTTTATCTACTTTAACCACTCTGATGGCAACCTTGCAACAACGGCTGCCTGCACCAGCCCCGGTTCCGATGCCTCTTAGGCGACCTCACACAGATGTCCCTGGGCCCTCCAGGGAAGTGGATGACATCCCTCATCCCAACTCCCCCCCCCCCCCCCCCAGAAGGGGTGAATACCTGTCAGCACCGCAAAGGCTATCAGATACTAAAACGGACACAGATCCCGACCAGTTGGAGGACGTGGTTTCCACACACGCGTCCCACACTGATGAATTTGACGATTTAATCGCAGGTGATGGGGAATCAGATGAATTTCCACTCGGGCACTCACCCCCTGATGAGGTAGGGGCCTTTCACATGCTCATCTTCAGGATGGCCCAGATGTTCGGCTTTACAACGTAGGAGCAGCAAAAGGAAAGTTTGTTGTACCAGCACAGAGGGCAGTGCAGGAAGTCTGTCATGTCCATCCCGCTGTTAGAAGACGTCTGGGAAGATGGCCTTGTCACCCTGGCGCATCCGCAACTGCCCTGGCTAAAAAAGACTGGTTCAGCAAAAAGTACAGAGTTCCAGAGAGCGCTGCCTCTGCACCTAACCCACGCCAGACTGTTCTCTGCTGCTGCCAGAAAAGGGTCTTTTAACCCATTGTCATCCTGCTCTGTCCCTCCAGGCAAGGAAGGCAAACAATTTGATGCCTTTGGTAAGAAGATCATTACCACTGCACCCACGACTATCAAGGCGGCTATTGCAATGGCCATGCTTGCACATTATGATCTGTGGTACAAGTTGGGTCCCCTGCTAGAGTTCCTACCAGAGGACAAGAAACAGGAGGCCATGGACATCATCCATGAAGGCGAGTTAGCGTCAGACCATGCCATCATGCTCTCTGTGGACATCGCCGATGTTGGTTTTCGCTTGCTTGGAAATGGAGCTGTCCCACGTGGGCAGGGTTGGCTCAAGGCCACAGATTTTCAACCTGTCCAGGGTCGCTGATATGCCCTTTGACGGATCTGCCCTTTTTGGTAAGAAAGTGGGTGAAGCCGTACAGTCCATAAAAACAGACACGGAAACTGCTCACTCCTTGGGCATACTACAGCAAAGGTGCCAGTGCTTTCATTCAGGTAAGGGGCGTTATGGCAGAACACTGTGGTGTAACTGCTCCACGCACCAGTCTTCCTCCTCTTAAAAAAAGCCTGTACTCCTCAAGGGACCATGTAAGGAAGGCATGTTATCAAACAGTGAAGACAGACACAAGTGATCATAGTTCAAGGGTGTTTATTGAACTTCAATGGGATGGTTGAACGCCTATCTAACCCTAAATCTAAGGATGGGAGCAAGCTACGCCCATTAAATAACGCAGTCCTAGTGGAATCTTTGCCAAAATAAAAGTGTCTTTACTAATAAACCTATTGCCAATCCTTACTTCTAAATACAACTGGTGTGGACAACAATGTATTCAAAAAGTAAAGTGTTAAAGAAATGTTATGTCGGCATAGTTGAGAAGTTGGCTTCCCTTTCCCACGTTTTCAGCACGGGACAAGGCGGCATGCTCGAGCTTCGCACACACTCTGGCTTCTCTGCTGCGAGGAGTCTCTTTCCCAATAACAGTCTCCTATTGCAGAGGGCCTGATGTAGCAAACAAGCACCAAAGTTCCTATCTTATCAGGATTTTCACATTCACAATTGGTCTCCATCATTCAAGCCCGGACCATGGATCTCCCTCGTTCGGGCTTGTACCCTTTTAGCACAATGTTCACAATTGATCTCCCTCATTTGGGCTCGAACCCCTTTAGCACAATGTTCACAATTGGTCTCCCTCGATCGGGCTTGGACCAGGTAATCTCACTTTATAAGCTTTCCTCTTTGTATCAAAAATCAAAGACTTTCGATTGTGTGGATTTTGCTTAAACCGTTGCAGGACCACTTTGATTCACTCCATTCCTCATTCTCATCTTTTACTTTCACCTTTGCCACTTCTTGACTGAATACCTCAGAGACCTTCGATTGAGCACACTCGCAGTGCCAGACCACTCTGTCACTGGTATTGTATCTTTCTCCATTAAAGTTCAAACATCCATCAGCAGTTAAGCTTTCCTTGCGTCTTTCATCACGCTTGTTACCAATCTTCGTTCTTGCGTTCTTTATATAATGCTGCTGCTTGCAACCTTGACTTCAACACACACCGGTCTTGCATCAGTCTCCCCAGCTCACCGGCCTTGTTAATCTTGCTGGCGCTGCTTTGATCCTGGAGCCAAGGATAGTACCACAGCGACTGCTGTTCCTCCATGGTTCAGTCAGCCATGCAGGAGGGCCCTGGGTATCTCTGACACACAATGCAGGATTCTTCAGTTTGGTTTCCTGGCCTTAAGCTTTTTAATCTGAAGGATTCTGGACAAGAACTTTTTCTCGCCAGAAAGGTCAAAGGTATCTTCCCTCCTTGCGCACCCTTCTTGATTTGCAGTCTTTCTTCCCTCGTTCTGCTGCCGTCTGGAAAGTGCTGTTCCTTGGTGTGTTTTGCCTCGCTCAAAGTATGCTCTCGTTCTCCGCCTTTTATCCGTGTGGGGAAGCTTAATGGAAGTCAGGTGCGAATGGTTACCAATAATTGCCTGACCATGCCTGACCATAGTAGTGGGACATGTCGGTACAATGCTCAGGTCTGTTTTCTCCCAGAGAGGGCTGCCCGTGTGAAAGTGTTTGTGAAGGGGAAAAAGGGGTGGGGTTAAAGTTCCTAAATATTTTACCGGGTAGGATGGGGTAAAGTTGTTACAGGGATGGAGATACCACGTCTCGCCATCAGGTGTCCCACTCTTACTCCCCGAAGACACCTCACCCATGTGATCCTCCCACACTGGTCCACCCAATGGGTCTGGATCAAAAAGCGATAGCCATGCCCGGGCCACCTGAGAGAGGGAGAGAAAGACCCCCGGGGACTAGCGGGTGAGACACCTTCTGGTTTTTCACAACCAGTACAGAAAAAAAGTCCCAGTCCTACAGGGGTTCGCAACGACGCAGTGGCTCCTCCAATCTAGGGGCCAGTCCAGCAAACAGACATGACCAGCCCAGGGCCAAGTTCTCCCACTTCAGCACCCAAGTGGGAGGACGAATGTCAAGGTTAGTCGACGAATGGGCTCACATCAAAACCGACGAATGGGTGCTGTGTCTACTCCTCCTACAGGCCCACTTGCTGGATTTCGTGGACTATCCACCGGACATTCCTCCCGCACACAAACCAGAAAAGTTGCTGCACCTCTTGATACAGGAAGTAAAAGCTCTGCAGCAGAACGGTACAGTGGAGAAGGTGCCAAAGGGTGAACTGGGCACAGGAGCCTACTCCCGCTACTTCCTGGTAAGGAAAAAGTCACTGCACAACAAGTCAGGGGGTTGGAGGCCCATATTAGATCTAAGGGTGCTCAACAAGTTCCTAAAGGCGCAGACTTTCTGCATGTTCACACTGCAACAGGTGTTGTCCCAGCTACAACAAGGAGATTTCTTGGCATCCCTCGACCTCGAGGACGCCTATTTTCACATCCCTATTTGCGACTCACACCTGTACTACCTACACTTCGTGGTGACAGGAGTACATTAATCAGCTCAAAGCCCTTCCATTCGGCCTCCGGTCTGCTCTGCAGAGGTTTACCAAATGCCTTGCGCTATTGGTGGCACACGTGCAGCGAAGGGGCATTCACCACTACCCGTATTCAGGTTACTAGTTGGTGAGAGCCCCTTCCTATCCCCTGCTTCACTTACCACCACCACCATCCAGTGTCTACAGCAATTGGGTTTCTCCATCAACTTCCCAAAGTCGTCCAATTGCAACAGGCACTCTATCTCGGAGCAAGACTCGACATCCAAACCTGCACCGCCAGACCCTCGGACGAAAGGGTGGCGGCTCTTTTGGAAAAGATGCGCGGTCTCAAGGGCGCCGAGGTAAAACTAGTCCGCAACTACAAATCCTTGCTTGCTGAGCATGTTGTCATCATGCATCCTGTTGATCACCAACTGCCGGTTACACATGAGGCCAGTGCAGGAATTCCTGGATGCCCACTGAATCCAAGCCTCTGGGTCCCGGAATGATTCGCATTACCCTGACACTGGTGTTTCAGGCGGAGTCTTCACTAGTGGTCGGTGAGGGAACATCTGGTTCAGGGCGCCCCTTCAGGTTGCCGGGCCATCAGGCCACCGTCACAACAGATGCGTCACTGGAGGGCTTGTGCGCCCTCTGTCAAGACCAACACACCAGAGGCCTTTGGTCGGAGGATGAAAAGAGCCAGCACGTCAACCTGCTTGAACTACGGCAATTATTTGGACCCTGAAGTCTTTCCTCCCCCTCCTGACGGGGAAGGTGGTGCGGATTTACACCGACAACACAACATCCATGTTTTATGTCCGCAAGCAAGGAGGAATGAGGCCCCCGCAGCTTTCCAGGGAGGCCCAAGCCCTTTGGCATTGGACTCTACAGCATGACCTGGTTCTCAACCCCCTTCATCTACCAGGGATTCAGAATACTCTGGCGGACTCCCTCAGCAGGGAGTTGCGCTCGTGTCGTGAGTGGCCACTGCAGGACAACCAGCTTCACCTGTTTCAGACGTGGGGCACTCTGAAGATCAACCTTGTTGCCACCTATCGCAACAGTAGCTGCAAAACCTTTGCCAGCTGCTTTCCCCATCCAGAGAGCTTGGGGGACTCATTTGCGTTTCCATGGTAAGGGAAGTTTCAGTATGCATTCCCACCAATCCCTCTGGTGCCTGGAGTCCTACACCTTCAGACTGTATCGGTGCAAACTATTATTAGTGGCCCCTGTGTGGCCGAGACAGTTTTGGTACTCTGACCTCCTTGCCCTTTCGGCACCGCTCAAGCTGCACCCACACCAATCGCTCCTGTCCAGGAATCGGGGGCCGGTGCTGCACCACGACCCGGCCTCTTTCAATCTGACGGCTTGGCTTCTGTGCTCTTAGAGTTTGGGGCAATGTTCCTTCCGCAAGATTGCTGGGGGGGTCCTGGCCAGGATAGAGCGCCCTCCACCTTGATGTGCTACAAGAGCAAGGGGAGACGTTTTCAAGTATGGTTCACAAACCATCCGGCCAGAGGATCTGTTGTCTTATCTGCTGTCCCTGGCTCAGTTAAGGTGCACCTGGTGGCAATCTCCAGGTACAACCGCTCTGCAAGGGTTCCATCCCTGTGGTCACACCAGCTAGTGAAGGAGTTCTTGCGTGAGCTGTTCTTGTCTTTTCCACCTGTCCGTCACCCAGCGCTAGCGGGGGAGCTAAATCTGGTACTAGCTAGGCTCATGAAGTCGCCTTGCGAGCGATTGCACCAAGCATCCATTCAACATCTTTCCTGGAACACAGTGCTCTTGGCCCGACGAGTGGGTGAAATTGAGGCATTTTCCTCAAAACCGCCCTACTTGACGTTTCACAAGTACAAGGCTATTCTACGTACTAATCCTACCTTTATGCCTAAAATACCATCTGCTTTACCTCTCAATCAACAGGTGGTTTTGCCTGTATTCTTTGGCTCTCAAGTGGAACAAGCGTTGCACACGCTGAATGTGCTGCGCGCACTGGAGTACTATGTGGCACGCACCAAGTCATTCCGTACAACTGACTAAATGTTTGTTTCATTTGGGCCTTTTGGGCCCAGGAAGGCTCCCTCAAAGTCCTCCATTTCAAGATGGATTGCAGCCTGCATCTCGTTCTGCCATCAACAGGCCGGCAGGCCGCTTCGCGGGAGTCCCATGGCACATTCTACCAGGGCAGTGGCTGCAACCACTGCTCTCCTCTCCGGAATTACGCTACTTGACATCTGCCGTGCAGCCACCTGGAGATCGGTGCATACATTCACCAGGTTCTACTGTGTCGACAGAGATTCTGCACAAGAGTGTAGAGTCGGCTGGTCGCTTCTGCTGAACTTTTTTGCTTAAGGTTAGTCAGTCTCCAGTGGTAAGTTATGCTGGGAGCTTGCCTCCGCCCATATGTATTGTTGTAATACTGCTCTGTAATCTTTTTGTTTGTTTTATTTATTTTTATAGTGCATCTTAACCCAGAGGTATCTGGCCACATTTGAGCAGTTACAGGTATGCAGAGGTCATGTTATATAGGATAACACAGTATACAATCAGACAGTAATAACAACGATTAATTATAACAATGTGCAGTCATAGGTTTGAAATTGGTGGTACAATGCAATAATCATATACAGAAGAAGAACTAGATGGTGGTAGAGTTCTATTATTTGTATTTTTAAAGTTACTACTTCTCAGTTAGCCATTTGATAGAGTTTCTTCTAAAGTTTATGAATGGTGGTTTTCAGGGAAAGAGGGAGCGAATTCCATAGCTGTGCAGCCATGACTGGGAAGCTAATCCCTCCTGACGTTTGTAGTTTATATCTAGGGACTATCAAGCCGAGGGTGTTAGATGACCTAGTGACTCAAGTTGATGATCTGAGGTTAAACTTTTCTGTTAAATACGGCAGGCTGCGTGGTTCGTGGATTTATACGTGAGGGACATAGTTTTGAGTTGGATCTTATCCATGATTTATAGCCATTTATGCTGTCTTCTTGTTTCAGATATGTGAGCTCTCCTTGCGATACTCAAAGCAGACCTAAGAGCGTTATTTTGCAGGATTTGTAATTTATTGAGAACATGTTTACTTGCTCCCAGGTAAAGTCTGTTGCAATAATCCAACTTGGAAAGCATTAATGCTCTGGCAAGGGCGATGCAACTCTCCTTAGAAAGCAAAGGTTTGCATGCCCTAATCAGTTTCCCCGTATAGGCAGTAGCCAAGGCTGTGGCGTTCACTTGTTTCTGTAAATTCAGTGTAGCGTTGAGATTAAAACCTAGAGTTTTTACCTCTTTGGCCACTGGGATCTTATTCCCATTGATGTTTTAGTAGGCATAGTCTGTATTCAGTTTGTTCAGGTGAGCTGTAGATCCTACAATCAGCAGCTCTGTTTTATCATCATCATTCAGGCAGAGGCTGTGAGTGGCCATCCATGCCTGAAGGATTAGATATATTTTGTTCACTACTAATACATCATTGTCATAAATACCCGTTAGACGAAGGAGGATCTGGGTGTCATCTGCATAGTTAGTGTAGGTGACACCCAGATGGTTGTACATTGTAGGTGATACACAAGAGCCTTGGGGGACTCCACAAGTAATAGGAATTGGGTCCGCTGCTGCTGAAGGAGAGAAGAGACTCCTTGTCCTATTATTTAGAAAAGATTGTATCCAGGTAATGGCTTTCTGAGAGAAATGGGCTGCTGATGCAAGGTGATTTCATAGTATTTTATGGTCAACCAGATCGAACGTCGCTGATAGGTCCAAAAGTAGTAACAGGGCAATTTTCCCATTGTCCTTAAGTTCATCAATCTGTGCTTTTAGATCAATCAATGCTGTTTCGGTCCCATGTTGAGGTCTAAATCCGGATTGGCGAGTCCCTAAGCGGTGGTTAAACTCTAGATATTCCTGGATCTGCAGGTAAGCTACCCTGTCCAGTACCTTCAATAAGAATGGGTCTGTGGTAATTGGCCTATAGTTTGTGCGAATGGTGGGGTCCAAGGATTGTTTTTTAAGGAGGGTTAGAACCCACGATTCCTTTAGGTTACTAGGTACTATACCTGAGGTAAAAGACACATTGATTAGTTTGGATATGAAGGGTGCCAGGTCTATAGCAGCATCTCTGATCATTTGTGCCGGGCAGCTATCGCCTTGGTACCTAGACGGTTTAAGGGAATCCATGATTTTTTGTACCTCGAGGGCAGAGACTTTGGAGAATTTGAAACCTTAGTGTAGTTTAGTGGTGGGCTTTATATTGTGGTGGCGGTTACCTGAGTTTTGAAGGTTTAGACGTTTTTCAGCAATTTTAGTTTGCAGTGTGGCTATTTTGTTGGTGAGAGCATTTTGAATATTCGTACACCAAAGTTTGTCCTTTAAGCACTGATCCGGGGGGATAATAGGTGTCTCCATCTCTTTGAGGATCACAAATAACTCTGTTGTGCTAGAACTAGCTTGATTTATTCTATTGTTGTATGATTCACATTTAGTATGAAGTATTTCTTCCTCATATTTTGCAGATAAGTTCATTAGATTAGTTTTGTTCTCTACGGAGGGAAGGTGTTTCCATGTGAATTCCAGTTTTCTCTTTTCAGCACGTAAGGTTTTCAATTCTGGAGTGAACCAGGAGTTCAAGTGAGCTTCTGGTTTACCTCTACGCAATTTAAGGGGGGGCGATGATGTCCAGTGCTTTAGTCATAGAAGAATTGTAAATCTCTACTAACTTGTTGGGGTCAGTGATTTCATCAAAGGGGTTCAGCGTAGGGATCACAAGTGGCAAGATGGCATCCACCGTGATATTACGTTTGTTCCATGTAAGACATGGAGGTGCTATCAAGTTTTGTTTAGTTTTTAGAGCGTTTACTGAGAGGGTAAATGACAGTAGGTGATGATCAGTCCAAGATTGGGGAGTGATAGCAGCAATTTTAGTGTCACAGTTAAGGTTGACTACCCAATCAAGGGTCCTGCCTTTGTTGTGGGTAGATTGGGTGACTTTTAGGTTAAAGCCTTGTTCTGTAACAGTGTTTTAGCGATTGCTGGTGCTTGGTGATCATTCGGGTCGTTCAGTCCTAGATTGAAATCACCCAGTACTAACATTTATGAGGATGTTTTGATATTATCCATCAGTAGTAGCATCAGATCTGCCTCGAAGGTGCCAATGGGCCCGGGGGGGGGGATCTGTATACTAGTTGGATAGTTATGGTACAGGAATTGTTAATGGGTATTTTGGCTGTCAGTGATTCGCAAGATGAGAGTTTAGGCTTAGTAGCTAATCTAAGGTCTAGGTTAGATTTAGCTATGATGGCGATTCCACCGCCTCTGGCATCTACTCTGTCGGCTCTTTCAATTGTGTAATTGTTGTTACGCGAGTAGGAGTGACGATCCTGCTGCAGCATGCGGCCATGATTCTGTATTGGCCAGGAAGTCTAAATGATCAGCATTGATTAGATCAGCAATGTCAGTAATGTGTGCTACCAGTGATCTGGCATTGATTAGAGCACCCTTAATCGTCTGAGTAGAGACTTTAGCTGGGAAGGTATTTTGTTTATTCTGTTTTGGTAACTTGTTATAGTTGTATTATTAGTTATGACTTTCCTAGGTATAGTGACGTTTATGGGGCTATTTGGCAGCAGATTGGCATGATAAGTATTCAGCAATGTCTGGAGTCTAGCGCAGAGTCTGAGATTTCGGTCTCTAGCCAGGCAGGGGTGACTTGAGGGTACAGTCTTGATAGGGTCTCCATTGACAAGATACGTGTTAGGTGATATCTGGAGTCTAGTGCCGAGTCTGAGATTTCTATCGCTGGTCAGGCAAGGGTGACTTGAGGACATAGGCTTGATAAGGGATCCATTTGTGTAAAGGTTAGGTGAATTTGAAGGATGATTCTTACCACTCAGGGGACCTGTCTGGTGGGAGTTAAGGTCCAGGTTTAACTTGGGTAAGAAGTATGTTGGCCTAATAGTTGAGTCCAATAAGTTGTAGTTAAGCGCAGGTAAGAACGGTGTAGCCTTTATTTCCTTAGAATAGCACAGCATAGTTGGATGCCAGGGGTACACGGGCCAAGCATCATGTGTGGTGGTTAGGAGCTGGTAAAGCGCAGTGAATACGCTTACCAGTGATAGGAACAAGGCGTACATAGTATTTAGAGATAGCTAAATCTCAGTGGTAGGAGTGACTCTAACAAGTAAGATAGGGTCCGAAATCTTAAGGTAAGGCGCGGGAGCAAAGCTCTATGAAAGATCCAATACTGGACATGAAATAAGTTACCTGTAATCTCCAGTTCTCTAGCATTGGTATCTTTCATAGATTCACATGCGACCCTCCCACCTACCCCGCTTGGCTCATCTTTTGCTTGTTACTGCCACTCATGTGCTCTTGCCAAATCTGAAGCTGGCCTACAGGGGAGGAGTTAAGGAAGGTGTTCCCATTAGCTGTGGGCAGTATGACCCAAAATGACTGTAATAGGGCACAAAAGTGACTGAAAGTTTTCATTTTAAGTTTAAACTGCTCTGTTACCGAGGATTCCCAGCCTGGCGATGGAGAATATTCACATCATGTGAATCTATGAAAGATAACCAATGCTGGAGTACCGGAGTTACAGGCAACTTATTCTGCTTGGTTGATATTGGTATACTCATGGAAATTACCGAAAGGTCTCATCGTAGCGCAATGGTGGGTGACAATCTGGTCAACGATAGCTATGGAAAGAATTACCACAATCCTCAATGATTCATACCAAGCATTGCACAGCGCATGGCTCCCTGTGATTTATTCCTTAAAATTCCACAAGCACTTAACCCACAAACCATTTTTGTTGAACTTAGATCTGTTGTAAGTAAATGAATTTTCTTACCGCAAGGGCAGGGGTTTATAAAGACACTTTGGACATGGAATGTTGAAGAGGATGAACTCTGGGGCAGGGGCACAGGGGATAGGATAATTGGAAAATAATATGCACATTCATTGGTGATGTACTGGCGATTGTTAGTCTCATTTGATTCTTTCTATTTTGGTAATTGTGTTATGATTGTGTAATGAACTATATAAAAAAACGTTAACGCTTGGAGGAAAACAATTGTTTGACGCATGCAACAGTGAATAAGGAGATAGATGTCCACACAAAGCGGTTATAAAAACTTCTTCTTTTGCAAGTAAAAGCAAGTGATAATATGCAGGTTACTGGTAAGCAAACCATTGGTGAGAAAGTATAGTCAATGTTCTATTGTGAGGCTAGTAGTTGGGGTCACCAACAGTGTTCGAAGTCCTCCCGGAACACTGGGTGCAAAACCATTTCAGTATTTTTCTGGTGCCTTTGGATCCCTATCTTCTCAACAAGGACTTTAATCAGTCATAGGAATTAATAGCATAGCTTCTCATTGGCTGTGCGTACTATGTTGGCGATTCAAATATTGGGCTTTGGTCCAATGTTAAGAATAGGACTCAGTCGCATAGTTTGGTGTTCAGGGTTAACACTGTTCAATGGTACCCAATGACTGGTTGCCAAAGCTTTAGAAATTACGATAGTCAAAGTTTGTCAATCGCTGTGCTGGTCTTTGTTCTTCAGCAGTTGTTCTGGGTGCTGCAAGCAAACAGCAAAAAGATCCACTTGCGCAGGTACTGCACCAAGGGAAAGCAAACTATTCCACCTTGAAAATGGTGCATCTGTGCTTTTTGCTGCTGGTACATTTCATGTACCAGAAAGATGCAGGAGGTGCCTGGTACCAAAGGTACCACGAGAGTGGCGGTTTAGTTGTGGTGTCTACAGAAAATGTGAGTCTTTTTACCAGGCCTATTGCGGAGGCAGCCCCTTGAACACTGAGCTGCTTGACCTCCTAAAAAACGCACACACGTGCGAAGTGAGGAGCAAGACTGCTGGTGGAGAGTTTCTGCGGTGGAACTAGGCGGAACTGGGACTTTGTGTAAGAAGATTTTACTTTTAATTTGCTGGACGTCTGACTTGTACTTCCTGCACGAATGTGCCACTATTTTTGATTTCGATCTCCGCTTCACTTATTTCCTGTGGAGGCTGCCTTCTGGACCACGCAGTTAGTATTTGCTGCGTTCGACTCGCTTTTCATTGTATTGAGTCGATATTCTATATAGATACAAAAGGTCAATGCCCAACATTTTTTGTTATTGTGGGGGGGGGGCTTGCGTTATAGTAAGGCAGAGGTACATTTAAGGAAAGCAATGAAACGCAAGCTACCCAGTCTCCTGTGAATTTTCATACTTTATGTCCACCACTTATTGACAACTAAATAGCAGTATCATTCTGAGAACACCATAGATCACCTGTACTCAGGATTTTTAGTGTTTTTGTCACATAAAAAAAATCAAATATTTATTTTTATCGTGAGAGATCTCTTCATTTTAGAAATTCATACATAAACCAAACAGGTAAACATCACGGTGCAGATAGTAAAAGTTATACATTACAAGGGTTATTTAAAGAACCTCATTTCTTTTTGCATTTCATTTAGTCATACTTTTGCACTTGTTTTCAAAAGGGCTTATTAGCCTAAGTATAGTCAATGCAACTTGGTTGTTTTTTGAGAACCAAAGTGTCGTAGGGATGTTGTGTCGACGCGTTTCGGCCTATTTCCATGGAATAAACCCCATCCTAGAGAAGGTTTTTCCGGAGTCCATCCTCAGGACAGATGTTATTATTGGTTTCTTGTAGTTCATAGATCTTATAACCCTTAGTTCTTCCTAAACACAGATAATAAAAGAAACACACAAAACCTGAGTCAGCGGAGTGATCAGTCTTGATAAGACTATTGTATCAAAAAAGGGGGGCCTGGACTACTGACCTTATTTCAGTAGAATCCGGAACAGGGACATCAGGAGAGGTTCCTATTAATGGAGCAAAACATTGTTGGTCTTTTGAGAAACATACAGATAGTCTGTTGTAAATAAAACAAAATATCTAATCATTATGGTAGTGTCATTCGTCTCAATAGAGTTCAACGCACATACCTTTAGTGCAAACTGATGCTAGAAAATGTAGAAGGATTACACACATTGGCGTAGTTGTCTTCTGTGCGAAACCTACAGATGGACACAATGGGAGGAGTCCGATGTAATTGTGATGGTGTGCTTACAATTATGATAATAAACACAATTAATACATCTAGGGAGGATCGTGACAAGTAGTTGTCATATACTATGTCGATATACTCTAGGACATACGATCAAATCCAGAGGACCGCCCAGTGACAATGTGAATTTATCAGAGCTAGTTGTTGGTCATCAAATACTTAAAGGAGGAGGTGCCCTTAATCATTGGGTGGATACCAAGTTTCCTAATTCTCACTGAGACTAGGGTAAACCTTAAAGTTTGAAGTGGCTTCCCATGTCACACTGTAACTGGAAAAAATCCAAGCCATTTTCCATTCTTTCTGTTGGATTGCCGGTACTGGGGTGACAAAGCCCTTTCCCTCGCAAAACCACAGGTATGTATGCGGGCCTTACCTCGCCGTAAGTACGTCTGGTTTCTTTTCGAGGGCCGCTGTTTCCGAGTTTTCGAGATGCCGTGGATCTCCAAGTACGCGCGTCTGATATTTCCGCGTCTAAATAAAAGCGCCGCTCACCAAATCAGAGCATGGAAGTAGAAAGGGGACACGGTGGATATGTGCGAAGTAATGCGAGTTGTGTCCACTCGACATTGAGGGTCCAGTAATTCGTCCATATTATCTTATAACATGATAAGATTACAGAAAGAATAATTTCAAATGAATATTTATTTGCAAGGAAAATTAGCAAACATATTACTTTGTTCCAAAAAACACTCTATGGAACTCATTTTAAAGATGAAGGAGCGCACATTATCTACAACGCTAAAAAAAGACATACATTTCATGTAAACGAACGCTGACCTATTCGGCGTGTTGTGTTGATGTAAATAGAAAAAGGACTGTCCAATTTCCGAGCGCAGTGCTCAAGCTGCACACAAGCTGTTATATATACTTCTATAACTACTCTGTGGTCTATGGTGCATCTAGTTGGTGCGTTGTAGTACATGTGCTGTGTCTGGATATTTATACAACGGTAGAAAGAGTTGTTTGTGTGTGTCGAATTATTATCCCCGTTTAGGGAACTAGTATTCTCCTCACATGGAAATTACATACATCAAATGACATCTCAATCCAGAGAAAGACACAATTTTCACTGCCATGATTAAACGCAGCTCAAAGTTCACTTGCTTCTTTCTTGCTTACAATTTATACATAGAATCTAGTAACCCACACAAAATTCAGTGATATTTCCATACATTCAATGATATTTTCTTTTTTTTTAAAACAACATTTTATTAGATTTTACAGATTAATACAGACATCACAGTGCAGCAACTAGTACACGATAATTCATATTGTCATGTTTCCCAAGGTGGTTGTCTAATACATGGACTTGTTAGAGGCTTCCTGTGTTTGTGGGCGACCACTTTGGAACCATTTAGGCCCCTTCTGTCCCTAGTTATGCTGCCATTAGCTTTACCCAGTAGCGCCCAACGTTCATAGAAGCGGGCTATGTTTCAGCCATCTGGTGAGAGAGGTGGCCTCCTGGTGAGGGCTTGAATTTAGCCGCAAAGTAAAAAAACGGGTCCCAAGTGGTCAGTATTCTGTTCAGGGCGCCTGCTCGGATGGCTGAAATCTTCTCGGCTACTGCTATATCCCAGCACTTGAACCACCACATCGCTGTTGATGGGCCCCCTTCATCTTTCCATAGCTTGGCCATGGCAATCTTCGCCGCTAAGAGCAGGTGGGTGCATAGGCGGGATCTCTGCCCTGACAGTGGGTATGCGCCGCCGCTCATCCCCCCCAATAGAACAATTCCCGGATTCCAGGGTAAGGAGAGCCCAGTGATGTCTTTAATGTTTTAATATTTCTTTCCAGTATGATTCTGCCTTTGGGCAGTCCCATACCATGTGGAACAGTGATCCGGGAGCAGGGCAACCGCGCCAGCAGCATCCCAAAGCGATTGGATCAGCCTTCTTAATCTGGACTGGGGTTCTATAGTATCTGTTGCATAACTTGTAGCCACCTTCCCTATTTGTGACGCATTGAGAGCTTTTGTGCAATCTCGTCTATATTTTTCCCCACTCTTCAACCTCTATATCTCAGCCTAGATCTTTTTCCCACTCCAACATGAATCTTTCTTTTTTCCCCGGATCTGACTTGTCGAGGAGGCGGTAAACAGTGGTGATCCTACCCTTGCTAGTTGGTGTGGTTAAAGAAAGCTTGAGAGCTGACAGGTCTCTGGCGCATTTTTCTCGGATTAGCCTACTGAACATCCAATGCCTGATCTGGGCATAGTGAAATCTTTCCCGTTCCCCTACTCCAAATTTTACTTTACATCGCTCAAATGTGATGGGGGACCCTTCCTCTAGGAAATCGCTAGTTCTGACCAACCCGCCATCTATCCAGGACTGGAACTCTCTTGGGCGTCTACCTGGTGAGAAGTTAGGGTTATTCCATATAGGGGTCAACGGACCCAACGACCCCCAGAACCCCCCTTTCTGGGAAGCCGTTTTCCAACACTGGCTCATGACAACCGTGGCCGCCAAGAGGCCGCTGTTTGCCTGCAGTTTTATGTTTGGTAGGTGTGGCAGGTCTGATAATGGGACCGGGCACCAAAGCTCTTCTATTTGCCTCCAATTCAGGGGGTCTGATTTTTGCACCCAGGCAAATGCGTGCAAGGGTATATCTAGCTAGGTCTGGGACTCCCAGTCCTCCTTGTGTCTTCCCTCTTAGCATGATACGTTTGTTAATTCTAGGCTTTTTCCCACCCCAGACGAAGTCTAGGATCTTCTTTTGCAGAGCGGTTAGAGCCGGGCCCGGGATGTGTATGGGGTAATGCCTGCAGTGATAGAGCCATTTGGGGATCAGGTTCATTTTGATCACTGTGATTCGCCCAAACCAGGAGATCTCCTGCTGTTTCCACCTTTTAAGGTCATCCTGTAGGCTGCGTATGAGTTGTGGGATGTTGCTAGAGTATAGCCGCAAGGGGTCTCTTGTGATCTGTACCCCAAGGTATTCAACCGCCTCTTTAGCCCATGCGATTGACAATAGGGGAACTAGCAATTCTTTCTCTTGAGCGGTGAAATTGATATCTAGGGCAGTAGACTTGGGCAGGTTCACCTGAAAACCCGACAGGGTACCAAACTCCCTGATTTCTTCGCACAGCGCTGGCAGGGACTTCTCTAAGGATGATGCAGTGACTAATACATCATCTGCATATAATACTATTTTATATTTGCGGTCCCTCACCGATATCCCCTTTATATCCTCATTTTGTCTAATTTTGACAGCCAATGGTTCCATTGAAAGGGCAAAAACCAGGGGAGACAGCGGACAGCCCTGCCTAGTGCCTCTGGATATTTGTATGGGTTCTGAAATTGTGCCATTGACCCGTAGCTGTGTTGTGGGAAGTTGGTAGCTAGCCATAACCCATGTGACAAACTTGGGGCCAAAACCAAAATGTTCAAGGACTGCACGAATATAACCCCAATCTACTCGGTCGAAGGCCTTGTGTGCATCTAGTGAGATCACAGCCGAGCCAACCTTTGTTTTGCGGGCACTTTCGATTAGGTTTATTGTTCTCCTGATATTGTCACGGGTGCTTCTGCCCGGGATAAACCCCGTTTGGTCTGATCAGTTAACTCCGGGAGGATCGCGCCCAGTCTTTTCGCCAATACCTTCGTGAATATTTAGCTGTCATTGTTCAAGAGGGATATTGGTCGGTAGGCGTCAAGAGATTCAGGATTCCTCCCCGGCTTGTGTAATAAAATTGTGATCGACTCGGCCATTGAGTCAGTCACGGAACCTGTAGATAAGAAGGAGTTAAATAGCTTAGTTCTCTGTGGGGCCAATAATCTGCCATATTTTTTGTAAAAGTTTGCAGAGAGGCCGTCTGGGCCCGGCGCTATGGGTTTCAGTGATTTAATAGCCTCAATGATTTCTTCCACATTAATGGGCTCTTCCAGGGCTTCCAATTGGGTCGATCTCCGAGTGGGAATGGCTCTTAGGAATTCCGGCAGCCCATCCAGGACCGCGGGTTCACCGGACATAATGGATTTATGGTGCTTCGTTAGTTCGTTAATTTTTCCCCCTTGTCGGTATAGTACAACTTCCCGTCGTCTCCTCGAATCCTTGAGATATTGTTGCGGCTCTGCGTCTTCTTCAGTTTCCCTTTGCTATAATAGAATTGTTTCGTATATGCTAGGGATTTGGCGGTGAGGTCAGCGCAGTGCATTGCTAATGCTAATTTAGCCTTCCTCAGAGATCTTTCGGATTTCCTGGAGTATCGTGCTTTCAGTTCCGCTTCTCATTGAGACACTTCTTTTTCTAGCTTGGCCATAGCAATCTTTGATATGCGTATCTGCTCCGCTCCTGCACCTATCAAAGCTCCTCTGACCACCACTTTCATTGCATCCCATATGATGTTTGTAGGGGACGTTTCCGTGGTGTTTTCTGCAAAATAGTTGGTTATTGTGTGTTTTCGATTTCCGAACTGATGACTACGTCTAGCAGCATGGAGTCATTTAATTTCCAGGGACGCCGAGCGGGGTTTCTTTGGCCTGATATAGCTAGATTCGCTGAGACTGGCGCGTGATCCGAAATCATGCATGTGTGTATCTCTACGTTGTTTAGGCACGGGAATAATGTTCCGGACATCAAAATGAGGTCTATTCTCGAGAAGCCTTTGTGCACGTTGGAGAAGTGCATGTAATCTCTTAAGCTGCTGTTAAATAGTCTCCAAACGTCCACAGTCTCCGTCTCCCTGAGCAGTTCGGCTAGAGAAAGTGCATGTGTGATGTCTGCTGCCGTGGAGGGAGGGTTTTATCAACTTCCGGGTTTGGCGTGGTGTTAAAGCCCCCCCCCCCCGATGAGCAAATGGCCTTCGCGGAATGCTACGATAGTTGGGATGAAGTTCTTGATGAACTTGTTCTGGGCTGTGTTAGGGCAATAAATTGTGGCGATTGTAATAGGTAGTTCTTCAAACAGCCCCTTAAGCAGGAGGAAGCGACCCTCCGAGTCTCTCCGTATCGTGATGTTTGTGAGTGGGACTTTGTCACTTAACAATATTGCAACCCCTCTTTTTTTCACTAACACGGTGGCGAAGTAGGCCCTCTTATAACGCTTAAATCTTATCCGGTGTTCGTCTACCTGCAACAAGTGAGTTTCTTGGAGTAATACAATATCTCCAGCCAGTTGCTCGAGCCGATGTTCTATAGAGCTGCGCTTTCTTGGTGAATTCATGCCTTGTACGCTCCAAGATAGGATTCGTATCTCGTTCAGATCAGCCATTGCCCAGGCATTCCTGTTGCTTATGAAGGCTAGTCCATTCCGCAACCGGGATTGCGGAAATGATACACGAAAACTGCAATCGTGCTGAAATAGAACATGTTCTCGTAATCTCGTTGCGCACTGTGTTGATGCCCCAGGGAACGTGTCTTACTGTGAATGCTGTCCGAAGCTTTGGAATCGTCCTACTGAGACCCCCAACTACCCCCCTCCCCCTGCCCAACAATGAACTGGTAGGAGAACCGGCATCCTACCGCCACCGGGGAACTGGTGGCACCAATGCTCCAAATGCTGGCCAACTGGCCCGACGAATTCCGGTTTGATGAAGCGCTGCCAAAGTTCGTTCATCGCTCACCTGGATTACTGTAACTTTCCTCCCTTTGCTGTGTGGCCGTTTCCGCCTCAAAGTGGAGAGGTCCTGGCGAACAAGGATGGGGCCCATCGGGGCCCATCGGAGCCCATCGCCGGGGGCGTTCAGCCCACTTCACTATCTTTCTTCGAGGGGCCCGAGGTCTACACCTCCTGTTAGATCTTGTCCATTCCCCCCCCTGACGCCCTCCGGATGTGCGTCAGCTGCTTCCTCGGGTTCAGATTCCTCCCCTGCGCTCTTTCGGCCCCTCAACCTCTCAGCCTCTTTCATTGTGTAAATTTGCCTATGGGACCCCTCCCATCTGAACTTCACTGAGGTGGGGAATCCCCATTGGTATGGGGTTTTCTTCTCCCGCAACCATTCCGTCAACGGGCGCATCATTTTCCGCTTTTGGAGGGTCTGCATCGCCAGGTCCTGATATAGAGATAGTCGCGCCACGTGTTAGGGAGAATTCTCTGTAAAGGCTAATTTCCCAAACCTAGTGAGTCCCCCAGCAGCTTTGCTGGATTTTTGGGGTTTATTTTTTTCTCCTGCTAAGAGTGAGACTCTCTTTCTCCCACTCTTAGACATGATTTGAGGTGTTCCTTTGACTTTGTATGTGTTCTATGGACTATGGGGTCCTTTACCCCATAGGGTTTCATGTGTTTTTGATATGTGGGTTACACAGCACCCTCCGTGCAGTAACCCAGGGGTGTCCTAGCGACCCCCAAACATATACTCCATACCCTGGGACTGACTACTGTCTCCCAGGGCATGTAAAGTCACCATTGGCTTTACTAGTCTAAAATTGTGAACAGAACCAGTACAAACCATCAATATGTGGACGTACTGGTCGGGGCAATTCGATTGCCCGGGGTCTGTTGTTCGAGGGGGCACTGTCCAGTCCCCCCCGACAAAGTTTTGACTGGTGGCAGTGGATACTACTTTTTATATTCGACCGCAAATATATTCCTATGTGATTTTCCCATTGTTCGAGGCTACCACTTTTTAATATAGCCTTGAACATACCGCCGGTTTATTAAATTAATATAAATTCACTGGTTGGTATTTTTTGCCGAAACTTGGTTCCAAAATGGCGTTTGTGTTCGCTTCTGTGACTCCAACCCAGGTCGAGCCCTTACTTCCACTTTTTGGCGGGCTTCTCCACAGAAGCCTCCAAAAGTGGTGCCACTCTGTCTGGGTACCACAGCTGGTGTGGGAGGGGGTTTAGGCACCCTGGACGGAGTTGCCTCGGCAACTCAAGTCGCACTCTTGTGTGATTGGCCCAAGTGGTGAACCGCCCGGCTCACCACTTAGCATGGTTGAGTGACAGCTTGGCTGAATGAATGGGGGTTTTCTGCATAAAAGCAGGGCTTTGGGGACTGGAACTTCAGAAGTCGCCACAGGACCTAAAGAATCCGAGGAGGGAGAAGCCGAGCCGACCTGCAACAACGACACCACCGGTGGAGCCCAGCTGAACCGTCTCACCACTTTTCCCGACGACAGAGGAGATCTCCAGTCCGGAGAGTCTTCTTCCTTTGACTGATGGGGATAACCAGTTTGCCCGTCTTTTCGCCTTCCTGGACCATCTCGTGGCCGCCTTGCCTGTGCCAAGCACCCCGGCAACCGGAACACCACGGTTTACCACTACCGCGAAGAAAAGGGTAGTACCTTGTAACAGGAGATCTCCGCGGCTGGTTTCTTCCCTGGCAGTGCAACGACCTTCATCTTTCCTCCACGTCGAGACCTCCTCTCCTTCTGGACGAAACACCGACTTGCACCTGCTGCCAGGAACAACTGCCCCTGCTGGAGCGTTCTTCCCATTTCAGGTACTGTGTCCCGCCTGGCTTCCCTTGCGCAGATCATTCGGGGTGACAGTAAATCTTCAACTTTCTAACCTGGGTTAGCCTGGGGCCTGTTAACTAACTTTGCCTGACTTGATCTCAATCTTTTATGAACTATCTACAAAGACTCTTTGGGCATAACCCCACTGTGTGATCTTGGACACATTTCGCTTGCTCTCTTTAAGAGAGGGCCTGGCATTTGAACTTCCTTGCTATCCAGGAGACTTTGCCTAACCTGTGGTTCTTTGAAAGGTATTGAATTTGTGTGCTTCTATAACTTTGCCTTTTTCCCTCCCTTTTTCTATAACTTATTAGAGTGCCATCTTATGTTAAGCGCTCACCTCTGTCTGAAAATAAGTGGTGTTTCCCATTAAGACTTGTCTAATAAGTAATCAGGGTTGTATATATAATAGTGACTGTGTGTTGAAATTACTTATCTCTTTTTGTGCTAGTGTACTTTACAAGTGTGTCTTTAAATAAATATATACTTTTACACCAAAGCTCTGGTCAGTGTTTGCTTGTGCTACTGTATCTCTGTACCTATTGTATTTACTCTATATACTGCCTAACTCATCTTGAGAGAAGTCTGACTGCTCGGCCACAGCAACCAGGTAAATCTGGGTGGTACAGACTGCTACCAATTGGGTTTACTGCCAACCACCTGTAGTCCTAAATCTTTTGCAGTGGTCTCTAAGGGAACTGCACAGGTTTCTGCCTAACACCACGGAAGGTGATTTGTTGCAGCTGCCTAGCTTCCGCATTATGTCTTCTTTTATTTGAAAGAAATTTACTCTAGCAAGAACATCCGGGGGGAGAACATCCGGGGGGAATTTAGAGGTTTTCCTGGGGGTCGTTCTGTGCACCCGGTCTAGCTCCAGGGGCGAGTTATCCGGTAGGGTGATGATAAATCAGAACGATTTTCCAAGTCCTCCTGCTTTGCTTCGAGGGCGTTGCATCTGGTTTCGAGGGCGGAAATACTGTCCCTGTCCTGTTCGCTGTCAAATGTTTTCTCGCAGACCTCAGATTCCAGACCAGCGATTTGTTGCTCCACTTCCCCATCCTTTTATCTAAGGCGCTGATTTTCTCCGAAACTTCTTCCATCCCCTTTTGGATCTCTCTAGTCAAGGCTGTCAACAAATCCTGGAGATCAGACTTGGTGGCTGCCTGTACTGCGTTGGAGTCTGAGTCCCCCGAGGCGGACACGCTACTCCCGGTGGGAATTCCCGGGGGGTCGGCCCTTTTGGCCCTGTCCGCAGCTGCATTGACCATGAGGGTGGTAATGTTGGCTTGCTTGGCCGATTTCCCACTTTTGGACATGTTGTTGGTCTCGGTGATGCTGTGCCAACTGGCCCCAGCCTAGGTGGCTCTGCTACTTTTCGTGTGCCGCAGTGCTCTATGTATGAATTTGCTTTGCTTGCCCACAGGGTGATTGGCGTTCGACGGGCTGTCCCCGCTCCGGAGACCACCTGGTCTATGGTGCAGTGACCGCCCTGCCGATGACTGGTGCTGATTTCGGGCCGAGGTGAGATCGGTGGTTGAGATCGTTATGAGCGGGGCCCGCCCCCGACAAACCTCATACTGCTTAGCGAGACCCCCTCCCCTCCCGACTCCTCACCTCAGTCCTCGGGCCGATGTGGCATGCAGTTGTTGCAGGTGCCGGGCCCCGGACCGGGAACTTTATTCTGAGTGGGACTCGCCTTCCCGGCCTCGGTGATCGGGCCTCCAGGCCCCCAACCGCTGAAGCGTGCGGACGCTCCCAGCGTATGCCGTAGATGTGCTGCTCCGCAGGGTGGCTGCAGGTTCTGGGTAGTGTCGATGGGGAGTGAGGAGGCAGAGTTGCGGGAGCCTCCACCAAGCTCAGGACACCCCGCCGTGTCCCCTGCCGTCTGGGTGGGAGGGAACCGCGGGTGCTCCGAGGCCTCGGGGTCCGGGCCAATGTTCCGTACTGCACCGATGGAAAGCTTCCTCTCCGCTGCAAAATACAATGTGAGTGGCGCCCATCACCGCCCAGGACGGGAGCCGGAGACTCGTCTGATGTTGCTTTCTCGCTGAGTGGGCTCGGAGTCCCGCCCTGATGTTTGGGCCTGCGCCTCCTCAGTTTGGGCCGAACGGCGGGGGTAGGACGAGCCTCGGACACCGAGCAGCCGCGCGTATTCTTGCAGTATGCGGCTCCAGATCTCCCACTCCATGGAGATACGTGGCTCTGGCGAGTGCGCACCCCTCTGTGGATCTCTGCGCTTCTAGGCAAATTGGAAGTGACGATCGGCGGCTTCAGTCCGGGCACCTTGGCCTACGGCCCCAATTAATGCAGTCGGCGACTCCACTCGGCAGAGAAATGCGGCGGCCATCTTGGGAGCTGGTGCGATCTTCGCGGCTAAAACAGGCGAAAACCTCTTCATTCGGCCACGGATCAGGAAGCCCCCAGCGTGACAGCCGCAGGGGAGCCTCCGACACAGCATGTGTCAGTTGCAGCTTTTAACGGGGCCGCTGGCCAGTGTGAATCAGCTACGGAGCATCGGGCCAGCCAGAGCTCTCAGGAAGCCATGCCGTTTCTGCTGGCTCCTAGCCACGCCCCCCAACAAGGTGCTTTAAGACCAGAAAATATCTCAATGATATTTTCTAAGAAGCAACCTCTTTTTCGATCGATGTATGCAAAATCTTTTTAATAAAAGCCACAGAATTAGCAAAAATCAGATGGAGAGTGATTTGTCTCTTACTTGTCCCTTATATGTTGTTGATGACCTTTTGATGTAGTGTGTACACCAGGACTGAAAAATAATGAGTGTGATACTTTGCATGATCAAGGACGGAAAAAACTGATCCAAGATTATGTACCTTCACGTTCTTTTCAGGTTTAAAGTGAGTTCCATGGAGTGTTTTTTGGAACAAAGTAACATGTTTGCTAATTTTCCTTTCAAATAAGAAATATATTCATTTGAAATGATTCTTTCTGGAATCTTATCATGTTATAAGATAATATGGACGAATTACTGGACCCTCAATGCTGAGTGGAGACAACTCTTATTACTTCGCACACATCCACTGTGTCCCCTTTCTACTTCCATGCTCTGATTTGGTGAGCGGCGCTTGTATTTGGACGCGGAAATATCAGACGCGCGTACTTGGAGATCCACGGCATCTCGAACGCTCGGAAACAGCAGCCCTCGAAGAGAAACCAGACGTACTTACGGCAAGGTAAGGCCTGCATACATACCTGTGGTTTTGCGAGTGAAAGGGCTTTGTCACCCCAGTACCGGCAATCCAACAGATAGAATGGAAAATGGCTTGGATTTTTGCAAGTTACAGTATGGCATGGGAAGCCACTTCCAACTTTAAGGTTTACCCTAGTCTCGGTGAGAATTGGGAAACTTGGTATCCACCCAATGATTAAGGGCACCTCCTCCTTTAAGTATTTGATGACTAACAACTAGCTCTGATAAATTAACATTGTCACTGGGCAGTCCTCTGGATTTGATCGTATGTCGTAGAGTATATCGACATAGTATATGACAACTACTTGTCACAATCCTCCCTAGATGTATTAATTGTCTTTATTATGATCATTGTAATCACACCATCACGATTACATAGGACTCCTCCCATTGTGTCCATCTGTCCTGAAGCAGCCATACTGATGCCATCATCTGACTCCTCAGCTCTGTACGGCATTGAATTGGACAGTGAGTCTGATCATCCTCCTGTCCCGGCCGCCTTGGTATGACTAGAGACTCAGCAACTATTTCAACATTAAATGCAATATCCTCCAGCATCAAAGCTCTTTTAGCTTTGTGCTCAGTCCTCTCAAAAGAACAGCGGGAGACTAAGCAAGCCTTGGCTATGATTGTTGATGTGATTCTCAAAAATTCGCCCTGACTCCCAAATGTACCTTAATTGAAAATACAAGGGGGATTGATAACCTCCTTTGCATTACGAGAGAAAATGCGTTGCAAGAAAGCTGTTTAAACATTAACTGAAGATCTGGCAGGAACATGGCCTTGCAGACTGCATCCAGGGTCTCATCTGATAAAACAGAGGAGGAATGACTGGGATTAGTAATAACTCTCATTATCGCCACTATCTGGTGACCGAGCCCCTGCACATGCACCTTCTCCGTCCCCTTGTCTTCCAATGGCGAAGAGAACTCGCCACCTCACGTCAAAGAGAAGAAGGTGGCATTTAAATCTAAACCTTTGCAGCATCCCAGCCCTTCCTACCCCACTTGTCCTGGCGCTCGTGCCCGCCCAGCTGTAAGCACCAAGTGTCTAGTCAGACACACTCTGTCCGATGGAATGACTAGACCAGTGCATCTCCATGGCCCCATGGACAACTGGCTACAAGCCCCTTTGGCGCAGCCAGCGAATATCATTTCACTTGATGCAGCTCCTCTTGGTACACCATCTACTGACAATGTGACATTGGCTCCATCGCAACATATGGCTATCTCCCAGCGCAATAGCACCTGTGTTCTCAACCAAGCAACATCAGCGCCTTCAGCTTTCTCCATCCAGGCAATGGCAACTCCCTCACAACTCTTCAAGAAGGAAAATACCACAAATTAAAACATTAGGTCACTTGGCAAATTGGTTAAGCTGGAAGATCTACATCCAACAAACTGTAGCCCATTTCTAAACAGGACAATTGTACTGCAAATGTTTTTGCAAATTGAAAGCCTTAGTTTGCTATGTTCTGCTGATATTCTCTATGTAGAATGACCTACATTTAGCAGCCCCACCAACTGGGTGATATTGACCATTTTTGCACACGCTAATCACATGATCATCAACACTAGCAAAACTAAAGTCAGGTGTCTAGGGGGCTCTCTTAAAAAAAAAAAGTACGGACTTATCTTGGAAACTGGGGAACAAGATATTGGAAGTACTGGAAACTTTTGTTTACTTGGGTTTTCCGTTGAAGCTCAACACTTGCCAACATTTTATAAGGGATTATGTAACTGCCAACACTTGTAAGAAGTGGTTGGCCACCAACGGTTTTGTACATTGTAAAGGGGGAAATGACGTGGAGGGCCTTCTGACCATCAATCGCACCAGCTTTATCCCCTCGATACTTTATGGACTACATGCATTCTCTTGGGCTCAGTTGAAATGGCTGGACGGGCTTGAAGCCAAAATATTATGCTCCATGATGAACCTTCCGAGCTCGGTGTCTGTGGAAGCACTGAGGATGGAATTTGGCGTTTATTCTCTTTCATCAATGTAGCTTTTTCAGCATACTATCCTCTATCTCTGACTGACTACGCCTGTATCTCGCATGATTAAACTCCACAATATTTTGGGGTCTGGCACAATTGATTGCAAGGGCACCTTTTTTTTATGCGTGAATTGGCATGATTATTTTGACTGCACTGACCATACCCTTGGCCCTTGCTGTGATATATCTAATATAGAACACATTCTAAAGTCAAAAAACAGAATCTGGGATAGAGTATGTAACCTGGACAAGCTTGCTTTGAAGAAACGTTGTAGGTCGTATTCGACACAAGTTCCATCTTGTGGCTATCTATCTCACAAAGCCATGCTCCCTGGCATTAAGAAGTTTTATAATATATTTGCACTTCAACGTATGGCCAACACTGGAGTTTCGGGGGCTTGGCAGGATATTCCTATAAACCAAAGACTCGGTTGGATCTGTGGTGGAGAAATTAAAACTGATCGCCACATACTGACAATTGTGTCTAGGCTTAGTATCTCAATATCTGAAGAGTTATGGAGAAGGTGTGCAACAATTGGATCATATTACTTTTGACCAGTTTTGGAGCACTCTGTATAGTGCCACCCCCTTGGTTATCGCTGCTGCTGCCTTTCATTTATGAAAATGAGCTTTGAAATGAATGAGTGGACCCGCTTTGATGAAATGTCCTATTTGCACATTTATTTATTCCGAATGAGTTTTAAATGACTGAGTGCAGTTTTATTTTAACTTATTTATCTGCTTATATTTGTACTTGAATGAACTAAGAAATATTCTCCCGGTATTTTAATTTTTTATTTATTTTATGTAATAGTGCTTAAGGTTTTATGTAACCAAATGCACAATGAAGTTTAAAAAAAAGAAAGTTGTGGTAAGAACTTGGTTCCTGAGGGTCCCAACACAAACGTTTACAATACTTGCTCTTATATTCTGTAATGATAGAGCTTGGGTTACCAGTCATTGCTCATTGGTGCCAACGTAACTTGCCTATTTGTGTCTGTTTCACCCAGAGGTGAGCAGCAAGACTTATTTTATGAACACTGTATCGTTGAGGTTCTCAACTGTGGTGAACCAACATAACATGTCATACAAAGTTGCATTTCAAGGGACTTCATATCTCTTGTCAGGATGGGTTTGGGATAAACATCCACACCATCAAGGGGTTGATCTAAAAAGTAAAAGTAAATCCTGTTTTCCTACTCTCTAAACAAAAATTAAAGAAAAGTGACAAACTATTGTGGATTTGAGTTCCTTTCTGCTAAGGATACTGGTCTTCATCTCAATCTCTTGGATCTGGTTTCCTTTTCAACTTCCTGATGGACAATGTAGAGCGGCTAAGTAAGGGTTCTAGATCGATTCCTGTAAGTAGTAGGGGTGTATCTAATAAGTTAGGTTCATGTCTGTGAATCGTCCAGCAAAATTGTTTCAAAGAAAGGAAAAACTACAATGCGTTCGGAAGCTACTGTATTTGTAAATTCTTTAGGGCCATTATACTTGGGGCAGGGCAATGAAGAACTTACTCCATCTAAGAGCAAGCCTGTTTGAAAATGGATCCTCTAATAATGGGCCCATTTGTCATCTGGATGTCACTGATTTTGATTACGAAAATTTTGAATTTGAACTTTTTCGAAAAAGCAGTAATCGCGAACATCACGCTGCAACAAAATGACCTCCTATGAACCTGCCCCCCACCCCACTTACCTTTTGGTGTCACACTTCGCTGTGTGCACAGTCTCCCTGCGATGCTAGATCCCTTCATTTACGTGGATGGGGAACTGGTGCTGCAGGGTCATTTACTGTGTTTGTCCTCCTCTTTCCTTTTTTATGGAAGTGGGAGACACTCCTGCATATCCCGAACTCCCACAATGTCGTATTATGGGTTTTCGGTTATTTTTCCATTGCCGAATTCAGCATTTTTGTCGCTTTGTTTTTTTCTATGGATACCTTGTCATCTACGCAATTTTAAAATCTTTCACAAAATTACTTTTGTGCTAAAATGTCAGCCTTAGTTTGCTATGTTCTGCTGATATTCTCTATGTAGAATTACCTACATTTAGCAGCCCCACCAACTGGGTGATACTGACCATTTTTGCACACGCTAATCACGTGATCATTAACACTAGCAAAACTAAAATCAGGTGCTAAGAACACCCTTTGTCTCAATGGAGAAAAAACGGAGATCCTCATTATCGGTACCCCAACTAGACTCAGCAAACTCCACCCTGACTACACCGCCATACTTATAGATGGCACCCCCACTAACATCTCCCACAAAGTCAAAACCTTAGTAGTAAATCTCGACTCTAATCTCACCATGAGCAACCACGTTAGTGCACTAGCATCCTCCACTGCATATACCGCCAAGCTCATAATCTTAAGCAGACCCCTTCTCTCCACTAATAACTGCCTAACCCTTGCTAGGGCCCTCATTTTAACTAAGCTAAACTACTGCAACGTTCTACTACAAGCACCTAAAAAAAACTATTCAAATTACAATTCCTCCAAAACAAAGCACTTGGGGCAGCTCTGAGGATCTACAGAAGAGAGCACATCTCTCAACACAGACGGGATGCCCACTGGCATCCAGTACAAGCGAGAATCCTCCACAAAACTCTCACCATCACCCATAAATGTATTTCTGACACGGCCCCAATCTGCCTCAACTGATGTATCTCCCACAAATACACACCCAGAACTCTCAGATCCAACGCCAATACCCTCCTCCACATCCCACACTTCACCACCGCCAGAGCAGGCAACACCAGCTTCCCCATAGCAGCCCCGCACATCTGGAATTCGCTCCACACCCACCTCAGCAACGAAACATCCTTCCCGAAGTTTAAGAAACAACTCAAAACCTGGTTGTTCAACAAATACTAGCAACGTAAGTGCAACACAGACTGTCATATTGCTAAACCATCTTAATATGCTGTCTGACTGCACTCAAATGCAACTACCGTCTGTAACTGCCCTTATATGACTAAGATGATTGTAACGCAATATGCTTGACCAAGATGTATGTACGCCGTGATGCCTAATATGACTAAGATGAATGTAACACAATATGCTTGACTAATATGACGAAGATGAATGTAACACAATATGCTTGACTAAGAAGTATGTAAGCTGTGATACCCAAGGATTTGGGCTTGTAATCAAATGCAATAAATAACCATAAATAGAACACATGTAGTGTGTCCTTTGTTGCAGTTTTCCATACATATTTCTCAATTGCAAATGATCAATTTAATTCTAGATCTGATGGCACATTAGCAAAATTGCATAAACAACAAAGAAGTGTTCCTGTGTGTAAAGAATATTTACTTTGTGAATGCAACTTATTTAGTATTTAATGTTACATTACATGGTGATTTAATCACATAATTCATAGATCCATGGCACCTGTGTATATAGTGTAAACATAACACTATTTTCATGAAAAGGCAGAATCATAAAGAGAAAGGGAAATATTCAATACATTCTTGTTTTATTTTGGAATAGAAAATATCAGAAAGTGAGCACAGGCTTGGTAATATGCCAATGAATATACAATCTTGTTAGAAACATGAATGCATGTATATAAAGAAGCAACAACAGAAAAAGAGTTTTTAGTAAAACACAAACAATGTGCTCAAGAGCAAATTAAGCACAAAAGTCGTACTTTTACAAACATAAATAAATCCATACACGTTTGAGAAAAAACAACAACAAAATTAAAATTGTTGAAAGAGCACAGTCAATGTGTTTCTAAACAATATTTAGCCCGAGAGAAATCTGGCTATTGAAAACATTAGTGGCTTTCCCAATGCCAAAGCACAGCTAAATTGACTGACTATCCCTGGCTAATTCATGTACAGTGTGTGGTTTAACCATTATCATATGCGAATAGACAGAAAGAAATGTCAATTACAGCTTTTTTGTAGAAATCAAAAATGTATGAAAATGTCATCAAATGTAGTCTTGGTTGCTAGATACCAGTGTGAGGCTGATGGAGGATAGCCTATGCCGTCCGCTTGCATAAATTGGTAGAAGCGTGATGGGCCAGATGCTATTATTCTGACTGTACATAAGAGTACACAAGCGAAAAATGGCACAGTGGGCATGAAAGAATACACCACCTTCATCAGGTAAAGATTTTCTCTGTTCAGCCCCTAAAAGAATTTATGGAAACAAGTAAATATTTTTTTTAAAAATGTAAAGAATTAAAAAGGATGTACAGATCCCATGTTTAAGAGAGCTTGGAATTATTAAATCTGTGACGCTGGGTAATCTGGGCCAGAGAGAGTGACCACGAGGCATTCCCAACAGGCTAGTGAACCCATCAACAGGTGTGCTTCCCAGAGAGTGCATAGACCTAACAGGAATGTGCGCAACGTGCATGCAAGAAATTGGCAAATAGTAGACTATAAAGGACCAAAAAAAGGGAAGGGGGTCCAGAAGGTGCAAACGTCCAAGAAAGAAATTTGGCATGTGCAGAAAAGGCAGAGAGCGAAAAAGTTCAACAGTTACTTAGCTCAATGCAGTATCACGATATGGATGACTAGTGGTCTACCAGAAAGTGTGACCAACTATAAGGTTAGATTGGTGGAAGAGTGTTCAGCCACCAAGGTATGGTGTCTAATTTCAGGGTGGGTACACAAACTGCAATTACACATATGTAGTCTGATACAACTGGTACCAAACAAGCAAAGAAGGTCAGAAAATAATGTTCAATTAGGATGCAAGAAAAGATCAATTTATGAAAGGATGCAGAACAGTTCAGAGCAGCTTACCTAAACGGTGTCCAGAGCATGTCATTACAAAGTAAATTGCCAGTGAGCACAAATCACTGAGGCAGCTAAGTTAGAACAAGTGGCATCAAACTAAAAGGAAACAAGAAAAAAACAGCAACTAAATTTGCTGCCACATATTGGAAAAAGTTGCTATGTGGTACTACTAAGTAAATAGTGGCAGACGTAGGCACATATCAGACTGGAAATAAATGCAAACAAGGAGCACGTTTTTTACTTAATTTGCAGTTGTCCAACTAAAGATGAAAGCCAGCAAGGGGTGTTTTTACTGTTGTTCCCCTAATCTTACCTGTGAGCGTGCACGAACCTGAAGTGTAGACTAGCTCCCGGATAGAGTGTCCAGCTTGTGATCGCTGGGACTGAAGAAGATAAAGCAAATCAGCTGTGTAGTAGACGCGTATACGTACAAAGCGTGATCCAACGATTACAATCACAGAGCCTTGTGTGGACAAAAAAAGAAAGAGGACTGTGATCTAGAAACTGACTTTGAAGTGTGAATCCAATGGTTGCGGTCACAGGGCCTCTTATAGAAATAGAGAGAGGACTAAAATGTGAACATTAACTCTCCCTGTGTCTAATTGCCTGTAAATAGATACGAGAGCAAATCGAAATAGATTGTATCCACAGAGTCTCTCCATGAGTGAAAAAAGAGGGCAGAGGATTAAAGTGGAACAAAAAATAATTAAAAAATTGAAAAATAATAATGTTTCATGCTATCGCTAATTACTTGCGAATAGAGCCATGATAAAAATGCCATCATTTTACTATCGGGCTACTGTCCATTATAAATACAGATCAAATGGCTATAAATGGCATTGTTCTCACTGTTTCGCAGAGAATCCTTAGTTGCAGGAGAACAGAAAAAGGAGAGACAAGTAATGAGAAAAGTTGGCAATGCTAACTAGCATGATACTTTAAATACTTAGAGTAAGCCACATTGGTCTTTCTAGGAAGACATGATTGTGACGTGGCCTTCAAAGTAGTGGTCCTATACTGTATAGACTGTA
Organism: Ambystoma mexicanum; assembly: GCF_040938575.1. Taxonomy (NCBI): domain Eukaryota; kingdom Metazoa; phylum Chordata; class Amphibia; order Caudata; family Ambystomatidae; genus Ambystoma; species Ambystoma mexicanum. The sequence goes on along the minus strand of NC_090940.1, from coordinate 424,482,916 downwards.
ACCAGTGCAAAAATAAAAAAGGTACTGGTGAAGAATTTCAGTACAAAGTGAAAGTGAGCAAAGTAGGGGAAAAAAATGTGTTGCCTACCAAATTGTAAGTGCTTCTTTGAGGCCTTGGTCGATGGTATGTAACCGAAAAATCCAGCGGGCTTCTTTGTTTGCCAAGGCTAGGTGTGGATTAGTAGCATCCTTAACCACATCTATTATCCACCATTATTTATCTTCGGTGGAGTGGCCCTATTCCATGTAGTGACTGACAAGTGGTTGACTTACATCTGATACAAGACTGATGTTCAGTTATTCGAGTGTGTACTGTGCGGGTGGTCTTGCCAATATATTTTAGGCCACAGGGGCATTCAATTAAATAGATCGCCCAAGGCGTTTTGCAATTGGTGCCGCAGCGTCCATATTTTGCCATCAATAGTGAATTATTTTGGGCCTATGGATTTGCACACCGAGCATGACCCACAGGCAAAGTGGCCTGTTAGTGGCCGAAAGTCCGAACTAGTGGTTGTAGATCTGTTGGACTTTTTAGAGGATGCGTGTACTAATTGATCCCTCAAGTTTTGTTGTCTGTTCATTGCGAAAATAGGTAATGGTTCATTAGGTAGAGATAATTGAGCCACTGACCAAAATATTTTCATAGTTTTTTTTATCAAACAAGTGTCTGGGCTGTATGTCAAAGCACATATCAATTTCTCTTGTGTTGGCTTACGTTTGGATTCAAAAAGAGTTTCACGAGGAGTGAATCTGGCTCTCTTCGGAGATCCATTTTTTAGGGTACCCACGTTCCCTTAACCTGTCAGTTAGCTGTTGGGCATGACGGTCATAGTCCGTTAGCAGCGTACAGTTGCGCCTGAGTCTGAGAAATTGTGAGTATGGCAAACTTTCCTGTTGGTTTCCTGGATGAAAACGGTTAAAATGTAAGAGTATTACGATCAGTTGGTTTAGTGTATAATGAACAAATCAATTTATTGTCTGAATGTTGAATGAGAAGATCCAAAAACGGTATCTGATGATTGTTTGCTGTCATGGTAAAATGTATTGCTGTATGGCATTGATTAAGCCAGAGTAGAAAGTTCCTTAGGTTGTCTAGGGTACCATGCCAGATGAAAATGATATTGTCAATGTAGCGCCTCCAGCAGTCAATACATTGACGAAAAGGGTTTGAATCTGCAGAAAAATAAATTTCTCTTCGAAGTTTGCCATAAATATTATTGCCAGGCTGGGGGTGAAAGCAGCAACCATGCCAGTACCCTTTGTCTGCTCAAAGAATTGGTCTTGATACTTAAAGAAATTCCTCTTCAAAGATAAAATCAGCAATTCAATGATAAATTCGAGTGGTATTTTGAAAGATGATGGTGATTGAACTAGACTTGAGTGAATGCAATCAATGGCCTCATCTTGGGGAATACTGGTGTAGAGCGCTACATGTCAAAAGTAACCAAGAGACTTGTTGTGGGGTTGAATTGTTTACCCTTGAATAATGAGATGACAGATGTACTATCTCATAGGTAAGTAGCAGTGTTCTGGCTAATAGGTTGCAAATATTTGTCGATAAATTGACAAATCAGCTCCAGTATCGTGCCACAACCTGCTATTCTAGGTCTGCCTGGGGGATTTTCAGTATCCTTATGTATTTTTGGGATGGCATAACATTTTGGTGTTGAGCCCTTGGACATATTAAGAAATTCAAATTCCTTCTCCGAGATCCATGCACGATCCTGTGCATAATTAGTAATTTCTTGGATGGTGTTTTGAATTTCTTTCATAGGGTTCTTCCGAAGTCTGCGGTAACTACGTGGTACATTAAGTAAGTCCATGACCATGGTGTGATATTTCTCGCAATTCATAACAACAATGCCTCCTCCCTTGTCCGCTGGCTTGTCTTTCTTGATGTTAGATTATACCTCAATGACTTTTCTTGAGATGTTTAAGTACACATTTTTCAAAAGTGAAGGTGTGAACGTTCATAGAGGGCGAAGCCCTGTGTCGCTTTTCAAAATGGGGTTTTCTCAGTCTTGTAAAAATATTTTAAGGCGAATTGTTCTAAAACAATTTCTTAATGTCAGTTTGTGCAATACACCAGTCTGTAGGGCGAGTCGTAATGAAGGTTAACCCTTTCGCCAAGACTAACATTTCTGTATGGGAAAGAGGAATGCGAGGGAGATTGAAGATGGGGGTGATCTAACGGTTCCATTGTTGCCTGGTGTTCCTCCTGCGGGGACGTGATCATCGTGGGTAAGTGCCCCATTGGTAAAATTGGGGTGGAGTGTACCACCTGGGACCTGGGCCCCTTGACGGGCCTGCACCTAAAAAAGGTGGATATCCTCTAAATGGAGGGTAATAAGGCGGAAAAAAATAATCACTGTCTGTACCAGAAGAGTTGCTATTACAGCCTGAAAATGTGACACTGCGTTGTTTAGGGTTGCCTGGCTGATTCCGGCGGCTACTAGTGTTTTGTGAGTAGTAAGGGTCCAAATATGGATCGACGGATTCTACTTTGAAGTCTTGTATATCTTTGGCGAATTTTGGTTTTCTTGGCTAAAGTGGAGTCTTTAAACTCCTCAAATTGTTTATTGATCTCTCTGTTTCTCATTAGCATTCGCTTTAGTGGTGTCATTTGCAAACGATTGTTCCGCTGTATCAATTTCTTTTTGTGCCAAATCTCCAAGGCGTTGTGCCATAGAGCTAGTTCGTACCATGAGGTCACGGCTACATTTGGTTGCGATGTAGTTAAAATTCGTTTTATATTCTTCGTCTTCTAAGAAGACACATGGTTCATTGCGAACGATGAGACCAGATGGAATAATGTTGTTTTTGGGGTACTCTTTAAGAAAATGGCTGTGTAAATTAGTGCGGAAAGTTTTCTTTTTTAATTTAAGCAGGTCATTGCCAGAATTGGTATTGGCAGAAGCTTGATTTGACCTTGTCGGGTCAAGCAATGAAGGACCACATAGAATTGCTCGAATGTGATCATCGTCGTAGCTGAGTGTAAAAATCTCAACCATAGTAGTGCAGATTAGGAAAATTGTACAGAGAAATTGGTAATATTTTAGAACTAATTTATGATGATCCTTACTTTCGGTAATCATTACATAGTTATTTTGGATTCATTGTCTGTGCTTATACGATGAGAAACAATGTCAGTGGCCAGAAAACTGCAAATGTAAAATATCATGTGACGATATTTGTGATGCAAAGAATTAACACATTGCCTAATTAACTTCAATAGCTACAAAATCTGTTTCAAAACAATTCTTTTCAACATAAATTGTTTTCAAAGTCTGCAACAGTGTTCATAAATTCATGGCAGCTACAAGTCTACTGTGGAAAAGTGGCCCATTAGAAAAGATAATTCTCAATAGACTGGTACCTTTTGATTCTTAAACAGTGGCCATCTGAGCAAGGGCATTCTTTTCATACATTTTCAGATTCAATGGTTGTTAAAAAAGGGGCATGCGTTTGGTAATCAAATTAGAATTGTGCCTGGGGCTTTTTTCTTAGGGTAAATCGTATAATGAGAAATGGTTAGAGATTTACCTCTGTGATGTTTTTAAACACTGGCCATGTAAATATCTGTCACTAACAAAATGGTTTCCTTTTTTATGCTCAATCATAGGAGAACATAATACTGTGTCTTGCCTGACTGCATGTATGTAAGGGACGGTGACCATGGGGACTGGTTGCTGCCACCTACTCTTGATTCAGCACTAAGGGTGATGTAGGTGGGATGCTTCAATAACCCCCTGCAACACCTGGATCAGAGGATAGGGCCTTCCCACATTAGTTACAACCAGGAATCCAGCCCTTTAAATAATATCCAAAGTATGTTGGTGTTAAGAGGTCTGTAAAACAGGCCCTAAAGTTGAAAAGAAAGTTCTTATTCTGTTCAAAAAATGTTTAATCACTTGATAATGATCAGGCAGAGAAACTGCCCCATGAAGCATGTGCTGCCTGAGCGTCCCTGCTCTGCCTACCGAGCGTGGAGCTCTCAAGTTTCTGCGCATGCAACAAATCCAACATAGCAGACTGGGCTTATGTCGTCTCAGTCTGTAGCACCAGAGGTTCTTCAGTCAGGAACTCCTAAAAACAAAATTCTATTTCCTTTTTCTCTCTTCAGTCAATCGTTTATATATCGTGGATTGGTTTATCACATTGTACAACAATCTAGTGTATGTGTTCATTATAAGAATGCTGCCTATGTCATGTATTGGTTGCTTTCTAAAAGTTAATAAAATATGATTACAGAAATAAAATCAGACAATCGTGCAGTAACCTAGAAAATCTCCCACATATGCAAACCCTCATGGGGTGCCCGGCCCGTGGGGAGGGATCTGGAGCCTATAGAAGTCCAAAAAGAGCATAGATGTGGGAGTTGCAGACATTTGGTGACATTTGGAGACCCTGATAGACCATAGGAGGCTAGAGGTGACGGGAGAAGAGGAGCAGGAGGGAGTCGTGACAGGAATAAGGGAGCAGAGTGAAAGACGTGAGGGGGAGAGAGAGAGAGAGAGAGAGATGGTGGAGGAAGTGGTCAAAGTAGTGACCAAGGAGAAGGAGGTGGAAATAAGATCTTAGGAGGTGGTAGTGGTGGCAGAATGTGTCAAGAGGTTAGAGGTAGAACAATAACTACAGAGAAGGTAATGGGAAAAGGAGTTTGAGTGGGGGGTGAAATTAAGGCCTGATGAGGAGGTGAAAGAGGGAGCAGAACATTTGCCAGAGGTTGACAGACGAATAGAGAGGGAGACAACCCCCCCTCCGACCCCCACAAGTCTACAAAAGATGTGAGAGGTGTGGGATGAGGTTCGAAGTGTTCAGGTGGCAAGTGAGGAATCTGAAATCAACAGTAGTGACAGAGAGGACGATCTTGGGAGGATAGCTCAGGGGCAACGTGCTTGCCTTGGAAGCAAAACAACACAGAGCAACACAAGTTCAATTCCCGGGTCCGCGCTTAGAAACCTCTGGGTATTAAGCGCGTTATAAATAACATATCATACAAGTATGCCCCTTAGTAACAAACGTGTGTGATGGTCAGTGAGAGTGGGCTGGTGGGTAAAGAACCAGGACATTGGAGCAGTGACGGGGCCAAGAGCCCAAGACTGGGACTGCCTCTCATCTAGAAGCTGTGGACAATTTGGAACTAGTCTGCCTTTGAGTTGGAGTCGGGATTTGAGACCACCTTTGTCCACCAGTGAACACCAAAGGGGAACATGTGTATTGAGGAGGGATCTAAGACGAGACCAAGGTTTTGGAGCGATTCCAGTGTGAGATCCGGAGAGCTTAAGTGCCCTTCTGATACATCTTTTAAGCTTTAACTTGCCCACCGTTGTTTTAAATACCTAATTAAACCAGTTAGGTTAAATTAACTGTGTTCTGAGTCTTTTTGGATACCACTCAACCTGGATATGCTCCTTTATCCGAATGTGGTTGGTCCCTAAGTTGTAATGATATATTATGTAGCATGGTTAGCAGTTTTTCTATTTTCCATTTGAATTGTTCATTAATTACCACAGGGCACGTTGGCTTCTAATGTCCGTATTTGGTAAACTTGTCAGTTTTCAGTCAGTGGGGAAAAAATTAATTTCAAATTGTTGGAACAAAAAGGCGTACAGGACCTATAAAAAATTATCAGATTTTGCCTTTTGAAATGAGAGAGAGTGAGGGATCCTACCCCAGTTCCAAGAGTTTACTGTCGGCCAGCGTGGAGCACCAATCATTTGAATGGCGTTAATAAACATGGCATGTTCATAGAAGAAGAGCTGAATGTCGCCAATCCTTGTGCAATGACTTTGGCCATAAGCTTGGTTATACTATAACACAGCAAATAGTTGATATTTAGTGCCTCTACTCCCAAAGTAGGTGTGATCATGTATGCAATCAGTAACATGTAACACATAACTAGTGGATCAATGAAAAAAACAAACTTGTAAACTGATACTTGTTGCTGTAAGTTCTTTAGTTAGTTTTGGGGCTGTTAGGCAGAGTTTGTATGCAGTACCCTTTGGGACCACTACACACAACTAAGACTACAGGTGTAAGCCAAACCAATCTTTGGTATAAGTCTGTACCACACCATTTTTTGTTAGAGATCTAAGCAGCCAGGCTTATCACAACAAACAATATAAACATTGGTCTACCAAGAAGGTATAATGCAGAATTCCTAGAACAAATTACATTCATTTTATCATTATCCCTACATAACAGGGCGATTTTTACAAGTCGGTCAGGCATCCTTGCTTATCCCTGAAGAAGAGAAAAAAAGGAGGGAGGGAGGGAGGGAGGGAGGGGAGAGAGAGAGGGAGAGAGGGAGAGAGGGAAAGAGGGAGGGAGGGAGGGAGGGAGGGAGGGAGGGAGGGAGGGAGGGAGGGAGGGAGGGAGGGAGGGAGAGAGGGAGGGAGGGAGAGACACAGAGCCGACCGGGTTCTAGACCTTCAAAAATTGAAAAAAAGATTTAAAAGAATAGAAAAAGAAAATCAGGTGTGCCACTGCATACCACCCTGTCATGGATCCCTTACTTAACGTCTTCTTTATCAGTTAAGTCCTTGATCCGTCAATTGACCTTTGCAATGCACTTGTCTCGGGTGCTCTTTGGACATCTGAGAGATGTATTGTATCTCCTTCACGCGGATGGCAAGAAGTGTGCAGAACACCATCTCATATGGACCTTGAAACCTGGCACTGTTCCATCGATGAACAAAGTTTTTCACGTAGATCAGCTCCCCAGGTAACAATGGTGCAGTTGTGGCAGATATGTTTACAGTTGCTGTCTCCTTCCCTTCCGGTGTGTCCTGTCCTTTGCTCCTGGGTGACGCAATCTGTTAGGAGATATATTTAATAGCATGTGTTAGTGCCGTTAAATATTCCCTAAATTCCTCTCCTAGTATTGTTGCTGCTTAATGTGCATCTGACACTTTGCCCACAGGGTATATGGGGGTTTCCATGCGCCTGCCTGTGATTATTTCGTGTGGTGTCAAATGGTGGTCCTTACTATGTGGTGTGCGTAAACTGAAGAGGGCCAAGGGCAAACAGCGTACCCAGTTTTTCTTCAACGTGGAGCACAATTTTGACAGTTTACCTTTCAAAAGCCCATTGATCCTCTCCACAACACCATTAGCCTGAGGGTGGTAAATTGAGCACATTCGATGTTTTCTGACCAATAGCGCTGCGGCATACTGAAATAGCGCATTAAAGAAATGTGTGCCATTATCCAATCTCAATACTTCGCACACGCCCCATCGTGGAAACGCCTCTCTGACAAGGAACCATGTCGCACACTTTGCATCTGGGTGTGCACATGGTCCTACTTCCACCTTGAAAACGGGCAAACCACAACAATAAGGTACCTATATCCATTGCACCTTTCCCTCATATCTATATAATCTACATGCAATTTACGCAATTGCCCCATAGGGCGAGGCAATGTACCTCTTAATGTCTGTAATGTCATCCCTGTGCTGAAACTTTGGCATGGCAGACAATGTATTGCTTTTTCTGAAATGCTATCCCGGAGGTTTGGCACAAACCAGACCTCCTGGATATCTGCCACAATATGTTTTTTGGAGCTGTGGGAGGGGAAATGTAGTAGCTCAAATGGAGAGTAATTCTTGGGGCATCACCACCTTCCCAGAACTCTCCTGCTTCCACAATAAATCAGTGGGAGACTGTTTGCAGCCTCTCTGCAACCATAGCTCCTTTTCCTCCTACAGCACTTTCCCTTGCAACCCTATGATCTGGGATATGGGCAGTGCTGTGTATTTAACTGTGGTCTCGCTTTCTAAGGGGTGTGGTCACTATACTCTCGGTTAACATTGTATCTGGGAGATAGGCTGCCAATTTGGCCGCCTGGTCAGCAGCCACATTGCCCTTAGAGATTTCATGCATGTCATTAGTATGGGTGGCGCATTTGATGACTGCCACATCAGAGGGCTATGATAAGGCTGCAATCAGTTCTTCCAACAGCCTTGCATGCTGCACTGGAGAGCCATCTGCCCCCCGAAACCCTCTCCTCTTCCACCGAAACAGACCCGCATTCACCATTGTCATGCCATATGCAGAGTCTGAGTAGATGGTGACACCATCACCCTTGTATGTAGCCCAGTCATGCGTTTTCAGGTCATCATCAGTGGATGCCTCTGCCAAAAAGGTGGTGGGATTCACCGTCCTACACCTTACTATATGAGTATGAGTTTTGGATATTATAATCTCATATGCAGAGGATCTTGGAGTTGTCAAGGTCCATTTAGACCTTTCCAAAATGGCGAATAGCGAATGTTCCATAAACAAGGTAACAGAGCGCCCCATGACAATCGTGGAACTTTTCTCTATCACAAATGCAGCCACTGAGAGTGTTTGTTCGCAAGAAAACTGTCCCTACATGACTGAGTTGAGTGTCCCACTATAATAAGCCAATTGCTTGTTGCCCATTGTGCTCTTTTGAGTCAATTCTGCAGTCATGAGTCGTCCATCCGAGTGGGAAAATAAATAAAACTCCTGTGTATAATCCGTAGTTGCCAAAACAGGGGCCATGCAAATACCTTATTTCAAGTCCTCAAATTGTCTATTCATTTATTTACTCTATTCCAATTTACTGTTTTTTGTCTTCTGCCCTTCTCTGAGACTTTGTAACAGCAGCCTTGTGTAGGCTGCGTAGTCTAGGATCCATGCCCTACAATAATTGAAACTGCTGCATTTGCTTGACAGTACTGGGCCTAGGGCTGGCGCGTACTGCTGCCACCCTATCTGGTAGTATTTTTTTTCCTGTTTGCAGAGATAAGTTGCCCCAAATATAGTACCTGCTGTTGGCAGTATTGTAGCTTCTTTTTATCTGCCGTGTACCCTTTGTGAGCCAGCAATTGCAATAGAATCCCTCCTGCACTGCTGTTCATTTTCAGTGCATACCAGCAGATCATCCACATACTGGATGGTTGTGCTAGGCACCTTAATATTTCCCAAGTCTGCATGCAGCACTCTATTGAAAATACTCAGACTTTGGGTGCAAGATGGCTGCAGGCTGGGAGAGCTCTGATGGTAGAAGGCATGAGAAGCCGATATCTACCTTTTTAAAATGCAGCAAACCGTCTGAAAAGGAGATTACATCAAGTGAAATAAGAGCAGCAGAGATCGGGGAACTCTGAAGAAAAACCGCAGAGCGGAACCCAAGATAAACACTGTAGAAGAAACAGACACTGCAGCACGGTGAAAACATTGGAGACCGCCCTGCCGCCCCGGGGCGACCGTAATTGACCTAATAGCTGCAGCAGCGAAGGCACACACAGCCACTGTGGTAGGGAGGCCAGGAGACGTCTGATGCATTACCCGCCCAAAAATACAGAGCCTGAGCAGAGACGACCTCCATTGTGACCCAAGTAAGTCCAACGCATGGCGAGGGCAGGCGATTGCACAGCAGACATATAACCTCACCGGAAGCAAGGGGGTAAAGAAACCCTGGCCACCCCTGAGCAGGGATCACGGCACGCAGCCATCGAAGCAAGCGGCAATACCAAGGACCACAGCACACACACGCCCCGGCCGGGAGCACTGCACAGACCGACACCACCCGACCCAAAGCGAGGGGAACCAGGAGAAACAAAAGCGCTAGGACAAAAACCAGACGGGAAACGCCAGCCAGAGGGCTTCCAGCTCCAGGAAGCAAAAGCGGCCCCAATCTTGTGACCCCAGGAACAGGCAGCCTCACCAGTGTCAGAACAGGGCGGACAACCATAGTCCCGACCCACAGCCAGCTCCCAGCAAGGGGAAGAAGCGGATGCAGCGGACATAGTGTCCCAACGCACCCAACCAGCACGTGAAGCATCAATGGCGCCACCCTCAAGGCCCCAATCCCAGGAGAATCCTAATAATGAATTACAACGCACACATGCAGACCCACTGGCCTGGCACAGGACGCAAAGGAGAAAAATAAACGAAGACGCAACACGCCACCTCCACCTCAGCAAGCTCACACCCACGGTATTACCAGCGGATTAGCCCACAAGAATGGAACCCAGGTCACAACAACCGAGCCTGCCTCATATGAGGGTGAGGAGCCATCCAAAACAAGGCAGAGGGCCAGTTATAGACACCCAACTGACTCTGAGGGAGGAGATCACAGAAAGGAACACAGATCCCCTCAAAAAGTGGGATAGAAAAAAAAACGCCCAAAAAGGACCGAAGGGAGCACAGTGAAGCGGGGGAGAACCTCAAGCAGCCTGAATTGGCAGTATCACAAATCCCACAAGTCAGAGACCTCACACCAACGTGGGCATCCAGGGTAGCCCCCATGCTCAACCAGCAAACCAACCATTGAGAAATAAAACGCGACCAAAGACACCATAAGCACCAAACACCAGCACTGCAACGCAAAGCCAGTATACAACAGCCTGCAGCGTAAAAAGAGAAGAAAGCGATACGACAACCTACCCCACATAGGACTGGGGGCAGACCAAGAATAGGCCGAAGTATGAGCTCCCCCTAATCCACCACGCAGCAGAGGGCATGGAACAAGCTGCCCACAACCCATATCTGAAAGAAAACACAGACGGCGCGCAACTAGGAAGCCTACCACAGTGATCGGTGCGAAATAAAACCGAAATGGACGTCCAAGCGCAGCTGCAATGCTTACCGGCCGAAATTAAGCTAATAAGCCAACAAACTCAGGAAATTAACACAATGGTCCAGGACATTAAAAAAAGACCTCCAAGACATACAAAGACAACCATCAACCCAAGCAGAGAGGACTACAGATGCATAAGCGCAGTGGAGGACAACCAGTCAACCATTGAAACAGACCTAGATGGGGTCATACGAGTGTTACAATGTCTGGGGGAAAAGATCAAAGACCAAGAAAACAGATCCAGTAGGAACAACCTCAGGGTGGTTGGTATACCGGAAAACACTGAATAAATGGACTAAGAAAAATACATTTACGACCTCCTACACAACAATCTACACCTGCCAAACGCCAGAGACATCATAGAAAGAGTGCACAGGGCACCTATACCAAAACTAGCACCAAACGAACGCCTGAGGGTCCTAACTATGAGACTGCTGAACTTTTAACATAAAGTGACCATACTGAAAGCCTATAGAGCGACAACCCCTGTGCGCATAGGCGGCTCAGAAATCAAGATATTCAACGACTATTCAATGGAGGTAGCAAGACGAAGGAAGGGCTTCAACACCATATTTGAAGCACTAAAGGCGACGGAACATAGACACTATCTAAAATTTCCTGCGGCATGGTGCATCCTAATAGACAGACAATGGCACTCATTTGAGGATCTGGAATCGGCTTGGAGGTTTCTACTGCAACAGAACATAGTAATGACGGAACTAGAAAAATCCTGACCATAGGAAACGCACCAGCAGGCCCTGAGGGAACCCTGCGAGGATCTGTGGCAAACAACAACGAAACAACACACAACAACCACAGAAAGAAAAGGAAAGAATCAAGAAATGATGCGTCGCAAAGATCATACTTAGACTCAAAGCACAAGAGACAGATCTCCAAACAACCAAGGGGTAGAAGGCATTAAAAAAAAAGGACACAAAAGGGAGCAGCTCTCGCCATGCACATGCCACCTATCGCCCCACGAACACCAACCAGACAACCAAACCCACGGCTTGCATCCACCAACCCCATATATGGGCTTCTAAACCACGTATTGGGCCAGGGCCGAATGGTGTTCCCACCCAATGGTACTGTTTAGGTTACACACAGGTCTATGTTTAGACCACAGTTGTGATATTAAGTGGGAGTTTCCCCACAGGTTGAATGGTATAAGCATGAGACAAAAGACGCGCTTGAACCAAATAGACACAATGACAGATCAAAGCGACAGATACCGCATGAGACTTTACACTGGACAGCACTTTATTCCCACCTAATGGCTGAGCTCACCTTGGTGACTTGAAACATACAAGGACTAGGTCACCCTATCAAGTGCAGGCGATGCGAGACATCCAGAGTGACATATTTCTTTTTTTTTTTTTTTTTTTATTTAAAAGTTGTTTTAATCAAGTAAATCTTGATTTTTCAACATACAAAATTTACATAACGTATTTAAAATTAAAAGAGAACATATTATTGAAATTGATATTAACAAGAATTACGTCCATATACAGATTTGCATAGTCAATGACAACAAACTAATTAAATACATATTTATACCTAATCACTTTAAACAAAATAATATCATTCGAAAAACAAGTAATAAGATAAATCCTGTATCTAAAACTTCATTAGTGAACTCCTTAAGTGCGACTTTGCACACTAACTTTGCCTTTAAGTCCCAGACTATACAAAAAACTCAATATTGCATATCTAACAACTTTCAATTGACTATTAAATAGGAGAGACCAGCAACGTGTTTGAGACATGGTCATGTACCCAGTAAATAAATGTTCAAAATGCACAATTCTTTTTGCTTGCAAACTTTGGCATTCAACACATAAGTGTTGCATTGTTTCAATGGCTAATTGACAAAACCGACACAAAGCATCGTCTTTTCCGGTAATTCTGCGATGGCACAGAATTTCTTTTATGGGCCAGATATTTAATCGAAATCTTAAATAATCATCCCGCTGACGGGAATGTGGGAACATCATTAAGTAACTTTCTGTTTCCCCATAGCGTTTTAAGGCAAATGGATTGGTCTTAAACTTTTTGTATAGGAGACATGCAGATCTTGTTTTTATCCAGTCATCCTCCCATATCCGTTTTTTTGCCTTAGTGGGATTGCCTAGCAATAGTGCCATTGAAAATCCAATATTAATAATGATTTTTTCTGCGTGATTTCTCCAAGACACTGCAAATGGATCATCAGATCTTAAAAGGTAAATAGCAATCATTCCTAACAACCCAGGATGATTAACACTTAATATGCATTTGCGATACAACGAGCATAGCCTCCACTTATAGATGGCATTTAAAGACAGGAGTCCTAGCTCGTGTCGCAGGATGCAAATGGGTTCTGACAATGGGAGGTTGAGAGCACGCTTCCAATAGCATCCTTCCATAATGGCCCAGTATTGATATGATTTTCCCAAGACAGCCTCTGAACCATAAAGAATTACCGGAATACATTTTTGTCTATAATAAACCAATAATGGTACTATTGAAAACTTGCAATATTTACTCCTTATTAGTCTGCTTTGTGATATAGCCGTCGTTAGACGCTGTTTTAGATGTTGATGATTCGCATTCTTATCTGGTGAGTTACTTATAAAGACCCCCAAATAGATGTAAGAGGAAACTGAAGACAGGTTGACATTTTGTAAAGGCCATCTGTAGGTGGCTTTCCTTTGCATGCTTGTGCCAAACTGCATAACCTTTGTTTTACTTAAATTAAAGGCAATACAGTTCTTTTTAGTATAGGTATCCAACGCACACAAAAGTGCCCGTAATCCTTTGGGAGTCTTTGAGAATAACACCATTAATTTTGGGTGGATCTGCCACAGTTTGACTAAGGTCTACACCAATGTCTGAGATAAAAAAAAGTAAATAAAGCAGAAGCTAGCAAACAACCTTGTTTCAACCCACATGCAGTCTTAATTGGGTCAGACAGTAGTCCCTCACTAGAAAGTTTGATTTGTATCGAGGTATCTGTATGTAAGTCAATTATCCACTTGACAATTGACCAGGGACATTTTTTATCCATAGGTTTTTTGAAAAGGAGTTCACGAGGAACAGCGTCAAACGCCATTTTAAAATCTATAAAAGCTGTATAGAGTGGCTGGTGTTGATGGGAAGCCTTCTGAATAATACTTGTAAGGGTAATAACATTTATAGTCGTCCCATTTCCAGGCACAAATCCTGTTTGGAAGATGTCTCGATAGTTATTTTCTTCCAACCAAATGTTAAATCTATTCAGGATTAGTCGGGCGAAAATTTTCCCAGGACAATCCAAGAGTGCTATGGGGCGGTAGGCAGCTGGGTCATCACACTCCCCTTTCTTAAATATGGGCAGAATGATGGACTTCTGCCAAGATTTAGGAATGACCCCTGTCGAGATGACTTTGCTAAAGATCTGATGGAGGATCATTGCCCATTCTTGTAGGTGATCTTTAAGTGTGCTATTATGGAGATCATCCGGGCCTATTGCCCTCGAGCGACTCAAGTTTTTAATACATATCAGTATATCATTGATGGTGATGGTAAAAAAATGGGACCAGCCTAGGGAGTATGTCTTTGGAATCAAGTTCGAAAAGGACGATGCATAAAGCTTTTCACAGTAAGTTTTCCAAATTTCATTTGGAATAGCAATTATTTGAACAGCGTCCTGTGTTCTATGCGTGGCCTCATTTAGGCAAGCCCATATACCACTAGTGGATTTCCTAATAATCTGGGACATCATGGTTTCCCCATTTTGCTGATAGCGCACAGCTCTCTGACCCTTTAGCCATGTTCTATAGGATGCTTTTAATTTTGTTTTAAAAAGCAAACGATAGGTTATAGGGACAAATTTTAAATTACGTAGATCTCTTCGCAATTCAGCTTTCTTAGACTGTACTATTGGGTCAAAGGGATGACAATGTTTATGACGAACACTCAGGTCTGGCAGTTTTACCTGCTTAAACAAATGCATTACTGTAACATAGCAGTCCGTTGACCCAGAAGACACAAGCAGGGCCGCATGAAACTGTTTTAGTCGATTTCTATTCCATCTCACTCGCGTACCGCTGTTATTTGGATAGGGATAAGTCTCAACCATAGGCGATATTACAGATGACCTTGAATATCGCATAGTTAGCTTATTATGATCACTATGGTCGGTTGCAACCACTTGCATAGATTGTACATAGTTTAAAAATGTCTTGTGGACAAAAACATAGTCAAGTATTGCCCGTTGTGACCCTCTACTCCATGTATACTCAGCAGGGATATCCCCTACGATGGCACCATTCAGCATCACAAATCCTCTCTCGTGCATCATATTTGTCCAGGTTAATTCATCATCAGGATGTTCAGTATAAGTTTGTGATAACAAATGGAGATTTAAATCCCCTACTATGATGGTTTGACAAATGTTACCTTCAAAAGTCAGGCGATCGAGAATCGAATTTAGTGACCCAAAAAAAGATTCTGCGGTCATATTACCTCTGCTCCAATAAATGTTGACAATAACCAAGAGCTCACCACCTCTCTGGAGTCTAACAATTTGGAAATATGAGGATGGAGAGACTAATTTTTCACTTCAAAGCCTGTGTCTTTCTTGACTGCAAGCAATAGACCACCACTGGTTCGACCTCTATGATGTTGTATGACCGGAGTTATAATTACATCATAGGACGTCCAGATGGGGCAGTCAACAAGCCAGGTTTCCTGTAAGGCTACCAGATCATAAGTTGCCAAATCTCTACTTGCAAGGTCAAATAAATGCTTATGGCCTCTCGTATTCCACGAGAGTAGGCTACCTGTACCTGCCTTATATTATGATCTAGCAAAGAAGTCCTGGGATGCCACCATTCGTGGAGCAGAGTTTACAATCTGATTCGATTCTCTATTCTTGATAGACTGGTATGTCCTGATTTGAGCTTTGTCCATCACATTATTTGTTATATAAGGGTCTTGAAACAAACTAAAACCCAATTCATGTAGGACTGTTCTAGATTGCCACAATATATTCATTACAATTGTCGATTGAAGATGGATTCTTGCTTCAGAAGGGTCATTTGTATTAATAAATTCAACCAAGGTTATATCTGTTGATGATATATCAGAGAGGGACGGGATTTCACTGCATATGTTCAAAATGCTAGCCCGATTTAGTACATATTTGGGATAAGGGTCTTCGCGACATCTAATCACTAGGCAATTAGACTTGGACTTGACTTGTAATTTATTACCATCCTTGAAATTCATATTGTGGGCTTGAGCATTTGTCTGGAAACAAAGGCTTGATGGCATATCATTTCCTTGCGCTACTCGATTGCCCAACTGTGCCGGACCCTTTAATAACTGGCTCACATCAGGATAACGCAATAATTGCGTACCTCCAGCCCCTTGGCAACTTTGGCTGGCTTCGCCGATATAAGCTGCAATCGAAGATTTTATGATATCTCGAATGTCCTGGGTCTGAATGGCAGCTTCAGGCCACGACATCTGTTCATGTATTTGCGAGATGCCATGTTGTTGGGGCAAGGAAACACCCGAGACATCTACTGATTGACGGGGCAGGGCTGAACGCTCGGTTCGGCCAGAAGAGTCGACTTGCAATGGGAGAAAAGGGCCTAATTTTGTATTCACACCATTTTGTGGGTGGGTTTGACTAATTATTACTGTTTTTGGATTTTCCACTAAAGCAGATACCTTCTCCACATTAGGACCCTTGGTTAACATGGAACTTACACTGTTCAAAGGTTCGGTAGAAACCCCGGGTATGTCTGACATGTATGATTTGATGGATGTTCTAATTTCCTCTCTGAGTGCCGCTAGATTCACTTGACTCAGAAGCCCATCACTCCCACCCGTGGGTGGCCTGGTCTGTGTGTCAACTTGTCCCACATTACATGATCCTACACCATCGGAGTTATTATCACTGGAGTCAGTATTATTTAATGTTTTTGGAGAATTAATGCACCGTGCCGAGTCTTGGGCACCCATACCAGCTGAAATAGTGACCAAATCGTCCAGGGGCCCGTAAGGCATAAAGGTTTGAATAGCTTCTTTGGGGCCTGATTTTACCAAATTGACTTTTGCAAGTTTTGCAGTTTTTTCACGTCTAGAGAGGGCTTTGATGAACTTACGGCCTGCAATCTGGGAACTGGCACCTCTGCCTTTCGTAAATAGTTTTCTGGAGGCAGTAGGCAGCGGGTCAGTAACTACCGCCGATGTTTTAATTAGATTCATCATAATAGGTTTAGATGAAAAGAATGTATTGTTTGACAATACTTTGGTAGGTAAGGTCTCTTTCTCCTTGATCAGACCATCAGGGTCATGGGTAACTATGCTATCAATACATTTGCTGGGATTGTTTTGTACTGTATCTCTATTGGATATAGATGGATCAGATTCAGCAACCATTTGCAAAGCTGGTCGATTACAACCATTGGGATCTACCTCACACAGACTTTGGTTATTTTCTGTTTCAGACAGCACACACACTTGTATACAATCAGCATTCATTATGCTACATGAATCAGGTCGATAGCCTTGAACAGTCTCCACATTGGACCGCAAGGTCACTTGCTCGACAGGCGGTTTTTGTGAAAGCACCGCTATACCGTTACTGCAGTGCTCTAGTAGGATGGTTTGATGATTGAGCTTACCATCTAGTACTTCGTAAAGTTTCGCTAATGCAAGCAACGCAGTATTCATGGCGCTAAGAGTATTATTAAGCGCCGGGGCTTCCGGAAAAGAAAACCGCTTGGAGCAGTTCTTATTAATGAAAAAGTCAGACTCTCGATGGGGTTCCTCAAACCTTGTCCTTCGAGGAGTCGGAGCAATGAAAGAGGGCGATTCATCAATACAATTGGAGTTAGACATTTGATTATTGTCTGGGGGGGGTTTGGTGACAATTTTCAGTAGGCTTCACCCCTCCTCCAGAGTTTCTTATCTGGTTTTCTAGCCCCATTGTATTATCTGGCTGTAATTGAATTAAATCCCCAGTATTTGAACAAATATACATAACATCAGCTAAGGGAGAGCTCGGTCCTCCCGAAGTGTTCACAAATTCCATGACTTCCTCATCAATATCCCCTGCTCGAACAAGCTCCTCATGAGCAGCACGCAAACGATGTTGGGCTGCCACTGAACAACAAATGGGCTCCAACATTGGCTGCGTGCACACATCAACCTGGGGCCGGGAGTCTCCACCACCCTGAGGATCATCCATAGTACAGGCTGTCACAAGAGTCAAATCTGTCACTGCGCTTGAGAGATTGGGAGTTACATGCACATCAGCGACAATCAATGTACTAGGGATTTCATTCATATTTTCGACTTCAACAACACCAATGGGTTTTACATGTGTGCTAGTAATGGGCAAAGGTCCGGAACTATCACTCACACTGGCCTCAGCCAACACGCTCTCTAACCCAGTCTCCGAACATAGTGATTGTATTGGGGTCAAAGGTGTCGGAGGACTGGTAAACAAACACACATTAGACCCACTCTCTAGGCTGGACAGGGTGTCTTGGGAATAATACAAACGAATGTCAGATGGGAGTGACATTGAGCGCTGGAGATTATGCTTTTTGCGGTTTAGTCTCGTAGTTATTTTGTTCGCTGCCATTTCTAGGTTAAATAATTGGCCAGGATTAATTGCAGGCATGCCTGATGTTAATTTGAATTTTTTACTGACCGTAGTTGACATATTATGTTGGTGATCAGCTAATTAGGCAGAGCGAGAGAACAGCCGCAGCACGCTTGCACGCGAGACAGCAAGACAGCCCACTCAGCAACCACTCTTGCTAAAAGCGCGCGCTAAACGCGCAGCGTTGATGGTTTTGAAGAGGTTGCTGGGAAAGGGGCAGGCAGGAAGTCGAGAAATGACCCAAAAATCGTCAATGACATGGACTGGTTACGCAATGTACAAAGTTCCAGTTCCACAGAAGCAAACAAAGTCCAATCCAAAATCGATCTTTGCACAGGACACAGGACACAGGAACAGCGTGGGAGACAGCAAGACAGCCCACTCAGCAACCACTCTTGCTAAACGCGCGTGACATATTTCTACAAGAAACCCACCTCAATAAAGCAGAAGCAAAGAAACTGACATGTGGCTGGGTGCTGCCGCGCTCTCACTATACCAAGGAAAACGGGGGTATCCATTTTGATCCACAAGTGAGTTCACCTACAGATACTACACACACACTACACACACACAGCGACAAAGAAGGCAGATTCGTACTAATGCAAGGACGGATCCTTCAGCGACCAATCACCCTGCTAAATATATACGCCCCTACAACGGGCACCCTGGCATACTTCACCAGCACCTTCGCAGAATGTGCTCAATACATGGGCAACCTCACCATAATTGGGGGAGACTTGAACAGAACCTTGAACCCAGACCTAGACTGCAAGGGACCAAAACCTGCTAACGTATTCAATACAAAGAAGAGATTGGCCTGCAAAACCCTTATGATAGATTTGCACCTGGAAGAAGTCTGGAGGCATACTCGCCCGAACCGACAAGATTTCACATACCACTCCCATTGCCATGTCAGATACTCCCACCTAGACTACTGGCTAATGCCTGCCAATACAACCCACATGGCCACCGACTGTAAGTTTGAGCCCATCACCCTATCAGACCATGCACCGGTCCTACTCCACCTCACAATCCCAGACATTCCTCGCTAACTCCCGACATTGCTCCTAAACCTCAGCACACTACAGTACCTTGACATAGTAGACAATGCATATCGTGCTGGGCACACAAACGCAAAAAATGGGGGAGAAAGGGAGGCCCAACTAATGGGGCAACTTAAACTGGAACAACGACACAAAATGACACACGATAGATAAGGCCCCAAATTCAAAAACTGCAGAACAAGATTAAGCAACTCACTACAGATAGCTGGTTGCAAAATTACTATGTAGAAGGTGACGGACCCCTACACAGGATGGCACTTGCCCTTAAACAACACCAAACCACACAAATAATCACAGCCTTCAGGAATTACACCAACAACCTGGTGGTGGGAGATGAGCGAATCACCGAAAGATTTGCTGAGTTCTATCGCAAACTTTACACCGCCACAGACACATGTACGCCTCAAGCCATAGAATCTTTCTTTGATACAGTGCCCATCTCCTCAATATCAATGGAACAGGCAGAAGACCTGGACGCCCCCTTTACCTCTGCCGAAATCACCCAGGCAATATCCCTATCTAAAGAGAAAGCGGCAGGCCCCAACGGGATCCCAACAGACTTCTACAAGCCTAGTGGAAGGAATCACTCCAAAACCTGAGGCGGTCTTCGAAGAAGCACTAACCCATGAGCAGCTACCTAAATCCTTGTTAGGAGCTAACATTATAGTGTTTTGTAAAAGCGGAAGAGACCCTGAATTCTGTGGCTCCTATAGGCCAATCTCTTTAATTTATTCAGATGCCAACATTTTTGCGAAATTCCTACCCAGAGGATAGAAAACACACTACCGCAGCTAGTTCATAAAAACCAGGCACGCTTTATAAAAGGGCGACACTCCAGCGACAACGTCCGTAGGCTACTACATATAATGGGAAGAGACAGAAATCCCCACAAAGCCATCTTGGCTGTAGACACAGAGAAGGCGTTCGATAAGGTACAATGGGAATTTGTTTCGTGTTTTGCCCAGATATGGACTCCCTCCACTATCAATTCATTTGATCAAGCCCCTATACAAGAGCCCAACAGCCTCGGTGGTCACTAATGGAGGGGCCTCCGCGAAATTCGTCCTACAATCAGGCACACGACAGGGATGCCCATTGTCGCCGCTGTTGTATGCCTTATCCATTGAACCCATGCTGATTAAGATGCGCACTGAGCCAACATGGTCTGGCATACATCAAGGGACAGAAGAACACAAATTTTCACTATACGCAAACAACTTACTTATTTATATCCGCAATAGCCCAACAACCCTTCCATACATTAAATCCCTTCTACAGGACAAAGGCCCTATGGTAGGATACAAAATAAATTGGAGTAAATCTGAAGTAATGCCGCTCCAACGAGACTTCCGATGGGACCCAGGAGGGGTGGCACCGTTCACACTCCAGATGCAATCCATAAAATATCTAGGAACACGTATAAGCGCCTCAATAGCAGAACTCTGCGATCTTAACTACCCCCAGATTCTCAGACATCCAAAACGACCTAGAGAGATGGGACACACTGACCCTATCCACGTCGGGGAGGATCAATGCTCTAAAGATGAACTCCTTCCCAAAACTGATGTACATAACAATGAGGCTCTCAATCGGCCCAACTCCCCTCATGTTGAAGAAGCTGAATAAAGCCAAAAACAAATTCATCTGGCGAGGAAAGAAAGCGCGGATTCGACTCCCCATATTATAGGTGGACAAACCTAACAGATGCCTTGCGGTCCCCTCACTTAAGGCCTACTATCAAGCAGCTCAACTAAACTGGATGAAACGATAGCTAAATACGAACAACGATACTATCTGGCGTACTATGGAACTAGCCCTAATGGCCCCACTAGCCCACATAGAGATCATGGCGACACCACCACATAACGTTCCACTGATCATCAACGCACACCCGATTATAGTACCTACCCTACAACAGTGGTACAAACTACGGGCAGCACAAGGGGCACCAACTAGGAAAGCACCGGCCTGGGCCAGCATACACTTGGTCCTGACTTATGGGCTGACGCAGACAATCCACCGACTCCAAACTGGCGCATGGGCTAATGTGTGGATAATGGACATAATGGAGGAAGGGTCACTAGTAGGCTTCCAAGAAGCACGCAGAATACTGGGCCTGGGAGCAGGAGATTGGCTAAGCTACCACACCATCCAGGCTACGATTCTCAAACACACCATGCTAGAATCTAGTCTACAATCCCCCATGCGATGTGAGAAAGAAATGGATCAAAACACAGACACATTCCTGCGAATCCGCACTTTCTACTTAATGACAATACCAGACAACAAAAACAGACTACATACACTGGCAGCAACATGGTCAGAACACCTGGGAACCCCAATCCGCTCCTCAGACATACAAAGAGGCTTCTCTGCCATCCCTGCAGTCTCCCCCAATCTCAAAAACAGGGGAATTTAGTATAAAATACTAAGACGAGTATACTATACTCCTGCCAAACTACACAAAATAGGACTCCAGCCCAATGCTGGAGAGCGTGCAAGAACATAGGGACAATGGGGCACATACTATGGACCTGCCCCATCGTCATCCCATATTGGCGCAAGATGCTTCGAAAACTAACAGACATTGAGAGGGCAGACATTGCTTTCACCCCGAACGCGCTGATCCTAGGCACAGATGGGATGGACTGGCATGACGATGCACTTATACGCAAACTTATCTCTCTCATAACCTTCACAGCACCAAAACTGCTGATCATACATTGGAAGTCAGCGACGCCACCCACTGCCACTGAATGGTCAGACACCCTCTCCAATGCATGTAGACTTGAAATGGCAGCCTTCAAAAGACAAACTAGCCTCAACCCAGCTAGAGGCGACCGCTACTGGGAGATACTGGAGGTGTATGTCTGACGAGATGGGGCCTAGACCAAAAGGAAGACATACACATCATTGCATCCTGACAATTATTGGTAGGGAAGGTAACTCTGCAGACCCACTACGGCGGTCATAAGAAAATGCCCAAACCACGCAGTGGACGGCATAAGGGCCCTGGGGACAGTGATGGGGATACGGCCTCCGGAGAAAGTGGGGGGTAGACTAGAGACAAGGGTCAACCAATTTTGGTCATCAACAGCGACATACTTTCTGTGATCTGCATTTTTGTTTAACTTTTTGAATGTGCAAATGATGAGCTGGACTGTCTCATATCATATTGATTATGTTCATGTTTGTTATGAAAATTAAATAAACAGTTTGAAAAAAAAATGAAAAAATAAGAAGACTTTCACAGTCCTCTTGAGGCAATCTTATGTGCTTGAAGATCCGTTGACCATGCGAAAATGCAGTGAGATACCATGAATCAGGGTGGAGTGGGATTGAGAAGAACACATTCTTCAGATCCACTACTGAACACATTCTTCAGATCCACTACTGTGAAGTGCGTCACTGTCTTGGGAATGGGATTGTTGCAGGATTAGGAACTACCGGAGACTCCTGTACCACGTCATTAAGAGGACTTAGATCCTGGGTCATCCTCCAATTACCCCCAATTGCTTTCTTGACTGGGTATATTGCTGTATTACACGGGGACGTGGATGGCGCGATGATTCCTTGCTCTAATAGAGCCTGAATAGTGCCTTTTAATCCCTTCCTCCGCTTTCCTTGACAACAGGTACTGCTGCACCCTTAAGAGTACTGCTCCTGATTTCAATGTAATGTGTACTGGGGTCATATCTCTCGGTAACCCAACATCAAGCGGATTAACAGTCCATAATTGTGCTGGCACATATCGCATGTCCTGCTCAAAAAATAAAGACAGGATCACCACTGCCATCAGGGGGCACTGTATCTTCCTATACTGCACCATGTCATCACAGGGGAGGCAGATTTCCAAAATTATCTCCCTATTTTGCTCACTGTAATCTACCTCAGAGTACTGATACCGCGAAACGGGAAGATCACTGCCAGCTCATCCAGACCAAGAAAGTAACCAGGAACAGTATATCATCCACTCCAGACACTCAACTCTCCTACATCTCTACTCACTCTCCACTTTACACCAACAAACAATAGAGCGCAGCTATACCCCTCAATCAATTTCAGCCTAGCTGCACCCATAGAATTTCTCCATGAACACCTCAAAACCTGTTAGAACGCAGCAATACCCCATGACAAAATCAGCATAGCTGCACACATAAACGTCCTACACAGGCCTAATGCCGCCAGAATGCAGTCTCAGAGACCAACCACCTGATTGCACACATTCAACTGATCTCTCACTACCACTGCACCTAGTGTTAGGATGCAGCCACCATTACGCAAATCACACCGGCTGCACACATATTGAGTGCACCCAATCACTGTATTCTACCCCACTGTCTCGACTGACCTGGACTACGGTCCCCAAGAGCGCTCAACCCGCAAGCGCTTTGTGATCATACAAATGATATATAGGGCGCTATATTAATGCCAAGTAACATAACTGTCCTCAAATAACTCATCAGTAATTTTCTTTAGTTGTAATGTCGGACCTACACATAGTACCGTGCGCCACTCGCACCCGCCCTGATCTATTCCAATCAGGACTACGCTTTTGTCTGACACTATTAATCCTTGCAAATCTAATGACAATATTGTCCCCGCCACCATCTCGGATGGCACCACGGGTCAGAAAATAAAAACTGTGGCCACTCGCGAACATTTTGTTCTAATTTGAGGCACTGCTTTTACTAGTACCTTGATGTCATAGACAAATATGTCCGGGACCACTGGAACTCACAGACTACTGACTCCCTTGCCATTGCATTGATTATTACTATTGATCGAGCTACACACATCCCCGGAGTGGAACACCATTACCCCTTGATCTGTGAATGATATAGTTACTTTTATAGTTTACTGAGCAGATCCTTACCCAACAAGTTAACAGGGGAACTCTCTGAATATAACAAGGGGGCCCGTACTTTCCTCCCACTTTTATATCCAGCTCCTCCGTGTATGGAACCGTAGAAATAGCCCCAGAGAATCCCTCCCTGCGTGTCAAGAGTTTTACGTGATAATGAAAAGTGCTCCTCCATAATGCATGATTTAGTTGCACCTGAATCTACCATAAATATAAATTGCTTGTTTCCTATTTCTGCTTCCAGCAAGGGCTCCTCTTCAGGGTGTGCGGTTGTCCATACGATTGGATCCGAAAGTGCTCTGTGGACTGTCCTAATCAGAATATGCATTTGTCCCAGGGACGGAAAAGGGCCACACGCCGCCATCGCAACCCTTTGAAACTGGGCACCCGTTCCACCTGCCATCCTGTTAGACTGTTCCCTCACCCTGCTGTGGTTTTTGCCCATGTGGCCCTTGCCTGTCAGCCCCATAAGGGAACAGATTTTGACCCCCTTACCCAAATTGCGGATGTCCCATTCCTTAATGAATCCCTGCCCTGGAGGTGATGGTCCATAGTTAAATCCCACCCCGGGCCTGTTCCTGCATTACCTTGCGTAATGCCCCCACCTCCAGCAGTACCAGTACTGCTCCCAATCTTTCCCCAGGGCCCTATTCCCCCCATGCCCAAGTCTACTGCCCTTGCTCGTCGAAATCCCCCTCTTCCCCTTGGTGCTCCTCCATACTGCCACTGTGGGTTGGGGTACTGTTCCCTCCGCCCCCATTGCCCCTGTCCTCCTTTGGCCCATAATGCCGCAATTGTGGCATTCACGATTTGTTGAGTATTTCGTGTTCCCTCCCCCTGAGCTGGTAATTCCCCTCTTTACGATAAAGTAGAAAAATTGTACCGAATGGTCCCATTGCCCTCCTGTCTCAACTCTCCACATTTTCTGTAATTTAAGACTAAACTTAACTGGGTCCTCATCACCCATTGTGCACTGCGTTAAAGAATGTAAGTCGGGTATGTCTGGGTACATCTTTCGTAGGGCATCCCATACCATTGCCCTTCTTCATTAAAGGCTGCTCCATCATGTTCATTATTTGCAAGAGTTATCCCAGGGTTCCCAGCCTTTACCCATATGTCCCCAGCCTGGTCTCCAACTATGGAGACCAGTAAACTCTTAAGGTCTCCTACTGCTAAGCCTACCCCTAATGTTTGTTTCTCAACTTCATAGATCCATTTACTGGCTCCGGCTGTAAGCTGGGGGGGGGGGGAAGCTTTCCTCAAATTATTTTTGTCCATTTGAGGCCATGGCACATACTGCGTTATCCCTACTCCTTTATGTATAAGCGGCATCTGCATGTCTATTTTGTTTTCAACCCCTTTTTTTTGTATTTTTCTGATCTGGTACTACTACCATTAAATCTGGTCGATTTCTCGGTCTGTACCTTCCCCATGCCACTTATGGTGGGGATGGGTTTCTCGCTGCCTCCTCGCCTCAATCTTCTTCCCCTGCCTCCTGCCTCTACATTATTTCTGCCATCTTGATCTTCCCATTCATTTTCCCTCACTGGTTCGCCTCCTTGTCATAGAACCATCCATATCCTCTCCCCATCATCTTTTTTGATACAAACATTTCTTATTGCCCCACGGTTGAATCTAACCAAAAAATCTCCTGACTTCCAATCCCCTATTTTCTGCACTGGTACCCTTATTTCTGGTGTTGCTTCTCCAGGTTCTTTTAACCTGACCAACCATTCCCACAACGCTCTTAACTTGTTGTCCGGGGGCGTGGCTTGGCAGCCATGCTGTGAAGACGTCTTCTCAAGGAGCTCCCACCGATTCGTAAATATCCGGGCCTGAACATATGAATCCAGCTGGCACGGGCCCATGAATAATACTAAATTGGATGTCTGAAGTACGCTGGCACAACTGTGCGCAAGCATATTGCAGATTGGTTGGATCAAGTCGAAGAATGAGGCCCCAACACTTTAAGACCCCACCGTAGACGAGGAGGCAAAATGACGATGGCTGCGGAGCACAAAGGAAAGTAAAGGGCGGTGGAGCACTGGCAGGCAAAGAATGTTCACTTGAAACCCGATTGCAGAGAACACTGAGCCTGGCTTCAACATTGGCCAGGCCCGAACAGAAAGGACGTGGTACATCGAAGAAAATTGCTGCAGTAGGAGCGTAGGGCTAGAGGAGCATGACAACATAGGGGAGCCGATTGGGTTCGTCACGAGTCAGCCTGCATCGACGAGCCCCATCAGAAAGGACGGCCTCCGCAGTACTGCAAGCTCCGGCCTGAATGAAACGAACAGACCGGAGTTGATTCCCTCTGGGGTCCGCTCTCAGCGTACCGACAGCGCAGGACAATGTGGCTAATGGAAACAAGTAGCATTGTTCTCAACTAACAAGCTGCACAGTCCCCAGTGCAGTCCGCCTTTTGGAACACAGACGGCTATGAGGTAACAATGTTGCACGCCTCGGGCTGGCGGGGATAAAGTTCACTGTAAAGTCAGTTCCCTGCAGGGTCTGCCCTCTGCACACCAGCAGTGCCAAACACAGCAGCGGCAGAACGCGAGACCCATAGAGCCGCACGGGAGGCAGAGGCTGCCAAGGATGTAATGAAGGGCGGTTGCATAGCAAAGTCAGCAGCAGCAGGCGTAACACACGCAATAGCCACAAAGCGGACAAAGCAGACGGAGGGGCACAATAAAAGCCAAGTATAACGCAGAATGCATACCGTGGAAGAGACGGAAACGGAAGATACTGCAGTGCAGTACGGCAACTAAACTGAGTACTGGAGCATACAAGTGCAGGTGCCCTTAGTGGCAGACAGGCACCCCCGATGCTAGCAGATCCTACCCCATCCCAATCCACAAGCAGCAGCACAATGCCGTACAGTGAAACGTGATAACTGGATCAGGGAAAGCACACCACTGGGAGCACAGGACACAAGAGCACCCAAATAAATACAGTCAGTGCCCTATATAGGGATAAGACACGGCCGGGGCACATGGGTCACTCAGGGGCAGAAGAGGAGGCTGGAGTAGTGTACACACATGAGGAAGATGCACAGCACACCGCCTCCTAGAAGTAACACACAGGTAACCAACTACACAGCCGGGGAGTGACACCCCCGCTGGAGCAACACAGAGTGCGGAATGAACAAAGACCCTGAGAGAGCAGTTGCCACGGGGTGACTAAGACGAGGCCAAAGTAGGGAAAGGACTCTGGAGGCCATACTGGGCATTTAAACACCCTGAGAGAAGCACCTGGACCCGGGTCGGTGCGGGAAGTGACCCCCCGAAAATGAAATCCGGCACCAGACAGGAGAGTACAAGTGCAAACACGGATCATCTTGGCCCCAACCACCTGAAACCGCAACGACACAGAGGAATGGCATCTAAACTGCCCAAGTCAAAGGGGAAACAATCCACAATTCACGCGACTTCACTAATACACCACAAACAGCGGAGGGGGCTAGGAGCAAAGAGAGGAGTTCTCAGGCGGAAACATCTCCAGCACGTGGTAACCAGCAGATTCTTGAGGCCATCGCAGACCTGAAAAAGATATGGGAAACGAAACTAGACACCGCCATGGCCACACTCGAAAAATCGCTAGTATTCAAAATAGATGCAGTACAAGTGGATGTTAACCTACTACGACAGGATGTAAGAACTGTTGCGGAACGATCAAGCGTGTCAGAGAAAGAAACACTTGTGTACGAGTGCGATAGAAATAAAATATCAATATCAAAGTGGGATCAAACACCGCCGCCCGCGCTTTGCATGCCTCGGAGATCCATGCATTGTGGCAACAAGTAAGCAACCTGGAAAACAGGGCTGAGGAAGTGAAAGGCTGTGCACGGAGAAACAACATACGTATCGTAGGACTCCCGGAGGGGCAAGAAGGATCGAACCCCACAAAATATATAGAGACCATGCTGCTGCAAGAGATAGAAGGTGGGACACTCACTCAGGGGTTCGCGGTGGAAAGAGCGCATAGGGCTTTGACAAGGAGACCCCCTCCACCCCTCGGGGACACCCCCCAGACCAATCATCGCCAAGATATTAAATTATCGCGATAGAGAGAGAATCCTGGAATACTTCCGCAAGGGAGGTACAATACAAAGGGCATCCGCACCTATCACTGCATATCCGGATTTCACGCTCCAGGTGCAAAGACGGTGACTAAACTTTGGGACAGTGAAGAGGAGACTGTGCGAGACGGGTTTTAGATACACGTTGATGTATCCGGCAAAGCTGAAGGTGTTCCACAAGAACCGAGCAATATTCTTTGAGACCCCTGAAGATGCTACGGAGTGGCTGGACGCACAGAACTGTCCGACGGGGGCAGATGATCAGAAGAAGAGTGATGCAGAGTGACGAGAGATCGGTTCTGGAAGCAGAGGTGCTGTATGAACTGTGACATTGGGACTTGATTATAGATCATAGATGCTAGACAATGACGGGCAGAATAAATGTGGCGTAAGAGCGGGAGGTGAAGAGAACCCAAACTCACACCCCAATTAGATAGGTTAGTTAGGTTACTGCGGTAACCCCCTGCTGGGCTCCTAGCACCTGCTTAGCCAAGATGGGACCAAATGCAGGGTCACCTGAGATCCAAGGATGGAGCTGGGCAACAGTTGGGGACGGGAAGGGAGGCAGGTGGGAAGGGAGTTGGTGAGTTTGTAGTGGAACTAGTTAGGGAACGAGCTTATACCCACACGCTACTGCGCATGACACAAACGAAGGGGAGGGATGAGAAATAACCTGGAATGTCAGAGGGCTCAACAGTTATTTAAAGAGGAACAAGGTAGTTATGTACTTGAAGAGGCAGAAGATAGACATAGCTCTATTACAAGAAACCCATCTTATGAAAGACAAACAGGAAGTGATGCGGAGGAAATGGAAGGGGACTACCTTTGGGGCAACATACTCGGCATACGCCAGGGGGGGTAATAACCTGTATCGCCCCACATGCAACCTTTCAGCTAATACAGTCCACAGAGGACCCCAACGGGCAATAAGGGGTTTGATTGAAAACAAAGAAGTGTGCATAGTCAACACAAATGCCCCTAACCAAGACACCGTAACATACTTCAAGACCCTGTATGGCACGGTCAGTCCATATTTGGGAGGGGTAGTTATATGGGGAGGTGATTTTAACAGCACGCTGGACCCGGGGATGGATAGATCAGATGGTAAACAAGGTAAACAAGGCAAACCCACCCCGGCTGCCAAGACTTTGAGGAACCTGGTGGGTGAATTCCAACGAGTAGAGATATATGGAGATCGTGTCACCCGCAAGATGGACACTACTCGCACTTTGAGGCTCCACAAAACTTATACAACAGGTTAGATTACACGTTTGTCTCCTCAGAGATAATCGGAGAGATAGCGCTGGCAGGATATAAAGCGAGGGTCCTCTCGGACCACTCCCCGCTAATCCTAGCATGGCAACACTTACCCCCCAGAGCCAAGATCCCCACGTGGCGGCTCAGAGCTGAGGCACTGAAAGGCACAGCGTTTAGAGAAGACTTGAGAGAGGATATAGTAGAATATTTCGAGAAGAACACCAGAAGTGTAGATTCGGCGGGTAACCTGTGGGAGGCTTTTAAGGTGGTGGTGAGGGGATCAGCCATATCAAATTTCAAAGGGCTCCAAAGCAGAATAATCCGGGATTTACAGAAAGCCGAAGGGGAGCTAGAAGCAACTATGAATAAGGGAGACAGCTCCCAGGAGACGGCCGAAACCATAAGCAAGTTACAGCAGGCATGTAGGGGACACTGGGAGAGGCTATGCAACCTGAACTATAAGAAATATACGGAAAGGCAACATGCGGGCGGGGATAAGCCAGGAAGACTGCTAGCGTGCTTATATAAAAAGGAAGCGCCCAGACAAAACTTTAGAGCAATAAAGGGGAAGAATGGCCAAATACTAGACACCCAAGAGGGAGTGAACACAAGGATCCTTGAGTTTTATCAACAACTGTATAGAGACAGGGCAGAGGGAGAATGGAGCGAGATTGTAGAAACATTAGAGGATATAGGCTTGCTGAAGCTGGAAGCGGAAGAGAGAGAAAACCTAGAGGCCCCACTCACGTTGGAGGAATTGGAAGCGGTAGTGAAGCAACTACCTACCTGCAAGGCCCGGGAATGACGGACTCCATAATGAGTTTTATAAAATGTATGGGTCGGAAGTATTCAACCCGTTGCTAGATATGCTGAACGAAGCATGGGAGACAGGGAGGTTACCGGAATCTCTCAGGGAGGCAACTATTATCCCGCTTATCAAGCCCAACAAACCTAGCATGGACTGATGGTCATATAGACCGCTATCCATGCTAAATCAGGATAGCGAGATCCTAACGGCAGCGCTGGCAAACAGACTGAGACAGGTTATGGGCAAACTCATACACCCAGACCAGATACGTGCCGCCTAGAAACATATCTAACAATCTTAAACTGCTTCACCGAGTCATAGAGCAATCAGAAGGTGACATACAAGATGTAGCAATTGCGTCACTGGATGCGGTGAAGGCCTATTCAGTCAGATGGCCCTGGCTGATGGCAGCCCTGAAAGGATATGCAATGGGGCCCGGGTACCTAAAATGGGTTAAATTGCTGTATAGCTCCCCACTAGCCAGGGTTAAGACGGGACGACCATCTCGGACAGATGGCAGCTCAGTAGGGGCACCAGACAGGGCTGCTCCTAGTCTCCGATGCTATATATCCTTGCTCTAGAGCCCTTTGCGATATATCTGAGACAACAATACGAAATGATGGGGATTTACACGAAGGGGGGACCTCACCTCATATTGCTGTATGCTGATGACATACTGCTATACCTGAGATATCCAGAAGAAAATGTGCAATACATCCTAGAAGTGATGGAGCGATTTGCAACGCTCTCTGGGATCGCAGTTAACCCCCATGAAATCGAGCCTGTTCCCCCTGGGTAGATATATAGGGATCCCGCAAGAGAACTTACCAGTACTGCAGATACCCAGGGAGATTAGATCCTTTAGATACTTGGGGGTTGACATTTACCATAAGGTGAAGGATGAACACACACATAACACGGAGAAGGCAATATCACACTCGGAGAATAGCATGACATTCTGGGCAAAGCTCCCCCTGGCTATGATAGGGAGGGTGGCGGTGTTGAAGATGGTTGCACTGCCCAGGGTACTGCACTTTTTTGTGAACATCCCTTTTGCGATACCCAGGCGTTTCTTTAGCAAACTACAAAGCCTATGCAGAGGCTTCATCTGGCACAACACCAGAAATCGGATGGCCTTATGGAAACTACAAAATACATACGATGGGGGGGGTATAAAACTGCCCAATTTCGAGATCTACTACTTGGCCAGCCAACTCCAGTATGTGCCCCGTTTTTCCTGAAAGAGATAATATGGGTGTCCAAGTCAGAAGTGAGGGGACGATGTCAACTGCTGAGACTAGGGTGGGAGGTATGGCGTAGGGCTTGCCGGGCCATGAATAACCCGACCCCATGTTCCCTGCAGACGCCGCTAGTGACATTGCTAGGAGTAGATGAGCAACTAAGGTTGACGTTGTGCAAGCACTGGGAACCGGTGGGCATAGCAACAACATTAGGAGATTTATGGAAAGAAGGGGGATTAACTAAATTTGTGGAGCTAGTGGAAGAAACCGGTCTACACCCAGGGCAATATATCACCTATACCAGAGTGGTGCGGGGGGTGAAGGAACATGGCCGGAAACGGTGCTGGCCGATCAACCTGACGAAGCTGTAGAGATGATTTATGATGTCTCAGAAGGAGGACATGAAGTCTCCCGAATCTATGAACTTCTAATGTCTTGGGTGTGTAGGGAGGTGACACAGTTGAGACGAGACTGGGAAGATGAAGTGGAGAGCCCATGCAAGATAGGCTATGGGAGAGAGCCCAGAAATATCATCAAAAAAGTGTCCAGAAATGCGAGGCTGCAGCAGATCCAGCTGTACATAACCCATAGAGCGTATATGACCACTCAGAAGGTCGCCAGATTTAAGAATATGGTAACACAATCATGCACTAAATGCGGGGAGGTGAACGCAGGGATGGTACGTATGTTCTGGGCATGCTCGGATATTGGGAAATTCTGGAGCAAAGTCACCCACCGGCTAGCTGAGAAGGGAATTCAATTGGACGTGGAATCTGTATGGGCTTGTATGGTGGGGGGGCTTTGCAAGACCTCGCAACCTGAGACACGAGAGTAAGCTGAAGGACCTGGCCTACATACTCGCCAAATGTAGAATTGCTATGGGCTGTAAAGCGAGCCACAGACCTAGAATAGAGGTGTGGTTGCATGATCTACAGAAATGGGCAGATGCTGAAACAGTGGCATGGTATGAGGCGGCCAGAGGGGAGGTGAGGAGGAAACGGCAACCCTAATGGCCTGGAGGCACTTAATAGCCACTCTACATGGGTCTAACCTAGATCGGCCAGACGATCAAGACTCCTCAGAAAATACTGATGAGAGAGAACCTCCAGAAAAAGCTGAGGTGGGAAGCGAGGGTGAATAACCTTGAGTTAAGGGGGGAGGGAAAGAGGAAAACAGTAACCACTTGGCAGTAATGTGGCTGACGCTTGATAACTGTGACATGCACTGTTGGATTTGTTTATTTTTGTTGGTGGTCATTGTTTTAAAAATGATAAAAAACGTTTTTTTTTTTTTTAAACTTGTCCATATCTGCTTGTGAATCCCCTGGGTACACTGATGCGACGGGCATGACAGCACTTGTAGATGGGTTATATGGAGGTGGAGGTGCAGAAGCTCTTGAATCCCCCCCCTAGTTGCTGAACCTGATGATACTGTTGTCGATAATTTCTCTACTACTGGAGGGTTATAGACTGGATTTGTATACCCTACTGCAGGTTTAGGTGTTACGGGGTATATCCCCTTACATTGGACCTCCTTTTTTTTTTTTATCTTCTTGATCTTCCATATCCTCGAGTAACCGCCAGAGATCTACAATCTTTCTTTTTTGCAACTTCTTTCCCTTATATTTTGCTGCTAAAAAGATAGATAATCTTTCTTGCGTGTTTCTGTTATCGGAGCCCTGCTCTGGCCAGGAGCAGTGCATCCCCCCCTTCCTTTTTTTCCAACACCCATTGTCTATGATATTTTTCTAACCTGTCACAGTACAGTGGAAGGGCCCTAGGCATGTGTCTTATTGGTGTTTCTTCCACCATACTAATACTGCGCGCGTCCCTTATGCTTCACTTAGACCTTACTGCTATGCTATGCTGCGCACGCTACTGCATGTTATACAGAAATACAGATCAGCCCACTTCTTTCCCCAACCCCTTTTTTCACACTTTGTTTACACACACACACACTTCCTTCCTTCCAACACACACACACTGCGACTCATCCACCTTTCTTCTTTTTTTACCACAAAAGACCGCAAGAGAAAATATACTAAAGTAATTGACTAAAATCCGAGCCACTACTTCCTTTTTCCTTATATCCTCGTAGTACCAAATTCTTAGCTTTTTTTTACATGCTGAAGATCCCATTGCTTTTATCGTCATAAAGAATTCCTTGTGGCACTACCTTCTCAACCTATTATGTCTGAGGATCCCTTACCTCGCAGTCTTTATACGTTGAGGATACCTTTCTCCATTATAAAAAGTCAAAACACAGAAATATGTGACAATTTCAATGCACCCAAAGTGGACCGCAAGTGGTCCGCTGTTGGGCTGGCTATTGGTTGACGCCGGTATTTTACCGATTGCGCCATGGTGGATGGCGGAATTACCATCCCATTCCAAGGTTGGCGGGGCGGTAATTCCCCATTCACCATTGGCCCTTCCCCATTCCCATTTTTGCCCCATAGGGCTCAATGGGAATCGGCAAGGCGGTAATTACGGTACCGCAAATTGCGGTACCGTAATTACCTCAAAAGTCCCTTTGCGGGTTCCTTCCTTAACGGCTGGTTTTACCAGCCGTTAAGGTGGGGACCTGCAAAGGGAGCTAGTAATTAGGTGGTAAGGGGTTAACGGTGCCGCCACCTTTTATGGCGCCGTTAACCCCTTACCGCCTGGGTCGTAATGAGTCCCATAGGCTTTAGTGCTAATAGATCTTTTATTGATACGCCTCAAATCTTCCAAATGGAGAAATAACTTTGCTGGGGCTTTCGACACATAATGAAGAAAAGGAAGAGGAGTGTAATGACAATGGTACAATGTCTGAATTATCTACAATGTTGGCAATGTATAGTGGTTTGCTCTTACAAGAGATGCGCAAAAAAACAGAAGTATTAAACAGAGTTCTAAGGATGTTTGTTTTGCTACCGGGAAAATTAAGTGAAGTAATGCAGGAGCTTATGTTAAATATGACACGAGAACAACAATTTCAGAATGACCTGCAGTTAAGGAAAGGACACGATAAGGATAAAAAAACTGGTCTGGGTGGAGCAGTTGCAGATGTAATTGACATTACTGAATCTGGGATAAAGGAGAGCTCTAAAGGAGGTGAAATCAATACAGATATTACTATCGAAATACCCAATGATTAAATATCCGACCCCGAAATCCTGGTACTTGATCAAGTTGATGATTCTACATTTAAAGTGAAAGTAACTTAAAAAACAAGACAAAAAACTAAGAAAGGTGTTATAAGGAATAGGATTGAGGAAGCCTGTCAGGGGGAGGCAATATACAATCAGCCTAGTGTAGAGGTATTAAAGGTAACAGCTGCTACAGAGCCTTTTGCTAATAATTCTAGTTCCAAAAAAATTCGAACAGACAAATCTACTCAAAGTGAATACCAAGATGTTCTGAAAAATAAAAAAAGAATTGGGAAAGTTGGAAATGCAATTAAAATCGATAAAATATTGTATTAATGATATTCTTGAGATCTTTAAAAACCCGACTGCTCTATCCAGAACTGTTACTCCATTGTCTGCTAATTGTAAGAATGGGACTTCAGACAAGTCATTAGACAATGAAGTCCAATAAGTAATGGATATTGACCAACAGTCAGTGATGCCATCAGAGAGTTTAGTACCGCTTAAAAGAAGGGCTATAATACATTCTGTTAATACTGGGCTAGGATTCCAGGACAAGGTATTAAGACCGATTCCAGCACTGTTTTAAATACAGTTACTAAAGTACAGGTGGAATCTGAATTAACCGCTGAGAATAATAGATATGACAATGTTGAGGAAATAGTTTTGACTGAAAGAGAAAATAAGTGTCAGATGAATTCAAATTTAGATGAAGATGCAGTGAAACGAATAAGTGAAAGGATGCTGGTTGAAAAAAGTGCATGAGCGAAAAGGCATATAGAGAATAACTGTAAGAAGCAAGAAGATTTAAGGCAGGGTGGGGATCATTAAGGATTATGAAAGTAGCACGATGATGAATGAGGATGGTGATCTTAGAAAGCCAGTATATCCTGAGTACCCTAGCCTGCTAATGAGTTATTTATTTGATGACGGGGAGCCATTGTCTTGAATAGACCATATATCTTGTCCCTATTCGCTGAGATTCCTGAATTGAGCCTAATAACAGCAGATATTCTGTTGGTTGAGTTTATACATAGACGAAGATATGATTATGTTCGTTTCATTATACCTTCGCTTCTGGTAAGGTCTCTGCTGAAGAGAGTGGGTGGCACTCCGGAGGAAAGGCTTTGACATTACGAACTATACTCCAACTGATAGAAGAACTGATAAGGCCAGGGGGGAGCAGATCTAGCTCTACCTACATAAATTGAATATCAGATTGAAGAATGTGTAGGGGAACTGACATGCAAGATTGGAGATGGCTAGCCTTGTCTCTACGGGACTCAATCACCCAGCTAAAAACACTAGGAAAACCCCTCTAGCTCCACGTGTACTTTGAGTTTACTCAGTTGGAACTCCTGTGGTTTTTCTCAACCAGTAAATAATGAAAGATTAATGGGGGATCTATCATGCTTTGATTTGATCTTTTTAAAAGAAACTTGGGAGAGAGGGAATTTGCTGTGGGATGGCTTTGATACAATAAGTATGTTTGCAACTGGAGGGTGTAGTGGCAGGCCCAAAGGTGGCTGCTTTTAGGCTATCACCAGTGGAAAATGATTGAGAAAAGGGGGGGAATGGAAAATATCGAATACCATGCTAATTACCACGTTCTGTGTAGATGAATTTGGAGGTACTTTCCCTATAATAA
Organism: Ambystoma mexicanum; assembly: GCF_040938575.1. NCBI lineage: Eukaryota > Metazoa > Chordata > Amphibia > Caudata > Ambystomatidae > Ambystoma > Ambystoma mexicanum. The sequence goes on along the minus strand of NC_090940.1, from coordinate 424,446,569 downwards.
TAATTAATATCTACTGGAATCTGCTGGACCACACTGATAAGCAGTTAGAGATCGACCTTTCAATCCTAGGAGAACTAGAACTAGAACCAGTGGCTTTAAGATGATCAAGGAGGTCAAATAGTGGTAGCAGGAGATTTAAATGCGGATTGCAACATTGATCCAGCGCTGATTGATGAATTGAGGTCTGACTTTGGGGCCACTACTCAAAAGGGAGGCAATAAGAAACTACAAGGTGCATTGTGGATAACCTTCGCTAATACAGGGGGTTTGGAGTTGGTGGCAAATACGTTTCCTACCTGGAAAGCGAGAGGAACATCTTCTACGCTTGATTATATCTTCATATCCTGCCAGCTTAGCAAAAGTATGAAAACATTTGCATTGAGAGACTCCCTAACGAGTGATCACTCAATGCTTACAGTTTATTTTGAGCGAATTATGCCAAGAGAAAATCTACAGCATTTTGAAGTGGGCGTCACAGTGAATACAAGAGGTGATAGGGTTAAATGGACGAAGCATAAAACAGAAACCATGATACATGATTATGGGCCTCATTCCGAGGTTTGCGGTAAGTATGGGTTTTTACCGGCATGGCGGAAAGACCGAGTCCGGTCTGGTACAACGCTGCAATTTACAGGCCATTCCGACTTCGCGGGCACGAGCTTTCCGCCATGCCGGTAAATCCCCTAGCGGCATACCGCTAAAGGGCCCGTAAAACCCCTTAGCGGCATGAAGCGAGACGGTCGTTACAACACCGCCACCGAAGCTCTGCTATCCGTTATTAGCGGTGACCGTAATTTACGGACACCGTAAATTACGGTCACCGCTAATTAACGGATACGGAAATTACATCATCGCACAGGAACGGGAAGGAGCGCGGCGGCCATCTTTAAAAACACAATCCATTGCCATCCCCTTGATACAGAACCCGGAGGAAGATTCTGAACCTGAGACTTCCCAGCATTCACCTATATCATGCCGAAAGCACTCAAAAAAGGAGCCGCAAGCCTCTGCAAGGAGCGCTTTACACAGGATGAGCTACAGGTCCTGGTAGACACCCTGCATGCCAATGCAGAAGTGGTGTTCAGCACTGATATGCGCAAGGCCACCATAGCAAGAAAAAAACAAATATGGGACCTGGTTGCCCAGAGGGTGAGCGCTGTCGGCAACACCCCCGCACAACAAGGGACTGCCGCAAAAGGTGGGACGACCTCCGTCTCAGGGTGCGGGCCATCCTATCGGCCAACAGGACCCAGGCCCTGGAGACAGGAGGAGGCCCAGCATCTCCAATCAAGATGATGCCCTGGGAGCAGACTTGTGCCGACATGATGGGCCCTGAATCCATCGAGGGGGTCGGCGAGATGGAGTGCGGTGCCCCGTCATCCGCAGATGGAGGTGAGTGTCATGAGTGAAGACAGTAAATGCATTCCCAATTCAAGCCACCGCCAAGGGATGGGCAAGCAGTCATGTCACATATGCCCCCCCCCCAATCATGCCGTAACAAGTGAGACCCAGGCTGATGCCACTTGCAAGGCTACAACCCATACTGCCCATAGCACACAAAGAGGCAGTCAATGTGAGTCAGCACAGTACTCTGCCAGCTTGATTGACCCAGACACCTGCATGCATTTACCATCCTAGCCCAGATCAATGTCCCACTCACCACCCAAATGTCACCAAAACGCTGCAACACCATTCTCATACCATAGCCTTGAAGCGATGCTGACCCCCAAATCATAGCTAATGCCATCTCTCTTCCACCCCACAGGCAGCGGACATGAAACTGAGGGCCATGAAGCCACCCAGCCCTCCACCTCCAGGGGCACAGGCAGGGGACAGCGGAAGCCTGTAGGAAGGAGGAGGCCACAGGCAACACCATCTGCACCAGCAACCCCCATGGAGGCTGCACAACCCCCACCCACACCCCTACCCATGCTTGCACTGGGAACGGACACATACCCCACAGTCCACTCGGAGGAATCCAGTGTGGCAGGGGAGCACGCTGCCATGTGCCTCATCGACGAGCCGGAGAGCCGTACATCGGTTCACCTATCTGACGTGGGGGAGACATGTGACACAGCGTACAGGCCGGAAACACCATCTCACACACAAGTCGCACTCAGCGACTCTGGGGAGAGTGACACCCCAATCCTTACAGGCCAAGGAGCACCACCTGCCTGTCCTGTATCCTCCTCCCCTGCCGAAAGCCCACAGAGCCCTGCACGGTCAACACCACGGCTGGCTACCACATCTGCCACACCATCCACGGATGGAGTGCACGGGCAGCGCATCACAGCCCTGCTGGAGGACTTCCTACGGGACAACCGTCAATCACATTCACAATGCCACAATGACCTGCAGGCCCTGGGTGAGGTAATCACTTCAAACACCAACCGCCTCTGTGAGGTGCTGGGCCGGATTGCTGATGCCCTGGAGGCAGCACACCAAGACCACAGCCCCAGTGGGAGTACCCACCATCACAAAGTTCATCCACACAGACCAGCCCTGTCCGCCGGTCAATGCGGACACTCCGCCGCCAGAACATGAATCCCCCTGGCTCCGGAAGTGGCCAATGAACATCCTGGCACACACATTTGGGAGGGGGAGGGGGGTGAGGGTGTGTCATTGGGAGTTGGGTGGATGGGGAGGGGGGGTGAGGGTGTGTCATTGGGAGTTGGGGGGAGGGGGAGGGGGGTGAGGGTGGTGGTTTTGTTGTACACGTTCAAACTTAAACATTTTAATACACTGGTTGTTCATTCACTAAAACATAGTGGACATTGATCATTTTGCTTGTGTATTTTAATGTCGCACAGTACATGGTGTACATGTATCCCCACACCCCGTGCCCAATGTCCTCTCATCCTGAAACCCTCAGCTGAATTGTGAGTCAGAAATATTGTCCAATCAATGCTTGACGCACAGAACGTCCCTCCTGTGCATCGGGACCCGGCTGCTGTCCTGCCATTCCTACCTCCTCCCCCTCATCGTCATCTGGTGGTGGCATTTCCACGTCAGGGGGCAGTGGCACGGTCCGACGGATGCACGTGTTGTGTAGCATTACACATGCCATGGTGATCTTGGACACCTTCTCGTGGCTGTAGATGAGTGCCCCACCTGAACGGCTGAGGCTACGAAATCGTGCCTTCAAGAGCCCGAAGGTCTGCTCTATCACCACGCGTGTACGGGTATGGGATCTGTTGTAGTCCTCCTCGTGCCTGTTCTGTGGGTTGCGGACGGGGGTCATGAGCCACGGCTTCAGAGGGTAGCCAGCATCACCTGCATGGACGTGGAAATGAGGTAATCGTGTGTGCCCTCATGGTGGAAAATTGTACTGGTCATGCATGGCCACAGATGATTACTGGGATGAGCATGCATCCCCCCCTTCCTGGCCAGGTAGAGTATGAACCCCCCCCCCTTCCCAGGCCGGTGGAGTATGAACCCCCCCCCCCTTCCCAGAACTACTCACAGCCCCAAAGCAACGCCATGGCCCATTCAGATGACTCACCAAGCAGCCAGGCACGACGTCCGGCATGTCGCTCCATGTAGCGTGGTAGTGTTGAGTTCCGCAGAACCAAGGAGTCATGAGTTGATCCGGGGTATCGGGCATTGCAATGTGTGATGGATTTACTGGCAGTACACACCATCTGGACATTGATGGAGTGGTATTGCTTGCGGTTGCGATACGGCACCTCCATGGCATGCGGGACCACCAATTCAACGTGGGTGCAGTCGAGGGCACCTATGCAATTTGGCATGCCTGCCAGTGCATGAAAGGCAGCTTTGGTGTCGTAGATCTCCTGGGGAGTCTGGGGTAGGGATATGTATTCCCTTGTGTGGGTGAGGAGGGCATCCAACACTACTTTGAGTATCCGTGAAAATATGGGCTGAGAAATGCCATGCATTTGCCCCACTGTATGCTGGTAGGTGCCTGTGGCAAGGAAGTGGAGAAAAGACACTACCTTCAGTAGAGGGGGGATGGAAGTGCGTATTTCTATGCGGCTCACAATATCATCATGTATCATGTCCACTATGCTGGTAATGGTGTCCCAGTCAAGCCGGTACAGGGTGTGGATCTGCTCTGGTGTGAGGTTGAAGGGGGTGGCTCTGATGCGGGGGATTGGGGGCTGCCAGCGTGGTAATGGTGGCTGCACCGGTAGGGCATGCTGGCCCTGTCTCACCCTCCTTCTCCTCCTGTGTATCCTCTGTGGTGGTGGCTGTGGTTGTTGTTGTTGCTGTTGTAGTTGTTCTTGCCTTGCAAGCAGGGCCGCCAGCTCCAGGAATGCTGCTACAATCGGTATCATTTTGGTGTGGGAGGGGGTGTGGTGTGTGGGTGTGCTCCTTTTGTGCTTTGCCAGACTCCATTGCCTCCACCTGTGCTGATTGAGTGCACCTGTTCCTCTTGGAAACACTGCTCAGGGTCCTTTACACCTTCTCAGCGATGCCGGTATTTACTCCATGGCGGTAAGGTACTTTGCGGTCTTGTGGAGGCCGTTTTTTCCATGTCCGCTTTACTTGGGATCAGCTCCGGTTTACGCCATGCCGCTAATTACGGCATGGCGTGTCGTGCGCGTGCCACTAAACCGCTATTTACGGCATCGTACTTTACGACGCCGTAAATAACGGTGTGGTGGGTCAGAATGGGCCGTAAAGGGAAACGATGCCGGTATTCCTTTACCGGCATCATTTTTCCCTTACCACCCAACTCGGAATGAGGTCCTATGACTTTTCTGTATTGGAAAAAAGAGTAAAAAGATACTTGGTTACAAACTTTTCGATGTATTTGATGGAAGTTATGGGAAAGATAGAGGACAAGAATCAAATAAGCCCCATTTAAAAAACAGTTTCACAGACATAAGACAGACATCATGGTTCATGATCGAAAAGTGTTAATGCGTAAAGAAGTAAGGCTACTCAGAAAAGAGGGTGGGGATAGCTCTGATATATTAACTAAGATTAAACTGGTAAAACAACAATTTAAAAACTGGTTGATATCCCATAAAGGCAAGATGTAACAGCGGGATGGTAAAGAGATGCTGCGCTCCTTCAAGGGGCATAATCTATCCAATTTTTGGGATCTTGTTAACTGTCTGGAAACTACTCAAACAGAAAGAATCATTAATCCTATCGAGGAATCAGTATGGATAGATTACTTTGGTAGTCTTTTCAAAGAAAATGTGACTGGGAATATGTGTGCTAACAAAAGAGCAAATTGATTGGTCTCTAGATAATACAGAAGAGAATGTCTCCTGATTTATTACAAGATTCAAAAACACTAGGACTCAGGGCCCCAACAATCTGTCGAATAAGATTCTGAAATATAACATATCTTTCTGGCAACGTGTTCCATTTATTCTCTTTGCTGATGTTCTCAAACCAAGATGACACCTTTTTCTTGGAAACTATCGTATGTTTTGCCAGTTTACAAAAAAGTTTCTCGTTTAAGTCCTACTAGTTATAGGCCAATTGTGATAGCTGACTCTGATTCTAAAATGTTTGCCTCACTTGTGCTTGAACATATCCAGAAATGGATTGTTAAAAATCATATTCTAGATCACAAAAAAAATTGGATTCAAAAAGGGTATGAGAACCGACTGTGGTGGTCTAATTATTCGTTGTCTACAGAAATCTGCGATGATGGACTCCATGGCAATTTTCATAGCATCAATGGATCTTAGTATGGCCTTCGACATGGTGGATCAACCTATATTGTGACTCTTGCTAAGGGATTTGGGAATGCTGCGTGGTCTACTAGACATAATTATAGCTCTTTACTCTGGTACGAAAATGAGAGTTCGTTTGAACTCAGAGGGACTAATGTCAAAGGAAATTGACATTGTTAATGGACTAAAACAGGGGTGTATGCTAGCCCCAACCCTTTTTAATCTTTAATTGTCCGGTGCAGGAAAAGTTTTGGAGGAGAAAGGATTGGTTGCCCTGAAGATGGGAGGTGTCGTTCTGGGATGGACTCCTATGCCGATGACTTCCTGCTGTTAGACAGCACAAAAGTGGGACTTCAATGGCTGATAAACGAATTTGGCAAATTTTTGGGAGAATTCAAACTTAAAATCAACCCGTCCAAGACAGTCATTGTTCGACTGGGTAGAAGAAATAAGACCCAAATGAAGTTTTCCTGGTACCGTGAAGGTAAAACTATACAATCTGAAAATGTTGTACGGTATTTGGGATACTCCTTTATTGGAACTGGATCATTAGCAATGGCTTATAACTGGTTGAAGGTAAAGGCGGAAATGGCACTTAGACAAATGCACCTTGTGTAAAGGAAATATGGAAAATTGTCCATGCTACCTGTGAGAGAATTTTACAGATTGAAAGTTTTGCCAAGATTAATGTATGGTCTTGAGTTCTTTGCGCATGATTTTATGGATTACCTAAACGTGGTGGAAGGGATTGTGTGGAGAGGGGTGTTGTTTTTTCTTCCTAAAAGTGTTCCTATGGAACTGATTAGGTATGAATTTGGTATACAGTCATTAAAATCTTGTGTGTGATGGGAAAGAGCATTGTTATTAAGCAAGTGTCTAACAGCCAAAAAGGAAGATCTGTATGCTATAGCTGGGGAGTAATCTCAGGGTCCTTTATGACAGAATTAAAAACTGATGTTGAAATTTTACGAATGAATCCTAGAGTGCCTTTAACTATATAGAGAATACGGATAAGGTAAAAAAAAAATTCAAAGGCAATGATTGGTGTGTTATTTAAGAATCCATCATTCGATCCAGAATCTATTGTCAGGCAAGATTCTTTTGGAAATTCCATCCGGAAATGGAAGGATATTAAAATATCCTAGTAGGACGCTTAGAAACAAAATGATGCAATTCAGATTAAATGTCATGAAGACTCATGAGATATATAAGAAATAGGATTAGTGGTATCGAAAACTGGTGTCGTTTTTGTAAAGTAGAAGGTGAAGATGAATCCCTTCAACACTTATTAATTCTCTGTCCCACACTCCTTCCCCAGAGAATTTTATATTTCTCACAGTTTGTGGATTCTATTTATTGGGTGAATAGAGATGTTATGGCATCAAATGTTGCATGGTGATACAACTGCATTAAAAATCAGATTAACTGCCTTTTTGAAAAACATCTGTAATTTGTTGTAAAGAATATGGATATCACGAAGAGTTGTAGTTATGTAGGAGTGAATTAATAATATGGATTTTAGGAATCAAGAATTTAATAATGAAATGTTTTTTGTACAAGATAAGAATTTCTTTGACATTTTTAGATATTTTTAACATGTAAATTGATGTGCGTGGATTTCGTTGGTGCAGTAGAAATATATAGTTCATCTTTAAACATTTTATTTACGCAATTAATTAGCCGAAGTACAATGTACTACTAGGCACATTTTATGGATTGTTTGTGTAGTTCCCATTATTGTGTATTTTGTCTTCTTTTGTATGATGTTTCTTCTTGGTTTTGTAAAAGTTTTAATAAACCAAAGACAAATACAAATATTTTAAAAAATTCTGTGAATAACCCAACTCCTATCCAATCTATACCTTACCACATCACCGAAATCCTATCCAATCTATACTTTAACACATCACCAAAGGTCCTATCTGCTCTGTCATTGACCTTGTACATCACACCTCACATGCAGGCATAGACATGTGTCCCCTTCTTGTTATCTCTTACAAGAGTCTACTTACATGTGTGTGTTCACCCGAGTTTCTCCGTTACATGGTCCAACACTGGCCTGTCCTCTCTGGAGCCACGCCCCGCTTCACAGAGCAGAAGGATTTCTATTACAGGCATGGTCTAGTAAAAAATGTTATTTAAAAAATAGATAGGCAACATAAAATAAAAACTAGCATTCTCTTTTTTAAAACTTTCTATGTAAAATTTTGAGCTATTCAAGCTCAAAATTCGCAAAAGCAAGCACATGGGCGCATCCATTTTGTGAAATGGATGCCCTCCTGTGCTGGTTTTTGCTTTTGCGGCACTAATGAAGGAAAAGCCAGCCAGCTGTAGTAAACAAAAGCTACCGCTGGGTGGCTTTCCCTTCATTAGTGCTGTACGCGGAGGACGGGGACTGGAGACCAGAGCAGGAAGCTGCAGCTGAATCTCAGTAAGTGCTATTTATTTTTTTTTAATAATAAGCACTCTAAGTTTTCCGGGCTGGAGGAGCCCGGAAAACTTAGAAATAAAACCGCAGCTTTAAAAACTTTGTATTTATGTTTCGGTCGCTTTTGAAGCGACCGCAAACATAAATACAACGTTATTGTGTTGGAAAACGCTGCGGTTTTTCTTTCCAAGTTTCTCAGGCTCCTCCGGCTCGGAGGAGCCTGAGAAACTCGGATAGAAAAACCGCAGCATTTTCCAACACAACCGCGTTGTGTTTCTGCCTGCTGTGGCTATCACTTTGGGTCTCCGGTGCTCCCAGGGGAGACCCAAAGTGAAAGCCACAGCAGGCAGAAACACAACGCGGTTGTGTTTACATGCCACGTAGTGTTTCTGCCTACAGCTGATTTCCCATTTGGGGCTCTCGGGCTCCCTACAGGGAGCCCGAGAGCCCCAAATGGGAAAGCAGATTCAGGCAGAAACAACGCAGCATTGCGGAAAACAACCGCGTTGTTTCTGCCTGAATCTGCTTTCCCATTTGGGGCGAAATGGGAAAGCAGATTCAGGCAGAAACACAACGCGGTTGTGTTGGAAAATGCTGCGGTTTTTCTTTGAGTTTCTCAGGCTCCCCCGAGCCGGAGGAGCCTGAGAAACTAAGAAAGAAAAACCACAGTGTTTTCCGACACAATAACGTTGTATTTATGTTTGCGGTCGCTTCAAAAGCGACCGCAAACATAAATACAGCGTTTTTAAAGCTGCGGTTTTATTTCTAAGTTTTCCGGGCTCCTCCAGCCCGGAAAACTTAGAAAAAAAAATGCAGCTAGTGCTTATTTTTTTTTTAAATAAATAGCACTTACCGAGATTCAGCTGCAGCTTTCCTGCTCTGATCTCCGGTCCCCGTCCTCCGCGTACAGCACTAATGAAGGGAAAGCCACCCAGCGGTAGCTTTTGTTTACTACAGCTGGCTGGCTTTTCCTTCATTAGTGCCGCAAAAGCAAAAGCCAGCACAGGAGGGCATCCATTTCACAAAATGCATGCGCCCATGTGCTTGCTTTTGCGAATTTTGAGCTTGAATAGCTCAAACTTTTACATAGGAAGTTTTAAAAAAGAGAATGCTAGTATTTTTTTTTATGTTGCCTATCTATTTTTTAAATAACATTTTTTACTAGACCATGCCTTTAAAATGGCTCCATTTAAAACCTCTCAGGAAACGCATGTTTTTTTATTTATTTGGGGGACCGGTCACTGTAGGTGGGCGTGGCTCTTTTCTGGAGAAGTGGCCTGGAGCCTCCGCAAGGTACAGGGAAAGCTGGGATCATGTAGGGATAGTCACCACTTGTAAGGGTGTCACTAAAAACGCTCACACCACAATAAATACACCCCTCCAGGGAAATAAGGCCAAAGGCGATCTTGTAAGGATAACAAGTTTAATTTTACAAATGAGGATGGTAGCAAAAGACTCTGCTGCCTGAACGTTCTTCTCCTGTTTTCCCGTTCCTTCCAGCCAAAGTGGTTTCAAGCAGAGGTTTCTATAGGTCCAGCTTGCCATGGTGATGTCACTCGAGCTGTATCATGACTTTAGCCCAATCCATCCTTTTTCCATAATAGGGATGTTTCAAAGCCCTCTTTCTTCGTTGTCGGCAGTTTTGTCAGGGCATGCTGTTCTATATATAAACAATTGATCAGTGCAACCCCGGTTGCACAAAAACACGCACACTTGTATAGTGATCTAAAACATATAAATCTTATTGTACATTACAAAAATCGCCACAGGGGATGGAACCCAATACATTCCCTATACGAAAAACAAATGCATCACTTTGCAAATACATAAACAAATGGTATCCACCGAAGGTGGCTAACAGTATACTTCCCCTTGCAAGTTATGTGGAGTTTGACATTGGTGGGAATTGCTTGCCGGATTCTTGACATTTTCTGTGGTGTAACTCATGCTTGCGTTTAGTTTGCACGGTCTGGCGCAACGTGGACAAGTTGGAGCCACGTGGTCCTTTTGATTGGACTCCTCGTAGTGCCCCAGTAACTAGATCGGTACTGTGTGTAGCTTGGCTGGGCGGTTCTCTCTGCTCCACGTACCAGTAATGGCTGGTCCTCGATGTGTAATGTGCGGGTGAAAATCCTTGCCCGTGCCGTGTCTGTATCGCACGGATGGTGGGGTTGGCGGATACATGGCAGGTTGTTATGGTGGTGCGTCTCACTGGAGCAGACTGTCTGGGGAGTATGCTGTTCTACATTTTGCTAGCACTGCAAAAACACACTGCAGCTCTGCAGACTTTTACAAACCTTGAGGCCTAGCCCAAGGAAAACTACACATTGTTATCCATGTACAAACATATTTCATCCATTGTATCCATATTCCACTCATCTTGCTCATGTTGTCTGGGTCTGTGGTTTTCCTCTCCAATTTTTAGACGTGTATTTTATCCCTTTCTGTACGTTGCCGCACTACACATGCAAGTCCTTTTATTAACCTGCATGGACCATTGACGGACAGTGGACACCTGGTGAGTCAGCTCGTACTTCGGCCATAGTGAAGAACACTGCTCATTAAGCGCCTATGGTCTATTTAGATCCCACACGCGGCATTGTTCGACTCCTCTACAGCAGTAACTAAGCCTTTACAATGCCTGGGATCTGACATTACAAATCTATCCAACTAATAGTTAATTGCGCCTATGTATCCTTCTGTAGACAATAACTACCTTCTTCAGTGCTTGTCTATGTGTATGTGATTATGCTTGCATGAGAGAGCCTTCCCAGTGCCCCTCCTTTCCCCTAGACCATTATAGTGCCTTGAGGATTTCTTGCATAACTCTGATGTGCTTGGGGGTTCGGGAGGACCCTGGTTCCTTCCCAACAGTAGGCCTCCCTTCCACTTTGAACAGGATGATCTGACAGACATCCTTGATAAGGGTCCGCAGATGGATCCTAAATTACCATTTCATGCTGCTCTCCAAAAAAGGGTGGCAGCAAATTGGGAGATGCCAGAAACTAATCCAGCAGTGAATAAAAACATGTCCAAAAAATACTGCCCTTCCAGTAGTGACCTAGACTACTACCTGTCTAAACACTCCACTCCAGAAAGTCTGGTGGTACAGTCAGCTACCTCAACTTCCAAGCAGGCAGCTTATCCTACTATCCCTCCATATAGGGATGACAAGAGAGTAGAAGGATGGGCAAGAAAAGTATTTTCTGCAGGGAGTATGGCTCTAAAATAGGCCAACTCCACATGTGCCCTTGCAAAATTCTCATTCACTCTATGGAACTGCATTTCCATGGCGGCAGAGCACAGTCCCAAGGGGGAGGAAAGAGACTGGTTCTTGGCTATTGTTAGAGACGGCAAAGAAGCCATGTGCGAATCTCTTCAGACATGTCTGGATTCTGCTGACAGCATCAGCAGAGCCATGACTACTAGCACCGTAATAAGCAGATCTGCATGGTTGAGGAAGTCAGGATTTGCGCTGGATGTGCAATCCAGACTCCTCAACATACCTTGTGACGAGTCTCACCTTTTGGCAACAAGGCTGATGAAAGCCTTGAGAAGTTGCTGACCTCAAAGGCAGCAGCCAAATCTTTAGGTGATACTATTGGGAAGCCTCGGACCTTTCACCCCAGTGGGCAGCCTTGGAGGGGTAGATCCTTTTGCTACTACTCCTCAGTTGTAAGAGCGAGAGGAATGGCTGGTCAAAGAGGCCAAAGAAGATTCTCTTGTGGTGGACGAGGGAGATGTGTGAAGCCCACTCAAGCAGGGGAATCCTAACCATCAGCCACTGCATCAGCCGCCTCAAAACCTCTCTGAGGTCTTGAGTCACAAATCACCAGTGGGAGGCAGACTGTCTCAGCTTCTGGAAGAATGGCGAGACATTACTTTGGATGCTTGGGCACTGGAAACCATAGCCCATGGTTACTGCCTTCCTTTCATTCAGAGACCTCAGAACCATCCGGGGAGCCACTCTGAGGATTCCAGAACCGCTCCTTGTGCAGGAAATTCTAACCCTGATAGAGAAAGGCACTATAGAACCGGTGCCTGTAGTGGAGAGGAACAAGGGATGGCATTCTCCATATTTCCTAATACCCAAGAAGGACGGAGGACTGAGACCCATCTTGGACTTGAGATATTTGAACAAGTTCCTCAGGAAGTACAAGTTCAAGATGGTCACAGTTTCTCAGATCCTTCAGGCCCTCCATCTCCAGGATTGGATGGTGTCATTGGACTTTCAGGATGCTTATTTTCATGTGCCAATCCATCTCAAGCACAGAAAATACCTAAGGTTCGCCGTTGGCAGTTCTCATAATCAGTTTTGAGTTCTGCCATTCGGGCTAACCGCGCCCAAGGTTTTTCACCAAACTGATGGCGGTGGTGGCAGCAAGTCTCAGGAGAGAGGGGATTCACGTCCACCCTTACCTGAATGATTGGCTGATCAGGGTGCGACATCGCAAACAAGTCCTGTATCATTTCAGCATGACCTGCCACAAAAGCTCCAGTTCATCAGGGCTGTACTGGATACATCTTTGGGAAACAGCTTGCCACCCGAGATGAGGGCTCTAGACATACTGCATATGGTCACCAAGTTTCAGAGTGACCAGTGTCTCCCGGCCTATGATTTTTTGAGGTTGCTCGGCCTCACGGCATCCTGCATTTTTCTGGTGCCAGATACCCGCCTGAGAATGAGATCTCTTCAATGGGCCCTCAGAACACAATGGTCCCAGTTCTCAGGAAACATGTCAGACCTACTTCAGGTTCCAATCAGGGTTGCACGGGATCTCCTGTGGTGGACCTCCAAGGACAATATTCTGAAGGGAGAACCCTTTTGGCAACCATGGCCGGAGATAACAGTAGTGATGGATGCCTCACTCACGGAGTGGGGAGCCCACACCAACGATCTGACAGTCAGCGGTCGTTGGTTTCCATTGAAGTCCAAACTGCATATCAATCTTTTGGATCTGAGGGTAATCAGATTAGCGCTGAAGGCCTTTCTGCCCTCTGAACGGGGAAAGAATGTCCTGATAATGATGGACAACACAGTGGCCATTAACTACCTCAACAACAGAGGTGGTGTAGGGTCACTACCACTGTGCAGAGAGGTAATGCAGCTCTGGTACTGCTCAATTCACGAAGGAATCTTTCTAACGACAGTTCACCTAGCCGAAAAAGAGAACGCGGCGGCGGACGCTCTGAGCAGGCAGAGCACAGTGTCCCACGAGTGGGGACTAGCTCAGGAAGTCCTTCAAGAGATCTTCACCCTCTGGGGAACCCCTCAAGTGGATCTGTTCGCAACCAGTGTCAACCGGAAGTGCGAACTCTACTGATGCAGGGAAGTTCCTCCGAGAGGAGCTCTAGGAGAAACGTTCATTGTGGACTGGGAGTTTTCACTCCTGTATGCATTTCCTCCAGTCGTGTCATTCCTCACGTGATCAGGAGGTTGCGAAAGTTCAGAAAACACATGAACCTAATTGCCCCGGATTGGGCCTGAAGGATGTGGTACTCGGACCTTCTGGACATGTCTATCTGCCCTCCAATACTACTTCCACTAAAAGAGGACCATCTCTTGCGTGAGGAGGGTTGGGTTCTCCATCAAGAGGTTAATACATTCAGCCTTCACGCATGGTTTCGGAGAGGCTGAGATACAAGGATTGAGACCTCCCGGATGACGTAATGGAGATTTGGCTTTTGGCCAGAAGGTTAGCAATAAACTCCTTGTACCTTCGCCGTTGGAACAAATTCTTTTGCTGGTGCAAAGACAAGAATGTAGACCCTTTTCTGTGCTGAACACCGGAGGTATTATCCTTTCTACTATCCTTGGCCAATCTGCGGCTCCAGGTTGGAACTATTAAGGGCTATTTGGCGGCGCTATCCATCTTTAAGCACTCGTCAGAAGAATGTTCATAATTCAAAATTGTACTGGTGACACAATTTCTAAAGGGGCTCACCAATTTGGTCCCCCCACCCATCTCTGTTCCAGGTTATAGTTTGGGACCTTAATATGGTACTAACATTTCTAATGTGTGCACCTTTTGAACCCATTCATGTTCATTAAGGTTGTTAACATTTAAAACCATTCTCTTGCTAGCATCAACTTCAGCCCGTAGAGTGAGTGAATTGCAGGCACTTTCATGCAAGCCACCCTTTACTATGTTCCAAAAGGCTAGGGTTGTTCTGCGGTTTAAGCCTTCATTTTTACCCAAAATCATTTCTGATTTTCATGAAGGGCAGAACATTGTTTTACCCACTTTCTATCCTCCTCCTTATCCTGGCAAAGAGGAGAGATTACATAGATTGGATCCACGCAGAGGTCTGAGCTTTTACATATCTAGGCTATCAAAACTTCCTATTGACGATCAGCTTTTTATAGGCTACAGAGGTCACAAACTGGGTCAGGCTGTTACAAACCAGATCATTCTGGCAATTTCATAATGCTACAGACTGGCGGGCAAGGATCCTCTGGAAGGATTAAGGGCTCATTCCACCAAGGGTATGGCTACCATGCAAAGGGGTGTACTGATCAAAAATATGTGATTTTGCAATGTGGTCTACTATTCACAAGTTTACAAAAGATTACTGCCTTGAGTCTTCCCTTGGTCAGGATGGAAGCTTTGGGAAAGCTGTTCTCCATTTCGTTTGTGAAAACCATTGAACACTAAATTCTTACTACCTCCACCAAATCAAATACTGCTTTGGAAGTCTATCAAAGATGAGGAATACCTGGGAGGACACAATCCATTTGAAGAACCAGTTACTTACCCCTGGTAACGTTCTTTCGACTGGATGTTCCTTCCACGTATTCCTCAACGCCCTCCCAGCCTACCTGACAGTAAAATTTCCCATGCTATTACAGCTTTCACTCTTTCAAAGTTGAGTACGATCTAACCCGTGGTTATGCCGGTAGTTTATACTGTGAGAAAAACAGAACTGAAGCCAACGGTCGCTACGCGTGCTATATATGCCTTCGATGACATTATCCTTGAGGCAGGGGTCCTCGAAGGACATTGAGTCGACTGCATCAACGCACAGCCCTCTCTGTCAAAAAAAAAAATCTGAAGCAGCTGAGGCTGGATGCCGAATATCAAAGAGGAGGAGTACGTGGGATGAACATCCAGTTGAAAGAACATTACCAGGAGCAAGTAACTTGTTCTTCTATGTTCAATATTGAGCCGTTTTGGTTGGCTCTCAAAAATTCACCTAGTGGTAAATTATCAATAATGTGGTTTGATATCCACTAATATTATGACGTTTTTTTTTTACTTCTGTGTTCTTTCTGAAAATACTACTCTGTAGGCAGTTATTTTCTACATTGAATTCGATATCAGGAAATGTTTTTTTCTGTGAAAACAAAGTGATAGTTGGGTTTTCAAGTCATTTACATTATATTTTTCATAATACTACAGCATTTCTTCCATTGTGGCTTTTCATATTAACAGCATATCATTTAAATGCAACCCCAATATAGAGAGGGATTGATAATTCTCTAATACTCAAAATTCAGTTCTGCACCATATTTCTTCCCACATCAAGGCTGGTCTGGGTCTAATTTCATCAAAAACGTAGCGGCGGTTCAATTTGTTGTGGTGTTGCATTCTAAGAAGTTGGAGGAAGAATTTGGAAGACTCAGTACCTTTTTAAGAGTGTGTCTTCAGCCACCTGTAGTCATCAGGGATAATCACACACCCACAACTCTAAATCATACAAAGCAATGGCTCTGGGTTTGGCACTTTACCAGGAAAATAATGTAAATGGAGTGCTATTCGATGTGTTTTTGTAGTTTAGAAACACCAACGTTTGCTTGAGAGGACAATGTGACTTACTTATTAATTGGACTACCCCCCCCCCCCACCACTGCCCCCATATGTTGCAATAAAGGTAACACATTGATAAATATGAGATTTGACTCTCTAGTGATAAGTGAGCAGTAATAACTATTTGTTTCTATGCCTCTACAATCATAATTGTGTATGGTCTAATATTGATTGGGAGCTCTTTCAGTCATAAGAGGCATAGCATTCTATGTGATGGTCTTGCAGAAGCAACCATCATCGGCGTAACTTAAGTCCCCCCATTACTGGCACATTTAACCCACCACTGGCAAATATTTTCTGCAGTAAGTTGGATAAAGGCTAAAAAGATGGGTAGCCAGCACACAGCCTCGATGCACTCCCCTAGTGACTTGTGATGCTATTGTGCATTCCCCACACACATGCAAATCACAATGGAACATTTGACAACAACATTTTATAAGCGGGAGCATTATTTTTTTCAGAACGTCTCATAGCTTTTTTCAATTATATCCAACACTGAAGTCAAATGTTTGAAAGCCAAAATGATGGAATTATGTAAGTGGAGATATTTGTCAGTCAGGAAATATGTTAATTGTCCCATGGCTCTCGACCTTCCCTGAAACCTCCTTGAGCTTATGTCAAATTTTAGCTGGCCATGACACTAAACAAGTTTGCCAAAAAGATTAAATTATTTTATATAGAGAACCTTTCAGGTTAAAAGTAGTGAGAGAATAGGGGAAGAGCCTATATAAGGATAGACAGAGAGAGTAGTAGTAGGCTTGCAACAGGATTGAAGGAACCTTGATAAGCGTAACAATCGGGATGTACATCAGTTCTTAGACTGGCAGGCCACCTCCATGTTCTTTGCCTATCAGACTCCCGAATGATAAGGCTCAAACAATCTGACCAGATATCATTAATGAACAAAATGCCTGTGAGATTGGTCTCTTCTGTTTTAATGTTTTATTTATTTTCAAGCCATCCTTACCCCAAAGCCTGAACTCCTACGAGTAATGCAAAATTTTCCCTGATGTCTGACACATTTGTTTGTATTCCTTGATTGGAGATGTGATCGAGGGGTAAGGACATCCTTGTGGGATTAACTGTCCCAT
This sequence comes from Ambystoma mexicanum, assembly GCF_040938575.1. NCBI lineage: Eukaryota > Metazoa > Chordata > Amphibia > Caudata > Ambystomatidae > Ambystoma > Ambystoma mexicanum. Next base: position 424,429,585 of record NC_090940.1, on the reverse strand, counting down.
AACAAGAGAACTTCTAGTGATGCAGGGGAAGCAGCTGGCCCTTTAATACTTACCCACCACGTGTTGGTGCCTTGAAAGTCAGAGACCCAGTAGTGGAGCGAATGGAGAGAAAATGCACAAAGGTACCACTGTACATTAGGGAATCCAAACCCACCCTTCACCACCCTTTAGAGCACACCTACTGTGATTTTGCCACTGCAGTTGACTGAAACAATGAGTCTAACGTCTGCATTTACTTATACTGTATGTGGCAGCAGGATCATACTTAAGAGGTGGGTAGCAGTCATTTTGATGAAGTGGACCTCTCCCCAAATAGAAAAGTGCAGTTTTCTCCATGTCATACAGTTGAGCACATGCCTGGCAAAGACATATCTATTAATCTCCGGAGGTCCAGTGATTTTAATGAAAACATTCGAGAATCATTTTTTTACGAAACATAAATAAATCGAAAGAATATCGAATTAAAAAATATATGTGGGGGTGGGATAAATAAGGGGTTAATACGGGTGGGGAGAGTGATTTTTCATTTTTTTCTTCTTTTTTCATGAAATCATTCTGACATTTTTTTCGGTAAAATCACATAGATCTGTCTTTTAGTGGCCAGCAATATTTTACTTCCCAGTTAAACTCGTTGGTTACCAGCTTAATGTCCAGATCTCAAAACATGGATGCATTGCATACCACATTAAATAGGAATCCCTCTTACTTGGATCTGTGGATCTTGTAGTCCGAGATCCTGACAGACTTGGCAAGGAATTTAAAAAGGCTGTTGCCGAAGTCTCTGGCTCAGACATTAACATCAGGAAATCGTCTGGATAAAGTAAAACGTTTTGACACATGACTTTTGGAGCAGAGTCCGACAAGATCCTGATGTCTGCAAATAGATACTGTGAATGGCTCAATGGCAAGACCCAAAAGCGGGGCAATCCGTGCTTGAAGCCAGAATGGAGGAATAATGCATCTTCTCTAGGCCTTCCAGCAGCCAACACCTAGGGCCTGCAGTCGCTTGCCAGTAGAAGCCCTTCACCTTGGTGCGATCTTCTGTTCTTGGTCACCATATGTACCATTTCTGTATAGGGTGTGCAAGCTATTGGTCTTGTGACGAAGTCCACTGCCTTACCCTGTTGGTGCATGGTGGGATCAGAAAGGGAGCTGGGTGCTGCCATAAATCATGTGATACTGGGCTTGGGAATGGCATCGGGAGGACCCCCTGGCCTTACCGCCTGGCCTTACCTCCTGTGTCTGGAGGGCAGGGGCTTATCACATAGCAACCGTAGGTGATCCTGATCTTTTAAGTAAATCAAGGAGCTGCAGTCACACTGAGCCAGTAGCGCCTGCTGTGCACTCTGCTTCCCCTGCGAGGGTACACGCATCCCATATAGATTTATGGAGTGAAAGGAGAATCCTGAACTAGGGCAGGAACCTCGAAAGTCAATCCCCCAGTATCAAATAGTGTTCCGCTCTAAGAACAGATAGGCAAAGGCAGTACACCACATGGGCAGGGCCAGTGTGTGACAGCCAGAGAGGGTACGGCACAATGGGAAGGACTAGCCAACCTGAAGTCCTACCTCATAACTAGAATGCCTTCTGTGGGGGTCGGCATGGGGGTGTATGGACCAGCCAGTCCATACACCAGCAACCCAAAGAAGAAAGACTGGGTTTGGAAATCCAAGATGGCAGACGCAATCTTGAAGCTGTGGTCCAGTAGGGACTAGCTACACCAAGACCCAGGGTAACTACAAATCCCATGTTTTGTAACTACCCTGCCCAACTGAGTTATCTTACCCAAGTGAGAAGTTGGAAGACAGGGTGTGGCAGGCAGTAAGTTGGCACCCAAGGAGAGGGACGAGCCAATCCCAAAACCTACACCAGGCCTTTACTCCATCCCCATGGGCAGGGCCCAACAGCAAAATCTTCCCCCATCAACTACACTGTAGTCCCTTTAAACCAGAGAGAGGCTAGAAGGTGGAGACAAAAGCACAATAAAAATGCCAGGGCTCTTTTAGTTGATGGTGCGGGAGGAGCTCATTTGGAGCTGGCTGGAGAGGTGAGCAGAGGTGAGCCGCAGAAGCGGGAGGGTAAGCAAGAGCTGGACACTAAAGCCTGAGCAGAGAGGAGGACAGGAGGTAGGAAAAGAGGCCCAAAAGGCTGGCATTAGGAACCAGGAGGCTACATGGAAGGTCCAGAATGTTGGGGAAATCGAACCCTGAGGGTAAGGAATTAAGGCAGCCAATGTACTGGCAGGTGCAAGAACCAGGGGGCTTGGGAGAAAAGGTCATGATGATTGTGAGGAGTTTTACCCAGAGGGGCAAGGAGGGGAAAATTCAGAAGAGGGAAAGGAATAGGGTTCCAAAAGGGGCAAAAAAGTCAGTAAGGAGAGTAGATGGCTAGTGTGAGAGTGCTGATCAGTGGTGAATGCAAAATGAACAGGAAATTGAGGAAGATGAGAACTGTGAATGTTGGGTAATTTATCATTAAAATAATTAAAATGGTTATTTTATAACGCGTTGAATACCAACGAGTGGTTTCTAAGCGCAGGATCGGGATTTGAACATGTGTTGCGCAGCGTTGTCTTGCTTCCAAGACAAACGCGTTGCCTCTGAGCTATCCAACCTCAAAGTGACATGCAGGAGGTGAGAAGGATGTTGTAGAGGTAGGAGTGTAGAAGTCAAGGTTCTGTTGTACATGAAGATGCAAAGGGGTACAGATAGGTGTGGTGGAGGAACAAGATTTGTGGTGAGGTGACATGGGTTGGGGGTAGGTGACTGGAACACCAGAAGCATGGGAGAAAGGGATAGTGAGAATCTAGACTACACTTTAGGGCAGCCACCTGTCATCATTTAGCTCTGATCCTTGCAGGAGCTGCCACTCATGTCTACTTTTAGAGTCCCACAAGTTCCAAGTCCAGAGCTAAAACGGAGACCCAAGGAGAAGAGGTGCCAGAACTATCGGCAATAGGGTGCGAGAACTCCTTAAAAAAAACAGGACTGTATGGTTACTTATTATTGTTTGTATTTGCTAGAGAGACCCAGCTTCAGACTTACTGAGAACTTGGTGAACTTTTTTTTGTACTCTTCCCTCAAGACCCCTTGTTTTGTCAAGTGGTCCCAGAGCAATATTGCTCCACAGAGAATAACCATTGTGGCAGCTTTTAGTTTAATGCAGTCCTTATCAATTTGTTACTTTGAAAGCCACCCGTACAGCTTTTTCAATAAAAGCTTGTGTTAAGAGTATTCCACATCTGGCCTCAATTTTTCACTTTGCTTGAGCACCTTCTCCAGCATGGGGTCTGGCATGGATCATATTCCCCGTCGTCACGCTGGGAATCCTCGGTACAAGAAAAAAATAGTTTCACTTTCACTTACAAACTGTATTTCTCCTTTAAACCAATCACTGTCCTCTGGGTCGTACTGCCCCATCCAATGACAGTCCTTTCCCTAAGCCCCTCCTCTGGCCGGCATCTTCAGGTTTTTACTGCACGCTTCGCTTCAGTGTTGGGAGTCCTCTAGTTTGCTCTGCGAGCTACTTCTACTTTATTTTGTGTTATCAACGGAAAACGGTTCTATTTTTGTTCCAAAAGAGCCAATGTGCTCTCTTCTCCATCTGCCGACAGTGGGGATCCTTTGTCAGTGAATTTCGGCGACCCTCGAGGGTGAAGGCCATCGAAGATTCTAGAAGGCCATCGTGCCTACTTCGCACCCTCCTACCATGACGGAGGAGGAGGAGGGAATGTCCCTCTTCAAGCCCTGCACCAAATCTGGGCTACGGAATGTGTTTGTAGAAGAAGACAAGCACCTGCAATGCCTCTACTGCCTACAGCTAGTCCATAAGGAGGTGGGGGGCAAAATATGCCTCGGGTTCTCCAAGAGACAACAAGGGAAAGGCACAGTAGACTGGCGGTGTGGCTTAACGCTAGGGCCTCTGCCACGTGCTCCGAGCATGGTCATGCCTCACCCAGGACCAGCCGTTCCGAGGAGCGGTCTTCTAAGTCCTTTGAGGATGCCTCATCCTAGGCGGAGGGGGCCTAGACAAGACCAAGAAGCGCAGGTCTGAGTCTACCGGGTTTGCCACAGAAGCGGGTCCTAAGGTGGATAGGGTGCGATCAACCTCACCCTCTGCCCTCCATTGCCAGCCGGCAATCGAGCTCCTCCTCGAAAAGGAAATCTACCCCTGCTAACTGCGGGAGCAGTCAGAGAAGCCGCAGATGGAGGAGAAGGCGGCCGAACTGCCCAAGCAGGCCCAGTCGGCACATGCAAAGACTTTGTCAACGATGGAGTTGACAGCGGCTGCTATTGCGACGGCTAAGGGAGCTGACCCTCTGAAGGTAGCCACCGCAGCACAGAAGGTAACCCTGCCCCCAAGGCGCAACACCCACAGTGACTTTGGCAAATTCTGCTGGCACGCCAGAAGGGGGTAATCCGGCTCAGGCCCGCCCCATCAAACCCCGGAAGTGGGGGCCGGGAGAGGGGTTGAGGAGGCCCCAAAACAGCCCTCCCAAGCTGTGGCCCAAGACATGGAGGTCTCGTCCACGGACGACAAGGATCAAGAGTCCTTGCACACGGTCCACGAGGATGTGGAAGTGGAGGACAACGGCGCAGGGCCTAGTTTTCCGATCCTGCCTGCTCAGCCAAGGGACGTGTCCCTGGACATTCTGTCGACCCTGCAAAGAAGAGGATGCCCCCGGGCCCTGTTCCGGTGGTCCCCCAAGTCCCCATTCAACCTCCAACAAAGAGGAAGCGTCATCCGATGCTCCCATTTCAGCCTCCACATCTGCATCGGGCCCCCTCCCCCCAGCAGACCCAGATACGGGGACGGATATGGCCACGACTACGGATGATGACTAAGATATCGTTGCAGCAGACGGCAAGTCTCTGCATTTGGATGCTCTACCTAGGGCGTGCCCACCGGACGAGGTGGTGTCTTTTCACTCCATAATCTCCAGAGCCTCCGAGCTATTTCAGCTTTTGCCAGAGGAAACCGAGGAAACTAGGAAGGAGGATGTCATGTACCAGAGGCACAAGGCCTGGACCAAGACAATCATGGCAGTGGCCCTTTTGGACGACGTGTGGGAGGAGGTCCTGGCCCTCATGAAGGGCCTGTGCATGGCTCCAGCCAAACAGGATAGACTGGAGAAGAAGCATCAGGTGCCAGACTCCGCACCCAAGTACCTGAGGTCGCAACTGTCACCGGATTCAGTGGTGTCGGCGGCCGTGAGGAAGCGGTTGGCTAACCGTCCCCGTCTTCAGTCCCAACGGACAGCGAGGGGAACAGGATGGATGCCATGGGAAGAAAGGTGATTAACACCACAGTGTCCACTATCAAGGCGGCCAACACACTGGTGATCCTAGACAGGTACGACAGGGAGCTGTGGTACAAGTTGGGACCTATTCTGGAGTTCTCCCTGATAAGAGGATGGAGGCAATCGCTCTCTTCCAGGAAGGGGAAGTAGCATCTGACTGTGCCATCACAGTAGCGTTCGATGTCACCGACACACATTTCCGGCAGATGAGGAATAGTGTCTGCCTTCAATGCCAAGGCTGGATGAAGGCCACAAATTTCCGGCAAAAGGTCCAGGTGAAGGTCTTGGACATGAGAACTTGTTTGGGAAGGTCGTTGACGAGTCCCTACAGGCTATCAAGGCAGATACGGAGACGGACCGTTCCCTGGGCACTCTCCAGAATCATTGCTCTTTTTTTTCACTTCTCCAGGGGGAAAATCGAGCAGGTCTGCCAAAGGTTTCTCCTCTTCGTACTGTCAGCCCTCCAGATCCGTGGCCCGGGATGCCTAAAGAGGCTCTTCCCAGGGCTTTGGTAGTGGAGGACAGCGGCGTTGTTAGGAAAGATTTTATTTATGTGCAATTTTCCCTCCGATTGCGGACTCTTCCCCAATCAGCCCCCCAACCTTTTGATTTTGTTTGGCTATCCTCTACGGTCATTTCTTGGTAACTTTTTAACAGTGCACAATGTACCTTTCAGTACCGTGCGCTGGGGTCCTTTTTTGTTTTATGGCCCTAGACACAGTCAAATGATTTGTTGGTAACTGCACGAGTGTGCCTGGGACAAACTGGTGGCAGCAGTTACTTTTTATAAGTGTTTCACTTTTTTTTACAGAATTGTATCGCGTTTACTGCGTTTGGTTTAAGACTGTGGCCAGGTCAGAAAATGGCTGAGCCACAAATTCTTTTGTTCTGTCCCATGGCCATTTTGTCCCTTGCCTTCACCCAGGTCAAGGAACCCGGGTTGTCCTTATTTGAGCATGCATCCTCCCACGAAAACTGATCTCTTTGGCAGGCTTCTGCATGTCACATGTGTGTGCCCAGGAAGCGGGTTTGGACTGTCTGGTTCCTATCCACACTACTGGTGCCAGGATGTCTAGAGTGCCTGAACGACTGGGACCACCATGATTGGTCGACGACTGGGATGCCTGCATGAGAGCAGATCTTCGATTTGAAGTCCTCGATTTTTGTGCAAAGGTAATCCTGGATAAGAGAAGGGGTTCTGCATCCATTCCAGGTCGATCACCCAAGTTCTCGCGGAATTACAGAAGGAGCCAAGTATCCTGCATCAAAGAAACAGACTTGTGGAACCGCCGGAGATGCTTTGGAAGGTTTGGCACCTTTCACCCTCTGCTGTCACATCGGACCCCTGTTTTCTTCATCGATCAAGGCAGCCTGCCAAGGCGCTTTGCCCCTTTGGAGTAGTGGGAACAACTACTCTCGGCGTTCCCTGCTTACCTGCCTAATGAGCCCCTTCAGAAGTATTCCTTGGCCATCCAGTGAACTGTCGAGCTCTACCTCAGGGTTTCCTGCAGAATCGCTGCCGTCTTGAGTTTTAAGCTGAGACTTTGGACATCGTTTGCTTGTGGCCACGTGCCCTCTCTCGCGAAATTTCACAGGCCTAGCTCGTCTGGGTCTCGAATTAGGAAAGTGTGTGATGCTGCACTCATCTGTGATTCCCACGCCACTACCTGTTGGTGACAGTCGCTGTAGGTGTCATGCTGACCTGCTCTCCTGTGCCCTGAAGCCTGCTGCACCAGAATTTTATTTGCATCTCCTTAGGAAGCTAAGAACAGGCAACTGTCCCGTCGCAGACGACCGTTGGAGGGCCACGAAACTGCAGGTCTCGAACCTACTGGAGACCTCGACTAAACTGGCAGTTTGGTCAGGACTGTGCCGAGGGTGAGTGCTTGCATCACTTACCAGTGGCCCCCTGGCACAACCAATCCCTTTAACACACGGATATCCCCAAAAAGGTATTCGCTTTTGGCTGGGTTAGCCTGCGCTCCCTAGCTATTCTCACCTTTTGAAAACTGCTCTGCCGCCAAGGGCAGAACCTACTCGATTAGTAGGAACCAATTCTTCATCACCTCAAGCCCCTTCCTGACTTGCTACAGCCCTACCAAGAAGACCTGTTTTTTGTCCTGCCTGTGCAATCGTGTGTTTTTACGCACAACTGTACTGTTGAGCACAAGGCTCCCCACTTCTTAGGGCTGGACGCGAAAGTTAGGGAACGACTAATAATTGTTGAATGCTCCTAGTGTGTTAACCCACCTTTCTCTTTACAGGTTGTGGCTGTGTTTTACTCATTTGTCGCATTAGGAAACGTATTGCATATGTGTTATATAGTATTTTGTGTGGTAACTGGTTTTGTATAACTGAAGTTTACTTGTATCTATTGGTCCGGCCAACAATAAATGTATAGATATTTTTCATAAGAGTAATTTGTGGTTCTTTGCTGTGTGTGCTCATTGTGGGCATCCGATCACTGTCACCCCTCCTGAGACTTAGTCTTGACCGCCTGCCAAACTACCTAGATTGGCCTGGCTTGTCCAGAAGTTCCCCTGTTTCACTAAACCTGAGGGTCGCCTCCTAAACCTCTGCAGCAGTCGTCACCCGCAGGGCAGGATGACGGTTCAGAAAGAGGGCTGAACGGGCTGGGACGTCGGGCCCCCACGCGTACACCTCAGTTGGAGGCTGGCTGGCGAGGTTCATCAGTGAGTGGAAGAAGATCACCACCGACAGATGGTTGCCGGACGCTCACGCCCAGGAGCACACCGTGGAGTTTCAGTGCAGGTGTCTGCAGAACCCTCCGATTACCCGTCAGGAGCAGCACATTCCTCCGCTCCTAGAAGAGGTATGGGCCATGCTGCGAAAAAAGGCAAAAGAGTTAGTTCCCAACGACTCCAGGGCTCCGTAGTCTATTCCAGATACTTTCTGGTCAGAAAGAAGACATGGGGCTGGAAGCCCACCCTAGACCTGTGGCATCTCAACAAATAGTTGAGGTCCCAAAAGTTCAGGATGGTCACGTTGCCACACGTGCTTGGCCTGCTGGAGGAAGGAGACCTCTTGACGTTGCTGGAACTGGAGGACGCGATTTCCACATCCCCATTCACAGGAAACATTATATGTTTGTGTTTCGTAGTGCAGGGTCAGCACTACCAGTTTGAGGCTCTGCCTTTCGGATTGAAGTCTGCTCCCAGAGTGTTCCCAAAATGCCTGGTGCCGGTGGCTGCCCATCTACATCTACGGGACATATACGTATACTCATACCTCGAGGACTGGCTCATCTGGGCCTGCTCGCAGAAGTTGGACGTGGGACACACGGAGATGACCGTCCAGCTGCTGACAGATCTGGGATTCTCATCAACTATTCTAAGTCCTACTTAACACCATCACAGAATGCGCTTTTCCTAGAAGCCAGACTCAATACAGTGTCCTGCCTGCCGTCACCCTGGGAGGAGAGGGTAGCAGCCATTCAAGGGAAGATGCAGCGACTGTTATCTATGAAGACCTCCACGGTGCAAACTATCAAGTCGTTGCTCGGCATGCTGTCGTCCTGCATCTACCTCATCAAGCTCTGCAGGTTGCAAATGCAACTTCTTCAGGAGTTCCTGGACGCTTGCTGAATACAGGTGTCCGGAGCTTTGTTGACAAGATCCTGCTCGACGAGTTCCGTCGGGCGATAGGATGGTGGGGCGTCTGCTCCAACATCACCCGGGGCATGGGGTTTCAAAGCCTTCCTTACCAGCAGACGGTCACCACAGATTCCATGGTAGGCTTGGGAACCCACACCAGAGGAGAAAGAAATCCACATCATCATCCTGGAGCGACTGGCAGTGTTCTGGGCCCTGAAGTCATTCCTTCCATCTCTGAAGGGCAAGGTGGTGAGGATCTTCACAGACAACACCACCACCTCCAAGGAAGCGCAGGACTTGTGGCATTGGGCCGTCTGACAAGATATGTTCCTCGTCCCTCTTCACCTAGCAGGAGTCAACAACACCATTGCAGACTCCCTCAGCGGGGACTTGCACTCCTGCCACCAGTGGAAACTTCGGCAGGATCAGGTGGACTGCATCTTTGTCAAGTGGGGCAGGCCCCAGATCGATCTGTTTGCGACGGCGGCGAACTCCAAATGCCAGATGTTTGCCAGCAGATTCCCCCAACCGAGGAGCCTGCGGATGCATTCTCCTTGCCTTGGGAAGGGCTGTTTCTGTACGTGTTTCCTCTGTTGCTTCTTCTGCTACGAGTCATCAACACACTAACAGTGCCAATACAGGATAATAGTCACCGCCCAGCCGTGGCCAAGGCAGATTGGGTACACAGACTTTCTCAGCCTGTCAGCGTCGCCTTTTGGTCAAGCTTCCTGTGGTTCTCGATCTTCTCACATGAGGAGGCGCGATCCTACATCACGATCCAGGATCGTTGAACCGGAGGGCTTGGCTGCTGCAGCCCTAGAGTTTGGAGGATAGGAGTTGCCAGCTGACTGCAGGGAGGGCCTTGCAAAAGCCTGGGCGTTGTTGACCTTGAAGTGCTACGGTCACAAATGGAAACATTTCGCTACGTGGTGCCAGTCACAGAAGATTACCCCTTTGAGGGTCACGGCCCCACAGATCCTGCCGTACTTGCTCTCCTTGGCCAAGGCCGGACTGGCGCACACCGCCATCAAGATACATCTGGTGGGTATCTCCCGGTACACCAGGTCCTCAGGAAGGTCTTAGCTTTGGTCCCACCGACTCGTCAAGGAGTTTCTCAAAGGACTCTTTAGATCTTTCCCGCCGGTGAAGGCTCCTGCCCCGGCATAGGAACTCGGCGTGGTTCTGAAGAGGCTCATGGGGGCCCACTTCGAGCCTATGCATCAGTCCCCCTCAGGTTCTTCTCGTGGAAAACGGCTTTCCTTGTGGGCATCACCTCTGCCAGGGGGGTAGGTGAGATCCAGGCCCTATGCTGCAATCAACCAAACCTGGTTTTTCACGAATCGAGGGTGGTGCTGTGGACGCACCCCTTTTTCATGCTGAAGGTTCAGTCAAAATTCCACCTCAACAAACCTTTGGTGTTACCTGTTTTTCCAAAGCCTTTGTCACCGGCTGAAAGGGCCTTGTACTCGCTGGACGTTGCTCATGCCCTGAAGTTCTACGTGAGACACACAAAGAGTTTTGGGAAGACTTCACAACTGTTGGTGAACTTTGGACCTGTGAAGCATGGGAAGGCCTTATCCAAGGCTTCCATTTCAAGGTGGCTCTCCGGCTGCATCGCGCACTGTCATTGTTTGGCAAACCGACCGCTGCCTGGCTGCCCGAGAACCTGCTCCACCGGAGCGATCGCTGTGACAACGGCATTCCTGACGGGTGTGCCCCTGCTGTACATTTGCAGGGCTGTTACGTCGAGGTCCACGTACACCTTCGCAAGGTTCTACTGCGTCGACAGGGATTCCAGGGTGAAGTCCAGGGTCGGCCAAGCAGTGCGGTGAGTCTGTTCCAGAGGTAAGAGTTAATTGCTTTTTTTTGTTTTTTTATTTAGCCTTGCCACCTCCCGTGGTTGTGTAATGTTGCACTGCTATGTATTTGTTATTTATGAGCATGCAAATCCATGCCAGACCCCATGCTGGAGAATGAACAAGTTACATACCTCTAACTTGTTCTCTAGCATGGGTCTGGCATGGATTCACAAGCAAACCCTCCCCCCGACCCCTCTTCGGCTCTTCTTGTTCATATTGCCACTTTACATGCTTTCCAAATCTGATGGGGCTTAGGCAGAGGACTGTCATTGGATGGGGGTAGTATGACCCAGGGGACAGTGATTGGTTTAAAGGAGAAATACAGTTTATAAGTAAAAGTGAAACTTTTTTTCTTGTACTAAGGATTGCCAGCCTGACGACTGGGAATATTCATGAGCATGTGAACCCATGCCAGAGCCATGCTAGAGAACAATAGTTACAGGTAAGTAACTTAAACCTTACAAAGTAAATCAAGCCTTGACAAAGCACACTTAAAGAGTAAACCACTGTTCACACACATGTTCTGTCATTGAACCAATGCCAATAAAAAACACTATACACATGGATATGGGCATGGAAATACTCAATAAGACAAACGCGTCATAAATAAAAATACTTCAACTGGCACATATTCTCTCCACTTTCAAGCTCTTACAAGTTACCAGCTGAGTATCATACTCCGTATCAATTGCTGCCAGGCAATCTGCATGTATCCTAGAGGGCAGCAGAGCTGAGACTGTTCAGCACTTGTTCTTCATTTTGATTATATTTGTATCATTAAGTGATTAGTGAATCAAGCCAGTATCGAGGTGTGTGACGAATCTGACAACCTCATCACTGATTCCCTGGAAGGAAGCCTCTCTTTCGTGGCCTAGGAAATGTAGATGCTATCTGACTCTGGCCCTGGGGGTGGCCATCTGCGGGAGGACCACGTGAGAGAGGATAAGCTCAAGGCGAGACAGGAAAAGGCGTAGACAACCCTTCAATCATAGCCTTTAGTGACAACCATGTGCCATTGCAACATTCCTACATGCAGAACAAGGGGGGGGATCTGCGAATCTCTCTACCAGCACGGACCCATTGCTCACTGCTCTTAGAGACACAGCTTCACCTCACTGATGATGCCCAACTAGGCTGAAACACGTGTATGGGGTTGCTATGGTACTCTTGTTCAGAGGAGAATTGCCTAGCAGTTCGGTGCTGGACTGCCCCTGGGCAGGACAAAGACTGATATGTGGGGATATTTCTTCTCTGTGAAAAGAACAGTGAGCTAAAGACTTGGTTGAGACTCTCCCAGGGGCCATCCACCCAAGAACAAGTCAATGGGCTGTGTTCGTGCTGGTAGAGAGTTGCCCAGACCCTCCCTCTGTTTAACATTCCTACATGGCTTATTGTAATATAGAGACTGACTTCCCAGATTTTTCTAAGCCAGAACTTCATTTACCTTTTTCCCCCAATTTTGGGTACTGAGACGACGAGGGATGGAGTAATAGGGATGACTGGACACGGTGAGCCAACACCGCATTCTAGTCATTAGAAACTGCAGAGAAAGACCGGGACACAGGTGTACTGATTTCTGGAGAACAAGAGAGCCAGAGACTGGAGAGGCACCTGATGGATGCCAACACTGTGGAGGATGCCGAAGGCGAGCAGAAGGCGGTGGAATTAATGACGGGGCTTGCAAAATCTTCTTGCGTGCATAGTCGAGATTTTATTAAGGATGAGTAACATTTGCAAGTTACTCCTTGCAGGCGAGTCAGGGGATGTGAAATCTTTTGACATTTAATGCAATTAGTTTGTTTGCATTAAATGGAAAATAAGCCTTAGCATGCGTGGCTGGCCACCGGGGGCAGCATTGCGTGGGCAATGAAGTGCTTACGGGCATGTGCATGAAGCAGAACGTTTAGGCGCAAGTTATTCAGCGCCTGACATTTCAGCACAGTTTGTTCACCACAGATCCCCTGTCTGCACCCTGTTGGGCACGCCAGCAGCATACAGGGACCAATTGGCCGGTATGTTTCAGCATAGGTGTGAGGAGGAGACGAGGAAGACTTGATGTTCAGGCATTTCAGTGAAGAATCCAGAGTGTGTAAATGAGATTAAGTAAAGGTCATATTTGCACTTTGTATGACTTAGTTTCTCTTGAATGGGGCTTAAGCACACTACATAACAGCACAGCAAAGCAACATAAAAGGTCACAGGTAAACAAAAATAAATGCAGCACAATTAACAACTGAACCAAAGACACCGAACCACAAAAACAACTAAGCACAAGCCTTGTAAAGCACAAGTGCTTTGGTAACGCGTCTTTTCAGAAAACACATACCCACAGGTCCTACCGAAACAAGCGGAAAGGTTAAAGATAATACCATAAATACCATAATAACAATAAATAAAGATGTCTAGCCGTCTGTTTCCAGTCTGGGGTTTGACCATTGCTAAGGGACCAAGTCTTCTGCAAAGGGAGCATGTGATTATCACCCAAAATCGATTTATTAAGGTAGCTGACCTTGAAAACATCCTCAAATTACCAGATTAAGACCCATGAAAAGTTGTCCATGCACTGCACTCCTGGTATGCAGCATTCCCACCCCACTACAACTGTGAGACACAAAGCTCTGCCAGTACATCTCCACATAGACCTGACCCTCAACCCTGACTTGCCGCATACCCTGCTATTACAGTAGTGGGCCTTTCACACAGCACTGCCACTGCACCTCACCCCCTACTGTTATCTGCACACAACTCTTGTTGAACTTGATCCCTGACCTTGAGCACCCGCTGCTACATATATGTAGATTTGCTAAAGTAGATCAATCCTGACATGTAGCACCCGTGATGTTTTGCAGAAACATGCTGCTCTGACAATGCACCTCATAACTGACCTACATTTGCCCCTCCTATTCCAGTCCTACGACCCACATACAGCTCTGCCAGTGAACCTCAATCCAAACCTGCAGCATCCCTTGCAATTACAGGACTGTTACCAAGACACCTCTGCTGATGTATCTCAATCCTGACCTCTATCACATTCAGCTATTCCAGCATAGCTTTGCTGATGTAATTCAATTCCGAACTATGCGACCCCCTTATATTCCAGTGTTAGCATGCACATGCGGCTCTGTCATCACACCTCAATCCTTACCTACAAAGGCCCCTGCTATTGCAGCAGCTAGCCACACACACACACACCTCTGCCAATGCTCCTCAATTCTGGTCGGCACCCTTTTTAAATACCTCCCTTGATAGTCGAGCTGCTTGTCTCCGGGGCCCACCACCCTACCAACCAACCAACCAACCACATCCTATGGCATGCAGTGATTGGCTATACCTGCACTCACATATGCAATAATTATTCCTAATAACACACAACGCAGAGTCCTCGTTCCGAAGGTGAACTTCTGCCACCGCCTCGCTTCATCTAAATGAAGTAGTTTATTACTCAAGCAACTTTAATCTCTCCTTGTCACGGACCTGTGATTCTCAGCAGCTGGTGCATAATTATGATCCTGTGCCTACCACATCCTTGCTGTTCAGTAAAGGTGTGCGTAATAGGTGTCGCTATTACCTCCTGTTAGAACACCTACTCCCCTTGGATCCTCTTCTCAGGTGGCCAGGGAAAGGCCATCCCTTTTGGATCCTGACCCTGGGAGTGAAGAAGCGAGGGAGGATCACCTGGGTGTTGGATCCTTGAGGATTGGAAAGAGGTTATCCATGGACGAGACATGGTATCCCCCTTTCCCGTATGAAGATCAGTCAAACCCCCCTCCCCCCGGCCTAACACACTATGGTACTGAGATGAGGAAGAGGCCTGCAGTGTATTGTAAAGATCAGGCATGTCCCTTTAACTATGGCTAGGCACTTGGACCAAATACCCCACACCTGAAGTAATTTAACAATCCTTATGAGTATAGAATGCGGGCAGTTCAACAATAAGGGACTGAGAAACCTGCTGGCGGGAAGCATGAGCTGTGGCTAGCTGCTTGAAGGGAACCGGCGTGCAACCTGGGGGTGTTGACACTTGGCGGGCATAGAGAGGGAGCCCAGCAAGACAGCAGGCAAGAGCAGAAGGAGCTGCGACAGGACCGGAAGCAAAGCGACTTCTTTGGAGGGGTGGGCCGCTCACCTACCCAGAGAACGTTGCTCCGTCTGTGGAGAGAAGGCTGGCAAGTGTACGCAGAGCCATGTAATAGGTGAGAGAGGCAGCTGGGTCTCCCCAGTGAATAAACAGCAGAAGCCACATTACGAAGAGGGTTGCATGCCGATAAACGAACGCTGAAAAGACTGGTGAGCCTGCCAGACACCAGTGGGGAAAATAGATGGTCTAGAAGGGGAAGAGCTCTATGCTAAGAGTCTAATACATGAAGGGAACATACAGAAAGACTTTTGATATGTTTTGAGAGACCCAAAGTAGAATGAAGTATAAGTGCAAGGGAGAATACTTGGAATCCTGAATATCAAAGTGAGCGAGTAGCGTGTGTGAATTCCAAATGCACCCTTTTGAATACCGAACGAACTGAAAACATTATTAAATACGGTGCAGAATTCAAGCAATGTGCAAGTATGATTGAACAAGTATTTCTGAATGCTGCCTAGAGATAAAGTAAATGTAGTGTGAGAAACCTGAGGGTATTCTCCCATGTAGACCTCAGGAATCCCTTATTCAGGTAGCTAGGGAAGGGCTGGCGCTCTCAGAAGCTGTCATGATGCCTACCCCCGGGGACCCAGACCACGTCCAGCAACCCCGGAAGCAGGCATCAAGTTATCCTAAGCAAGCCCAACAACCCCTGCTAGGGGCTATTTGGGTCCAGTCCTGGCGCCTATGGCGCCAGGCTCATATGGAGAGTAAGTCCTGGCGCCATAGGCGCCAGGCTCATAGATTATAACTTACCTGATGCAGACCATGCTGCAAACCTACCCGATGCAGAACATGCTGCAAGAGCTCCAAGCCAAAGGAGGCTTGGAAGGGACTACTTTACTTAGGGACTATTTTTTACTCCGGCGGGGCTGGGGAGGAATACTTACCTGGGACTACTTTGGAGGCTATTTAAACCATGCCCGAAGAGCAGTACATGCTTCGCGTTATTCTGCATCCAGCAGCGTAACCTCACCGTGCCTGCAAGTCTGCATCCAGCCTTCTGGCGCGCCCGCCTTCGAGTTTGGAGCTCCTAGAAAAAGGGAGAAAGAAGGAGAAAAGGTTAGAACAAGAGCAATACCTTTAATCCTTACCTGAATTCCCGATCCATCGCACCTTCGCGCTGGAAGAAAGAAGTTATTTTATGCGCCTCGCCTCGCCTGCTGCAGCGCTGCGCTGAACTCACCGGCCTTCGCAGCATCTTCACATTCCACCGCATCCTCCTGCATGTTTCCGCCGCACTCCGGCATCTAAGGAGAAGACAAGGACAGCAAGGTGAGCCAAGGGAATACACAGAGGAATATTAGTTACCCCCCATAGACTTACCTGATTTTACCACCGGGGGTACTATTACTCTTCACGGGTCGGCGCAGCTTTGCCGAACCCTGGCCCCGAAGGGGAAACAAAAGGACAGCAAGGTGAAACAAAGGGACTAACAAGGGGAACCCTCCTCACCACAACAGACTTACCTGATTTTACCGCCGGAGGTATTATTCCCCAAGACTTCATACTTTCTCTCAGCGCCTGAATAAGGGAGAAAGCAACAGGTTACATATTGACATTATTTTATCGAACTGTGTTGGAAAATACAAATCCTTACCAGAATACAATCGGTTGCTACGAGGAACTCTTCATTAGGGTCAAGCTGCAACCTGCAAGGAATCAGACAAGAGTGAAAGTCAGGCATGTGAACTTTATACTTACGGCGTCTTGCCGGGAATCTCAGAGTCAATATTTTTCTGGAACTCACCAATTCCTTCGAGCCAGTGAAGCAACTGGTTATCAACGCACCCCTGCGCTCAATGCAGGATGGAGAGCTCATCTTTTCAAACCATCAGGTGAGACTATAAGAGGGGACATCAAAGGCGATCTGTGGGGAGAACAGCGGGGTGGGGGAGGATTCACGCTCAACTCCACTGTGGTTAATTCCCTTTCTCCATTTGCAGAAGAATATTCCTACGGGCCAAGCAAACGAAGCTAGGTGGGCCAGTCCAGTCCGTCATCTCGGCCCCGTCACATTGGTGGAGACCACAGCTGTCCAGTTCCGATCGACGCCTCTGTGGGAGCCAGGTGAGCGTAACAGAATCCAGCCCTGGCGGTGGACGAGCGAGGGAGGATACTTGTTTAGTGGAGCCTGGGGTTATGCTCAGAGGTATGCCCCAGGTCAGACACAGCACTATACAGGAGTAAGGGATGAGGAAGACAAGGTCCTCAAGGCTTTTGTAGGCTGTATGAACTCAACCTTCCTTCCATCCAATGAATCTCCTGTTCTTGAATCCACCATCCCCTCCGGGTCAATCTATTAGACACCCTGTTTCACTTAGAAACCACATTCCCCAGAATCCCTGTTTCCCTGTTTCCTACCTGAATACTCCCAGTCATTCTTTTTCACTTCCCCTTGATTATTCTTTCCAGAACACCCAATCTACCTTGACAAACCCCTACCAATCCCGTCCCTCTGATTATCGCTCTCACAAACCCCCCTGTTTATTTTCCGACAATAATCCTGGTCATTCCCGTTTCTTCCACACACCCTACAAATACCACCCTTACGAACTTACCCAAACCCCTACCAAGTGAACTGTAATCCCATACAACACCTTTTCCTCTCTATACCCCGTAGGATGTTAGAACACTCTAAGTTCTCCCCTTTCCGACACGAACAGCTTTGCACAACACGAAAGACAACAGACTAATTCTAGAACTGTTCACCTGACATGTCCCAATCGAAGGGTCAGGCAAAATCGGGAAATTCACCAAAATCACTCACACCTGACGGCCCTTTCCTTTCCCTACAGAGATGAAGGGTGGCGCACAAGAGCACAATATGAGCAAGGCAGACCGCATGACATGAGCTGACTCAGCACAGCAGTTCAAGAGGAGGAGAAAGACGGCGCAGAACGAGAGGGTGACAAGGAGAGATGCGACCTTGCCCTTTCCGACCAAGGCCAGTGAATCCTCCACAGAAGGAATATTAAGACCGCAAACAATAGCCAGCGTGTGTTGCAGCAGATATCTATGGTACGCAAGACCCTCCTCCGCTGATAACCAAGCCGGGGAAGGACGCTGGTCTCGGTGGTACCAACCTTGACTCCAAGGATAAAGAAAGGCCAGCGGTTCATCACAGCCGGTGAGTCGAGGGCAGAATCGATAAGAAACTGAACTGTGTTGAACAGAAAAGTAGCCACCGGCTAATTTGAACATTGAAAGAATTAAAGCTATAAACAATTGATGAAAGAGGGGGAAAACCACAGCAACAGAGGCGTCCGGCACCACGTGGGTGCTCACGCAGGAAACTCTGGCCGATTACCCAATGGTAGAAACTACCGTAACCAGAAGCCCCTGGGAAGAGGTGAAAAGAGGTCAAAGTGGTCATACAGGGGTCTTGTAAAATTCTCTGTACCGTCGAAAGTCTTTGACCGATAGATGATTGTGAAGCTAAGGGAAGTGACTCCTGCATGGTGAAATCAGTATATGAACAGTATGTTTCGTAAAAAAGGTTGGCAAGAGTGAATCCGGCGGAGGGATGCTAACAAACATGGAGGTTGGGGGGGTCAAAGTCCTGAAGTACAGTGAACTGTTTGTAGAAGTTGGTGAAAGTGAACCCGGCAGAGGGAAGCCGACAACCATAATAGTGTGTTGATCGAAGTGAACCCAACCAAGTGGTGTCCACAGTGAAGTGTCAGTAAAAGTTGGCGAAAGTGAACCCGACAATCAGGGACAAAGCATGATGTACTGTTTAAAAAGACATTAAGAGTCATGAAAGTAAAAGGTTTTGGAAGACCAGGGTAAGTGAATTGTCCCCTTTGTCAACTGGGTCTGAACCCAGTCGAGGGAGATCCAGGGGTGAAAAGTCATCACCCAAAGTTCATTGAGAAAGGAACTGTTCAATTAATTGGTTGAATACGATACTTGAGGGATCGGCTCCCGGAAGAGGGGGACCCAGGGGTGAAGGCGTCACCCAACATGAACTCTGTGTGTGTTTGTTGTGGAATACATCAGGCCCTCGAGGGCAAGATACTTTTTAATAAAGACCCTGATAGCTGGAACGGAACTGTCAGCTCGTGCTGAGAAAGCTTGAGTGTGTGCTGTGCTCCAAGGTCCCGCCTTGTTCTGTGCTGAAAACAGGAA
The DNA here is from genome assembly GCF_040938575.1 of Ambystoma mexicanum. Classification (NCBI taxonomy): domain Eukaryota; kingdom Metazoa; phylum Chordata; class Amphibia; order Caudata; family Ambystomatidae; genus Ambystoma; species Ambystoma mexicanum. The sequence continues at coordinate 424,410,547 of NC_090940.1, read as the reverse complement.
GGGAGACCCCTGGCAATCACATCCTGACTTATTATTTGGAACACTTCTTTTCTTTATTGAAACCCTATCCCACACTCTTTCAATAATAAGTTGTAAGAAATTGACCATAGGTTTTTCTTATTATAGACCTTTTTTTTGACACAACGCCACTAGGACTGCCTTATTTTTCATTTGATGGTCGACGCTTGCTCCCATCTTAGCTTTAGGTTTAGATTGGGTGTTTTTCCAACTTGCATTTATTGTTCAATAAACACCCTTGAACTGTGATCACTTGTGTCTGTCTTTACTGTTAGAACATGAGTTCCTTACAGTAGAGAATGTTTTGAATGGAACAAAAGCAACGTGGTGCAGCTGGCGAATACCACAAAGCAATTTGAGTGAAATACAAATGTTGGCAAAGCAAGTAAAAACCCAAGACGGGTGTAAGAAGGGAAATAAGTATCCACAGTATGACAAAGTGAATAGTGAGCAAGCTAATCATGGAAAAGGATTGAAAGAGCATATTTCTGATACTAAAAGTATGTTTTACGATCAAGGGAAAGCAGTTGACATTTGTTGCAGAAGCTGATGAAAAGGGGTATTGGTTGCGTGACCTGTGATGGGTGTACATGTGGTCTGTTAACTTCTAGATTGGGGGATCCCCTGCATGGGAGCAACATTAAAGAACAGCCAAGAAAGGATTATCGGTTCCGTAACCTGTGATGGGTGGATTGTGTGGTCCGTCAACTGCGCCTAGACCAAGAGCTCTGTATGTAAAGCAAATCAAAGAAGGAATCAAGGGTGTAAACATTGCATTCGTGAACCAGAGAAATTACCCTTGACAATAGGGTTGGGGATGACCCCAATCCTTTGAGAACTGTTTTGTTTGAACTATGTCTTGAACTTGGAGAAGAGAACCCCAAGACCTTTTGGAACCGTCTTTAACTTTGGGTTGGGAACCACAAGAGTTTTGTGTAACTGTTTTGAACTTGGAAAAGGGGAGCTGAAAAGTAAGCCAGGAACTAGAAGAAGCTCAACTTTGTTCGGAACACTATTTCTTTTATTGCTGATATCCCTACACATTGTTTAGCTTTAGTTGTGAGGGCAAGTATAGGTTTTGGACACAGACTTTTAAGTTGAACTCTTTTATTTTTTGTTTGTTTGTTTTTTTTTTACTTTTTCCAACAAACATCTAAACATACAATAATTTGAACAAAAACAACCGAAACATCCTTAAATAAATAGACCCAAACCCCCAAACAATCAAACTAGAATGTAATGTCCAAACTTAAGATCAGGGTGAAAAGAGTGAGAGAATTTTTTTTATATACATACACATTGGGCCTCATTATAACTCGCCCGGTATGGAAACAATGGTGGCGGTAAACCCACCGCCACCATTGTGGCGGTAAACCCGCCGCCACCTTTGTTTCCATGCCGGGCGATCACAACTCCTGCCGGCGGGCGAGGAAACACCGGCACCATCACGAGCTGGTGCCGGTGTTTCCATGATCCCCATCCCCATTGAGTCCTTTGGGACTCAATGGGAATGGGGATTAACACCATTCCGCCTCCGGAATTCCCGGGGCACCGGGGTTGTAATGCCCCAGTAATTCCGGGAGTCACGGAGGTGGAATGGTAATACGAGTCCGGCGGTAACCAGGCGGTTTTACCGCCGGACTCGTAATGAGGCCCATTATCTTTTAACCTTCCAAATCACATTAATATATATACATACTTCTGAAGCTTGTGGAATCTGCTTAGATCACATGCTGTGCATAGGCCGACATCTAGTGGAAGCTGCGGAGTATTACAGTTTGTTTTTCGAAACTCGAAAATGGGCGTCGACACAGGGCGTGCCAGTAATACTATCCCTAGTGTGCATCCACTGTACCCATGATCCCTCACGCGTGTAGGACCCTCAGATTGTTTTTTTCCGCCATACTTGTTCGGAGCATTGTTGCAGAGTTCCCTGGCTTTCAGCAATTTTGCTAAAAAATCGTATAATTTCCCCGTTCTTTTACTCCCACGTCGAGATCTGAAGATCGACGCTTGTCTGAAGAACAAACAACCATCGAGACTGCACGACGGACCTTGAGTCTCGGAAGGCGTTCTGGCCTCGGCCCAGGCCTAGGAAGGCCTCTGGCCTCGGCCCTGCAAGTAGGGAGAGTGGGGGGTGGAAACATACTCACACTATTATCATTTCCTAATTGCACTAGCCCGCTGCCTTAAGGTGACATATGGAGAGTACTCCATTTAAATTTTGCCCCAAGTGCAACCGCAAGTACCCTTGGGTTGACAAACACGTCACCTGTAATCTCTGTTTGCCTAGGGACCACCCCGAGGCTAACTGCAGAGCGTGTAGCCTGTTTAAGGCAAAAACACTAAAGGACTGCTCCACTAAATGCTGGTCCCCCCACGCCAGGCAACTCAAGGCCATGGAAGCGGTGGGTGCCTTCAGTGATGGCAGCGACGCCGTACTTTCGGACGGCAAGGACAAAGAGGTGTCGAAAGACGCCCAAGCGCTAGTCCCCGACCTCGGAGGATTGTCCGACAGGGCAGTTATGGGGAACACACCCAGTAACACAAGCGCTACCCACACTACAACTACACCTAAACACACTAAATCCAACTGAGATTCGACACGCGTGTCGAGTTCTTGGAACAAAGAGGCACAGAGAGAGCGGTCCACGGAATCGGTGTCCTCTGGGCGTTCCAGGTCGAGATCGACACACGGCAACCGTCCACAGTTGCCAAGAGTGCCTCGCTCCCCAAAGTCACGGAGGTGTGTTCATCAGAGGATGAATCCGACCTCCACCCCCAAGCCGTGCACCTAAAGTCGGCTCCGGCAGCCCACTCGGCGTTTGCCTCGGAAAGTCGACGTGCACACTCGAAAGATTCAGAGAGTACCCTACACTCCCCCGAATCTCGACGCCAGGCATCGAAAAGCTCAGAGAAGGTGAAAACATCAGGAAAACACTCCCCTACTCAAGGGGAAGTGGATAAACAGCAGAAAAAGTCATCACACTACTTCTGCACCACAGGTACATAAGGACAGACAGAAGTCTTCAGATGGGGAAAAATCCAAGACCCCTGTCCCTGCCCCTAAAACCAAACGTATTCCTCCCACTCCTCACGATATGGGAATAGAAGGCGAACTATCACAGGAGGTTGTCATACCCAGCTCCAGAGAATGGAACAGTGAAAACATAGACAGGTTAATGAGGAGAATGTCTTCCCTGGCTGATTTCTACTCTAAGAACCCAGAACATTTCCTCAGTTATCAGTGTACCCCAGACAACGCTACTCCTTCAGGATCCAGGGACCCTCAACCCCCTAGTAAGAAACCTCGGTTTGAGACTCCAACTCAGGGCCTGATTTCAGACCCTTACTACATCCAACCTTACCAACAGTATGGTGAAGATCTACAACAGTATGGTGAGGATCCAGACTTAGAAATGTTGGACAACCAAATGGGGGTAGATTATTATAGAGATGACGAGGGCCAGGATGGGGAGGAGGAAGACGTCGCACAAGTCTACGATATAGACCCTCCTGTTCGCAAAGAACTTCAGGTTACTGACTCTCCAGTAGATAACCAGCCTCTTCTAAATGAGGTCTTGGCTAGAGCTGCAGAGCACTTCCGCATAGACACAAAGGTGGCGCAAGAGGAGAGGGACTTTGCAGAAGAGATCATGGGAGACAAGAGACCCATTTCTTAAGCCATTCCAATTCTCGAGTCAATACAACGCAGAATTGATCCTTCCCTTCTCACCCCTAATCTCACCAGGGCTGTAAACCCCAGAATTGAGAAGATGTTCAGGGCTGCCCAGTCTGACCCACTTTACATAAGGGGTCAATTTAAGCCGGACTCCTTTGTAATCACTAACAGCAGAAAAAGAGCGGGATACCTCTATCATCATCTGAGGCTCCCCCAGACAAGGAGAGCAAAAGAATTTACGGGTTAGGAAGGAAAGTTGCCTCCACTTCCGCTTACCAGGCGAGAATTACCAATACCACCACTCTGCTGGCAAGTTATAATTGCCACCTGTGGGAGCAGGTAGCTGCTCTCATTGACTCCGCACCGGAACCACTAAAGGGCCAGTTAGCGCAGATCATGTCACAGGGTAGAGTCGTGTCCGGATGCATCCTAAAAACGACCTTTGATGCCGCAGATAATGCAAGCCGGCTCATAGCAGAGAGCACGGTCATTAAGAGGCACGCTTGGCTTAGACAGTCAGGGTTTAAACCCGAGACCCAAGCTACCCTTATCGACATGCCGGTGGAACAGAATGTCTTGTTTGTCAAAGCAGTAGAGGACGCACTCAAAACTGCCAAAGACGAGTACGATACCCTTAAATCCCTGGGACAATTGTCCAATAAGCCCACGAATCAAAGAGGGAATAGTAATTTTCGTCTCTCACGTGGCCAAAATTCCCAAAGGGGCTCCAATTACACTCAGGGACAGGGTACATCGTGGGGTGGCAACCAACAGACTACCCAAAGTTACGGCAGAGGTAATAAGAGGAGCCGTGGTAGAGGGAGAGGCAGCCCAGGCAGAGGCAGTATGCCTCCCGCAAAGCAGTGATTTTCCGCTCAGGGTCCCTTCCCACACATCCCCAGTAGGGGGGCGCATTTCTAACTTCACCCAAGCATGGGAGGGGATCACATCGGACAGATGGGTGCTGTCCACAGTGTCCGCAGGATACTGCATCGAGCTACTGGAGCACCCCTGCAACCACCCTCCACGTCAAAAGATAAATTCCCTGGACCACCAAAAGATCCTCCTCGAGGAAATCGTCAATCTTCTCACAAAGGACGCAATAGAACTCGTCCCGGGCAACCAGGTAAACAAGAGTATTTATTCAACTTACTTCCTTGTGCCAAAAAAAGATTTAACAATGCGCCCAGTATTAGACTTACGCCCTGCAAACAAGTATGTCAAGCCCCAAAACTTTCGCATGACTACTCTCCAAGAGGTAATCCCACTCTAAAAAGAGGGGACTACATGGCAACATTGGACATGAAAGATGCCTATTTTCATATTTCCATGTTCCCAGCGCACAGAAGATTCTTGCGCTTCAAGGTGGACAGTCAGCACTACCAGTTCAAGGTGCTGCCCTTCGGTATAGCCTCGGCTCCAAGGGTATTCACCAAGGTACTGGCGGTGGTGGAGGCACACCTACGCAGGGAGGCAATCCCAGTGTACCCTTACCTAGACGACTGGCTCATCACGGGGGAAACCCCAGTAATTTGCAGATCCAACATCCAAAGAACGATCGATCTCCTCTTCGAATTGGGTTTCTCTATCAACGAGAAAAAATCAAGCCTGGTGCCAAGCACCTCCAAACAGTTCCTAGGAGCTGTCCGAAACACTCAAGAGGGGTTGGCCTTTCCATCGGAGGAAAGAATCCGGAATATACTACTGCAAATTCCTCAATACGAGTCCGGTCGCCAGATAAGGGGGCGCAAAGCGATGTGTTTGTTAGGCATGATGGTGTCATGTATTAACCTGGTCGCCCACGCGCACCTGCGCATGTGACCCATGCAAGAATGGTTGGCAAAACAGTGGTCTCAGGCAAGTGGACAGTGGGACGATCTAGTGGTCGTTTCGCCAGCACTTGTACAAAGTCTTCACTGGTGGACAAGAGAGAACCTGTCAAAGGGGAAACCATTTTGTACGATCTGGAAATTCAAGCTGTAGTCACTACAGACCCTGTCGGGGTGGGGAGCTCACCTCCTTCACCACACAGCTCACTGTCTCTGGTCTCACACAGTGGCCAAGAATCGCATCAATCTGCTAGAGCTTCTGGCAGTCTTCAGAGCGCTTCGAGCGTTCGAACCCCACCTGTTGAACCTGTCAGTACAGATCTTAACAGACAGTATGACAGCGATGTTTTGTATAAACAGGGAGGGACTCGTTCACCAAATCTGTCCAGGCTTGCCCAGAGAATTTGGACATGGGCACTCAGACAGAACATTTACCTGTCATCTCAACATGTTCCAGGGGATCTCAATTCACTAACAGACGCTTTAAGCAGAGCTCCCCACCCAGAAGAACATGAATGGTGTCTACACAGAGAAGTGGTAGAAGACATCTTCTCACAGTGGGGTTTCCCCACTATAGACCTAATTGCCACAAGCGAAAACAGGTTATGCCCAGGATTCGCATCCAGGTTTCCCCAGCCAGACTCCAAGGGGAACTCCCTGTGGATGGACTGGTCAGGGATGTTTGCCTATGCTTTTCCACCAACCCCTCTCATGAGGAAGGTGGTAGAAGATGCACAGGGAATCGATGACATGTAACGCTCACCTGATTCCCGCAGAGGCGCCGGTCTTGACTGGGTGAATGCCGTATCTTCAAAGGTGATGTGTAACACACGGTTGGCTCTTTGGGCTGGACCTCTGTGCACTGTATGTCTGACTCGAAGAGTAAGATGTCTGCAGATAGAAAATATGGGATTAATGAACTGGGGTTATTGGGTGCCTCTCTCCTCTTCCCTTTCTCTTCTCCTGTAGAACCCCAAAGATTAACACCCTCACCTTAGGTAAGTGAACGCCAAGCTCTCCATCTGCCTCGGGGCAGGGTGCCGTAACCAGTTTCTTCACTGGATAAAGGTGCAGGCTTCTTGACCTCAGAGGACTGCTGTCCGTCGTTAACTGCACGAACGGTAAGTTCTGGGCACTTCAAATGTCTTAAGTCTTTTGTAATGATATCTCTTGTTTTGCAGGGTTCCGGCGAAGGCGGATGGCGGGCTGATGAGAGTTGAGGATCGAACCCGCGTGAGGAATAGAAGCGCCTGGAAGCACGTAAGTAAGCGCTTGTAGCCTGCTTCACGATGCGCACTAACTGTCCCTTTTATCTTGCAGGTACAAGTTCGGAGCTTTAGAGAAGCTGGAGGGTGCTGGAATACCCACTGGATTCGGCGTGGGAAGGAGTAATGGCACGTGAGTAATAAAGTTGCCCAATGTCTTTAAACGCACCTTCTTTTGTCTTTCAGATGCCGGAATGCAGTGCGAAGACCTCCGGAGCATGCGAAGAGTAGGTAAGCCTTTGTCTTTCAGATGCCGGAATGCAGCGCGAGGCGTTGGTGACAGCCGATGGACCAGGTAAGAGATGCGCTGCCACTGAAGACCGTAGTGCTAACCTGTTCTTTCTTTGTCTTTACAGGTGCTGCTGAAGACTGGATTCCAGGATGGTAAGCCTTTGTTCCCTTTGGCCCAGGATCAGAAGCAGAAGACACAATGAGCGTTCTGCTGCAGAGAATGCAGAATAACGCAAAGCAAGATTCATCCATCGGGTGTGGTTTAAATAGCCTCCTGTAGTGCTTAGGTGTCTCCTTCCACAGCCACGCCTAGGTAAGAAAAGAGTTCCTGCTTTCCAGAAGAGTTCCAGTGTTCTGAACCTAGGGAGTGGCTCCTGCCCCACCCAACAGGAAAAGTAGTCCCAAACAGAAGAGGATCAGGGGTTCAACTGGCAGGTAAGTAAGCAGCATGGTCTGCTGCAGGTAAGTCCACCCAAGCATTATGAGCCCGGCGCTTCCAGCGCTGGGACTGGGCATCTTTATGAGCCTGGTGCCACTGGCGCCAGGACAGGGTCCAAAAGGTCCCAATTGGGACTGGCTGGCACTCGGAACCGGGGTTATGGGTCTGCTTCCAAGGGAGTCGGGCAAGTCCTGATCTTTTGGAAGCAGAGATCATGACATGACACTCATCGTACTTGCTCCCATGTGGGCGAGGCAACCGTGGTTCCCACACCTGCGCCGACTAGCAGTGTGCGAACCCATCAGACTCCCGTGCTGGCACAACCTACTTATCCCAGCACCAAGGTCAAACAGTGCATCCTCAACCCAGCTCAATGAACTTGGCAGCATGGCTCCTGAAGTCAGAGTTTGGACATCTCAACTTACCACAGAGGTGCATGGACATCCTAAAGGAATCTAGGAAACCAAACACGAGGCACTGTTATTTTGATAAATGGAAAAGATTTGTTATCTGGTGGCAGAATAAGCAAATCAACCCGGTTGATTGCACACCTTCCAGTATTGTCACCTACATGCTCCACCTGCTGGATGCAGGGTTGGTATTTAATTCACTCAAGGTACACCTGGCGGCGCTGTCAGCCTACACCACCTCCCATAACAAGGTTTCGTGGTGGAAAGTACCAGTGGTTAAAGCCTTAATGAAGGGGTAAAGAGACTCCACCCTCCAATTTCAAACCCACCACCAGGATGGGACCTTAATGTGGTGCTTGCTAAGCTCATGGGCCCACCCTTTGAACCCATGCATAAAGCCAGTCTCAAACACCTGACCTATAAAACTGCCTTCCTAGTAGCCATTACATCCATAAGAAGGGTCAGTGAAATTCAGGCTCTGTCAGTGCAGGATCCTTTCTTTACTGTTCATAAGGATAAACTGGTTCTACGAACACACCCTATGTTCTCACCTAAGTTCATTTAAAAATTCCACGTTAACCAATCCATTGAGCTTCCGGCCTTCTTCCAAGAACCCAAAAGCTCTGCTGAGGTGAAACTACTCACTCTAGATGTGCGAAGAGCGGTCCTCTACTATGTAGACAAGACCAGACCGCTAAGAAAAACAGACCAACTGTTTGTCTCCGTGGCTACAGGCAGAGAGGGAGATTGCGTCTCTAAAGGTGCCATCTCGAAATGGATAGTCATTTGTATCCAGCTATGTTACTCCATTTCTGAAAGAACTCCTCTGCCTTTTACGCCAAGAGCCCACTCTACAAGAGGCACTGGGGCCACTCTGGCTTTCATTGCAAATGTACCCCTTGACACCATTTGCAAAGCAGCTACATGGAGCTCTATTCATACTTTTACTCAGCACTACTGCATTGACACTCATTCCAAGACAGATACTCAAGTGGGACAAGCGGTTCTAAGACACCTGTTTGCTCATGACCCTTCTCACATCCCACCTCCTTCTTCTAACACTGCTCGCTAATCTATGCACAGCATGTCATCTAAGCAGATTCCACAAGCCTCAGAAGGGATAGATTACTCACCGTAATCATATTTCTGATGCTTGTATCTGCTTAGATTCACATGCGCCCGCCCTTCCTCCCCTCTGAGAGAAGGTGCATGGATGCTTGTAGTCTATCTATCTGCTTGGATAATCTGTACTCACGCTACTCCTCATGCTACCTCATGTCAGAAAAAATACAATCTGAGGGTCCGACACGCGTGAGGGATCATGGGTACAGTGGACGTCACACTAGGGATACTATTATTGGCACGCCCTGTGTCGACGCCCATTTTTGAGTTTCGAAAAACAAACTGTAATACTCAGCAGCTTCCACTAGATGTCGTCGGCCTATGCACAGCATGTGAATATAAGCAAATACAAGCATCAGAAATACGATTACGGTGAGTAATGTAGCCCATATGCATTTTACCAAAATACAGAATATCAGAAATGTACTTATCTTATCTGCCAACTTGTTCTTGTGACGAAAGCTCAGTCCATATCCAAGCTCAAGAAGGCACCCCCAAATTTTCTGAAACAGGGCTTCTTTCTTCTGCATTTTTAAAACCAACCTTTCAATATTGCAAATTGAATACATTTCTTCCACCCAAGAGTTCCGTGTTAAAAAACCTGTTGACTTCCAATTCCGCAAGATTTGTTTTTTTGCCGCTGATGCCCCTTTTAAAATCTAGGTTACTTGATGATGACTCAAGTCCTCCAAAATCCTTTCTTTTTCTAGAATCAATGTCTCCAAATCATAATCCAGATCTTCCTTCACCACTCTGTTCATCAAACGAGTAATTTCTCTCCAAAAATCTCTAACCTTGTAACATTCCCAGAACATATGTACCACAGGCAGGGCCACATCCCCAGTAAGTGTAACTCATGATCAAACCTTGCTTATGCATTAGATCTGGTGTCCAAAACACTCTGTTCAAGATCTTTACTTGACGTGCCCTTTCACTTATGTTTAAAGACATCCTCTTGGGGGCGTGGCCTGGAGCGCCGACGGTGCGGAAGCTCCTCTGATGGCCTCCGTGGGATACCCGTTGCCTCGCTGAATTGGGGCAGCCGTAATGCTAAAACGGCGGATCTGAACGTGGCAGAGGCTCCGTAAAACCTTGGAGCGGAGGTGGCCGCACTCTTGGGGGCCGCTGAGGAGCAGCTGCGGCGATACAGAGCGATAATCCCCCGCCCGCATCTCGATCCAAGATGGCGGACGGGCACTGGGCAGACTGCGGAGGCCTGGAGACGGCGTGAGTGGGGGAGGGGCTCCCGCTCCTGAAAGACATCTCCTCGGTCCCCCGCCAATGCAGACCCCCCTCCCACACACAGCACTTCTCATCGGAGGACCCCCTCCTCACGTCAATCCTGCGAGCAGCGGCGAGTCCGCCAAGCGAGCTCCCAGCGCAGCCCACGCAGTCCAGTCTGCGCTCTCCAGCCCCCCGGCTCAAGCTGCAGTGAGCCGACACCAAAGCAAAGGCAGCCGGAAGGAGGGAGCCTCCCCCCACACGGCCCCTGCGGCCCTGCCCTCGGCCCCGGCCGCAATCCGGACCATCAAGGAGGAACCTAGGGACTCCCACACCCGGCTCAGGCAGCCCCGCCTGCACCAGCTGAAGAAGAGCTGACCCGGAGAGGAGGTGAGCAGGGGGAGGGGGGCATCTGCTGCGCTGCAACTCTCCAGAGCCTTTCCTCTGGCAATCCGCCACAGGCAGCGGCGGACGCCCCACCCAGCAGCCCACAGCAAACCCCACTGGCACGAGGGACCGCCAGCTGAAGGGGGGGGCCCCTGCCCTGCCTCCGTGGCTCCCACCTCAATCAGTCACACCCAGGCTCAACAGATGGAGGGGACGCCCGGACTCCCCCCACCCCCTCCCCTTGCAGCTCCGGTTAGCTATCCAAGGCCCCTGGGTGACAAGCCTCATTGTCCCGGGGGCAGGCTGTGAGCAGAGCGACAGGAGACAAGCAGTCCTTGCGGGCCACCAGCGGCAATAAAGAAGGGGAAGCTGGCATACCAGCTACTACCTACCCACCTGATAAACATGAATATCTCCTGGGGCGCCCCGGCCCCCCTTCTGCGACTCCTTACCCCACCTCCTGTGATCCTCTGCCCCTCACACCGCTGAAATCACCCCTCCAACCTCCTGGGAGCATAGAACCCTCTCTCTGACCAGGGAAACAAGATGACTAAACAATCCAAAGCTGGCAAGAATTCGGACATTGCAGCAATGCTGATGTCAACTGACAGATCAACAAACAAGAACTTCCTGGCTCTAACCTTCAGGAATCCCTTGAGGACAAGAGTACACTCGCAATGAAAAGTGACATTAGGGCATTCATGGCTGACATCAAATCTGAATTCAGATCATGCATGTGGGAACTATCCGCCAAACTGGAAAACACTGACCGGAGGGTGACAGACGCAGAACAGAGACTGGGGGAAGTCGAATACCGGACCCAGGACCAAGCGTCCACCCTGGTGGAGGTCCAGCGTTCAATCAAACTCCTCCAGGATAGATACGAAATATTACAGTTCAAACAAGAAGATTTGGAAAATGGGCCCGATGCAACAACTTACGCATCAGAGGGGTCCCAACCTCAGTCCCAGATAAAAACCTGGCGGAATATGTGGGGGATCTTTTCCAAACCCTTTTCCCGCATCTAGAAAAGTCACAACTCCTCCTAGACTGCACACACAGGATGCGCCCTCGCCCAGTGGAATCGGACACTCCACCAGACGTCATTCCAGAATACATTTCTTCACGACAAAAGAAGCCATTTCTGTGATCAGTCGCACCTGTGATTAAATAACCTTTCAGGGTACCCCCATCCAAATTCATCCTCACCCTCCAGAGAAGACGATCTCTCTGACCCCTGGCTGCCTTTCTCCAAGACCAACAAATCCGCTATCGATGGCTCTTCCCCACGGCCTTGAAGTTCTCCTACAAGGGCAGCCAGAGAAGGATTAGCCACCTGGAAGATGCCGAGAAAATAATGAACCCGACCCCCCCCTGAAGCTCAGTCGCCCCTGAATCCTAAGAATACTACCGACTAGGACATCCCAAGGTCGCCCAACGCTAAACCAAATTCCTAGCGCAGAGTCCCGATTTTCAGAAGAAAGAAATAGCCTCACCCAAGGGAACCCGGTCGTCCATGACAAGCAAAAGAATGCCCTGACGATCGAGGCAACGGGCTCTACCCCACGGCCTATGCCCGCTTCCGAGGTACAATCCATCTAAGTCCTTGGAAGGCGATACCTACAATTTTAGCCATGTTGGCTACGAACAGTTACTTGGCCACGTTGGCCGGTGGGTTCCGGACCTACAAACAAGTCCCCCCAGTTAAATCTCTGCCCTCCCCCCCCCCCATTGGAGGCCTGAGCAAAAACTTCAATGGCAGGGAAGTACGCGACCACAGAACCTACGAGATGCCAGCTGACGCGCCTACGTCTCTCGCCCCCTCTCCGGACACAGCGATACCCTCGCTTCTCACTCCAGATCACTCCACCCTGAAATTTGTCTCGCTGAATGTTAGAGGACTAAACTCCCCAGCCAAACGCAAGTCGATATTGCAAAAACTTCAAGACGAAAAATGCTGCGGTGGCCATGCTGTAGGAAACGCACTTATTGCCAGCCGATTTCAGGCGCTTACGCTCCCGCCTCTTCCCGAAACAGTTCTGCGCATCTGGAAACACCAAGAAAGGGTCACTGCCATTCTCTTTAGGAAGGGGCTAGATCCCCAGATACTGGACACGAAACTCTGCCCGGATGGCCGATTTGTTGCTGTGAAATGCCTGGTACTCGGACAACTACACTCCATTGTATCAATATACGCTCTGAACACTGCCCAAGCGGCCTTCTACGATGCCCTGTGCTCTACCCTCCCCTCCTTCCTCGAGGGCCAAGTCATCATTGGTGGCGACTTCAACTGAGTCCTGGATCCCACAAAAGACAAATCCCACCCTCCATCACCCAGAGACTTCACCTCAGCCCTAGCACTCCTACAGCTATTCAGAACATTGGAGGTGGTAGACGCATGGAGGGTTCTCCACCCCTCAGAAAAAGACTTTTCATTCTACTCCTACGTCAAAAGAACATTCTCTAGAATTGATCTCCTATTAGTCTTCCCCCCAGATTCTCTCGTTCACCAATGATGTTACCATAGGCCCACGGATTCTATCGCACCATGGCCCGGTGACCTTGGAAATCTGGATACAGGAACCACCTTGCCCTGCCCAACGCAGATGGACACTCTATGATCCAATCCTCAAAGAAATGCCGCTTAGGGACTCGATTGCAACGACGATCAAGAACTTTTTCGAGGAAAACCCTGCAGCAGAGACTTCTCCCGCCAACACCTCGGATGCCATGAAAGCGTTCGTATGTGGGGAACTGATAGCTCAAGGCGTAGCTTTCCACAAAGCTAGGCGTCAAACCCTCCTGGCCCTCGAAGACAACCTCCGGAAAGCAGAGCAAACCAATAAAGAAAAAGGATGGTCCCCGAGAACCCAATGTGCCATTCGAACGGCACAGAAAAAGATCGAAGCCCACTACGCCGAACACAGAGCACACCAACTGGCAAAGGCCAAGCAATTCTATTATGCCAAAAATAATAAAGCAGACAAATTATTGGTAGCCAAACTGGCCAAAGCAAAACGAAACAACATGATCATTGGACTCCGGGATGCGCAAGGTAAAACCCAATACGCAGAGCAAGACGAGCAGCGCCCGTCTGAGCAGTGGAGCATCTGAGACAGGTAATGACCGCCCCGCCACGAGACGTGGGCGAACAAAGGGAATACCTACGAAAAGCAGCACTCCCCCGAATCCGGGACTCAACCCGAGATGATCTGGACGCTCCAATCACCAGTGACGAGTTAGATGAAGCCGTACATCTCTTAAATCCCAGGCTCCAGGCCCAGATGGCTACACAACCAGGTTATACACGGTCTTCAAGCACCAGCTACTCACCCCACTGGCACAGCTATTCAACTCCTTTAGGGAAACTGGCGTCATAAACCCCTCCATGCAAGAGTCCATCCCAATCCTTCTCTTAAACATGGGGGGATCTGAGAAGCCCAGCCTCATACAGACCTATCACTCTTCTCAACATTGATGCCAATATCTATTCCAAGATTCTGGCAACTCGCTTAGCTCACATCCTCCCAGACATAATCCAACCTGACCAAAGTGGCTTTCTGAAGAATCGATCTACAGCTGACAACATCCGCAGAGCCCTGAACCTAGTGGACCTGGCTTCTCGAGACGCACAAGGGATTGTGCTCATGGCACTAGACGCAACCAAAGCGTTTGACAAGGTGGATTGGACATTCATGAGGCTTACCCTGGAGACATTCGGATTTGGGCCGGAATTCCGCACCATGGTCCTGGCCAACTACAAATCGCCCAAAACCCTACTCAGAATCAATGGTAATCTCTCGGCCCCCATTACGCTGACCTGCAGAACTAGACAGGGATGCCCGCTGTGCCCGCTTTTATTCGCCTTGATCATGGAGCCCTTTGCCCAACTGATTAGGCTAAACCACCTAATTAAGGGTCTCCAAGTGGACCCCTCGCACCATAAACTGGCCCTTTATGCGGACAACGTCCTCTTAACTATCACAAACCCCTGCATCTCCTTAGCAGAACTAAACAGCAGTGGAAGGGTCACAGGATTCACCATTGACTTCAACAAATCGGCAGCGCTGGGAATAGGGATCTCATCAAGAGAGCGAGAAGACCTGATCCCAATGTGCCCAATACAAATGGAAGACAAAGGCTATCAGCTACTTGGGGGTCCAAATCCCAGCCAAACCAACAGACGTTTACTGCATGAACTTCCCTCCGCTCTTCAAAGAGCTGGAAACCGACCTGAAACGCTGGCCGACCCAAGAGATTTCCCTGATGGGCCAGATCGCAGCGTGTAAAATGAACCTACTTCCAAGATTCTTGTACGCATGCTCCGCCCTCCCTGTGATGATCCCGAGCCCAGCACTTCAGAACCTACAGAGAAAAATGCTACAATTCATCTGGAGGGGGAAAAATCCAGAATCCCGAGAGACACGATGCTGGGGAATGCAAAACTTGGCAGCCTGGGGTCCCAGACCTACAGAAATACCAGATGGCAGCCCAACTAGCGTGCATCCAAGCATGGCAAACAATCACTAATCGCCCCAGATGGGTGGGCATGGAACAATCGTGCTTGGCTCTCCCCCTACGCTTCCTCACGCACATCCCACCAGAGACGAGACGGCAATGGCAGAACCTATTAACCACCAAGCATACTACCGCCATTTGGGACAAAACGTTGAAGCAAAAGAAGATCCCAAGGGGACTCAACCCCTCATCCCCGGTCTTTCTAAACCCAGCCTTCTCACCTTGAGCAGCTCCCCAAAACTTCAAAAACTGGATTGAGGGGGGACTGGAGACTGTGGGGCAACTTTTCGAAGGACAACCACTTTCTTATGAGCGATGTAAAGAAACCTTCAACCTTCAAGAAAAGGACAGGTTTACATAGCTCCAGCTGCGCCACTGGTGCACCCACCCACAGACACACCAAGCAGCGACCCGCCCTCCCACCCCCATAGAACTAACTCTCAAGGACCTACCAATCCGAGGCAAGATCTCTGTGCTTTACAAGCTCCTCCAAAAAGACTTTCTCACCTCCAAATCTCGGTCCATGGCACAATGGGAGGCAGACCTATGACACCCCATAGAGGACCAATCCTGGGTGGACATATGGACCCACGCCCGATTGGCATCCACCTGTGTCACGAATAGAGAATGCGCCTACAAAGTCTCACTGCGCTGGTACTATCCCCCTCTAAGACTCCACTACATGAACCATACTGTAGACCCAGCTTGCTGGAGACGGTGCGGCAAAACAGGATCCTTTTTCCACATGTGGTGGACTTGTCCAAAAGCCCAAGGTTTCTGGAAGGAATGCCTGGCAGTCATTGCAGAAATCATGCACATAAAACTCCCTCTAGAGCCCAAACCTATCCTCCTGGGCGCCCCGGTTCCCGGGATTTATCCATGCACAGGCCCTAAAGCCAAACTGTTGTCCCAATGTTTGTTGGTGGGTAGAATAGTGGTGGCCCGCATATGGAAATCTGTAGAGGGCCCACTCCTGCCGCTCTGGTGGGTGAAGCTGTGGGATGTACTAATTGCAGAAAAGGTGACAGCAGCTAGAGCAGGTCTCCTCCACCGCTTCCAGAACATTTGGAACCCTGTCCTTGAGTTCGATCGAGACTTCCCAGCATTAACCTACAAACCCCAGCTGGCTAGGAGGGTGCTAGAGAGCTGGGCTGCCCCACAGGAGCGGGAGGTAGGAGAGGGGACCTGAAAATGTGACGAACATAGGGAGGGTGGGGGGAAGGAGAAACATATTCGTATAGTAATGCATACTAAATGTGGATATTAGGTGGATGCATTATTTTCCTGCCTTGTTCAAAAATAAACATATTAAAAAAAAAAAGACATCCTCTTGATGTTCCCACACATAACTTCCCATCCATCTTGTGGCATCTCCTCCTTTAGGCATACTGACCATGTATCCAAGATCTTTTTATTCCCTACTGAATTCCTGCTTAGCAGGTGGTACATCTAAGATGCCATGCTCTCTTGACTACTTATTTTCTTAATAATATTCATTAACTCTGAATTGACCAATTTTGTAATTTTCACTGCTATTTTTATACTCCTATTTTCTCCATAAGTGCATTCAGATAAGATGTACTCTACTTTTAAATCTTGATATGTTTTCCATATTTTGCCTTCAAATCGATCTTCAATTTTTTGATCCCTGCTGCAAACCAATTTATCCAAAATATGGTTATGTTCTTTATCTTAATTTACTGGATTCAACCATATTGAAGAAGTGTTAATTAGACCTGGCCTCATCTTCAATGTCACTTCATACGCCCTCAAGGTAGATCTAAAAAATTCTGTCAAGGCAGAGTGAGTCCCACAATCTGCACTGGAAGATGATAGGATTGCCCATGTATTTAACGGTCCCGCCATGTTAGCCTCTGCAACTGTCCACTCATCTTCCTCTTCTACAATGAACGGCATAACATGTCACAATTTAAACGCTTCATGGTAACGTTGAACATTTGGAATGTTTAATCCCCCACTATCATGCTGTAGTTGTAGTTTCCACAATTTCAATCTAGGAACCTTTTTAGTCCACAAAAAAGACTGGAATACCCACCTTCTTCAATATTGATTTCTTCACCGGAAGAGGGATCACACTCAGTATATAGGTTATTTTCAGTGTTATCATTTTAATCGTGTTGTCAGGATCGGCCAGAAACACTCATTGCCTCCTATGTCACCCGGCAGTATCTCTGGCAGAACCCTTGCAAAACTCATGTCACGTTTGGATTCCCGTTACATCCATACCCGTTTCAGGACGCATACAGCTTTGTTGCTATGGCGATTGTGGCGTCCCCTCCACAAGCGTAATGCTATCGCGTTCCACAGGGGAGGAGTCAAGTGAAAACGAGGGCGCGCTCACCCGCTATAATCCCTTCCGTGTTGCCACACTCGTTGCTTCTGATTCTGATTTCAAGGCCAGTTTGTTTGTTCCTTGTTCTTGACCCCCCTTTGCCCTCTCTTTCCTGGCTTGCTCTGTTCCTGGCCCATGACCCTGGACTGTCCTCTGACCTGCATTGTGGATACGTCTTACCTCATGTTGATTACACGCTGCTGAACCCGGACCGTCCAACGACCTGCCTCCTCTTTCCGGATTATACCTGCATTGCGCACACGCTGCTTGACCTCGGATTGTTCAACGACCTGCCTCCTCTTTTCGGACATTATCTGTATTGCTCACCCGCTACCGACCCGGAACGTCCAACGACCTACCTCTTTGGACAACATCTGCATCTGCCACATGCCGTCAACTGGGGAGCGGCTCCCAATCCGCTACGGCTGATTGGGCTGCTCTATTTGCTTGCCTCCACTACTGCCTAGTGTGAACCTACACCATCCCTTTCTCGGCGCCTGGACTAGAGACTGTGAACATTGGTGCATAAGGCGTTTGGCGTCCTCGTTTCGTCGGGATAGTACCTTGGACTAGAGACTATTTCCGCTTAGGCGTCCTCTTGTCGGCGAGGTGTTAGGGTTAGGTTGGATGGGTGTACGAGTTCCTTGGTAGTATTCTCACCATAGACCCCAGTGGTAAATGTACTACATTCCATCTCCTCGTTTCTTCTTGATCCTTGCTGTTCAATGTTCTTGTTTGGTTCTAATATTCATGGTCTTTTATAGTTCTTGGGGATACCTTGTTTGAACTCGGGTCTTTTCCTTTAGGCAGTCATCAGTACTGGAGTTTCCAACCCGAGGCTAACAACAGTATTGGAGTTTCCAACCCGAGGCTAACAACGGTGTCTGAACTTGCCAAACTACGGATGCAGTGATCTCCATCTTTCGGCTAATTGATCCCTTTGTAGTTTTGATTATAAATACAAAGGGGTACATTGGTAGGAAGAACTCTACAGCAACGCTTCCAGTTCTTCTACCGGATTATTCTCAGGACCAGCAGCCTGACATAATCAGAAGCCCTCCCTCTCCAGGACCAAAAGTCAGAAACCAAATGGGGAGCATGGATGTTGTTAGTAGGCTCCCAGGTTCTATCCTCAGGACCGTATCCCTTCCAATCCACGAGATACAAGCGAACCCCTCTCCTGACTTTAGTATCCAAGATACGACTGACCTCATATTCATCCGAACCTTGCACTTTGAGCGAGGAGGGACGTGAAGGTAACCTAGTAGAGGGAAGACAGGATTTCAGTAGCGAAACATGGAAAACCGGGTGGATGTGCCAATTGTCCGGCATTTTCAACCGTACAGCCACCGGATTGGTAATGGCTGTGACCCGGTAGGGACCAACAAAACGTTTTCTAATTTATTAGAAATGCGAAAGAACGCCTGACACGTGTTTCAAGCTGCGTACAGCTCTTCATCAGAGGCTTCAGTTATCCAAAAATTACATACAAATTCTAAATAAGTCACAATTCCATAGTTGGAGCAGTGTATCATAACAAACAAAGGTACAAGGGAAGGGAAAGAAACCAGGGCAAGGTGCAACCACAATTTACACATGTACAGTACATGTAGAAAACAAATTATAATTGAGGGTAAATTACCACAAGTTGAAAAATTCCATTCGTAGCAGCACTTTTGCAAGGGAACAATTGTAAAGAAAAATAAAAGCACAATTTTAGAAACAAAGGTTGACCATAGCAGCGCAATCAAGTACCAAGAAAACAGCTAAATCTTAAAATAAAAGACAAATATATGCCCCATAATTGTGTAGTAAGAGTTTACCTTGAATTACAGTACTTAGTCTTCACAATTATAACGTAGGGCAATGCCAGGAAAAATTCTGGAATCAAACCCAATTATCAATTAATTTGATAAACCAACATTAAGGCAAGAAAATAACCAAGATACCAAATTCATTATAGGGTGAAACATACCTCAAACTGCCTCGCAATTGCGGAAGGCTCAATTCACCAAAAACAAAAGAAGAAAAAACGAGTCTCAATTAATGATGCATAAATGCCAGAAAGAACCCTTTTAAACCAACAATTGGCTCCTAATAAACAGGGAATTGAATAAATCAGCCGTAATTATGCCGTAAAACACAAGAAATTCCAGATAATTGTACCAGGAAACAAGCAATTAGGTCCTTGACCATCCATAATTAGGGGGAGCATATTAACACGTCTTACCGCGGCGATCGTAAGTTTGTGTCTGCTCAAAATTCCATTGCGCGATTCGCAAAATAGTAGTAGGACTACATATACTTGAGTCCGGATGAGTGTATAGTCATGCAACCATGGTAAAGGAAGTGGGGGAAACGAGCCACCGTGTTGGATGGACGGGAAGAAACTTGCAAAGAGCCTCACTACATTAAATTTGGCCCGTTAACCCAGTGCAAAGAATGCAATACAGAGCTGAGTAATTAACCAAGAGGAAAAAGACTTCAAATTGGCTAATATATTAGGAACCAAGTAAATTAAATTACTAATGATACATTGAATGAGAGAAATTTAAGTATTTGTGAATGATACCACGATAAACTGTGAATAAAATTAATTAATGAAAAAACTAAAGCCACATGTTAGCGCTGAAATAACAGGACGTGAGTCCGCTGCTACAGGTCAGCATTAATCATTATGGCAGTGCATATACCAGAAAATACAATAAAGGGGACACAGCCCCATGAGCAAGAAAATATAATACCAATTGTACAAAAGGTAAGTTAGAGGCACTTGTCAATCTCAGTCAATAATGTACATCCTGAGTTATAAAAAGGTGGCAAACTCATGGTCCGAATTAAGTCCAGAGGAGACAGTACGATATTTACAAATTAATTTTGCCTCCAATTAACGTAATTTTAATGTGAGGTTGCCACCGCGTGGGGGCAATGTAACTTTACACAGCCCCATGAAGCGAATATCATCTTTGCAGTTCATTTGGTGTGATTTTTGCCAATGGTGTGCAAGGGGATATTTGGCTTACTGGCTACCAATTGTAGCCAGATGTTCACGAATCCTGATTTTAAGTGGACGAATAGTGCTCCCTATATATTTGAGGCCACAAATACAAATAATGCAATACACAACAAACTTGGAATTGCAATTAAAGAAGGACTTAATTTCATGATCACCACGTGTACCAAATGTAACTAATGATGTTTCAAATGCAAATTGGCACATATTGCAACCACCACATTTGTGAAAACCTAGGACACTGGCAGAATGCAGCCAAGTCTTAGGTGTAGGTAACGACTCATAAATGAAGGGCACAATTTATTTTTTAGAGATTTGCCTTTGCTATAAGTCACACTTACTATTAGTTAGTTAGGTTAGTGTCCAACCAATTTGCAATATCTTTGTCGAGATGTAACAAGTGCCAATGCTTCCTCAAAATATTATGGATTTTATAACTGTCAGAATTGTATCTGGTGATTAACCTGATGTTTTGGCAGGATGATGATTTGGTTTCTGACTTTTGGCCCCGGAAAGAGAGGGCTTCTTTGCGGTGGGGATCTGTCAGGATCTGCCAGAAACACTCATTGCCTCCTATGTCACCCGGCAGTATCTCTGGCAGAACCCTTGCAAAAATCACGTCACGTTCGGATTCCCGTTACATCCACACCCGTTTAAGGACGCGTACAGCTTCGTTGCCATGGCGATTGTGGCGTCCCCTCCACAAGCGTAACGCTATCGCGTTACGCAGGGGAGGAGTCAAGTGAAAACGAGGACGCGCTCACCCACTATAATGCCTTCCGGGTTGCCGCACTCGTTGCTTCTGATTCTGATTTCAAGGCTAGTTTGTGTGTTCCTTGTTCTTGACCCCACTTTGCCCCCTTTTTCCTGGCTTGCTCTCCTCCTGGTCCACGACCCTGGACTGTCCTTTGACCTGCATTGTAGATACGTCTTACCTCTTGTTGATTACATGCTGCTGAACCCGGACCATCCAATGACCTGCCTCCTCTTTCCGGATTATACCTGCATTGCCCGCACGCTGCTTGACCTCGGATTTTTCAAAGAACTGCCTCCTCTTTTCGGACATTATCTGTATTGCTCACCCGTTACCGACCCGGAATGTCCAACAACCTACCTCTTTGGACAACATCTGCATCTGCCACACGCCGCCAACTGGGGAGCGGCTCCCAATCCGCTACGGCTGATTGGGCTGCCGTGTTTGCTTGCCTCCACTACTGCCTAGAGTGAACCTACACCATCCCTTTCTCTGCGCCTGGACTAGAGACTGTGAACATTGGCGCATAAGGCGTTAGGCGTCCTTGTTTTGTCGGGATAGTACCTTGGACTAGAGACTATTTCCGCTTAGGCGTCTTCTTGTCGGCGAGGTGTTAGGGTTAGGTTGGATGGTGTACGATTTCCTTGGTAGTATTCTCACCATAGACCCCAGTGGTAAGTGTACTACATTCCATCTCCTCGTTTCTTCTTGATCCTTGCTGTTCAATGTTCTTGTTTGGTTCTAATATTCATGGTCTTGTCTAGTTCTTGGGCATACCTTGTTTGAACTCGGGTCTTTTCCTTTAGGCAGCCATCAGTATTGGAGTTTCCAACCCTAGGCTAACAACTGTGTCTGAACTTGCCAAACTACGGATGCAGTGATCTCCATCTTTTGGCTAATTGATCCCTTTGTAGTTTTGATTATAAATACAAAGGGGTACATTGGTAGGAAGAACTCTACAGCGACGCTTCCAGTTCTTCTACCGGATTATTCTCAGGACCAGCAGCCTGACACGTGTTTACCTTGCCTCCCAATGATAGATTAAGCGACTCCCATCGCTCCATTTCCAATTATATTTTTTGTTATGTCCATATTTAGGATAATCTTTCCCTAATATTCTTTGTGATCCATATGCCAAAGTATTTTATCTTATATGGGCACCATCTGAAGCCAAAGCTCCTTATCATTAAGCTGCTGGTCGCATGAGTACAAGGCAGAGTCTCTGATTTGGACCAATTTATCTTATAATTTGACACCAAACTAAATTCCTCAATCAGATTCATCAGGGCCGGGATTTATGTTATAAGGTCTTGAAGAACCACTAGAAGATCATTGGCGTATAACCAAAGCTTTTGACAAACTCCTTTAAAGTTAATTTCATTAATCCTGTTATCAGCTCTTATTGCCTCACCCAGTGGTTCCATTGAAATCACAAAAAGTAAAGGGGATAAAGGGCATCCTTGGTGTGTCCCACATTGCAATTCAAATTTGTCAGATATTCTTCTGTTCGTGTTTATCTCTGCTGTTGTGTTTTTATAAAGCACTTTAATCCAATGCAGGTATTCAGTACCAAAATTAATCTTCTCCATCGTTCTCAGCAGGAATTCCTATCAGACTTGATCGAAAGCTTTTTCTGCGTCAAGGGATAAGGCCACTGAGTCTGTGTTTAAGTTTTGTGATTCTACCAAGGTAAGTAACAACTTCTGCATGTTGGAAGCTGAAACCCTACCCTTTATAAATTCTGCTTGGTTGGGATGTATTAATCTTGGGAGAATCTTCTCCAATCTATTCACCAGGATTTTGGTAATATTTTGCTGTCTGAATTAATCAAGCTAATGGGTCTTTAGCTGCCTGGTTCCGGCTTTGGCCGACCTTGTTTAAGTAAGAGGGATATTGTTGCGTGTCTTAGAGTAGGTGATAAAGTACCCTTTATCATACAATCTGCAAACCTGTCTCTCAACGGAATTAGAACATTTTCTGGCATTGCTCGATAAAGCTCAGCTGGTAGAACATCCGGCCCTGGGCATTTCCCTAAAGTCAAGCTTCAAATTGCTTTCTTGACTTCTTCTAAAGTTAATTCTGAGTCTAGAGATTATTTCTCTTCTTCTGTCATTTTCTTAATCTGCAAATTCAATAGGAACTGGTCCATCCGATCTGGGTCTGGGTCCACTCTCATGGGCTCACTATATAAATTTGTATAGAAGTGGTTAAATACCTCATTTATTTATCGTGGGTCCCGATTCACCCCTTGATCCCTTTTTATCGCCCCAATTGCTCTGTTGGCTTCTCTTACCCTCAAGCAATGAGCCAGTAATCGTCAACATTTCTCTCCTCCCTCATAATATCTGCATTTTGTCCTTAAGATTGCAAACTCCACCATCTCAGGATTTTGTTTAATTCATATTTCATTAACCTCATCTGTTTCCCTTTATCTGACAAGCTCATCAGCTCTTTTTCTAACTTCTTAATTGAGACATTTAGTTCTTTCACTTCCTCATCTCTTTTCCTCTTGTTAATTCCAGACACACTCTTTGCCACCCCACGCATCACACATTTAAAACCCTCCCAAACAATATCAATCCCCACTTCACCATTCACATTTGCTTAAATATATTCCTCTGCTTCCTTCACTAAAATATTACTTAATTCCTTATCTCTCAAAACTGTGGTGTTCATTCTCCAGATCCTTGTTTTACTTGACGAATAATTGAGTGAAAGTTGTAATTTAATAGGTGCATGATCTGAAATGACGATGCTCTCAATCTCACTACTTATAGAGTTTTGTGTCACAATTCCTGATGCCATCAGATTGTCTAATCATGAATAGAAATTATGAGCTCCCGAATGGAAAGTATACTATCTCCCTGTCGGATGTTCCAATCTCCAAACATCTGTTAATCTGAAATCCTGCATTAAATATAGTAAACTCCATCTCTTGGATTTGAATTGTAACTGATAACCAGTGTCCTTCCTGGTCTGTCTTAGATCCTGTAATAGATCCCTGGAAGTTCTTTTTAAACAATATTGAGACTCCTCTTGAGCTTGACGAGTAGGTGGAATGATACATCTGCCCTGCCCAACCTTTCTCAAATTTGGCAGCCTCTGTGTCCGTCAAATGCGTCTCTTGCAGTAAAATAATATTTTCTTTTAAATGTTTCAAATGCGACACAATTCTTTCTTTTAATTGGGTTATTTCAGCCATTTATGTTCCAAGACACAATATGCAAAGAATCAATCACACTTCCCCTTTGAACTGCCATAGCTAGAATAATGTCACTTCCAGAACTAAAACTAAAATGAAAAAAGAATAATGTAAAAATATTAACGGTAACACGATATGTGTAAAATTAGAATGAACTAAACTTAACTTAAAAAACATTCTATAACTCTGGGCTGAACTGAGACTAAGAACAGGTATTTTAACTGTATTCACCTATACCTACCCAAGCTTACATCTCCCTAACTCCCTAAACCAATGATCATATTTTCAACATCTTTTCCAAAAAGAAATATAATATAAACTCAACTTCGATAAAAACCCTCTTTAACAACCTCCTGATGCTAATAATATTGCTCAATCCAATAACTATATTCAAAAATATATTCTAATTTCGCACATTTCATATTCACCTTTATAATCTCCCCCTATCATTGGACCCTTATAAATATCTCCACTATTTTGGAAATAAGCCTTCATGACTACATACCCTTAACCGCACATTTGCCGTCAAGTGATAAATAGTAGATGTATGGAAAATGAACAAACTATCAAAAAATATATATATATTTCTTTTTTAGGTTCAATATGCATGTAACATAGTGTTATGATTTGAATTTAAAATTACCAAGTAGACCCAACCACAAATGGGTACCGATGTTGGACTATATATGCTGTGTGTAGGTGAATTGAACTGCTTGTCTAATAATTATTCTTGGTTAAACCAAAGTTGAACTGGTTGACTCGGGACTGTCCTTAGTTTCTTTAGGGAGGGCAATCACATCTTTGCTTAGGGCAAGTTAGGCCTTCATCCATCCTGACGTTTAAGTTAAATAAAGGGAGTTTGTTTGAACTTTTAATCTGTTGTCTGTCTTGCTTCATGATGCGTTCACACCCCACTCATTCGTCTTTTAACCATCTCGTAGAGCTGAAAGACTGAATGCTCAAGCATCAAGTTTGGAATCTGCGGTCGGCAAGGTAGGCCCAAGTTTCTCCAGAAGGCACATTAGCTAACTGAGCAATCTTACCATATGGCAGTGGTATTCCAACTTTTTATGACCCCCCTTGAATAAAAATATTGTTGCTGGGCCCCCAAAATGCGTTATCTACTATATTTTCTATTATAAGAAGTCCTCCTTAATCCCTTTTTGAAGAGCCTCTTGCCCCCCCCTCCCCTGTGCATCCTTTGAGTGGGGCGAAGCCCCACAGGTTGAAGATCACTGTTATATGGTAAGTGGTAAGCTTGTGGGAGTTAAGTTCACTGAGCTCTTCTATGTTAAGTCTGTCAGACTTAGTGGCCAGGGATGCACCCGTTTGACACCCAACGTAGGATGGGTTGGCGTTCTCAACTCTATGCAGTTTGGGTCGGGAGTGTG
Source organism: Ambystoma mexicanum (assembly GCF_040938575.1). Lineage (NCBI taxonomy): Eukaryota > Metazoa > Chordata > Amphibia > Caudata > Ambystomatidae > Ambystoma > Ambystoma mexicanum. The sequence continues at coordinate 424,384,712 of NC_090940.1, read as the reverse complement.
GGAGGAGAAGGTCATTGTACAGCAAATACTCTTGTAGAGAGGGGCAATTCAAGAAGGGATTTGAGCAACTTACTCCTTGCATCTCTGGGGCTGCAGATCAGCCTTTATGTGTCCATGGTTTACATAAGGTATATACTAGTTGTAGGAGGCTCTGGTTGGGTGTGCAAGGGACTCGCTGCAGACCATGTATGCCGGCGATTAAGTGCTGAGTGTGTCCTAGCAACCTAGTTATGTTTGGGGCATTGGTGCCAGCCCCTACCCACTTTTCCTTTACTCTACCTTCATCAATTGAACGAAGCGTTAAAGGGACGTCACTGAAAACTACATTTCTACCTTCCTGCATCTTTTTGGGAAGTTGAAATGCAAAAATATAAATTGAAAATCTCCTGCTGAGAACACATGTTTCGATTTGGGTCTTTTAAAATCTCAGGCTGTTGCGCTCATTGCCTTCTGCCAGGTTTCCAGAAGGGGAGACCAAACGCAATAGAAAGGGTGCAGGGTCCGCCTGAGATATTAGCACACTCCTCTGTGAAACATGAATGCATCTTGCCTTTTCGGTAGTTCTTCCACCATCCCACTTTCATGTATTTTGTATGCTGCTAATGGCCATGTGAGTACACATTTACTTTTGGGAATCACTTCACCAACAGTCTGTGTGTGTGTGTGTGTGTGTGTGTGCGTGTGTGTGTGCGTGTGTGTGTGCGTGTGTGTGTGTGTGTGTGTGAGATGACACAAGAGACTGTGAAAGAGAAAGAAGAGAGGGGAGAATGAGTACGGTGGAGAAAAGCAGGGGGTGAGAAAGAGACAGAGGGAGAGAAAGAAAACGTGATAGCGCAAGAAAGACAAAGGGAGGGAGTGAGCGAGAGTGAAAGAGTGAGGGTGGAAGAGAGGAAGAGGAGCAAGAGATGCATATTTCTGAACACCTTTCCCTGCACCTCTTTCCCAATCAAAGTTCTCCTGCAATCAAATGTAGGCACGCCTTCGAACATTAGAAGTGGGTTGGTGCAGGTTGTGGGACTGTGCATACGAATATTTTTTGTCACCAGTAATTTTGGGGCTTGTGCATTTCTGTTAGGTCGAGTATAAAACTAAGGAAGTCGACCGGCAGGACTCGTACAATTTTTAAGATTCTGCAAGGCCTGAATGAGAAAGGGTTGCTGACCCAATACTGGACAAAATCTAGGGGAAGAGAAGCCGCCTTTCCTAGTGGAACTTTTATTTTTTTTATTTTCTGCACCCTAGAACTTTTATTTGAAACTTCAAGAGAAAGCTATACGTCTATAGCTCAGAGAAATCCCAATTTTCACCTTATATTTAGTTTAGAGTGTAAGGGGCAGTTTAGGATTTTGCTGACAGGACTGAATATGCTTTATTTATTTAACATCCTGACACAGACGTTCCTTAGTTTTTTTTGAAGCAGGGAAAGATAAGATTTCCCCAACCCTTCTTATCATTTTGACAATAAAAGTTTATAACCAAACGCTTAACATGCTACTGTGTCTGAGTCTCAATCTTGACCACTTACATATGTCAGAATAAAGAAATTATATACACAGTGCATTACATACAATTGCAGAGAGAAACAAATGTATTCAGCTTATTTTTATATTTTATTTATATAGCGCTGAAGTCCATAGCCGTCAAAGCGCTGTGCCATAAGACATCAGTCCAACAGAATCAGAATATCAGAAGGTGATTTCACAGAAAGCAGTGTGACCAGGTAAAGGATTCAGAGAAAAGAAGTTTTCAGATTTTTCCTAAACGATGTGGGAACGGTATCAAGCCTAACACGTAGTGTTACTGTGTTCCATGAGGTGGGCACAAGGAATTGAAAAGATCAATCACCTGCACGGATTTGCTTGATGCAAACTGGAACACAAAAAGCATGATGGGGCTTGTACCACTCTGTAGCCAAGCTTTGTGATAAGCTGGAGCTTTACCATGCAGGCATTTGTGCGTAATGGTTAGGGCTTTGAAGTTTATCCGTTGTGCAACAGGCCAACAGTGGAGTTTTTTCAGTGTTGTCGAAACTTGGGACCATGTGGTAACATTGTCCACAATCCTAGCAGCTGAATATTACACCACTTGAAGTCTAGCAACGTCTGAAGCTGGTACACCAACCATCAGGGCTTTGCCATAATTATCTTACGCCCAATGATGGCTGTGGCGATAGCAGCAGCATTGAAGTCCGATATGAAGGGCTTAATCTGTCGAAGCAGACTAAGATAGTGATGGCAGGCACCAACTATAGCAGAAACTTAAGCGTTTATGTTCATACCAGAGTTTAGGTAGATGACTAACGACTTGCCCTTCCTCATCACTGTCTCGGGAGGGTAGCTCAGGGGCAACGTGCTCGCCTTGGAAGCAAGACGACACAGAGCAACACAGGTTCGATCCCCGGGTCTGCGCTTAGAAACCTCTGGGTATTAAGCGCGTTATAAATAACCTATCATATCATATCATTATCGGGATGGAGTAGGTGTACAATAGCATAGATTCATATGCACTTCCCAATTTCGTAGGTGTTTTGAGCAGCCAGTAATAATAATGTTGTTTTCTGGTCATTCAAACAAAGCCAATTGTCTCTCATCCAAATGCTGACAGCATTAAAGGTCTTGTTGACCTGGCTGGTATCTACGGCCATGCCACCAGGCAGCGTGAACAACAATTGAGTGTCATCAGCACAGTTGTGGAAGTTAATCTTTTTGTTGCTCATCGGATTGTGAAGTGGTCTAATATAAAGATTAAAGAGCAATGGGGACATATACATGCTCCTTGAGGGATTCCTTGCATGATTGGGTAAGTCTTTTACGAATACTGGTCCATCACTTCTGAGGTAGACCTACCTCGCAGAAAGGAATTAACCCAGCTAAAAGCAAGCTAGATGAGGTTTAGGTCTTTGGCCAGGCACGACATAAGAATGTCATGATCCAGTACATCGTAAGCACCTGAAAGCTCTAAGAACATCAGCAGCCCGGCCTTGCCTTCGTCTGAGATGTCAAGTATATTTGACTGAACATGCAACCTGTTGGTCTCTGTGCTATGCACAGGGCGAAAGCCCAATTGGTAGCTCCCTAATAAATTGCGATTAGTGACAAATCGCTGTAGTTGTAGTTAAGCAACTTTCTCTATAATCTTTAGGAGGAAGCAGACCTTGGTAATTGGACGATAGTTGACTGGGTCCAAGGGGTTAAGGGAAGCCTTTTTTAAAATAGGCGTGATGCAGGTTTCTTTCAATGAGCTTGGTATTTGACCTGTGGAAAATGTCTCATTTACAATTACAGTAATTGCCTGCACCAGACACAGAGAGCATTCTTTAATGATTTTACTGTGACATATATCACTTGCACACTTTGTGGCTTTGAGGTCTTGAAGAATTTTTTTCCACTTCACTTGTGGATACGGGGTGAAAATAAAACTGCAGGATAGGGTTCCGTACAGTTCTCGAGGGTCCTACAGAATTGGATGAGACCTCGGGGAGCGGGTGGGAGGTCTTTGAGTTGATATTTTAGTCTCAATGGTATTCCTGATCTTATGAATGCTGTGCTCAGAATGATCCATGAGCTTGTTACCAGTCAGGTGAAGCAGAGGAACCGGTAGTAGTAGCATGCCCTTTCTCGATAGTATGCAGCAAGCTACACATCTCTTCATTAGAGTTCGCAGCCAGGGAGATTTTATTGTTATATATTGATTGATAATCCTTTATTCAACTATAGAGTAATCTGGTAAATGCATCAAACATTGAATTACATAAAAATCATTATTCCATTAATCCAAACAATACCACAATTAAAACGCCTCTTCCCGTTTTTTTCCATAAATAACCATTGTCCTGAGGATAAACGTACAGGATCAAAAAAATGCATTATTCTCCTAAATGGTTCAAAATCAATAAGGTATTCATAATGTGCGCTATCATCAAAGGCATCATGTCGCAGTACACTACTGGCAAGAGAAAACATCAATCACACAAACAAATAGGTTTTTAATCCAAATTTGAACAGCTCAAAGTCTGTGGTATGTCGCAGGGTTAACGGCAGAGTGTTCCAAAGTTTCGGCCCTGCGATAGAAAAAGCTTGCCCCCCCCCTCTTTACAATAAAGCTGCTCTTTACAATAGTTCTCTATGCACAATAGTGCTGCCTCCATAGCCCTAAGTGGCCGACCTGGTCAATAACACTGCAATTTATTTTGGTTTGCCAAGCAACCTTTCTCATTCAAAGCTCGTGGATAATACAGGCAGCTTTGAACTCAATATGTGCAGAAACGGGCAGCCAATGCAAGGATTGACAAGCCTTCGTAACATGATGGCCAAACGGAATACCACTAACCAAACGGCCTGCTGCATTTCTGCAGAACCTGGAGGCGGTGGATGAAGTATGCAGGCTGGGCAAGGTAGAGTTAGCACTGCAATAGTCGATGCTGCCATTGAGGCACGCTGAGACAACTTGAGCATAGAGCTCATTGGGAATAAAAGGGAGAACTTTCTTTAGCTGCTTCAATTAATGGAAACCCAGGCCACAAACAGAATTAATCTGGCTGTCCATCGCCAAAGAGGAAGATATTTTAACGCCAAGATTCCGGACCATGCCCGGTGGGGCCGGCAACACCAGAAGACACCAGAAGGGCCCATAATAAAAACTTTGGTCTTACCACCGTTCAATTTTAGCCAATTGGCTTACATCCAGCTTCTGACAGCATCAAGGAACATCCTCAGCTGGATTGCTTTCCCTGTTTGGTCCAGGTCCATCCTAAACAGGACTTGAGTGTCATCTGCATAGGAAAAGAACTGGAACCCAAAGGGCCGGATAAGCACTGCCAGGGGCTGGATATATATATTAAAAAATAACAGACATGGCAGTGCCCTGCGGCACCCTGCATGTCACCACAACTTGTGGCAACTTAATAGGCGGGAGACAAACCAGCTGAGCTCGAGAGGTCAGGAAAGCACAAAACCAGCCCAACACAGGGCCTGATATCCCTGCACCCCTAGAAATAAGGATCCCATGATTAATGGTATCAAAAGCGGCAGACCGGTCTAGTCAAATAAGGCCTGCCGTGCCACCTATATCCCTGATCATGGTAAGATCGTCCAGTGCTGCTACTAAGACAATCTGTCCCCATCAGGGGATAAAAGCCCATTTGACAGGGGTCAAGAACATTCTGTCCTTCAAGAAAAGATCTCAGCTGGGGGGTGACCACTGCTTCCAATACCTTCATTAGGAATGGCTTCAGAGAAATGGGGCGATAGTTTGAAAAACACGAAGCATCCATTGATGGTTTCTTTAACAAAGGGATCTCTAGAGCTTTCTTTAACAAGGCTGGAATCTGTCTGAAGATCAATGAGGAGTTTACTGCTTAGGCAATAAGCACACTGAAATTCTCCGGAGCCAGTTTAGATGGACGCAGAGGGATATCGAGGGGTCAAGCTGATTTAAGACAAGCAGTTAAAACACTATTTCCAGTTCACCTTAGCTAGCAGTTAAAAAGTCCTTAATTACTTTACATAAGAATAATATAAAACATCTAATTATAACATTTTAAGGTAGACATGGACAACAGAAAACAATAACTAGTGTGGCCCCCTTGGTACTAAAGTGCTAGCAATAAGTGTTTCCTTAACCAGGCTCAGTGAATATATTTAGCCACAAAATGAACTACTACTAAATCAGATTTTCTAGCATAGTGGATAGCATCACTTAAAGTGTAAACGCCATGCATTAGAAGCAGTGGTTTGAGGCATTTAATCCTTGGATCTTTAAAGCCTTCACATATGAAGAAAAAATGCACAGTGTCTTCTTTGGTTGCACCACATAGTAGGCAATTACTCCCTGTTGAGTCTTTCCATTTGTTTGTGTATTCACGTACCCTCAAATAACCCATTCCAAATGCTAAATTCAAGGCCCGGGCATCATTTGGGGCAATCATGTCCAGGTAGAGTTTGTACCCAGGGCTCTGTTTAAAAAAACAAGTAATCCCGACCCCAAGACAAAGAGAAACATTCTCCCTTCATATTGTTGGTTCTCAATGTTGCCCAGACTTCTTTCATCTCCAATTTCGGGGATTTGGTAATCCGGTCTGGGTTCAGTCAGTAGCATGTAAGATCTAGGGCTGCCAAATAATTTTTGGCATGGGTAAACCATGGAAGACCTCTCCACCCTTCCAAATTCAACACCTGCGCGAGGGCCTCATAAAATGTACCCAGTGGTGGGTTCCCCCAGATTCCAAACCAATAAAAAGCAGGTCTCATGGCCAGCTCCTCTTCCAGAGGGCAGAGATTGCATTCCATGTGGACCAGGGCTGTTGGGGCACCTTGGGGGCAGTAGCATCCTTTTTTTATAAAACTTATTTTCAGTTGTATTAACAGTCTTACCCCTAAACACCCCCCAAGTTTCTGCACCATATAGTGCATCTGCTTTTGCTTGTGCTTTAACACTGGTCCAACTGCACCACCTCAATGTGTGAAGAAGATTCTTTTCAGTGAGCCACAATTATTTCCCCAACCTCTGGCAAAACAGATTCCCAGATAGTCGTACCAAGCAACTTCCTCTAACCTTGTCCCTCATTCTATAACAGATAAAGGTTTGTTTTGAGACTTCTTAGGGGAGAAGACCATGGCCTTTGTTTTTCCAACAAATAATTCACAGCCTGGCTCGACACATTCTAAGACAGAGACCGTTTTAAGCCAGAAGAGGTGGTAGACAGGAGAACAGCGTCATCCACAAAGAATAATGCTGGGAATTCTTATTATTATGATATAGCTAATTTTGACTTTTCACATAAAATACAAATACACACAAAAGAGAACGTGACAATATAAAAGAGAAAGGGGAGGAGAAAAAATGAAATAAGAGGAAAACTAAATGATTATTTAACTGTCACACAATCTCTTCCCTTGGAGAAAAAAAACCAATATTCTTAACAGTTCCAATACTTGTATAGTAAGTCCAGTTTCATGTGGATTTCAACAAATCTATACATCCAAGGATTGCCATTGCACCAGGGGTGTCCTCGCTAAGGCCGCCATCACGGCACATGCCGGCAATCTGCTCGCTCCCCATGTACTTCTTTGATGGTTCCCCTCTGGGACCCCCTCGCGTCCGGACCACGGGGCCCACCACTGGCCTTTACCATTTTGCCCTGCCCCCTCAACCTGGGACTTCCTATAACTCACTTGTTTATTTACGTACCCATGCCATCCCACCAGGGGTTGCCCCTAGCTAGGGGACGTCTCTCCTGCACGCCACTTCGCTATTGGGCGTCGCCCAGCGCCCCCTGGGCCCTGCGGGGCCTCCCTCACCCCACACCTCGTACTCACGACCCACATCTGCCTTGGCTCTGTGCACACCAGCACCCTCCGGCCACAGCTGGCCCCCTCTCGCGCACCTATGTGACGCCACTCGGACTGTTCTTTGCCCACCCAACCTGCTGCAATTCTCTGTTGACATTCTCCCTCCAGAACTGCTAACCAGCATCTTCCCAGCACCCTACTCAGGGCTGTTTGTTTCTTGTTCAAATGGGAGCCCCCAGCCAACTTCAATGGTAAGCACAGCTTCATTAGCTTTGTACTAGGACTTACCTCAGTGACTTCCAGCTTAAACAGCCACCCTCTAAACTCTCTCTCTTCATTTTTTCCACTTTTTCTCTTTGTGCATTCACCTTGGTACTCATTGTCTAAATCGGACTTTCTCCTTGTCTTCTCAAAATACATACCTACTGTATCATTGATGCCGTTTTAAAACCTGTCTGGAATTTCAGCATTATCTTTTTCGCTTTGCCTCACTCCTCTAGGGCTCTATGCCCGGCACCAGCAAAGATCTTGCCGTCAGCATCCAGCAAGGCAATCGGACTATAGTTGGCAGGATCAGCCCGATGGCTCTTTGTGTAGATCAGTATAATTGTCGATTTCCAAATAGCTGGAAGCTTTTGCCTAGTCAGTATTTTGCGAACTAATTTTAAAAGTATCCAAGACTGGAGCCGTATATTATCCTTCTATATTGCATTTGTTAAGTTGCTTGGTCCTGACGCCCTAGAGGAAGAAGATTTTTTAATAAGATCTTCAATTTTGTCTTCATTCAGGGTCATTTTCCAGCTCTAATCCTTCTTCAGTTTACAGCTTTCAATGTTTGCCGTTTTATACATATTACCAAAGAATTCACACAAGGCAGTTTCAGAGATAACATTACTTTGCACCTGGTTTTGGAAACCCATAGTATTATTAACTGGGGCTCAAAAACAGCGGGAACTGTTATGCAGAGTTTTTGAATCATCACTGCGTCTTTCTGTTCCCGAGAATACCAATTAGCGTGCAACCACCCTTTGTAGTTGTTGGGCAACCTTTTTACCTCAATGATGTAATATAGATGTGATTTGATGAGATCTTTTCCAAGTTTCATATGGAAGCCCTCGGCACTCTTTTCTGCTGACGGCTTTGTATTAGTATGCCAGAGGACAGGGGGTGGGGGTTCACATCAACAATATCACAAGTTAGCATCTTAAGTCTCAAATGGTCTTGAATAGCCTGTATATACTGAAGGGGGTCTTCATCTTCCCCCATTTTGCATGCCATAATCGCACTGATGTCTGTAGTGTCTGGATACTGCACCCTTAGAGCATGCCACCCGGCCGCTCGGCAGTTGTTAAATGGCGAACCATTGTGCGTCGTATTCTGGGTAGTCGGCCCTTCTCCACACATCGTCCGCAACCTCCCCGAGAATGGCCGAAAGTACCCTTTTCATGTCATGCATCACTAATGTTGTCCCTGCTGTCAATCTTTCTACCTCCTATATCCATTTCCCAGCTTGCGCAGTCGACGAATGAAACTTACACCTCAAGTTACCCTTGTCGATCTGCTGCCATGGTATATATGAGGTCGCCCCCTCCCTTCTCGAATAGTGGGCACTGCGTCAGTACTACCTTTCCAACTGGTCTCCCTGTGTCTTTAGTGGCGATAAACTCCCTTGCCTAATTTCCCCTCCTTCGTGCTGGCAGATCTTAGCCTTTGTGTGTATGATATAATGCTGTCTGCGCTGCGAGATATATCCCTAGAATGCTGCAGTTTTTCCTCTTCTGTCCTCCCTTAGTCCCTCTGCACCATTATCGTCTCTCCACATTATATCTTGGTCTGGGCCCTTCCCTTGAGACAGATGGATGGATCACCCTACACCCTTGTCCTCAGTCCCCACTAAGTCATCATCGAACTCTCTGTCCCCATCAGCGTTGTCAAAGTTCTCTTCGAAGCCGAGATTCTCCTCCAAGGTTGCACCTTCCGACTGCACCTTGCTGCTGCCTCTCTTCTAGGTTACTCAGGCTTTTGCACTCCCCCCTCATGGAGGAAACAATGTCTGACTATTTGCGGGGTAGCCCTGCTACTTTACCCGCCTCAGTCTCGCTCTCGACTCCCTTGCACCTCTCCCGCTTCTTCACTAAAACGTGCTAACGGCACACCTATCTTCTTCCCTGCATCGACGCTCTCTAGGGAGCCGCTTGATTTCCAACTTTCTCTTGTCCTTTTTTATTTGCACTTGCCTTTCCCCTCTCTTCTTCTGCCTTCCTTCTTGCTATGTCTGCAAGCTCTCTCTTTCTCTGTGCTTCCGCTCCTATTGCACTTCTGCCTTCTGCTTCTCTCTGCGTTCTTTCGCTCTCTTCCTTCTCCTCTTTCTCTCGTCTCTCTACTTCTTCCATTACCGCTGCCCATTCTCTTGCTTCATCTACGTCCTTGCAAACCACAGATCTTTGTTAGGACCTCCTGGCCCTCCCACTACCTTCCCATCTAGTTTAAACAATATCTGTCTGCCTACCCACTCGTTCAGAACTATGTGATCCGGTCCCTCCATTCTTCCCCCTGTTACTGTGTCATTATCTTTTACTCGTGCCTTAATTATGCTGCGTTCCTTGCTTTAGCCGCCTGTGCTTTGCGCTCCCTTAGTCACTTGTCAGGCGCGTCTTGCCCCTACCTTTTGCTATATGCTGGAGGTGCAAATATGGGATTGGTATACCGTGCCGCCACTACTCTTAATTCCCTTGCTGGGTATAATCCGTGGGCCTCTGTTGCTGCACCTTTGCTTTTGTGTTCAGGGGGAACAGTGGAAGAGGGCTTTTCGCCACTGGCCTCTTGTTGTTTCAGCATCAAGTGATGCTGTGCCACGTCCCCCCCACCCATTGTCCTGAAACATTTTCCACAACTCAAATATAGCCATTCGTTTGCTCAACTTCTTCCCCTTGTAAGCCTTGTGTATGTATGTGCGCGTGTAATGGTTTCTGCACACATTTGGAGAAGCTCCCTTCTATTGGCAATGTCTTGGGCAGCTTGCCATCTGTACTTCGTGTCCATTCCACGCTATATTTACAAATCTTGTCCTTATAGCGTGGAAGGGACTTACACAGGTGCTGTAGGGGTGTATCCCCCATAATCTTACTCTAATACATTACTTCAATATATACTTGACCCCAAGTTGGGGTTTTCGACACTTCCACCGTTACCAGACACACTTGCTTTATTTCACCTTAACACCAGTTGTTCAAATAGCTCTCTGAGCCACAGAAATCACCAGCCTCTCCGGCTCTCGACCAATATCTTGGGAGTGCTCCGTGTACCGCCCCGCTGCAATTCTCTACCTCAAAAGGCACACCCACCAGTCCTGTGCATGCGCCTTTCGCGCGCTGCCCCCAAAACACACCCACTTTTTAAACTTTAGATTGTCTTTTACAACCACCGAAAAAGTTCTGCACCCCTCATGCGCTCAAGTCCTATACACAAGCCTGATTGGTGACGTCACCTCTACAATACAGGAGAAAGAGAAATCGCTGACACCCGCCCTTTCACTGAGTTTAGACACAGCATTTCCCAACTACACCAATACCCCAACAAGGAAAAACATATATACACAGCTGTCTTCCTGCCTCCTAACAGGGGGTTACCAATATTTCACATGTTCAGTCTCTACCCACAGCATCACCTTGTAGATAAAACGCCTCTGCGAGACTGAACCAGAAAAACACCTTCCGCGATTCAAGCTAGCTAAACCTGCTAAGCCCTATACACGGGGATACTATAATTCATGACCCGGGCTACAACGCCCAACCCACAGGAAATCTGATATTTACATAACTTCTGTCATCCGTACCCTTGAGCCAATCATGTAAACCAACTGACGAAACTGGTCACCCCAAGATCGAACGTTCCATAACCACGATTAACATCCAACTCTGTTTCTACCACCCCAAAGGTACTCAACACCAATCCAACATCTGTTCGCACCTTCCCCCTATTTGCTGTATGCCTGAGTCTATACTTACACTCTGTGATCAGCTGACATCGCTGAGCCACCCACTCTCCCTCGACTTGCCACTCCGCCCTTCTGATCTGCTGGGCGTCCCACAGAAAGGGGGCAGTCATTTCTCCAACGCGGTACCTGAGGACCTCTTCACAGTGTGCACCTCCCGTGTCTCTCTCGGTCTCTGTGTGTCACCTCACAGCCCTCCAGGCATTGCAACGGGACGAGACAGCTTTGTGCCAATCGATCGTAGCCAAATGTCCTCTGCAACCACTTTGTATTAGTATGCCAGAGGACGGGGGGGTCGCATCAACAATATCACAAGTTAGCAGAGTATCTAGGGCCCATCAGAAACCTTCCCCCCGGCAATAACGGAAGACTCAGCCATGGGGCAAGTTTTTACTGTCTTTTATTCTCAAATAGACGGGGATCATACAGGAAACCACAAATCTCCAGCAATCTCAGCGTCTGAGTCTGTATCACCCAGTTTTGTACATTGGTGATGCACCATCCCCAAAAACCTACGGGAGCTCCCAATTGGTTAGCTCAGGCTTACTGCCTATGGAACCCATATGCATCTGGATTCCCGCTGGTCTTCCCATGTCAGGTGGTTTACCAGAGTCTTCCCCACAAAACAATATATTACTCTGTTGCAGGGTCGCATGAAGACCATTGGCCTGTGCAACATTCTACACCACCCCATGATTAGAGCAGATCTCCCCAGGCCTGGGGACCCTGTTCCGTTCAGAGCTCGGTGTAGCTTTTCAATGAAAGACTATGCGTCCCCATTGTTGCCACTGGTCTGATCACCTAGCCTGAGAGAGTGCCTGCAGGTTGCAGTTTTGGTGGACAACGCATGTATCAATCGTTTCTGCTTCGCTGGGAACAGCTCCTCTTCTCATGAGCAAAGAGCCATTGTTCGGCTCTGCTTGGTCACGTGTGCAAGGACCGCAAAACGGAACCTTTCTGTCCACAATTATGAGGATTGTATTCAGAATTTAACAGTTGGCTCACTGCTTCGGGAATCCGGAATTTTCCACCCGTCCTTGTCCTTTGCTACAAACACTTTGTGCTTCGTGCTGCAGGGACTGCACCTCTCCCTCCATGTATTTGAGGCCTGTGGTTTCACATGTATTCACTACAGTCATTCTAGGGTTTCCCTATGCGTTCTAATATCTTCTTAGAGATTAATCGCGATAGAGCCCTCTGGGTTCCTCATGTGTTCCTGTAGCTCCTTATGGTTAGTTGCGATGAAGCAGTTGCAAGGTCGTTCCACATATGTCTGGTTTCTTGCATTTCTGCATTTGGCTAAGGAAAAGGAAAAAGCTCTCGACAGTATGTACATGCATCTTTCCCCTATCTGCAAAAGGTGTAAGCATGTTCTTCATGTATACGTGTGTCTGCGTATCTTCATGCAGAAATGCAAATTTGCTTTGTGTCTAATGCTGCTATGTTGTATGTCATATGTGACGTCATCACGGCTGGACTTTATCATCAGCCAGTTTGGTCCATCGATGAGGCACCTGTCTCCTCGAAGGCTTCAATTGGATAGGGTTTGAAAAGTCGTCTGAGAGAATCTTTGCATATGTAGAATACATCCGTGCACCTGGTGATTGGCTGAACAGCGAGTTATATCTTTAATTCTTCTTTCTACGGGTTGACATTCGCATAGGGGACATGAGGGTCATTCCAGAGAGCCCCCCTCTTCAGGTCTCTACATAAAAAACGTGGGCATGATTGGAGAATTTAGTCTTGGATGACTGTCCTGGGGGATCAAGCGCCCAAAGGTAATCCACAAAGTTCGAAGGGGAGCATACTCTCTGTAGCTCCTTCTCTGAGAAGTTCTCCAAGACTCCTGTAGTTTGATATTCAAGCTTGCTCCATTATGTTTGAATTTAACCACCCTATTTCAGGATTGATTCACAGTTATTTATGTTGCAAATACACCTTCACCTAGATCCTTGCTGTCAGCATTTTGTGGTCACTAGAGCCCTTATTTCGGAACTGGAAACCTAGACACCTCCTATCAAATAGATTCCTTGATAGGAATGAATAATGTATTGTTGATCCAGAGGTATTGCAGGTCCAGGTGAGAGCTGGTGGACTGTCACGTTTTATACAGCCATTTGTCATTATTAGATCCCAACCTGCTAGAAATGATAACCATCTCTTGCTATTTAAAGTTGGTTCCTTATTTAAAGGAACTCCTCCCAACCTTGTTGTCCTGATGCACTGGGAGTTCAAATCACCTGCTAAAATGATTCCCAATGAATCACGATCAGTTTTTATTATCGGCAGTAATTCCGACAGATTCCAAAAAATCTGTTAAAATGGAAGAGGCAGGGTTCTAGTAAACATTCACTACTGCAATCTTATTGAGAGGGAAGGCACCTCTTAAGGTCACCAGAGCAGCGAGGAGGCCACTTTTTTGAAGTCACTAGACATTCTGAATTTGAGCTGATAGCTGATCAGGGTGGCTATAATTTGGCCATCAGTAGGACATTCCCTTTAATCGCTAACTGCTCGATCATCAGAAAACTGTCTAGGCTTCGCTTCTCGGTCAGCTAGGTTTCCTGGAATGGAATTAAATCATGGGTGCTAAATAGGTGTTCTCTCATCCCCTTGGTAGTAAAGGAAGTGGAACCCTGCGCATTGTAGTCCAACACCTTAAAGTTGTTATTTACTAAAGAGCATTTTCAGAAGCCCTTATCTTCTCAACAACTTGACCTATTATGTCTGGTAACATAGACCACATTTAGTTTTTAATCTCCATAGAGACCTTTTCCTCCTCTCTTGATGGCAACTGAAGTACTTTTGGTGCACCCAAAGGGGAAACTAGTGCTTCTTCATGGTGTTTACAAACTCGACCGTCTTTAGTCTTAGATACTTTATTTTCATCATTCTTAATCAGGTCAGATGATATTTCGAGTCCCATTCTTTCCAGATCTGCGCTGGCCACCAATAAGGCATCCGCACCCTGGTGAGTTTTTAGACCAAGTTCTGCAATACGAATACAATCTACGAGTGGAAATCTAACATATTCGATATCTATCGATGAGAACAGATAAAACATAGGGATCTTCTTTAGAAACAATAGAATTCTACTGCAATTAAGTGCCCTCTTGTCACAACCCTTCTCCCATATCCTCAGCCATACTCTCGATATAGTGAACACTTAATGCAATGGCAAAAGGGTAAACTTATTAGAGGATGTGCCAGCTTCCTCTGAAACAAAGTCGCAATCTCATCACTATTGCTGACCTCCAATGGCTCCCCAATAGTTGGGCATATAGTATTGATAGTCGCCTTAATGATTGACCAACAGTCTATTAGAATGTCTCTAGAATTCGTGCAGGAGTCATTGAGAAGTATTGCCACAACTTTATATGGATCAAACTTCTCATATTTCCTGCTCTGATCAAAAGAATTGGATACAATTCTTTTAAATTCACCACTCCATCTGTCTTGGTTCCTGAGGTTGTAGTGTTCACTAAACCTCTGTAGTTCTCGTTTCCCCAGATGACCTAAAATCCAGTTTACTTGTACTATTCGAGCTGGACATTGGGGTCGCCTTAACTCTTGTTTTGTTTTCTCCCTATTGAATATGGGTTCCCATTTTGCAAATACATCTGTGGCCAAATCACACGATGTAGTAATAGAGCACCCAGACACAGTAGTACTGGAATCCAGTCTTTGTGGGGTATTCCTTTCTCTGAGAGCTTCTGTTTTGATGTAAGGTTGGAGCCGGCAGGCCATCCAAAAATGTTGTCTTCACCGATATTTAGGTTTAGCAACCTGACTTGAGCTAGATATCGCTGTACTGCAGTTAACTGGCTTGTTATTATTGGTCTTCTTGTGGCTTTTATAAGTCTTCCGACCCCTACGCCCAACTTCGATACGGTCTCACAGATCCAGAGATTTAACCTAGGCCTCCTCCAACTGATCTACAATTGATCCTTCACATGTCAGTGAGTCAGCAAGTCGTCTGAACTCTAAAACAGGTTTGAGAGAGGGGTGTGTTATCCAGATCTGAGGAATAGAGGGAGCTGAGGGGGTCTGTGCTCCTCTGCGACTGCAGCCGCTACCTGACTGGTGTCTAGCCCATCTGTATGGCCACTTCCCAGCATGGTATCGTATGGTATTGTTTATTTATAAAGCTCCTCTACACAGGCAGTGTTTCAACGCACTCAAGGAGGGTGGGAACATGAGGAAAATCAGTCACTCAAAGCCCTTAAAATACTGAGACGATAATGGTCTGCATAGGCAGAGTAAGTGCATAAGATACATTTAACAGTTTGTGATACAGCAAGTAGGGGTGATGGCGATTCTGATGTTTTACCAGTGCAATTAAGAGGTGAAGACAAGGGAGAACAGACAGACGAACTTCAGGCACAGTCTGTACAGATTGTGAAAGTACACAGATGGTCACAGAGAAGGGGGAGGTCCTAGTGCACTTGATCGGTGGAGACTGGGGTAAGTGCAGAGAGAGCCACTCTTGGGTTATTTCTCACATGCAGTGATTGTGGGTGGGGAGTAAGGGCCCTGAGGCAAGTGCGAAAGAGGACTGGCGGGGGTGCCAACGAGCTGTATGATTGGTTATTTATAACACACTTCATACCCAGAGGTTTCTAAGCGCGGACCCGGGGATCGAACTTGTGTCATCTTGCTTCCAAGGCGAGCACGTTGCCCTTGAGCTATCCTCCCATGACAAGACTGTGAGTCCTGCGAGAGATTGAGGTACACCAGGCGGCCAGTCAGCAAGCTGTAAGGAAGAGGAGGGATAGAAGGGAAGAGCAGAGAACAGAGAACTAGGTTATCAGGGTAGAGGGAGAGAGAAGGAAGAGAAGAGGAAGGTCTTGAGTTTCCAGAACTTAAGAAAGATCAGGCTCAAGACAGAGGGTGGCAGGGATTCTATTCCAGAGGGAGGCACCTGCTGAGGATAAGGATCTTCCTCCAAATCTCTGCCTGGAGAACCGTCTCACTCGCAGAAGGTTGGAGCTAGAAGAGCGGAGGGCTCGTGAGGGACAGTATTTAGGTAGGTAGCTTTGCAGGTAGGTAGGTCCCAGGCCCCTGAAAGCCTTGTGAACAATCCAGTGGGTTTTGAACTTGATCCTTGCAGCCACGGGGAGCCAGTGGAGGGATTTCAGCACCAGAGAGATGCAGTCCCTGGGCTTGAGGCCAAGAATAAGTATTGCGGTTCTGTTCTGGATGAGTTGCAGAGGACGCAGGGCAGAAGAGGGAAGGTTGAGGAAGAGGCTGTTGCAATAGTCCAGCCTAGAGAGAACCAGGACTCTGGAGACAGTGAGTCTCTAGGGGAAAGTGAGAAAGGGTAGAGTACCTCTGAGGAGGTGTAGCCGATAGTTATACTTTTTTGAGATGTCCGAAATGTGAGAGGAGAAGGAGAGAGTGGACTCACAAATGACCCCAAGGTTTCTTGCCTCGTAGGAGGGTGCGGGCGCAGGGCCAAGGGAGGCCGGCCAGAGTGAAAGTGGGAGCAGGGGTCCCAATGCAAACCATCTCAGTCTTACTGGCATTGAGGCAGAGGTTGTTAGCAGCACACCATGACTGAATAGCAGACAGTCAGATATGAGCGAGGAGGAAGCGGCAGAGGGTAGCCTGAAAAATAGTTGCGTGTCACCCACGTAACATTGGAAGTTAGAGGTGAAAGTGGCAATCACATGTGCCAGGGCAGCCATATAGACGTTGAAGAACCAGGCAGATAGGTTATATCCCTGGGGAATGCCACAGGTTGAGAGAGCTATAGTCGAGAGAAAGGGTCCGAGTTCCACCTGGGATAAGCGGTCGGAGAGAAAGGAGGTTAACCACGCCAGAGCCTGACTTGTGATTCCCAGGGTGTCATGGAGGCGTGCGATCAGGATGTTGTGGTCAACTTTGTCAAAGGCAGAAGAGAGGTCAAGGAGAATGAGGACAGAGGGAGTGTTAGTGTCAAGATTTGAGAGCAGGTCTTCACAGGTGTTCAGAAGAGCAGTTTCCGTGCCTCTGGATGCTCTAAAGCCAGACCGATGGTCATGGAAGCAACCAATAGATTCAGTGTGCAGGGTCAGATAAGAGATAGCCAACTTCTCCAGGAGTTTGTCCAGGAAAGTAGTGATGGAGATAAGACGGTAGTTTGCCAGAATGGGGGCGTCGGCAGAGGGTTTTTGAGCAGCGGGTGCACAAGGGAGTGCTTAAGGGCAATTGGGAAAACTCCAGTGGAAAAGGAGAGGTTGCAGAGATCAGTCTGGGGCGAAGGAGTCAATATTGTCTTTAATGGTTTTAGAGGGGCAAGTGTCCACCTGTTTGGATGACGCCTTCATAGATCGGACTTGTCTGGTGGCCTCATCAGGGGTGACGGGAGAGAGAGAAGAGAGGGTAAATGGAGGGGGGCGGCAAGGAAGGCTCCAGTGTTGGTGTATGCTGTGGTGAAGAGGAGAGGGTGGAAAGGATGTCCTGGATTTTTGTGGTGAAGTGTGCAGCCAGGGCAGAGCAAAGGTCCTGGGTGGGTGTAACAGAAGAGGCTGCTGGAGGAATGGCCAGTTCAGCCATATTGTTTGATGCCGCAGAGATGCAGGATTGAATAAATACTCTTTTTTTGGTGCAGATGCAGAGTCGATATTCTCCTTTGAAGGAGACGGCAGGCCAGTATGTCATGTGGTTCACCCAACGCGTTCCATTTCCACTCAGCTGTCCTATACTTGCGTTTAAGAGCAGCCAGGTCTGAGTCGTACCAAGAGTTGCACTTTTTGGAAGGCTTCAGTCGGACCCTCATGACAGGGGCAAGAGTGTCAAGAGTGTTGGAGATAGAGAGATGGAGAGATCGAGATTAGCGAGGGCTGCGTCAGGGAGTCAGCTGACGGGATGGGTGGAGGAGAGTAGGTGGAGGCAAAGGCAGCCATTGTCACTTTTTTCATGGGTCTGGTGACTTTGAAGCTGAGTGTGTTGCTGCAGGAGGAGAGGAGAACTTCAGGTGTGTTGAGAGAAGAGAGTGGTCAGTCCAAGAGAGGGAGGCAGTGAGAGGGATAGCGAGTGGGAGAGTGTGTTGTCAGTAGGGATGAGAGCATCCAAGGTGTGGGCCGTGGTATGCATGGAGCCAGAGGTAGGATAGAGAGGGAGAGAGAGTCGCAAAGGTTGCGGAAAGGACCTGCGGAGGGTCCAGATGGATATTCAGGTCACGCATCAGGAGGAGTTGAGCGGAGGAGGAGAGCAGGGAGGAGGCCAGGTCAGCCCATTCCGATAGAAAGAGAGTGGACTGACCTGGTGGCTGATAGAATGTGGCCATAATGAGAGATTTAGGGGAGAGTGTGAGTCTATAAACTAGGCACTTGAAGGAGTAGGCCTGAGTAGGGTTGATGGACACAGGTATCCATTCTGGGAAGATGAGCGCCACTCACCCACCTGCCTTCTTAGGCCTGGGCCCAGAGAGGATTTTGTAGCCTTCAGGGAGGAGTGTGTCAAAGCTTGTGACAGAGCTATCCTTGAACCATGTCTGTGATGACGAGCTCATTGACATCCATGAGTTCGAGGAGGTTGCAGATGTCAGACGAGTGTTTGACGGCAAAGCGAGTCTTCAGAGTGGCAATGTGGAGCAGCTTTCCATCTTTCAAGGTGTTCCTCAGGGGGGCATAGGGGAAAGTGGTCTCCCCCGAGGGTGGCAAGAGGGCCAGGGGGATAGTGGAGGATGTTGAAGGAGCTAAGGCCGACAAGGGAGCTGGGACAGTACGGCAAGGCAGGGGCGCCTGTACAGAGGAAGAGGAAGGCATAGAAGGCAAGGGGGGGGGCTGTGCAGAGGAGGAGGAAGGCACAGAAGACAAGGCCCCTTTGCAGATGACGAGGAGGGCACAGAAGGTGAGGGAGTGTGGATGGTGGGAGAGGTGAGGTTAGAGAGGGGAGGAGCCTATCAAAGAGAAGGTTGGGTTGGGAACCCTGAACCATGATGGTTCCATTGAGATAAACATTAATGATGACTCTGGAAATGGCAAAGAGTTCAAGGAGAACCTCCCAGCGAGTCCCACCATTAATGGGAGAAGAGGCGATAGGAGAGAGAAAGCCGACCATGTAGCGAGTCCATAGGTCAGGTGTATTAACAAAGAGGAGGATGACAGGGAGAGTCTCTCTGGCGGAAGCTGTGGCATAGGTGTCTGCAATAGGAAGGGCTGGGTTGGAGGCCAGTATGTCCTTCAGTGTCTTCCGGCCAGATTTAGTGGTTGGAGAAGGATAGGAGATAGTGAAGCAGTTGGAGAGGATAGGAGCGATAGATAGCAACATGGTAGGCTGCAGTGGAGGGGGGGAGACACTTACCTGTCTGAAGCACTGATGCACTCAGAGGAAGGGGGTGGGGTGGGGGCACAAGGGAGGGGCGAGGCAGCGGACAGCACAATAGCTAATGAAGATACCAAGCAGCAACTGGGCACAGCTAAATTCGATTTCCAGCAGGACAAGGTGAAAGCACAACGTAGCAACAGGGCACAGCTAAATTTGATTTCAGCAGGACAAGGTGAAAGCACAATGCAGCAACTGGGCACAGCTAGATTAGTGGGAGTCCAGATGAGATGGAGAGAGGGGTGTGACAGTCCCAGGTGTGAAGGAAGAGGATTGATGAAGTTAGTTGAGGGAACTGACCCTCAGAGAAATGTTAGATGCTCCAATGATTAGTCTGCTGGAAAGTGTGGATTTCTCCTCAGCCTCCATGTGCACGTGGGGGATGGGGGGGAGTGTGTAGGAGAGGGCCCACAGACCCAGCCAGGGGAACAGACAGGGCCATAGATGTGGGTGATTGGTAGGGGACGGCTGAAGCCTGCCGGTTCCCCTGATTGGGTAAAAAAGAAAGGCCAACCAATCACGATGTAAGGGGATGGATAACAGGGCAGAAGAGGTGCCTGGCTGAACATTTAAAGAAAGCGGCGGCCATGTTGGAAGGGCCACGCAGTGCCGGTAAAACACTACAGTCCAATGCTAATCCGGCCCTCACTGATGTGCTGGTCTGCTGCACACTGCAAGTTTGGAAACACAGAGGTGTATATGGCCAAAGGATGATGCCAGCAGATTTTAGGTGCGCAGCAAGCATTTTCGATGACATAAGCATGTCATACTTATTTGTGACCTTAGCTGCAGCAACAACTTGTTGTAGCTCATCAATTTTATTTTTTTGTTTTACGACTTCCACTTTCAGGTCTTGTAATGCATCTAATATTGTTCTATTGTTTGTTTATTCACTTTTTATGCGCACCAGACCCATAGGTAACAGGGCGCAGCAATAAGAAAATGCAAGGCTTACATGGTTACACAAAATACAAAATATACAATATATGGCATATGCAGTTACAACAATATACAATGTATAAATATAAAGGTTACGACATGTTACACTGAGTACAGCATTATAGCAGCATGTTACACTGAGTATAGCACTGAGTCTGAAAAATAGATTGGATTACGCATGAATTTGCGAGCAGTGAGGCTGAGTTGGATGAGAATATTGGGTGAGTAGGAATAGGTTGATCCCGCTGCAGAGACAGCCTAAAGGTTGGGAAATTACAGGTCAGTAGAGATAAGGTGTTTAATAGCCTTTTTTCTGAAGTGTAGGTAGGGTTGGTCAGCTCTCAGGTCATGGGGCAGTAGGTTCCATAATTTAGCAGCCTTCACTGGGAAGCTGTTACCACCAATTGTAGTAAGCCTGTATTGTGGTATAGCCAGGCAGTTAGCATTGCCAGCTCTAGTTGGTCTGAGAGACATTCTTCTATGAGGGTTATCTATAAGGTAACTAGGGGCAGCGTTATTTAGAGCTTTGTGGGTCAGTTATAGCGTCTTTAGCTGTATGTTATTGCCCGTAGACAGCCATTTATGTTGGCGTCTAAAGGAGGAAATATGAGTTCTTTTGTTTATGCCAAGTGCTGCTCTCAAGGCGTTATTTTGTAATGTTTGAAGCCTCTGGATGGTAATTTGATTAGCACCACTATAAAGGGCATTACAATAGTCAATTCTAGAGAGTACTAAGGCTCTAGCCAAGATCAGGCAGCTGTCATTGGAGAGGAATGGCTTGCCAGCTCTGATCAGCTTACAAGTGTAGGCCGTGGTAGAGGCCAAGGATTTTATCTGTTTGTCAAAGGATAGTGTAGAATCCAAGTAGAAACCAAGGGTTTTTGCTTCCTTGGAGACTTTGATGGTATTCAAGTCGATATTGAATGAGGAAAATTCCTGGCCTAGTTTTTTTATGTTGGCCTGTGTGCCCATAATTATCAACTCAGTCTTATCATTGTTCAAGCATAGGCCATGAGAGGCCATCCATGCCTGAATGATAAGATATACCCTGTTCACCAACTCTGAGTCCTTACTATGATCCCCAGAAAGCGGGAGGAGAATCTGTGTATCATCTGCGTAGTTAGTGTAGATGATACCTAGATGGTCCAGATCATCAAACAGGGGCTTGGTGAAGATGTTGTATAGAGTTGGAGAGACACAAGAACCTTGAGGAACACCGCACAGGATAGGGGTAGGGTCTGCGCTGCTGATGGAGAGAAAACTCTCATGGTTCTCTCGCTCAGGAAAGATTCAATCCATCTGATAGCCTCAGAGGAGAAGTGGGCAGCAGAGTCGAGGTGTCTACAGAGGACATTATGGTCCACTAAATCAAATGCAGCTGAGAGATCAAGTTTGAGCAGAAGTACAGACTTCCCGTTGTCTCTCAGCTCGTCAATTTGGGATTTTAAATCGATTAAGGCTGTTTGCGTTCCGTGTAGTGGGCGGAAGCCGGATTGTCTGTCTCCTAAGAGTTTGTGCAGTTCTACGTGTTTTTGAATTTGGTTATAGGCAGCTTTATCCTGTATTTTGAGTAGAAAATGGTACCGTGGTGATAGGACGGTAGTTTGTGGGGACGAGAGGATCTAATGTCTGTTTCTTGAGGAGGGGGCGCACCCAAGACTGTTTTAGGGTAGCAGGGATGGTACCTGAAGTGAAGGAGGCATTGATCAATTTGGCGATGAACCGAGATATTTCTCTGGCAGCATCTTTAATTAGTTGTGCTGGGCAGATGTCACCTTTGGAATTGGAAGGCTTCAGTGAAAGGATGATTTTTTTCTACTTCCAGGGCAGACATTTTGGTGAAGTGGAATATATTGTTATGTGCCGTTGGTCGGTCACTAGCCAGAGGGTTTTTGGGGGAATGCTGGAGATTCAGAGCTACTTTTTCTTCTGAATTTTATTTTGGAGCATGTTAATTTTGTTAGCTAGCACATGTTGGATGACTGTGCACCAAGACTTATCTTTAGTACAGATATCTGTTATAGCTCTAGTTCTTTTAGTATGGAGAAGAGTTCCTTCATGCTAGAATTGGATTTGGCATTGCGCTCATCATAAGAGTTACGTTTTGCCCGACAGACTTCATTCTTATAATGCGAGGAGAGGGAAGTTAATTTGACTTTGTTCTCATTGGAGGGGCAAAGTCTCCAATTGGTATCACTTTTTCTTTTCAAGATGCGTAAATCTCGGAGTTGTGGCGTAAACCATTTATTTAAATAGACTTTGGGTTTACTTGATCGAAGTTTAAGGGGGGCAATTTTATCCAGTGTCTTGAGCATAATATTGTTAAATTCATGGACTAGGATCAAGATTTTCTGGCAGTGCAATTAGAGTAGGAAGGATCGCAGGGATTACTTTATCTACTGTGATGCTTTTTTTGTTTCTGGTTAGACATGGTGGCGCTAGTGGCGGGGCCGTGGGAGTCGGTCTGGTGATGGATAAGTGAAAGGACACCAGTGAGTGGTCTGTCCAGGATAGAGGCATGATGGATGAGATAATGGCTATACAATTATAATACGCTATCCAATCCAATGTTCTCCCCTTTAAGTGGGTAGGTTTGTTAACTTTTTGAGACAAACCTAGTGCATTGATTGTGTTAGCTATAATTGTGGCGTTTCTATCCATTAGTTAATTGAAGCCTATATTAAAGTCCCCTAATAGGAGTAGTTCGGACAGTGGTTTAAGATTGTTGGTGACTATGTTGTGCAGATCCTCCTCAAATGTGCCAAGTGGACCGTGAGGTCTGTATATTGGATGAACGGTGAGTGATTGTGAATTATTTATCTGCAGATAGAATTTCACAAGATTGTGACAGTTGGGTGGGGGCTAGTCTGAGGGAGAGGCATGTTTTGGAGATAATGGCGATGCCGCCTCCTTGTGCTCTGTCTCGGTCTTTTCTGGCTATTGTATAGCCATCTGGGATGGCTAGCATAAGCGATGGTCCTGCCGCATTATGTAGCCATGTCTCAGTAATCGCAAGGAAATCCAGATTGCCTTCCGTAATTAAGTCAGCAATGTCAATGGCATGGGCGGCGAGCGATCTCGCATTGAGAAGTGCTCCTTGAAGGGGGGGGGCTCAATTACCGCTTTGTCCTGAATAGGTTTAGCTGTATTATTAACAAGTATCTTACGCTTGTGATTATTAATTTGGGAGGCATGAGTAATGGAAATCGAATGTGGCGGTGAGAATTTGGTGTGACTGGGTTTTGAATTATGCTGATAGCTTTCAGGTTGGTAGGAGGTAGGGATCTTTGCAGTGGTTCATGTAATTTGTTTAATCTGGCACAGAGTCTAAGATTTCTATTAGGCGTGGCACATGGTAAGGAAGCATAGGTTGCTGTCCCTGGGACACTATTGTGTGTCAGTTGGAGGGGAGTGACATTATTCGTATCTGTATTTATCAGTTTGGGTGGGCTGGGATGTAGGATAGGTGCTAGAGAGAGCTTAGTGAGGCATACTTAGCTTCTAGTACCAGCGTGTAAGGTGGCAGCCATTGTACAGAGCAGAATTGTTAAAGTTACATCTTTCCCAGTTAAACAGCAGGAGTAGGGCGATGCAAATAGAGGCACCTAGACAGTATAGCAATTAAGGCAGCACAAATACGGCAGTGCCTGTGAGGCAACTAGGCACATGGGCCAGATCACAGCTGAACAGCGGGAAAAGGGCAGTGCCAATGAGGTATATGGGCGAGATTACAATTAACATTTAGTAATTAAGCAACACAGGTACGCCAGTACAGGTGGGCAACTGAGCGTTTGGGCCAGATTTAATACGGTCTTTAAACCCACCAGTCGATTTGGTGTTGCTCGCCTCTTTGGATAATTCCAACAGATGCCGGAATGCACATGTACTTCGGTTTCCAGCATTTCAAACATGTAGATTAATGATGTTAAAACGAAGTTTAGAACAGGTAGAGTAGCAGACGATCCGGTTTTTTGGGCTTTTTTAAATTCCTTTTCAATTACTTCAGCCCTTGGTGTCAACTCGAATTGAGTCAAAAGAGCGCTTGAAGGATTTGGAGTTGGTGAGATCCTGGCCTGCTGCTCTTATAGAAGCCCGGAATAGGACTAGAAAGATATAACAAGGGGCCCCTTTCCAATTCATCACTTTACAGGACCAAGTTGTTATTGGGTGCTGTTTCAGCAAGGTCGACATTGCCTAAACTCCAACACTTACTTGCTTTGAAACATTAATTTATTGTCTTCTGTATGTTTAACGATGTAAGCGTAAATCCCAAACCACCAAACAATGTTGCCTTTAATTGAAAGGTAGAGTTTACTCGAGTATGAGGCAATGATCGTTCCGTCAGGTCCAAGCAATTGTTGTGATCATGATGGTTTCCATTAAAATGGACCTGTGGCTTTTTCACTGTTGTCGGAACATTAATTTAATCCCTTCCCCCCTCCACATGATTTACGTGGGCGTGTTCCTCCTCTGACCCAAATACATTGTCCAATTCTGGCGCTCGTATGTCGTAAGCCAATGCGCTGCTGCACAAGTAATATGCTTTAGTCATTTTGTGTGCCTACAGACCACACCAATTAGAGCACGGAAACAGATCCACCAGGGTGCCCCAGCAGCAGTCCAACCGAGGAAACCACACCATGCAGAGACAAAAAAAAACACACGCAAACACGTGCCTAAACCACAGGGTTCATAGTGTTCATGCTTGTTGGGGCTTGTAGGTTGATGAGGTGACGATTTGAATAAAGGTGTGGTATAAAACGTTCCCAACAAGTGTTTAAATTGGGAAGCTTATTCAGGACTTTTCAGGACTGAGTATGATACCATGCTGTTAAAGATTGCTGGGAATTTATCCTTCCCCAGCTGTGGAAAATCAAAGTTATTAAGACACACTTCTTCTATAATATGTTGCGACCGGATGCAGTGAAAGCAGGGACGACTGGAGCTAAACCCTTTTTAGAATATTCTAGGTTTCTTCATAAAAAGGGTTATCTCTTTCTCGCAGGACGGAGACCGGAGACTACAGGCAGAAAAGCTGCAGCTTCATCTCGGTACGTGCTATTTAAAAAAAAAAAAAAAAAGCACTAGCTGTGGGTTTTTTTCTACCTTTTCGGGGCTGGAGGAGCCCGGAAAACTTAGAAATAAAACCGCAGCTTTAAAAACGTATTTATGTTTGCTGTAGCTTTTGAAGCTACCGCAAACATAAATACGTTATTGTGTTTGAAAACGCTGCAGTTTTTCTTTATTAGTTTCTCAGGCTCCTCCGAGCCGGAGGAGCCTGAGAAACTTAGAAAGAAAAACAGCAGCGTTATTGAAACACAACAGCGTTGTGTTTCTGCCTGCCGTGGCTATCACATTGGGTCACCGGTGACCCAAAATGAAAGCCAAGGCAGGCAGAAACACAACGCGGTTGTGTTTCCATGCCGCAGTGTTTCTGCCTACAGCAGCTTTCCCATTTGGGGCTCGGGCTCCCCGTGGGGAGCCAGAGAGCCCCAAATGGGAAAGCAGCTGCAGGCAGAAACACAACACGTTTGTGTTTCGAAAATGCTGCAGTTTTTCTAAGTTTCTCAGGCTCCTCCGGCTCAGAAGAGCCTGAGAAACTTAGAAAGAAAAACCAATGAAGGAAAAGCCACCCAGTGGTAGCTTTTGTTTACTACAGCTGGCTGGCTTTTCCTTCATTAGTGCCGCAAAAGCAAGCACAGTCGGGCATCCATTTCACAAAATGGATGCCCCCATGTGCTTCCTTTTGTAAATTTTGAGCTTCATTTGCTCAAAATTTTACATAGGGACTTAAAAAAAAAAGTGCCAGTATATTTTTTTTTATTATTGCCCATCTTTTTGGTCAATAACATTTTTTGGGTGAACCATTCCTTTAAAAAGATGTTTGGCCCCTGTGGTGAGTACATTCCAACCTCAATGGATAATAATCCCTGAACCAACCATGCATCCCCTAAAAATACTTGGATAAAGTCATCACACCCCCCCTGGAGACCTCTGCGTGCTACAGGATACAATATTGCCCTTAATCATGGACAAGCACCCAGTGCTCCAGATAAGATTTTGAGGTGGGAGTAATTTACTCCCTATTTTTAAACATTGATAGTAAATGTGATTTTAAGAGATCAAAAATGGCTTTTCTCCTTTTCAAGAGAGTAAAATGTATGTGACATCCAGCTGACGTGTGCAAAAACTGTATGGAAATCATTACTAGGCGACAGCTTCCTGCATTGTGAGAGAATACACCTTTCATTATTTCTCTAAGGTCTGGCCATTTGATCTCTCCTGTATATATTTAAATATTGAAAACACAAAAACCTAGCCAATTACATAGTAAAGCAAGCATAATTTGTATTGTATGTTTTGAGATTCAATTACAGTATTGTCTTTTGATGTTTCATGAAAGTCTTTGTTTCCTGGAGTAATGGTATGCCAAAGTTATGATACGACAGTGCAGAGAGGCAAGGGCTCCATGCTAAATTCTACATCTAATAACATGGTGAAATGGTTATTTGTAGCGCATTTGGCAAAGCGCAGTGCATAGAACATATTGAATGCAATTATCATCAAACCGAAGTCGGTACTCCTTTATTGAACTTGAAAGGATGAAAGGCTGAGTTGGCCTTCTCGGGCAACCTACAGATCACGCACAGATTACTGCAACGAGTGCTCAGCCGGCTGAGCTATCTTATTGGCTAAAATCCTTCAGAGGTCGGTTAACTGAGTATCAACTTGAGGTACAATAATCACTGTGCCTAGATGTTGGACGAACCATGTATGAAGAGCTACATAAAGTTAAATACCTATCTGGATTATCACAAGGACAGGTTTTGCTGAGTTTCTATTTCAATTACAAATATAACTTTCATTTGTTTGTCAGGTTTTGGATGTTTTAATTGTACTCTTGAAGATTTGAGAGGCTAGTACACCTGTGATTGGTGTAGTGACAATCACTCACACTTGAACAGAGACTATGCTGCCACTGACCATTTATAGTAATGTACCCCATTGACTGCAAGGTTGAATGGATGTAAACCAGACCGTGCATAGTCATCATTTTGCACACCGTTTTTAAATTGGAGTGTAAAGTTTTAAGTGTAAAAATGATCTGCCTCCGCATGATTATGCACACAGCACAGAAACTCTTAAAAATACAATTGTTCAATACTGGTTTACTTTCACTGGGAAACGAATAATAATTTGTTAAAAAATATTAATTCTCAATTGCAACTTAATCTTTTACAATCCTAAAATGCTAAGAAAATAAATATGCACAGTGCTTCTGTTTGCTCCATGAGCAGCAACACATCAGAAGCTGGATGGAAATAAACCATTCCTTTTTTATCACAGTGTGCAGTTTCTTTTTCTTAAATGCTTCAGAAAAATACATTCTGTTTCAGGGGCATTTATCCATGGCTTGCAATTACATCCATGTAGATAAAAATCAAAAGAAGCCTTCTGCTTTCTGTCATGTAACCTGACCATTGCACTGCCCTCTGCCTTCTAAACGTGTGTGTAAATGTACACAGTAAAATAATAAAGCTGTCGTATTTACAAGATTTTCATGCGTAAAAAGGCCTGGCACGCACCTTATCTGGAGGCCTGCAGGCATCCCTTTCTATGTCTAAACCAATGGATGTCTTTATTCATTAGGGAGTTATGATTTTTTAATGCTTCATACGATAACCACAGAACATTGTGCAAAACAACAAAAAGGTCTTTGGGGCCCTTCCCCGCTGGGCCACTTAAAAGCCGGAATCTATCCTTCACTATGGCGCTCTCTATCTTAACAAACTGCTTCTCAATCTTATCCTTCACCCCTTACTAAGTCCGGCAGGAAGAAACTGAAGGACATACTGTGCTCTAACCCAGGGCTTCCGATTGTAGACACCTACGTCACTGCCTCTGCCCAAGAGACTCTCACAGACATCCTCTTTGTTGTTCCCTCACCTGACCTATGGACTCTCCATATGATCGCTCTTCTGTCTTTTTTCTCTTCCTCGCCAATCAATGTGGCACCTGCTGGGAGATCTTTCTTGCCCTCTTCTCCACCTCCAGGATCATCATCAATGTCTACCGCAATGGTACCATCATGGTACCATCATGGTACAGGGTCCTCAACCTATCCTTCTACTCTCTTATAGGCTCCTACCCTTCCTTATCAACCTCCCTTCTCCTTCTGAACCATCCCCTTCAGCATCCCAGTCTCCCTTGCCAGCTGTGCCCAAATTGGCTGCCTTACGGCCTCCTAACCACTCTTCTACCATCGCCACTGCCTCCTTGCTGCCACCCCCCACATTGACAACCTTGTCAGCCTCCTCCTCTTTGGTGAACCTGCCACCCACTAACACCGTATCTGGAGCTCCCTTGCCCCCTGCGGCCCCTCCCGCAATGGCTCCCTTCTCAACCACTGCAGTCCTGGCTCCCTTGCCGGTCTTGGCTCCTCCGCCCCCTTCTACCTCTGTCCCTCAGGCACTCTCGTCATTTATGGGGAGGATTACTGTCCCCTGCTCCCCCCGTTAGTCTTTCACAGATGGCAATCTGCTCCACCTTGCCACGCTTAACACTCGCTCACTTGTCAAACACTCCTGACATCTGCAACCTCCTTGAACTCCTGGATCTTGATGTTCTTGCTCTCACTGAAACTTTGTTCAAGGATATCTCTGTCACAAGTTTTGACACACTTCTCCCAGAAGGCTACAAGATACTCTCTCTGCCTAGACCAAAAAAACCAGGTGGGTGAGTAGCAATGATCTTTCCCGAGTGAACTCCCGTGTCTGTCATCCCAATCAGGCCTATTCATCCTTTGAGTGCCTGATCTGCAGCCTCTCCCTCCCTCCTGCATCTTCACTCCTGCTGGCCCTCTTCTATCGGCCACCTGGTCAACCCTCCCTCTTCCTTTCGGGAATTTTCTGACCTGGCCTCCTCTCTCCTTTCTGCCTCCTCTCTCCTTTCCTCCTCTTCTAAACTCCTCGTACTGGCTGATCTCAACATCCATCTCGACTCACCCGATTCCTCAGGACCTTTCCGCAATCTTTGCAACTCTCTCTCTCTATTTCCATCTTACCTTCTGGCCAAACGCACACCGCTGGCCACACCTTGGATGCTCTCAACTCAACTAACATGCCTCTATCTATCCTTCTCGCTACTTCTCTCTCCTGGACTGATCACTCTCTCCTCTCTTCTCACTTAAAGCTCTCTTCTCCTCTTGCATCGGTAGCCCAGCACTACCTCCCATCTACAAGGTCATCCAACCTATTAAAAGAGTGTCAGTTGCTGCCTTTGCCTCTACCTACTCTGCTCCTTCTACTCCTGCAGCTGACCTCCACCTGACACAACCCTCTCTAACTTTAACCTCTGTTTCCAACACTCTTGATATTATTTCCCCTGTCATGAGGGCACGACTGAATCCTACAAAAAAGTGCAACTCTTGGTGCGACTCCGAACTGGCTGCCCTTAAACGCAAGTGCAGTGCAGCCGAACGGAAATGGGATTCCTCGGGCACACCCTCTGACGAACTGGCCTGCCGCCTCCTTCAAAGCCAGTATAGACTCTGCATCCGCTCCAAAAAAAGTCGTTATTCAAGCCCCCCATCTCAGCAGCATCCACTAACACGGCCAAACGTTTTAAAGTCTGCAAGGAACTAGCCAACCCTACCTCAGCCTCCTCCACCATTGCACCCACCCATGCCCTTTGCTCTGCCCTGGCGGCACACTTAACCTCAAAAACACAGGACATCCTATCCTCTCTCTCTTCCTCACCACCTCATGCACCAACATCTCTTGTTCCACCCTTGGCCACCCCCCAACCCCTCCTTCTCTCTCCCCTGTCACACCTGAGGAGGTCACTAGACAAGTCCGGTCTATGAAAGCCTCCTCCAAACGGGTGAACCCCTGTCCTTCCAAAACCATCAAGGACAACATTGACTCTCTCGCCTCAGCCTTGTCCGACCTCTGCAACCTCTCCTTCACCACTGGAGTTTTCCCCACTGCTCTTAAGCACTCCCTTGTGCATCCTCTCCTTAGAAACCTTCTGCTGACCGTTCCATTCCGGTAAACTATCGCCCGATCTCTATCACTGCTTTCCGGGGCAAACTCCTGGTAAATTATGATATGATATGATCTGGCATTTATAACGCGCCTATACACAAGTGTTTCGAGGCGCGACGAGGCAGGGCAGGGGAGGGGAACAAAGGGAAGACGGACAGCGATCCTATTAGGCCAGGTGTCATTCAAATCGGGCAAGTGCGTGGGAATAGGTCAGGGACAGTACTGCACATGGGAAAGATGATAACAATAAGTAAGTAAATGGCCACAAGTGGCAAGTGCAAGGGTAAGTGCGGGTGTCAGGTGTCGAGGGCTGGTAGGGGGACTGTAGGGATACAGAAACAGTCCCCAAGTGCGGGGTTTGCCAGGTGGGTAGTGCAGGGGTGTGGCGCTGGTAGGAGAAGGACCTGGGCCCGAGATCAGAGGGTGTCTAGGTAGCCTCTGCA
Source organism: Ambystoma mexicanum (assembly GCF_040938575.1). Lineage (NCBI taxonomy): Eukaryota > Metazoa > Chordata > Amphibia > Caudata > Ambystomatidae > Ambystoma > Ambystoma mexicanum. The sequence continues at coordinate 424,353,691 of NC_090940.1, read as the reverse complement.
GTTCAGGTTAGCAGGCAGGAGGTCAGCCGAGGAGAGGAGGAGAAAAAGCTGAAGCAAAGAGGTTTTGAGGTTGTTCTGGAACCGGAAATGGTTCTCCTGAAGTTTGAGGGAGGCTGTTCCAGAGGGAGGCACCAGCCGAAGAAAGAAATCTACCACCAACTCGTTGCTTGTTGAAGCGACTGACCCTGAGGGAGTTAGAGGCGGATGAGCAAAGAGCTTGAGAAGGAAGATATTTAAGAAGAGAGAGTTGAAGGTATTGAGGCCCCAGGCCTCAGAAGGCCTTGTGAACGATGCATAGGGTTTTGAATTTGATTCTCGCAGCCGCTGGGAGCCAGTGCAGAGATTTCAGTCCTGGAGAGATACGATCCTTGGGCTTGAGGCCAAGGACAAGTCTTGCAGTCCTGTTCTGGATGGGTTGCAAAGGGCAGAGAGTAGACACAGGCAGATTTAGAAAGAGGCTGTTACAATAGTCAAGCCTAGGGAGGTCCAGAGCTCTGGAGACAGTGAGCTTCTGGGGGAAGGTGAGGAAAGAAAGAATACCTCTGAGGAGGTGCAGCTAGTTGTGTGACTTCTTAGAGATCCGAGATGTGAGGAGAGAAGGAGAGTGTGGAGTTGAAGATGACCCTGAGGTTTTGTGCTTTGCAGGTGGGAGCAGGAAGAGGGCCAAGAGAGGCCAGCCACAGAGCTACATGGAAGGAGGGAGCGGGTGTGCCGATGAGGAGAATCTCAGTCTTACTGGCATTAAGGCAGAGGTCATTGGCGGCACACCACTCCTGGATAGCAGACAGACAGTCAGACATGAGGGAATGGGGGGAGGAGGCCGAGGGTAGCCTGAAAATGAGCTGAGTGTCGTCCACATTGTACTGCAATTTGGGCCAGAGAGCAGCAATGCAGTGGGCTAGGAGTGCCAGGCATTGGTTGAAAAGCCAGGGACCGAGGTTAGACCCCTGGGGGACACCACAGGTAGAGAAAAAGATAGCGGAGACGAAGGACCTAAGTTGTACCTGGGAGGGTCGGTCGGAGAGGAAGGAAGTCAACCTTCAATGACAACACTTACGATTCACCCAATAACAAAAGTGGCCTATGGAAAAAATCACTATTTGAACCTCAAGTCAATAGCAGAACCCCCGAGGCAATAGTATATGCCAAAAGAGTTTGGCAGGACATTTCATTGTTGGAGAAATCTAAAACACCTGAGAGCTTTCATAATTTCAGTAATGAAGAAAAAAAAGGCCACAAAAAGTTTATCTTGCAATAAGGAGATAATTATCAGAAAGGCTGACAAAGGAGGAGCAGTGTCATGTTGGACAGATCAGCATACATCAGTGAGAATGAGAGACAACTGGGCAATAAGGACTTCTATACCCTGATTATTATGGATCCGACGCCAAACTAACTACCCTTATCTCAGAAAAACTTGAGAAAGCATTGCAACGAGATTGGATTTCGAAGCAGGAGTTTGATTACTTGAATGTCACCAAACCATCTATGCCAAAATTTTACATTTTACCTAAAATACACAAATCCATGGACAACCCCTCCGGTCGCCCGATTGTATCTGGTTAAGGCTCATTGTTAGAACCTCTATAAACGTTTGCAGATAAGTATTTGAAACCTTATGTGGCAACTATGTATTCTTACATTCAGGATACAACAGAGGTAATCAACTTAATAGAAAGTCTAAATGTCAAACCAGAAACTCAATTTCTTGCCAGTCTAGACATCGTCTCACTGTATACATGTATTCCTCAGAAAGCAACACTGGGGGTACTCGAAGAAGTCCTTCTAACCAAAAGAACCAAGGGAACTACACCCAACAGTTTTATTTCATGGTGCGCAGAAATGGCGCACACGGAAAATTACTTCAGTTTTAATAAAACATTGTACCACCAAACCCACGGTACAGCTATGGGTTCCCCAGTAGCTCCAACGGCAGCAAACTTATATGTAGAAGCGTTTGAGATTAAACACATTTACCAGACCTCTAATACACATCTCGACCAAATTGTGTTGTGGCGTAGATTTATAGATGATATTTTGATCATCTGGGAAGGAACAGAGGATTCATTCGTTGAATTTACCCAATGGATGAATCAACAAAATCAATTCTTGAAATTTACATCTACACACAGCAGAAAAGAGATCAGTTTTCTTGACATTTCCATTTGGATAGATCAAGATGAACGCGTCCTGAAAATCAGATCCTATCACAAGCCCACCGACCGAAACGCGTTATTGAATTTTAATAGCTGCCATCCGAGACATACTCAGGAGAACCTACCCTTTGGGCAGTTTTTGCGTCTTAAACGCAATAGCACATTGAATCAAACCTTTATTTCTGAAGCAACAGTACTCTGCTCCAAGTTACAGGATAAAGGCTACCCTAAGAAAGTAGTGAAAAAAGACTTTAAGAGAGCAAAAAATAACAATAGAGAAGCACTAGTGGAACACCGGAACAGGAATGAAAAGAATACTGACATCGTGTTTGTTAGCACCTTTAACACTCGGTCGAATGAGATTACTAAAATTGTCAAGAGACACTGGCACATATTGGAAAAAGGAGATTAACCACTAACAAAACCATTGTGCGCATTTCGGCGCAGTGCAAATCTGAAAGAACTGTTGACGAAAAATGATGTTTCACTTAAGAATAGTATACAAACAAGCACCACAGAGCAGTGGGGATTACCAAAGTTAACCGGACACTCACCGTGCGGAGAATGTGTGAATTGCAAATACACCAGCCGCTCCAAAGAAGTTGACCCTGGACTCGACAAACCATGGAGGCAAACGGGATTCACCAACTGTAGTTCGACTAATATAGTCTATGCCATCTGGTGCCCATGTGCCAAAATTTACATTGGGATGACAGAGAGGAAGGCCAAACAACGGATTAGCGAGCACTGTAGTTGCATCAAAAATAAGGTTTTTACAGCGCCCCTCGTTCCTCACTTCGTGACAATGGAACACTCCAGTGACACATTGAAATGGACTATTCTGTGGCAACAGGGTAGAACGAATGATAAAGTAGGAGATGCTAAGAAATTGTTCTTCAGAGAACAATGGCTTATATTTCTAACTAAAGCATCAGAAACTGGTTTGAACGAAATGATCACCTGGAGTAGCTTTTGAATAGACTACGTTAGCTAGCAGACTCATAGTGTCTCCCATATAGCTTTCCGCACCAGGGACACATAGTATCCTTTTAGAGTACAATAAAAAACATTCTTAACATGCAAAGGATCATCTTGTGAAACGTAGCCATCATACAGTGCCCCTCATAAAATATATATAGCACTAACACAAAGTAGCCTATAGAAGATTAACAACACAAGACTTTTCTGTTCTCCCATTCGGCACTAAGAGAAGAATCGGCGTTTAATGCATGTTAGAGACGTGGAAATACAATACTAAGTTTAATAATGCCCTAATGAAATAGGTTTATAACTCGCAGCAAATAAGATGAGAACTGCCACAGCGGGCAATATACGAGCGTGTGGATTGTAAATAGTCCCTTGCAGCAGGCGACGCCTGTGCCGGTAACCAAGGGTGATGGAGTGGTTACACATCCAGTCCAGACGGATCTACATCCATCTACAACAGAGGACGCGATGCGCGGCACACGTCATTACGTGTAAAGAGCATCACGTGAACAGCCATATCCGTAATTTCAGTATAGGCGGAATGAACAAAAAGCAACACACAGCAAGTCGGACGGAGCGTTTTGTTCGGCGTTGTATCGATCGGAGCTGAGATGCTGCAAGCATAAAGAAACACTCCGGATTGCAGACTTTGAAGTACCTTTTACGGTGAGCAAACTTTTGAATATACAGAGTCCTCAGTTTAGAGAGACGCTGGTCTAAAGGGCATGTTGGAATTAGACTTACATGGCACTTTTCTGTCGGCAGGGGAAGAGGCTCGTAGCTTTTGAATGCAGAAGATACTAACGGCCCGTGAAAAGGCACGTCACACCATATGGACATTTGAACCTCTGTGGCATACTGGTATTTGTCACATTGTGAACATTTTTTCAATTCAATAAAACAAAAAAGGAAAGAATATCTACACATGCATTTTGTTTGTAAGGCACAGTGACTGATAGATCATGCACCCTTAGCACGTGCACATTCCCATACAGCCACCGTATATATATATAAAAAAAATATATAAGTAGCAAGAGAGTACTAAATAGATAATGGATTTATAAATAAGTCTAAGCCCAACAAGGGTACATTTTGGATAACATCTAGTACCAGATACCAAGTGGCAGGTGTCCTTCATTTGACGCACATTATAGAGATGGCACAGGACTGTTCCAACAGACCTGACTGATGTATGTATGTCTTTTTCTCTCTCTCGCTCTCTTTCTTCCTTTCTCTCCATGTGATTCCTGTGCTTAAAGGGAAATAATGTATACCTTTGTTGACACGGTAAGGCTATTGTGAGGAAAGCCGCATACTCCTTAGGTAGCAGGTAGTATTGAACCAAAACCAATATTAATCGCCTGTTTTTTGTTTTTCTCTTCTTCTTTCTTTTTTCGCTTTTGGTCCATTACTTCTGGTTGTCCCCCTCCAAGGTCAGACACTCGGACTCCAAGTCGCCACACTTCACACAGCGTGAAGAACAAGATTAATAGCCTAGTCTGTGAACAGGCTACAGTTAGTGATAGAGGCTGTTTTTAGGTTTACACAGTTGTTGTTGTTGGTTCCCCTGAGGAAGTCTACAGACAATAGAAATAATTTGTTTTGGTGAGATAGACGAAACATGTTGGGTTATACGCACTGGAAAACAAACAGTGTCGATGATTGTCATTAGACTGAGATTGATATCCCTTACAGGCAGATTAAGGGAGACTGTAAAGAACAGAGTATTCTGGTAAGGCATCCTCAAATGAAAGGAAGTGTCTGATGCTGCCTAGCCAACATTGAATTGCACTTTATTAGCAAATTTGCACATGATTATTGTATTGTGAATTAATTGGTGATAACACTGCACTATTGGTTTTAGTTTTGTATAGGAAGGGTGTGGTTTATGAATATTTTATGTATGGTTTTACACTTTGAATCAGGATGCATTTTAGAATATGTAACGTGCTAATATTGTAGAATTGTGTCTTGTAGAGTGGTATGTACTAGGGTTTGTAATATTTGTATATATCAACTTTCACAATATATGTGTGTCCTCTTTGACAAAATAAAGAAAACGAGATTTAAATTTTTTTTACGACTTAGGACCTATTTGGTACATGGCCCTAGTCAGGTATACAATGGACTGAAGAGAATGAGAAAGTAAGACTGTGTGGTTCCTTAGTTTTTTATTGTCCCTATGCAGAAAGAGGGCTGAACCAAACGGTCTATAAAATAGCCCGATCTAGTCTCTTTTTTGTTTGATGTGAGGAAATCAGCCACGCCAGAGCCTGACCAGTGATACCCAGGTTATCACGGAGACGGTTGAGCAGGATGGCATGGTTGACCGTGTCAAAGGCAGAAGAGAGATCAAGCAAGATGAGGACGCAAGGGGTGTTAGAGTCAAGGTTGGAGAGCAGGTCTTCACGGATGTTCAGGAGAGCAGTTTCTGTGCTTCTGGCAGCTCTGAAGCCAGACTGATGGTCATGAAGACAACCATCAGATTCAGCGTGGAGATTAAGCTGGGTGATGGCCAGTTTCTCCAGGAGCTTGCCCAGGAAGGGAGTGATGGAGATGGGGCGATAGTTAGCCGGGCAGGAGGGGTCGGCAGAGGGTTTCTTAAGAAGAGGGTGCACAAGGGAATGCTTCGGGGGGATGGGAAGACTCCAGTGGCGAAGGAGTGGTTGCCGAAATCAGCCAGGGCAGGAGCCATTGAGTCGATGTGGTCCTTGATAGTTTTAGAGGAACAGGCGTGAACCTGTTTTAACTATACTTTCATAGATCGGACTTGTCTAGAAACCTTGTCAGCGGAAAACAGGGGAATGGCAGAAAAGGAGGGAGGCGGGTGGCTGCAGAAAGGCCAGAGGAAGAGCAGGGAGTGTGGGGGGGGGGTTAGGAGGAGAGTTTTAGAGATGAAATGAGAAGCCAGTACAGTGCAGAGGGCCTGGGAAGGAACAGGAGAAGAAGAGACTGCGGCTATTTCTCAGCTTACCCTCCACACTGAATCTGTTTGTTGCTTCCATGACCACTAGTCTGGCTTTAGAGCATCCAAAGGAACGGAAGCTGCTCTTCTGAACACCTGTTAAGATCTGCTCTCAAACCTAGATTCCGTCTCCTTCTGTCCTCATTCTACTCGACCTCTCCTCTGCCTTTGATACAATGAACCACAACACCCTGATTGCACGTCTCCGTGATATCCTGGGCATCACTGATCAGGCCCTGGCATAGCTAACCTACTTTCTCTCTGACCACCAATCCCAGGTGGAATCAGGGTCCTTCCTCTTCCCTACCCTCGGCCTCTTCCTCACTCATAACGGACTGTCCACAATTCAGTCATGGTGTGCTGCAAACGACCTCTGCCTCAATGCCAGAAAGACAGAGATTGTTCTCATCGGGACTCCTGCTCCCGCCTTCCCTCTTTCTCTCTGGTCGGCCCCCCTTAGCCCTGCATCCCCACCTACTAACGAGGCAAAGGATCTGGGGGTCATCTTCGACTGCACTTTATCCTTCTCATCCCACATCACGGACATCTCTAGAAAGTCCCACTACCAACTGCACCTTCTCAGAGGTATTCTACCTTTTTGCACCTTCACCCAAAGGCTCACCACCGTCTCCAGATCCCTGGTCCTCTCTAGGCTGGACTACTGCAACAGCCTCTTTCTCAACCTGCCCTCCTCTACCCTCTGTCCTCTTCAATTCATCCAGAATAGAACTGCAAGACATATCCTTGGCCTCAAGCCCAGGGACTGCATCTCTCCATTGCTGAAATCCCTTCACTGGCTCCCAGTGGATGCAAGGATTAAGTTCAAGACCCTTTGCATTATCCACAAGGCTTTCTGGGGCCTGGGCCCACTCTATTTGCAACGCTCTCTTCCTGAAAACTCACCTTACTGAGCCCAGCGCTCGTCTTCCTCCAACTCTCTGCGGGTGAGCTGCTTCTCCAAGCAGACACTTGGAGGGAGATCTTTATCCACTGCTGGTATCTCCCTCGGAAAAAACCTCCTTGCCTCTCTCCAACTTGAGCCGGATCTCCTTAAGTTCCGGAAACTCCTCAAGACTTTCCTCTTCGCCTCCTCCTTCTCTCTCCCTCTCCCCTGCAAACCACCTCTTTCTGCTCTCTCGCTCCTCTACTTCTCCTCAGTTTTGCCGACTGGCTGCCTGGTGCACCTTCAGAGCCTCACAGGTCCCAAGATTTCTCGCCAGTCTCCTGCACTTGCCCCCAGCCCTTGCACTTAACGCAGCACTACTGCACTTCAGTTACGACCCATGAGAGTGGTATCTCTCTGCACTTAACCCATGTTCTGACAGAACTGGGCGCACTTGGTCCCTATTGCCCCACGCACTTCCTGTTGCTGTTCACCTGCATAATCTAAATGTATCATGCCTAATAAGTTTGTTTGTCTCGTCTTCCCTAGGTCTTCCCCTCCCTTGCATGGTTGCACTTTGAAACACCTGTGTATAAGCGCATAATAAATAATCAATAAATCAAACCATACCCATGGAGAGCCCTCAGTATCTAAGTTTGGTATTGCCGATACTCCCCCCGAGTATCGGCCTTCCAAGCCAGGGGTTTGGCTTCCGTGTGCCTCCTGATGGCTTTGCTCATTGGGGTAGCCTAATGGTTCTTCCTTACAGGTTGTGTATTCCTTAATGGGTTGCCTAATACAGGGGCAAAAGAGTGCTCCACTGAAATCTCAGTGGACTTTGCCACTTTCTGGCATTGGCAGATCTGAGGCATAGAGCGTTGTTCATCCACAATTATCTCACTTACTGGGATTTTGATCAAACTATCCAGTTTCCCCTCTGTGTTTCACCGGAGCCACTAGATCATTCACACTGTTTTTCATTTGATTATGCCTGAAACAAGATCCACCTTTCTTGATTCTTGTGAAGTTATACCGGTGCTTTTGCCTGTGGCCTATGGTCCCACCCTTGGCTTCCAGTGGAGGCCTTTGATCTAAATTGGGATCTGATTGCACCTTTCCTGATCAGTTTTTTTCGTTTCCTTGGGATGGGATCTTCAATAGGTGTTTTGAGCCCCCACCCACTTCCCTCCCCTGAACACCCCCCACCCCCTTCCCATAGCCATCACCTGTTTCACTCTGTATTTTTACTGCCTCATCAAATATAATCAGTGGGAGGACACTATTCTGGGTTGGAATATATGGAAAGATTACTGATTATTCTCCAGCATGGGGTCTGGCATAGATTCACATGCTCATGAATATTCCCTGTTGTCCGGCCGGGAATCCTCTGTATATTCATGAGCATGTGAATCCATGTAAGACATGCTGGAGAAGAATAGTTACAGGTAAGTAACTTGTTGCATTAATTTCAACCAGCTCCAGGTCTACAGAATGGGCCAAGTTGTTTAAACTCCCCTTTCTAACTAGATCTGCCCGTTCGATGACACAGGGCAAAATTGAACTATCTGAATTTGTCTTACCAACCAGAAGCGAATAATTACGCCCCCTCCCCCCCACAACTGTTCGGGTCTATTTCCAACCATGAAGTTCGCCAGGGATTCGGCAAGGAGGGGGTACTGGCTTGATGGGTCTCCCTATTGGTGGTGGTCCCCTGATAGAAGAAATAGGATCCACTCCAACTAATTAGCGTCCATAGCCCTCACAGAAAAAACACCATATGAGATGGCCTTAGAATTTACCACTGGCATAGAATTTTTTTTCTATGTCAGATAGTAACTCGCCAATTCCTGATCAGAAAATTATCTTCCCTAATTGGGTGAAACATATCGAAAAACGTTTTCTTTGAGTTCTCCCTAGAGGATATTTCGTTCGAGGCCTTCCGTTTTTGACATGATTGCAGACTCCAAGCAACACTTTAATCACTAATCGATAATCAGGGAAGAAGTAAACTAGAAACAAGGCCTGTGCAAAAAGCTAAACAGTCCTTTTCAAGCTGCTGCTTGTATCCCCAGACAGTCTTGCGTAAAGTGCAACAATAGAATACTAATCCTCACTGTGACTATACTTTATCTGGCCTTGATAACACCTTCCTCTTAGCACCATACAGCAACAGTAGCAAGAAATAAAAGCCCAGAGCTGCTGTCTGTCGCCACAAACTAACCACAGCCAAAGCGGAAAGTGCGCAGTGCAAAAGGATGAGCTAGGTTTTTCCTAACATCTCATAATAATCATTCAAATGAACAGGCTCCACTCCCTCCTCGTGCTTGCATACACTACCCGCGTTGCACGTACTGTACTAGATTCACAATAATAATGCCCTTACGCTCAATGTATATCACAACCAATATAAACATTTAAATGTGTAAAGCCAATTCCTCAAGCCACTTTCTAAAATAACTGGTGGTAGAAGCAGTCTATAGCAATATAAAACAATGTAATGCAAATAGTTCAACACGTGCTAGCTGGTGTGTTATTAATAAAATGCAATGCCTTTCAGAAGCGATCAGTTCAGGAGAGTCAGTGAAATTAGGGGAATCAAATGGAGAGCAGATTCTTCCCGCAGAAGCAATCGAGTTAAATGCTGTTTCTAAGTTGTGTGGAGCGAGGTACGCCTGACGGCTCAGGGGGCTGCCGGAGTCTGTCTCCCTCCCCTAGCTCCCGCACCTGTTAATCGTCTTGTTTTGATTTGCCGGAGAGGCTACATAAAGCAACAAAGTGGGTAGCAGAACACAGATTTATTCAAAAGTAATGTCACAGAGGAGCTGCTGAGTGTGCAACCCTCTAGCTGCACAGAGGCCAAATAAAGATGGTCTTGTCGATGGTCGGCAGGTCCATGCAAGTTCATTTGAATCAGGCCGCCCAATATCGGCTCCGTTTACAGGGCTCACACACATAAACGTAGACCGGGACCTGGAAAACGCAGGACGCCTAGCCAGGCAGGAGGGTACAAGTTTCAGTTTTCCTTTGTTATTTGTGACCCTAGCTTACCTGGTAATTAAGAGTCCTCAGTGCTGCCTGCACTGTTAGACCATTAATAAGCTGACTGCTAATACACAGAAGTCAGTTCAAGGTCGATATCAACAGATAACAATGGTATATCACTGACTGGGTCTTGGCAGTCTTTCTAAAAACAAAGTGGGTGTTCATAGCACTCAGCCCCCACCTCCCCTCCCCCCTCTTCTCTCCATGACACAAGACCACAATGGCAGCTGGCTGGCTGCAGGGCTGCTCTGAAGAATGTGTTCCAAGGGAAGGGACAAGAGTTCTGTTCCATCTGGGCCCCTTTCACCAATTTTTGTTTGACAACATGTGCGCTGACGTTTAAACTGCCTTTGTTAAACTATATTTTGCTGTTTTGATCCTGCTGAAAATGTTCTATAGACCAGCACAACAGTCTGGAGGGCCCTAACCAGTTCCGAGCTGAAGATGGAATCCCGTAACAAAACACTTCCTGCTGTGTTGAGATATCATTATATATCTCCTTCTTGGAGGCTATTAGTGCTGACCTGTATTGGGTCTGTGCCAAGGCCACTCCTGCTTATGTTCTAGGAGACCAGATGTGCGCCATTTTCTCTCAGCTCGCAGCTTCATCTTACATAGGTTCTGGTGCGGTCGATAGCAGGATTTTGCTGTATTCTGACCCTTTATAACCTAAGGGTTAAACATATACAAAAACCTCTACTTGATTGTGAGCAAGTGATCCAAACATCAATCTGTATTCAGTAATGGTAACGATAGTCTCCAGGCATTGCATCATAAAACAATCCACACAAAATGTCTGCATTTCCTTCTCCATGCCTGCATGTGCATGGCAAGTAACAACCAACAAGACATAAAAAAACGACTCTAAAATCTCTATGGCGCATGTTTCTTTGGGGCCAATGTTACCGGTACATGGCAGAGACCAAAAAGCATAGGCAGACAGGCATATAATAGACTGCTCTCTATGCAAGGAAAAATGATTGGTCAGCCGAATGCTAGTTTACGGAGTCATATTTTGACCACAATGGGAAACAGTCATCCTCAAGTTCTCTAAAACTTTCTTGCATCCAACTGGTCAACTTTTCCATTTGGCATAAATATCAACATTTTCATAGCCATTCCTTGTTGGCATGGTCAGAGCTCTTACACATTTTGTCAGAAAAGCTTTCGCCACTAAAAGTGAACCATGTATGGAAGATCCAAAGTGCACGCCTTTTGTGAAGAAAGACTGAAGAGCTCCAACTTTGGGTCTGGATAAAATATTAGACAAAGGCCTCCAGAAAAGCCTTACTCCACTAGCCCACCAGGGAATATATATCAAATAAAGGCCTCCATGAAGGCCACAATGACCCATTATGCCACCATGGATAATTGATAATAATAATGGCCTACGGAAAGGCCTTAAAACAGCAAAACTCCCTGGGGCACCGGTACATGGTCCTTATTGGAAAAGGGGTGGGCTGTAATGCCTTTTTGAGCTCTCCCCTAGGCCTTCCTTTAACACACCCCCTCAAAGAAGGTAAGTCATTGGTAAGGTAAGTGAGTCAATCCTGGGAGGGGGTGGAGTATTTGTGTGAGAGTGGTTTGGCATGGGTTAGTTGGGCGAGAACAGGAGGTGGTGGAGGACGTCAAAGAGACCAGAGGAGGTGAGAGTAGTACGAGTGTAGAAGGTGTTTTAAGGTGGGGGTCTGTGGAGTGTGTGTGTGTGACCGGAGTGTGAAGAGCAGAGGTAGAGTAGGAATAATGTAGTGGTGTAGTGGTAGCGGTGGCAGAGTTAGTAGCAGTTGGGAGTAGAGATAGTAGGTAGCAGGAGTAGTGAGTGAGCGGAATAGGCCGTTGAATGGTAGATGGTAGTAGAGGGAGACCGTGAGTGCTAGTGAGTAGAAGCATTAGTAGACTGACAGTAGTAGTACTAGAAAGTAAAGGCGCGGTTTGCGAGCAGTGTGTCTGGTGGAGGACAGGAGGACAGACCGCTTTGCTTTTCACTGCTTTTCGCTGCTGATAGATTGTTTCTGGAGCCTGTTTGCTGTCCACTTTCTACTGCTACTGAAGGAGTCAACTTCCATCTACATAGCACCGCGCATTCGCGGAGCGCTGCACGGTTTGTGAGCAGTGTGTCTGGTGGAACGGTAAGCGGCCTCACCCCCCCCCCTTCTTCTACCTTCTTTTTGCTACGGAACGAAACACTCTTGTTAAAACATTTTTACCATACCTTCAAAAAAAACAACCTGCTGAGTCCGTACAACCAAGCATTCTAATGGCTTTCCTTTCATACCCCCCTCCTGCCCCTGAGTCACTGCCTCCTATATTTTAGCTGCTTGGTTCGCGGGACTTACCGACATCAACATGGCGCCGCCCACGCCGTTTGAGGCAATCCACGAGAAACGTTGCTTGCGCAGCAACACATTGTTAAGCAAATCCGGGGGTGAAGAACTCTTGCCGTCCCAATCCTCGCCTCAGCCTTCCCCAAAATTGGAATTGTCTTTGACATCTGGAGATTGCTCAAAGAATAAGGCGGGGCCAAAATCTCTAACAACATTGTCATTAAACCAACAACCTTTAGCAGAGTACCTGCATCCCTTTTTTCCACCTGGTACTAAACCAGGAGGCGGTCTGGAAAGAGACCAAGCGTCGGGTCATGGAGCAGACCCGGTGGTCCAGGTGAAACTGCTGACCCTTAGTGAGGCCATGGTTACTGAGGGTGGCGAAGAGAACCTTATGCCCAGCAAGCAAAGGGCCCAAGGGAGTCGGCAAACAGAACATCAAACCCCCACCTGTCCCACCGTATTGACGAGTGGACCTGCGCCTGATGCTGTCGGAGGACGGCATCGACGGGGGGCCTGAACGGTTGGGGGAGGACAAGCGACCCTTGGCAATAGAAAAAGAAGCCTTGTTACATCACAAACTACTACAAAACTTCCCTATTGTGGGGAACGGGCTGGGAAACGGCGCCGGGGACGGGCAGGTGCAGGCTTCCCCCGTCTCAATTTCCAAACTACAGCTTTGATTCATAGAACTATAAAACCATCTAGGGAAAATCAGGTTCCGAATTTTTCGGCCGAGCGACCTTCTGGAATTGCCTTAAATGAGTCTCTGATATCGGATCAAGAAGAGCAGTCTAGAATATATGATGCAAGAACCTCCGACGATGAAGTTCTGGAAGTAAGTTGCAGCGAAAAAGACAAGTTACTTGTCCCCACACCAGTGCCTGCAAAGAAAGTTAACCAGGACTAGAAATCTGAAAAATCTGCATATGCAGACCTTTCTAAAGGATCAAATCCCAAGCTGGGGAATGACTCTACAAAGGCACAGAGTGTCTGCCACCGAACTGATGATGAGGCCTCTGACCATTTACTAAAGGAAACAAATCTAAAAGGAATGGCAAAAGTAAAAGCTACACCAAATAAAATATTTACAAAAAAACAAAGAAAAGTTGGACCAAAAAACCAAGGGAGTGCAAAGTGTTTTTCAACACCTTTGATATCGTCTTCCCTAAAAGAATGCTTCCTAAAACAACATAAAAGGAAACTGGACCAGGATTCAGAGCTCTCTGATGCTGAGATCTTGGAGGCCGTACAAGACCCCCTTCCAGTAAACAAAGCGCAAAAAACTGATTTAGTTAACCCGAGGCGGAACAAAAGCCTAAATCACCAGTACAAAAGTAAATGATCACTGAAGAAATGTCCAAAACACCAGACCAGGACCTTTGCATAGTGACGTCCACACATCCTTCAGCTTCTTCAAGCCCTCAGAGAAGCAGTAACTTGTTAACCAATAACGAAGTAGAAAATGCATTAGTGGTACCCCCGACTCGGGCGGGGGGGGGGGCTAGCAAGTTCACTACTTCCAATGTCTCCAATAGGCGACCTGACTTTCGCAAAACCGGCAGCTGGGCATATAGAAGATAGACATGCATGGACTAGAGCCCACATACAAGAATCTTCGCACCCCCACAAGGTGCGACAAGCAGAAGATGACATTCGCCCACAAGATTCATCGATAACCTTAGACAGAAGTAGTCAAGATAGAATCTCTGTACATAGTGGCGAAAAGGGGGTGTATACCCCGGCTAAAAGCAGAAGACTCAGTGAAATATCAGTGTCTGCTCAGAAAGAGTCTCCAAGCAAAACAGCAGACCTGTTACAAATAATGTCAACAATCTCAAGTGCTCTAAATCCTTTTGCAAAACTTTGAGTCCATCAATGAAGCACTCAAAGATAATACCACTATGTCATCTACAATGCTGGCAAAACTGACCTTCATTGAAGGCTTTATAAAAGCCCTGGACTCAAAAACTACCAAAACGCAGGCGTTGTTGGAGGCAAAAATTGCGAAACTGGAAGATCAGCTTATGGAAAGGAATAACGCTGCTCAAGCTGCCTCATTATCAATTTCTACGGCGACCCAAACTAGAGAAGGGCCATTACAAAGGGATTTGGCTCCAATTTTTGTAAAAATGCCAGCACGCCATCCATCTGTTACATCAGAATCTAGGTCCTCAAAAGAACGGACAGGGAAGGAGTCGCACCAGACTAAACCGGCTAAAATCCTCAATCAACAAAATAAATCTGTTCCGTCAACTTCTTCAATTCAAGTGAAAGAAAAGCCTTCTCAACCACTGGTGGTTCTAGGCGTCGAAACAAACGGAAAGAAAAAAGAAGAGGTTAAAAAAATGATGACTGAATGTGCACTATCTTTACCTGCCGAACCAGATCACCAAAATTTGGCGCAGTCACCCAAAACGATCGAGGAATTTCAGGAAAACAGTGACCTAATGAATCTGTCCCAGCATTATGACAACCTAGAAGAATCTCTAGTTACATTAATATCACCCCAATCAGTTAAACCATTATCAGCAATTGCCAATAAAAGTTCATCATCGACCGGCATGGAAGTGGCAGAAGGTGGCGAAGAGGCTCCTAAACTGAAGCTCCGGCGGGATGAGTCTGTTGGGGTTTCTACGGATGACAAAAGAAATCACAAAGTGAGCACCTGTGCGCAAAGACACAGTGGGATATTTACTAGAGAAAACAAAAATGACTACCGATCGGATGTTCAGAAGCCAACCAGGCACACAGAGGAATTGCGGATGCCCAAATGACCCGAGAAACTTGAAGAAAAACTAACAGTAACCACAATCTTCAAACTTGAACAAATCTCATCCAAAGAAGAGTATATGGTCTTGAACAGAAAAATGGTTCTCAAAACCCTAGCAAAAATCAGTAAGTTAAAACATCTGACGACCAACGATTTTGTGTTGGTAGAGCCATATCATTGGGAACATAGAGCAAAAGCATATATCCACATAAGAAACAAAGCTCTAGCAGAAATTCCTACATAAGTCTCAAAAGATCTACATAATTTAGGATTCAACCTGTTCCCATTACCAAAGTTCACACAAAAGCAACTAGATAAAGAAACAAGGAGGAGGGCTTCTCCGGCAAGGTCCCATTATCTTTCAAAAACTGAAACTCTTTACAATCAAAATCGATGGCAAGATACCCTGAGGAGAAGAATCACCTGGCAGCAGACTGCGAAGAATGGACTGGAAGACTCTTACAGAAGAAAAGAAGACTTCAATCCAGAGTCTGCATCAAATTGTGAAAGCCCAGGTCGAAGTTCCCATCAGCGTAAGCAATATAAAACCATACAGAGCTCTGCGGACAGAAACTATACTACAGACAAACGGGAGGAACATAATCAAAACCAAAGGTGTCAGAAGAAGGCGAAAGTCTCAGAGGGACCATGGAAGTGGTTGGCAGACACGTTTGATCGCAGCCAAAAGAAATAGCAGCTAACACGAAGCCCCCAAGAGCCTCCGACGTCCAGACAGGAACTGGCTCCAAAATCGGCCAAAAAAGATCTGGTAATGGCTTCATGGAACACAAGAGGCTATAAACATTTGACCCGCCCGAGCGACGTGAATTTGGGGAACTTCGATATCCTGTGTCTCCAGGAAACCTGGCTAATAGATCTACCGACATTAGATGGATTCGCAATTGAACTTTCACCAGCCTGCAGGTCTCTTATGGGAAGACCCCCCTCGGGCCTCTTAACGGCTATTCGTATAGGCTCAGGAATAACACCAAAATCATTGAAGCCTATGGTATGCTTGGCACTCTAACTTTATGGTTGCGCCACGACCCAGTGCATGATACATGGATCACTTCAGACCTGGCAATAAGAAACCTTTATTGGAATCCCGAGAGAACATCATCGAAAGAATTTTGCAAATCTGTCGCAGAAGCCATTGACACCATCAACATGGACTTTGATATTGACAACATTATAATCTGCGGAGACTTAAACGCAAAGTGCAAAACGTACACAACACCGGAATAAGCTTTACTGACTCGCCCCCTGGCAGATGAAAGAGGTGTGGCGTGGTCAATGCTTATGAAATCAAGAAACTTCTTCAATGCAGCAACGTTACAAGACTCCGAACCTCAGATCCCAACGTGGGAAAGGGATAAATCATTTGCCACTCCCTATTACATCTTCGTAACCAAAGGTCTGACCCCCCCCTTATTTCGTCCTTTAAAGTACTGAAAACGTGAGAAAGTGATCACAACTTGTTACAACTGTCCTGGTGCGCACAAGCCCCGGAAAGGCTTCTATATGCCTCGTCAGTGGAATCATATAAGCAGCAAAGCCGTCTTCGCCTGACGGCAGAGAACATAAGAGTAATAAAGGACAGACTAAGCACGGATCCCGAGTTCAGAACATCTAGTTTAGTAGTCAAAAGACCGGACTATACACCTCTATTATCTCCACATAAGGTGTGTTTTTCAGGAACAAAGGGCAAAAAGCTAGCACATAATCACATTTACGATCGGATGCTGGTGATCAAGAGACGTGAGACAAGAAACCTGAAAAATGTTGCAATTAGGCACCAAACAGTGGAGGCATGGTCCGCATATCGAAAGGGAGCGAACCACTATAAATCATGGATCAAACATCATGCAGTGATCCTCTATCAAAAGGACGCCGAAGTCATGCAGAAGCCCCTGGCTTCAAAAAATACAAGAGACTTCTGGAACCTATTAAAAACTACGAATGGCCAAAGAACTTCCTCCATCTTAAATGCGGTCTCGGAGCAAAACTGGGTGTCTTTTTCAGCGTCTTTTTTTCAGCCGCCCTCAACATCAGAAGACATGAGAATCCAGTTGCTCAGTGAACCCTGGATCCCCTTGACAGATGTGGATGATATTTTAAGAACAGCAGCAAAATTGAAATCTTAGAGAGCTCCTGGCCCTGATGGTCTGACCAACATAGACATCAAAAAACATCCTGAAGAATGGGCTGCACTCATAAGTTAACTCTTTAATCTCTGCCTCAAAGCAAAACAGATCCCTGTATGCTGGACAGAAGCTGTATTGGTCCCAATTTTTAAAAAAGGGTGTAGAGAAAGCCCAGCCAACTACAGGCCAATTGCCCTGCTAGATATTTTGGGAAAAATATTTGCAACTCTGCTTCTCTCGCATTTTCAAAAATGGGTAAAAAGTTCTCCCGTGGCAGACCACTTCCAGACAGGTTTCCAAAAGGGGACCGGGACGGCAATTAACATCTTGATGCTCAACATCATAAAAGCAAAGGTGAAATCAGGGGCACCTAAAGTCCATTTGGCTTTGGTTGACCTTTCGAAGGCCTTTGACATGGTGGACCGCGAGAAACTTTGGGCCAAATTAAGAACTTGGAAATGCCCGACTCCAATATTGGATCCAATTATGGCCCTGCACACAAAAACTACTATGCGTGTCCGTCTGAGCCAGCAAGGTCACCTTTCAAACACAATTCACACGAAACGTGGGTTCAAACAAGGCTGCCCCCTGGCCCCGGCGCTGTTCATCGCCTTCATCAGAGACTTTCAGTATACTGAAAAGAAAATTTGTTCGTTCCCGCCAAAGGTGGGACTGTCAAAAGTTTCCAGGTTACGGTATGCGGATGATCTGATCCTGATGGACCAGACTAAAGTAGGTCTGCAACGTCAACTGGCAAACCTCTCTACCTACATGAAAAACAACAACTTGGAAATTAACTCCCAGAAAACAAAATTCTCCTTTTCACAAAATCGACATTCGACTCCAAAACCTCGCCCGTTTGGTTTCTTGAAAACACCAAATTAGAAGTGGTCAAAGAATATAAATACCTTGGGGTGTGGATTGACAACTCCCTGAAAGAAAACACCATTATGAAGACCTTATGTGATAAAGCAAGAATTCTGACAGCAGAACTGAAAGCTGTGGATAAAAAATTCGGAAAGTTTTCGTGGACGCCAGCTTTACAATTTTATAAGTTCAAAATAGTTCCAGCACTACTATATGGAATGAGTGCAAACCTATCTCTACCTCGAGATCTTTGGTTAAAGCTGGACGGCTACATGTGGAAGGCAGTGCTGGGTCTTCCGAACTCGGCCCCGATGGCGGCGATTCGACGGGACCTGGGTCTCATGTCTCTGGCTTCAATAGTCGAGCAAGGAGCTCTGCAACTATTCAGAAAAATTCTTTTGCCGTAATCCCTCCCCATATTCCAGGTTGTCGCAGAAGAAATCCAAAGAGGGGGGTGCATACCTCTGAATGACTGGGTAAAGAATTTAAGAGATAAACTGGAAGAGATAGCCTGTACAGAAGAACTCTTAATTTCGAATTCAGGCAAAGTGAAAAAAAAAATCGAGCAGCAAGATTGGATTTTGACAAATGAAAAAATCCTATCGTACAAATTACTCAAAGACCTTCCGCCCTGCCACAATAAATCGAAAACACCATTGAGATATTGTGAAAAATTCCCTGAGAAAGAACTGAGAAGGTTATTCATGAGAGCTCGGCTAAATACATTACACACAAGAGAAATCTTGGCTATTAGATTACAATCGCCAACAGCCACATGTCGTCTTTGTGAAAACCCAGATCAGACCGAAACAGTGAGACATCTCCTGACGTCCTTTCCAGAAATGTCCAAAGAAAGAGAGGCGTACTTGGCACCACTATTATCACACCCATCAGTACTAAGTGAAGAATTGGGTTGGCATCGGCTAATTGCTGGAGACTCAGCTAGGTGGTCGAGGGCTGCAGCTAAACTCCTGGATATTGCACTGAAACAAGCAAACCCAGTAAAAGCATAACAAGTACGTGACAGGTACCATTCAGGCGTACAAAATTGGTAATCATTTTAAATTTTATATGGATGATAGTCTGAGTCCAGAGGACCTTGTTTACACAGTCGGTCAGAGGTGATAACCTTCTCAGTAGATCGTTCCCCAATAAACAAGGTGTGCCCTCCGTAATCACAACTATCACTGGATGTTTCAACCAATGCCGTCCAATTTTTGTTTCCAGATCCGCAGTCCCTTCGATGGAAATAACATTCCTGTTTACATTTTGGAGTTGTCCGGGAAGTGGTGTGATGGGAATTTGGTGGCCCTCCCCCATCCTGAATTTAGTTGTTCAAGGGTCTTTTGGACAGGAGTGTGGCATGGGATTCAGTATCCACCAGTGCTGATATTTCACACTGACCCTGCACCTTGACCGGTGCATAAAATGGCCTCCTTTCTCCTCCAAGGTGCAAAGAAAGTGTTTTATTTGACAGCCATCTGGTCATTTTCTCAATATTGAACTGAAATACTTTGCCATCTTGGCCAATTATTTTGCAACTCGCAATGAGAGTTGTTGGGGAATACTCCTTTTCCGCTGGTTCCTTGACTGTCCACCTTTACCTGGGAGCAGTTCTCAGAACCTGTTTGGAGAAAGGAGACACACTCCATTTCAGTTCTGTCTGGCTCGTCTTTTTGGGGTTGAATAGTTTCTGGTTCTAGGTCGGTCTCCATACTTACCCTGTCCCACTCAGGTTATTTTGGGACCCATTTTTCTTTGGGAGGGGGGAAATCACCCGTTTTTTTAAATATAAGGTCTGCTTACCTGGATCCTCCAGGGATTCTTCTCCTTTAAAGGGGACAATCCTGGGTTCCTCCACAAAGTGGGTTCTTTTTTGGCCTCTCCTACTTACCCTTTGCACTTGGGGGTTCTAAGATTTCGGTGGTAGAAGACCCTTTCAGGCTGAGAGGTTTTTAGGAGTTCTGTTTGGGTGAGAAAGGAAGTGTCCTCTAATGCTTGGCATCACCCCTTCACCCGGGCCCCCTCCCCAGGAACCAGTGGGTTGTCGAAAATGTCCTCCGTCCTCCCGTCATTTCCCCCCTGGGGCATCAAACCTGAGGGTTGCGGAATTCTGGGAAGCAGGGTGGTTAAGAGTTAGACTGCGCCCTCAGCATGCGCTCCAGATTATCGTTCAGTTGCTGGACCTGTCGCTCCAGTTGCGAGAACTTGTCTGGGTGGTAGGGAGGTCTCAAGTCATTACTCCACTGTTCTCGAAAAGGATAACTGTCCCATCAACCGGAGCAACTCGGGTACTGGAAATTTCCCTCATAATTTCCCATCCTGAATCTCCCTTCTCCTGGGTTCAGGGATCTATTTTCCTGGAACCCGGGAGATTCTAATCTCCCCTCTGTCCTCATCTTACCTGATCTGTCTTCTGCCTGTGACACGGTCAACCATTCCATC
The DNA here is from genome assembly GCF_040938575.1 of Ambystoma mexicanum. Classification (NCBI taxonomy): domain Eukaryota; kingdom Metazoa; phylum Chordata; class Amphibia; order Caudata; family Ambystomatidae; genus Ambystoma; species Ambystoma mexicanum. The sequence goes on along the minus strand of NC_090940.1, from coordinate 424,333,105 downwards.
CTGCTCAATCGTCTCTGTGATGACAGGGTATCACTGATCAGGCCCTGGCCTGGCTTACCTTGTTCCTCTCTGATCGACCCTGCCAAGTACAACTTGGGTCCTTTCTTTATTCTATCTCACTTTCTATCTGTGGTGTTCCCCAGGGGTCTAACCTCTCTCCCTGGCCGTTCAACAAGTACCTGGCACCTGACGCCCACCGCATAGACATTCTCTGCTCCAACTTTAAGTACAATGCGGATGACACTCAGCTTGTTTTCAGGCTCCCCTCTTCCACCTTTTTCCCTCTCTCATCTATGTCTGTCTGTCTGCTATCCAAGAGTGGTGTGCCTCCAACGATCTCTGCCTTAATGCCAGTAAGACAGAGATTCTCCTCATCTGCACACCTGTACCCTCCTTTCTCCGGCATTGGATCTTTCATGGAGATTCACATGCTGTGAATATTTCCCATCCTCCGGCTGGGAAACCTCGGTAACTTTAATTTAGCGTTTTCCTATGGAAAGCTTCAACACTTTAGTGTCCTATCGACATTCTTTTTGGGTGCTTTAGGCCACACCAATAGGACGTCTGCTATAAATAGCCCTGCCGCCGCGTCTTCCCTTCAGATTTCCACTGTCTCCAAACTGTTGAGATCACCTCATGTTTCTTCGTTTTTGCACATGCATTTTTATATTGGCCAGTATGTCATCTGTGGGCCAGAAAAAAAATCTTTTTCCGCCTTGTGCTACCTGTGGCCTTAAGAAGGTTTTCAAAGGAGATGGCCATATGGACTGTGTCTACCCCCGTCACTCGACGGATGCCTGCGAGATATGCCAGGGGTTTTCACAGAAGACTTTGAAGGACTGTAACCAACGGCTCATATGTTGGCTAAACGACGGCACTTATCCGGCTTCGGAGGTGGGTTCGCCTCGGGGGAGCCAGTCTTCAGGGAGAGCGGAGAAGAACTCTGAGCACCGCCGAGCGGTGTCGGCAGAGCCCCCGGCTAAGAAACAATGGACGGAGTTGGCTACGTTGGAGCTGGGGAGAGGTAGAAAGTCATCTGTGTCCAGGTCGCATCATTCAAATGGGGGCAAGTGGCTCCTCGCTTTCCAAGTCAGATCGTCCTGACAAGTCCAAGGGATCTGCTGGTAGTCCCGAGAAGGCAAAGGTGTCTGACAAAGGACAAGCAAAGCCGAAGGAGTCTTCCTCGAAGCACTCGTCGTCCAAAGATCATCATAAGTCTTCAGCCGGGAGTCTTCGAAGCACCGTTCCGGTTCATCTTCCAAAAAATCTGGGTCTCCGGTGAAGGCTAAGACCGTGGAGGCTGCGGTTCCGACAACGAGATCCTCGACAGATATTCCCTCGTTGAGTTCAGTCTACAGTTCCGTCGTCGACGGTGGTGTCTTCGGCACTGTCCGTGAATCTGACCGACAGTGGGCCTCTGCTGTTGTCATCGACGCAGATGGAGTCGGAAGGCTTGTTGCCGACGGGTGGGCCATGGCAGTCTGCTGGCTTTGGGCCCATGCTTCCTGTGGACATTTTGCAGAAAGATCCAGCTGCGTATTCTGTTTCCTCTGGGATGGAGGAGGAACAAGAGACGCTTTTTGATCCGTCAGCTCTGGGTCCGCAGAGTGCAAGGCCGTTGACGTCGAGTGGGGTGGGGGCTGGGCCACACCTTTACCCGTTGGCTAATCTGAAATCTGTGCTGTCCTTACAAGTATTAAATACGCTCCAGTCTTTGTTGGGGCAAATGGACGCGAGGTTGCCACCACCTCCGAGTCCGTCTGTTGGGCCGTCCATGGAGTCATCCTGAGGAGGAGTTACCTGATTCGGACCCAGAGAGTGCTCTGCGTGACACCTGTCGATGGTGTCTTTGTCGGCGACGAGGGACGGCGCCTGGGACATGGACCCTGAGGTGGAGCAGCCCAGTAGTCCGGCACAACCATCTCCGCCGGATGATATTGAGGCATTCCATGCCATGATGGCAAAGCCGTGTCAAGAGCTTGGGCTGGCGCCTGAAGAGGAACGTAAGGATTGCTTTCTCTTCGACCATATGGGAAAGCGACGGAAGGTGGTCTTTTCACTTCCCATTCTCGACCACGTTTGGCAGGAGTGCCTGCACACGATGCGCCACCTGTTTTCTGAGCCTGCGGTGAAGGGTCGCCTGGAAAAGAAATTCAAGGCTCCTGAGTCTACCTCTAGATGTCTCGTATTGCAGCCCGCACCCGAGTCAGTGGTTTCGGCGCAGCCCCCGGACAGTGAGGCCAGGAAACAGGACCCGTTTGGGAAGAAGGTACGGACGGTGGGGGCTACAACTGTGAAGGCTGCAAATTCCTTGGCAATTATGGCCAGATATGATCGGAAAATGTGGCAAAGGCTAGCTCCGATTCGTGATCATCTTCCGGAGCAACACCGTAAGGAGGCAATGCTGTTGGTTTGAGAAGGGGAGGAGGCCTCCAACCACAGCATCAATATCGCAGTGGACCTGGTGGAGTTAGGGCTTAAGCAAATTAATAATGGGATGGTGCTCCGATGGCAGGCCTGGCTGAAGGGTACAGAATTTCAGCCAGAATTCCAGTATGAGGTCATCAATATGCCCTGTGAGGGTGAACACTTGTTCGGTGAAAAGATTGATGAGCCCCTGAGGGTATGAAAGAAGATACCGAGACGGCAAAGTCTTTGGGTTCCCTGCAAGGTGGTCGCTTTCTTCGCTCTTTTCAAGCTTTTTGTGGAGCCTCGGGTAATGCCCGGTTTGCCTCCTCCAGAGATCGAAGTTACAGGCGCTCCAGCTACTCGTCTCAAGGCTATCGGCAATCAGTCCAGTCAGCTCAGAAGAGCAGGTATTTTCAAGCTCAGCGAAAGAAAGGTTCACAGGCCTCGGCTGCTAAAGGAAGGCAGTCAAAAGCTCAACAATGACTGCCATATGGACAATCTGCTGGGGGGCAGGTTGGCGAACCATGTTGACGAGTGACAACGGATAACATCAGATCACTGAGTGCTGAACACGGTACGTCTCGGCCACTCGTTGGCGTTTCGGCATCCTCCGGTCCCTATTCTGCCAGTGTATGTGGTGCAGCCGCATCTTCTAATCCTGCGGCAAGAGGTGGTGCTCGCGAAGCGAGGCCAGAGGGTGTACTCCCGGTACTTTGTCGTGAAAAAGCCCAATAGAAAGTGGAGGCCTATTCTAGATCTTCGGGCATTGAACAAGAATCTGCAACGCGTGAAGTTCAAGATGCTCGCCCTTCAAGATGTCATCTGTTGGGTGCAGCCGGGCGAGTTCCTATTGTCATTAAATCTGCAAGATGCCTATTTTCACATCCCGATGAGGAAAAAACACTGCAGGTTCCTGTGTTTCATGGTCGGAGAGGAGCACTATCAGTTCCGGGTCCTCCCGTTTGGCCTGAAGTCTTCACCCAGAACATTTACAAAGTGTCTGGCTCCGGTAGCTGCCTTCCTCCGGAGGGAGGGCCATCATGTGTACCCCTACCTGGACGATTGGTTGGTAAGGGGTTTGTCACAGGAACGGGTTCGTAGTGTCATGGTGACCATGGGCCTTTTGCAGCGGCTGGGATTCGCTGTCAACTTCGACAAATCATATTTGACGCAGTCCAGAGACTTGGTGTTTCTCGGGGCGCAGTTTCTTACCCAAGACAATCTGGTTAAACCTTCCAGCGAGCGAGTGGACAAGCTGCGGTCCAAGGCAGGTGAGTGGAGAAGGGGTACGGTGGTCTTGGTCCGAGGTTACATGTCGCTGTTGGGGGCCATGGCGTGATGTATCCCTCTCCTTCCCAATTGCCGCCTGTTCATGAGGCCAGTGCAGGAGATCCTCGCAGACAGGTGGTCGCAGAGTCGAAGATTATGGTCAGACAAGCTGGTGATCGACACTGGCTTGGTGGACGCCCTTCGGTGGTGAACTTGCACGCCCAATCTCGTAAGGGGCATGCCCTTGCTGGAGCCGGAGTTCCAATTCACGATTGTGGCAGACGCTTGCCAGATAGAGTGGGGGGCATACCTCGACGAGTCACAGGTACGGGGCCTATAGTCTCCGGAGTAGACTTCATTGCATATCAGTGCATTCGAGTAGAGGGTGGTGCACTGGGCCCTGAGGTTGTTTCTTCCGCGCATCCTCAGAACGGTGGTGAGGGTGTTTACTGACAATACCACCGCAATGTTCTATTTAATGAAGCAGAGGGGCACACATTCCCAAGTCCTTTGGCATTGGTCTCTAGCTCAAGGGATCAGTATTGTCGCTTTCCATATGCCGGGGGTTCTGAATGTTCAAGGAGACGCGCTCAGCAGGGATGCCAGTCAGCTGCACAAGTGGAGGCTGAAGGCGCAGCAGTTGGAAAGAATCTTCCGGCGATGGGGATCTCCCCCGGTAGACTTGTTTGCTACGATGGAAAACGAACACTGTGCGGAGTTTGCCAGCAGAGGGGGTCATCCAGAATCAATAGGGGACGTATTCTCGTTCCTGTGGACGGGCCTCTTCGCGTATGCTTTTCCCCCTTTTCCACTGATTCGGAGGACTATCCAATGGGTACGTAAGTACCGGTGCAGGGTGATTTTGGTGGCCCAGTTTTGGCCCAGGCAGACGTGGTTTTCAGATCTGTCATCTAGCAGTGGAAGAGCAGTTTCGTTAACGAGCAGATCCGGATCTCCTGTCTCAGGATGACAGCAGGGTGTGGCATCACTGACAGGCCCCTGGGAGACCCTCGTGCATGGAAACAAGGCACAATCACCACACACAAACTGATACGCCAGACACAAGGTTCAATTCCCAAAATCTAGGGTTTATTGCAAAGCAAATAGTCTGTCGGCTGACCGGATCTCACGTCCCGCAACGTGCATTACCCAGACCTCGTGGGACGCAAGAGAGAGAGCATGTTACATCAGTTACATATGTACAAAAATGACCATCATATTATCAGTAGTGACACATCCAAAACCGCCCATAATGTATCTTCTTTAGCAAGGGTTCGGTGATTGACAATTATGACGAATATGACACCCTTAAAGACGTTTATTCAGCAACAGTTGCAATCTGTGAAGGTGCAGACACTATTCTTTGTTAACGAGAACATAGTGCTCTTGTTCTGCAAGCAAGCTGTGTTCGTAGGAGGGACACATTCCAAGCCTTACTATCTCTCGGTTTCTATTTGTGAGCTAGTGGTCGGCTCGATCTAAAGGGGCCCAGGAAAGGGGGGCTGTGAAAGAGAGTATAATTCAAGCCATTAACTGTCTATTTCTACAGTTTCTGCCGCTCCAGCGAGACTAGCTGGCACCTGCTGGGTGATTAAATGCCTTTCTGCTTACTTCCAAGGACTTGTGAGGGAGGAAAACGGTGCATTGCTGACTAGGCTGTCTGGGCTGATCTCTCAACATGTAACTTGTGGCCTTGCTCTGTGCATGAGCAGAACGAAATAGAATTCACTTTTAGCAAAGCATTTGAACAGAAAAGCAAAGAGAAGCAAAATAGCAAAATGGCGAATTCTATTGTTACAAAATGGACGCTCTATGGTTATGCTGACGATTCTGTACTGATGATGCTAGATATATGATGCGTTTGGTTTTCGGCCAACATAATATACCGTCTATGCTATGGTAGGGTATTTTCTAGACTAACATCACGAGCCTGGCGGCGTGGCTCCTGACCACTCTTGAGTTTGGTCATCTAGGGATCTCCCAGGAGTGTCGCCGGATCTTGGAGGCAGAAAAGGCCCCTTCTACCAATGTCTCGTATGGTTGTATGGTCATAAGTGGGCGAGATTCTGTGCCTGGTGTGAGGGTCACCCTGAGATAATGCCGTTGGACATCTACGCGGCTCAGGTTCTCCCATTCTTGTTACACCTTGCAAAAGGGGGCCTGGCGCTATCCTCCATCAGGATTAATTTGGCTGCGATTTCTAGGTTCACGAGAAGGCGCCATACTGCTCCTCTGTTTGGTGAAACATTTTCTGAAAGGACTATTTCGGACATTTCCCCCAGAGAAACAGTTTGCACCGGTGTGGAGCCTCAATGTAGTTCTTCCGGCTTTGATGAAACCTCCATTTGAACCCATGTCGACGGCTTCTTTGAAGTTCCTCTCGTGGAAGATGGCATTTCTGGTGGCGATTACCTCGGCCAGACAGGTGTCTGAATTGCATGCACTGGTCATTGACCCGCCTTACCTGAGGTTCATGAAGGACAAGGTACTCCTGGCTACTAACCCGCACTTTATCCCGAAAGAGCCGTCAGCGTTTCACAAGCTTGCCTCTCTTGCCTTACCCTCGTTCTTTGCTAATGCATTCACGCCGACACAGAAGTCCCTTAATTCTCTGGATGTTAAGAGGGCCCTCAAATTTTATCTGAACCGTACGCAGGACTTCAGGAAGTCGAAGCAGCTGTTTGTGGCATTTGGGCCCTCCAACAAGGGGCAGTCTATTTCCAAGCAAGGACTTTCCCGGTGGGTTTCATCTACAAATTCGTTTTGTCACACAAAAGCTGGCAAGCCTTTGGGAAGTGCTCCGAAGGCTCATTCTACGCGGTCCGCGGCGGCGTCGTCAGCGGCACTCCGGTCTGGCACCACTAGTGGACATTTGCCAGGCGGCTTCCTGGGCGCTGCCGCATACCTTCACCAGGTATTACTGTCTGGAGCAGCTTCGGGGGGTTTCTATTTTACTCCGTCATTTGCTGGGTTTGTTGTCTCATAAAGATGCCATGGGTTGGTTTGCCTGTGATACACCACCACGCATTGTTTGTACTACTATGTAATCTATTCACAGCATGTGAATCCATGAAGGATTCAGTGCTGGAGAAGGGAACAGTTTCTTACCCGTAACTCCATTTCTCCAGCGTTGGTACCTGCAGGCAAACCTGGGTTTGGATTCCCTCTACTTTGGAGGTTAAAATCTGAAGGGAAGCCGTGGGGCGGGACTACTTATGGCAGACGTGCTATTACTGTTGCCTAAAGCATCCAAAAAGAATGTCATTAGGACACTAAAGTGTCGAAGTTTTCCATAGGAAAACGCTAAGTTAAAGTTAGCCTGACAATGGGAAATATTTACAGCATGTGAATCCATGAAAGAGACCAACGCTGGAGAAATGGAGTTACAGGTAAGAAACTACTCCCTTCCTGTCACTCCCTTGGCCCTCTTCCTGCTCAAACCTGTGAGGCTAAGAACGTGGGGTAATCTTCAACACGACACTCTCCTTTTCTCCTCGCATCTCTGACGTCTCTAAGAAGTCAAACTACCAACTGCACCTCCTCAGAGGTATTCTTCCCTTCCTCTCCTTCCCCCAGAAGCTCACTGTCTCTAGAGCTCTGGTTCTCTGTAGACTGGACTACTGCAATAGCCTCTTTCTAAATCTGCTTGCTTCTACTCTCCGCCCTCTGCAACTCATCCAGAACAGGACTGTGAGATTTGTCCTTGGCCTCAAGCCCAGGGATCGTATCTCTCCAGCACTGAAATCTCTGCATTGGCTCCCAGTGGCTGCAAGGATTAAGTTCAAGACCCTCTGCATTGTCCTACAATGCCTTCTGGGGCCTGGGTCCTCAATACCTCCAACTCTCTCTTCATAAATACCTTCCTACTCAAGCTCTTCGCTCCTCCACCTCCAACTGCCCCAGGGTCAGTCGCTTCTCCAAGCAACAAGTTGGCGGTAGATCTCTTTCTTCGGCTGGGGACTCCCTCTGGAACAGCCTCCCTGTCTATCTGAAACTCCGATTCCGGAAGCACCTCAAGACTTTCCTCTTTGCTTCTCCCTTCTCTTTTCATCTCCCATGCTGATTTCCTGTCTGATACTGCACTGGTCACCTGCCTACCCTCTGATTTAGGCCCAGGTCCCTACACGCCCAGTTGCACACCCGTACTGCCTGCAGGCAACCCTTGCACTTGTGTCTGTATACGTAACCCTACAGTCCCCCCTACGTGCACTTGTGGACACCTACTGTCTGCACTTACCCTTGCACCTGCCACCTGCTGGCCACACTTCTTGTTATTGCTTTGATCCCATGTACAGCACTGCCCCCTCCCCTTTCCCCTGCCACTTGTCCCCTCCCACCTCCCCTGCACTTGCGCGATCTCAATGTCACTTGGCATAGTAATATCGTTGTCTCTGTCCTCCCTCTGTTCCCCCTTCCTTGCCTCGTTTAGCCTTGAAACACTTGTGTATAGGCACGTTAGAAATGCCATATCATATATCATAACCGGGGAGAGAGAGGAGGATTATTTTGGAAGTTCTGGTTCGGGGGATATCTGGGGAAAAAGTTCATATTGGGAGGTGGAGTGATACTTCTCTCCTGAGGGAAGTTTGGTGGGAAGTTTCCCGGGGCAGGACTTACCTGATGGGTTCCGTCCCTTGGGCCGGAGGAGTCTGTACATACCCCAGGATTGGTTAAGTCCCCTTGTACCCAGGGCTTATATAGGAGGCAGGGTCAGAGGGATCATGATTCTGAGCCCCTGCCTGACTACAATTTCGATTGGGCCGGGATGGGGGGGTACCCTTCTGCATTCTATGTTGCTTGTTGGCAGAAGGGTTACTTTTAGCCCCCCCCCCCTTCTCCAGACCCAATGGAGGGGTAGTTATAACCTCCACCACCTTTGCAGCAGCAGGGGCGTTAGATGCTTTGGGGGTTTTGGCTGTATTTTTACTCTCTGCAGGCTTTTGGACCTCATGGGTCCTGGTGGCCTGTTCAGTCACCCAATCCAAGGGCCTATGGCTGTGACAATCACGCACCAAGTGAGTCATTATGTATTTGGGGAGCGCATGGAAATATATAGTTATGAAGTCCCTACTATTAGTGTTCACCTACCGGGAAGTCAGCAAATGCCCTCTTTAACTCCTGCATTTATCTCCCTAGGCAACTTATCCTCCCCACATTACAAATTATATGCAGCCTCATAGGCCTCTTGTTGGTTCTAGTAGGTGAAGTAATGTGTAAAAATTGTTCAATATGGCAGCCTTATCGGTGGACCATCTATAATGATCCTGGTCTTCCAATCCTGCACAGAAATAGGAATATTCGGGTGAGAAAGGCCATTTAGCAAATGCTATACAATTCACATCGTTGCAGGTGCTCACATACTGAATACTTGGCATTCTTGTGGTATGGGGTCAGGAAACTCTTTATGGCTTTCACAAAACCCTTGTTCTGTTTCTGTCTTTTCTTCTTCTGCACCAGAGTCCATTCACCTTCTGACTCAGAACTGCTGCTAGTACTCCCTTCCCCATCTTCTAGGCTCTCCCTATCACCATGAGACTTGTAATATCTCCCAGAACCACAGGGTCTGGACTCCTCTCGCCTGGACCAAAGTGAACTCTTGGGGTCACTCTCCCTGGAGTTTATTTTAGGCCCAGGATAGAACCCAGGTTCCTCATCCCTTCTACCAGGGGAGACTGAAGAATCCCCCCTCCTGAATTACAGAGGTTTTTAGAATGCCCTTCCTAGGCTGAGGGTCTTTTCTCCTTTAGCAAAGTGAGCCAGGTGTCGCTTTGTAGTCACATCTTCAGCCAATCTAACTCCCTGGCTTTCTCATCATAAGCGTTTTCATGATCTGAAGTACTTACAGTATTGTTCCTTTATTCCCAGGACACACTGGTCCAGCCACTTTCCCTTCTGTGTGGTAGAGCTGAATACTCAGCAATATCAGACAGAGATTGGCCTTCTTGATCAGTTGGGCTAGGCCTGGGAAGTCTAACTGCCTCATGTAACCCTGTTCTTGAAAGGTGCCATGCATGAGGTTGGTTCCCATTTGTGCATGAGAGGTTGTAAATGAATGGCATGAGGCCCCTGTTGGGAAGGGCGCCTCACCTTGATCAGTGGGCCTTGTCCCGTACCCTGATTAGTCAGCGTGTCTCAGGGCCTGTTCATAATTTTCAATTTCCTTGGTGAGACTCTCACACCTGCTTCTCTCTGTTCTTAATTCCTGTTGGTATTCAGAGATCTGGCTTTTTTAATTCTGACACTAAGGCCTGATTAATCTCAGGCTCCCTGCTCTGAGCTACCAACAGATCTTTTGTTTGCTGCACCACATGCTGAAGTGATTCATTCTCCCTCTGTGAGCCTTGTATGTTGCATGCATATTGAAGGCGCTTTTCCTTCAAGAGAATAATCTTTCTCCGGCATGGGGTCTGGCATGGATTCACATGCTCATGAATATTCCCCGTCATCAGGCTGGGAATCCTCGGTAAAGAAAAAATCAGTATCAGTATCAGTTTTGTTTCTGATCTGTCTTTCTTAGTAACCAATCACTGATCTCTGGGTCATACTGCCCCCAGCCAATGTCTGCCCTCTCCCTAAACCCCGCCTCTGGCAGCCATCCTCAGATTTTTATCGCACGCTCAAGTGTTGGGAGTCCTCGTGCTTTAGCTCTTGAGTTTTTGCTGTGTTTTCGCGCTTTCAGGAGATTTTCTCATTTTTTCGGTTTAATCGAGCCTCAAGCTCCACCGTTTCTACTTCCGATAACGGGACCCATTTCGGAATTCTTCTACGCCCCTCAAGGGTGAAGTTTTCGTCGAGTTTACGCTTCTTGGAGAATTCCGGAAGATCTGCGGCCTACCTCAACGGACATGGCCCAGGACAAGGGAAGCTCGACACCCGGATCCAAGCTGTTCAGGTGCTGCCCTGGATGCGGATTACAAAACGTTTTCAAGGAGGATGAGCATTTGCAATGTCTCTACTGCCTTCATGAGGACAAGACGCACGTGGAGAAGGACTGTGAGTTCTGCAAGAACCTTTCGGAACGGACCAAACAAGATCGTCGTTCCTGCCTCGCCGCCTGGCTGGAGAAGGGCACAGCAGGTGAGAAGGCGAAGAAAAAGTCTGAGCGGGCTTCTAAGTCCTGTGGGGGCGCCCCGGTGACGGGGGCCCAACAGAAGGCCAAGCACTGCGAGTCCGCGGGCACCGGGAGCGCCGAAAGGTCGGGCTCTTCGGCTGCCAGGCAGGGCACGACTTCCCCGGCACGTTCAACCATGAGCCAGCGCTCTGGTTCGGGGAAGAGGAAGTCCGAGAACCCGGGTAAGCTGCTGGAGCGGCCCCGGTCGATCTCGAAGGGGGAGCGAGGCGCTGACCCTCCCCCCAAGGCGAAGGCCCAGGACGCACCTAAGGTGGTGAGGGCTTTGATCCAGCCGGCAAAGGCCTCTATCGAAGTGGTCGCTGCGACCCTGGCGAAGCCAGCTGAGACTACGCCAGTGGAAACGGCCTCTGGACCCAGAGTATCCCTGCCACCACGGAGGGAATCCTCTTTCGAGCCCATCGTTAAGACCCACGTGAAGTCCCTGGTGGAAAAAGAAAGGGGGGGGCGGTGGTGGTGGCCATTTCAGACTCGGAATCCGTCTCTGAGGAGGAGCTGGTGGAAACCGAGAAGGGCCTCAGCGAGAGGTTCATAGGCCTCAACGAGCGGTTCGAGAAGGTTCGATCCCAAGGAACGGTCCCCGCTGACGTGATCGAAGATAGCGATGATGGCGACGAAGAGGGCCCAGTGGGGCAGCCATCCCGTCCGTCGCAGCCATTACCCGAGCCCCAGGATAGCTTGGCTGCCATTTTGTTGGCGATCCAATACTTATGTACCGAGATAAGGACGAGATTACCATGGACCCCGACGGAGGATCCAGAACCGGGCCCGTCGGGAAACCCTCCGAACAAGCAGAGGAGAGTCCACCTGTCATGAGCGCTACTCCCGAGGAGCCAAGACTGGCCCAGCGTCCCCGGAAGCAGGCTCATCATCCACACCCCTGGTTCCAGCAGACCCCTACAAGGGCCCTTTGGGTCATAAGGAACCACAGTCCCGGCGCCATGGGCGCCGGGCTCATATTCTTAAAGTGTGCAGTAGTGATTGGGTGGATTTACCTGTCGCAGACCATGCTGCATACTCACCTACAACAATCCAAGCTGGGTGAAGTCCCAGCCATTGGCTGGGAGGGACCAATCCTCTGTTACAGGAACTCTTTTCTTACCTGGGTGGGGCTGATGCTAATCCTCTGACACTGGAACTCTTTTCTTACCTGGGTGAGGCTGGAGGAAGAATATGCACCAAAGCACTTCTCCACTATTTAAACCGCGCCCGATAGAATTCACGTGCTTCGCGTTATTCTGCAACAGCAGCAGGACGCTCACCGAGTCGGCTCCTGCATTCCAGGTCCAGACACACCCTCAGCTTCTCGAGCAGCAACATGTGGATGAAGAAAAGGCACAGGAACATCTACTCACCAGAATTCAGCCACAAGAGTCCAGTCTCCGACAACCTGCAAATAAAGACATAAGGTTAGAAAACGGGCAACAAGCTCGCAGCTGCGCTCGCTTCCCTTATCCATCCGTGATCACACCGGAGTTCACCGCGGCCTTCGCTTCGGCAGCATCCCAGTACCTGGAAGACAAAAGACATTGTTAGTGGTGTCCGAGCCGAAGGGTTCGCAACTCAGTTATACTTACGCGCTTCTTCACGCGCAGCAGCGGCAGCATCGCCCTCAGCATTTCGGCATCTGAAAGAAAGGAAAAGACATTATTAGAGGTGCCCATTTTGAAGTGGCCACAATTCAGTAATACTTACGTGCCACCACACGTGCAACAGCGGCGGCATCGCCCACAGCATCTCGGCACCTGAAAGACAGAAAAGGACATTATAAAAGGGTGCTCCTTCAGAAGCGGCCTCAGATCTTCTATACTCACGAGCCTCTTCTTGCACAGCAGTGGTGGTGTCGCCAACAGCTCCTCGGCACCTGAAGGACTATTACAAGCCACAAAAGGACACTGAGCCTAAACACTGAAATCATCCAGTGACGTAACTGGATTCCATGCGCCCCTGCACCAGAAGCAGGATGTTGAGCTCGGCTTTACTAAACCAAAGGTGAGGGTTCGTGGAGACCAGTCGAGAACCAAGAAGTGGGAAAAGCAGAAGATTGGTGGGAGAACTTATCCAACCAGCTTGTAATTACCCCTTTTTCTTCCACCTGCAGAAAACTCACCTTACAAGCCAGACAGTCAATATTTGGAGGTCCTGCCCAGAGCGTCTTCCGAGTTCTACGCCTCATCATAGTCATAGAAGCAACTGTAGCAGTCCAGTTTGGGTCAGCGCCTCTGTGGGAATCAGGTGAGCGTTACAGAACGCGAAGTCTACCCATAATCTCCTACCCAGGCTCTATGGAAACTTCCGACACAGACCAATTGGCCCAGTTGTTGGGGGAATTAAGAGCTGAAGTCCATGCTGCTCGCCAGGAAACGAACGCCCTTAAGAGGGAATTGATAATGTCAAAAGAACGAACTGACGATCTCGCCAGACAGTTATTACAGAGTCAAGCGGGGCAAACTCCTCTACCTAACTCAGGGGGGAATTATACCCCAGTTACTTCAACCAATCCCATTCAAATCAACCTACCTGGAAATGTGCCATTGGCACCACCTGAACGCTTTTCTGGTGACCCTAAAAGATTTGCAGTGTTTATAAATCAATGCCGACTGCACTTTCTTTGTAGACCCGCAGCCTTTCCAACTGACCAGACCAAGGTAGCCTTTGTACTTTCGTATCTTAGCGGCAGCGCCGCTGATTGGTCGATCCCTCTGGTTACACAGGATGACCCAATTCTTCGGAACTTCTCAGCCTTCCAGGCGAGTATGGAGAGACTTTTTGCAAGACATTCCCAAGGGCAGGCCCTGGACAACGAACTCCTCTCTCTGCGACAGGGCAACCAGGACCTCTTAGCCTACATTGCATCTTTTAATAGGTTAATCGTGGAAACTAGATGGCCCGAGGATAAAAGGATCACGCTATTTCACAGAGGTCTGCGTGGTGAACTTAAAGACGTCCTTGCCTAGGTCGTGAATCCTCCTCAGGACTGTTCGGAATATATTGATTTGGTGGTCCAATTGGATCATAGGCTCCAAAACAGAAAGGCGGACCGATCCAGGTTTGAAACCAGAGTATTCACGAAAACACAAAGCAACGCCAAAGGGGTCGACACTGTTGAACCTATGCAGATTGGGGCCGTAAAGGGTCCCTTAACCGAGAAAGAGCGTGACAGAAGACGACAAATGCAATTGTGCCTCTATTGTGGAAACTCTGGACATTTTCTTCGAGATTGCCCGGTAAAACCACCTAAGAAGACAGTAGGAGCTTCTGACAAGAACTCTGAAAAGCCTGAGCCGGGAAACGACCTCGCCCGACAAGTGTAGAGGTCCGCTTGCCGAGCTTAAAAACCAGTTCTTTGACCTCGCACTTCATAATGCCTATGGTCCTCGTAAACCCAAAGCAACCAGAACGTTTGCACGCTATTAAGGCATACATTGATAGTGGAGCAATAGGAAATTACGTGGACCGCGAATTGGCTTCCAGGATGAACCTACCTCTTTGTCCAAAGGCGGTTAAAGACGTCATTACCACGGTGGATGGGACCTAAATCGCCGCCGGACCGGTAACCCATACCACTGCTGAAGTGACGTTACTAGGCCAAGACGGGCATCGGGAGGTAATTGTGTTTGACGTGATCAAGGCTCCTCAATTCCAAGTAATCCTAGGAATCCCTTGGTTGGAGAAACACAACCCTCAGATTGATTGGCGAACAAAGACGATAATGTTCCCTGAGTGTGCACCAACCTGCTATCCACGACCCAGCATTGGCCTAGCGTCAGCAACGACTGACGGTCCACAATTACCTCAAGAGTATCGAGAGTTCCAAGATGTTTTTCAAAAGGAACAGCCTAACACCTTGCCACCTCACAGATCATACGATTGTCAGATAGATCTGCTACCCGGTGCAACTCCCCCTTGCAGTAGGATTTACGCCCTCACCGAGCCTGAGAACCTTCATCTGCGACAGTATTTAGACCAGTATCTGGCCAATGGCTTTATCCGTCCGTCAAAGTCTCCTGCATCCTCGGCTCTGTTCTTCGTAACAAAAAAAGGTGACCTCAGAACCTGTATTGATTACCGTGCTCTGAATCAGATAACAGTAAAAAACAGATACCCCTTACCTCTGATCCCGGAACTCCTCGACCAGGTGAAAAACGCCTGTATTTATACCATGCTTGATCTCCGGGGAGCTTATCATTTGGTACGGATCAAGGAAGGTGATGAATGGAAGACGGCATTTCGCACTAAGTAGGGGCTAATTGAATACCAAGTGATGCCCTTCGGACTATGCAATGCGCCGGCCGCCTTCCAATATTTCATGAATGACGTCCTCAGAGAGCTCATTGATGTCTGTGTTGTCGTCTACATAGACGACATTCTTGTGTACTCATCTTCGGAAGCTGATCATCGAAATCATGTTAGGGCGGTCCTTGAAAAACTTCGCCAACATAAACTCTTTGCCAAGCTCGAGAAATGTGCCTTTCATGTCACCGAGGTCGAATTTCTGGGATTTATTCTGACACCCAAAGGAGTCCACATGGACTCGAGAAAAGTTGATGCAATCCTCAAATGGCCATCTCCTACTTCCGTGAAAGGCGTTCAAAGCATGCTAGGCAGATTTATTCCAGAGTTTTCACGAGTGGTACAACCCATCACATCCCTCTTAAGAAAAAATAAGCGCTTTGAATGGTCTGCAGAAGCTGAACAAGCCTTCCAAGAGCTAAAGGCCAAGTTCACCTCGGCGCCAATACTGAAACACCCACGCCCGGATCTCCCTTACATCGTTGAAACCGACGCCTCCAGCTTAGCAATGGGAGCAGTTCTATCACAAAGGGATCCAGAGACTAACCAACTGCATCCTGTGGCGTTTTGGTCTCGAAAGTTCTCGGCGCCTGAGATTAATTACACCATCACGGACAAAGAGCTTTTAGCTATTAAATCCGCCTTTAAGCCCTGGCGGCATTATCTCCTCGGGGCCAAACACACCATTACGGTGATCACCGATCATCGAAATCTACAGTATCTGAAACCCGCCAAAGCTCAATCCTCCAGACAGCTTCGCTGGGCTCTATTCTTTGCTGAATTTGACTTCGTGATCACTTACCGCCCGGGCAACAAGAACGGCAAAGCGGAATTGGAATGGGAGATAACGTTGTCAATCCCGAACCCGTACCAATAATTCCTGAACAAAGGATCTTGGGTCTGATTTCTTCGCAATCCATCGAGGATATTGAGGCAAAAACGAAACAACTTGTGACCCCCATCAGGCTTACAGAGCTGGTTACAAAGAGGAGAGAACATCACCATAAACAATGACTTGCCTTATTTCCAAGGACGATTATTCCTACCACACGCCGATTTACAAAAACAGGTAATCTCCTGTTATCATGATTCATTAATGGAGGGTCACCCTGGCATCGCCAAAACCACAGAAAAAGTGAATAGACACTTCTGGTGGCCTTCATGGAGAAAAGACATAAAGGAATTTGTGATGCCCTGTGGTGTGTGCGCTCAAAACAAGGGTCAAAAGAAAAGGCCGGCTGGTCTTCTGCAACCATTAGACATTCCACCGTGTCCCTGGCATACCCTTTCCATGGACTTCATCACAGACTTACCCTCTTGTTCCGGGTACAACACTATTCTCGTTATTGTGGATTTGTTTTCTAAAATGGCCCACTTCATTCCGCTAAAAGGCTTACCTTCAGCTTCAGTACTAGCCAGAGAATTCCTTGAAAACATTGTCCGGTTACACGGCTTCCCGTCGGTACTAATCTCTGATAGAGGAAGCCAGTTTATTTCTCACTTTTGGCGTAGTTGTTGTGGGTCAGCTCAAATCGATGTAAGACTTTCAACCAGCCATTACCCCCAGACCAACGGGCAAACCGAGAGAACAAACCAGACTCTCGAACAATATTTACGATGCATGCTACAACAGTCTGAAAGCAACTGGAAGGACATCCTTTGGATAGCTGAATATGCATACAACAATTCAGTTCATTCGGGAACCGGGAAGAGTCCCTTCTACATCTTGTATGGAATTCATCCTCGAACCTCCAACCTCGACCCACCTCAAGATCTTGGAACACCCGCCGTAGATCAGTTGCACTCTGTTATTACCCAAGCTTTCAAGGAAGCGACTGCACATCTACAACAAGCTAAAGAAAGGTACAAAAAAGGAGCAGACCAACACCGAAGTGATGCCCCTCAATACCAGGTTGGGGATCAAGTCTGGTTGTCCACCAAACATTTATCGCTAAAAGGACCTCGCACCTTCAACCCCAAATACCTGGGACCATATTCAATTACGGCCATAATTAATCCAGTGGCCGTTAAATTAGATTTGCCAACCCATATGAGAATACATCCTGTTTTTCACGTATCTCTTTTGAAACCCATGCAACCTGGAACCAGACTGACCAGACCTCCAGAACCCATTCAGGTGAATGGAGAGCCCGAATTTGGAGTTAAAAACATTTTGGACTCCAAGATCATCAAATCAAAACTATTCTACCTAATCGACTGGAAAGGCTACGGACCCCAGGAAAGATCCTGGGAACCCTATGATTACGTCCATGCTCCTCGTCTAGTCAGGAAATTCCACCGAACCTTTCCCGATAAACCAAAACCCCCAGGGAGGACAGGTTTGGGAGGTGCCTTGAGGGGGGGTGCTGTCATGAGCACTACTCCAGAGGAGCCAAGAATGGCACAGCGTCCCCGGAAGCAGGCTCATCATCCACACCCCCGGTTCAAGCAGACCCCTACAGGGGCCCTTTGGACCATGTCCTGGCGCCAGGCTCATAAGGAACCACAGTCCCGGCGGCATGGGCGCCGGGCTCATATTCTTAAAGTGTGCAGTAGTGATTGGGTGGATTTACCTGTGGCAGACCTTGCTGCATACTCACCTACAACAATCCAAGCTGGGTGAAGTCCCAGCCACTGGCTGGGAGGGACCAATCCTCTGTTACAGGAACTCTTTTCTTACCTGGGTGGGGCTGATGCTAATCCTCTGACACTGGAACTCTTTTCTTACCTGGGTGAGGCTGGAGGAAGAATACGCACCAAAGCACTTCTCCACTATTTAAACCACGCCCAACAGAATTCACGTGCTTCGTGTTATTCTGCAACAGCAGCAGGACGCTCACCGAGTCGGCTCCTGCATTCCAGGTCCAGACACACCCTCAGCTTCTCGAGCAGCAACCTGTGGATGAAGAAAAGGCACAGGAATATCTACTCACCAGAATTCAGCCACAAGAGTCCAGCCTCCGACAACCTGCAAATAAAGACATAAGGTTAGAAAACGGGCAACACGCTCGCAGCTGCGCTCGCTTACCTTATCCATCCGTGATCACACCGGAGTTCACCGCGGCCTTTGCTTCGGCAGCATCCCAGCACCTGGAAGACAAAAGACATTGTTAGTGGTGTCCGAGCCGAAGGGTTCGCAACTCAGTTATACTTACGCGCTTCTTCACGCGCAGCAGCGGCAGCATCGCCCTCAGCATTTCGGCATCTGAAAGAAAGGAAAAGACATTATTAGAGGTGCCCATTTTGAAGTGGCCACAATTCAGTAATACTTACGTGCCACCGCACGTGCAACAGCGGCGGCATCGCCCACAGCATCTCGGCACCTGAAAGACAGAAAAGGACATTATAAAAGGGTGCTCCTTCAGAAGCGGCCTCAGATCTTCTATACTCACGAGCCTCTTCTTGCACAGCAGTGGTGGTGTCGCCAACAGCTCCTCGGCACCTGAAGGACTATTACAAGCCACAAAAGTACACTGAGCCTAAACACTGAAATCATCCAGTGACGTAACTGGATTCCACGCGCCCCTGCACCAGAAGCAGGATGGAGAGCTCGGCTTTACTAAACCAAAGGTGAGAGTTCGTGGAGACCAGTCGAGAACCAAGAAGTGGGAAAAGCAGAAGATTGGTGGGAGAACTTATCCAACCATCTTGTAATTACCCCTTTTTCTTCCACCTGCAGAAAACTCACCTTACAAGCCAGACAGTCGATATTCGGAGGTCCTGCCCAGAGCGTCTTCCGAGTTCTACGCCTCATTATAGTCATAGAAGCAACTGTAGCAGTCCAGTTTGGGTCAGCGCCTCCGTGGGAATCAGGTGATCGTTACACCACCCCTCTCCGCCCTTCGTGCCCGCGAGGCCTGTGAACCCCTCATCCCCCTCGCCAGACCCTAGAGAGGATATGGTGACGGATACAGCGATGGGGACGGACAACGGCGGCAGCGGCGATGACGCAACGAAATTGGCTCCTTTCACGCCATGATAACCAGGGCATCCAATCTCTTCCAGCTCTGCCCTGAAGAATAAAAAAAGGAAGGGTTTCTCTACCAACGACGAGAGGCCAAGAGGAAGACGGTCCTCACGGTGCCTTTGCTCGACGACATCTGGGATGAGGGGCTTGCTGTCCTCAAGAAGCCTTCCACGACACCCGCAAAGAGGGACAGGTACGAGAAGAAGTTCCGAGTCTCCGATGCCGCCCCTTTGTGCCTTAGGGCCCAGCCCACGCCGGACTCTGTCTCGGCAGCGGCTAAGAAGAAAGCAGCGGGTGCTGCGGCTTCAACTTCCACTTCCCCGCCGGACAGCGAGGGCAAGAAGTTGGACTCCATTGGACGACGAGTCATCTCGGCGGCGGCGATGATTAAGGCGGCCAATGCCTTAGCGATCGTGGCCCGCTACGACAGGGAGCTCTGGTTCAAGATAGCTCCCCTGTTAGACTTCCTACCTGACGACAAGAGGGCAGAGGCCCTACAAATTCTGCAGGAAGGCGAGGTGGCGTCGGATCACGCCATAACGGTGGCAACGGACATTGCCGATACCGGGTTTCGCCAACTGGGCAACGGAGTTTGCCTCCGACGACGAGGATGGCTCAAGGCGACAGACTTTCGCCAGGACGTCCAGACCAGAGTGTTGGGTATGCCGTTCGACGGCAACAACCTTTTTGGTAAGGCTGTGGACGAGTCTCTCCAGGCCATCAAGACCGACTCGGAGACCGCCCAGGCCCTAGGGGTACTTCAACGACGACTGCCCTTTCGGACCTCCGGAGGCAGACAGGGTGCTTCCAAAGGATCCAGCGGTGGCTCCTCCACATACCGCCGGGCGGCCCGCACCTCTTCCCAGGAGGCCTACAGAGGTCGCGGCAAGCAAGGGGGATCCCGCCGTCATCGCCAAGGAGGCCAAGGCGGCAAGGCCGCCTCCAAGCAAGACTGACCCGGCCGTGTCGTCGGGCCCCCACTGAAGCACCCCGGTGGGAGGCCGGCTGACAAAGTTTGTCAGCGTGTGGGAGTCCATCTCCACCGACCGTTGGGTGCTGGACACCCTGGCCAACAGGGCACTCGCTGGAATTCCAAAAGAAGTGCCCTCGCATTCCTCCCGTGGCCAGGAAGGAGAATCACGTACCTCAACTGCTGTTGGAGGTAAGGGCGATGCTCAAGAAAGGTGCCATCGAGCTCGTCCCCAGGAGGCACCGGGACTCCAGAGTGTACTCAAGGTACTTCCTCGTCAGAAAGAAGACAGGCGGTTGGCGCCCAATCCTGGACCTGCGTCGGTTAAACAAATACATCAAGGCGCAGAAATTCAGGATGGTCACCCTCCAGCACGTGCTGGGACAGCTGGAGGAGGGCGACTTCCTATCGTCTTTGGACCTGGAGGATGCTTACTTCCACATCCCCATTCTAAAAGGGCACAGGAAGTTTCTCAGGTTCGTGGTTCAGGGACTCCACTACCAATTCAGAGCCCTACCGTTCAGACTAAAGTCGGCACCCAGGGTATTCACCAAGTGCCTGGCACCAGTGGCGGCACGGCTGCACCTGCAGGGAATCCACATCTACCCCTACCTGGACGACTGGCTAATCCGGGCAAGGACAAGGGAACTCGCCCTCGAACACACAGCGAGGACCGTCCGGCTGCTCACGGAACTGGGTTTCGCCATCAACTACCCCAAATCCCACCTGGTTCCGTCCCAAGTAGCACTGTTTCTGGGAGCGAATCTCGATACTGTGGGGCAATTGGCCTCCCCGTCAGAGGAAAGGACCAAGACCATACTGGGCAAGGTGCGGCGACTGCTAGCCACGGACGTGGCCAGAGTGAGGTCCGTCAAGTCCCTCCTCGGGATGATGTCCTCATGCATCTATCTTGTGCCCCTTTGCAGACTTCGGATGCGTCCGCTACAGGAGTTCCTCGACGCCCGCTGGTTTCAGGTGACGGGCTGCTTCGAGGACAGGATCCCTCTCGACGAGGAGTTCCGTCGGCCGATCCTATGGTGGGGTACCTGTGCTCACCTCACTATAGGCACAGACTTTCAAACCCTGGCGTTTCAGGAGACAGTGATGACGGACGCCTCTCTGGAGGGTTGGGGGGCCCACACCGGAGATCTCCACGCAAGAGGCCTTTGGCTCCCGGAGGAGAGGTCTCTCCACATCAACATTCTGGAGCTTGGAGCAGTGTTCTGGGCGCTCAAGTCATTCCTTCCGTCCCTCAAGGACAAAGTGGTGAGGATCTTCACCGACAACACAACCACGATGTTCTACATACAGAAGCTGGTGGGCACCAGATGCCCAGCCCTATCCAAGGAGGCCCAGGATCTGTGGCACTGGGCCGTCGCCCAGGGGATGTTTCTGGTTCCCTTCCACTTGGCAGGAATAAAAAACACCATTGCCGACTCACTCAGCAGGGAGCTGCGCTCGTGCCACGAGTGGGAACTACGGCAGGACCAGGTGGATCGGCTCTTTTGACGATGGGGCAAACCACAGATTGACCTTTTCGCGACGGCGACGAACTCCAAGTGCCAGAGGTTCGCCAGCAGGTTCCCGCAGCCGAGGAGCATGGGCGATGCTTTCTCGTTCCCCTGGGACGGCCTGTTTCTATACACGTTCCCTCCGTTGCCGTTGCTGCTCCGCCTCATCAACCAGCTCAAGAAGTCCAGGTGCAGAATGATCATCGTCGCACCGGCGTGGCCAAGGCAGATCTAGTTCCCGGACCTTCTGGACTTGTCAACGTCCCCACCAGTCAAGCTGCCGGCAGACGCGGATCTTCTCTCCAGAGAAGGGGGCGCCATTCTCCATCACGACCCACAGTCGCTGAACTTGCAGGCCTGGCTCCTGCAGCACTAGAGTTTGGGGGGTACGATATCCTGGCTGACTGCAGAGAGGTTCTTGCAAAAGCCAGGGCATCCTCAACTCTTAAGTGTTATGGTCATAAGTGGAAGAGGTACTCTGTCTGGTGCCGTGCACAGAAGATTAACCCTCTGCGGATTACGGCCCCTCAAGTACTGCCGTACCTACTGTCGCTGGCCAAAGCTGGACTGGCTCACGCCTCCATCAAAATAGATCTGGCTGCCATCTCCCGATATACCAGGACTACGGGACGGGCATCCTTATGGTCTCATTGCCTGGTGAAGGAATTTATGAAGGGACTATTCCAATTGTTCCCGCCGGTGAAGGCTCCTGCCCCGGCGTGGGAGCTTAATGTGGTGCTGACCAGGCTCATGGGGGCCCCATTCGAGCCTATGCATTCGGCGCCTTTGAAGTTCCTGTCATGGAAGACAGCGTTCCTCGTGGCCATCACCTCCGCACGACGAGTGGGAGAGATCCAGGCCCTATCTTGCAAGCCTCCATACTTGACTTTTCATGACACAAGGGTGGTGCTGAGGATGCACCCCTCCTTCATGCCCAAGGTGCCATCGGACTTCCACCTCAACGAGCCCTTGGTGTTACCATTTTTCTTCCCGTCGCCTTCGATGCCGGCCGAGAGGACTTTGCACTCGCTGGATGTAGCTAGAGCGCTGAAGTTCTATGTGGACCGCACGAAGAGTTTTTGGAAGACATCACAACTGTTTGTGAACTTTGGGTATGTGAATCAAGGGAAGGCTCTCTCGAAGATTTCCATTTCCAGATGGCTCTCTGGCTGCATCATGCATTGTCACCGGTTGGCAAACCGACCGCTGCCCGGCCGCCCGAGAGCCGATTCGACCAGAGCGATCGCTGCTACTACAGCATTCCTGTCTGGTGTGCCCCTGCTGGACATCTGCAGGGCTGCTACGCGGAGGTCGACGCACACCTTCACGAGATTCTACTGCGTCGATCGGGACTCCAGGGAGGAGTTGAGTTTTGGATGTAATGCTTAATGTTGAGCCTTTTCCACCTCCCGTGGTTGTGAATGTGTATACTGCTATGTATTCTTTTATTCATGAGCATGTGACTCCATGCCAGACCCCATGCTGGAGAAGGAACAAGCTACTTACCTGTAACTGTTGTTGTCCAGCATGGGTCTGGCATGGATTCACATGCGAACCCTCCCACCTAACCCTCTGCGGCTCTTCACTTGGTCATACTGCCACTTTGCGTGCTACCAAATCTGAGGATGGCTGCCAGAGGTGGGGCTTAGGGAGAGGGCAGTCATTGGTTGAGGGCAGTATGACCCAGAGAGCAGTGATTGGTTACTACTAAGAAAGACAGATCAGAAACGAAACTGATACTGATTTTTTCTTTACCAAGGATTCCCAGCCTGACGACGGGGAATATTCATGAGCATGTGAATCCATGCCAGACCCATGCTGGAGAACAACAGTTACAGGTAAGTAACGTGTTCCTTCTCTTGCTCATCCCTACAATTCCCTGACTCTGATAGTTCGGCTTCTATTTGTCTCATGCCATTCTAGCTCCTTCCATTCTTCTCTAATTCTGGTCAGTTCCTGAGAACCAACTGCCCCTTTTCTACCTGCATTTCCAACTGATTTATCCTCTGTAATAGGACGCTGTTATCCTGATTCAAGAGGTCTTTTTCCTGAATAAGTTGTGTCTCTGTTGTTCCAGAGTACTTATACCTTGGTGCATTTCATCAAACTCCTTTTGTGAGTCAATTTCTTTAATGATGAACTGACTATTTTCCCTTTCCAGTTCCCTTATTTGTTGTTTGAGGGCCACAATGTCATCTAACAACCCTCTATTATAAATATTCTGATCATTCACCTTATGTTGCAGTGTGCTCACATTTTCCACACAGGCCTTATGTGCATTTTGCAGTGCAGAGAATTGTGTTTTACACTATGCACTTGCTTGCTGCTGGGTTCATAAGTCATTTTTGTTGTTCAATGAGATCCTGGGCCTGTGACAGGTCTCCAACCTGATTTAATCCTACTAGTCTCACTATTTTGCCAACACTCTTCCACTAACAGCAAATTATAATATAACTGATCAGTTAACTGATACATTTGTATCTGTTCATCATGAGCACTTGTCATATAAACTGCCTCAAGCACCTGGTATAACATTCCACCTTAAAGCAAAATGTCATTTCTTACTGAGGTAACCTCCTGCACTATTCTGGTTTGCCCGTTTCCAGCATCACCCTCGACCCATTCTCCTTTAAGAAATAATTTAGCTAGGAGATGCTCCCTGGTTTCACCAATTGGTACAGTAGTCGTTTTCACAATGGCTTTTTGCACCTTAGTAAAACTTTCTTTATGCAGGGGCAAAAATCACCCTGTTGCTGCTTGATTTTCTCACACAAATGAATTCTTACACAATCTTAATTTTTCACCTACACACCTCCCTGGAACTCAGGGGTCAAGTCCTTGCAATACTTTAACCAAACAAAGATTACTTTTGCTCCACCTTAATGCAATTCCATCAAAATTAACAGTCTGTCCCAAAGCACTTTGTCATGAGTCGTAAATAGCTAGCTAAATCCCAGCCACAGTCTCCATTAACTTCTTGTTACACAAATCAATTATGCAAATTATTTAAGTAAAAAACACAGATCACAATACTTAATCTCAATTTCAATTCAAGAAATAATTAGCGCTGGTCAGTGAACACATTTATAGATGTAGTGCTGAGCAATTTCATTTTTTTTCCCTGCGTGCTTAACAGGCTAGCAGTTAATTTTTTTTACAAATTTGTACAAATCCATGTCAATTATTATTTCACCCACACTTTCGCTTTAAAATAAACACAGGGTGATTTAGCTGTTTGTTTTTCAGACCCACAACCCCTTACTATGGTCTGGGTTGGGGGACGTCTGACAGAACAATTGGAAAGATTTGGGATTTTAGACCCCCTCCACTGAAAGGCCTGTGTTGGCGAAGTTGGATGGTAAATATTAGATGATCTGAGAATTCAGGATTTAACTCCCCTCTCCCACCCCACACTTAAAGGCTAGTGTTAGGTGAACGTTGGACACAAAGCTTGGACTGATTTAAGAACAAAGACACCCCTCTTTCTTAAAGAAGTCAGGGTCAACGGGACAAAATGGATTACCCAATTAAATTATAAGCTATTGTTTTTCAGTGCACACTGGGAAGTGAGCTTTGTTCATTTAGAATTGTTATAAAAATCACCCTGTAGTGTTCTACCAAAGGGGGAATTGAATTCATATTTTGAGTTTCATAGGCTAAGGATCTACATAGTTTTGACCCTGCCCACTGTAAAGGGAAAGGTTTTAAGGCAAGCAGACTCCCCCCACCGTTTTATTTCCCAGGGCTCAGTTCTACTTGCATAGAAAGCCTCTGTTTGAAGTTCAGGAAAGCCATGCCAGGACACTCTGGGGGGGAAATAGAGCTGGGGTTTGGTCACTCCACTCTCAAGGATGGTCTCCTGCTCTCCACCAAAGGACCCAGTCAGCGTTTAGGCTTTCCTAGAAATAGACAGCTCCTCCCGGATGGACTATTCGCAATCTCCTCTGTTGTTTTCTTGCAGCTATCAGATATGTTTCATCAGCTCTCTTCGATGGTATATTTCAACAGCTCTGTCTTTTCCTCCTAGTGCATTCCCCCTTGTATAGCAGTAATGACACCATCAACTTTACAATCTTGAAGGAGTACACTGCAAGAGGTCTCGCAAATGGGATTGGACAGTTACCCTTCTCTCTCCTCCCAAATCCAGCCTCCCTCTACGAATTGGTTTAGGGGTCTAGAGCAGACATATGGCAATTCCCATTTACAATCGCCATCTTTTCTCATGTCAAATTTTGGCAAAAATCTAGTTAAGTGGCAATACATCCTAATTTTACTCGCAACTGCCATAATATGTATATGTTCCGATTCAGCTAATCATGGGGACTTAAATAAGATGACAGCCAGGTCCACACCATGTTGGACGGCTGTGTGGAAATTTTCTGCCATTTTTTACCAAAAGCGTAATTTTTAGGAACCTGTAATTTATTACCCATATTTCTATTTTCACGCTCCACCTGTTCACCAACTGTCACATTTGGAACATTTTCAGATCAGCCAGAAATGCATCTTAGATGGCCCTTAAAGTTCCCTGAGTGGTAGGTAGACAAATTTTATATCTCCACAATCGACTGAACATTTATATCAAAATGAGACGTAAACTAAAAAAATTGTTGCTGGGGGAAAAAGGCCTAAGTTATAATAGTCCTTTTAAATTCATTGTAAATCTGTATGTTCAGCAAATGGCAATTGTTATTCATCCAGCCATTTGTCTCTTTCTGGGCCAACCTGTGACCAGAGTTTTTGAGTCTCTTTGAAGTTGATTCTTGGCTCTTTGAAGTTGGAGTTTCACCGCCCCCCCTTAATTATATTGTCTTCGCACCTCCTGTCTACATTCCGGTCATGCTCCCGCCAATGGAAAATTGTCCTGCAAAGACAGCAAATCTAGAGGGGATGTAAAAACCAGTCTTCCTGTGGTGGAGTTCTTTGTAACATGTGTTCCACAACCCACAGGGTTTGCTTATGGCCTACAGAAACTTTTTCATGAAAACAAAGTGACTTTTCTTTTCGAATGTCTGCTAGTGTTTTGCATGCGAAACAAAATATTAATTACTTTTTGTCAACACGCACCATGTCATTTTCCCTGACATTTTTTTGTTGGCAGGGTTCATTTTTCACATTTAAGTTGCAAACACGCATGCAATGCAGTTTTGTGTCACTATTTACAAATCCATGTTTTCATGTGAAAAGGACCTTTGAATGTATTTATTTTATTTGCTTATTTATATTGCGCTGAAGCCTGCAGGCATTGGGGCGCATACATTTAGACAAGGACATAAAAATTGTGAACGGTACAGGTGGGTACTGCATCTTATTATGAAGTGTTCATTTGACCATTTAAAGATAGCCGCCATTAGTGCCTTCCTGAATGCTAGGTAATTGTTCTCTTGCCTCAGAGATTTAGGCAGTCCGTTCCATGTTTGGGCAGCTCTTACTGGGAGTGATCTAACTAGCATTTGATCGCTTGGAATGTGGACAGACAATCTGCTCTAATGCTTCCGATCTCAGTGAGCGGTCAGGGGTGTAATGAGTTATCTGTTCCTTCAAGTAGGCCGGCAACTGTCAAAAAAGACAGCAATGCACCATAGTCGTAGCCTTGAAGGTAATCCTGTCCCTGGGTGTTAAACAATGAAGGCATTTCCTATCTGCTGTGATATGTTCCCTTCTACCCTTCTTTTTTACTATTCTTGCAGCGCTGTTCTGAGTGGCTTGGCATCGCGCAATGCACCCATTGTTTGCTCCAATCAGCAAAGCACTTTCATAGTTCAGCTTAGATAATATTGTGGCCCTTGCTATAGTTGCCCTATTCTTTCATTCAGATAAGATCTGATATGCTTTAATTCTGCGCTTAGTGATGCTTCAATATAAATCCCAAGGGGTTTTTACCTTTACAAGGACTTGGATGTGGGAGTTTTTAATATGAAATGTCTCACGTTTCTTACTTAGTTTGGCTCTTGCTTGATGTGATCCAAAGATCATTAACTCAGTCTTACCCCCGTTCAAGCACATCCAATCAGTTTTCATCCAGGCCTCGATGGTGTTATAGATAGTTGCCACCTCACACGTCTGTCTCATAGCAGCCACTCAACTCCACCACTAACTGTGGGTCATCTGCGTAGTTCGTAAAAAAGGCTCTGATTATATCGGGCACAGTGCATAGACACCTAAGGTACCTGTTAAACAGCAGGGGAGACGAACTAGCCCCTTGCAGGACTCCACAATTGATGGATGTTGGAAATTAGAAATTATCACCCCAATGAATTTTTGATCTCTGGTCAGTCAGGAATGAGGCTAACCAACTTGTAGCTTTTGTCAAACAGCCACCGTTATGTTCTAGTGCCCATTGAAGCCGTTTATGAATTCCCCTTCCTTTTTTAATTAAAATGCTGCTTTTCCTTGGGTAATGACAGGTAGGCCTTTTTCACATGGCCCTTCAGTTTCATTTGCAACCCCGCATGCAAAGCCATTTTTGTGTCAGTATTGAAAAATCCTGATTTTCATGTGAAAGGGACCTTCAGTTTGGGGCCTTTGAATGCACCCCACATTATGCCTTGAATGGCTGGATTTCACATGATCCTTACAGCTAATGGCTCTATAATTAAAGCAAGCAAAAGGGGTAACAAGGGAGAACTCTTTCGAATCCCACTTCCAATGGGAAAGGTATATGCAGATATCCCATTCACTCTTACAGATGCAACAGGAGCCGAGTAGATTTCTTCACCCACCTCATCTAGTTAGGCCCAGTGCCAAAGACTGTTAACATCTCCTGATTAGAGACAGAGTGGGATAGCTTTTAGAGTGACAAAATGCATAAATGAGGTCAGTTGGTGAGAGAAGCCTACCTGGCATGACGGAACTAATAATGCGAGTTACCAGTCCAGCATAGAGGACAAATGCGCTGGTCATACGCTTTGTGTTCATATTTATTAAAGATGGCATTTATGAGGCACACAATTTTGGGTCTCTCCCCACCAGTATAGACGCCTCTGTGCTGGAGAAATGACCACTTACGATTCTGGTGGATTGGTGAACAATTTGTTAGTAAAGCTGTAACAAAACATAACCAACTGCAGCACGAGATTCCGGCGCAAGTGACCCCTCACCCCTTGTTGCACTATGCTCCTATACCCAAAGGAACACATGTGTTTCAGAGGAACGGGTGGTCCCAACAAGGTCTCACCTTGACCATTGTTGCTGATCGAGAACAAACCCTCATTATACAAGCCTTTGATGCCAGCTGCATTCTACCATGCTAGTTAGTGTGATAAGGGAGGACAGTACAGTATAATACATTTAGTCACGGTGAATACACTTCTTAAAGATTCCCATACGCTTAAGTAAAGAAGCTTTCCTGTATGTAACTGTTGGGGAGAATTCTCAAAATGTGATAATTTCCCTTACCTTTTGAGACCCTCAGCAACTTTGCTGGATTTCTAGGATTTGATTTTATACCTGGGAAGAGTGCGAGCCTTCTCTTTCCCATTGTTCCATGTATTTTGATGTGTTTTACTTTTGTGTTCTTTGGTTATGGAGTTTTAACACAACGCCATAGGCATCATCTTTTTCTGTGTGTCACACAGCACCTTCAGTGCAGTGGCACAGGGATGTCTTTCAGACTTCCCAAGGTTTAAATACCTTCTCTGTGACTGACTACTGTCTCCCAGAGCATGTAATGTTAAATTGACTTTACTAGTTTCTTTAAATTTACTGACCCAGCACACACTATCTTACTATAAGAGTGCTGGAGGGGTTGCCTAGCTTCCCCTGAGTCAAAACACTCATGTAACAGTCAAATGAACCTTTTCCTACTTTAAATGGCTGGTGGCAGTGGTTTAGATCAAATTACCATGATTTTTCCTGACCGCTAACAACGGTAGCTAAAAATCAGGTCAGCCATGTTTTTCAATATGGCGCCCCAGACCTATCTGTAAAAACAGACTCCGGTCATCTTTTTTCGCCATTTCTTTTAGGAAAAGTCCTTCTTGGGTTTTTCTCTGCACGCCAAACCAGGTTTTGTCCCTTTGTTCGTTGGCCATTGGCAGGCTTCAGTGCTGAAGCCCTCCTCTGGCGCCTGAGTGTCTGGGGTGGACAGGATGTGAAGGAGGTACCCGAAACACCCTGTGCTTAGTCTCCTAGGAGACCTGGAGACCTGAATGCACTCTGGCGTGATTGGCCGGCTGGCTGTCCGGCAAGGACAGCCACCCTGCTGTGTGAGTGACAGCCAGGCTGGAATGAATGGGGGGAAAACTGTTTCAAAGCAGGTCTCTGGGACTTGGAAAGCAGAGACGACCACTGGACATAAGAACCGAAGACATGCTGAAGGAACGGACTGCTGCAACTCCTGGATGACCGGTGAAGCCCTGCTGCAGGTCCGAATTGCCTGAAACTCCATAAACAGAGAAGTCTTTCAAGGTTAACTTCTTCCCTTGAGTTTGGTGGGAACAACCAACTCGCAAGCCACCTGGACACCGTCCCCATCTAGTCGAATTTTCATCAGTGTGCTGTTGAAAACCGGCTAGCCAAAGGGAAGGAAACCAGCTTCTGGACTTAAAGGCATTCACACCTTAAACCGACGTCTTGCTAAGCTTTTGGCATCATCCCTAAGCAGTGCAGGAACCTCCTGACGTCGTCCTTCTTGTCCCCACGACTCAACCTCAGGAACAGCGAGATCTGCAGGAACTGCCAGGAACAAATGCCTCAGCTGCAGCTCTTCTTCATTAACAAGGTACTGTGCAAACACGGTCCAGAAATCTTTTCGGTCGTCGCAAAAGTTCATGGAACTTTCCTCAACTTCGAAGACGTGTCCTTCCCTAAACATTCATCAGACTTTTTGCCTAGCCAAATTCTTCTAAACCCTGTGGTAAAGACTTAACCGTTATCTACCAGAACTGTGCTATCCTATACAAAGACTCTGAACCATTGACTTTGGCCCAGGCCAACGAATTGAATTGCTAGTTGTAGTTAACTGAAACCCTTTGCCCTACCTATGAATGTATTTGGGCTGTCTATTCTTATAACCTTGTCTTTTTACCTTTTTAATAAGTATCTGAAGTGCCATTTTGCTCCCACTTTAGGGGAGCTAACCTTGTTCATCTACTTAACGGTTGTATTATTGTGGTTTATTAGTGTGTGATATTGAGCTGCTTAAGTTAGTGTAATGTTTTGTAACTGACTGAGTAAATAAATGTATATTCTTTTACCAAGAAACCTTGAGTAAGTGTTTGTTTGAATCACTGTATTATTTGGTCCTTTGTGTAACTTGTTCTACTGCTCACTTAAACTCTTGAGATAAGTCTGGCTGCTCAACCATCGCTACCACTTTACTGTGTAGTACAGGCTTGTACCAAAGGTGAAATTGTGCTTACACTTGAAGTCTTAATTGCATGTAGTGTTCCCAAAGGGTACTGCATGTGATTCTGCCTAACAGTAACCATGCCTCAGCATCTCTGCCTTCAATCCTTGTTACAATAACTTGCAATATGATGACTTCCACCTACTAATGCTGCTTTTCATAAGAAAGCGAGAATATAACACGCTTGCATATGCCAGAAGAAAATACGTTAAACGATCTACAGTTTGCAGTGCATGTTCAACGTTATGCTGGGGTAATATGCTAGAGGAGTACATAACATTTTCAGTTACCAAACCTTTCCTCCACAGTTCATTCTTATGAGATCTTGACTCCAGTCTCATTACACACATCTCTAAGGGAACAAACATCACATACTGGCATGTTGTAACAAATTGTGTCTTCAGTAACATGGCAGTAAAATACTTTGGCAGTTTGGGAAACTTCAGATCAGGTTTTGCATACTCGATAACCGAGTGTAATGGCCACAGGCCCCAGAACACAAACACCACACCATCTAGTGATGGGGGCAATGGGTCACTTGACTCACTTATGTCCCTTTGGGACCTATAAACACAGAGGCCCTGGCTGGACTCAGTCCTGGCGCCTTGCGCCAGGCTCATATAGAGATGTGAGCAGGAACACTTTATTTCAGTGCAGGAGTGATTTTATTTTACAAGAACTTTCCAGGAGCTGAAAGCCTTTATTCCAGAGAACATCCTCATGTGCTGACTCATCGGGTGTGGCTCCCTAGGCCTGGTCTTCATGTGCTGACTCATCGGGTTTGGCAGGCAGGCTGAACCTGGTGGGCGTGGCTTCAGAAGCTCAGCTATATAAGCTGCTCCATCCTTTAGGCCGGTGCTTCGCGTTACTGTGCACTCGTGTGCAACGTGACGCTCACCGCCGCTTGGACCAGTTTACTTGCCTTTGAAACCAGACGTTCTCCTGCATACTCGCCTCCAGGAAACCGGTGCTTCATCTGCAGACTCATCTCCTGACATCCAGTGATCTTGATCCCGACGCCGCAGCACTGCATTCCGAATTCCCGAACTCGCACCCTGTGAAGAAGAAGAAAGACAAGGTTAGAACATCCGTCCTAGGGCCGCGCCGCATTTGAACCCCGCGCACCCCTTAGTTAACTTACCAGCTACTGTACCGCTGCAGCTTCGTTTCTCATTCCCTTCGGCTGTTGCCTCGAGTTCCGTAGCTTCTGCCGGGCCGGCAACATCACCTGCAAGGGAAGAAAGCAAAAGGGCAAACATCAAAAGTGGAATGGACAGCAATACAAGACAACAAACTTTACAATACAACAAAAACAGAAGAGGAAAGACAAAGGCAAACAGGAAATACTTACCTGAGTTATGGTGGCTTAGTCACAGCAGGACTGGACTGCCACGTGCAAGGGACCAGTGAAGGAACTCGGTCCAGATCTTACAAGTGCCCCTGCCAGAAGCAGCAGGACGGAGTGCTCGCCAAAACTAATCAACAGGTGAGCTTTCCTGGGACAGCACATTCCACGGGTACCACGGTTTGGGAGAAGGGGTCTGGTAGGGGATTAGGCACACAAGCTGGCATACTCACACCCCCTATTCTCCACGCAGGAGCAGTCCCGAGAATCATCACCTATTACCACCAGTCACCACATAAGCGCAGAGGGCGAGGTTGGACCCGAGCGACCTCACCGCCGGGAGGGCTGCAACCATGCCCCACCGCCTCCGCAGAGACCAGGTGAGTGTAAGACAGAGGCATTACTGACCGGACAGGCTCAAAATTATAACCATTACTTTTAATAAGATCTGGATGATATACGCACCTACGGGTCCCAATAGACCTACAATCCAAGACCCAAAGAACCTGGACATCTCTGTACTAGAATGCAGGAGACTTGCAGTATGACGATTGTGGGCAGTGGTCACAGTGGTGTTACTTGCATAATCTGTTATAAAAGTGCAGCACTCACTTTTCACAACTACACAGACCTCCTTGTGAGGCTAGAGCAACATATAGAGCCATATGGTTCTGGACCCCCATAGTCTAGGTGGCGATTTCTTCATGAGGCAACAAAGACAAGGAAACTGCAGTAGCATTTTGATCAAGACAGTCTAGTCAACCGGTCTCTATTTATTTGGACCCCAATGCCCGGTATCAAATATCCCACTTCTGCCACAAAGGTTTCCCAATCAGTGCTTCTCCTAGGGCGGGGTTGAGTGGGAAATGTGGGAGTGTGACGCACTGCAGGCAGAATATATCCCATGTAACAACTCCCTCCACAACCAGGGGTAAGCCTTATGTCCACAGATTAAGTACGTTCTGGAATATGTAGGTTAATGGGACTCGGGGAATGAAAATCCCTGTTCAGAGGCGAAGGTGACATTATTATTCACTACCCTAGAGTTAGTGGACAGATGATACTAACACTTGCTAATTCCCATGTATAGAGATCCTTGGTTGGTATAATGTAGAAGACCAACAGCCGGGCGGAAAGATGAAGTGCGGCTGGTTTGATACGAACTTGGTCTAGGGTGGGAACATTCGGAGGACCAGTAAAACACAAGTGGAAATGGATATCCCTACTAC
This sequence comes from Ambystoma mexicanum, assembly GCF_040938575.1. Taxonomy (NCBI): domain Eukaryota; kingdom Metazoa; phylum Chordata; class Amphibia; order Caudata; family Ambystomatidae; genus Ambystoma; species Ambystoma mexicanum. The sequence continues at coordinate 424,299,634 of NC_090940.1, read as the reverse complement.
AAGGTCCTGGACCCAGGGACTGGGTCATCAACTTGAGATCCAAACAGACATCCACCCCCTGGAAGGGGATGGGTGTGATAGGAAACCTAGAGGACAGATAATTTGGCAAATGGGCACAAACCTATTAATCGATCAGATTAAATATGTAGGAATACTTCCAGGAGAGGTGTAGTTAAGTATTTTCACTGTGATACAACAGGTGTGCAGAGGGATCATCACTCTCCTGGCACGTGGTGCAGAAGGTGTCTGTTACAGGGAAACTAGAGTGTATCACTAGTAGAATAATACCAACAATAACAGAGTTATAGCCCAATATATTGCACACCAAGCCTACTCCTTATCCTTCAGGTTCTGCATTCAATCATAACTTTTGGGGCAACAGTTTGTGGCCTGCAGGTAAAGTTCACTTCAGTTCATCCATGCTGGTAGGATACAGGACACAGGCGAAAGGAGTCCCCTAGACCAACTTCTGGTTTAAAGTTCTCTTGCTCTGTCTGGATGCAACAAAGTACAAAGCAATGTTTCCAGAATTTCTCCTAAAAGTCCACACTACACATATCTGCGATATTAGAGCCAAATGAATATAAAGGTCTTGGTAACAAAAAGCATGCCCAACAAATGATAGCAGCAGGGGCTATAAATTATAGATGTCAGGGAATTAGCAGCAATGGCTTCTATTCTCTGCTTATGCACTGTCACCATAGGCCGATACATGGTAGTTGGTGTCGAGACTTGCCGCGTAGTGAAGTGTATTGAGCCTCTGTCCACAAATCACCCACAGGGAGAGAGAGATAAACACTCCCTGTGCGAGCTTTGAGGCCACAGGTGGTTTGTTGGTTGTAGAATCAGGTGGCGCCGAGGACTCCAGAGGCTGTTGGAAGGAAGTCGGGGTTAATACAGGCAAAAACAGTGCTTTAGTAAAGAGGAAAGAAAGGATACTTTCTTACCTATGTTCAATGGAAGGGAGCCTGAGGAATTGGTGCAAGGGAGCGCCGATGATTCAATCCGGCAAGTACCTGGAGGTGGGTACGAGCTGACCACCAGTAATCCGTAATGGTTTCCAAGACTGCACAGAAGGAAGGTCTTGAACCTTCAAAGGGTCGAAATCCAGGTTGTAGCAAGTGAACAGACAAGGAAAATCCAAAGCAGTCCGTTAAGCGTAAAAGGGTCCAAAGTACCAGTATCCGTGCAGAGTATCGGCAACCGTATCCAAGGAGCAAGAGTTAATCAAATCCGTGAGAGTAAGCCTGAGGTCGAAATCCGATGAGGCCAAAAACGAGAGTCAAGAACGCCGAACAGTGTTGGAGAACAGCTGTGAAGCGGCGAGTGTTTCAAAGCTCCCGGCTTTTATGCGAGCCGCCTCCCGATCACGTGAGCGGAGCTCCGTGCACGTGATCGGGAAGCTGATGTGCAACCAGGAAGCGATCGCGATCGGCTGTTCCAGCCCGATCGCAATCTCCATGGCAGTTGCCATTGGAGACGAGGAAACAGACCACACCGTCTTCTTCGTGTGATCCGCAACCATCGGTGATGGCGACTCCCCTGCACCCTAGGTGATGGGACATGAGGAGGGTTGGGCGGTGAACCGGGGAGCCTGACAGTATTTTGTATCGGAGTGTCATGCAGGGTGTTGTGTGGGTGTGTGACTGACCTATCGTGCATAACAGTTGGGAAGTCGGATCCAGTGGCGAGTAACTTGATCATTTGCCACTTTTTCAAAACTACTGATTCTCTGGTATTCTTCCACAGGATCGCAGAGTGTACCTCTGGTTGGTTCTATTATGAGATCCAGAGGGTCAGACACCGAAGATGGTATGCCAACATAGGGGCTAGAATTGGGACTTTGACCTCCTGACGAAGGAGCTTAAGCAATCTCTCCCGCAGGGTCCTCACAGTGTTGAAGAAACTCAGAAGTTGCTGATTCTGTTTCAGTACGTGAACGTTTTGATTGATTGAGGGCTGTGAGAAACCCTGGAAGAGTCTGACATTGGCAAATGGTCAGTGTTGTCATGTATGGTAGTGTCCTGGTGGAACTGGAGCCACCCCGCTAAGACCAGTGTATGCAGCGGTGATTCAATCGACTAGGGGTGTGGGTTTATGGCAATGTGGCACGGGGATCCATGTCGGGATGCCGTCACATTTAACAGCAGCATTTGTAATAAGCTTTTCTTGAAACACTCTGCGTCATCTTCGCTGAAGCGCTGACTTTCGTTAATAGACCTTGCTCATGAAGAGAGAGAACAGTTTTAATCAACATGCAACTGGACTTGATCAATATGTCATCCTCTGACGATAAACTCTGAACGGGAGGAACTTCTGGTGGTGCAGTTCCCATTCTCATAGGATGACCTGTGAGTATTTCATGAGCCGACAATCTGTGTTTACGCTATGTATTATTTCTCATAGCAAACAAAACCAGCAGCAAGACATGGGCCACTTCAACTCCATTTCTTTTCACACTGTGATCAGTCTAATCTTGAGTTTGCCATTCCGGTGTACTACATGTGCGCTTGAACACAGGTGGTAACCACAATGGAACTGTTGAATAATTCCCAGAGCTTTGCAGACTTCCCTAATAACCTGACCAGTAAAATGGGGACCAGTTATTGTTAGAGAGCTTGATCATTTGTATGCTTCATCCCCTCTCCTAGTGAGACCCCCAGAAATGTTTGCTGGGCTTCTGGAGCTTTTTCTTTATATCCTGAATGAGTGGAGCCTTGTCCACTCATTCTTTCTGCTTTGTGTTTTCGAACTCTGTTCTGTATTTTGCCTTTTACTATGGAGTCTATTTTCCTCCATATCTCTTAACGCATCTTTAAGTTTTACAGCACACAGCTCCTTATGTGCAGTGTTGCTGGGAACCCTTTTATCCACACTTGCTACTGTTCCTACGGTTAGAGAGATACTTGGTATCTCTCCTAAAACTTTATACCCTACGTACTGGCACACACCAGTGTATGTGGAGTGCATAAGGGGATACCCAGTATCCCCCTTCTCTCTGCTCCTATGACTTTTTAGTAACATAGACTACCCTCTAGTTATGGCTGGTGGCAGTGGAAGTGTTCTACCAACTATTGTGCTGTTATTTACTGCAGACTATTCACAGTCCTTGTTGTGCACAATAGGGTCACCTAAGAGGTAGCTTAGGGGCTCCTTTATTTTTTCGATGTTTGTTGCATGGTTGTTCTTTGTTAGCCCCTCTACCATTCTGTGAGGGGGAGGTTTGTGTGTGTGTTTTTTCTTTGGCAGGAACCCTTGGGTGTCCCCACCTAGGCTCCAGTATGTCTGGGCAGGCAGGAAGTAGGGGAGGGGTTTTTCATTCCACTGCGCTTTGTCTGCCTGAGTGAAACCAGCTCCCACTGGGCGTCTGGCTGTACTGGTTGGACAGCCACCTGCCCTTTTCTGTAAACTGCTGAGAGAGATTGCAGAGGAGTATGTCCTGAAACTTAATAAAAGGTGAGGTTCCTGAGGTGAAAGGCAAGTAAACCACTGGAAAAGAAGATGTCCAGAGACGCCTGCAGACCCTTTGTAACAATGTGAATTGACCATTGCTGTCCTGATCCTGTTTTCTATGCAACAGAGGAAATCCGAAGAGGTCTCCTCCTTCCCTTTGGCTGGTGGGACCTACCCACCTGTGACGAACTACAATCTGAGCCATTTTCTGAGGTCCTGTGACTTTCAAGAGCTGCAGACGCGAATACCAGGAGACCACCGACCCAATCGTAGTGCATCATCTTGCTGAGGCCGAATCTTCTGTCCAAATCTTTGCTGAGCTCCAGGTGAACCTCCAGAGAGACAATCCGACTCATCCAAATCCCCTCACCAGAGTGCAGGACTTAAGGAATCGAAGAAGATCGACCGGGCAAATCATGTCATTTGTTGATGCTGCAGAAAAGGCACCAAAACCGCAGACTGACCAAAGAAACTGAAGAAATCCGTGCCAGAGGTCCTCCCTCGAGACTGCTGCCAAGAGCCCGTTCATTGTCCTGCCTTTTGTCACCAGACCACGGAATCCGGAGACCGAAGTCAAGCGCTGCCACATCGAGGAGAATCCACCCACAAACATTTATTCTAACCTAATGTACTGTGGGGAGAAAAGGTATTGCTTACCTTGAGCCAAGAAGTCGCTCCAGAGCATTGGAGTGCAAGTAGAGGTGTCCAGGGTGGCCACACTTACCTCTGACCCAAGCTGTCGACGTGTGTCTTTTGTGAGTCCATTAACAGGGTCTCCACTGTTCAGTTACTCTTCTAGCATCCTTGCCTATAGACTGACAGTATCCACAGGAACCTTTGCTGTTTTGCTTCTTCGTGAGAATTTGAGCACTCAAAATAGACTTTTACATAGAGTTAGGGATCAGACTTCTAAAGTGTTAACTTGCACTGAAACTGCCTCTAGTTCCTTAAGCTATGCTACTGTTTGACTAACCAACTGTTTTCCTTCCAGAAATACATTATCTTATGTGGTTTTGCTAACTAAATACAATTACTGTATATCTTTGTGTGCGAGTGTTCAGTAATAGGCAAGATCAGAGTATTGCAGGGACACTGGATCGGCACAATGATACCTTGTTGGAAAAGGGATTCTATCACATTTCTATCACAGGGCGGATACCTTCTTCAGCCTGTCAGGAAATAAGAAACAGAGGTACACGTAGCAAGGGCTTGGCAGGATTCAAAGTGATTTTAGCTGGCTCAGCATTGACCCTATACCCAGAATCGTTTGCATTGGTTGACCATAACATTTACTGGGACCTGGTCCAACGGCCCTTACTGTGGGCAGGGGGGGTACCGGCTCAGTACACAGGGTTCCAATGGGTGACTTTCTGTAATACTGGCTGCACCTCATACTCTCCGTCAGGGGGGACATTCAGATATACACCATCAGGGGAACAGTGAATAGTGAAGCTTAGTTTGCACAATAAATCTAGTCCAAATAAATTCACAGGAGAACAAGGTCTCGGAAAATATGCGTGTTGGTCGGAAATTGGGCCTATTGTGACAATAAGACCATAAGTGGGGTGGGCACAGGATGAGGTTTTGGAGTACCACTAATACCTACATTGTTTACTATGTCGTCAGAGTGCTGTATTGGCTTGAGTCGTTACTGTTCAAAGCACCATTTTAAATGTTCAAGATATTACATAGGGTTTTCAACCTTGGCTAGTTTGCATGTGTTGATCTTAACCCAATCCGTCTTTCGAGGACAAATTTCAAGAATAGTTTGCACCAGTCTATCAGTAAACCTTTTCCAGTCCCTAGCGGTAGCTGGTTCTTCAGCTGGCTATTTTGCGCACACCTTGAGCAAAGAAATTGTCTGTAGGCAGTACTGCTCGTAACAACTGATTTAAGTCAACACCAGTAGGGTAATAATTGATAATGACCTTAAGTTCCACCTCGAACTTCACAGGATCTTCTTGTATGTTTGGCTAACTCTGAACCATATTAAACAAGTTAGTGGTGCTCCACAGGGCATGTACTGCAACTAAGGTTTCGAATGGATTGTGTCCTCCAACGTATTCCACATCTTTGACATGTAATGTCCACAGCGATGTACTTCTGAAACTTTTTTGGCAGAGGTCGTCCTGCGTCGATGGCGTCGGGTCAATGTCCCTCGGAGGGGGACGTCACTGGATGTTATAAATATGACGCACGGCGCCCGTAGCCTCAGTTCAGTTTTTTCCGCAAACGTGTTTGCTTCGGAGACTTGGCGCGCCTCCTGTATTCCTCATGAATATGTCTTCTTTTTCGACCCCTCCGACTCCAACGGTATGTCCACCAATGATTCGAGGGGTGACTCTCCAAGTCGGAAGGAGTCCTGGGGGTCTCGGTCCCGGAGTGGTTCCAGCCATTCGTCCTCCTCGTCTCGGCATTCTAGGAAGCGCCGTCACCTTTTGCCTTCCTCCTTGGAGGATGGAGCCGCAAGGAAAGTGGCTTGTCCAATAAAGTCCTCGACTCTGGAGGAATGGGCTGCCTTCAGGGAGCAGATGTTGGCAATTTTCCAATCGCAGGGCACTGTTCCGTCCGTGCCTTCTGATGAAGCCGGCAAGGAACGGTCTCGATCTGTGGCTCGTGTTCCTTTGGGCCCGGTCCTCGGCCAGATCCTTGTCGGAAACCTTAGAGGTCCCGTTCGGATAAGGCTCAGGATGGCCTCAAGTGACGTGCTTCCAGGTCTTGGTGCTCATCCCCAGCGAGACCACAGAAACCTGCTACGGGGTCAGCGTTGGCGCCGTGTCTGTCAGCACCTTTGTCGACGCCGAAGCCGTCGGTGCTCTCGACGCCAAAGCCATCGACGCCTTCAGGGCCTTTTGGCCGGTATTTGCCATAGGAGGTCCCTGGTAAGGTGGATCTTCCGAAGGAAGGCTACTTCACAGTCTGCAAGGCCTGTTAAGGACTCCAGACCCTCGGCTGTCCCGAGACAGGACTTTTACCTCCCTCTGTATGACATCTATGAGGAGGAGGAGAGGTCAGATGTAGATTTTTGACCCTGTTGAGCCTGATGTAGCTCCTGTCGTTTCAGGGGATAGTCAATTGAAAGAGTTCAGGCAATCTCTTCATGATGCTAGTGGCCTAGACACTTCTCTTGAGGTGGAATTTGGCAGGCCTGAGCCTGGGGCTCATGCTGCGTCGCCCTACAGGAGACTGATGGCTAGAGTTACGGAATATCTTGGTTGGTCAAGATCTTGGTCTCCTGCTGAGGCTTTTGTTCAGGATGACTTGACGGATATTCTGGATCAAGGTCTGTCCTCTGATCCGGTGTTATCTTTTCATTTGACCTTGCAGAAAAGGGTGGCGGCTGCTTGGCAGACCCTGGAATCTCTTCCGGCAGTTAACAAATTGTTAACTAAAAAATACTGCCTTTCCGGTAGCAACCCCAGCTATCTTTCATCTCACTCCACTCCGGAGAGTTTGGTGGTGCAGACGGCTACGGCCACCTCGAGGCAGGTCGCATACCCTACCATCCCTCCTGATAGGGACGACAAACGCTTCGACGGTTGGGCACGTTTTCTGCAGGGAGTATTGCGCTGAATTCGGCCAACTCCACTTGGGCCTTGTCAAGCTTTTCACACACTCGGTGGAATTGTTTCTCTTGCGGCTGAGCATGTTCCTGAAGCAGAAGAAAGGGATGTGTTCCTTGCTCTCGTGCAAGATGGCAAGGAAGCCATGTGTGAATCCCTTCAGTCGGGTTTGGACACGGCTGACAGTGTTAGCCGGTCCATGGCTGCGAGCACCGTTATACGCAGATTTGAGTGGTTGCGATAGTCGGTTTTGCTCTGGATGTGCAAGCCTGTCTTTTGAACATGCCCTTTGATGTTGCACATTTGTTTGGCAGCAAGGCTGACAAGACCCTTGAGAGGTTGCAGACCTCAAAAGCTGCGGCTAAATCTTTAAGTACAGCTGTGCGTCAACCTCTGCCTTTTCATTCTAGTGGACAGCAGTGGAGGGGAGGTTATTTTAGTTACTACTCCTCCTTTGGTAGAACGAGAGTAGCCGCCAGTTAGAATGTTTCAGTGTAAAAGTACCCGTGGTGGTCAGGGAAATGGAGGTGCCAAAGCCGCTCAGGCAGCTGCCTCTTTGCCTTCAGGCGCTGCCACAGTCGCTTCAAAACAGTCGTGAGGCCATGTCCCATGGTTTGCCGGTTGGGGGGCAGACTGTCTGAGCATCTTGACGAATGGCAAGCGATTACTTCGGATGCGTGGGTTCTGGATACAATAGCCCACGGCTACTGCCTTCTCTTTGTACAGCGGTCTCGCGACAATCCACCAGAGAATCTCTCTTTTGAAGCTTCCAGATACGCTCTTTGTGCAGGAAATCTTGACCCTGCTAGAGAAAAGCACTATAGAACTGGTGCCTGTAGTGGAGAGGAATAAGGGATGGTATTCCCCATATTTTTTGATTCCAAAGAAAGACTGGGGATTGAGACCCATCCTGGATTTGCATTGGTTGGAACACCTTCTCAGGAAGGACAAGTTCAAGATGGTCACTCTTTCTCAAGTCCTCCAGCCCCTTTAACTTCAGGATTGGTTGGTGTCTCTGGACCTACAGGATGCTTACTTTCATGTGCCGATTCATCCCAAGCACAGAAAGTACCTGAGGTTTGCGGCTGGTGACTCGCACTTTCAGTTTCGGGTCCTGGCATTCAGATTGACCTCCGCCCCGAGGCTCTTCACCAAGCTCATGGTGGTGGTGGTAGCGTATCTCACAGGAGCGGGGGGGATTCACCTCTAGCCCTACCTGGACGACTGGCTGATCCGTGCACGTTCTCCTGAGCAAGCATTGGATCACCTCAGTCTCACCTGCCGCTCCCTCCACAAGCTGGGCTTCTCCCTCAATTACAAGAAGTCGCATCTGACTCCTTCCCAACAGCTCCAGTACATCGGGGTTGTGTTGGACATGTCCTTGGAAGTGCTCGCCTCCCAAGGTAAGGGCTCATCACATTGTGCGGATGGTGGACAAGTTTCAACATGCCCAGAGTCTCCCAGCTTTTGAATTCTTAAGGTTGCTGGGCCTCGTGGCATCCTGCATTTTTCTGATGCGAGAAGCCAGACTGAGGATGAGATCCCTGCAATGGGTCCTCAAGATGCAGAGGTTGCAGTTCTCAGGCAAGATGTCGGATCCCGTTCAGATTCCAATCTCAGTCTCACAGGATCTTCTGTAGTGGGCAAACGAGGGGAACCTGATGAAGGGGGAGCCGTTTTGGCAACCATGGCCAGAGGTGACTGTAGTGACGGACGCTTCCCTCACAGGATGGGGAGCTCATGCCGAAGACTTTACCGCCAGCGGTCGTTGGTCTCTGTCGGAGTCCAAACTCCACATCAACCTTTTAGAGCTGAGGGCCATCAGGCTGGCCCTGAAGGCTTTTCTGCCATCTGTGCGGGGGAAGATTGTCCTGATCATGACGTGCAACACAGTTGCCATGCATTACCTCAACAAAAAAGTGGGTGGGGGGTAGGGGTCACTCCCGTTGTGCAGAGAGGAAATGCAGCTCTGGTTCTGGGCAATCCAGCAAGGAATTTCGCTCTCTGCAGTTCATCTGGCCGGAGAGGACAATGCGGCGGCGGACGCTCTGAGTAGGCAGAGCACGGTCTCTCACGAGTGGGAATTGGCTCAGGAAGTCCTTCTGGAGATCTTCGCCCTTTGGGGAACCCCGCAAGCGGATCTCTACGCCACCAGTGCCAACCGGAAGTGAGAGAGATTCTGCTCAAGGGAATTTCTTCCGAGAGGAGCCTTAGGAGACTCATTTGTAGTGGATTGGTCATTCCCACTGCTGTACGAGTTTCCTCCAGTCCCCGTCATTCCTCAAGTGTTAAGGAGGTCACAGAGGTTTGTATCCCACATGATCCTCATTGTTCTGGATTGGGCCAGGAGAGCATGGTACCCAAACCTTCTAGAGATGTCCATCTGCCCTCCACGCCGTCTTCCCAACCGAGAGGATCTGCTCTCACCTGAGGGGGCTGAGGGGGGTGGGGCGCACAGGGTTGGTGGTCAGGTTCTCCATCCAGAGGTCAGGACTCTCAACCTTCACGCTTGGTATCTGAAAGGTTGAGGTATAAGGATTGGTACCTCCCGGATGATGTGATGGAGGTGTTTCTTTCGGCCAGGAGGCCAGCAACAAAAGCCCTGTACCGTTGCCATTGGTGTAAGTTTTGCGACTGGTGCAGAGGACAACATGTTTGATCCTTTTCAGTGTTCCATTCCTGTGGTTTTGTCTTTCTTAGGCCCACAGGAGCCTTCAAGTGGGTACCATTAAAGGTTACCTGGCGGCGCTGTCTATCTTCAAGCGCTCGTCTGAAGAATGTTCTTACTTTAAGATTCCTTTGATTTCCCAGTTTCTTAAAGGGCGCACTAATGTGTTCCCACCGTCCCCTTTCCAGGTGCGTGTTTGGCATCTCAATTTTGTTTTGAAATTCCTGATGGGTGATACGTTTGAACCTTTGCACTCTTGTCCTTTGAGATTATTGTCTTTCAAGATGGTGTTCTTGGTTGAGGTTACTTCCGCTCACAGAGTGAGCGAATTGCAGGCACTTTCATCAAAGCCACCCTTTACTGTGTTCCACAAGGATAGGGTTGCACTGAGGGTACGTCCTTCCTTACTACCTAAGTTAGTGTCTGATTTTCATTTAAGCTAGAAAGTGGTTCTTTCGTCTTTCTATCCTCCTCCTCCTCCTCCTCATCCTGGTAAGGAAGAGCAGTGACTCCATATGTTGGAACCTAGGAGAGCGCTGAGCTTTTATATTTCTAGGATGTCCAGGGTCAGAGTAGACGATCAACTCTTTGTGGGATATGCTGGACACCGATTGGGCCAGGCTGTTACCAAGCCCTTGTCCAGGTGGATTATCCTCACCATTACTGAATGTTACCGATTGGCTGGTAAGGACCGTCCTGAAGGGTAGTGAGCTCATTCCACTAGGGGCGTGGCTACTTCTACAGCCCTACAACAGGGAGTTCCTATTAGGAATATTTGTGATGCAGCCACATGGACTTCTATTCACACCTTTGTTAAACATCATTCCCTGGATACGATCCATGGTCAAGATATGACCTTTGGTAAGGTGCTTCTTTATTCCGCTGTCTGATTGGGTACTCTAAATTCTTTTCCCTCCTCCATTTTCCGGTACTGCTTTGGGAGTCTGTCAAAGATGTGGAATACGTTGGAGGACACAATCCATTCGAAGGACAAGTTACTTACCAACTGGTAACGTTCTTTCAATTGGATGTTCCTCCAACGTATTCCACTTCGCTCTCCCAGCCTGCCCCTATGGAGTATTTCATATCCGATTGCAGCTTACGTTTCGGCAAGGCTATGTGCAGTCAAGCAGGCATTGGATGTGTGCATGTCACACGTTATGGGGGAAAAAACATAAACTGAGGCTATGAGCGCCATACGTCCTACTTATAACATCCGATGACGTCGCCCTTGACGGAGGCCTTCGAGGGACATCGACCAGACGCCATCGACGCAGGACGCCCTCTGCCAAAAAGTTTCCGAAGTGCACTGCTGTGGACATTACATGTCAAAGATGTGGAATACGTTGGAGGAACATCCAATCGAAAGAACGTTACTAGTTGGTAAGTAACTTGTTCATTGCTGCCTCACGGTAGCTGTCTGGACGGGAATATACCTGTACTGGAATAAATAAATAAATGAAACTACCCCCCTAACAACATGTCACAGCATCAATGGACATCCTTCCATCCACACCCTCAGACAGTCAATTTACCAGCTTGACTCCCGAAGTCCTAGAGTTTGGACACCTTAACTTACCTGATTGATGCTTTTCAGTATCTAGGGAGGATAGCTTAGGGGCAACGTTCTCGCCTTGGAAACAAGACGACACGGAGCAACACACGTTCGATCCCGAGTCCGCGCTTAGAAACCTCTGGGTATTAATGCGTTATAAATAACCTGTCATATCATATATATATCATGGACATTTTGAAAGAAGCACGTAAACCTGACACTAGACACTGCTACTTTAATAAATGGAAGTGATTAGTAATATGATGTAGACAGTCTTCTTTTAATCCCATTGACTGTACACCTTCCAACATAGTGTGCTACCTGCTACAGTATTAGACTCCCTTTTAGTGTTCAATTCTCTTAAAGTCAATTTAGCTGGTCTTTCAGCTTGCATTACTTCACAGAGCAAAGTGTCATGGTGGTAAATTCCAATTGTAAAAGTCTTCATGGAAGGGGTAAAGAGGGTTTATCCCCCAATTGCAAAATCCCTCCTCCCTTTGCCCCCCGGGTGGGATTTAAATGTCTTAACCAAGGATATGGATCCTCCCTTCAAACCCACGCATAAAGCAAAACACAAAATCTTACCTACAAAACCGCCTTTAAGAACACACCCACTGTTTGCAGCAAAGTGTATTTCTAAATTCCATGTCAACCAATCAGCTGCATTACCAGCATTTTACCAAAACCCACAAAACTCTGGGGAGAGTGCTCCATATACTATGTTAGGAGAGCTGTTATGTACTATCTCAACAAGACTAAGCCATTAAGAAAGACTGACCAATTCTTCATTTCCTTCGCTGAAGGGAGTGAAGGTGACCCTGTTTCTGCAGCAGCAATTTGTAAATGGATTGTAAACTGCATACAACAATGCTACACATTGTCCAACAAAACTCTACCATTTACACCCAGAGCACACTCTACTCAGGGTACTGGTGCAACATTAGCCTTCATTGCAAATGTGCCCCTAGATGCAATTTGTAAGACTGCAATGTGGAGTTCAGTTCACCCGTTCGCTCAACATTACTGTGTACACATATTCGCTCAACATTACTATGTACATACTCCAATAAGGACTGATTTACAGGTGGGACAAGCCGTGTTAAACCATCTGTTTGCCTCTGTTCCTTCTAACAACCCACCTCCTTTTCCTGGTACTGCTCGCAGGTCTATGCAAAGCATGTGATTCTAAGCAGATCCACAAGCCTCAGAAGACAAATATTACATACCTGTAATCGTCTTTCTGATGCTTGCATCTGCTTAGATTCACATGCGTCCATCCGTCCTCCCCTTACTGGGAATACAAGGGACATAGACAAATGACACCTTCTTCATTTTTCCTGTACTCCAATACACACTTCATGTATCTTCATGTCCGAAACAAAACAATCTGAAGACTTTGACGCAAGAAGGACCATGGGTACAGTGCACATCACAGTAGGATAGTATTTTCTTTCTAGAATTCTTTAACATGTTCCGGTGAGTGATTTATATATATTATCGGTTTATGATATCTTTTTATGACATGTCTTGTTTGTATTTGATGGATGTTTTTTATCTGAATAAAAATAAATGCAACAAGTATTACAGACACGCCAGATCGACGTCCGTTTTCGATTTCAAAAACAAGTCATGTAATACTCTGCACCAAGGACGAGATGTCGACACATGCAAAGCATGTGAATCCAAGCAGATACAAGCATCATAGAGATGATAACAGGCATGTAGTAATTGTCATATTGCTAGTGGCAGTTCCCACAATGGCATTGTTTTTCTGCTGGCTGGAGGCAGAAATCCGAGGAGGAGCACACGGAGGCCATTCACAGCTGCCTGTGCTTAAGTAGATGCTTCCAAGCAGCAGTGCTAGAGGCAGTTCCTGCAGTTCCACTCAGGGTGGCGCAGTGCTTTGGGTGGAGCTGTCCCTTGTTTCTCCTGCTGGGGCCTTGGTTCGCTTATGAGAAAGCAGAGATAATACTAACAGTTCCCTGAGCAGCCACAAGCCTGCTGGGCGTCGGCGGAACCTAGAGTCATGCTCAAATGTACAACTTTCAAATTCCATAGCTCTATCCTCTACCATGGAAAACAAATCTACAATTTAGGGAGCAAAGGGACTATAAGGGGAAGGGGCACTGATGTACCTTTGCAGGATGGGCCAATTGACTTAGCATCTCGGTCAAATAAAATGGCCCTGATATCTGAACCACATACTAATAACGCTAAAATTACAGACTTTGTTTGCTAAAAATAACATCTTATAGTAAGGTGATTAGAGGGAATGGTAATATGTGACCCCTCACATTCGAGTGAATCACAGTACGACGACCTCAATGGGCAGTACAATGCTCAGTGAGGCTTATTAGATAGCTCACTAATGGAGCTCTGTATCAGCCTGGAAAGGAAAACACTGGGCGACAACATTGGAAGACTTAGTGCCTCCCCTAATATGGCAATTGATTTAGACCACAAGCCCAGTATTGCGGATGCATGTCAGACGGAGAATGAACATCATTCACTGATCTTCAATATGGAGGAGTAGGAGTTAAATCAAACCCCACAAAGCTCAATTGCAGACGCACTGGGGGGCCTCTTCTATCGCAGCACTAAACCATAGTAATGGGTTCTATTTTCAGACTATATGACTATATGATAATAAAAGTAGGGAAGTACGAGTGTATTGTACACAATTGAATGAGAAGACTGTGAAAGATACAAGCCGTCAGCTGGCTCTCACAGGATCGGACACTACGTATGCCAGGTTATTATCTTTATCGCCCTCGGGGGCAGGTAGCCAGTTTAGAAAGGATCACGCAAAGGAACCAAAGGATAAAAACTGATTTTGACAAAAATAGGCTATTGGTGTAAAAGGAAGATGTGTGTATTCAGCATGCTTAGGCATGTCTGCTGCTTTTGACTTCATGGACCGCAACATTCTGTGGAAAAAACATGCAGCTTAGAAACTCCCATCCGGTTAATTAAATATGCAGATTTTATTCCATACTGACACATAATTACAAATACTGCTTGATAGCAAGGGCTTCTTAACAAAGGGAATGAAAACTCATATGGTCCTAAGGCTGGTGTGTGTTTTGGCCCCCTATGTTTTTAACCTATAAATTGCAGACCTCCAAGATGTCCTACTTGAATCAGGTGCATTACCACCTAAATTGGGCAGCCTACATAATGGTTGGCTCTCTTGTGCTGATGACATCCTTTTACTGCTTAATACTCCCATTAGCCTTCAGAGAAGTCTGAATAGCTTTGCAACCTTTGCCTTTTACAACAATGTAAAGGTAAATCCAGGTAAAACAGAATATCAACTTCAAGAGACGTAGGACATTTGAGTGATACAGATGGTTTATTGCAGGTAGGGTATTGGAAGACGTTCATGAATTCGTATAGCTGCGTTTTTTAATTGCAAATCGAAATCTGACAATCTTTATTATGGACAAATTAAATAGGAAACACAATGCTTTTATTTCCCATATGAAGATCACTTTAAGAATATTTGGTGAATTCTAATTACAACCTGTGCTTGAGTTTCGCAAAGGGTACATTATACCAGCTCTGACGTACGGACTAGAACTAAGAGAGAGAGCCCTGAAATTGGAAATGGCTAGGTGTGTTGGAGGAGTGAATATGGCAGGCTGTGCTTTGATTACCTTCATCCTTACCAATTAAGCCAATAAGATTTGAATTAGGCTTCTGTTCGCTAATGTCGATTGTGAAATGGAGTAAGATGAATTTATATTTTAAGATTTCTCTTGCAACCAATAAGAAACCAAACTTGTTCTAAGAACTAGGAAGGATGTTTAGGCAAAGGATTACAACTATTTATGCAAACCTGCAAAGGTTATTTACAGGAGCTGAATAGTGAACCTGACCATCTTCATGATAAATAGAATGTGGTAAATCAAAATTGGGAATTGAAAATTGGGCACATTTTTTTAAATATTGACGGCTCAAATAATATATGAAAAATCCCCCACTCTGATCATATATGGTTACTAACTGCACTAGACACTAACATGTTCATTAATCAAATTCCTAACTAAGCTAGACACTTAAGAATTTGATTAATGAAAATGTTAAACTTATTAGTTTGGAGCCCTGAAGAAGAGCAGTTGTTCAAAACACATGTTGGCTCAAGGAACTAAGAATAAAACCAGAGGAATTGAAATTTCACTAATTCTATTGGGTTTAATTATTCATTAACTAGTAATATATCAAAGGTTTTCCTTAAACCTAGAGATTGAGCACCGTGTTTGAAACTTAGTATTCATCTGTTTGTTTAGTTTACTTATTGGGTCATGAAGGAAACAATCCACTTGCTAGGTCTCTATGCGACATCAGGCATATGAAACTAACTGCCACCTACTAGTGCATAGATATGGTTTGGTTCCCCAGTTTCCTTTTGTGTTATTGTTATCCCCCACTTTTGTTTACACCTATGGATTATGTAAAAAATGTCCTTTCCTCATCACACCGCTACTGGTACTTTAGATTTAGACTCAATATGTTATTAGTACCTAGGAAGCTGTTGGACCATTTAGAAGGTTAGATCCTAATAAAAATTATTAAACAAAAAAAGAAAGTTAGATCCTACAATCCAAACATATAGATCCGACAGCAGAGAGTCATTAAAACATCGAGAAGGAGTGTGATGAGATGGGAAACATGAGAAGAAGGTATTTCTTAAGATTTGTATACAACAAGGTTTCTCTGAGAAGAGAGGAATTTTACACACGTATTTATGGTAAACGGTTATCGTTGATTCTAACCTTGGTTGACTTCTTCCAGGAAACATTACGATGCTTGGAGAATAGGGGTCCATGAGTTTTAACTGATGTTTCATGCATAGTAGATTGATGCCTGTTGTATTAGGTAGTTGGCACCCTAGCAAATGCCACCTTCGTAGTCTCTTGAGGACCTATGTCACGTTAGTGTCTGAGTAACAGGTGGTGAGTACTTTAACATACGTCACTTCGGTAGCTCCTTGGGGGCCATCCTATCATTTAATTATGATCTATGGAGTAACCTCATTTGAACTACGGAGAACCTAGCAATTTTATGTTATGGAGCACAGTATTGATTATGCACATCTCGGTGGACTTGTAATAGTTGAATAGGTTTTAGATATTCGTGTTTTAATGATGATAAATTATGCTATCTTTTTTATATCACTTCTCTCTGTGTAATATTTGATATCGAGGAGATTTTATTTTATATTTTGTGAAAATTTTGAACTTTTGAAACCGTAACACAATAAATTAAAAAAAATATATACATGTAGGATAGTCCATTTGAGCCAAGTCACACATTCCAAAACCACCACCTAGTAGCCATTGCTGGAAGTTCACCTCCATTTTTGAGCAATTTCAGTAAGGCATTGTGGGTATGCAAATTAGCCCAAATTCAAGCCTTTTCTGCAAGAAATGGTCTGTCTTAGAATGCAGTGCTACTTTATACATAGCTTAATCAACTACATACCTGGTTTCACCCTTATTAGGGATCATCAGCGCAGTATAGTCCTGCCAGCCTTGTGGTTGCGGCATTGGGGCATGGCGTTTTGTATACATGCCCCAATGTTCCAACAACAAGGCTGTCAGGATTATACTACAAAGATCCTAGTCACCTTTTTAATGTGTGGGTTGATTTTAGCCTTAATTGAAAACACAATTTTGCTTAACCACACATACTGAATATTACAAGTTTACATTCATTTAAACATCCACTGTGTATGTAATTCTGGTAATGCTTCTGCTAGGCTTATTAGAGGTTGCAGGTCCCAGAAATATAAGAACGCTCTGACTAAAGTAAGCTTCACTTTGGACTTACTTGTGACCCGCAAACTGACTTTGAACATTTTCCCTGCCATGGTTGGACCATCTTGTAAACTTCTCTTACCCACTTTTCCTATAGAAAATAAAAGATTTGAAATGTACAGATCCCCAAGAAAACAATGACTCAGAAGGATTAATTACATTTTCTGTGCTATTTCAGAGATTGTCACAAACTTGCAACTAGTGATTGAAATACATATTCGTAAAAGTCTCCTAATACACTGCATGGACCCGCTGATGGCACCCTTGCAAGTCAAAAAAATCATTGTAATAAAAGTTCATTTGAGAGGTCCTCATCTAATTGCAATCAAAAACTGCCTCCATAGCCTGTCTTTGTACTTTTCAAAATAATTCCAGGCTGCCATCAATGGAAAGGTTATGTACTCTGAAGACCTGCACTAATTCCAGGTAACTTTCCATAGTCCTAGAATACAATGAAACCCATTCAGCTGAAAGAATGGTGCATGCAGGGGACTCTTGGCCTTGAAGGGATGTTTAGAAAAGTTTATGATCTCCAAAAAGCCCCAGTGACGATCCTTGGTCGGCAGGCTCATTAAAAATGTTAATCTACGATAAGGGCAGCGAAAAGATGATTCTAGAATATGACAGAACGTGTTAAGGAACACTTCAGTCTGCAAGGCAATAGAAGTTATATCTGTGTGTCAATCACTAACCAAGTGGCCACATTTTCATATATTGCTTCAACATAGTACAGTTCATCGCTTATCAGTCATAGTAAAGGCTGTTTCTTTTCTGCAAGTAAACTTGATTTCATATTTGTTACAAAAGCAGCACTTATGAGACTAAAGGAGGTGCTGCAAAAGCCTCATGTAGATGTGAGGTAAGTGGTTGATTTAAATGCACCAGAGAGCTGATAAGAAATACAATGTGTTGTCATAGTGAGACCATAAAGCTTATGTTCATCATATCTGTGGACAGTTGGCCACAAAATTGGTAAACAAATTCCTCTTTGAGGGTTTTGGTCTCCATTGCAAATCATTGTTTGTTAATTCAATTTGAATTGGGAATGATGCCAGTTTATCATTTCCATATGTTCCAAATCTTCCTTACTTTTTCCAACCTTTAGACGCGTTGGAAGCGGCCTCTGAGAGCGAGTTGTGAGTTGAGAATTGAGAGGTGGTGCAGCTTGATGCGACATGTTGAAGTTCCTAGGTCCTTTCCTCAACACTGCAGGAGCGGCTTGTGTGGCGGCTTGTGTGACGCAGGGAATATTGTGGAGCCGAATCCAGGCCGAACCGCCGGCTCTGAGGGGGGCCCGCACAGTGCACTCCAGGTGGACTACAGGTCCAGGTAAGGCGCATTGGAGCCCCAGAGGAACTATTTCGCTTTACCCCCTGCAGCCCCTTGCAATGATCGACAACGCCTTACCAGGTGCTTCACCCTGTTTACCTGGTGCCACGTAACGGAGTCTGTCTTTTCTCCACACATTCTTGTACACCTTTACGTATCTTCACGTATCTTTGCACACCCTCCTGCCGAACCGGAATAGGCGACGACTGTGGGGAGTCGCCTCTGCGGAGGTGGTGGCAAATAGAAGAGTGTAACTGATTACCGATCAATGATTACTGCAAGGAATACACGGTTGCCCTTGTGCTCCTTAACGGTAAGGTAGTGGCCTTCCTACAATAACCTACAATACCCTACAATAACTCAATAAGTTGGAAAGAAGAGGATAGCAAGAGCCTTATGGAGCGGCCTCCGGTGACGGATGCTTTCACGTCGCTACGGACTCGAAGCCAAATGAAACTCATGGCTGAAGGGAGCAAGGGCGGGGCAACGATTATTGGTGGAAGTGTCTGTCCCAGTGCCAATTCAGCCGATTTCCAAACAGCGACAGTAGCACTCCCTTATGCCCTGCAGGCTGAGTGTTTACCTGATCAGCTTCCCCCTTGTACAACCCCCAGAGGAGCAAATTCATGCCTGCAAAGGTGGTGTGATGGTCTCAGCACCGCCTATAAAAGAATCCCAAAGTCAAATGACACTACAAAAGAGCCCTCTATCAACACAAAGCTCAAGAGAAAAGATTGCTGTGATCGAGACAAGCGAGTCAGTTGGGCAACTAGCGAGGAAGTGCGAAAAGGAGTCAGAATCATTCCCCAAAGGGGGCCTTGGTGAAACCCCTGTCGATGAAGGAGACAAAGATGCTCATGAGGGGTCATGCAGTTTTTGGAAATGCAGCTACACCCAATCCCAGCTGCGACACTCCCAAACCTGGTTCCCTTGTCCAAAAAAGTTGACATAGTTCCAAAAAGAAATAAAAGTGGATGCATTAAGCAAAAACAGCCTAGCAAGTCGCTATGCGAATCTAAGACAATTAGTTGGCATTTTCAAACAAAATCTATGTTTGCATCTCATACAGAAAAAAACCCATTGCAAAAAGGAGACAGCATTTGGGTAAATCCCTCCGATACGGACTTATTGGCGGGATTTGACAGCGCCGCTCCAGAGTACGGACTATCCCAACCAGACCAAATTTCTAGTTTTATTGACCGTCGATGTGCCAACCTGCCACCAACTTTCACGATCGGAGGAAGAAAACTTAGACCCCTCCGTCAACCAAACTGAACACACTGGATCTAGCCCACCACCAGGCGTACTTTCACCAAGAGTACTAAATGAAGAATCTACAACGCCCCTTGATGGGGAAGACGCTGCTGCAGTTACTGAACCGCCTGAAAGTGTGGCCCCATGCTCTGTTTCTCGCCCCAGTGCAACAGGGCAAACCCAAACAACTTGCACCAGTAAAATACGAGACCTGGCGGAACAGGCTGAACTAGAGCCAACAAGAAAGGAGCCCCTCATAAGGAGCCCCCTGACTGAGAAGTAACTACCCAAATAGAGGGGAAAAAAGATGCATGTCCGACGTGGAAGACGACGAACTAAAAGCTGTTTGCCTTCCGATAAAAAAAAACAAAGGATAACATTTGCGAACTATTTTCTGAAGTCACCTACCATTAATCAAAAAGGGGTAGCGTCCAGTAACGGCTCCCTTTATAAAAAGAAGCATATACCAGAAAAAGTTGCTTCTCAACAAGGGATGTCGACAGAGGAGTCAGAGGATTCAGAGTCTGCCTGTGACGAACCCCATAGAGGCTACAGACCCGCACAAAGGGGTATGAGGACTACAAACTTCCCACAAAACCTATGGGATGGACAAGCCCAAGCTGGGTCATACGCTTTTCAAGATGGGGAGGTCCAATTTGCACAACTCCAGGCAGAACTGGGATCAATGGTTAACATAACTCTCTCTCCTTTTTTAACGCTGTACGAAAACAAAAGTGATAACTACAAGAAGCAGTCATCCTTGCTTGCTTTGATGCATTCAAAGCTGATCTATGTAGAAAAGTACATAGAAGCTGCCAGGGAAAAAAGAACTAAGGAAAAGGAGACTGAAGAAGTAATTGTCAAAATACTGATTTATTTATTTTTTCGCATTTGTAAACTGCAACAGCCCAGAGGTATTGTGGCGCTTGTTACAGACGCTTTACTTAGTTACAGGTAAGGTGACAACTGCAATTTATAGTACAGACATGAAAGAGAGCAGTGCATACAGAGGGTTAGATGAAGGGGGAGGTTTTTGAGGTTTTTTTTCGGAAGGCAAGGAGAGAGTTTTCAGCTCTGATGTCTGTGGGGAGAGCGTTCCAACTTGATCAACTTGATAGAAGATTCTAGAGAAGAAAAGTCCTTCTTGGCCTGCTTTAAGGAATCAATATTTTGATGAAAGTACGAGATTATCTAGGGCAGTTACAGCTTCAATTCTCACAGCAAGGCCCTGCCCATTCCTACATCAAACAGCCATGTGGCCTTGTTAGGGAAGAAAACACTCTAGAAAAAAACACTGAAAACGGTTGTGTGCCTGAGATGGAGAAGGAAGCACCAAGGCCCTCAGGTAGTGGGATTCAGAGAGCAAACTTACTACAGTATCCAGTAATCCGGATTGAACCGTCAGTGCTGCCACTAAATGAACAACTACCGTGGCACAGGTCCGCCTTAAGAGATAGGATACAGGAGGAAACCCCCGAAGAATTACAAGGACTTCCTGAACATTTTCCCATCTTCACAAAAGAAGATAACAGACTAACAAAAGTTGCAAATAAGGTTAAAGGCCCTAAACCGGACTCGACAAAGAAGCTGAAAAATATGAAATCAACAAAGGAGTCGCAAGGGGGTGGTGCAAGAAATGTCATCCGCAACCTAAGAACTGTGGACCTGGTCCCTCGGGGGCACAAGCAAACCCCCACCCCCGACAGACAACAAGAGAAGGCCCCTCAGGCCCTGAAAAAAAAGATCTGGGATGTAGAACTGGACTCCTCGGCAGAGGAAGGATCGGAAAACATAGATACAGAAGAAGATCTGATGATGCTCTCTACTTATGAAGATCACGAAGAGCAAGAAGGGGAACCTTTATTAAAGCATCCTCTGTCATTAGATGGAAGTGTTCAGATTATAGGACCACCGACCATTCCATCCAACCAGAGAAACTTTGAAACGCTACAAGAGAGGAGAACTAAAACAACGATGAGCAGCCAGAATTTGGTGGGATTTTTTCTAGTAAGGGAGCAAAGATACAAAAAGGGCGACATCGAGCGATCCCTCCAACCAAAAGAAAGTGACCTACCGGATAAAAACACGAGACGGAAAAGCCCTAACCGAATTCCAAGGCCGCAGCAACGAGACCTAAAACCGCAACACAAACTACTTTTGGAACTGGTCATGAAAGCCGACGACGGCCTCATTTTATGCCACGGAAACATGATGACCTTATTCCACTACATTCTGCAACTACGGCCAATTACAACAGAGGACATAAAAATAGTGGCTTTCCCATCCGAGACAGAATTTGACAAAGTTCGACTCCATATGTCATCTTCGCCTGTGGTCTTGCTTGTGCTCAACTCAGCAGATTAGCTTAGGGCCCTGGGTTTCAACATAAAGGAAACTGATGATGAAATCACACACGACCGGTCTAGCCCTAATAAGTCTTCTAGTACTATCAAAAAGGTGGATAAAGACACTCAGATTCTTTTGAAAGATCATTCTTTAAAACCAAATAGAGATGCCCTGTTTACCTAACAAGGCCCAGAAGCCTTGAAAATAACTATCAACCGTGCTATAACAACTAATTCAGAGAACCTTCAAAATTGGACAGAAAATAACGTGGCGCACATGAATTTGAAAACTAAAATCTCAGAGGAAGAGTCCTGGAGCTGGTTGATGGGAGTCCTAACAGAATCCACGAGAGCCTAGACCGAGAAAAGACAAATCGGGGATGACTTCCGTATAAGCTCCTGTAACACAAGGGGCTACAGTCATCTGATAAGAGCCATTGATTCCAGACTGAATCTGAATAACTTGGATATCCTCTGCTTCCAGGAAACCTGGCTGCGAGAAACCCCCCTACTAGATGGCTACACTGGCTATTTAAATGTTGCTAAAGAAGGCGCAAAGAGCAGACCGAGCTTGGGGTTGTTTACAATGCTAAAAAATTATTCTATGGGTCGAGTGATCAACACTGTCCAACCTAACTCTTCAATTCAAATACCAATTATCAAACTGGTGGACACAATGATCGAGAAGGAGGGAATCCTGATCTTATTTAACTTGTATTGGAATCCACAGGCAAAGCAATCCAACACATTTATACAAGAAACAACAAAGTGGATCGACAACTTTAGAGGGGAATTATCTGACCCATGGATCATACTATGTGGGGGTCCTCCGCATCAACTGTTTAGCACAAGTCTTAAAGAGACCGTTAAAATCTGGTGAAAAGCGCCAAAGCAAAAAAACGTTGAGGACAACCGAATGGTGCGAAGCAGTTAAAATCAGAAACCTCCAGATGGTAAATGTGCAGGTCAGTGGTAATTGGGAGGGAGCAACCACATGGTGCCACATTGGACTATTTTTTCGTGGACTCAAACACTTATCATAGGGCTGTTTCCTTAACGATTCTTAACTCTAATACGAGTGATTACAACCCTCTGATCTTGACCTGTCAAAGGCCAGAAACACTCAAGCCCAACAAAGGATTAAGATCACTTTGGCCTCACAATGTACAATCGGAGCAAAATAGAGGCAGGCTACGCATTACTCAAAAATCAACATTGAGAGTGACTAATGTTCTTCGAGGGTGGCTCTTAAATAAGCGTGCCAGAGTGGACTATGAAGTATATCGATTTTTAGAGAAGATGGTGGGAATAAGAGCAAGCCCTCTTTCAAACCTAAACAGCAGTACGATGAAATTCTGGCAGAAAGAAAGACCCAATTAAGAGAAGACGTCAAAAGTCTGAATAGCCTACCACTGCAATACGGGCTTAAAGAAAAAAAGAAACTGAAGCAGAAATACCGGAACTGGGTAGCTTCTTACAGAGCAACCCTCTTCCAGAGGGACTCGGAAAGGATGTTACAAGCGGTCCTTTCTAATAGTGGAAAGAATTTATGGTCACTCTTGAATGGTAGAGATAAAATAAGCGGTGATCTCCAGCTCAACCCCATTCACGAGTCTGGTTGGATTTCTCATTTTGAGAAGCTATTCTCTGCACCCTCTAACATGGAGGCTCTGGTTTCCTTGCAGGCCACTGGCGCATGGGATATTGCGTTGGATAGAACAGAAATTAAAAACATCACTACAAAAGCTCGTGTTTCCTGTGCACCGGGCCCTGACAGAATGACAAATTCCACGTTAAAACTGGCTCCCGACCTGTGGACCGACTTTTGTATGAGCCTCTTCAAAGAAATATTAACGCACGGAAAAGTGACTCCTTCATGGAAAAATGGGATCTTGGTGCTCACTTTAAAGAAGGGTGACAGGCTGAATGCGAAGAATTATAGGCCTATCGACCCTTTTAGACGTGCTGGCGAAAGTTTTTGCAGGAGTTCTCTTAAAACGCCTGAAAGATTGCATAAAAACTTCAAAATCCTACAACAAAAGACAATCAGGCTTTGTGACTGGCACTGATTGTAGCCTAAATGTGTTTATATTGAGCCTGTTAAAGGCAAAATCTCTAAAAGCAAATATGTCTCGTATGTTGATATGGAAGCGGCATTTGACTCAATATATAGAGCTTCTTTGGTCCAAGTTGCTGAATAGAGCCTGCCCAAAAGACCTTGTGGCTGCAATAAAAGGTCTATATTCAGGAACTTGGCTGCAGGTTAGGTTGAACAAAGATGGGAGCCTCACAAAGGAAATCAAAACAAATAAGGGCTTAAAACAGGGTTGCACTTTGGCGCCTATATTGTACAACTTCTTTATCAGTGATGTACACAATGTACTGGACCCCCCCAAGATCCTTCTCGCCAAGACTCCATGGAGAACCTGCATGTCGATTATTATACACAGATGACTTAGTCTTGCTGGACTCCCTTAGGCCTACAAAAAAAGCTTGATGCCCTGCAGGAATATGTAACGTCAAACAACCAGAAAATAAATACAGAGAAAACAGAAATCCTCCTTATACAGAATCCACCTGGTTAAAAAATGAAAAACGTTTATGTGGAGACTCTGAAGCAGCAGACTAACTCCAACAAGTTCCATCAAATATTTGGGAATAAAGATTTGTGATAGCCGAATTGAGTCAGCATGGACGGCAAACTTAATTGTGAAAACGGACCAACTGACAGCTCAGGGTATGGTCCTCGCCAGAAAATATTGCAAATTCTCCCTTTTGCCACTGATCACATTTTATAACCAGAAGGTGGTGCCTGCTCTAACATATGGAAGCAAAGCTGATTTGGGCGTATCTGGTGAAATATGGCAAAGATGTGAAAACGAATGCTGTGGCTGCCAAATTCCATTCCTATAGAAATCGTAAGACATGAGCTGGACTTGATATCTATGCCCGCAAGGATCATCTGGAAGTCACTCTCACTCTTTAGCAAATTATATTCCTGGAATTGCCCCCCACAGTACGATGTCATCAAAAGATGGGGAGACGGGTCATGGGGAGACTGGTCATGTGAATGGACTCTGAATAAATGGTCTACCAGCTGCAAGGAAAGCCTTACCTAGTGGGGTCTGTCTGTAAAAACCTCATCAGAAAACCGACTCCAGGTGAAAAGAATTATATGGGCTGTGGATTGGGTGGTGACAGAGGCAAAAAGTTCTACCTCAAAAAACCACAACTTATCAGAGACACCCAACAGTGAACTAAATGTTGTTCCAGCATATCTGAGGAAGTACCCGTCCCCTGCTTTTCATAACACCTACTTGAGATTTCGCCTTCGCATTCTTCGAACAAAATCTGTGCTGTTTCGCCTTGGAGGGTGGACGAAAGATAAGAATTGCAGACTGTCACCTTCATGAAGAAACTCTGCAGCATTTGACACTTCATTGTTCAGAGCTCAGAACGGAGCGAACTTTGATCCTATATGGGAAATTAAAGAATATAGCAGGTACTGAACATATTCAATGGTGGGCCCATTTGTACGGGGGCACCACCACATCTATGATCAGATGTATGGTATCATTTTTGGATAGGATCTTCAAAAAGAGACTTATGGGGCAAAAGAGCTTGAATAAACCATCACTCGTCTGAAAAACAAAAAGGGGCCTTAACCAAACTCTGAAGCCCAGAATATCGATTTGGATGGGTCCTGGATCACAGACTGTAAAAATGTCATTGCTTTATTTCTCCTGTTTTCTTCCATCTAATTTGCTGGCTTGAAACCTTGGATTTTAAACTTTCTTTCTTTGGGAGTTTTAAACTGACGATAAAGGAGAAAAAAAAGTTTTTGGATTAAAACTGAATGTTTAATAAAAAATAAATTTTAAAAAAGCGCAAAAATTCACCTCCGATTTAATCAAAGATGAAACTGCGGAAGTAGAAGTAAAGAACTGGTGAAAATAAATATCCAATGTAAATCGCTTTTATATGGGCGAGCCTTGGGATCTTTAATTGATAATCACTTCAAGGACATGCTTCAAAATTATTTTAGCAATGATTGCCTTAGGATATGGTCAAATAGTGATCCAGATCAACATTGACCTCCATTGTGTTCACCGAAGATATACCCAGCATTAAGTTCACTATGAGTAGCAAAAGTAGGAGCAGGAGGCGGGAGATGGGATGTTTAAGGAAGGTATAGTATCAAACAGTGAAGACAGACACAAGGGGGTTTATTTAACTTCAATAGGTTGGTTGAACGCCTATC
Source organism: Ambystoma mexicanum (assembly GCF_040938575.1). Lineage (NCBI taxonomy): Eukaryota > Metazoa > Chordata > Amphibia > Caudata > Ambystomatidae > Ambystoma > Ambystoma mexicanum. The sequence goes on along the minus strand of NC_090940.1, from coordinate 424,273,387 downwards.
TAAACCTAAATCTAAGGATGGGAGCAAGCTACGACCATCGAATAATAATAACGCAGTCCTAGTCGAGTCTCTGTCAAAAGAAAAGGGCCTATACTAATAAACCTATTGCCAATCCTTACTTCTAAATATAAAATGGTGTGGGACAATAATGTATTCAAAAAGAAAAGTGTTCAAGAAATAATATGTCAGGATAGTTGAGCAGTTGGCTTCCCTTCCCTGTGTTTTCATTATGGTGCTTCGTACACACTCTGGCTTCTCTGGCACCAGGATACAGCAGTACAGTATTAGGGCCTTCTGCCAAAGCCTCTTTCGCAATAACAGTCTCTTACTGCTGAGGGCCTGTCATAACAAACAAGCAGCATGCTCCTTTCTTATCAGGATTTTCACATTCACAAGTTCTCGCTTTCAATGTTCATCATGGGCCTCCCTTGTTTGGGCTCGGAACCCTTTAGCGCAATATTCCCATTTGGTCTCCCTCGTTTGAGCTCGGACCATGGATCTCCCTCGTTCGGGCTTGGTCCCCTTTTTATCACAATGTTCTCAATTGGTCTCCCTCGTTCAGGCTCAGACCATGTAATCTCACTTTGCACGTTTTCCTCTTGATCTCAAAGATTGAAGACTTTCGAATGTAAGATGGGGTTTGCTTAAACCGTCGCAGGACCACTTTGATTCACTTCACACAATGTTGTTGCCAATCTCACTTTCGTTTCTATCACTTCTTGGCTGGATACCCTGCAGAGACCTTACATTGAGCACCCTTGTGGTGCCGGACCACGCTGTCACTGGTATCGTAGCTTCCTTTAATAGTCAAACATTCATCAGCCATTAATCTTTCCTCAAGTCTTTCATCACACACTTTTCAATCTTCGTTCTTGCGCTCTTTATACAATGTTGCCATTTGTAACCTTAACTTCAACACAGACTGGTCTTGCGTCTGTCTCCCCAACTCACCGGCTGTGCTGATCTCTTTGGCACTGCTTTAATCTTGGAGCCAAGGGCGGTACCACAGCAGTTGCTGTTCCTCCCTGAGGTCAGCTGTGCAGGAGGGCCCTGGGTATCCCCGACACGCAATACAGGATTCTTCAGTCTGGTTTCCTGGCCTTACACTTTCTAAACTGAAGGGTTCTGGAAAGTAACAGTTTCTCACCGAAAGGGTCAAGGGTATTTCCCTCCTTGCATACCCTTCTTGGTTTGCTGTCTTCCTTCCTTCGTTCAGCTGCTGTTGGGAAAAGTACTGTTTCTTCGTGTGCTTTGCCTCGCTCAGAGTGTGTTTCATGCTCCGCCTTTTATCTGTGAGGGAAAGTTTAATGGAAGTCGGGTGTGAGTGATTACCAGTGATTGCCTGACCATAGTAGTGGGACATGTCGGGTACAATGCTCAGGTGTGAGTGTTTTCTCCCAGAGTGGGCTGTCCGTGTGGATGTGTTTGTGAAGGGAAAGGGGAAGGGATTAGAGTTTCTAAATATCCTATTGGGTATGATGGGGTAAAGGTGTTATGTCATGATGCCCGCTCCCGGGGAGCCGGTTCAAGCCCGGCTTCCCCGAAAGCAGACATCCAGTCCCCAAGGAAAGACCCAGCAACCCCATATAGGGGCCCTTTTTTACAGTGTCCTGGCGCCTATGGTGCCAGGCTCATAAAAGACATTAGTCCTGGCGCCATAGGCGCCAGGCTCATTATGGGAATGCTTGGGTGCACTTACCTGATGCAGACCATGCTGCAGGATCCCGCCCTCCTTGAGGCCTGAAAGGAACTACTTTACCTGTGGGACTAATTTACCATCCGGGCGTGGTCGGAGAAGGATACATACCTGATTGGAGGAAGGATACATACCTGGAACTTCTTCCAAGGCTATTTAAACCCCACCCGAACAGCCACACGTGCTTCGCGTTGTTCTGCATCTAGCAGCTGGATGCTCACCGTGTCTGCTCCTGCATCCTGACTTCTGCCACGCCTGCCAGCATCCTGGATCACCTGCAAAGGAAGAGAAGAAGAGAACAGAAGAAGGAAGAGTCCTTACCTGCTAAATCCACATCCCGGAGACATCTCTCCGACAATCCTGAAAAGGAAGACTTTAATTTAAAAGCTCATCGCGTCGATCGCTGCAGCGCCCCATTCCACTCACCTTTACAGGGCGCCTCCATGTTCAGCAGCGATCATCCGGATTCGCAGTCACGCCCCAGCGCCTAGGGGGAAAAAGACGAGAACAAAAGGTGAGAGAGAGAAGGGAATAAGGAAAGCTAAATCTCCATGTTAAGACTTACCTCTTGATTCATTCCCTCTTCATTTCGGGTCCGCGCCGCATCTGGCATTTCCGGACCCCGGCCCCTAAGGGGAAAAAGAGACATCAGCGTTAATGAGCGAATGAAAAGACATTACCAAAAACCGCTCATTAAAGACTTACCTGATTTGTACAAGGATTTCACCTCTCATCTCGGGTCGGTGCTTGTTCCCCGGCATTCCGTACCCCGGCCCCTATGGGGAAAAAGACACTAGCATTAGTACATTAATGCATGGACACAAGGGGAACCTCTTATCAAAAAACTTACCTGGAAGCCAAGCAAGTTTGGTTCTCACCAATCTGAAAATCCAGTGAAGTAACTGGATACCAAAGCGCCGCTGCATCAGAAGCAGGATGGGGAGCTCGTCCTTCCAGACCCTAAAAAGGATACTTCTGCGAGCCAGACAAGCCAGGTTTGGGGACCCGGTCCAGTCCGTCTTCCGAACCCTGCGCATCACCTTAGGAGAGGTCACAGCAGCGCGAACCAGGCCAGCGCCTCTGTGGGAGTCAGGTGAGCGTAACAGTTACAGGGAGAGGGCTACTGTGTCTCGCCCTCTGTTGTCCCACTCCCTGGAAACCCCTCACCCAGGTGATCCTCCCGCACTTGTCCACCCCCAGGGTCTGGATCCAAAGGCGATGGCCATGCCCTGGCCACCTGAGAGAGAGAGAGATCCCCAGGGACTAGCGGGTGAGACCACTTCTGGTTTCTCACAGATGCCTGTCTATGAAACTGGTTTTTAATTGCCTACATGTTTTCACATTGCTAGAAGGCCCATAAATCAGCCCCATACAGGGCAATAGCCCTGGCTTCACCCAGTAAAGTCTTAACATGACGTCCAACTGTTGTTTTTCGGTGGAGTTGTTTTTCCCACACACCTGTACCATTAAGGAAGATTTTGAACTTCATATACAAACTCCCTGACCGATTTGTAGAAACTCCAAGACAAATGTTCTACAAAGTTTGCCTTTCCAAACCCTTTTTGCCAGTGAATGCTGATGATGATGGGCTGAAATAGCAACTTTTTTGTAAAGGAGGCAGAGCCTATCACTTAAGACCTATGGTCCTCCGTGGAGCAGACGCAGAGTCGACCAGAGTTTTAGGAGTCTTGGGTGACTGGTGAAAAGATGCAGAGCCAAATACGACTGCGTGCCACATCAGAACCAGCGGCAAAAACAAAGGCGCCAGGCTCAGCGGTAAAAACTAAAGCATCACAACCCCCAATGCGCCGCCACCTACACATGCAACTGCGCAGTGACACAGAAGAGCTGAGTGTTGGACTACAAGTAAGTGAAAGCGTAAGCGTACAAGACACACATACGCTAAATCTAAAGCCATGCTCCCCCAATGTCATGCTCAGTGCTTCTCCCGAATTTGCGAGAGATGCATCTGGTGCACTCTCACTCTCGCCTTCACTCCTTCCTAAAGCTATATCTCAAACTTTGGAACATTGTGCGCAATTAGTCCCAATCCTGCAGAACGAACATTCAACTTTCCTTGGTACAGCGACAAGTGAAGCCCAACACTGCCTTAGCCTGTTACCCGCCAGCCCTCCCGCCAAATCGCACAACAACGGAGCAAACAGCCACACAGCCACACAGCCTGGGGTGCTGGCGTATGGTGGCGGGTTTAAGATTTTTCCTCTGCACGTTCTTGTGTGGAGAATTTGTGGTGAACCTTACCAGGGGTTGGCGGTTTCGGGCTACTGCCCAGGGAGGTTGTCCGTGCCTACTGTCTGTCCGATGTCCCTGCCAGTGGCATCTGCTGCTGTGCGCGAGCTGAATAGCATGGTGGGCGGAGACTGTGCTGTCGGGAGCGAGGCCCTGGTCACGGCTTGCTGCGAGGTGCGGCCGCAGGGCATGAGACCAGGTGCGTGTGGTTCGGATCGGCATGACCGCTGCCCTAATGTTAGTAACAATGCATGTGGTTGCAGTGTTACTAGGAGATGCGCTGTAAGCGCTGTGTGCATTGAGAGCCTTCCAACCACACATTCTACTGACCCAAAAGGAGACATGAGGACACGTAGCCCCTGCAAGGCAAATAGCTCGCCTGGAGAGCCATTTACAAAAAATAATATACAAAGGTTGAACTCCGGTTTTTATGACTCGTTTGATACAATTCCCTTAAACGTCTCACAATTGAATGAGTCCAATAAAATTGCTCCTCCTCTGTTGGAGCTGTTCCAAAAACAATCATCGTCAGAACAAACACTATGTGCGAGCAGTCAACCTGACTGTGTCACTATCGAACGTAGAAAGTCCCTTGATGTGGTGAATAAATTACTGTCAGACCTTACTCAGATTCATTCTGTACTTAATATAAAGAACTTAACTAAAAGTCTGAATTTTGCAGAAAGTGACAAACTTATGCCTGGTAAAAATCGCACGCATGGCAATATTGACAGGTCATCACTTTGTGCACCCCCTGGGAACAAATGGCCAAGTGGTGCCTTAAAACGGAGGAGAATTGAACTGAGCCTTTCGCCTCCTTTAAACTGCTCTAAAATGACAAGAAGCGTAAATGACCTGGCTAACACTCAAAGTAGCCATTACATATTATGTGTAAACAGTTGCCCACCATCAAGTCTAATATACTGCTTTTTCCTCCCCGTGTTACCAATGCTGAATCCTCTCCAAATGATTATTCATCAGATTCTTCTTTAGCAGAACGCGACTTTCCAAAAGTCAGGTGTTCTTTCTGTACTGCCCACTCACGATCTAAGGGCGGCAAGAAAGACTTAGCAGTAAGTCAGGCGGTTTTGAAAGAGCTAAAACCAATTTTAATCTCAGCCATTACCATCACATTAGCACCTTCTTTGAAGATGTGTGAGCAACTCAATGAAAACTTAAGACTTAAGCACGCTGAATGCTTTTATGAACACCAAATTGGCAAAAATGGAAAATGTCAACAACTCTACTGCCTCAAGAACCCTGGACATACACAAAACATGGAGCAGTCTCTGAAAGTTTTGGCAGAGCAAATAAGGAAAAAAAGTAAGGACAAAAAAAACTCCTGGCGGAAGTAGCACGTGAAGCTATAGGTCTGTTAAAACATAAGTAAGAGGTTTCTACTATACAATCGGACCATCCGCAGCCGGGAGGCTGCTGCCACCTTCCTAACAAAAGCAGTCAAACATTCATGGAAGGCTCTGATCGGAGAGCACCATGTATTAACGAGTCCCTCCCTCTTAATGATCAAATAGAGCTGTTGCCTGCAAACTCATTGGTGGCCCATCTTGTGCGATCATCTTGTGCATCTTGTGGGATCAAACGAGGTACCAACTCAGGGCCCAGCATCAACGCCTGATCAGAAGAATACTGATAACAGATGTATCTCAGAAAATGCTTAATTGGAACCGGACAACTCAGCTATTCAACTCAGTCCAAAGAAATCAAAAGAAGTGGGACTTGACATACAGAATAAGCCCTCTACATCAGAAACGGGAGTTGGGTCTGCTGAGCCTCCACAGCCACAGATGGACCGCATTGACCTGACCAAAGGAACAACGGATGCCTTTTTCCCTATTTTTGGTTTTGGGAAACAGACTGAACAAAAGAATACAGTGAAAGCACCTCAAATCAAGAAGTCTAAAAACCAAGCAAAAAAGAACTGCGCTAACAGCTGAAGGAAGTTCCTTCGAAATATTAAACTGGTGAACTTAACTGTTAATACTGGACATCTTGAGCCAGTTGAGGAAAATAATGAAAAGGTGGAAGTGCACATGCAAACTACAAATCCTCAATTTATAGTACAGACTGATGAAGAACTGCTAAACAAAATAATGAATATGTCCTTATATGAAGATATAAATGACATAGAGGAGATTGAGGCTTTGCCAAGTGCTCTTATTAATATCCACCCTACAGATGCACCTGCTCTGGCATGCAGTAATACCATGGAGGCAACTAGCATGTTGCAAAATCTATTTGGCAAACAACTTGTGATGGTTTAACTTCCCCAATTGCCAGCTGCTGAGCTTAAAAATTCACAACTGAAAGAAAATCGAAATAACATCACTCTCCAAGATTGATGGGATGTACTGATTAACCAGCATGAAACTCAAGTCCTATCCAATTCTCATGGCAGCCTTGCCTCCCCCCTCCCCTCCCTAAAACCGTTTCCCTTAAAGGTACATAGGCCTGTGAATGCCACCATAGTAATGTTCGCGGCTATTGAGGAAACTGACGGTGCTGTTATGTCTGATATAAAAAACAAACAGAATGCAGGGAACTCTTAAGAGTTTGGCTTCACAAATTCACAGCGCGCTTTACGTTCCAACAAGCAGTTAGCAGACGATGAGTTGCAAATGCGTCCAAAAGAGGCCTCAAGCCACCAGAAATATAAAAAACCTACACACCCTGCAGTCTTTAAACCCTTGTCTAGATATACTATGATACTGGAACGAACTGTGGGAACTAGGGAGGAACTAATCTTGAATAGAGCTAATGTTTTGCGTTTGTTCTATCACATGCCGTCCTTGAGGTCGATCGAGTCCAGCGATTTAAAAACTGTCGAATTCTCTAAATGCCAGCAGAAGGATAGAGCACACCTGTACATTGATTCAAGAATTATCCGCAACATGCTGCTAGAGGAAGCCCCTCTGCTGCTATCGATGGGATTCGATATCTGAGAAGTCGAAATGGATGATCAACATTCTAAGCCCCCGCCTAAAATATGCCCGGAGAATGGACATACAGGCCTGTTTAAACACATGCAACTACAGAAGTACGAAACAACAGTACTAATAAACGATCCCGTGAAAATGAAAAATGTAGCCGAAAATGCAGAGGCCCCCCTCTCCGCGAGGGATGTACCCACGACTTCTGGGGTGATAATAACAGTTGAAGGCAATGTGGATTCAAGTCAAGCCATCCCAAACCGAACAAAAGATGGGAATACCAGCAGTGAACAAAGAGACCGGTCCTGCATGGCTGCAGCATTGGCGGGTCGAAGTTCCAGTTATTGTTGGGGAATCCTTACAAAGAACGAGTATAAACCTTGGCACCTGGAACACCAGAGGTTTTGCTCATCTATTCAATATGGCGTGGACCTGGATGGATGAATTGGATATCTTGTGCCTACAGGAAACTTGGTTAGATGTATGCCCGTTGGTAGATCATTTTGAAGTAGTAATTAATCCAGCCATAATAAAGAACAAGGGAAGGCCGATGGCTGGACTGCTGACAATGGTACGCAAGGAATCAGGGTTCTGTATATCTGCATCTTGGAACAAATCTGTGTATATTCAAATAAATAGACTTATTTGTGATGGCAGCAATAAATGGGAGTTAACCGAAATCTATGTAATAAATGTATACTGGCAACATCAAGTGATGGATTCCTGGACAGTAATTGATACCATAACCAAGGTCGCTGCCATCTTAAACTAGCATTATGAGACACCTAACATCATTATATGCGGAGATTTAAATATTAACTGCATTGACCGTGATCATGGTAAGGTTGGAAACAAAAGAAAAGATTGCAGAGATGAAACATCTGTTAGATGGTGTGAAGAGATGGAAACAAGAGAACTCCATCTGATGAATGGAAATACCACGGTAGATATACCAGCTTAACCCACATGGAAAAGAGACTATCAAAGATCCGTCCTTGATTATTTATTTTTGTCTTCCAACCTTGCTAAACGTGCCATAAAAATGCAAATCATAGACACACCTCAGTGTGATTATAACCTGGTCACGATAAACTTAGCAGGTACGGAGCCCATGAAAATTATCAGCAGATGGCCTGAACTTGTGGTCGACTCTAGTAGGATTCGACTAAAATTAAGAGAATCAGAAGTGAACACCATGGTCAACACGTACAGATCCCAAGTTAAGAACTTAGAGTATGTGAATTTGTTAAATAATGTACTGTGCAGAACCAAGGGCTGCGAAATCTCGCATTTAAACCAAAACACGTGTTTGATGTCACAATTGCGCACAGGAAAAGGGCACTCCGACAAGAACTCTGGCAATGTGTACACCTAGAGCTGCTCGAACGACTCATACAAGCAAGAGCCGCTAAACAGAAATATAAGAACTGGTTGAAAGCCCACAAACCTCAGCTCGAACAACAAGATGCCGAAGCCATGCTGACGAGACTTGCAAACAAAGACGCTTGTGAATTTTGGAGGATCATAAAGGGAGAGTCCTGTCCTGACTCTGCGGTGCAACTCAACATGGTAACTGCAAGTAACTGGGAACAACACTATACTGAGCTCTATGCCAAGAAGGGTCATTTAGCTGACTGTGCTGATTTAACAACTGACAAATGGGATCGATTGTTTGATGAACACGATATTTTAGGTATCTTCAACAGGGCAAGTTCATCAAGAGCCCCAGGCCCGATGGTTTGACAAACTTAACGCTTAAACAACATCTGGAAAAATGGGCTGAGCTGTGTGGTGTAATAATTGCAAGGATTGTGAGAGAAAAATCAACTCCAGTATCATGGAAGTCTGCTACAATTGCCCCAATATTCAAAAAGGGCAACAGGTTGAATCCCAATGACTACAGACCAATTGCTCTTTTGGATGTTTTGGGCAAGGTCTATGCGACAGTGCTAGAACAGAAATTGTTGGCCTGGATTAAATCTACTGGGAGGCTTGACATTAGACAACCCGGTTTTGTGAAAGGGGTAGCCTGTGGGCTCAACCTTCTCATCCTGAACATCATGAAAATGGAAGCTTTAAGGGCCGGAAAATGTGTCTGTCTAGCATTCATTAATCTCTCCCATGCGTTCAACAGCATCATCCGTGAGCTCTTATGGGAGAAGATGCTCAAGTGGAACTGTCCGAGTAGCCTGCTGGCCGCAATTAAAGATCTACACACCAATACCAACATATAAATCAGGCTGGATTGGAGAGGCACCCTATTTAATCTAATTAAAACCTACTGTGGGGTTAACAAGGATGCCCTTTGGCCGCTACCGTATTTAACCTCTTTATATACGACATAGGGTACGAGTTTGATACCATCGCCGCACTCCATCCAATAATTGGCACTAAAGAAATAAGCTAGATCCTCTATGTGGATGATTTGATTTTGCTGGACTCTACGCCAATAGGTTTACAGCAAAAACTAAATTTAATTGAAAAATACATAGCTAGAAATGGCCCAACTATTAACACCAAGAAATCTGAAATCCTGACACTGCAAAATCTGGTAACACACAAATCCACTGCAAGGAAAAAATATATAAATGGTATTTGGGAAAGGAACAGGTGAGGTCGGTCTCAAATACTAGATACATAGGTATGCAAATCAGTGCCAGCCGTAATGATAGGATCTGGGTCAACTCCATTAAAGCCAAATGTCGCCAACTAGCGGTACAGGCAGCAGCCCTACAGAAAAAATATGGGAAGTTCTCTCTGCTGCCAGCCATACGATTTTACAAACAAAAAGCAGTACCTGCGGTGCGGATTGTACCTTGGGATGTCCTGACACAATTTGGAACACACTGGAAAACATGTTTTGGTCAAAGGTTCTGTGGTTGCCTAAAGGGAGTCCAAAGGTGTGCATAAGACACAAACTAAACTTGACATCCCTAAGTGCGAGAGTCTCTTGGAACATATTGGCTCTCTATCGCAAAATAACCATCAAGCAGCACTACCCCAATTTGAGATACTGCAGTTTTCAGATGGCCTTGACAAATCCAATATGCTTGTACAGTGGATAACGCAATGTGAGCAAGTAATGAAACATTCGACTTAGAGATGGAAACGCTTCACACAAACCCAAATAAAGTTAAGGAAAAACTTTTTCAACAAGACTGATATTAAACTGGCAAGCTTAGACGCAAACAAAAACGGATGCTTTTGTCTTCACCAGAAGCAAAAAAACTTAACGAAATCCAGTAATAGCAAGTAAAATTTCTGGATAAACGCCAGAGAGACTTATTTCTGAAATTTCGTTTGAATGCATTTAAAACTAAGGAAGTTCTGGCACTTTGGGACAAGGGCTTGCCAAAAGATAACAAATGTCATCTATGTAATATCGAACCAGAGTCCATAAAGCACTTGACTCTATATTGTTTTGCATTGCGAGAAGTGAGAACTATTTACTTGGGCAGGGTTCTGGGTGATCATCAAACATTGAGTGCCGACGACGTGGGCTCTATGTTTTGAAGACTCAAAACGAAAACTAACGATCGCATTAACATCTTTGTTAGAATTTGTTAAGAGATTTAATGAAAAAGCAATTGCCATCTAAGAAATCTCAATGCTATGTAAAGTGTGTAGAGCCTCAGATTGTTTTATTTCTGTTTGAGATCACTTGTGGATGTTGTTTTAGCTTAAATAAGTGTGAAATAATTGTTGTATATATCTCTTTTTTAAAGGTTTGTAACAAACCATATAAAAAATTATTTTAAAAAATTAAAAATAGCAACTTTGTTTAAGGAGGTGCTCACTAGCCATTGTAAGAACATATATTTCCTCAAAATCTAAACAGAGGAATGATTTGCCCCTTGTGATAGGCAAATGGTAACTGAACTAATTTTAACTCGTAATTAATATCTCCATACCAATTGAAATCTGCCAAGATATTAGTAGGCTCCTTACACTGTTGTCAAATTTTGAGGAACCATCTTTATCAGAAGACAGGATGATGATTACATTGGTTAAAGTTTGTAAATCTTTGAAGTTACTCATTGTTAAAACATAAAATATGATTATGCTCAATTTACTGTAGTGACTACATTCAATAAGATAGTAAAGGAACTATTCTGTCAGTTCTGTTGTAACTTGACTTGAGCCTCATTTGCATAAAGTGTTACAGTTCTTTATTTTGGAAATTAATTAGACAGATTAGTTGTAAGACAAAGAAATCAAAGCAGACACCATCTAAACAAAACTGTTCCACGTAGAAAGTAGGTGTTAGAATGGCAGCTAGGTTTATGGGAATGTTTACTGTACCTGTCTGCAACTGCTTCAGAGTGGTTATAGCATTAGCAGTAGGACTAGCATAGTTCACAAGTAACCTCCTGTGAAATGTAAAGTCATACAGGGCAATCGATGATGCACGTAGGACTAAGTGAATATTTTGTACAAGGCAACCCGTGGAATCCTATACACCATCCTTCCAATGTTTTATTGGTTGTCCTCTCGCTTTGTGTATAACACGGGGCAGGCATTATCGGGGATAGGGGACTCGTAGTCAATTCTGGAAGAAGCTGCAATCGTCACTGATAGGGAGGGTAGCACTTGCAAAATGGTGATACTACCAAGGCTATTCTATTATTTCGCTAACGTTCCCTGTAATCAAAAATGTTTTTATTTAAGATGTTGGACGAGAAGGTGAGGGAACTGCTGTGGAATGTGGGGAACTTACGGTGTTCACGATTGGATGGGGCCTTAACTTGCCTGACTATGAGCTGTACTGTATGATGGCACAGCTGCAAGCAGTGTTTGCATGGGAGGATGCCGGGGAGAGCTGTTGAGGGGGCTGATGGGGACCCTTCCTGCATCTCTGCAAGGGTGGAATTGTTTTGGGGTACAGTAGGGGGCAGATGGGTGACAAATGTGTTTCAAACAGTACAGGCAGTATGGAAAAAAGCTTCCGGGGAAGCTGCATGTAGGGGGACTATGTAGTGCAGACCTACCATGGAGTCTGGATCCAAAGCTACGACGGGTACTTGGGAGGGTAGGGATCAGGAGGCTGGGGGAGAATGTGTGCCGGACAATGGCAGACTTCTTTGACGATGGAAGGTTGCAGCTGTTCACGGACTGGTGCACACGGTATGGGGTTTCCAAGGGGCACTTCTTAACATATGGGGAGGTGACTAAAAGGTTGGCCACAATATGGGGGGAGATGCCAGACGAGCCAAGTGTGAGCCTGCTGATGCAGGTGATGCTTAATTGGGATGGAGGTGGGCCAAAATATCTCATATTTACCAGTCAGTGCAGCGTGACCTCCCTCTGAAAAGCCTGGGGGTGAAATAAAAGTGGAAAAGGGATATGGGTTGTCAGATACCCGAGGAGGAATGGTCGAAAGATCTGGGGGCAGGTCCGAAAGGGCTCAAGGAATGCTCGGTTCCAGCTCATTCAGTTCAACATGCTGCATAGAATTTGTGATGCTGGCCAAGATTTGTTCTATAAATGACACCCTCAGTCAGGACTGTCCATGATGTGGGATGGGGCCGGCAAGGCATTGGCATATGATCTGGTGATGCACGGTTATTGAGAGGCCGTTATGTCTAAGATCAATGTGCTGCTGGGCTCTGCGTTTGAGTGTGACCCAAAGGTGTGTACATGACGCCAGGGGAGAACCGCACAAAATTCGGCTGGCTCAGTCTATGCTGATTCTTGCCAAACAACTGATAGCCATTGGCTTAAAGGGGGATTTTAGAAAATACGGGATCCTGAGCAGGAGGAAGAGGTTACAGTGGAGTGTGGCCAGATGTTGAAAGAGTTATGCTCCTCTGTGGATTTGATGCCCCATGAAGGAAAGGAATGGGTTGGGGAATGGCATAGAGGCCCACCTCCACCATTGTCATGGGGAGGTGAGAGTAAGGATGTCGTGGGAATGGAAGGTGAGATAATTCAGGAGTAGGGGGAGGGAAAGGCAAAGGGTGGCTATGTTTGGTTATTGCTTAACTACTGTAATCATGTGTTATGCATTCTGGAATGGGGCCTGTACAATTGAACAATTCTTACGAGAAATAGAGGGGAAAGGGGTGAGGCGGCTGCAGGGTGTCGGGAAAGGAGGGGCTGTTACTGATTGTTGTTTAAGCAAAATGCCAATAAAAACATTCATTAAAAAAACAATTGCACCTACCCTATACAAATCAATCAAGTAATAATGGACACAGAAATGTCATTCATAACAAAGGTACTGAACAGAGAAAATAGTAAATGTAAAAGAATGATTGCATGACATACAATGGATTGGATGCAAGAGAAGAAATGCATGAGATAGGGCTGCAATATTTCAAATGGGCAGTGAGGACACAGTGAGCACTTCTGGTATTATGAAATTGTAGTGCTACCGATGGGCAGTTCATCAACTTCAAAGCGTTAGGTCCTGATCTGGGAAAGATTACAATTAAATTTACTAGGAAAGTGTTTCAAAGTTGTCTTTCTTTTGCTCTAAAATGTGGTTAAGAATAGAAAATAATAAGACAATGTTGCTACACAAAGTGAAAGATGTATGATGGAATGGTAGAGATTAATTTCAACCTGCTTGTTTGAAGATTGTTTTGTTGGGAAAATAGTTTTGGAGCCTTTATGAAACAATAACTAAATTCTGAAGCAAGAATAATAAAAAAGAACATCATATTCTTATATGAATCAAACTCCCTTTGCTAGCTGCTCTACACGTTGGCTGCTCAATAATAATACATGGAAATATGTTCTTCATTTTTTTGTACATTAGCGTTCTAAATGTGAACAAATAAACTACACAGTTCATTGCACTAAGCCATGAAAGCTAGCAATGTAATGTAAACGTACTTGTAAAGCGCAAACTACGACCTAAGGGCATCTAGGCGCTGTCGAGTAGTCAACTGTATGTAGATATTACATTGGGTTGGTTGAGGTAGTACAGATTTTATGCAGATAATGCACCTCAAACAAATGACTATTGTATACTTAGTGGAAATTATGTATTGTTAATCTATGGATCTTTGATTGATTGCAGGTCTGGTCCCTTTGAACTCAGTGCTGAACTCGAAGATTCCATGGAGTTTGTAGATCCCAGCGGGGCAGGGGACTCTGAAGAGAGTGGAGATGAGCATATAAGTGACGAGGAGACTGATTTAGGGACTGATTGGGAAAATTTGCCAAGCCCCAGATTCTGTGATATCCCTTCTCAGCCTCAAGAGATGTTACAGAGTCAGAGTGCACAGCTAACCCTGCCGATAGCCAGCAGCAGTGCAGGTGGAATGATCTCTTCAGCAGCAGCATCTGTAACCTCCTGGTTCAAGGCGTACACTGGACATCATTGAACACCGAGAGAAAGAAAAAAGATTGCTTTGTCAAAAACGCTGTTGCTCATAACTAGTGCCTGAAAAGGTGCCAGTAACTACTTTTTGCAAATACAGGGAGTTGCACACCTAAATGTATATAGAAGTGTGCATCTGGGTTCTTTCTATCGGCACTGAACAAAACAAAAAGATAGCAGTCATCATTTTTACACACTGAAGCAGAAGGATATTCAACTACTGAAATCAGTTACTGCGAAATAGACACTTCTTGCCAGTATTTTATAACATTTACCAGATCCTTAGATCAATCTTTTATCTGACTTTTTATCTGACGTTTTTGTAAGAAAACTACACTGTATTAAAATAGTCTCCTTAAATAAATATGTTAAAATGAAAAACTACAATGTTGAGATGTTTTGCTCTAATCACTTGTAGCAAGCAAGTTTTGATAAGATGAAGACTCTATAATGATCACTTTTAGTTTTACTCTATTCAACTTAAACAATGGCAATAATATGGTCAATCTACAATATGTTACCACCAAACCACAATTTCATCTTTTAAATGCTTATACCATATAAATGCTGGGCTTTGTGAAAAGGGTAATGATGGGCATGTCACTGCCTGTGTATTCTTTTCATTTCAGAAGGATTCTGGAGTGCTGACAGACCACCATTTTGAGATGCATTGTTACCCCGAGCTGCTATACTTTTTCACCCAAGTTTGAATGATCTTATCTTAGTTAAAAGAATATGCACATTCAAACTTCAGCTTTTTAAATGGGGTACAGAGAAAATCTTGATGTTTTGACATAAAATTGTGATCAGACGTTTCCTCTCTTGCAAACAAGCTGATATAAAAATCTGAAAACCAGAAGCACTAAAATGCGGCACAAATGTTTTTTCGATTTATGTGAAGTGTTTTATACATAAATGTCCCTACAAAATGCTCTACAATCCTATTTCTAAGCATTCAAAACACAAGTATGATTGAAAAAGGTTATTTTCATAAGTACAGTATTAGTGCTTTTAATGAAAGTTAGTTTGTGCATGCCTCTACCTAATTGGTGAAATGAGCAGGAACATTGGGAAAGTTCATAGATGCACATTTTCGGGGGTTAAGTATAGTGTACCGTATTGAACACAAACATGTTTTACACAATTCTTATGAACTTGAAAGTCAATTGAAGGAATAAAGCGCATCACTTGTCTTTGTAGCTATATCCCATTGATGTTTATCACCGATAACGAGAACTCTAAATGTATGTCCATCCATTTTGAGACCTATAAACAATGTTGGCTTAGAGGAAATCCAAGAAATAGACATTTTAAGTTAAGCTAGAAGTCACGTGCCCTTCTGCCTAAAATTTGAGATAGTCATATACACTTTCCAATGTGGGGCTATTACAGCTAAACCGATTTTGTTGGTTTACCTCCACAAAATTGATATTGATTAATTACAAGGAATGAGATGCATGCATATATTCCCCAGTCTCCTGGTTACAATGGTGCTGCATATGTTCTGTTCAAATAGGGCATTGCTAGTTGTTCATATAGATGGTTTGCATTTCAACTCAAATATTTAATCAGTGGTGCCTGGAAACACTTTCTGCTGTTTAGGCAGCATACAAATGTTCAGTAAATAAAATCCACATTTTAGAAATGACATCCTCACACTTTCTTGCTGTGGAATACGTGAATCCTAGGAGTTCTAGCAACGCCATATGTTTCTAGAACATTGGGGGGAATCTATAGTGGGCTCTGTGCTGGTCCCTCAAACTGTTCTACTGATAACCTGTGATCTCATCACCTTTGATACAATGTGTAAGTGCTAGTGATTGGCTCATTACCCTATCAGCCAATGAAATCCATTTTGGTTAACAGAATTCTCAAAAATGCAAATAACTTCCTTTGAAATGTGTTGTATGCAAGTTGGATATTCGCTGTGGAATTTAACTGGATTTTGCCATTTTGGCAGACCTTTGAAACCAGCGCTAGCCCTTTGAAACCAGCTCTAAATGTACTTTGAAAAATAACTTTACCATTGAAGTCTTGATATACCTTCACCAAAATGTTATTTTTAAGTGTTAAAATATGATTGTATCCTGATCTACCAGCAGGACCTTGAACTTGTTAGACATATTTATGACCCGCGATAAGCTATTCCTCAGCATGTGGCGATTTCCTGTAGAATTTTCTAGTCCTATTAGGTAAGTTGCTGTTCTAGAAGACTCCCACATTTAGATTGGCAATCTCTCTAATAACCTCACAAGGATTCTTATCCTCTTCAAGTAATTTTTCTATATATTTTTATTTAAAACCTTTTATTTTTTGTGCTTTTTACAAATAAACATAACAGTTAATAACCAAAAGAAGGTTGCCGTTCAGCCCTCCCCCCCGTGTCCTATGATTGGCGGGGTTACTTGCTTCACTCACTGCGATCTGTGTGTCCGTTTGTGCGGGTGAGCTGTCTGGTCGTGTTAGCAGATAGTTTACAAATGGATTCCAGATGTCTGGTGGTCAGGAGTGGAGCGGCAGCGTTTTAATAAAATCCGCCTCTGCATCGTGGCAGTATGTCACGTCCCTGAGCCACTGAGACTGTGCTGGAGGTGGACCTCGGCCCCAAGACATGGCGATTTGTCGTTTTGCCACTTCTTGCAGTAGGCTTACTAGTTTCTTGGCAGCCGTTGTATTTCACAGGTGTACCCTAGCATGGTCACTATCAGGTTTCTGTTGATTGGCTCTCCGGCTATTTCCGACGTTGTGGTTAGTACCTTGTCCCAGAATTGACTGACTGGTGGATACTCCCATGCTAGGTGCAAGAAGTTGGCAGGGGTGCTGCCACACTGTTGACATGCTGGAGAAATGGAGTCTTGGTAGCGATGGAGTTTGCTTTGTATGAGGTAGGTCTGATGAAGAAAATTGAAGTGAATCGGTTTTCGTCTCGAGTTCAGCGCAATCTTTTGGGTCTGCCTTTGGATGTAATACCATTCGGCATAGTTGACTGCGTGGGCCAGGGAATTTTCCCATCTCGCTTTAGAGGTTAGTGGTTGGAGCGATGTGGCGAGTAATTCTTTGTAGATAGATGAGACTAGTTTACCTTCGCCGCTTGCTTGTATGACTTCATGCAATAGCCGCCACATGGGGGGTCGTGCTAGAAATATAGAAAACTGCTCTCTGAAGGCGTGATGAAGTCTGAAGTACACGAAGATATCTAGCGCTGTGACTGCACAGCGGTCTTTAACCTGTTGGAGTATCATAAAGCTGTCATCGACAAACCAATCATCTGTTGTGGTAATTTGGAGTTTGCTGGCTAGGTGGTGGTACACTGTTTCGGTGGTTATCGGCAATCCCGGAATAAACTTCGCCGGCAGAAGTGGGGAGTATCTGCACGTGATGCCCTGTTTTTGTGCTATCCTCTTCCAAATCTCATAGGTGATCATCATTACATTCATGGTTTTCGGCGGGACCGGCTGTTCTCCTATGATCAACGCTCTCAGGAGATTGGGGGTGGCAAGGGCCCTTTCTATCTGGACGTGCGGTCTGATAAATTGGGTTGTGTACCAATGACTCCGAAACTGTGCCTGCGCAGCCCAGTAATAGCGTTCCAGGTCTGGTAGGGCCAGACAACCTTTTGCAGTGGGTTGAATCAACGTGGAGTACGCCACTCTCGCAGGCTTGCCTGCCTAGATCAGGTCGGGGATAAGTGCCCGCAGCTGCTGAAAGAAACGATGTGGTAGTAGCAGTGGTATATTCACAAATAGATACAATAATTTTGGAAGGATCACCATCTTGACAATGGAGACGCGCCCTCAGAGTGTTAAAGGTAAGTGCTTCCAATGGGTTATCTTCTCTGAAATCGATGCAACGACCCTGCCATAATTGTCGCGGAGGATCTCGTGATCTCTGGACATCATGATTCCTGGGTACCCGACGTCAGATTTTTTCCATCGAAACTGAAAGTCATTGGTGAATTTTACTGTGTTGGGAGTTAGTGGGAAAATCACAGATTTGCTGTTGATTCTGAGTCCTGAGAATGTGCCGAATTTGAGGACTTTGCGCATTACTGGATTGAGATTGGTCTCTGGGTCGCTGAGTAGTAGGGCCATGTTGTCCGCACAGAGGGATAGTATCAGTTTGTGTGGTCCAATGGTGATCCCTCTATCCATGAATTTGCTCCTGATGTTGGTTGTGAGGTGTTCCATGGCCAGGGCGAACAGTACGGCCGATAGGGGGCAACCCTGCCTGGTGCCTCTTCTCAGTTCTATGGGGTCTGATTTTGTGGTCCTTAGTGTGACGTGGGTTCTGGGGTACTGTATAGGAGTGCCACCAGCTTTATAAAGGAAGTGCCAAGGCCCATTTTACGAAGGACAGCGAAAAGGAAAGGCCATTCAACTGAGTCGAATGCCTTTCCTGCATCCAGGAGAACTGCGATGGCTTGGCTCGCTGGGTCCAGTGCCTCCATGATGCCAAAGAGGCGCCGAATGCCGAAGGTTGTGCTCCGGCCTGGAATAAAGTCAGCCTGGTCAGCTAGCACCAATCCCGGCATCAAGGGAAGGAGTCTGTTGGTCAGGAGTTTGGCCAGGATTTTGTTGTCCATGTTTATCAGAGAGATTGGCCTGTGGGAAGCGCAGTCTTTTGGGGGCTTTTCTGGCTTATGCAGAAGAATGATATTGGCTTCTCTCAGTGTGGGGGGAAATTGCTCGACTGCTGTTGCCTCATCGAAGATCGACAGGAGAAGAGGGGCAAGTGAGGATCCCATTGCCTTATAGAATTCTCCCGTTAGGCCATCAGGGCCTGGTGCCTTTGATCCTGGTAGTTCTTTTATGACATTTTGGATTTCTTCAGCCGCAATTTCTTTGTTAAGGTGATCTCTCATATCATCTGATATCCAAAACAGCTCGGTGTCGTCTAGGTATTCTTGGAGCGCTGCAGTGGTGGCCGTGGATTAGAGTTATACAGTTCCTGATAGAAACCTCTGAAAGCCTCAACGATCTCCCTTTCTCTGTGGACCAGAGTGCCTTGTTGGTTGCAGACGCAGTCGATAGTCAGCGGCTTTCTGTCCGTAGCTAGCATTCTGGCCATGAGTGCCTCAGGTTTTTACCCTTCCCCCGTACTGGCGTATTAGATGGCGTCTCGATAAGTAGCGACTCTCGTGTTCTGCATTGTTTCTGAATTCATTCAGTTCTGATTTAATGAGGGCCAGGGTAGCTTGGTCTCCCTTTAATTCAAATGCTCTTTCTAAGTCTTTCAGGTGGGATTCATTTTTTTGGAGGTCTCTCCTGATTGTCTTTAAGACAGCGAGTTCCTTGGCGATGCAGACTCCACTTGTGTAGCACTTCAGGGTTTCCCAGAGGATACTTTGTGTTGGGGCGGACTCCTGGTTTGCTGCTAGGAAATGCGTGATTTCTTCTGACAGCTCTTGAGCGAACACTGTGTCTTGGAGGGCCCCTGACTTGAATCTCCAAGAGCGGGTCGGCATGCAACCACTCGCTGGATTGCGAGATATTTTACTGAGATCTTACTGAACTGGTGACCAGTTATTGTCGAGTGGCCCAGCTCCCGAGTGTCTGCTATTTATATTCTGAGGGTGAGAGGACATTGGTGGCCAGGACGGGGGTCGCTGCAACCTTCTGAACTTGTTTCCCAACTTCTCTGATTCCCTCCCTGCCGGGCAACCCCCAACTTGCCGGGATATTACCCCAAGCCCATTAAACAAAACAAACATGAACTGTGCAGAGCGTGGGGTGCTAGTGCCTTCCAAGAGCTGTTTCCCCTGTTGAAGTTTAATGTCTGCATGCTCTCATAACATATTTGAGTTATCCCTGGTCACGCAACAACCAGGACAACACGGCTTCACAGAGGTTCTCTCCCTCCTCCATCTCGCCTCTGTGGTCTGGGTTTGTCTCGTAGGGGGCCGATGCTTTCAAGGAAAGTGTTGGCTTCTTCTGGGGAGGTGAAGAACTGAGTCTTTTCTGCGTGGAGTACTCGCAGTTTAGCTGGAAATAACATGAGTATTGAATCTGACTATCACACAGTCAGCGTGTTACCCCCGCAAAAGCTCTCTGTGAGGTCTGCACAGCCGGTGAGAAGTCTGGAAAGATTTTGACTTTGTCTCCATCGTATTGTATTTCGCCTTTTTCTCTGGCTAGTTTGAGGATGGTATCCCAATCTCTGAAATTCAGGAGCTTTGTTATAATGGGGCAAGGTGGTGTCTCCGGGACCGGGCGGTTGGAAGAGACCCTGTGCGCCCGTTCCACCACAAACAATTGTGAGAACGCTGCCTCTCCGAAGATGTCTTTACACAATGACTCCACAAGGTCCACTGTCCGCGTTGGGGCTAATGTTATTACGGCGGGCACGCCCTTCTAGGTCTTCTTTCTTGTTGACGACCCTTTTCATTTGCTTCTCAAGTGTTGTGACTCTGGACAATAGGGATGACGTGTTGTCGTCGAGGTCCGAGACCCTCTGTTCTACCGTGTCAAGCCTTTCGCCCTGTTGTCCATGCGGAGTTGTAGAAGGTCTACTTTAGACGATAGAGTATCTATTTTGGAACCGAGGTTACCAATACCAGCCTTAAGTTCAAGAAGGATATCCCAGATGTGACACACGCTGGTGTCTGCAGGGACTCATCGAATTGCTCCATGTCCGTGGGTTGAGTCGTCATTTAGTTCAGTTGTTTTGGTTTTTTGACAACGGTGCCGGTTTCAAATGTCAATCTTCATTGTGATTTGTCAGTTTTGCCCATTTGGACTTCGGGGAAGCAGGTGTGTCTGTTCTGCCGTGGGGCGAGCGGGTCGCCAGTAGACGTCCTTATAGGATTGATATCTGTTGGTGAAGTGGGACCAGTGGCCTCCTGATATGCGTGCCTTCTAAAAGAACTCTGTGGCTGAGCCAGGCGTTCGGGGCTTGAGGGTCTGCAGGGGTCGAAGTCTGTTGGGTATGTTGGTTAAGTTAGTGAATGCGCTGCGGCTCGAGTCATAGAGAATGGTGAGGGAATTGCTGGTATTCTTGTCCTTTTCTGGATGTTGGTAGAGGGTAGGTCTCCCCGGGACCCAGACCTACTCGAGGTAGGTAAGGCCGACCGTTGTTACAGTGGGCCGGGGGCAAGCGCAGCGCCCACCCACCAGGCGCCTGAGGGGGGAGGGACCTAGACTCTGCGTGCTGCAGGAGGTAGTGGCTGCGGTGAGTTAATACCGGCTCCTCTTCGATCACTGGAGTTTGCTGGGAATGCACAGCTCTGCTGGCGGGTAGTGGGTTCAGGCTTCCAATGGTATGTCTGTCAGCGTGCAGAAGGCAAACTGTAGCGCGATACTGTTTAATGAAATGTTCCTATTTTTGTTTGTCTTGTAAGCAGATGAGTTCAATTAAGGTCATTAGGCTTCCGGGGGGGGGGGGCACGTTGCTGGGCGCCCCCTGTGTTCTTTTTGGTATGGCGGGTCTGAGGTCTCAATGGTTTAAAGGGAGCGCAATGGGTACTGCTGTGGCTGCCTTTGTGAACAACGTTATGGCGGTCGGCAGCTGGGGGTGTGAAAACAGAGAAAGAAAATCGAGGCTGAGTACCCCAAAAGGAAATACACCAGACATGGGTTACAAAGGAACATACAAAGTACTTTATTCTATACTGTATCCAATTACAAAAACAGAGCAAAAATCATATGGCTATCGGCCCTCAGTACAACACAACGAACTCCAGCGTGGTTCAGTGTGTTCAGTGAGAGACGCTGTACATTAGAATGCATTCGCTTTTTATACATTTTGTGGGCGTGATGCCCAGCCCCACTTCGGGTTAATATTCCTTTTAATATATCACCGATCTAGGGTGCGTGCCAAGTTTCAAATAACCGCATATAACTGGTTTGCCTTTAATACATGTATCAACAAGCGTATCAATAGCTGTGTATTTTAAGGTTTTCCATGCAGGCCTTCTTAAACATTAACACAATGTAGTTAAACAGATGTTCATTGTTCCGTATTTGACTACATTATCTCGACATATGCTTGTGGATTAGTTTTCATTGCACAAGTAATCCTTCTACACATAGGTCAGTGAAGGACAAGGTCTCACTTCATGACCTCTACAAGTGGCCTGCAGGCAGATTACACATTAGCTATGTACAGAGGTCAAGACGGCCATGTTGTATTTTGCAATGACATCGTCCACCATTTTAGCTCACAGGGGGACTTTTACACAACAAATCCTAAAATGGCGGTTTGACCTAAAATGGCGGCCTACATGGATTTAAGGTCAGGACCTTGCAACACATATTTCTTTCACAAGCGACTTTCGAGCAGCTTGGCCTAGGCCAATATTAAATATATTCATTACAATAGGAGGCACGATATTCGACAGCGGGGGCCCCGGCTCACCCGCTGTGTGGAAAGCTCTTCAGTCTGGGGCTCCATGGGGTCGGGAGGAAGCAGCAGGGAGCGTGGGCTTTGCTCTCACCTGATGGGCTGCAGGTCTTCCCGCTCTCTGCAGCAACGTTGTTTTGTATTGCTTCGGTCCTCTGTTTCAGACGTCCCGATCTCCCTCCAGTCGTCGTGCAGCACTCCCAGCGGGCTGCCGGGCGACACGGCCATGTGCCTCAATGGAGGCGTCCCTTTCGCGGCTCTCCTGGGGCCTGCCGGCTCCTCCAGCGGAACCGCCGTCTCACGGCCGGGAGTCCAACACTCCCTCCTGCACGGGCGGGCTCCCGACTGCCACCGCCTTGCGTGTGCTCTGGCTTTGGTAGGCTGTCACCGCGCTCCCACACGATTGTGCAGCTGTCTGAACAGGGGCACCTCTTCGCCGCCGCGACCCGGCGACTGCACGCCCCACTACAGACTCGCCTGCCTACCTCCGTCCCAGGTGTAATCCGGCCAGGTTGTGTCGTAGTAGTGGCGACCGAGGAAGCGGGCTTGTGCGCCCTCCGACGACAGTGCAGCCACTGCTCTGGGCCGCCCCGGCGCCGCCTCCTCCTTACCTCCTGAGGCCACTTCCCAAGTTCGTTTGGCGGGGCCATCGGGCTCGCTATCTGCAGTGGCTTGGCGCCGGGGGCTTCTTGGGGTCTTAATTCACCTTCCCGACCAGTTCAGAACGGGAGATTGCGTTGAGAGCACTGATGTTTAAGGATTTTATAGGGGGTCCAGCACAGAGCTCTCTAGTGAGCTGCCATCTTGGATGGCTCACTAGCGCCCTCTAATTTTTCTATACATAACCCCCCTTTTTTTAACTTAAGAATGGCCCCAAGTAAATAAGGTGGTATGGCCTGACCATGCACTGACCTTATCAAATGTACCAACATAGGTAAACAGTCTTAATGAGGTACATGCCATAAATTAAGGGCATACAGGCAAATTGTCGTCCGACAACTCTGTTCCAACCCTACAGGAAAGATATGGAAAGCTCTTGATTCATTATCCATAAATAAGGCTTCAAGTGTTCTGTTTTTACTGATTTTTACACTTAAATACAGACGGAAATCAATCTGCTTTCTGTATATATTTATATATAAAAATGGAAAAAAAAAAGAAAAACATTTCTTTCTGTCTGGTTCTCTGTGATGTCAATCCTACATTGCAGGGCAGTCACATTGCAGATTAGCAACACAGAGAGAGTAAAAGATGTTTAAAAATAGCATTGAAGTTCTTCAAATTGCTGACTGCATAGATCTTAGACCGCAGTAGTCACAGGAGGAACCGTTTGTTATGGAAAAAAACAGAGCTAGCATTTCTTTCCCATATGGCTGCATGTGTGCTTTAATAAATGCATTTTTTTATTAGAGTGTTAGGCAGAATCCTGGGCAGTTCCTTTAGGGAACACTGCAAGAAGATTAAGACTACAGTAGTAAGCAGTAAACCCAATTGGTAGCAGTCTGCACCACCCAGATTTACCTGGTAGCTGTGGCTGAGCAGTCAGACTTCTCTCAAGAAGAGTAGGGCAGTATACAGAGGATACACAATAGGGCTAAAAACACAGTAGAGCAAGCAAACACTGACCAGAGCTTGGTATCAAAAGTATATAATTATTTATTTAAAACACACTTTAGGAAATACACTAAGCACTCTAAATCAAAGCAAGTTCAAACACAGTCAGATAAAGTATACACACCTCCCTGAATAATTATTAGACAAGTCTAAGTCAAAACACCACTATCTGTCAAAACAGATGTGAGCGCGTTATTTAGATGGCACCCCAATAATTAGGTTAAAGGGAGAGAAAAAGGCAGGTCATGAAAATAAAACAGTTCCCAACACTTTTCTAAGACCACAGCAAGTTAGTGAGGGCAGAGTCTACTGTAGAGCCAAAGTTCATAGGCCAGGCCCACTTTAAATGGAGCAAGGCGAAATGTGCCCAAGATCACACAGTTTAAAAAGCACTCAAGTCTTTGCAGAAATGTTCAAAGGAGGTTGGTTTGATGCGAAAGATAAAGTTAGAAGGTCTGGGGCCAACCCAGTTGGAAAGCCAAGGATTTAAGGGTCACCTTTAGCAATCCGCAGAAAGGGAGGCCAGGTGGAACACAGTACCTTAAAGAGTGAGGAAGCTCCAGCGGTGGCAGTTCCTGACAGCGGGTGCAGTTTGTGGTTTCGACCAGGGGAAGAGAAGATCTCGTCGAGGAGGAACCTTGGAGTCGTTGCACTGCCTATGGAAGAGACCAGCCGCGGAGTTTGTCGGTTAAAAGGTGCGTTGCTTTTATTCGCGGTCACAGTGGTGAAGCTTGGCAATCCGGCAGCAGGGGTGCTTGGCACGGGCGATTCAACCAAGGGACATCCTGGAAGGCGAATGGCGAACTGGTTGTCCCCACCAGCTCAAAGGGAGAAGACTCTTACAGCAGAAGATCTTCTCTTGTCATTGGGAAAGTGTGAGGTTGTTGCAGCAGGGCTCCACCGGTGGTGTCGTCGTTGCAGATGGCTCAGCTTCTCCCCTCTTCGGATTTCTTAGGTCCTGTGGCGACTTCTGAAGTTCCAGTCCCAAAAGTCCTGCTTTTATGCAGAAAAACCCCCATTCAACAGCCTAGTTGTCACTCATACATGCTAAGTGGTGAGCCGGGCGGCTCACCACTGGGCCAATCAGAACAGAGTGCGACTTGAGTTGCTAAGGCAACGCAGTCCAGGGTGCCAATTCCCCCACCCACACATCCTGTGGAACCCAGACAGAGAGGCACCAGTTGGAGGGCTTCTGTGGAGAAGCCCGCCAAAAAGTGGAACAAAAGGCCCGACCTTGGTTGGAGTTACAGAGACGGACACAAATGCCATTTTGGAAAGCGAAAAGACCCAACCGGTGATTTTATATTAAATAAATAAACCGGCGGTATCTTTAACATTGCACCTCAAATGTGGTGCGTTTAAAATCAATGGGAAAATCCCATAGGAAATATTCTGGTGGAATATTTTGCGTGGTAACCACTGCCACCAGCCAGAAACTCGACAAGGGGGGACTGGACAGAGCCCCCTTGGAAACAGACCCAGGTGCAATCTAATTAACCCCTTCCAGTACTTCCACAATATGATGGTTTGTACTGGTTCTGTTCACAATTTTGGACTAGTAAAGTCAATGGTGACTTTACATGCCCTGGGAGACAGTATTCAGTCCCAAGGTATGGAGTCTATGTTTGGGGGTCACTAAGACACCCCTGTGTTACTGCACTGAGGGTGCTGTGTAACACATACACTAAAACAGATGATACCCTATGGAGTAAAAGGCCCCATAGCCATAAGCACACAATAAGTCAAAGACATACCTCAAATCATGCCTAAGAGTGGGAGGAAAAGAGTCTCACTCTTAGCAGGAGAAAGAAACAAACCCCAAAAATCCAGCAAAGCTGCTGGGGGGCTCACTAGGTTTGGGAAAATAGCCTTATAAGAGAATTCTCCCTAAAATAGAATAAATGCAGAAAAGTACTGGTTGCTAATTATATTTTTTTCTCCAGCATGGGGTCTGGCATGGATTCACATGCTCATGAATATTCCCCGTCGTCAGGCTGGAAATCCTCGGTAAAGAAAAAACCAGTATCAGTTTCGTTTCTGATCTGTCTTTCGTAGTAATAACCAATCACTGGTCTCTGCGTCATACTGACCACAGCCAATGACTGCCCTCTACCTAAGCACCGCCTCTGGCAGCCATCTTCAGATTTTTACCGCACGTTCATGTGTTGGGATCCTCGTGCTATTGCTCTCGAGCGTTAGTGCTATTTTTTCACGTTTTTTTTGCTCAAAAACTTCGTTTTTTCGGTCAAAAGAGCCTCAAGCTCCACCGACTCTCCATCCGATCAACGGGGACCCGTGTCGGATTCGTCTACGCCCCTCAAGGGTGAAGATCTCGTCGAGCTACGCTTTTGGAGGACTCCAGAAGTTTCTCAGGCCCGGACATGGCCCAGGAGAAGTGAAGCTCGACGCCCGGAAAGCTGTTCAGGATCTGCCCTGGATGCCAGCTGCAGAACGTCTTTAAGGAGGACGAACACTCCTTTTGTCTCTACTGCTTACATGAGGACAAGACGCACGTGGAGAAGGACTGTGCGTTTTGCTGCAATATGTCGGAGCGGACCATGAAGGACCGCCATCAACGTCTCGCCAACTGGCTGGAAGGGAAGAGCCCGTCAGGCGAGAAGAAGAGGAAGAAATCCGAGCGGTCTTCTAAGACCTTTGAGGACGCCCCGGCGACGGGGGTCCAACATAAGGCCAAGCACCGCGAGTCCGCTGGCACCGGGAGCGCCGAACGGGCGGGCTCTACGGGCGCCAGGCAGGGCGCACCCTCCCCGGCACCTTCAGCCACGAGCCAACGCTCTGGGTCGGGTAAGAGGAAGGGTGAGCACCTGGCGAAGCTCCTGGAGAGGCCCCGGTCGAGCTCGAAGGCCCCATCGGAGGGGGAGCGAGGCAGTGTCCCCCCCCTCAAGGATAAGGCGGTGAGCGCACCTAAGGTGGTGAAGGCCTTAATCCATCCGGCCAAGCCCTCTATCGATACTGTCGCGGCGGCCCTGGCTCAGCCTGTGGAGGCTACACCAGTGGTGGCGACCTCGGGGCTCAGAGTCTCCCTGCCACTTCGGAGGAAGTCCTCTTTTGTGCCCATCGATAGGACCCCCGTGAAACCCCCATCGGGGAAGAAAAAGGGGGGGCAGGGCGTCGTCGTAGATTCGGCCTCAGCTTCAGAGGAAGAGCTGATTGAGGTCTTAAGCCACGGCCTTGGCGTGGAAAAAGACCGGCCCGTCGCGATGGATCCCGACACAGGTGACGACGACATCGTCGAGGGTGCCGACGGGGCTCCTGATCGCCCGTCGGATTCCCCTCTGCCAGTGCCGCAAGACAACTCGGCGGCCATTTTGTTGGCTATACAGTCCTTATGTTCAGAGATAAGGACGAGACTACCGTTGCCGACGGAGGAACCTCTCCCGTCGGGGGATCCTGAACCGGGACCTTCTGGTGCTCCCCCGCCCAAGAAAAGAAGGATTCACCCTCCACCTCCTTTTCAGCCGTCGCGCCCCGTCCAGCCCTCCTCCCCGTCCTCCTGAGGGGATGATACGGGGACTGAGACGGCAGCGACGGGTACGGACGACGAGGTATACGACGAGGATCTACCGTCGTCGCCTCCCACCAGGGTTTCTCCGCCCGACGAGATTGGATCGTTCCACTCCATGATCGCCAGGGCATCCGAGCTTTTCCAACTCTGCCCTGAGGAGAAGAAAAAGGAAGGATTCCTTTATCAACGGCGCGAGGCCAAGAGGAAGACGATCCTCGCGGTGCCTCTACTGGACGACATTTGGGATGAGGGCCTCGCCCTCCTCAAGAACCCTTCCACGACGCCGGCTAGAAGAGACCGGTACGAGAAGAAGTACCGGGTCCTGGACGCGGCCCCCCTGTGCCTCCGGGCGCAGCCTACCCCGGACTCCGTCGTCTCCGCGGCGGCCAGGAAGAAAGCGGGGGGGGGGGTGCGGCCTCCACATCGACTTCCCCACCGGACGGCGAGGGAAAGAAATTGGGCGCTATGGGACGCAGGGTCATCTCGTCTGCAGCGACGACGATTAAAGCGGCCAACGCCTTGGCTATCGTGGCCCGCTACGACAGGGAGCTATGGTACAAACTAGCTCTCCTGCTGGACTTCCTACCGGACGACAAGAGGGCGGATGCCCTGGAGATCCTACAGGAAGGCGAGGTGGCGTCGGACCACGCCATCACTATTGCGACGGACATCGCCGAGACTGGGTTTCGCCAGTTGGGCAACGGCGTGTGCCTTAGGCGGCGTGGATGGCTCAAGGCTACGGACTTCCGTCAAGACATACAAACCAGAGTCCTGGACATGCCGTTCGATGGGAACAACCTGTTTGGGAAAACAGTGGACGATTCCCTTCAGGCCATTAAAATGGACACTGAGACGGCCCGGGCCCTTGGGGTTCTGCAGCAACGACGGACGCCCTTTCGGAGCAGCGGAGGCAAGGTCGCCTCCAAAGGTTCCGGCGGCGGTTTCTCCACCTACCGTCAAGCGGCCCGCTCGTCGTCTCAGGAGGCCTACAGAGGACGAGGCAAGTCTGGCGGACCCCGCCGTCGTCGCCAAGGAGGTCAAGGCGGCAAAGCCTCGTCGAAACAGGATTGAACCGACCGTGGGGTCGGGCCCCCACCGAAGCACCCCGGTGGGAGGCCGGCTCGCGAGCTTCGTCAGCGTGTGGGAGTCCATCTCCACCGACCGTTGGGTGCTGGACGCCTTAGCCCGGGGCCACGCGCTCGAGTTTCAAAGGAGGTGCCCGCGCGTCCCCCCCGTGGCCAGGAAAGAGCTTCACGTCCCTCAGCGTCTCCTGGAGGTAAAGGCGATGCTCAGGAAGGGCGTCATCGAACTCGTCCCAAAGAGGCTTCGGGGCTCCGGAGTTTACTCGAGATACTTCCTCGTGAAGAAGAAGACGGGAGGATGGCGCCCCATCCTAGACCTGCGACGTCTGAACAAGTTCATCAAGGCGCAGAAGTTTCGGATGGTCACCCTCCAGCACGTCCTGGGGCAGCTGGAGGAAGGAGACTTCCTGTCGTCGTTGGATTTGGAGGATGCCTACTTCCACATTCCCATCCTAAAGGGGCACCGAAAATTCCTCAGTTTTGTGGTTCAAGGGCGTCACTACCAGTTCAAAGCCCTTCCCTTCGGACTACGGTCGGCACCCAGGGTATTCACCAAGTGCCTTGCACCGGTGGCGGCGCAGCTGCGCCGCGAGGGGATCCACGTCTACCCCTACCTGGACGACTGGCTCATTCGAGCCAAGACGAGGGAGCTCGCCGTGGAGCACACGGCAAGGACCGTCCAACTTCTCACGGACCTGGGATTCTCCGTGAACTACGCCAAGTCCCACCTGGTACCCGCGCAAAACGCACTGTTTCTGGGAGCGAAGCTCGACACAGTGTCCCTTCTGGCCTCCCCGTCGGAGGAAAGGACCAGGTCCATCCTGGGCAAGGTACAGCGGATGTTGGTTTCCGACGCGGCCAAGGTGAGGTCCATCAAGTCCCTCCTCGGAATGATGTCTTCTTGCATCTACCTCATTCCCATGTGCAGGCTCCGGATGCGCCCGTTGCAGGAGTTCCTGGACGCGCGCTGGATCCAAGCGACGGGCGGCTTCGAGGAGAGGATCAAACTCGACGAGAGTTTCCGCCGAGCGGTCCGGTGGTGGGGCACCCGCGCGCATCTGACGGCGGGCATGGACTTCCAGACCCCAGACCACCAGGAGACAGTGACCGCGGATGCCTCCCTGGAAGGGTGGGGAGCGCACACCGAAAATCTGCACACGAGAGGCCTCTGGCTCCCGACGGAGAAGTCCCTCCATATCAACGTACTGGAGCTCCGTGCAGTGTTCTGGGCCCTCAGGTCCTTCCTTCCGTCCCTCAAGGGCAAGGTGGTGAGGATCTTTACCGACAACACCACCACCATGTTTTACATCAGGAAACAGGGCGGAACCAGGTCCCCAGCACTGTCCAAGGAGGCGCAGGACCTGTGGCATTGGGCAGTCGCCCAAAGGATGTATCTGGTGCCGTTTCATCTGGCAGGGATAAAAAACACCATCGCCGACTCACTCAGCAGGGAGCTGCGCTCGTGCCACGAGTGGGAACTACGGCAGGATCTAGTGGATCGCCTCTTCCGACAGTGGGGCACACCCCAGATCGACCTGTTCGCGACGGCGACGAACTCCAAGTGCCGGAGGTTCGCCAGCAGGTTTCCCCAGGCGAGGAGCATGGGCGACGCTTTCTCGTTCCCCTGGGAGGGCCTGTTCCTCTACGCGTTCCCTCCTTTGCCACTGCTAATCCGGCTCGTCAACCAGCTCAAGAGGTCACGGTGCAGGATGATCCTCGTCGCACCTGCGTGGCCGAGGCAGATATGGTTCCCGGACCTTCTGGACTTGTCAGCGTCCCCGCCAATCAAGCTGCCGGTGGACGCGGATCTACTCTCCAGGGAAGGAGGCGCCATCCTCCACCACGACCCGAAATCGCTGAACTTGCAGGCCTGGCTCCTGCAGCGCTAGAGTTTGGAGGATACGACTTACCGGCCGACTGCAGAGAGGTTCTTGCAAAGGCCAGGGCGTCCTCGACTCTTAAATGCTACGGACACAAATGGAAGAGGTTCTCTGTCTGGTGCACGCACAGAAGATTAACTCTCTACGGATTATGGCTCCCCAGGTACTGCCGTACCTGCTGACGCTAGCCAAAGCTGGACTGGCACACACGTCCATCAAGATTCATCTTGCTGCGATCTCCCGATACACCAGAACCACGGGCCAGACGTCCCTGTGGTCTCATCGTCTGGTGAAAGAGTTCATGAAGGGACTGTTTAGATCGTTCCCGCCGGTGAAGGCGCCGGCCCCGGCGTGGGAGCTCAACGTGGTGCTGACCAAGCTCATGGGACCTCCGTTCGAGCCTCTGCACTCGGCCCCGTTGAAATTTCTGTCGTGGAAAACAGCGTTTCTTGTGGCCATTACCTCCGCACGACGGGTGGGAGAGATCCAGGCCCTTTCCTGCAAGGCCCCGTACTTGACTTTTCACGACACGAGGGTAGTGCTCAGGACCCACCCCTCCTTCATGCCCAAGGTACCGTCGGACTTTCATCTCAACAAACCCTTGGTGTTGCCTGTGTTCTTCCCGTCGCCTTTGTCGCCGGCTGAGAGGACTTTGCACTCGCTGGATGTGGCTAGAGCGCTGAAGTTCTACGTGGACCGCACAAAGTGTTTTCGGAAGACGTCACAACTCTTTGTGAACTTTGGACCTGTCAATCAGGGGAAGGCTCTCTCGAAGGCTTCCATTTCCAGATGGCTCTCCGGCTGTATCATGTACTGTCATCGGTTGGCAAACCGACCGCTGCCTGGCCGTCCGAGAGCCCATTCCACCAGAGCGATCGCAGCTACCACGGCGTTCCTTTCTGGTGTGCCCCTGCTGGACATATGCAGGGCTGCTACGTGGAGGTCGACGCACACCTTCACGAAATTCTACTGCGTCGATCGGGATTCCAGGGAGGAGTCCAGGGTCGGCCAAGCAGTGCTGCGCAACCTGTTCGCCTGAGGTGAGCCTGGTGAGGAGGTAAGATGCTTAATGTTGAGTTTGATGTAATGCTTAATGTTGAGCCTTTGCCACCTCCCGTGGTTGTGCATGTGTGTACTGCTATGTATTCTTTATTCATGAGCATGTGAATCCATGCCAGATCCCATGCTGGAGAAGGAACAAGTTACTTACCTGTAACTGTTGTTCTCCGGCATGGGTCTGGCATGGATTCACAAGCGAACCCTCCCGCCTACCCCTCTGCGGCTCTTCACTTGGTCATACTGCCACTTCACGTGCTTCCAAATCTGAAGATGGCTGCCAGAGGCGGTGCTTAGGTAGAGGGCAGTCATTGGCTGTGGTCAGTATGACGCAGAGACCAGTGATTGGTTACTACTACGAAAGACAGATCAGAAACGAAACTGATACTGGTTTTTTCTTTACCGAGGATTCCCAGCCTGACGACGGGGAATATTCATGAGCATGTGAATCCATGCCAGACCCATGCTGGAGAACAACAGTTACAGGTTAGTAACTTGTTCCTTATATCACAAAAAATAAATGTGGATAAATACAGAAAAAAGGTGAAAAAATAAATATGGATAGACGGAAATGGTAGAAAAATAAATATCATAAAACCGGAAGCCTTCTCCATAGAGCAACAGCATTAAACAATACATTCTTTCTAAACCAAAAAGAGAGCAATAATTTAACAAATAATTGAAGTTAGAAAAAAGTGGAAGAATGATATGATAGTTTATTTATATAGCGCCTATACACAATGTGTTTCAAAGCGCTTCACGGCAAGGTAGGGAACCAAGGAAAAATACAATGACATTCGTACAGGCCATGAACAACAAGAATGTGAAATTAACTATTGTACTTGGCCTAGTGACATTTCAGATCGAGCAAATGCAAAGACACAAATGGGAAGGAATGGGAAACGGGTGACTACCGTACTAGGCCTGACGACATTTCTGGTAGAGCCGGAATTGTACAAGAGGAGAGGAAGAAGGGGTGAGAAGGAGGGAGAGGAACAAAACAAGCGACTAGCGTAGTAGGCCTGACAACATTTCAGATAGTGCTGGAAGGGGGGGGAGTAGACAAACGTTGTTGCTATCATACTAGGTCAAGGGACAATTCTGATAGAATAAGTGCATAGAAAGGGAGGGCAGGAGAAGGGAGAGGGGGAGAGAACAAACAGTGAAAAAGAGCAGAGAAGCAGAGGGGAGAGTGAATACAGTTGCAGAGGTCAGTAAAACACATAATGTTGCAAGGAACAGAGAATGTAGGAAAGGAATCAAGAAGGGCACAGCATGATTCATGGGCGACTTTGAGTACGAGATCCCGGGGAGGTCCAGCATGAGAGTTGAGAAAGTGAACACCAAGTCAATGTGTCCATAAAGTCAAATCCAGTCGTTGGCAGCAGGTCGGTGATGGTGAGACAATAGTGAATCGAGACAACTCCTGCAGTGAAAGAGGTGTAAGGGAGTGGCAGAAAGGATAAGGGAGAAGGCAAGAGGGAAGAAGAGCTGGCAAGCAGGGGGGACAAAATGAGGGGCGGGATGGGGACATCGCAGGGGACCAGGAATGGAGCAACGTTTGTAATAATACCTTTTATCTATCACTTCACACCAATGAGCGCTCTAGGCTGCAGCCAGAAATATCAAAACTACATATTAAATACAACAGTTAGACCAAAGGTAGACACAAACATTAGTTCTGATCTAAATCGTGCAAGATAGAGAGATCCCACTAAACTCCAAACCACTTCTTATTAATTCAGTTCTGCAACAATATTCAACATTATCTTGTACAACAGATAATCTGCACACGAGAGGCCTCTGGCTCCCGACGGAGAAGTCCCTCCATATCAACGTACTGGAGCTCCGTGCAGTGTTCTGGGCCCTCAGGTCCTTCCTTCCGTCCCTCAAGGGCAAGGTGGTGAGGATCTTTACCGACAACACCACCACCATGTTTTACATCAGGAAACAGGGCGGAACCAGGTCCCTCTCCATCCTTTGCCATTTATTAGCTAACTAACACTGCTTGGCACCATTTGTTATAGAAATATATTCCACTAGATATATAGACCTCTTGCTCCACTCGCTTCCCAGTTGCAGATATGTCTGATGTCGGCTGTTAAGAGGCACATATCCTTTCCCCTAGTCTGTTTAGAGACTCAGTCAACCCTATTAGAAGAAAGTGTGCCAAAACAGTAAAAAAAATGCTGTGCTTTAATCGATGATCAAAGTGTGTTCAGTTATGTGATAAAGTGGCCCACTTGATTTAGAATCACGAGAATGCATTTATTTTCATAGTAATTTCACTGGGCCCTTAAAGGTAAATTAAAAGAAAGTGGAAACCAGAAAGAGGTGGTTGGCAGGAGGTGGAGTCTCGAGTAAGCTTTTTCAGAACTATTGTGAAGACGGGGAATGAAAAAGTAGACACAAAACGCTGACCCATGTGTGAGAAGTGAGCAGTGGCAAGGACATGGAAA
The DNA here is from genome assembly GCF_040938575.1 of Ambystoma mexicanum. NCBI lineage: Eukaryota > Metazoa > Chordata > Amphibia > Caudata > Ambystomatidae > Ambystoma > Ambystoma mexicanum. The sequence goes on along the minus strand of NC_090940.1, from coordinate 424,239,212 downwards.
GAGAAAGCCCTGGGCTTTGCTGAGAGGCAAAGCAGCCTGGTGCATTCCAGAAGGACAGGCAGGAGTGAAATACATGTGGCATACCCCTGGGGGGAGAGGTGTCTGTGCAGACAGTGAAGTTGTAAGTAAGAAGAACCTGAGTAAATCTAGTGACGACATAAGAATCTGAGTAGAACAACAGTGCACAATGGAAATTGAAGTCTGGGTTCCCTCAATCCTTTTAGAATTTAGACGTGAAGGTTCATAATGATCTGCTTGGGATTAAAGATCAGGATAACACGGAAAAATTGAGAAAGGGGCTGAAAGTGACCAGAGAAAGTTGCAAGACCTAGAGCACTTGACAAAGCATGTTTCAAATAAAATCTTAAGACCTTATGCTTGATCTAGGAGCAATGTTTTGAAAAATTAGTTGGCTTCAGCTGGACCAGACACACAGGCTGAATCTTGCTCAATCCAAACACAAAGCAAACAAACACAGTACCAAGCAACTTGGAGTTTCACACCACATCCCTAAAAAGGGACATGGCTGCAAGGAAGACTTGAGGCACGTACCCGAAAGCTGCTGCCATCGCATCCCCAGCTCATCACAAGATCTTCAGGGATTACGTGAGACTGAACACTTCATGAGCTAAATGGGTTAACATAACTCCACCCTATTCCAATACTAAAGGTTCAAATGAGAGAATTCCAGATACTGTATTTCTGTAAAAACCCATACCTAAACACTCACTGAGGGCCCACAACCCCTTTCAGAAAAGCCCCAGTCTGCCGACATGCCCAATTAAGGCATGTGATGAGTGTGATGCTGGAAATGCATTGGAGGGACAGGGCCTCCCTGTTCTTGTTCTGTAGTCCTTTTTCATGTGTGTTCTGTATTGTTTTCTGCCCAGGAGTCCATGTGGGACACCTGGCAGTGCAGCTCATTCTCTTTTTGGTTTGGTGTACAGACCCTTGGGATACCCTTATGGCACCCATGTTTGGAGGTACAACTCTGTGCCCCTAGTGTATGTTTTTAGGCACCTGTGTTTGACCCACACAGCAGGGTATGGGCTGGTGGCAGATCCATGCTGAATTTGACAGGTGCTCTGAGTATTCTCCATTTTGGGATACCCAGGCCCTGCCAATGGAATCAGTTGATTCCTGAAAGAAGACAAAATGGTCCGTGTGGCCTCTTGTTTTCTATTACCTTGTTTTTCCCAAAGTCCTGGGAAGCCTTGACTCTGCCTCTTGCCCCCGACTGGCTGTTGGGTGGAAGTTCCATATATGGTATTGTGGGAAAGTCCAGGCCAGACTGGCTGGAGCCTTCCCAATGACTGTATGTTGTGGGTACACCTTTTGGGTGGGACCTGGGTGAATTGAGTGTGTGACCAATATGCACTTCATGTTATGGGTGTCTGGTTTCTGGTATGTAGTACAATGAATGAGACGGCCCTGCCTGAAACTGGTATGAATGCAGTGTTGAATGGCTGGGTACTTGTCCCAATACACATTCCTTGCTGTGAGTGTCTGGAGGGAGGAGAATGAGCTGAATGCACTGTGAGCCTGATTGGCTGCCTGAATGCCCTTCTGAGTGATTGGTTGCCAGAGTGTGACCCACCAGAGTGAATGAGAGACAGAACAGTATATCTGGGGGCCTCTCACTGCTGAAGTTGATACTTGATGCTTATCCTTGAAGCCCAGCTGGAAGAAGACTTGCTGCTGCATTTGCTTCGACCCGATCCGAAAGCTGTCGAGTTTATCGAGGACTGATCCGAGAGAGGGCCTGGTTAGGAGACCTCTTCCCGAGCTAAGAGGGACCATCGAGCACCGCTAACCTTTGCCAAAACTCCCTGGAAGTCAGAACCTGCCGACCGGAGACGGGGGCCGCTGAGGGGAACGAAGAGAAGCACCAGACATTCCATCCACCCCTCGTCAACAGGGTTCACAGGTTTGCTATAACTGCTGTGAGGCCCGTCGAAGCCGTGTTGCCCAGAAGCGGGGACAGCTTGAGACTGTGCCGCCAACGACCGGAGTTGCAACGCTCCACCTGATTAAGACACTTAGAATTCAAGGACGCTCTCGCCTGCACTGTCAAACGCTTTTTCCTGCCGGAGAAAGTTGGGGCCACTAATGCGCCGAGGAGCATCCGCCGGTGGATTTCCTGCCACCGGAAGACCGCAGAGATGCCGGACGACTTGACGCCCTTGCTGGGCCATAGTTCTTCATAGACTCTTTGCGGCAACTAACCATCGTCATCGAGGTGCATCCGCACGCCTCATCTTTGCAGGACATCCACGACCGATCGTCGATGAGCACCTGCTGCCTCAACGCCATTGAACCTTTTCATCCATGACTGTCGACGCCAAGGTTCACCTTCTTCGAGGCCTATTGACTAACTGTGGCTCATGCCTTTAAAAGGGGCCACTCAAGAAGGATCCATCAACACCTCCTCGAAGAACTCTGCTGTTCAAGGTACATTGGGGTGGTATTGTTTGTTTTGTTGTTTTATTTGCTTATATAGCACGCTGAACCCAGGGGTACCTAGGCGCTTGGTCTTGTCTGACGGTTACATACATGTACAGTGTTAAGACGGATTTCTGAACTCTGTCCTGGTGGCGCAGAAGTTCAGAAGGCCAACCTAATTACTTGGAACAGGGTAACCTCTGGACAAGCCAGACCAATCAAGGTAGCGATCGCGGCGGTCAAGACTAGGTCTCAAGAGGGGTGAGGGTGACTGAAAGCCCGCAATGAGCACACAAAGCAAGAGCGCTTACAAACTACTCCAAACAGTTGTTATATCAAAAATAGATACACATTTATTTTAAGGCCTTTAAAATAATGACCGTAGCGAGAAAATCACAATATCACAATATTAAACCAACACATACCATATCAACTCAATATATATACAAATACACAGTCGCAAGCGTTTAAAGCACGAAATATGTAGTCCACCTGAAAGGAAAGGAAAACAGGCAGTGCGATAACGCTTTAGACTCAGTTCGCCTTCAGAGGCACCTAACTAGATGGAAGTCCGAGCCCTGCGAAGAGTGGAGCCTTGTGCTCAAAGTACCTGCCACGCCGATGCCAACGGGCAAAAGGGGAAGCTCTTCGGAGGAAGTCAGGCAGTTCGGGTTAGTGCACAGCAGAAGGAGAACAGGTTCCGCAACTCAAGCGCAGCCTCCACAGCGGGCAGAAGCAGAGCGCGAGTACGGCCAAAAGGGTGCTGTTTTTACACAGCAGGGAAAAGCAATGGGATACTGCAGGAGGGCGACCAGATCCTAGCTAAACTACTCACCGGTCCCCGAAGCAAGCAGACCCAGGCTTCTCCACGTTAGTTTCAGCAGCTGGCAGGTTCAGAAGAGCAGGGAACGCCTCGTAGTCGTGTAGAGCAAAAAGACGTCCCAATCGACGAAACCAGCACAGTTTTGTTGCCGCAGCAGGACAACGGAGCGGCCGTGTGTATTCAAGCCAAATGTACACTCCTCCCTTCAGACTTGGGAACGCCAAGCGTACGAAGCGTGGGAGAGTGACAAGGACTCGAAATACAACACAACCTGGCGGCAGTTACAGAGCAGGACTCCCTTGTAAGCTGGTCAGTCAACTGGATGGCCCAGAGACACTTCCGAAGGCTTACTTGGCAGGAGATGATGAAGTCGCCGGGAATAGCTGTTCCTGCTATTCCAAAGGTCGAAGCACCAGTACAGGCCTTCTGGTTCGATCCAAGGAGGAAAGGGTTTCACAGGACGACAGCAGTGCAAAGGAGGATTCCTTCAGCGGGTCACCAGCGATTCCTCGGTCCAGCCTCTTGGTTGCAGGATACTTGGCTCCTGTATTCCTTTGTTCGTGAGAACTCAGGAGATCGACAAGGTAGTGGTGTTTCCAGCTCCCTCTTATCCACGGTTCCCTTCGCGCCAAAACGGAGGGGAGCCAATGGGAGATCCGCTCATCAACACACATACCATACGTGGACCAATCACGGACCACGGTGGTCCCAGGCATTCACACCACCCTAGACTCTCTGGCACCCAGGATGTGTATTGGGACCAGACATCCCAGCCCACACCCTGGAGGCACACAAACGACATGTAGAAGCCCGCGAAAGCAACCACGCTTCGCGGGAAAGTACATGCCCAAATAAGGAAGGCCCCGGGTCGCCCGACCTGGGGAAGGTGAAGGGAGCAAGACGGTCAGTGGACAGGACAAAGGAGCCTCGTGGACTGGCCATTTTGGGAGCCAGGCCACCATTTTGGGTTCAGTGCGAAAAACGTGCTCAGAACGCCAAAAGGAGCTCAAAATAAACAAAACGATAGCTGCCACCATTCCAGTCCCTGAATGACTTGCACCGATCAAATACCATCCTAAAAGAGTATCTAGGGCCTGTAGAAGGCTAGAGACCCAAGAGAGCTGTAACTTAGCTTACAGTGCCCTCTTGTGTCATGTTGCACTAAAGCCGCAACATGATAAAAGAAACTACGGGAAACAGCGTTCCCCGGTACTGACTGTTTTAAGGGCATGTCAGTTTCCCCATAAGAAAAGGAGCGAAAGCCCAGAGAAGTGCGGCAGAAGGCTGTACTTCTCTGGCAAAGTCAAGAACAAGGTTAAAAACAATAGCAAAAAGTTTAGGGGTTGCCACATGGAAGGAAAATTCCCTACAATTACGAAATCTTTCCTAACATACAGTTACATAAATACATAGGTTTACAGTTGCATAGTATACAGGAGAGTACAGGTATGATTCATGTTGTTGGTTACAGACAGGATAAAGATGCAGTGTTAGGTCATTTACCAGATTAAATAGTAGGAACACTGAAGGTGCAGGCTGGGAGTTGAATTATATACAAGTATATACAAGTTGGGGTTGAGGAAAGAGTATAAGATTATGTGGGAGGGATAGAGGAGAAAAGCCATGCTTTGACTTTGAAGCGGAAGACAAGGAAGGAGTGTTCATCTCTCAGTGATGGGGGCATAGATGTCCATGTTTTGCAGCTAAGACTGGGAAGCTGGTGCCAACTGATTTCTGGAGTCTTTATATGGGAATGTTGAGGCGATGTGCATAGTTGGTTCTGGTGGGTCTGGAGGATGTCCTGGTGCAGAATTTGTCAGCAAGGTATTTTGGGGCAGTGTTGTTGAGGCATTTGTGAGTGATCATGAGGGTCCTGAAGGTGATTCTGTCTTTTATAGGGAGCCAGTTGGCAGTCTGTCTTGCGAGGGAGATGTGGTCCGTACGTGGGATGTTGAGGGCTGCCCTAAGGGCGTTATTTTGTAAAATTTGTACGTTTGTGGATATTTTGCTTGCTAGTGCCTAGATATAAGGAGTTGCAATAGTCAAGTTTGGAAAGTATCAGGGCTCTTGCCAATATGATACAACAATGAGTGGATAGAAAAGGTCTGCAGGCCGTTATAAGTTTAGTAGTGTAGGCTGAGGTGGAGGCAGTGGTGTTGACCTGTCTTGATAGTGTCAAGGTGGAGTCTAGGTAGACACCAAGTGTTTTGCCATTGTTGGAGACCTTAATAATGTTTCCATCAATGTTGAATGAGTTGTATTTTGGGTCGAGTTTTTTTTGAGGCGTTGTTTAGAGCCGATGAGTAAGAGCTCAGTTTTGTCGTCGTTTAGACAAAGCCCATGCTTGGCCATCAGTCTTGGATCATGCTGTAAATTTAATTGAGAAGGGCTGAGTCTTTTTCACGTGAGCCTGTGAGCGTGATGAGGATCTGTGTATCATCAGCGTAGTTGGTGTATATGACTTTCATGTCATCAAGGAGGTCAAATAACATCTTGGTAAAGATGTTATAGAGGGTGGGGAGACGCAGGAGCCTTGGGGAACTCTGCATGTGATAGGTGAGGGGTCTGCAGAAGCATTGTCTGAGAAAACCCTCATGGATCTTTCGGCCAGGAATGATTGGATCCATTTGGCTGCATTTGTTGAGAAGGAAGCAGAGGTGGTTAGATGTGTGGTTAGGATGTTGTGGTCGACCAGGTCGAAGGCCGCCGAGAGGTCAAGAAGTAGAAGGAGGGAAGGAGGGCCTTTATCTTTGGCCTCATCCATTTGGATTTTCAGATCTAGAAGGCCTGTCTCTGTGACATGCCTAGGTCTGAAACCAGATTGGCGGAGGCTAAGAAGATTATGCGTTTCGAGGTGGTTCTGGATTTAGATATAGGCAGCTTTATCAAGGATTTTTAGCAGGAATGGCACAGTGGGGATGGGACGGTAGTTTGTGGGAATGTTTGGATCTAGGGTGGGTTTTTTGAGCAGTGGTTTGACCCAGGCGTCTTTAAGATTCTTGGGTACAGTGCATGATGCAAAGGAAGTGTTTGAGCGTGGTGATGAATGGGGCAAAGTCTTTAACTCCTTCTTTGATGAGGGATGCAGGACATATGTCCCCTTGACATTTTGATGGTTTGGGGCTGGTAATTATTGCTTCAACCTGAGCGATGGTGACTGGGGAAAATTAGAAGAGCTCAGGTTTGTTGGGTTGAGGTTGGTGGGTTTGGTTGTTGTTTGTACCTTTAGCGGCTAGGAGGAGTCTTTTGGCTTCTATTTTAGTTTGGAGTAGGGCTATTTTGTCTAATAGTGCCTTTTGGATTTTAGCGCACCATGTGGCGTCCTTGACACAAGTAGATTGCGGGGGGTATGGGCGCTTCCAATTCTCTGAGAATGGTGAAAAGTTCTTTCACATTCGATTTAGCATTTTGTATATTCTGTTGTTAAGTGTCGCTTTTGGTGTTGATAATAGCTTATTTATAGGTGGCGGCTGCTATCTTGAAGAGATCCTTGTAACAAGCGCCACGATGCCTTCGGTCTGCTGTGCGCTCAACAAATGCGAATAAATACCTTGTTGTGGGGTGATGGATTTTTTTGCCAAGTAGATTCTGCAGATGTTTTAGCTTTCCTGAGTGCTTTTAGTTCAGGTGTGAAGCAGTTGTTGAGGTGGTTGGGTTGTTTGGCTTTTCTGGGTTTGACGGGGGCGATTTGGTTTAGCGCTAGTTGTAGGTTTTTATTGAAGATGTTGACTAAAGCTTCTGGATCTAATTCAAGGGCATGCAGAGGATTGATTATGGGTTGGGTGAGTGGGTGGATAGAATCCAAGGTGATGGCCTTGTTATTCCTAGTCGAGGCTGGAGGAGAATGGGTGGTCACTGGGAGGTGAGGGGGGGTTGGAGGTGAATCTACCTCGAAGTGGATAATGTGATGGTCGTACCAGGCACATGGGTTATTAGAGATGAGGTTCAGATTGCAGTTTAAATTGGCCACCCAATTCTGCCATGGCTGTGGGTAGGTCCTGACAAATGTTGTTTGAAACCTAGTTCAAGTAGGGATTGTTCTACAGTTAGGGCGTGGGAATATAGGGGGTCTTTGTACCCTAGGCTCAGGTCTCCTAGTAGTAGGATTTTTGAAGTGGGTTTGGTGTTGTGAGAAAGTAGGTTGGAGATGTCTTCTTCAAATGTGGAGGTGGGGCCTGGTGGTCTATAGATCAGGTGAATTAGAAGTGTGCTTTGAGCAGAGAGTAGCAATTTTGCAGATATAAGTTCCCCAGAAGGGAACAGAAGAGATGTGAATTCTCTTAGACATAGCTGGGTTTTGGAAATGAAGGCAATTCCTCCTCCTCTGTTGGATATTCTATCGGCTTTGGTGATGTTGTAATCTTTTGGGACTGCAAGCATAAGTGCAGGTCCTGCTGCTGGATGTAACCAGGTTTCAGTTATAGCGAGTAAGTCAAGGTTGTTGGCTAGGATGAGATCTGATATCTCGAGTGCGTGTGTGACAAGGGATCTGGCATTTATGAGGGCGCAGTTGAATTTGATGATGGCTGGTGGCGGAATGTTTTTAGGACGTTTAGGCTTGTCATGCGGGGTGGTGCTTGGGTTCTTGTGAGTGTGTACGTATATGACGTTGTTTGTGAGTTGCGGCTGGATTTATTAGTAAGGAGTTGGGTAGCGCGGTATCCTAAGAAGGAATTTCTGCGTGTGAGATTGTAGGGCGCTGGTGTGAAGTGGAGTTCCAGAGGGTGGGGTAGGCCCATAGTGCTAAGGGTTGTGTAGTGGAGAGGAGGACTGATGGTTGGGAGTTGCATATTGGCACTAAGGGGGGTATGGTGGTGGAATGGGTGTGGTAGAGGTATATGGAGAGTGCGATGATAGTACATTGAAGACGTGCCATGGATGGTCTGTGTTGAGAGTCCTCGTATATGGTGGTAGCTAGAGGGGTGCAGCCAATTAGATTGCTCTTGCTTCATACAATTAAATTATTGCAACATAAACGGTGTACACATGGACGGTTATTTAAAAACAAGTGCAAATCTCGGTCATTAGTCATAAGTCTATAACTATTTAGAAGGAAATAAGACTTCTAGAAGCAATATATGGACTGTGCTGTATATATTTATCATTTTAGATTATTTTGAGCACAAAGTGTGTTATTGTGATTGTATACATAACTTGAGCCTATTTATATAAAGAAATGTGTTTTCACTAACATAGTGTGTGGACATTCCTTTGTGGGTGCTTGGGGACTACACTGTACTTAAGAACCAGCCTGCATTACCTCCTGAGAACTTAAGCCTTGATTGCTCGTCCACAATACCAAATAGACAATCTTGGCTGTGGTGCTCTGTGCCTCTACTCTGCCAAATAGAGAGCAGGAGTACGGATACCCCCTCCAGTCTTTACAATGAGTACACAGATGACCCCTCAAACGATCTATCCATTTGTGGTGGGGCTGCAGACCACATTTGCTGCTGTGTGGTAATCCATCACACTCCAGACAATCAACAGTTGCAGGATGTAAAACAACTTTGCAGTCAACACAGGAATGGCCTAGGCCTACTCTCCAGATACTGCCTCCACATACTGGATTCAAAATGTTGACAAAATATATCCACTCTTTCAGCGACAACTGACTCCATAATTCAGAGTGCCTGGTGATATAATTTTGTTCATGATTATGTATAATCCGTATTATAAAATGAACGGAGGATAGCACAGGGGCAATGCGCTAGTCCTGGAAGCAAGACCACGTAGAGCAACAGAGGTTTGAATCCCGGATCAGCGCTTAGAAACTGAACTCTGTTATGGTATTAGGCGTGTTATAAAAAACAAATAAAATAAAGATTTGTCTGGTTGTCAGCCAGCTGGTTGAAAAAATTAATTGTCTCAACTTTGCGATGGAGAAATGCTAGAAAAAAAGCATTAGCCGTTTCATGCTTCTAGACAATATCTGCTCTGGTATCATGGAAATGGCGGTCCTAGTTAATAACGCTTCACATATCTTTCAGGAATTAAATTTCTATGGAAAATGTCCACGTTGATGAATGAAATGAGTCAGGGAGCACATTCAGTCGAATCATGGTATTGGCCAGAATATCTTGCGGATGTCGACAAAATAGACCGTAGCACTGCTGCCAGGATAAGCCTACAAAGGATTTGACGGTTGTCAATCTGCTGGTCTTTTCTTTGCATCTGGAAATGAGTGGTCAACAGAAGGAGGAGATGGAAAAATCATTCTGCTTGCTATAAGCAAAGATATTAAAGCTCTAGGATACGTTGGAGCTTGCCCAATCATGATTCAAGGGATGGAAGCAACATCACAGGCAGCTGGGTATGAAGCCAGTTATCTTGGACAAACCGATTTGGAATCTGCGACTGGAGAAGGAAGAAGAATCTTTCATATAGTATGAGAGCAGGTAGAGACCCTGAGGCTGGAGTATGAGGCGTACAGGAATCTTTGACTCAAAAGGTGGAGCTAGAACAGGAGTTGGGGGGGGGGGGGGGGGTTACTCTGCATGTTATCAACCAACTAGAGATGGCACCTCTGAGACATTGCAAGCTCCAACATCAGCTCAGAAAGAGATCACAAATGTAATATGATGAGGACAGTGATAGAATTCTAGAAATGCAAGTGGCCACAGTACTTTACGTACTGAGCTTACCAGAAAATGGCAGTAGAAAAGCGGTCCATCAAAGAACTCCATATAATCTCTCATAGGCTTGGAAGGAATAGAGGTTTTCCTCGGGAGAATTGGCCATGCGGCATGGGTGAGTCAATAACCAAAGAAGGAGATAGTGATGTAACACAAAAGGAGCTCTCAGATCTCAATTTGGTTGCGCAGAACCCGAAATCAAAACATGACCGCATTGTCTAGGAGGTTTTGTTAGAATTCAGACTGGGAATGGAAGAACTGTAGAACTCTGTCCCTAATGATAAGCCACTGGGGAAGCAGTGGACCACCCCAAAGATGATACCTTGCCCAAATTTAAGCCACAACCTGCAAGAAGCTGAAGGGGCCCAGCAGGAAGAACTGAGCCTTTTAAGACATGACATGCAACCTAGTCCATTTTTCAGGAGGCTGAAAAAAAAGTGGCTTGATGGGATGTGTTAATGATGCATTGAATTAATAAGCCTAGCTAGAAGAATTGTCTTCCTATCTTTCCCACTCCATATGAAATTTCAAGAGGTCTTACTAAGCTAAGGGCAGTCAAATTTGGTACTAAGACTCACTTGATTCAGAATTATCAGGATTTTGTTTTCCATAAAGGAGAAGAAACCAGAGTTGTCGGCTTCAAGAGCTAGAGCCCTCTGCACGCCAGAATCCTGCAAGCTGCTGAGACACTGGTGGAGGTAGAGAAGGGAGTTTTCTGTGGTGAGCTAAAGAAACAGACCAATGACCTGTGTCCGAGAAGAAAGATGTGAGCAGTGGCAAAGACTAAGAGAGAAAGATTCTGATCTCTGGCATTGCTGAGATGCAGAGCTGCCTAATTCCACGGGGAGGCGTGTGAGCGAAACATGCCACTATAGCCCGGCTATGACCAGAGCATTTACTGGGGAGGCTGACGTCTGCATGATGAAGTGGCTAGTATGAGGAACTGTGGAGAAAGCTGGCACAGTACTTATGCAGAGCCATCCACAGAGAGCAGCAGAACTGGTGGGCAGCACAGGGAATGAGGAGCAGAGACAAGCCAGTGTGGGAAAGGTGCAATGAGAAGAACAGAGAGTGGAGATAACAAAATAGACTAGATTCTGTGGAGTAGAAATACAAGGAGCGAGTCAAGGAGAGGACATCTTTGAGCCAGGCAGCTTGATTACAGAAATATTGTACTTTTAGAATTAGACTTGGACTCCAGACAGGTTCATTGAGCTAAGAAGCATTGGACTTTGGGAATTCAAGGCTGAATCCCCAGATTTCTCTGAGTTAGAAACTGCTTAATAACATATCATACAGGTTAACAAGAGAACACCAGTATATCGTCTAAATACGCCCAGGTGTTTAAACCCAGTAGGTCTGAGAAAATGTAGTCCATTGGACGTTGAAGGAGTGCTTGGGCATTAGATAGGCCAAAGGGCATGACCCTATATTCATAATGCCCCATGGGAGATTTGAATGTGGTCTTCTGTTTGTCCCCTGGTTTAATCTATACGAGATGGTAGGCACTGCATAAATCGATCTTGGTGAATGTGCAGGCACTAAGGAGGGACTCCAGGATATGTCTAAGAGGTAAAGGGGTACCTGTCCTTAACAGTGATTTCATTGAGTAACAAATAGTCTAAACAGCCTCAGGGTGGGAGCCTTCTTAGGGACGAAGAATAAAGGAGCCCCTTGCCGGGAAACAAGCTGGTTGAGTGTACCCTTTTTCCAGGCATTCTTTGGATGTATTTGTGTAGTTCCTCTCATTCAGCAGCAGTGAAGGAGTGCACATGGCCATGACGGATGGGTTGGTCGGGTTGCAGATTGATCTCACAATAAAAGATGCATTGAGGAAGAGATACATCCTCAGGTGGAGAGCACAGTAGCAAACTTGGCATAATCATTGGGGCGTTTGTGGCAGCGAACAAAGGCATTGATTTCCATTGTGTGTAACGAGTAAGCTGTACAGGGAATGGTGTAGAGGTTTTGCAACATTCAGAAGTACATCTGCTGTACCCGAAAATCATGGTTTGTGTGGCTCAATTTATGAATGGATTGTGATCGGAGAGCCAAGGCAACCTCCAAGACCAAAGAGTATGGAGTGATTGGATGGTGTCAAAGGACGGGATCTCTTGATGCTGGTTAATAGCCAATGGAATGGGTTCGGTTTCTTGGGTTATGGGACCGGATGTCAAGAGATTTCCACTTGCAGAACATACAAAGCATAGAGTGGCATGGCATGGATAGGGTTCGTAGGAAGGGAGGCATGTGGAACTAGGCTTATTGCCTTCCTTTCTGACAACAAACCCACTAGTTTCACCCAGGTTTAGCTGGATGTATGTGGCAACTACTAAGAAAATGATGCCCGTCACCACAGTAAAGACACAACCTGTTAGACCGTCTATGTATAAGCTTGTCCTTGTATTCTTTTAACCCCCGATGGAACAAGGTTTTCTTGATCCCTTCCGGCCATCGTGACTCATTGGCTAATTGCCACAACTTACTTCTATACACAACAATGTCCTGGGTGCCTTGCTTAATGTCGAGTGAATGATTATGTGCTATGGCAGCAGTATTGGGAGACTGAAGGAACTCTAGAAAGGCCTTTTCGAAATTGGCAAAGTTGTTCAGGATAGGGCTTTGGGTGGAAACGTAAGGAGTAACCCAAGCTACGGCGTTATTTCTAAGGTGTTTTAGTATATAGCCAATTTTACCTCCATCATTGGTAAAATCAACGCTATGAACAGGAATTGCAACCTACACTAATTGCAGAATTCCTTAAGAGTAGCAGTGTCGCCATCCTATTTAACAGACATAGAACCAGCCACAGCGGCTTCAGCTATGGGTGCTAAGGTGCGTTTGGCTATGGTATCCTTCAGGATCTGATATTCCTGTCTGAGTGAGACCACTTCCAGGCGTATAGCTTGTATCTCATCCCTGAGCTCTTGAATTGCATCCATATCATCAGATCAAGTGATGGGCATCTCAATCTGTCAAGAACAGTAGACCATGATTGTTGCGTACCTGATGTTGGAAGCCACTTAGTGTCTCTCAGACACACCAACATTCTCTCATGCATTCCCGAGCAGCTGCAGTCACACCAAGCACGATACAACACCCCTCTTCAAACACACACACACATCCTCAAAAGGAAACATACAGGGAAGCACTCATACTGTTCAAAAAAGGTAGCACGTGCCCCTCTCCAGAAAGAACATGGCATGAAAACCTGTTCTGTGTTTTTTTCCCACTTTGAGAGTTCGCAGCCATCGCATTTTGCTCACTGTACCTTTCGCAGATGGGAAACACCCATTTGCATATCAGTTGTTTGTCCCGCCCACATGGGCAGTCCAACAACAAAATGCTATGGCAATTCCCTTTTGAACAATAGTACCAACAGCAACCCCATACACGTGTTTCAGCTTTGTTGGGCCTCATCAGTGAGGTGGAGCTGTACCTCTCTGAGCACAGTGAGCAGGGAGTCCACCTCTTTCTTACGGAAGGCGTCCCCCCTTTTATTCACAAACACATCTGACCCATTCCTCACCTCACTTTAAATCTGCATGCCTACAAATTACCCACTCCTCACTACACTTTAACTCCACATGCATACAAAATTCCCATTGACCAAACCTCACAACGGAGGAGAGATCCCACTCCATTCCTATGCACACAATTGTGTTAGCGCGGTGTCGCCACGAACCATACCTCATTCAAATACCCTTACCAAACTGTACTCTGCTTGCACAATGACACTTTAACATTTTGAAATTGCCCTAACAGTTCCCAACGGACACGTCTGTTGACCTGGACCGCCTTAAACGGGTCAAACTACCCATACTTTCCACTAAAAAATTTTAGTCAAAAGGTCTATATACCCTACTTTTAAGGAGATAAGAATTGCATCCTAAATGTCCATTAGCTGTGTTCAGCTCTAACCTGCAAATTCTCAAAACATGTTAGTCCCTATGAATATTTTCACATAACATGTAACATTTTCCACTGCACCTGCTTACATTAGTATTACCATAGCAGACACTGTGGGACTGGAAACCTGAAAGTCCATATTGCCTCGCAACCTAGAAGTCCATGTTATGGGCAGCAACCATAAAGCTAAAACTTCCTCAAAAGTGTTAGACTAACGCACTCACACTAATCACTCTCACTACTGTCCCACTGACCTCTTGCCCTATAAGTGTAACTATTAAGCTAACATCCATACCCAACTGTACCATCCCCAAACACAGCAGCAACCATAACCAGACACCTGACACTCTGTGCAGGGCACTCGTTGCCAGGATTAGCCATTCCACTGTATGTAGCACTTGTTACCACATTACCTATCCACGGAGATATTGCATCCAAAACACTACATAGCTACTTATTTAAAACTAACCCAACTATACTAACAATAAAAGTCAGTGGCTGGAGAGCCAGCTCTAAAACTATAAACCAAGCAATTGTACGACAACGTTGAGTTTCTCTCTAACAACACTTTTACAAAAGATATTAGAAGCACGTTAGTCCCAACTTGTCGTCCTTTTTGCTGCTTATGACAACCGCTGCTGCAACGCCGTATCTATTGGGCTCCTCGCTCACTGGATATGTTGCAGCTTGATTGCCCACAAAAGCATTTCTTCGCTCCCCATGATAACCGTACCTTATTTCCCGGACCCAATTCTCAACTCTAATGACCCACTTCTTGAGCACCAGACACTTCCTTTGTGCATGCTGCACGCCAGTGACAGTCTGCCCGCCTGCAAATCCTTTGCCATCCTCGACGCAGTGGCAGCAGTACCACCATGTGAACACTTTGCTATTCACGTTCCAAACAATCACCAACTTCCCCCAGCTCACATTATGACGTCACCATTTTCTTCCTTGTCGAGGCAGACAACATAACACTCCTGGGCAACCGCTGGACCACCAACATCCCTCTAGCGCAAGTCTCCTACCGCACTCCCATGAAGAAACATCCTCCGGGCATGCTGCGCCGATTCTTCTCACACCGGTAGGTTGCTGGGGATAGCTAGCTTCTAACCATATGCATCACTTATTACTTAGCTGTACTACAATACCAGGGAACTTCCCCTCATGTACGAAGTAAGCCCACACATCATACGCTCTCTGCACTTTTGATGCCCTGCTGTCTTCTGGCCATAGTCATTTACCCTGGTGCTCTCTGATTACTTTTCTTTTTTTGGGCCTTCCACTGTGCCTGGGTGTAACTCCCATTACTCCTTCCACAGGGGATGTCAAAGTTCATTGCAGCACCCCTTCTTTCCATTGCCCAGGCTTATTGTTGGGGCACAGCTCCCCCTAATATTTACTCTTGGGTTGCTGAATGTAGCTGCCTCTCTTTCTTCATCTTGGGGTAGAAGATTCGCTTCTTGTTCAGCACTAGCCAAATGTACACCAGCTCTCCCTCTTTCTTCTCTCTGGGGTATGCTAAAGCTGCAGCTCCCCCTTTCTCCTGGCCCTGGGTATGCCGCTGTAACTTGAAAGATTACCCTTATCTTCTCTCTTCGCCCTGGGTGATGGGACTTACTTGTGAGCGGCAATGGTTCTACTCCTTCTCTGCACCCCCCTGCAGCAGTCTGAACATCTGAATCTTCACTCTTTTCCAAATAGGTTATTTTCCTTTCCTTTTAGAAAGACCGTCTCGTCGCCAGTGTAATAATCAAAGCTCCTTAGTCATCTTGGGTAGGTTCCATAAGTAAGCTTTATTCCAGTTACACTTAAGATGGTAAGCATGAACCACTGGGCCCCATCACCCAGGCTGGGCCTTTCCAACTGACATACTCTAGAACCTTCATGACAGGCATTCTTACACTCACAACCAAACATTCTCTCAGACACACCAACATTCACATGCATTCACACCAAACACAATACAATACTTAGTATAGGCCCTTTTATTTGACTACCCTCCACTTGGATGGTATTATTATTATTTGATGGTCGTAGCTTACCCCCATCTTAGATTTAGGTTTAGATCTATCTCACCCATTTTACAATTTAATAAACACCCTTGGACTGTGGTCACTTGTGTCTGTCTTATTTTGATAGCATGCCTTCTTAACCCGGGGAACTAATCTCTGTTGGATCACCACCCTGGGGGTGGGCAAGTGAGGGAGAATCACCTCAGTGGAGGTTCACTGCCGGTCAAGTGGCACAGCGAGTAGAGTGCTCGCTTTGACATCCGTGCAGATCCTGCTAATGCAGGTTTGAATTCCGGCAGGGCCAAACTCAGCCTTTCATCCTTCCGAGGTCGATAAAATGAGCACCACATACCACGGGTAATAATAAGCAGCGCTCAGATACCTGAGGGTTTGTAGCGCTATATAAATGCAAAATTATTATTATTATTGGGAGGAGAATGCCCAAGGGCGAGACATGGTATTTCCCCTTTTCCCATTACACACAACCCACGCTCCCTCAGCCCCAATGGGGTATTTTCAATCATACCCCATGTCCCCCTCCCCATTTCCAACAAGTACTGGGATGGGTCAACCATGCCATCCTACTCAACCGTCTATGAGATAACCTGGGTTTCGCTGATCAGGCCCTGGCTTGGTTGACCTCTATCGACCCTCCCAGGTCCAACTTGGGTCCTTCCTCTCCTCTATCTCTATCTCTACTTGTGGTGTTCCCCAGGGATCTAACCTCTCTCCCAGACTGTTCAACCAATACCTGGCACTTCTTGCCCACCGCATTGCCGCTCTCTGCCCCAACTTTCAGTGCTATGCTATTTTCAGGCTCCCTTCCGCCACCTCTTCTCCTTCTCTCATCTCTGACTGTCTGTCCGATATTCAAGAGTGGGGTGCCGCCAATGATCTCTGCCTTAATGCCAGTAAGACTGAGAGTCTCCTTGTTGGCAACCTGCTTCCTCCTTTCCTGTCGCTCTCTGTCCGGCATCTCTTGGTCCTCTTCCTTCTCCCACCGGTGGGGCTAAAAACCTCAGGTCACCTTCGACTCCACCCTTTCCTTCTCTCCTCACATCTCTGACATCTCTAAGAAGTCACACCTCCTCAGAGGTATTGTCCCTTTCCTCTCCTTCCCCCAGAAGCTCACTGTCTCCAGAGCTCTGGTTCTCTCTAGGCTGGACTACTGCAACATACCCTTTCTAAATCTGCCTGCTTCTACTCTCCGCCCTCTGCAACTCATCCAGAACAGGACTGCAAGACTTGTCCTTGGCCTCAAGCCCAGAGATTGTATCTCTCCAGGACTGAAATCTCTGCACTGGCTCCCAGTGGCTGCGAGGATTAAGTTCAAAACCCTCTGCATTGTCCACAAGGCTTTCTGGGACCTGGGGCCTCAATACCTCCAACTCTCTCTTCCTAAATATCTTCCTTCTCGAGCTCTTCACTCGTCCTTCTCCAACTCCCTTAGGGTCAGTCACTTCTCCAAGAAACGAGTTGGTGGTAGATATCTTTCTTCAGCTGCGGCCTCCCTCTGGAACAGCTCACTGAAACTTGAGGAGAACCATCTCCAGTTCCAGAAGCACCTCAAGACCTTCTTCTTTGTATCTGCTTTCTCTCCTCCTCTCCCCTGCTGAACTCCTGACTGAAACTGCACTGGTCACATTGCTACTCTGACCTCGGGCCCAGGTCCCCTCCCCCGCCAGTTGCACACCTGCACTGCCTCCTTGGCAACCCCAGCGCTTGAGGACTGTGTTCTGTATCCCTACAGTCCCCTACCAGCACTTGACACCTGATGTCTGCACTTACCCTTGCACTTGCCACCAGCTGGCCGCACCTTTTGCTTATTACTTTTATTTATTCTATTTATTTTTACGGTCGATCCCATGTACTGCACTGCTCCCTTCCCCCTCTCCTCTGCACTTTTTCCCCTTCCCCTGCACTTGCGCGATCTCAATGTTTACCTGGACTAGTGAGATCGTTGGCTGTCTTCCCTCTGTTCCCCCTCCCTTGCCTCGTCACGCCTTGAAACACTTGTGTATAGGCGCGTTATAAATGCCATATCATATCATGAGAAAGTAGTGACCGAGAATAATGAAGATTACCCATAGCAAGAACATTGGGATACAAAGTGAGGCCTACCATCTAACACCTTTGAATTGTCCCACTAATAGTCAAGGTCAGGCACTTTTTTGCCAACTGTGCACACCTGACTCCCATTAACTCCACCTACAGTATATAAAGGGTGATTCTGCCAGGATTATTGAGCGAGCTGGGGTTGCTGACTGGAACCAGGAGGCCAAGGAGCAGAAGGCAGCAAGGAGAGGAGCCTGGATGTACCGGTGGAGCAGAGGACACAAGGCACTAGCCCGTTGTGTGTGAAGAAATGCAGCGTGGTGAGGAAGCTGTGTCTAGGGTTCCGGAGTGAGACAGAAGACAACCTATCGGCATTGGTTAGGCAGTGCCCGTTCCCCTGGGAAGTGTGCAGGTCCAAGTGGTGTCGGAAGGGTTGGTGGTGAGACCCTGACCTCGACCCAAACCTATGTGAACTTACTTGAACTGCTCACCGGCGCTTCGCTACTGTGAATGAGTTTTGCGAAGCAGAGAGAGAAATTCATTAGTGTGCAGGTGGCCGGAGCAGGACCGCTGTGGAAGAAAGGGCCCGGTGAACGAAAGCAGGAAAAAAGCAATGCAAAGCAAAAAAAAAAAGGTAACGGCAAAGCGAAGCAAGCAAAGCTGGAAAGCGACAAGAGAAAGAAGGCAGAATGTTAATAAAAGGTGTGCTAGAAGCAGAGATGCAAAGAAAGACAGAGCGAGTGCGCTGGCTGTGTGTAAGCAGCCAAGTGGGGGGTGTGGTGTAAGTGACTCAAAAAGAACAAGAGGGGCACAAGCAGAGAGAGAGAGAGAGTGAAGAAAAAAAATAAAAATTAAAAAAAAAACAATTTTGAGCAGGTGAAAGCAACCCGAAACTGGGAATGGGTTGCAAGTGACCCAAAGGAAACACAGAGGGTGCCAGAGAGCACAGTGAGGTAAATAAGGTGCAATAGAGCACAGTGAAAAGTAAAGAGAAGTGTGCAAGAGGCACTGAAATGTGAAAAGTAAGTTCAAGGGTGCACAACAGGATAAGAAGGTATGTAGGGCACACAACAAAGGAGAAAAGGACAGAGTGAAAGACACACAGAAGTCGATAAGGTGCAGAGAATAAGGAGAGGGGTAAGAGTTTAGAGTCATTGCGCCTTGGAGAAGTAAAGAACTCAGCATTCTTTTTTTTTTTTTTTTTTTTTTTAACTGCTTGCATATTTTTATTTTTTTTCTTTGTAGTTATTGGAGTTCTTTTTTGCCTTTCTTCTGGCTTTGTCTTCTTTCCTCTCTTTGAAAAGAACTCAGCATTCTCGAAGGTCTGATACTACCCCCCATGAAAGAACTGTACAGTGAAAGGTACATCCGGACAAGAGGAACTTTTTTGTTTGTTTGAAACTAGAGGAGCCTAGGCCTGGGAAAGGGAACCCTAAGAGGCCTAACAGGAACTGTGTCTTTTTGTTTGGAAATGGAAAGATCGAAGCTTGGAGAAAGGAACCCCAAGAGACCCAGAGACCTTGTGAACTTTTATTGGTTTGCGGCAAGAGCCCTAGGTGGAAGGTTCCAAGGGCGACCCTTTTGAGTTGAGCTATTTTGAACAGGCAGAATTACACCTATTGGTAAGACTACTTGAAACCAGCTATGGTTTACATTTTCTTTTGAATCACCATTTTTCCTTTAAGAAGCCCCCCTGTCACATTTGATTTATAGTGAGGACAAACATAGGTTTTGGCACAGACAAACCTTGGTTTTGGACTTATAAACATTTACGGCCCTTAGAAACATCAGTTGAGGGAACAACCCCCTTAGAGTTGCAGAGGGGTGCCCCTTGTGCCCTGCCCCATGGATGCTGTGAGGAGTGGCTGCTGTGCCACCCTCTCACTCCACCCTGTTGGCATGCCCAGCTACTAGGTCTGCTGCCATGTGTTCCTGTCCAATGGACATTTTATGCTAGACTTCGCATGCGCTTGAGCTGGGAGTGGGCTTGACTCACCACCTGCACTTTTCCTCCCAGGCGGTGAAGACCAGTGGCTCCACAGTTCCTCCTCCTGTGGCAAGGGACTCTCTGCGGTGTTGCGACAGCAGCCCACACGCCCTGATACTGAGGTCATTCCAGTGTTTGCGACAGTCCACCCCATCACGGGGGCACTGGCCACAGCTGTCACTTTCTGGCTGATGGCATGCGAGGTGCCTGCCCTGCGCTGTGCTGATGTTTTCCTTTGGCAAAGGCCAAATAGCTCATCAGTGTGACCAACAAACTCATCGGTCAGGACCACCAGCTCCCCCTCACTAAACCTAGGTTTTAGGAGTCGATTTTCGGTCACCTTCCCTCTGTACCTCTCCTGAGACATTCTGGCTTGTTTCCAGGTCCGGATGGCTGCAGGAAGTGGAGGTATTTGATGGATTGTGTTTTTCAAAATGGCTGCCGCAATGCTTCCCATTCCGGCGGTGATGGAATTTCCACCGGTGCTAATAGCGCCGGGGTCACCGGCGGTATCGATTTTAGCACTGGAGTTTCGCTGGTAGCCCTTATTTTGGCACAATTTCTGAAATGCGCTAATAGCGTTACCTCAGGAGTCAGGCACACGTTCATGCCAGATTGTGATGCAGCGCTAATTCCGCTGCATAACCTGGCGGGAATGCCATTTCTGCTCAGCGGGAATTGCTCCAGATTACCGCCAGGCTTGTGATGAGGCCCAAAGTATTTTGGATTCTAGCAGTCAACTCTGCAGGTGTTTCATCTGGATTTAATTAAATATTTCTAAGCTTTTGTTTATAAAAAAAATGTCTGTTTGACCCACTCTCTTTAATAATCCATCTTTAATTTCAGCCAAGGGGGTTGTACCCTCTGGATTTAAGAGATGATATGAATTATGAAATTCCCTCTTTAGAAGAGTAGTTAAATAGCAGTTTTTTAATTAAAAAATCCAACTAAATTGATGGGCCAATATCTCAAAATTTAGGAAGAAATGTCCCTCCTGGTAGGGTTGTAATATTCTTAGCTCTTTGGGGCAGTAATTGTCTCCAATGCCTCCTGATACCTCACTCCGTCTGCTTAGGAGAGCTTCTAAGGTGGCAATTTCTAAATAATCTTTATCTTCCTCTGTGCAATTTAGATCTGGTTCGATCCAGAATAAAAATCCCACACCATCTTGTGGATGTACCTCTTCTTCTATTCCAATGGTAGAGTCAATTTCGAATGGTTAGGGAACTTCAGCCAACTTGGCCGGGCTATGAAGGAGGTTTTTAAGACCGGGTTTAAGGTTCCAGAAGGGTGAAATCAGATTTGGGTTCATTTTTATATTAGTTATTTTACTATTGGGCTTTCATTTATAATAAGTTTTTTGATGAAAAAAAATGTCTGCTGTTGTACATCTCACAAATGCCCCTTTCACTCTCACCTGATGAGTCAGAAGAGGAAGAATGAGCTGATCCTTCTGGCTCCAGAGTGGTAGTTCTTCTGGATGGACGTTTCTTCTCAAAGAGGTACGCTCTTTTCCAGGAAGGTAGCCACTATGCCCTGCCAGATGGGAACGGTTGAGAAGAGTGGCCTCCCTCCCAGATACAGCCAATATGGGGAAAAAGCTGATATGGCAGAAAAAAACAAGTCTGAGAGGGCAAGAGTGAACCAGGTCCTGCTCCTACTGGGTTGCAATGGGAGTGAAGCAGCGATGGCTCAGGAGTGAGATAGTAGAGGAGAGGCAGAAGGGGAAAGGTAGCGGGATGAAACAAGGGTTGCAGGCACAGAACTGTGTAAAAGCACAGAGGCAGAAATAAGAAATTAATACAGAAGAGGAATAAACATCGTCTTACCCCTAAGAGAAACATCAGGGTTGCAACGCAAAACTCGATCGGCATACGCATGTTTGTAGTAGCAGCGGGCAGCCATGTTGGTAGAAGACTAAACAGCTAATGCACATTGCGTAGGGAA
This sequence comes from Ambystoma mexicanum, assembly GCF_040938575.1. Classification (NCBI taxonomy): domain Eukaryota; kingdom Metazoa; phylum Chordata; class Amphibia; order Caudata; family Ambystomatidae; genus Ambystoma; species Ambystoma mexicanum. The sequence continues at coordinate 424,217,399 of NC_090940.1, read as the reverse complement.
CGTATCAATGCCGGCATTTCCATGTATGCCATAACTTCCAGGATGGGGAGATTATGACCGTATGCCCCCTTCTATACACCTTTGTACCTGCTTTCCCAAGATGCAACCTATGGAAAAGTCAGAGAAGTTAAGGGGCTGTGATATGAGACGGGTTCCCAGGAGTTCTCAGAAGAGGGATACCCTTTCCATTGTATCAAGTATTGTAAGCGTCCTTTCCCATATCTGGAAACACATATCCTAGAGACTTCATATTCCTCTGTAGCAGGCTCATGGGTAACGTACTGACAGATCTTTTTTCTAGAGTGTTCGTCTTGGATCTAGGTCCATAATAATGAAGAACGGAACACTGGATGAATCTGTCAATGTGACTGAGGTAGTTTTAACTTGAAGACTACTGGGTTGATCTTAGCCATGATAACAAATGGACCCATGTTATGGGGAGAAAGTTTGGAAGGGCGTACCCATCTGGGAAGGTACTTGGTAGATAGCCAGACCTGAGAACCCACTTCCCATCTGGGTTCCGCTCTTCTATGTACATCCACTTGTTTCGTGATCGGTCCTTGCTTTCTTCAAGATTTGTATAGGTTTCCTTATGAACAGATGTGATCTTGTCCAAAACCGAGTCTACTGACGGTAAGGGCGAAGACATCAAAATGGTATTTGGGAAGGACTGAGGATGCCTCTGAAAGAGCCAGTAAAAAGGACTCATCTAGATAGCAGAATGGAAGGTGTTATTGTAAGCAAACTCACCTGTGGGTAGTAACTCCACCCAGTTGTCTTGCTGAATATTGGAAAAGCATCTAAGGTATTGTTCCATTGTCCAAGTTCGGTCGGCATACACATTATTTGTAGTAGCGGCGGGTGGCCATGTTGGTAGAAGACTAGACCGCTAATGCACGTTGCGTAGGGAGCATGTTGGAAATATCAATGCTGGCATTTACTTGTATGCCACAACTTCCAGGATGGGGGGGGCGGTCACGTATGCAATTAAATTCATGTTGGTTATATAGCTGGAGTAACTCTTCGGGTAATATGGCATCATTATGGAGCAATTGGTGAGGAGATGATGTGCAGTTTCAATAGTCGCATTAGAAAGGCAACAGGTTCTCTCCTCTCGCAGCATATTTAGCCATCTGCCAGTATGCTCACGTACTGGTAGTGTATTGAATATATAATAAAATTGGTGGATTTGGGAAGAGCATAGTCTGGTTAAATAGGATCTAGGGGAGTTGCATTTTAAACCCTGAGTGGTAAATAAAGCAAAAAGTTTCTTTCATAGCTAGAGAGTCTCTGTTCGATGTAATATTAAAATCGCTAGTTTTATTCTTTAAAATTACAAAATAAAGTAGGGGACTGTATCATATCCTCTAGCTCAATACCAACATTCGTAAAGTGCAGTGGAAAAGTACACGTTTTTGGGTGCTTTCCTGGGAATATTGGAATGCCAATAGGCCAGATAATGTATGTGACACAGGGGGAGAAGTGAAAATATTTAGAAAAAGGCTACACCATTGAAAAAGCCATAGGGAGTAAAAAGAAGGATTTCCCAGTACGCACCGGAGGGCCTCGACTGTCATGGAGCGGGGAACTCTTAAGATCGAAAGCAAGCGTTTACCCTCAAACTTTCCCGCCCAAGTCAGTTTGGATTCTGGTAACAAAGCAATACCATAGCGTATCCCACGGAGAATACTCCTCTAATAGATCAGGGTCAAGCCCTCTGCATTATGGCCATCTTTTTTGTTAATGATTTTTTTTAGATAGTCACTTCTTCAAAATTGTTGGACGGATGAAGTCGCCGTAGAAGTCTGCATTGGGGGAAGGACCGATAGGGATTCCTAGGTAGATATACCTGACCACCTTTTCCAGAGGGACACTATTAAGCAGCCAATGATACTTAAGCCCTTTCGATTTGCCACCTATTATCAGAATTTTTGTTTTTGCAATATTCACTTTAAGATGGTTTTTGGTGGCATAAGACAAGAGTGCGTCTAACGAGTGCCGCAATCCAATGGAAATTTAGACCCATTAGAATGGTACAATCGGCGTATCCAAGCTATGAAACTGGCATGCTATTAATACGGGGGCGGGGGGTAAATTATGCGCAGCATCGATGGCAAGGCCTATATCGGCCATATATAAGTTATAGAGTAAGGGAGTTAGTACGCAACCCTGTTTCAAGCCGATATTGGTAGGCATTTCCCGTGAGATTGACCCCTCCCGATTGGTGCGAACCACTACCACACTGTCAGAATACAAGGCCGAAATAAAATATAATAAGGAAAGGTATATTCCCCAGTCTATTAATTTCGTCCAGAGGAGTGGGCCGGAGACCTTATCAAAAGCCTTGATAAAATCTATAAAGCAAAGGTAAAGTTTACTCTTTGCTTTACTCTTACACACTGCCATAATAAAATGAAGGGCACAGAGATTGTTGCGCAGAGGGTTGTGCCCTTTGCGGAAGCCGATTTGGAAATGGGAAAGCAACTTGTCGTCTGAGGCCCAACGAGAATGTTTTTTCAAAAGTATGGCAGTAAAAATGTTTGGTTTATGTCTAGTATCTATAGTAATGGGAATGATCATGACTGCCCTTTTTAAAGACGGGCACTGAGATTGATTTCTGCCAACTCAGGGATATAGAGCCAATAATAAGAATATTTTGGAAAAGGTGTTCCAACACGTCAGCCCAAAATGTAGGGTTTTCCTTTAGCACTATAGTGGTCAGGGAGTCAGGGTCAGGAGCGTGTGAGCTTTTAAGAGCTTGAATTATTAGGAATAAAATGTCTGGCCATAGACCAGAATTTCCTACTGTCATTACTTCTGAAGATGCCGAAAAAAACATTTCCAGTGAGCATTAATAATAGAGAATTTATGGCTTCTGAGTCAGTTCTTATATTGTGTATGAGCATGCGTGATACGTTTTGTTTTCCTCATTCAGTGTATATAGGGTATTGCGACTGATGAGAGTACATTTCTTTCGGTGGGTCTTCTTAGCATGTTGTATTGCTATGTCAAATATGTTATGTTTGTGTGAGGGGCTAACAGGAGCCCAGATGTCTAAGTGCAACAACTTTCTCAAAAGTTGCAGCAAAGAAGTAAGATTCTAACTATTCCTCCCCAACCACTGAAAGAGAAATGAAGTAACATCAGACTTAATGTGGGGAATACTGCGGGAAGGAAGTTTGTAAGTTCAGGATAGATAGGCATGATCAGTTAGGGGGGTAAATGTGGCAGTCAAACTATCACAGCGTTCCCAAAAGTTAATATCCACAAAGACATAATCCAGGCAGGAGAAGCTTTTCCCATTTGTCCACGAACAGAATGACTTTGTTTTGTTACTGGATTTATTATTCAGACAAAGCAGGTTAAATGAGTTGAGAAGTTGAATCCAACCTGAGATGCCACCAGCTAGTGTAGAGTTTGTTGCCCAGAATGTGTCGTAATAAGAGTCGTTCAATGATGGTGGAATGGCTGATAGCCATGAAGAGGCGTTTAAATCACCAGCGACAACAATGATGCCACTACGGCATAATTCAATCCAATTGAGGAGAACTGGATGGAGAACTGGATTTCATGGTTGGCGGACCTGCCGGGAGTGTTTTACACATTTATAATCAGAGTTGGAGGCGGGGAAGAGTAGGGGTCAGAAAAAATAGCAGACTAGATGTAAGGAAAGATGCATTCAGCACAAAAGGATTTTACATAAAAAAAATGGATTGAGCTTTAATTGCGAGGCCCCCAGCGGGACGACCCCTAATTCCTCGGCTAGCTGGCCGGTGTAGAATATTGTAACCATCAAGGATAGGAGCATTGGTGGACCAGGTGTCTTGTAAAATAAAAAACTCCTCAAGATGCAATAAGGGCTATTCCCTGGGGATGAACCATGAATGAGTGGTAGCCACAGGTGTTCCAGCAGATCCATTCGATAGTCCAATTGAGTCTACTATCAATAGCTATCCAAATCTGATGAGTCAGGAACCCAGCAAATAATTTCTCTGACCATCTCAAAATTGTCAAAAGAAGAATCGAATGTAGCCCATACACTGTATCTTTCAGTGGAATGTGCTGCCATGGTGTTATGCGTGTTGTACGTTAGAATAGGTAAAGGAAAAGTAGAGTGGTCAGCAACTCTGATGGTTTGCTTGTAGCAAACCGTAAGCTTAAATCCCATGTTTTGAAAAATTCTTGCACACGCGCACAGCAACAATACTATTGCAGGAGAAACGCATTCAATTAGAGTCCAGTTTATGGAGCTGCCCACTCTGGGGAGCTCAATGTAAGATAGGTCATCACTACAGATAGATGAAATCCGAGGGTTGTCACTCCACACGGCTAACAACAATGTGCGATTGTGAAAGGGGCCATCCACTCCCGGGAGACGTTCTTCCAGCTCCACCCACTTTCCAAGTGTGAGAGATGAATCAGGCTCTTGGCGAGGACCAAAGTTAGTACCAGGATGGACCATGGGTGTGGGAAAAGTTAGAGAAGAAGCAGCATTTGAAGAAGCTACGCAAGAAGAACTAGGTATTACAGGTTCGCGTTGGTAGGTAGAAGTACCAGGTGGAACATAAGAAGGAGCAAAGATGGCAAGCTGTGCAGGAGGCCGAACTTGCATTGACAAATTTACGACAAGCCTTTTGGCATTTGTGGCTTGCTCATGGAAGTCCAGATCATTCTTTGTATAAAGAATATTGCTAGAGCCTACCAATTTGTCCAACGGGCCCTGCAGAACCACTTGCCTGATGGTTCCATCCCCTTGAGCTTTTGAAAATGTATTTTGTCGAGGATTCAGTAACAGCGTTTTAAGGGATGTGCGTCTTGCCATAGACTGTATGGGAGTGGGATTGGTGAACATCACATGCTTATATTGTTGATAAGTTTGACGTGCTGACTGAGGCTTCCTGCCATGTCTTTTGCACACAATAGCAGGGCTATTGATCATGGAAATCTCGTTGCATAAGGCCTCGAGAGCGTCTTCCTAGGTCTTTGCGATGATGATTGGTCTGTTAAAGGAATCGTGCGGCAAGAAATATTATTGTCCCGACGGTTCGGCATGTGTTTTTAAGCATACTTTGATCGATCGTACAAACATTTCCTATGCACCTTACCATAGTTTTCCACTTTTGTACACATGTGAAATCAGGCAGCAGGGCACGGCCATTTTGTGATAATCTGATCCGTTGCCGCATCGCCCAAGCAGGACTGCCCTGGCGCCACTAAATCATATCCCCCCACCCCTGAGGCTTAGATCACTAGACGCGTACCGCCCACCCCACAACGCCAAAGCACGTCTCGTGTCAACGTTCTCTATGCTTCAGCTAATGACGTGTCTCCATGGAAATGGCAGGATGCCTCTTTCCTCAGTAAGTATAAACAGACCACTTCTCAACAGACATCAGGTTTGCTTTTCGAATCGTTTCACTGTCTTTTTTTTTTTTAGTATTCTTTGCCTCGTTTCTGTGCTCTGGTCAGCTACCTTCGTTGATTGTAGCCTATGCAAACATATACCAGTACCATTACTATCAGATTTTTTTGTTTTCCCCATAATGGCAACAATACAGCCCTACCAGTACGAGCCGGAGTATTTCGAGGCGGAATTACTCGAAAGAGAAAGATGTGGAAACGATGGGGCTTCGGACGATAGTTGGGAGGACGATTCAGCAGATCAAGAGCATGAGCCTAGTCGCATGGACGGCGTCTCCACCTGGTGTACCTGCAATCGGTGCACGCTAATGCCAACCGAGGAAGAGAACTGCTGCTGCCGAGAAAACTCTGGATGCTTGTCCTACATATCGGAAGGCGAGACACGCCTGCAATGCGTCACCGAGCTGCCATACTTCAGGGCAGCCTGCCTCACACGGTCCGTGTTGAGGATTTTGATGGTCCTTATGCACAAACTTCGAACAACAGTTTGCCCTCGGAATCCAGGTAATGAGTAAGTGTACTTTAGTTGTGATGTCACTTAGGCCACTACTATTTCATGGTTGTCTCCTATATTGTCGTAACTTTGATATATCAATGCCAAACGAATGTAGTCTTGCAGTTCTATAGTAATAGTCGTATAATAGTCATTCAATATTGTACAGTGTCTAGGTAGCATTTGTACTGGCAACAATGCCATTGGATACAAGAATTGTCATTGGCAACTAAGGTTTAATACACTTATCTTGTTCATTTAAAAACAGTTTGTATCTTTCTCTTTCACAGGTGGTACAGGCTGGTGGCCTATCATTCGTTTACATGGTGGCTTCATGGGAGGCTTGGACACCGCGTTCGACGGGTAATACCCACCTGTGTCGTTGGTGCCATTAGAGAAACTTTCCCCAGTGACAGTGGTCAGTACAGGGGATTCTCCCTCACTCTGCTGCAACTAGAACTTTACAATGTGTAGTAGTTTTGTGCCATCAAAATAAGAAACAAAATAAAACACAACGGAAGTTTTATCAATGGTTGTTTCAGTTTTTCAGTGAATCAAGTGTCTCCATTCAGCAGTGTTCCGGGCCTTGCCTGCACGCCTCAGGCCCATCCATACCCCTCCATTATCAAAGGCAGTTTGCACTGGTGGATGTACCCTCCCAATGTGGGCTGGCAGGGGTGGGAACGGCCAAGGTGCCAAACACCATGAACACTTCAAAGGTATCTTCCGCGCAGGGGCCATTGTACACATGGCCTCCCCAGACCCAGTGTCTCCAGGCAGGCTCACCTGAAGCTGTCCGCGCCCCTACAATCCACATAAGTGTATCTCCATTCAGCAGTGTTCCGGGCCTTGTCTGCATGCCTCAGGCCCATCCATACCCCTCCATTATCAAAGGCAGTTTGCACAGATGGATGTGCCCTCCCAATGTGGGCTGGCAGGGGTGCGAACGGCCAAGGTGCCAAACACCATATACACTTCAAAGGTATCTTCCGGACAGGGGCGGAGAGGAGTCAGGGGCTAGTAACATAAACACACAGTCACCACAATCCAAAGCCCCCATAACTCAAGTCAACACCAAGGAAAAGGAAAATAAAAACAATGTCACTGAGCAAATAAATTCCAAAACAGCTGAACCCGGGGACTCTCAAAGTCTGTTTATTAAATACCCGGTCCCTTACCAAACACTCTGAGAACATTCATGATGTCATAACAGAAGAAAAGTTAGACATGTTATTTCTAACAGAAACATGGCTTAAAGACCCAATTGGACCTGTGAGCACTAAATCAGTGCCAGAGGGATATACTTTATACCACCCGAACAGGGAAAAAGGGGTGGGAGGTGGAGTAGCCATAATTGCAAGAGAATCACTTAGTCTCTTTAAAGCCTCAACAGCTTGCACTGGATGCGAAACCTTACACCTCAAATACTCCCCATCCCCTAGAGTGTGCATTAACTTTATTGTATTATACAGACCCCCCTCGCTGGTATCAGACTTTAGTTGCGAGATCACTCAGCAGCTAAATGCTCTGAAATCCACAAACTCCGCCTCAATCCTAGTCGGCGACCTTAACAGAGGGTACCAAAACCCCTTAGACAAAGAAGCCATCAGTCTTGAAAAGTCTTTTAAAAATATCGACTTTGTAGTCCAGAACAACGAACCCACTACCATGAAGGGCAATCAGCTAGATTGGGTTGTAACCCATAATCTTGCTACCCAGAATATATCTACCCAGCCGTGTATATGATCAGACCATTTTAAAGTTCTTCCTGAGATCTGTGTACCAGCCGCACACAGCCACAAACATAGCCCTCACATTAATACTATGAGCAGAAACTTTAAAGGTATTGGCCCAGAACAGTTAGAACCCTGTCTCCGCCAAATTGGTGAACGCTTCCAAACCGGGGACACTTGTGAGCAACTGCTACAAATCTATACTAATCACATTTCAGAGATGGTAAATCAGTATGCCCCCCCTTAAGATCCCGGAGTGTACTAGTGAACCAACTTTGGTGGTTACTGGTTTTTCTAACCGTTTTGGATTTAAGATTGAAAAAACGACTAGAAAGAATCTGGCAAAAAGATCTTTCCCCTGATTCCAAGGAGCAATGGAATCAGGTGAATGTCAAGTATAGACACTGCATCACAACTGCGAAAGCGGAATATTTTAACAAGCAGATTGAGGCCACACCAAATGCAGCCAGCAAACTCTTTGATATCCTCAAATCATATGAGAAACCTAAATCCATGTCCTCCCCTTACACTCTCACTGAGGAAGACTGTGAAAATGTTAAAAACGCCTTCGAAAATAAAACCCAAAAAGCTAGAGAAGCCATCATCCTGGCCAGAGAAACTGTTAAAGAATCCCTTCCTTCGACGGCGGCTAACTCGCAGCCCTATGAATTGGAAAATTTTAATTTCCAACCAATCTCAGAGGCTGAGATGGTGAAAGTGCTGGCTAAGATGAAACCATCTTCTTGCACGGAAAATCTAACCCCCCCCCCCAAAATCATCGTGGAAAACAAAGAGCTTTTCGCTCCAGTGTTAACCAAGATAATTAACGCATCTTTCCACGATGGCAAGATCCCTAAAGCTATAAAAAAGGTGACCATCACACCGTTGTTACAAAAACCAGGTTTGGATCCTAAAGATCCTACTAACATGCGCCCTATTACTAATACCAACTTTGTATTGAAAATCATGGACAAAATTGCCACAGGACAATTACAGGCACATGTGGAAGCCAACAACATTCTGCATGAGCAACAGTCAGGTTTTCGTGCAACTCACAGCACGGAAAACGCCATGCTAGATCTCCAAACACGTATGCTTTCCATAATAGATAAGGGCAAAACAGGGATCTTAATGCTTTCAGATCTAAGTGCGGCCTTCGACCTCGTCGACCATATACTTTTACAGCAAGTCTTGGAGAAAACAGCAGGGTGCTCTCAGGCATCCTTGGCATGGCTAACATCTTTTCTCTCAGACCGTGTAGGCAAAATTCTTTGGGAAGAGAAGTTGTACACTTCCTCTCCTATAAGTGCAGGTGTACCGCAGGGAGCAAGCATCTCTCCTCTTCTCTTCAATCTTTTCATGAAATATCTATGTGTATTGCTAGAATCCATCGGTGTTCACTTTACCAACTACGCCGATGATACACAGCTGGTGATAGAATTGGAAGGAGACTATCAAATAGACCAGGAAAATATTACAACCATATACAGCCTGATAGTTAGATGGATGGAAGACAACTGGATGTGTTTGAATAGTAAAAAAACCGAACTCATGATTTTCGGGTCCAGTCAAGCAAGGGGAAAACTTGGTAAAGAGTTTGAAGAATTCACGATCAAAGACTCAAGTATCAAGGTGGTCGCCCATGTGAAAACACTTGGGATGATGCTGGAGGCGTCCCTGGGATCTGAATCCCAAACCAACTATCTCCATAAAAATAACGCATATTATATCAGGCTACTGAGAGCCATACGCCCTCTACTAACAGAAGAAAATACGGCCACAATTGCCATGGCCATTATACTGGCTCGTCTTGACTACAACAACTCATTGCTCCTGGGAGAATCCAAGAAGTGCATAAACAAATGCCAGATAATGGAGAATAACGCAGTCCAGATCATAAAAAAGTTCAATAGAAGAAGCCATGTGACAGAGGCCAGAAGATCCCTCCATTGGCTCAGAGTAGAAGGTAGAATCCTTTTTAAATCTATGACCCTGGTTCACAGTTGCTTATATGGAGTGGCTCCATCCTATCTTAGAGCCAAATTTACCCGATCCACCCCTAACAGGGCTCTAAGATCCTAAACACAAGGCAAGTTACAGATACCCCAGGCATTCCGAACGACTGGTGCTGGGAAATCCTTCCCGATTCGTGCTGCTCAGCAGTGGAACAACCTCCCAGTCTCGCTGAGAGTAGAGCCAAATCTGCTCACTTTCAGGAAAAACCTTAAGACCCATCTCTTTAAATAATGCTCCCTACTATCTTCTGTTCTTCGAATTACAGCTGAACATGAATCTGTCTCTCTGCGCCCTGATGCCTGCGGGCTTTCGACGCATTACAAACATATAAATAAAATAAAAAAAATATGGGTCATTGTACACATGGCCTCCCAGACCCAGTGTCTCCAGGCAGGCTCCCCTGAAGCTGGCCGCGCCCTTACAATCCACATAAGTGTGTCTCCAACAGTGTTCTGAGCCTTGTCTGCACGCCTCCGGCCCATCGATCCCCCCTCCATTATCAACGGCAGTTTGCACCAGTGGATGTGCCCTCCCAATGTGGGCTGGCAAGGGAAGGAACGGCCAAGGTGGCAAACACCATGTACACTTCAAAGGTATCTGTTATGAAAGGTACACAAAGGTGGTCTCTTTGGCATCGTTGGCGGCGTCTGCCAAGGGTTCATTTTTCCTCTTGCAAGATGGCACCCGTAGTTCTGGGTGTCGGTCTAGTCTTGCAGTCTGAAACAGACCTGGCTCCTCCCCTAAACCAGGAAGCAGTACTTCCGTACGCCGAACAGATGCCGCAGTGCGTTGCTATTGTGCTTAGTGACCGCGCTTCGTAAGTTACTGCTTGTCCTATACTTAATTTACTCCTTGCTTTAACACTTGACCTCTCTTCAGACTCTTGATTTCTCTCCTATCTCCTCAGAATACCCTGCCTCCAGGGCGACACCTATTCTTGTTCCAATAAGGATTCGAATTCCGGAGCAATAGTAAATCTGGAATCACAGACTAGTACGTCCTCCCTTTCAGCGTTGCTAGTGTCAGGAAATCGACACAGGACTAATCATTTTGTTTCTCTCCGAAGGTACGGTGTACATCGGACTTCAACTCCCAGCATACTCTTCAAATCGTATGCGGAAACAACCGCGAGCAAAAAATCACTGAAGAAATATCTTACCTGGTACGTTAGAATCCCGAAGACCCCCATTACCGTTTTCTTTTCATTCTGCTGTCCATTCAAATCTTTATTCTGTAGCCTTCTTCAGGCTCTTACCTGGATCCATTTCTTCAGAACACAGCTTACTATCTCCTTAACCAGACTACAGTCATTGAAAGGAGAGGTTCGTTGCTTATCCATTTACTTAGAGGTTCTGTTAGCAGTAACAGATATTAACCTCGCTCTTCATATATCCTTAGAACCATTACTGTGAGTTGGATGACAACTAAACTTTCCAATCCACGCCTTGGGAGGAAAAGGAGTACCACCACCAAACACGCTCCAGCTCACCGTAACCTACGATCTCCAGCATCACAGGGTTTTTTTCCCCACGAGGGATTCCCTGGCGCATTCTCTTCTTTCCAATACAATTGGCTGGTGCAGAGTCTATCAGGTGAACTTCTCTTTCTTCAAGCTGTTTCCGAAGACCAGGTCAGTCATTCTTATATTGTGCCTATTTATTGTACATCGGAGTGATAACCTTCCTAGAGTACTCTCTCATATGAGAGAGGAGATTAACAGATAACAGTATCTTCCGCACAGGGGCCATTGTACACATGGCCTCCCCAGACCCAATGTCTCCAGGCATGCTCCCCTGAAGCTGGCCGCAACCCTACCATCGACATAAGACCACGGCATATACACTTCATTCATTCACATACACACCCTCTTTTCTAATTCTTTATAAACCACTTGATATTTATCATGAGAACATCTTTGAGCACTGCAAGTCAAGTCATGAACGTGCTACCTGAGAACTTCTGTGGCCACTGTGAGTCAGCGCCTCATTGTGCTACCTGTGAACATCTCCCTGTTCTCCTGCCACTAACCACCCTGCTTGCAGAATCTAACTGTTTGTTGGTCAAGTTAAGGGCAGGTCACCTAATCATATCTCCTTGATCTCTAGATTTCTATCTATTTCGAACGAACGTACCCAGTAGTGTTATGTTCATTCATCTCATTGCCTTTGGCTTGATGTTAATTTATTATGTTATCGATATATATCAACTGCCATTAGTGTCAATTAGGATCGAATTGCATCCTCCATGGACCGTGTCTATAAGCACGTTTCCTTTTGATGCACGGTAGTACATTCAAGGGACGAGTAACATGTTCTGATTTTCGTCACATCGGCCACGCTACACTGGTTTTGCTATAGCTTGCATAGAAGAATGTATGGTATAATTCCTTCTTTCTCACGTTTTTATGCAAAGTAATTTTCAAATCATTTAAAACTTTTTTTTGCAGAATTTCTAACAATGCCTGCATGTACGATTTTCGGTTGCCCTTCTAAGACCCATGACAAATCTGAAGGCACTACAATGCATGTATTCCCGAAGAATATAGATGGAATAAGATAATGGGTCAGATATTGCGGATTTGCGCCAGCAGAGCTTGAAAGTAGAGTCAAAGAAGTCTTGCAGGACACCAGGGGTGATCGATTCCGCATCTGCAGCCTGCACTTTACCCCGAATATGTACGACCAATCCATGTACACAAAGAAGAATCGACTCAGAACGATTCGTAAATTGCTCCCAAATGCAATTCCAACTCTATTTGTTCACAGGCCGCCTCAGGTGAGTCACGGTTCCGGATTTAGCTGTAGCCCTCGGGGTAGTGAACAGGTAACTAAATGGATGGATTGGTGTTTTAGGTGTAAATCTCCCTTATAATACTTTTCATATTTACAAGATTGTATTGCTTTTTAAACATATACCATTTTGCTAAACATCTGTACATGGTTTTAGGAGCATCATAGAATACAATTTATGGGCACAGATAACTATGCTATAGTGCCCTTTGAAATAAGCATAATGTATTCGTTATCTGTCTCCTTACATGCCGATTTTTACAATTAGCATTTCTAAATCAAATCAAATTTTCCCTTTACAACTCCATGATTATGTACTGAATATGAAGTAGCAAAATTCAGCATCCATGTCTTGGCTGGAGTCAACAACAACTTAAAGCGCGTATCAGGTGGTCTTACTTAGCTATTCAGTTCCGGAATTGTTTTATGCATGGAATTTGAGATAAGATTATCATATTTACGTATTGTGTCACTCGTTTACACAATGTTTCATAGGTGGTTTGTTATTGATGTGTACCAATGCCTGTGTCACATTGTGTGTCAGGATTAATCAGGTGAGTACAAAGGCAGCGAATATGGCAAGGGAAATGTGCACAAAATCGCACAGTGAATAACCTTGAATCAAACAACGTGCACACAAGAACCAAGACTCATGTATACTAAAACCCAGGAGTGCAGGCAGCCTTTCTCAGTGCTTTCCCCTTTGATGCAGCCCAATTTGCCTGTGTTCTCTTTTTCTTTGATGTTGTCCTTTGCTACTGAAAAAGTTGATGCTTTAGTCTTTCCCTTTATAGATTTAGCTTCCTGCCTTTATTCCTTGGAGGGGTGGGAGAAGTTTGCCTTGTGTAATATCGTTTTCCCTGCTCCTGGTCCTTACTTTCTATTGGAATCCATTGCATGTTTTCCCTTGCACTTCTGCATTTATTTCCATTGATTATTAGGTGTGGTGTGCTGTTGTACCTGGCTCCTGTGTGAATGCCTTTGTTTTCCTCACTATTCTATAATCACAATTCTTACTTGCCCCTTGTCTTGAGTCTTATGTATTTAGTTATCCTCCACCCATTGCTGTTATAGCCTTCTGGGTCCCTGTTTGATCAACAGGGTTCGTGGGCTTACTGACATTCTAGTGGTATTTCCAGTCCTCGTGAGTACTGTTTTTAAGTTCTTTATTTCAATATCATCAAGAGTGTCAGCTCACAGATCCTGTCCTTGCTTGCCCTCTACGTGGGTTTAGCGCTGTCAGTATCTGTAATAGCATAGTGGGTAAAGAGTTTGCCGACTTTCCTTTCAGTCATAAGGAGGTTCTAAGTGCTTACCCCACATCCCTTTTCATATATTTGTATTATTGTTTCACTCTATCTGCAGACAGAGGAAGACAGAAAGGGAAATCTAGAAAGCAGAAATCAATTAAGCACATAAATTAGAAATCCAGGGTAGAGGAATAAGAAACAGAAACTAGGAACTAGGCGCAAAGCTAAGAACCAGGAACAAGGGACCAGTCACAACAGGAACACTGCAACAATGACCAGCGCTGGACTGAAGCAAACTGAGGCTTTTAAAGCTGCTTAACGAGCACACCCCTCAGGTGTGCCGCTTGCTGCACCTGCAGCCACAGGTGTTGCCTATCCTCCACTCAACCTTGTCCTGCAAGGGAGGAGATGAAGCAGTGAGCCAGGCATTCTGGGAAGCATAGTCATTAGATTAAAGAAGCATGCTGGCTGCCAAAAACCTGGAATGGAAGTAACTTGGAAAATAAGGTTTTAGCGCTCCCAATTCATCACAGCACTGTAGCATTAGGTTCGGAGGAAATGTCCAGTAGGGAATAAACCCCAAAACATGCCCCCAAGTGGCAGGAATGGGAGCGAAGGGAGCGAGTCGTGACATTGTGTGTGTTAAATTTCAATTTGTTCATCCTTACTAAAACAAGTACTGTGTTACAGGCAGATGCTGAAGCTTCAAAAACAATTACATCATCCCCCGTAGTTGATCCAGAGCCAGAGGTATGCGCAGGGACTGTTCCCTCGAATGAAAGAAAGTCGGTCCTAGATCTGATACTGTTAGACAGTGACAATATTAAAAACAATCAGTTTTTGTAAATTGCTTGAGTGCAACATTTCGAACAGTGTGCTTCGCACAGTCAACTTTGATTGAGTAACTAGCCATCAATCAGGTGAAATTCGAAATGTATATTTTAACTAAATGACGTACACGATGTACGAGTTTATCTGTGCAAGCCATGTGTGCGAAGTGGAATACTTTTATTTCTAATAAAAATTACTTATTTTTTATGGATACTCTTTTCTAGAGATGTATACAAGATCGGGATATAGAAGAGGATGCACGTGGATCCGAGTCGGTGGACCAGTTTGCTGGTGCAGTTGTTACAGTGAAGAAGGTTTCACAGAAAAGCAAGAAAGATATGGTAAGTTATAAACAATTTAATTTACAAACAGTGTTTTGTGCTGGTGCCTTCAAAACATGCTTTTTTTAAAATGTAAGTTGTCCAATACTGTATGTTGGATTCACATTGAACATGTTTTTACAACCTGTCTTCTGGTTGACCGATGGTGTACGAAATATGCAGACACAGACAGCGACAGAAATGAGAGATGCTGCTTGCCAAACTGATTTCACCGTGGAGCAACTATTATTTGAGGTGCAGCGTGTTCAAATCAATAAGCAGACTCAAGATGCTTTTGCCCAATGGCCAGAAAATGAATTTAATGTGACCGGCGAAGCCAGCAAAGTGTTTTTGGAGCATTGCTACAATGCGACTGCTCCACCAGATGAAGATGAAACTGAATGCATTGAGGATGCTTTTGAATTAGTCGCAAACCACTTGACACAATCGACACCCGCCAAAAAAGGGCCACTCAAAAATCAATCGACATTGATGATTTCTCCGATTCATGTTCAAGTAACAGACGCTGAAATGACTAACTGAAGCATCAATACAATTGACTGAGGAACCAGACAAAGATCTCGACTACAGTGTGTCCAATTTGGCTGATATTTCAACCACAGTTCAGTCCGAAAAAACATTAATGCAGGATGATAGTCTAATAAAGGAGGCCAAATACATAGTATTCGACAGCAGCTTGATGGAGATTATAATGATGCTGAAATGTGTGCATTCAGTGAGAGGGGAAACATGTGGGAAGTCATTGGTGAATGCGACTCGTCTATCACAAGGCAGTAACCTCAAAATACATGCCACCTGTGAAATGCTCCATGAAAAATGTTCATGGTCGGCTCAACCGATGCTGGGGAAACTGCCAGCTGGCAATCTACTGTGTGCATTAGCTTTACTTTTCAGTGGCTCTAGTTTCATTAAGTTGTCCAGTTTCTGTCAATTTGTGGGACTCCATTTCATTTCTAACACGCAGTACTACAAATATCAACGTCAATATCTATTCCCTGCCATTAGTGAAGCTTGGAAAATTGAACAATTGTCTATTCAAAGTACATTCTCCGAAAAACGGTTCAGGCTAGCAAGCGATGGACAGTGTGACAGCCCCGGATTTTCAGCAAAGTACTGCACATACCACTTTCGGGACATGGAAAGTAAAATAATTGTTTGGTGGTCGTGCAGGTGTCCGAATGTAAATCCTCAGTGGCCAATGAGAAACTTGGTTTTATAAAATCACTGGAAGATCTACAATCGAGGGGAATGCAAATCGACCTCATAGCCACGGACAGACACGTTTCAATAGCCAAGACAATGAGAGAGCAGTTTCCAAATATTCGCCATCAATTTGATGTATGGCATGTTGCCAAATCCATCAATAAATAAATCTCAGCTGCAGGGGAAAAAAAAAGGTTCTGAAAATATTTCACAGTGGTCCCAGTCTTTCAGCAACCATCTTTGGTGGAGCTCCAAAACTTGCGATGGGTCTGTGGAAATTCTACTAGAAAAATGGCAGTCACTAATGCAACACTGTTCCAACATTCACTCTTGGACAGAAAACCAACATTTCCACCAATGTGAACATGGCCCTTTGTCGCCGGAGCAGGGCGGAAGAAGAAGTGGTTGATTCCATCTCCACCTCCACACAAAGCCCTCGAGAAGATTGTGTTTGATAAAACTTTATCAAGAGATCTGAAGGGACTCGCAGATTTCGAGGTATTCCACAATATGTGCCTAAAGTACAGGCCAAAGAGATTGCATTTTGGCATAGAAGGGATGAAATATAGGACATTACAAGCGGTATTAGTGCATAATGAGAATGTAGGCCGTGAACAATCAAGGACTGCAGGAAACTTTGGAATGCTTCGCTACACTATGGCCTTTACGAAAAGAAGCAAAAAATGGGTGGTCAAGCCAGTATATGGGGAAAGTGAATTCAATTTTGTGAAAGATCTTATTATTAATGTCTTGGAGATGCATAATCATGGAATTGCGCGCAATTTTGTTCTGAGTACACATACATTGCCACAAAACATTGCCAACGTGCCCTGTTCACCTAAAGCAGAGATCGTGGATCAGTTCACTTCCCGGTTCAAATGATTACCATCTGTTTTTTTTTATCAACAATGTTTTTATGAAGTGTCTAAATAAAGCATCCAATTTGTCTTTTGAAATCTATCCTCTTTGTCAATTTATTTTTCAACTAATACCATTTTTACGAGTGCCATACAATGTAACGCTGTGCTTTCACAGTTCAGTTTCATCGAGCTACTGTGCGACCTTCACTGATCGTAGGAGGGCCAGATGGATACCAGTGTCAAAGAAACTTTGGGGTTCGGCAGTTGCCTTACCATACAGTTGCCCAAATAGCTGAATAACTACTCATCCCACAAAAGGGATGAGACCTAGGCTAGATAAGATACTCGGCACGCAAGAACTACTGACTGTGAACAAAACAGCGCATCAAAGTGCGTTGTTCGTGAGAAATAGAAGCACTCTGACCAATATATTCATGGGGGCATGTGTTGAGGGTCGTTGCTAATGTAAGGAAGGGGTGGGTCGGTTGAGCCCCCGGCCAACATACATTATACACGAAAGTGGCATCCTGGTCTTGCACTCATGGGGGGCGCCTCCTTTGCCCATCTGCTGCCATGGGGAAGGAGCCCTTGACATAAGCATAGGTGGGGCTATTGCTAGACACACTTTGACTCCATTTTGTGTACCCTCAACTCCAATTTTGGACTACCGCACATTCTGTCATTGCAAAGTTTCCCCTACCCCTCAGCAGCGCTACGAACAGCGAGCAATGAAAGCCCCCACATTTTTCCTCCTGCGCCTGTGCTTCACAATTCCAGTTCTCATGAATGCGGTGAGACAAGATGTTGCAGACTAAGAATGTATCTTCATTCTGAGTGAAGGTCACGAGCTTTGAATTTCTGCTTGTGAGCTGAGGAAGCCCACGCATCGCACACAGTATAAGGTTCAATTGTTTTTTGACCTTGAGAGAAAGCGACCATTCCGAAAGGAATTGAATTAAAGGAGTGGTGTAATAACGTAAGATATGATAAGGTTCACCATTCCTAAACTGGACGAAGGAGCATCTAAGTTCAGTTTATGAAAAATCGATCCGAACAGAGTCTGCGTTACGGTCTGCGTTACGCCAAGAGAATGGAAATGCCAAATATAATTTAAGTTTGACTTTTGATGATTTTATACCCGAACGAATCAACTTATCATTAGCTGACCGTTATTGCTTGGTTACATTGTACTCGTTTGTTCTATGTGGCATATTGCAATGAAACGCAAGTACAACCTTTGTGTGTACTGGTCTTTCTACCGGGCACATGGGCAGTCCAGCATTGAGATGCATGTAGACCACCGCCCGGTTCCCCTAAATTCAACTCTAATATTTCATTAAAATGCCATCTGTGTTCCTCGAATTGTAGCGTCAGCTTCCGCACCCCGTTTCACCCGAATATACTCCATAGCACTAACCTCTAAATCAAATTGTGGCTTACTTTCCACGTTGTTCTCTCTGTGTTCACATTGTTTCACGTCTGTGCTAATCGTTAGTTTTAACACGATGCCGAATTAATGGGTAAAATGATAAATTGTAATAAAGATCGGCTACTGAGACACATTTCTGTTATGTTTTCCAAACAGGTACATCCTGCCATTCTGCGATTGGCTTCGATTCCAGATACCAACTGATGGCTTTTTCAACCAGCAGCTGCAGATACACGTCAATAACTGGATATCAATGACTCTTTTTTGGGACGATTGCCAAGGGCCGATATGCCCTTAGGCGGTACCAGAGATTAGGAGCAACATAACATCATTTATAGTGGTCTAGCGCCAAGTTGATGCACAAGCCTTGCGATTCACTGTGCGATCAAAGTGCTTCTTTTACCCAAAAGGAACACTGCGTGACTCACGATAAACATTTGTGGACCGAGAAAAAATTTAAAAAATGACCCATTTCATTGATGGAGGTTCTCGGAGAGTTTATTGTGAAATAAAACTACTTTACAAATTGTACAGTCTTGCTATTTCATTTTAAAGTACAGTTTTATATTCCAAATTGTGACGCGCTGTGTTGTGAGACGATGTGTGTTGATTTCCGTGTCTGCGTCACGTCACGTAGATAATGACTGGGCGCGTTTGGCTACACTGCCCAGTAACGTCATGGAGAAAGGCGGAGAATATCACTAGGTTTGGTGATGTCAGCCTCAGGGGCGGGGGCTATGATTTAGTGCCGCCAGGGCAGTCCTGCTTGGGCGATGCAGCAACGGATCAAATTATCACAAAATGTCCGCGCCCTGCTGCCTGATTTGGCATGTGTACAAAAGTGGAAAACTACGGTAAGGTGCATAGGAAATGTTTGTACAATCGATCAACGGATGCTTAAAAACACATGCCTGAACCCTCGGGACAATAATATTTCTGAGTGCATTATTCCTTTAATAATGCATTAGAGGATAAAGGGATTGTATTTGAATTAGTAGAAAAATGAGTGCTGATCTGTGAGGGTCCAGTCGGGTGAACCAATATCCGGCCACATGATATTTGACAGTCAAGTGAAAGGCCGGTGTTGGGCGAAGGTTCATTCTTTAATACCTTAGTCTTTGAAGTGGGAGATATTCAAATTAGCATAGCCATCAAGAATAATGTCAACAACTTTGGCCAATATGGATTTCAACTCACACTGTTCCGCTGTTATGTTAGTGCACAGTGCCAATAACATGTCCATTTTTGAAAGAATGGTGTTAGTTTGGGAGGAAAGACTAGCCTGTTCCTTGTTAAAACCAAAAAAAGTATTATGAGTGAAAAAGGAAACATCACCTTCACTATCGTCACTGTCACTCCTAATGGTAGTGAAATCTGAAGGGGTTACCAGCTGTTCAAGGTTAGAGCTGACCGATAGATTAGAGCCAAACACGTTGTTAAAATTTGCAGATGTGGGCCCCACAGAATTTCTCTTCAAGCTGAGGCAGAGATTAAGTAACAAGCCATTGTTGTCGATGGAGAGAAAGCCAAAGGGGATACTTTTCTCAAGAGACAGTTTTTCAGGTGACCTCTACCTTAATTCAGGCAAGGCTGATGATGCCTCGAAAAAGACAGTGATTTTAGATTGTGAAGATTGAGAAGCCACCGATTTTATCACCTGGCTGTGTTTTGTCTTTTCTGTCTTTCTTGTCATTCTTTGGCCAAGGCGCTTCGTTAGAACCACCAGGATTTATTACGGGACTGTGTGCGTGCTTTCCCATGTTGGAAGACCTGCTGCGCAGGCTGTACCTTAATAGGTTTTTAGTTTTCATGTGAACAGTATATATCGTCCAGCAATCGGGCAGTCAGGAAAAACCAAGAAGAGGAGTTTACTGCAAAGGGAGGATCGGGCACCTATGGTGTCGGCGAGCGTTTTCAGTTTGAGGCGAATTAAACTAGGCACCAGGGGGGTGAGTGTGGAGGATAGTACAACCCGTTAGTGAGCCAGTCCATGAAAGCTAAATCGTCAAGCCAGGAGGGAAAACCTCACCCTCTACACCTCGAACACCCCAAACACTGAAACACTGAAACACTCCACACACTCTGCACGATGGTTGGAGTATAAGTAATGCAGACAGGCTCCTCTGGTAAGCACGTTGGTGAAAATAGTAGAAAGACTTCCTAGGCAGCGAAATTGGTAGCAGCAGCAGCAAGTTCCCAAAACTTGCAACACTCAACACCCATCTTTGATCAACAGGTAGAACTTCTTTATAAATAGTCTTAATATTTATTTGTTTATTGCATTTGTTATACGCCCAAACCCAGAGGTATCACGGCGTAGGTTACATGGTTAAATAAGCATACTCTTCTGGTTACAGAGGAAATAAAGTGCAGTGGGCATGGTTATAACTTTTTGTATGCATTCAGACATGAAGGTTACAGTTTGGACACAGGCGTATCTTGAGAGACATCAACAGGTTAGTATTTATTAAATGGCCATGATCAGTTTCTTGAAATGGGTGTGGGAGGGCTCATTACTGATATTCAGTGGGAGAGAGTTCCAGATTCTTGGTGCTGCTACCGGGAAGCTGGCTCCCCCTGCCCTGGATTTCTTGAATCGAGGGATGAATAAGTGTGCGCTAGAGCCTGATCTTAGTGGCCTAGTTGATGTTTTTTCTGGAGACGCAGTTGATGAGGTAGGTAGGTGCCTCTTGGGCAATGCATTTGTGCGTGATGATAAGGGATTTGTATATAATTCTCGCTTGAATGGGTAGCCAGTGCATCTTTCGCCTGGCCTGTGAGATGTGAGATGGGGTCACTTCTTTTGAATCCAAGCGCTGCTCTTAGGGCTTTTTTTTGCAGCAGTTACATTTTGGCCAGATAGTTTTTTGTGGTTCCTAGCAGGAGTATGTTGCAATAATCCAATTCTGAGAGTATAAGGGCTTGTGCTAGGGTGATACAATTTTGCAGAGTGAGAAATTGTCGACTGAGGGCAATGAGCTTAGCCATGTAGGCAGTAGATGAGAGAGCATTGATATATTTGTTCATGGTAAGATTGGAGTCCAAGTACACAACTAGAGCTTTGACCTGTTTTAGTATTAGTATGGGTGTTCCGTCAATAGTAATAGTGTGGTAGGCCGGATGCAACATTTTCAGTCGAGAGGGATAGCCTATCATGAGGATCTCAGTGTTTTCATCGTTAAGGCACAGACTGTTTGTGGCCATCCAGTTTTGGATAAAGGGGTAGATTTTATTGATGAGGGCAGAGTCTTGCTCATGATCACAGGTGATAGGGATGAGGATTTGCGTATCGTCCGCAAAATTGGTATATATGACTCCCATAGAATCTAATGCAGCAAATAAGAGTTTAGTGTAGGCATTATATAATGTTGGTGAGAGGCACAATCCGTGCGGTACTCATATCTGTAATGGAATTGGGTCAGCTGCCTCATCACCAATGGCTACTCTTGAGGTGCGTTCTGACAGGAACGATTTAACCCATGCAGTAGCATCTGTGGAAAAGTAGAAGTTTTTTGACAGTGCATTGCAGAGTTTGTTGTGGTCCACCAGGTCAAAAGCATAAAAGCAGCGGACAGATCGAGTAGGAGAAGGATACACAGACTCCTGGAGTCTCTTATGGAGTCCATCTGATTTTTTAGATCTAGTAAGGCAGTTTCTGTACTGTTTGGGTCGGAATCCAGATTGTCTACCACCTAGCAGGTGGTTGTTTTCTAGAAATACTTGAATTTGGGAGTATACGATTTTGTCCATTATTTTAGTAGAAAGGGAACCGTAGTTCTGGGTCTGTAGTTGGTGGGTATAGTGGGGTCCAGAGAGGATTTTTTTTTTTTAGAAGAGGGGTGACCCAAGCTTCTTTAATATTGGCAGGGATAGAATTGGTGGTGATGGAGGCATTTATGCAATTGGTGATGATAGGTGTTAATGTGGGAGCGCAAAGTTTAACTAGTCTAGCAGGGAAGCTGTCTCCTTTGCAATTGGAGGGTCTCAACGAGGAGATGGTGTTAATGAGCTGATCTTGGGAGACGGTGGTAAAGCTGAACTGGGTGTCTGAGGTATCATCGCCGGCGATAGTAACAAGGGCGCACCCCACATAAAACATAGACACACCCACACGCCTTATATTTGTCAAAACCCACATGAAAACGCAGCTATCAGATGTCATTCACTAAGCCCACTTCTATGCACCATACAAATCATTAGAGGGCGACCAGATATCCAAATAAATCTCTTCCTGATTTCTCCTATAATACATATACTTTTCAAAATCTGATTAACTGCATATCATTGACCCAATGGTCCACCTGCGCCTTTTTCCTAGTTTTCCACAAATCGCAAAATGTGTTAAACTGCCACTATTAAAGCCTTATGAATCCAACACCTATACCTTCTAGCAGTCATACATCTTCCTCTATCTGATAAAAGAATTGTTGACAAGGGTGTCCTCAGAAAGTTTATAGACAGTACTGTATCCAACCGATCTAACACATCCCCCCAGAAACTCATTGATCTCAAACAATTCCACATCATGTGAACCATAGTCCCACTCTCTTTCCCACATCCCCAGCATACCTCATTATCTAGGAGACCAAATACATGAATACGCACAGGTGTCCAATACAGACCACCCAGAATTTTCTGATGAACTAGGAGTAAATTCAAATCCAATTTACTCCTATAACCCGCCTGTAGTATCTTCCCCCATTCGTCTTCCGAAATTGGGCACTGCAACTAATATTCCCATTTTTCTTTCAGTCTATCCCATGACTTAACATTAGTATCTTCTGGAGGCATTAGGTTGACTTAAGTAGATACTGCGCGTGGAAATGATTTCAGTACTTTATATAAGACAGGTTCAATTCCCAGTGAACCTGACAACATTCCTAGCCTTTGACAGAGAAGTATCTTAACTTCGTTATACCTAGCCAACTCCCTCGTTCCCAAACCAAACTACCTCTGCAACTCTAAAAAGGGAACCATCCGTCCGTCCTGTTTAATGTCCTCTATCCTTAAAATACCTTTAACAATCCAACTACTCCAATATTGTCAGATCCTCACTCCTCTTGATAGGCGCATAAGCAGCACAAACGCCTCCCTTCCCATTGGGTTTTGGCACCTGGGAAATAGACACCACAGGCCTCCGCAACCCTCTGGGGAAAGAGGGTTAGGGTCCGTGGAGTGGTTAGGTAGAGGGAGTTCAGGATGACCGGAAAGAGGTTTAGGAATGAACAGTGGATGGGTTGGGGGGAAATAGGGGTAACGTACTCCTCGACTCCTGTGCCGATCTTGCAGGTATTCAGTTGAGATACACCGCCCTCTCATACATGCACATCTAGTACCACATATTCAACTCAGAGATTATTTCTTGGAAGGCTTTTGTATTGGAGCCTCTAACCAATGATCACCTGGTGCCCTGGTGTCACTTTTGTAATGCTTGCCCAGGATATCATAAATGATGTGCAATCACAAGTACCCCACATTTACCCCATGTGTAGGCAACAAACAATAACATGCAAACAAGTGCTAAACACTTAGCTCTGGCTTCTGCGTGAGTTCGAGGTCCTTGGGCCTTTCTGTGTTGATGGGCTGTGAAACTTCTCACCTGGTCCGATGCAACTACAGGCTGTGAACAGTAAAACAAAGTCAATGCACGTGCGTGCGAAAAGTCGTTCCTTTAGAACGTTCCCTGCGGGATTGCAAGATTGTTAATTAGTGCGGTTACTTCACCGCCTAGCCCACTCCAACTTGGGGTTAGTAATCATGCTCTGCATGCAACTAGTAATCGAGTTTCCTGTGCTTCAATTCAGCCTAGGAACTTAGATCCTGCCGCGCATAGCGCGACTCACTCCGACAGAAGTTAAACGTGTACTTAGCTTTTTCTTGTACGCGGGGCCGGGGATGTGGCAGGCGGGCGGTGCCCCGCGTAGGCGTGCCTCCTGGAGCTCGGGAAGAACACGTCCTCTCTCGCCGGAGCCCAGGATTGCGAGCGGAGCTCCCTGGGCGCGGCTCGCGCATGCGTAGTTGTGCGCGTGGGATCCGATTGCTCCCAGCAGGTCTGTGAAGCACACGGCCTGCTGGGAGATGTAGTTTCCGGGCGGTTCTCCATCCCTGGGCCTTCTTTCTGAAAAAAGGATGGAGAACTCGCCTGGAGAAGCTGCTGGCACAACCCCAGGCCTCCTTAACTCCTCCCAGGCCCCCCACAACTCTACCATTGACTCCAGCCCTGACAAATATAGAGTTTTGTTTGCTAGCTGAAGACTAGGATTACCCCAAATTGAAATGCAAATAAATATTCTGATCATTATTTATCAACCAAGAAACTAGAGTCATACGTGTTGCATTTATAGTTTGCAATCTAACTCGTCTTGATGAAATTCTTTCCATTAAGTAAATATTGTCCAATTCCAATGGGCGAAATACCTCCCTCTCAATTGCAAGCCAAATTGGCTCATAACTCTCCATGGGTACCATATAATGAGCAGCCTTTTTTAAAAATAAAGCCAATTAACCAGATCTGGGTAACCAAATCCACCCTCCTGTACTTTACGCAACATAATATATTTAGGAATTTTGGCTTTCCCTTTCTCACCCCCATTGAAATCTCTGAAATGTATTATCAATCCTTTTTAATAATTTCTTGGTAAAAGGCAAGGGAAGTGATTGGATTAAATATAACACTTTTGGCAATAAAGTCATTTTAATGGCATTAACCTTAGCCCAAATTCCAAGATTCAAACTCTCCCATTTTCTAATATATCCAATTAGGTCACTAATCAAAGTTTCAACATTTAACACAACAATTCCTTTCAAGTCCTTGGCGAGGTATACCCCTAAATACTTAACTTTCAAATCAGACCATTTACAGTTCAAATCCGCAAAATCATCCCTCATACATGTCTCTGAAAGTGGAAAGACTTCCGACTTTTCCCAGTTTACTTTGTGACCAGAAAGTTTACCCACTCTTTCAAAAGCTCTCTTCAGGACACTACTTCCCTCCCTCGAATTTGGTAATATAAATACCATGTCATCAGCATATGACAGTACTTTGATTTCTGCGTCCCCATTAGTCCCTTGATACCATTATCCCTACGTATATATGCAAGAAAGGATTCTAAAGCCAAATTAAACAAGAACGGTAACAGCGGGCATCCCTGCCTCATACCCCTCTCCAATTTAAACAAAGCGGAAGCCTCATTGTTCACCCAAATTCTAGCTGTCGCATCACCATGAAGGCATATGACAGCTTGCACGAAATGAAACCCAAATCCTAACTTTTGCATCGTGAGCTCCAAAAATGCCCAATTAACTCTGTTGAAGGCTTTCTCTGCATCATTAAATACAAGTACTGTTTCCTGAAGCACATCCCTTGGTCATCCCAATATATCAATAATGGTCCTGATATTGTCATACCTATTCCTCATAAATCCTACTTACGATTTGTGTATTAGGCACCCAATATATTTATTCAACCTATTAGCTAATATTTTAGAGAAAATTTTAATATCCACATTAAGTAAAAAGATGGGTCTATAATTACCACACCTCTTATGATCCTTTCCTGGTTTCGGAATCAGTGTTATAAGGGCTTCCCGCATTGATCGCGAATAGTCCCTTTGCAGATGAAATCATTGAACAGATCACACATAATGGGAGCTAGCATATCCCCAAATGATCTATAACACTCTGAGGCAAACCATCCAATCCTGGTGACTTGCCAACATTAAGTTGTTCGATGGCTTTTAAGATCTCTCCTATTTCAAATTTTGCATCTAATGCCTCTGCATCTTCAGTTTTTAATTTGGGAAGATCCAATTCGCTAAAAAAAGGGCTCTAGTTCTGACTCTAATGGAAAGGTATCTTCTGTGTAAATAGCTTTGTAATAATAACGGAAACATTGACAAATGTCTGCATTCTTGATAACAATTTCACCCTGTGCATTCTCAATATTTTGTATAAATGATGATTCTATCATCCCTTTCAGTCTACTAGCCAGTAATCTGCTGCTCTTATCCCCACTCTCCCAGTACCTTTGCTTCATAAAAATATATAACCTTTTCAGCCATCATAATTGTTTTGTGTTTCAGTTCTTCCTGTGTACAAGACATCTTTAGGCGATCTTCCATATTTTTTGTTAGTGCATATTTCCTTTGAAGAGCAGCTAACTCCCCCTCTAACTTACGGATCTCCTGTAACCCCGTTTCCTAGAGTATGAGGTCCTGTTAATTAATTCACCCCTTATGGCAGCCTTAAAGCTATCCCACACAGTTTGAATATCCGTAGAACCTATGTTTTCCTTGAAAAACATCTCAATATATGCTTTGAGGTGATTTACTTCATTTTCATCTAATATACCTGCTTTCATGCGCCATCTTAAGAAGTTTGATTTTTCTCCACCTACTGCCAACCTTAAATCCACCAAAGCGTGATCAGAAATGTCACGTTCCCTAATTTTTGCACTCAGCAACTTATCAACCAATCTCTCCGATATCAGTATATAGTCAATCCGGGAAAAGGAATCATGCTTTGGCGAATAGAAGGAGTATTCTCTATTAGAGGAATGTATAATCCTCCACGCATCTGCCAGATTGAATCTTTCAAGGAACAAACCAAACTCTCCACTGATCCCATAATTTGGAATCTGCACACTGTTGATCAATCAACAGCATTATCAAGAACACAATTAAAGTATCCACCAATTATAATTGTATCACCCTGCATATCACGCAGCAACCGCGTAATAGTCTCAAAGAATAATTTATTTGGAGGACATGGATCATATACACATCCAACTGTAATAACCTTACCACTATAAAAAATGTCAACTAAAAGTATCCTACCTTCTCCATCCATCACCACTTTCTCAATCTTAAGAATAAGTCCCTTCTTAAAGAGGACACTAACTCCCATTGATTTTGAAACATAACAATTCGATATCTCACAAGGATACTTATTGTTGGTCAGATATTTCCTAGATTCATCCAATAAGTGGGTTTCTTGTAAAAGCACTACATCCACCTTTGTTCTCCATAATCTAGCCATCACTTTTTTCCCTTTCTTGGGGCAATTTAGACCCTTAACATTCCAAGACACAAACGGTAAGTCACCCATTATATCACAAACACCTTACATATTTGAAACCCAACATGAGCTTAGTAAATATCTCTCTTCACACATCACAGTCAGTGAATGATCTCTTGTTAATATGTGAAATCCTCATGTGCATCCTATTTACACTGCTCTCCATTATGCATGTGTCTACCTTACAACGTACAACCAACACATAAAACAAACAGAGAAAGTAAATTACAACAAGTAAAAAAGAAAAAAAAGAAAAGAAATCTGCAAAAGATTTTATGTATGTTCATCCAAGTAAGACAGAACCATCTAAGAGTATTCTCCTGAATTGTCAAACTGTGTTCTAAACCTTAGACTACCATTTAACAGTGTCCATTATCAGAAAGAAGCTCAACCACATTTCTTCTCCTACTGAATCCCTATATTTCATAAACTATGTTACAAAAGTCATTCACAATCCCAAATCATTATAACCTCCCACCATCCAAACCGGATACCATATCTTACAGTGAATGTTTACACTCTACGTCTCCTCATCCATTCAGCTGTATCTATTAACCTTTCCCCACCCACCATCAAATCCATCTCTAATATTATGCAAATTATCAAAATATCAGACTCCCTCTCTAAATTTCAATAATAAACCCTTTGATGTGTATTTCTCGTCAATAATATACCCAACCAAAACATACTAATTCCTTTCCCAATCAGTATAATATAGTGTTCATGTTACCAGAGAAATATTTAGAGAAGGATAATACTGTGCCAATTTGAAACCACTTCTACCCAAAGAAGTTTAAAAAACATATGTAGCATTTGTGCATTGTCAGTTTGCAATTGAGACCCTTAGTCACATAAAGACAATAAGTGCTCAGACATGTAAACCCACTTTCGAACTGCATGGTATCAGGGTATCCCAACCAACAAATCGAAGAGCATCCCACAAATGTTCCAACCACCCACTCCCGCAGGATTACTATGAAACAGTTTTATATACATTTAGCTCTCCCATGATTCCAAATGCAGGTTCATGCACTGTTTATACCTGTTCAGCAGCCATTCCTTATAGATCTTGTTGTTTGAAAGAAAATATGCCATACTTAAAGGGAGTAAACTGCAAAAACCAAGGTAGAATCATGCCTAACAGTATAAACACATACCCTTTACATAACGAGCCCCAAATGTCTAATTCACGCTGGGCAAACCATATTAAATACATCTCGTTCTTGGTTATGCCCGCGCTCAGGAACTGCATCTGAAACAGTAACTTCCAGAATATTGCACACATATATATGCATTCCATCTCATATCACGAAATGCATATTAGCAAAATCAGCATACCCACAATAGAAAT
This sequence comes from Ambystoma mexicanum, assembly GCF_040938575.1. Taxonomy (NCBI): domain Eukaryota; kingdom Metazoa; phylum Chordata; class Amphibia; order Caudata; family Ambystomatidae; genus Ambystoma; species Ambystoma mexicanum. The sequence goes on along the minus strand of NC_090940.1, from coordinate 424,188,607 downwards.
ACAAGCTCAGAAATGATCTAATCCATGCAAGCAAACCATATTAATTACATCTCATTTTGGTTTTGCACCAGTAACTCCTTGTAATAGTGTGCGTGTACACATTCATTCCCTCTCACATCACGGAATGCAGATTGACAAGATCAGTGTACCCGCGATATAATTTGAAGCTGGACAAATATAGGCAACTAAAATGCCCGCATACAGTGTATCGATTATCACAACGTTCCTCCCCGTACCGCGCGAAAACTCCAAGTCTCCAGGTACCCATGCTGTTCAATCGCCACTCACTGCTGCAGTCATTGCATAAAAGTCATCCATCAAATTAAAACTTCTGACATCGAGGGTCCCACACAAGTTCCCCAAAATGCACTGCATTCTCCTTATCATACGGACCCTTCCAGCACATACTGTGTATCATCCGGATGATCAACAAAGCAACCTCCTGGATTATGTGCTCATGCTTCACATTCGATGAGGTCCTTTACTCAAAACCGCCTGCATATCAATCTTTCAAATAAAAGCAAATGCACCAGCAGTTTCCAATGAATACTTTACCAATATGTAACGTTTCCAAAAATGAAAAAAAAACAAGAGGTATGAATAAACTATATTCAACATAAACCACATTCAAACACAACACTAGATGTAAATTAATGGCATAACAGAAGCTGGTGAAAAGAACCATCTCTTCTTTTTTTCTGTGTTTTTGTGACAAGATATAGCTGTTGATTCTTCCATAGGCTCTTGATCCAAATCAGATAGGAATGCTTCAGCTCCTTTATGTTCATTGAAAGAGTGAACCTGTTTATCAATCACCACCCTAAAAATTGCCGGATAAATCATGTAGTATTTTAAGTTTTTATTCTTTGCTTTCTCTTTTGCCAAATTAAAAGTCTTGAACTTCTCAAGGATATCCTGCTTAGGTCACCAAAAATCATGATTTTGTGACCCCCAACCAGCGAGATCCCCCATTTCTCGTGCTCTTTTAAGAACCAATTCCTTTACAGGAAATCTCAGGAACTTTATAATAAAGTGCCTTGGTCTTTGTCCCATGGCCGGCCTTGGACCCAAGGATCTATGCACTCTTTCAATTTCAAGAGGTATTTTGGGGTCCAATTTAAGCAGCTTTATCAAGTTCTTCTCCAGAAAATCCACAGGGCAGTTCCTCTCAGCATTTTCAGGAAATCCTGCTATCCGGATGTTGTTTCTCCAAGAAAAATGTTCCTGTTCAGAGATTTTGAGGGTTAAATTCTCATTTTGCAGCTGTAAATCCCTTATCTGTTCAGTCATCCTCTGTGCTCCTTCATCCACTGAAGTCAGATGGTTCTCCATAGAGTCAACCTAAGTGGAAAACTCAGTATATCTCTCCTCTGAAGCAAACCGTTTTGCTTTAATAGCAGCTGTATCTGAGGTAACCTTGGTTAAAAGTTCTAGGATTTTGTCTTCCCTCTTTCCATCTTCCCTAGTCTCAACATCTCCACCTTTTTGTCGCTTGGCAGGTTGAGAAGACTCAGCAGTGCTAGGATCAGCCATTGTGGCAGTTGGAGATGAGCTTAGGACACAGGAGCTACAGCCTCAAGCTGCAATTCCTGGAGCAGCCAGGTTCTAGAATCCAGGTGATTATTAACTTTCTTTTAGCTAGTATTAATTCTTGTAGAGAGTTGATTTTGGAGGCTAGTGCATTTTGGATGGTGGTACACCAGGCTTTGCTAGAGTTGATGGGAATGGAGAAAGGCATAGGTGCTTCCAATTCTCTACTAATAGTGAATAACTCTTTACTTTTGGAGGCAGCATTGTTTATGCGCAAGTTCTGGGAAATTGCTTTGTGGGTTATGACTGCTGATTTCTCATTTTTGGTTGCTGCCTAGAGGTCATTGTGGGATTCTGCGGTTGGGTTATTTTTAGTTAGATACTCTAGCGCTCTTTTGTTTTGTCAAAGGGAAATTAGTTCTTTGTTGAACCAGTAGTCATTTGATGATGCTGGTGACCTTGGATTTACGTGGAGCTACTTCATCAATAGTTGCTTTTAGGCATGTATGGCAGGTAAGGGAGATGCTATCTGGGTTAGTATTTGATATGGAATGGGTCTCAAGTGTTTTGGACAGAACAGGGACAAGGTTTTCGTGCGTTTCTCACCATGATGTGGTTGGGCGATGGAGTGGGTGCCACCTGAGTTTTCGGTGTCAATATGTTGAAACAGACTAGATGGTGGTCCGACCATATGATTTCAGATATGCTTTCAAGAGATAGGTTGACATTTAGGGTTAAGATCCAGTCTAGGATTCTGCCTTTGGTGTAGATGGCACATTTACAATTTGAGTGAACTGCATTTCTTGTAAAGCCGTTTGTAAAGCAGTGGCTTTGCGGTCAAGAGGGTCATTGAAGCCAAGATTAATGTCTCCTAGTATGATACATTTAGTATTGGGCTTGATAAGGTGGGGTGATAAGTAAGGGAATGTCTGCTTCGGGGTGGTTGGCATTATTAGGTGCTCTATAAGCAATAAGGAAGTAAATATTTGTTTTGGGGTCAGTGGTGAGTTTGAGGAAGAGGAGCTCATAACCCTTGATTGAGGCTATTTTGGAAGATCTGAACTGTAGTGAGATTTTAGAAATAATCGCTATTCCTCCTCCAGTCGCACCTAATCAGTCAGCCCTCAGGATGGTGTATTTAGGAGGGATGGCTAGAGTCAGTAGGGGGCCAGATGCTTGATGTAGCCAGGTTTCTGTCACTACAAGGAAGCCTAGCTGTTGCTCTAGGAGTAAGTCATGGGCTCCTAGGGAGCGCATGTTTAGTAATGCACCTTTGAGGAACAAGATAGGTTGAGAGGGGGCAAGGTGGAGTCAGGGGGCGAGTGGGTATTGGCAGTGTGGAGTAGTTGCGCCTTGGGCTGGGAGTTGAGTTGGTTGAACTGTTGTGAGGGTGCTGCAGGGGTGTGCTTCTTGGTCCAGGGTATTAGCACCTGGGACATTATTCGACATAGAGAGATTAAGGGATCTCGACCACAAGCATCCCCTTATACCAAAGGGATCAACCCTTAAAAAAATCAAAACATGAAACTTGTGATCAACTATTGCAACCTAATTTCAGTGGACTCTCTTACTCTATCACATTAATTAGTGGTGTTCCAAATAACACTGCTTGACAGCTTGTATATAGAAAAATACACATATTTTATTTATCATTTTACACAAAAGATTGTTTTACCTTTTTTTAAAAAAAAATACATCAGGCTAAAAACCTATGCCTTCTTCTACCAACATCATGTAGAAGACACCTCTCTTCATCTATTTGCATGCATTCATTTCCTTCAACAAATAATTATGTTAGTAACAATACTTGTCCCCCAAAGTGTCTTGTGTTGTGCTGTTAATTGCACTGGGCCATACCTCATAAAACACAACTCACTCCATTACATTCCATTCATTCTGTCTTCATTCACATTCCAGTTTCATTTCACAACCATCAACTATGCCCAACATGTTTCTTTCCGCTCTTATTATTTTGTCTTGAATACTGCGAAATTCATCAGGGGCTTGTATAAAGGATTAGTAAAGGCATGCAACATTCAACAATGAATAGCTCTAAAAACCACAGCGAAATACATTTAACAATCAAAAGAGCATTTCTTTTGCAGGGTTCTCGTTGGGTTTGCAGTGTTGTTCTGTTTCCGAAGGGTTTTAATCCCCTTTATATTGTGTGACTCATAAGAGAATCTCCACCAATTTAGGAAATAATGTAGATTTCGTGAGAAATAGAGTCCCTATGAAGAGTCTTTCGCATCCGAGGATGGAACTTCTTGGTCTCCTCAGTGGAACAGTCGCAAGTTGTTTGTCTATTCAGGCTTCCTTTTCCCTGGGCGCTGTCTACTTGACGTCACTTTCTTTTTCTTACTCCTACTCCTTTCACCTAGATGTGACCCATGGAACAGTGGTTGTTGCTGTTTTCCTTTTCTGACCGGATGTGTTTTTAGCTTTCAAGACTTTTGTTGTTTGTGCCAGCTCCTATTATGGGTGCCGTGGTAAATTTCCACTCATTGGAGATTATTTTCCGGGCCACTGATATCTCTTTTCAATAGAGACTCTCTTTCCGTTTCCTTCCATTTCGTTCCACTGCTCCTTCTCACTCGTGCTGCTTCCGGGATCTCATTAGCATCTGGGACCTGTTGTGGTCAGCTGTGGTTATGGGGGAGAGGGGTTGTCTGCTCAGAGTCAACTGAGCTAGAAAAGGCCAGTGGGTTTGTGTAGATAGTCTTATTCGCCTGGTGTCCCCCAGAATAGGTCGGGTGGTGGAAGGAGCAGGGGCTAGTGTGAGTTGAGGCGTTTGCATCGTAATGCACCAAGGCATGCGAAGGAGGTTCTGGGAGTGGTGGAGGGATTAGTGAGAGGAGCCTTTCTGATAGGCTTGGTTGAGCGCAGAGGTCCTGTTGCTTCTGTGGGCCAAGAGGTGATTTGTGTGATGAGGAGGGGCTGGGCTGCTTGGTGTGGGAAGGGTTTACTTTGGGTAAGAAAGGCATTGGGCAGGGGAGAGGGTGGTGCCTACGGCACCCAATGCGAGCCCGTCCTGTACTCTGATAAATGAAGGAGCCAGCCGAGAAGGGCATTTGGTTAGCCGAGTTATGGTCTATGGGGGGGGGTTCAGGGCAGTTACTTGCATGGTGGATAATTTACAATGGTATATTTGTCAAAATGATTTCTTAGTGCTGATGCTTCCACTACAACAACCACACTTCTACTGGCGTTACTATGAGAACAGTTACCTTCGTCCCACAGTACTTTACTTGTTCAAACCACTGCAAGGTTACTTCCGCTGAAAACTTAATATGCCACCACAGTTTCATTACTACTACCACCACAGCTCAGTACTTTGTATTGTTAGACAGGATTCGACAAGACACTTCAACCTCTTCAGGTAGGCAAGGCACTCTTCCTTTTAACAACTTCCATAAAAAGGGGCAGCCTTTTTGCCTCTCCTGTTTGTCTGCCATAATAACAACCTGGATCGACCAGTAAGACACCCTTCTTTTTGGTTTTCTCAGTCTTTGGCACCATAGCTTATGCCTCCTCAGAGGTATTACGGTCAACCATGCCATCCTGCTTAACCGACTCCGTGATAACCTGGGTATCACCGATCAGGCTCTGGCCTGGCTGACTTCTTTCCTCTCTGACCGACCCTCCCAGGTCCAACTTGGGTTCTTCCTCTCCTCTGTCTCTCTCTCTCCACTTGTGGTGTTCCCCAGGGATCTAACCTTTCTCCCTAGCTGTTCAACCAATACCTGGCACCTCTCGCCCACCGCATTGCTGCTCTCTACCCCAACTTCCAGTGCTATGCAGATAATACCCAGCTCGCCTTTAGGCTCCCCTCTGCAGCCGCTTCTCCTTCTCTCATCCCTGTCTATCTGCAATCCAGGAGTGGTGCGCCACCAATGATCTCTGCCTGACCGCCAGTAAGACGGAGATCCTCCTCATCGGAACCCCTGCACCCCTCTTTCCCTCCACTCGCTGGCCTGCCTCCCTTGGCCCTCTTCCCCCTCCAACATGTGAGGCTAAGAACCTCCGAGTTATCTTATACTTCACACTCTTCTTTTCCGTCCTTTGCAACTCATCCAGAACAGGACTGCAAGACTTGTCCATGGCCTTAAGCCCAGGGATCGTATCTCTCCAGCACTAAAATCTCTCCATTGGCTCCCAGTGGCTGCAAGGATCAAATTCAAGACCCTTTGCACTGTCCACAAGGCCTTCTGGGGCCTGGGACCAATATATCTCCAGCTTTCTCTTCAGAAGTATCTTCCTTTTCAAGCTCTTCGCTACTCCACCTCTAAATCCTTGAGAGTCAGTAGCTTTTCTAAGCAGCGAGCTAGGGGCAGATCTCTCTCTCTTCTGCTGGAACCTCCCTCTGGAACAGCCTCCCTGCCTCTCTGAAACTTGAGCAGAACCATCTCTGGTTCCGGAAGCAGCTCAAGTCTTTCCTCTTTGCTTCTGCCTTCCATCTTCCACTTCCCTGCTGATATTGCACTGGTCTACCTGGCTACCCTCTGAATCACGGGCCCAAGTCCCCACCCTCCCAGTTGCACACCTGCACTGCCTCCGGCACCCCTGCACTGGGGCTGTATCTGAAACCCTACAGCCACCCTACTTGCACTTATCTAACCGTTGCTGTCTGTACTTAACCCCCATTGCACTGCCACTTGTTGGCCGCACTTCTTTTTTGTCTTCTATGGCTCGCACTTCTCCTACTCCCCTTCTCCTAGTGCTTTTTCCCCTTCCCTCTACCCTGCACTTGCGTGATCTCAATGTCACTTGTACCCCTCCCTTGCCTTGTTGCACCTTGAAACACTTGTTAAATAAAATATCATATCATACCATACCATACTTCAGAATATTTTGAACAAGCAGTTAGTTCCCCTTCCCCAGGTTTGCTCACACCTTTCGGCCAGCTATCAGCCCAAATAATCACCCAGAAGCCTTAGTGCCACTCTCTCAGCTTCAGGTAATACTTGCACACTTGTATCTTAGGCCACTTGATGGTTAATAACTTTACAGTACAGTTGGATGGCTCTTTAACTCAAAGAAATGTTGGTTTCACCAGTAGGATGGGGAGGCTCTTGCCTTGGGTAATGCTTGTATAGTTGTTTCACAACGAAATATAGTCGTTCTACTGCTTCAGTGTTACAATGTCTCACTCCAACAATGAGCTTCCAAGTTGCCCTTCACTCAAGACTTATTTTTCCTTGTACGAGACTGCTGCATCCCTTAGTTTCAAGTGATTAATGTTAAAATAGTTGTACGAGCTTGTCACTCTTACGCTAGTGATGGGGATCATGTTTAAGCACATGCAAGTGCTACATTTCCTTTATCCACCATTGTCTGCTTCGAAAACTCTCAACAATTTGTCTTGCAAAGGCGGGTCAAATCACCCGATTTTGTTTTTGGCGGGTGAGACGCCCATTGGAATTAATGGGCGTACAGGGGGCTTGGCGGGTGAGTCAGCCAGGCGGGTGACACCGACCAAAAGCGGGTGAGTTGAGAGCTATGTGCTTGACGGTTGCTTGCGTTAAAGCAGGAACACTTCAAACTTGCTACCGTTACCCACAGACCCTCATAAGAGGGGTCAGAATGCTCGGTTCAACTCACTGGCTTCTGTTCTTCTTCACTTCATTTTCTGCAGGATCTCAACGGCTTCGTGCGGCGTCCCGACCCACCGCTTTCTCTGTTTAGGTCTCCATGACCCCCGCCACACTGTCAGGGAGCTTCTAAGACTCCCGGAACCTTCGGTTGCACAATGATACTACGCTATGGTCCCCAGCACGCTTCTGCTTGCACAATCTCTGCAATCAGGTGCCCAATAAGGTAAAACGGTTTCCCTGTACATCTTCCCCTCTGCCACGTCTGCACTTGTGAGACAACCACCACCTCTGTTCAGCCCGCGAGCACCGTCCTGTCAGGTTTCTACTGCTACTTCTGCTGCTCTGATTTTGATTACAGTTCTTTAGTTTTGTCATAACAAAGAAAATAAAAAACAACCATAGGTACGTCTGAGCATTGTAAAATAGTTTCCAAAGGGTAACATAAAGGGTAACATAAATGCAATAACATAAAACAGAGGATGTCAGCGAGTAATATTACACTGTCTTAAGGGTGTGGGATTGAAACAAAGCAAACAACCATACTCCCTCAGCCCTCCCCCACCCATATGCCCCATATCTTCAAATGTTTTTGGGGGCAAGCCCTCACCCTGAACACTCTCCTCTCTAGGGACGAACATCGGTACACTTCTGCAATACACTAGCTCAGTTTCGGTCACACCACAGAGCCCCAGGAGGCTTTGATCATCCTTTTAGCAAGCCCCATTGTTAGCGCCACAGACAGTTTTTTTGTGTTTTGTGAACCCGTCTTCTTCCCATATCCCCATATGAGCACCCATTACGGTGGATAGTTTACGCATACATTTCCCCCAGAAGACTTGGACCTGTGCAAAGTCCCACAGTATTTGAAAAAAGGTGACGCCCTCCCTTCCACATCCGAGACATGCGACACTCGCAACAATGCACCATTTGAACAATGGAGTATGGGATTAGTGCATCCAGTGGAGTATCTTAAATTGTATTAGCCGCAGCCTGGCCACAATTCCCACTTCCCTTGGTAACATTAAAGCCTCCACCCACTCTTCCGGTTCCAACAGCCCCACATCCCGCTCCCATCTCTCCTTCAGGCAGGTCATTTCCCTGGTGCCGAAGGCCGTGATCATTTGGTACAGTGTGGATGTTACCTTGGAGGGGATACCTGCTGAAAATATGTTAGCCTCCAAGGGTGAGTTCTTCTGGATTTCTTCCAAAGAGGTGAAATGAGCACCCAGAGCATGTGCTATTTGCACATATCTAAACAGTTTCCTTCCCGGTAGGCCATATTTTTCCTGCAGCATCTCGAATGAGCAGAGTCGGCCCATCTGCTAGGACGACTATCCCCGTTGACTCCCAGCTCTCGAAATGCCCCCACCTTTAGCAATTCAGTCAGGTTTGCATTACGCCAGATGGGCTGATCTAGGGTCAGTCTGCCACCCCATCCAATGTCCTGATGCGCTTCCATCCATATCGACCCGGGAAGAACCCCTCTGTTCCTCGCCCCCATACAGTATCTGTCTAGGTGGCCGTCTCTTCATCCAGCCACGCTCGATCGCAATGTGAGGAAGTGCTGTGCCCCCATGCAGCCAGTCATTTACTACCCCTAACTGTGAAGCTCAGTAGTACCTACGAAGATTGGGAAAATGTATACCCCCTTCCCATACCGACTGTTGCAGTGTCCTTAATGCCACCCGCGGTTGTTTCCCTCCCAAGAGTAGCCCACGTAGGGATACCTCAACCTCTGTGAAAATTTGTCTAAAAATTGGGAGCAGGGAGTTCAGCAAAACATAAAGAAATGTGGGAAGCGTTAGCATTTTAAAGAGTGACACCTTACCCAACAAGGTCAGTGGGAGAGTTTGCCAGTGCATTATTTCCAGTGTGAACCTGTCCGCCATGGGGGAGAGAATAAGCCGGGAGAAATCTGATCGGCTCGGACTCAGGTGAATACCCAAATACTTGAGGCCCGAGGTCGCAATTGTGTATAGGCTATCCCACGGGATGCCATCTTCACCCCCCTGTAGCGGAAAAGAAGACAGATTTTTACCAATTTATTTTAAGCCCGCTAAAACCTTGGTATGCCGTTGGTATACGGGTTACTACCAGGCACAACACCCCTGGGTTGCTCATATAGATTAGGAGATCGTCTACATAGAGTGAATCCCACCCATTCCGGGCTTACCCCGAGTTGTATTGCGAGTGTCTCTATGGCCAGCATGAACAATAACAAGGAAAGGGGGCATCCCAGCCTCGTGCCACGCCCGAGGGAGAAGGTCTGAGAAGAGACTCTGTTCACTCTAATTGTCACTTCAGGAGAAGTGTATAGCAGGTGGATCCAGGACAAGAAGTGCCCCGCAAACTCCATGTGGCCCATGATCTCACAAAGCAAATCCCACCTCACAGAGTCAAACGCCTTTTCAAAGTCTATTGCAAGGAGAGCCAGCGGATTTGGTGTCTCAGCAGCTAAACCTATGGCGAATTATTGCACCCTACGCAGGTTCATGCATGTAGATCTGGAGGGCATGAACCCGCATTGTTGAATCATGGTGAATCAGAAAACCAATTACCCCCAATAAGCGATTAACCAGAACCCGGGCGAGGATCTTGGCCTCTCCGTTTATGAAAGATAACGGCCTGTAGGTGGCACACTGTTCCGGAGGTTTACCGGGCTTCGGGAAAACCAGTATGCTAGCCTTTCTGAAATCAGGCAGGGGACACCCATCCTGCCTGCACGGCATACAGAGGCGGTGCAGCGGTTCCGACCCCCCACTTCCCCAGTCACTTCCACCGGGAAGCCATTGGGCCCCAGAGCTTTACCAGCCTGCAGCTGCACTAGTGCTATGATATGATATGATATGGTATTTGTAACGCGCCTATACACAGGTGTTTCAAGGCGCGACGAGGCAGGGAGGGGAGGGACAAGGGGAGACAGACAACGATCCTACTAGGCCAGGTGTCATTCAGATCGCGCAAGTGCAGGGGTGGGGGAGGGGGAAAAGTGCAAGGGGAAGCGGAGGGGGGGAAGTGCAGTACAAGGTAAGTGGCGTAAAGTAATAAATAAATAAATAGGGCCAGCTGGTGGCAAGTGCGAGGTAAGTGCAGAGCAACTGCTGGGGAAGGGGGGGGCTGTAGGGATACAGAGACAGTCCCGCAGTGCAAAGGGGTTCCAGGGCATCAGTGCAAGAGGAGAGTGGCTGGGCCCAGGACCGAGGCCGTTTAGAGTGGTCCAGTTGCAGGATAAGTGCAGTTTCAGTGAAGAATTAATTAGCTGTTCAGCAGGGGAGAGGGAGAGAGAAAGCAGAAGCAAAGAGGAAGGTTTTGAGGTGCTTCCGGAACCGGAGATGGTTCTCCTCAAGTTTCAGGGAGGCAGGAAGGCTGTTCCAGAGGGAGGCCCCTGCCGCGGAGAGAGATCTACCCCCAGCTCGTTGCTTCGAGAAGCGGCTAACCCTGAGGGAATTGGAGGCGGATGAGCGAAGGGCTCGGGAAGGAAGATATTTGGGAAGAGAGAGTTGAAGGTATTTAGGACCCAGGCCCCAGAAGGCCTTGTGGACAATGCAGAGGGTTTTGAACTTTATCCTCGCAGCCACTGGGAGCCAGTGAAGAGATTTCAGTCCTGGAGAGATACGGTCCCTGGGCTTGAGGCCAAGGACAAGTCTCGCAGTTCTGTTCTGGATGAGTTGCAGAGGGCAGAGAGTGGAGGCAGGCAGATTAAGATAGAGGCTGTTACAGTAGTCCAGCTTCGAGAGAACCAGGGCTCGGGAGACAGTGAGCTTCTGGGGGAAGGAGAGGAAGGGAAGAATACCTCTGAGGAGGTGCAGCTGGTAGTGTGACCTCTTGGCGACGTCAGAAATATGAGGAGAGAAGGAGAGTGTGGAGTCGAAGATGACCCCAAGGTTTTTTGCCTTGCAGGTAGGAGCTCTCTCTGTAGAGATCTCTTCCTTAAAAATATCTGCCTCCATGCCCAAGGCCTGTTGAGCTGTGAGTTGTGGAAGAGTCCCCAAATTCAGCGTATCAGATCCTCCTGCTGTCAAACTCCCCGTCGAGGGATTATATAGTATCTCATAAAATTGGTTAAAGGAGCCAGCAATGTCTGCGTCTTTGGTCAATTCCCCCCTTGGGCATCCTGCATAACCTGCACATGTCTGCTCCACCTGTCCCTCCTCTCTAGCCAGACTAGCATTTTCTCTGCCTTGTCCCCTGCTTCATGTATCTGGCTTCGCCTATACCAGTGCAAATCCCTGGCTTTATCTAGGGCCACGTTGCGCCTAGATGTGTTATATTGGATGGCATCCTCGACATGGAGGCATGGACCCCCTATCCCTTTTCTGTTGTGTGCCGCCATCTACCTGCGTCCACCAGCCTAGGGCAGTGCCAAAAGAGCACAGTTTAGTGTGAATCACAGGGTTCTAGTGTCAATGGGTGTTCTATCTAGACCCCAGAACATCGCTTCATTAAAGTCCCCCCCTAACACCCATACATCAGTGTGGCATTGAATAGTGAGCCCCTGAAGTTCTGAGAGAAGGTCAGGCGCAAGCGGGGGGTGCATACACCGCCACCATGCCGCAAGTGGCACCCCACAGCTCCCTTTTAACCAAAATAAAGCTCTCCCCAGGGTCGGATTTCACCTCTTTGAGCTGGAATGGGATCCTTTTTGTCGAGGCTGGCCTGATGTTCAACGAGCGCATGCGGCAGTGCTGAAAGGAGAAACCGACACGGAGCTTGGCCTTCGAACGTCCTTCTTTATTTGCCTTGCTTCTCAAACTAACTCGAACCCGCCTCCCTACATCACTTCCCTCCCGGCCTGCCGCCTCCCTTTGTCCCAACACTAGAACGTCAACATGACACACCCCCACCCCCAATTTAAACAGATACCCAACGTGGGAAAGAATACACAAAACATGGTTCAATAGGCCATTTCCTCTGAGGCGACAAGGCCTGTTTCTGGCTCTCTGAGGCTGTGAGCTACCAGGTTCAGTCAGTTCACCAGTCCCAGCTCTTCCACCAACTTCCTCCCTGTCAAATACCTCAGAGTCCTCATGATCTCCTTGATATAGGGCTCATTGGACACATAGTCGATGGGTATTCCCACTCTCCCACTGAGGCGCTGTGATCCCGTCAGTGGAACCTTCTTGAAGTGTGACGAATTCCGGGTGGGCGCACCTCGGACTCCTTGGGCTGTAACCATGGAACATTTTTTGTCGGTTATGATGAGTGGTTCTTCTTGGAACACGGCCATGTGCTTGTGAGTCTTGGTTTGTTTGACTGCCACCACATCCCCTATCTCAAGGTGGGGGTCTCGGGCCTTACGTCGGCCATCAGCATATTCCTTCATGTGTTCCTTCGAAACCTGATCTCTTTCTCTTACTTCAGTGTCCAGTGGCGATCGGTCCTCTGGGTGACAGGGTTAGGGTAGTCAAGTTCGGATGTCCCTTTCAAACATGATTTCCGCAGGAGTTTTCCCAGTGGTACTATGGGGCGTGCTTTGATAGTCTCCCAATAGCTGGTGTAGCACCTGTTCGTAAGGTTGTCCCGTGAGTCTTGCCACCAGTAGCGCCCTCTTCAGGGTGGCCATAAACCTTTCGATCATACCATTAGCTTGAGGCCACAATGGGTTGATCTTGTGGTGCCGGAACCCCACGTATTCACTGAATTTGGCGAAGCTGTGCCAGCTGAATGGAGGCCCATTGTCCGTCTTTACCTGATGAGGGACTCCAGAGGCTGTGAATATGCGGTCCAGCACTGGTATGACATGGTGGGCAGCTGTTGACGAGATGATCTGGGCCTCTGGATACCTTGAGTACTCGTCCATGACAGCCAACACGTACCTCCCCCTTCGATAGGGCCAAAGCAGTCCGCCGCCACAGCCTCCCATACCCCTTTGGGGAGTTCGGTAATTCTTAGGGGCTCCGGATGTTGATTTGGCGTCAGCAGGAAGCACGTGGTGCATTGTTTCAGGAGTTCCTCGACCATGGAATCCAGCTGCGGAAACCAGACCTTTTGGCAATGCATCGGTTTCGTGGAGACCACACCACGATGTCCCTCGTGGGCCAACTTTATTACCTTCTTTTTCAAAGATGCAGGAATAACTACCTTGTGACCTTTCAGTAGAAGATTATTTTCCGAGAGTGCTAGCTCCTCTTTAACTTGTAGCAACCTGTCCACTACCTGGCGTACCTCCTCGGTTGCGAGACGGCCTTGTTCTTTGGCTCTCCTCCACTGGCCAGACAGAAGCCCTTACCATGTGATCTGACAGGCGCTATCTGAATCCACCTCCTACGCCAGCGGGGCGGGTTCGGTGCCTTCAGCACAGCCTGTTGGATCAGGTAACGCAGGTAGCGGTCCGCCACCGAGGGTTCAGGCGTGCTCTCCTCGCTGGGGTGTCTGGATAGAAAGTCTGCCGGGTTTTCTTCATTTCCCGGCTTATGGACAATTTTGAATGCGTAGCCCTGTAGGTGTAGTCCCCATCTTGCGATGGAGGGCGACATCTTGGCTTGTGGGTTACCGTAGAGGAATAGGAATGCCTGATAGTCAGTCACAACTCTGAATCGCTTTCCGTAAAGAAAGAGGTGAAAATGTTCACACGCCCACACCACTGCAAGACTTTCTTTCTCCGCTGAGAATAGGCCTGTTCCGTGGCGGAGAGACTCCTGCTGGAATATACGACAATGTGAGCTTGTGTCGGATCCTTTTCATAATCTGGGCCAGGATGGCACTGAGCCCTACTGGACTTGCATCCACGGTGAGCTCCATCTTCCGGTCTGAGTCATAGTATGACATATTTTCGGCTCGGGCCACCCTTTCCCGAATGAGTTTGAAAGCCTGTTGGCATTTTTCCAACCAACTGAACACTGTGTTTTGTTTGGTCAGAGCTCGCAGGGGCTCACTGATGGTGGCAAAGTCCGTTATGTATCTGATACAATAGCTGACGATGCCTATGAAGGACCTGAGCTTCGATACGTTGGTGGTGTCACATTGAGTGCTGCTATCTTGTCGGGATCAGGTGTCATGCCCTTTTCGGAGAACACATGCCCGAAGAAGCGCAGAGTGTTTTTCCTGAACTCACACTTCTCCTGGTTAAGCGTGAGGTTGGCAGCTTCAAGGGCCATGCACACTTTGGCCAGTGTTTCGTTGTGCAGACAATTTGGGATGTGTTTAATTATGTTGTGAACTTCTGCCTCAAATATTTCGGCCACCGAAGAAACCCCGAAGCTTAACCTTTTATAGCAGTAGAGTCCCAAGTGAGTGACAAAAGTTGTGATATTCCTATTTTCATGGCTTAGAACCAACTGGTGGTGGCCCTTTTTCAAGTCCAGCTTGGAGAAGACTTTGGCCCCGTTTAACAGATGTTATCATATCAGTGATATGTGGAGCCATGTGTCTTTCCCTTAGGGTCGCCTGGTTGGGCCGTTGCATGTCCACGCACAGTCTTATGGCGTCAGAACCCTCTTTTGGCACCAGAACAATGGGCGAAACCCATATGGTGGGACCCGTCGCCGGCTCGATGATGTCTTGTTCTAGGAGCTTATGCAGCTCATCTTCGACCTTTTTCTGGATGTTCACTGGTATGCCCCTGTAGTGTTGGGCTACAGGTCGCTCCGAATTTGTCGATGTCCAGCTTGATGTGTCTGTTGCAGAGCTTTCCGATACCTTTGAACAACTTGGGGTACAGGTTCTTTATCATGTGCACTGGGTCTATGTATTTCTGAACCATGATCTTATAAATTACGTGTATTAAACCCATCTCAATGGCTGTCTTGAAGCTTAAGACGCACCCACTTTCTTAACCAGTCTTCAGCACGTATATCAACACTTTCCTTTCTTGAGCCTTTTATCTGCATGAACCCTTAAATTGTCCTATGGACTGAAGAGGCGTAGTGGCCCCATATGCATGGATTTCTACCGTGGCTGGGCTCAGTTTTGGACGTTGTGGTAGTTCTTCAAAAACCTGCTCACTAATCACATTTACCTGCCCCCGTGTCATTAAGGAATTCGGTGGGTCTTTCGTTTAGTTTTATGATTAGTGTGGGACTATGTTGTGTGGCCACTGTGTTGCCCAGGGCATATACATACGCCTTCCTTCGATGATCACTCCCTGAGGAGCTAGCTTTTCCGACTCAAATAGAGATTGTTCTATCAGATACCGCACGTGGCGTCGAGAGCGTCGCTCTGGCCGCATACGAGTTACATATCTTCTCCTTTCTCTTCTCTCTCTCCGGCTTCTCTCCTCTCCGGATTCACTGTCTTTGGGTTCAGGGTATAATGATCTTCCTGACGGTATTGACGTTGCTCTCACCGATTGGGATGTCGCAGTTAAGGATTTTGGTTTATATCTGGGAGGGGCCTCTCTCCCTCTCTCCCTTCCTTTGTCACTTTTCAGTCGGCACACTGCCTTAAAATGTCCTTCACCACAAGCGGCGCAACGTTGCCCGTTGGGGGGACTTGATCTGTCATGTGGATATTCAAAACCACATTTAAAGCAGTAAGGTTCATCTGACCTCCGTTCCTGCTGCAGTCGATGTACGGT
Organism: Ambystoma mexicanum; assembly: GCF_040938575.1. NCBI lineage: Eukaryota > Metazoa > Chordata > Amphibia > Caudata > Ambystomatidae > Ambystoma > Ambystoma mexicanum. The sequence goes on along the minus strand of NC_090940.1, from coordinate 424,172,968 downwards.
TTCCCCTGCAGTGTTGGTGTTGAAACTTTCAACCTGCGAGTCTACCGCCCTCTCAGCCCTCGCAAGCGTCAGTATTTCATCCCACATGCGGTCCTTTTGTAGCAACTTTCTTCGGAATGTCTGGAATTCACATCCTGCTATGATTTGTGATCATAAGGCTTCAGTGTTACAATAGTTTGCAAAGTTGCAATGCTTCATTTTGATTCGTAATCTCATGACATAGGCATCCATCATCTCACCCTTGGCTTGTTTGGTGCTGTGGAACAGGTGCCTCTCATAATCTATGTTAGTATGATGAGTGAAGTATGCTGATAGGGCTGCCTTTAACTCTTGTAGAGAGACTATAGAAATTGCAGGCATCTCATTGATTATGTCGCGTGTAGCCAGTCCAACCCCCAATTTGGGTAGACATTTTTGTCTGTCCTCATTGATGGGTCCCGTGGCCCCCATGTACAGTTCAGAATCCCTCATCCACCGGGACCAGCGCTGCCGGAACTGCTAGGCCAGGGCCCCTCTGCACAGAAAGACAAGCAACCCCTGACATGTTTCGGCCTTGTTGGGCCTCCTCAGTGAGGTGCAGCTTGGTTCCCTATGGCGCAGCAAGCAAGGGAGCCACGTCTGGGCATACCCTCTCTCACATAGTGAGAAAAACTGTGACCACTAAAGTGATGGGTGGAAGGTTTTGAATGAATCTGTACCACTGGCATTGCTCTGAGCAACCCTCCACACCACCGTTGTTTAGCCTGTCTGCACCATTGCAAAAGGGGTCCAGCCATATGCAAATCAGTCAGGTACTGCCACCAATGGTAGCAGCCCAGCCCAAACTGCTAGACCAGGCCCCCTCTGCACAGAAACACAAGCAACCCCAGACATGTTTCGGCCTTGGTGGACCTCCTCAGTGAAGTGCAGCTTGGTTCCCTATCGTGCAGTGAGCAAGGGACCCACGTCTGGGCATACCCTATCTCACATAGTGAGACAAACTGTGACCACAAAAGTGATGGGTGGAAGGTTTTTAATGAATCTGTACCACTGGCATTGCTCTGTGCAACCCTCTACACCACCGTTTTTTAGCCCGTCTGCACCATTGCAAAAAGGGTCCAGCCATATGCAAATCAGTCAGGTACTGCCACCAATGGTAGCAGCCCAGCCCGAACTTTTGTGGTCGTAGTCTGAGAAGAGCCTGATCCTGTGACCGTTGTACGTCATCGGGCCAGTTGCCCTCGACCATCTGCAGCAGGGCGTTGTGGTCTCTACAGTTTAGGAGCTGAACTATAAAAGTGCGTTGGGGTGCCCCCGGGACTGGGCGATCAGTTGGGATCCGGTGCGCTCTTTTAATAGAGAAGAACTTTGATAGTTTCTCGGTTGATAAAAAAGTCTGCCAGACATTTCTCCAGGAAATACTGGGACCTTCTTCCCTTTCAGGCATCCTGAGGATCTGTAGGTTGTTGAGTCACATGTCCCAAGATGTTGAGCTCTACACCAGAGGGCGTTTAGTGTGTGCACAGTTTAAACCTGCATCACCGGCTCATAGAGGACCATTGATGAAAAGGGGCTTGGCACTCCCATGGTTTAATAGACTTTATTGGGCCCGTAAAAAGATCAGTAAGGGGAAATATGTACATGCTGACTGTAACTTATCTAATGTCCGAATGGGTGGAGTGCATTCCAGCTCCAGACTGCAGAGTGCAAACGGCGGCCACTTCATTGTTTGAGGTAAACCAAATCTTGAAAAAATATGATTTACAAGTAGAGTCAGACCGTGGAAGTCATTTCACTAGTGCATTGATGACAAAAATATGGCAAATATTGGGTGTAAAGAGAAAGCTACACATTTCTTACCAGCACGCCTCTCCAGGGGGAGTGGAACAGTGTAACAGAACAATAGTTGATATGTTGAAAAAGTTTGTAGCTGAAACAGGTTCTCGTTGGGATTTATGGCTTCCATTGGTAGCGATGGCTATCAGGCCGACGCCCTCTAAATCAACAATTCTCAGCACCCATGAAATATTGACAGGAAGGAAAATGGTTTTGCCACACCACTTACTTTACAGAACAAATTAACAGGTGCCTGTAAATGCGTCCACAATTCATGAATATGTGGAAGAATTGGGAAAGCACTTTCAATATGCATTTGCATTTGCGCAGCGAAATCTGGAAAAAGCGCTGACGTTGAAAAGATATATTATGATAGGAAGGCATCTGTGAGAGAATATGAAATAGGAGACCAGATTTACAAATTTAATTTCGAGAAGGTGAAACATAAAAATTCTAAATTCCTTGCAGCATGGCAAGGGCCATATAGAATTGTAGATAAGTGTTCACCTGTGGTCTACAGAACTGCTAAAAAGGAGGGAGAATTGACAGTAGAACAGTTTGTTCATGTTAATAAAATTAAACTCTTTCACCCGAAACATGCAGTGAAAAGACTAGAGCGAGTTGAAACTAAGGGAGAGCAACAAGAATTACTATAGCAAGTGGTTAGGTGTAAATAGTGTGTAGATAGGAGGTTGTCATGATCTCTGCTTCCAAAAGGTCAGGGTTTTCCCAACTCCCTTGGAAGCAGATCCATAACCCAGGTTCCGAGTGCCAACCAGTCCCAATTGGGACCTTTTGGACCCAGTCCTGGCGCCAGTGGCACCAGGCTCATAAATATGCCCAGTCCCAGCGCTGGAAGCGCCGGGCTCATAATGCTTGGGTGGACTTACCTGCAGCAGACCATGCTGCTTACTTGCCTGCCAGTTGAGCCTCTGATCCTCTTCTGTTTGGAACTACTTTTCCTGTTGGGTGGGGCAGGAGCCACTCCCTAGATTCAGAACACTGGAACTCGTCTGGAAAGCAGGAACTCTTTTCTTACCTAGGCGTGGCTGTGGAAGGAGACACCTAAGCACTACAGGAGGCTATTTAAACCACACCCGATGGATGAATCTTGCTTTGCGTTATTCTGCATCCTCTGCAGCAGAACGCTCATCGTGTCTTCTGCATCTGATCCTGGGCCTAAGGAAAAAGGCTTACCATCCTGAATCCAGTCTTCAGCAACACCTATAAAGACAAGAAAGAACAGGTTAGCATTACGGTCTTCAGTGACAGCTCTTCACTTACCTGGTCCATCGGCTGTCACCAACGCCTTGCGCTGCATTCCGGCATCTGAAAGACAAAGGCTTACCTACTCTTCGTGCGCTCCGGAGGTCTTCACACTGCATTCCGGCATCTGAAAGACAAAAGCTTACCAACTCTTCGCACGCTCCGGAGGCCTTCGGCACTGCATCCCGCATCTGAAAGACAAAACAAGGTGCGTTTAAAGACATTGGGGAACTTTAATACTCACGTGCCATTGCTCCTTTCCACATCTAACCCAGAGGGTATTCCGGCACCCTGCAGCCGCTCCGAACTTGTACCTGCAAAATAAAAATACAGTTAGAGCGCATCGTGAAGCAGGCAACAAGCGCTTACTTATGTGCTTCCAGGCGCTTCTATTCATCACACGGGCTCCCATATTTTCTATCTGCAGACATCTTACCCTTCAAGTCAGACATACAGTGCACAGAGGTCCAGCCCAAAGAGCCAGCCGTGTGTTACACATCACCTTTGCAGATACGGTATACGCCCAGTCAAGACCGGCGCCTCTACGGGAATCAGGTGAGCGTTACAGAGGTTGAAAGTGGTAAAAAGAAAATATATATATATCTATATATCAAGTTAGTACAGCAACAAACAAATTGAAAAATAAGGGAAGGAGTGTTGTGTTTGAGGCTGTTATCTAAAATAACATGTGGTATTAGTGTGTTTAACTAAATTTGGTTTCAGATGCTCCAGTGAGAAAGGAAGAAAGTAAAAGGTTTGATGTGCTCGATACTAAAGTTGTCTTTTCTTTTTACTCTAGAAAAATAATTGTTTTTCCCGTCAGTGCTGGATCCTGGGAGCGCCGAATCCCTGGATGATACCACTCGATTGGAGTCCCCTGGAAAGCCCCATGGACTGAAGAAGGGGGTGAAGATGGTGACCCGAGAAAAGTCCCATGAAGTGCCGGAATGGAGGAATTCCACCAAGAAATAGACTTTGTAAATAATAGTCTTTGTAAATACAGGCTGTAATATAATAGTTTGTGATAAAAATAGTAAAAATAGTCTGTAATAGATTGTTATTTTTTTTATCCCAACTATTATTTACAAAGTCTATTTCTATTACAGACTATTTTTACTATTTTTATCACAAACTATTTTATTACAGCCTGTATTTACAAAGACTATTATTTACAAAGGCTATTTTTTTTATCACAGAGTATGTTTATCACAAATTGTTTCTTATCACAAACTGATTTTATTTTATTTTTACTGGTTTTTGCATTTGAATGAAGCCAATGAGACAGTTTTGTTGGATGTATGTTTTCTGAAAATGATAATGATTTCCTTTTACAAAAAAAGATTTTTAAAAAAATATCACCAATTAAAAACAAAAGAAAAAAGATAAAGGTGATCAAGAGATTAAACAAAAAAAATCTTAAAGATAGTTTTTTTCATCTTTAATGATAATTCTTTGCTCAAGTCTAGAAACGTATACATAAAGTTTCTCATATATGGATTTTCCCATTTACGTGTTATATATTTTCGAATGATAAGAGATGATTCTGTTGGCAGAAGCAAATGTGTTTTAGAACATCTGTGTTTGTTTTACCTGCAGTGATGTTGGGTTATATCCCAGCATCCCAGGGAGTGCAGGAGTAGGGGCTATGAATTGTAGCAGTGAAACTCATTTCTGGACTCAAGAGTGTGAGTCTCAGACAGAATTAAAAATATGCCAATGCACAGAGCACATGATTGAAATTGCACGTTGCTTCAGGATGATATTTCAATAGACTGGGCTGCACTAAACATAATATTAATATAAATTAACATACTAATCTAACCCCACCCCAGTTAACATGTAACTGAATCCCTTAATAACATTTAGTGCAAATTAGTTCATGATGAAATAGGCTGAATGCAAATTGGGAAAGTGCATGATGCTCTTTAAAATGGGAAATTAAACGTGCAGGCTGAATTTGCGCTAGGTGATAGAAAAAATGTGAAGATCTGTTCCACTGAAAACAGGCCATTGTGTAGAGCAGGAAGCTCAAGGAGAGATGTATCTTTTGCTCTCCAGCAATGAAATCATGTGCCATTGCAGTGGAATGATCTGCTCAAGGGGAGGTGTTTCCCTTGAATGACGGGGGGATTTCATAAAAAGGGTTTTGAGAGGGAGCAGCATCATTCATCTTGGGACGGAATTCAGGGCTGGTTAAGGACGGAATTCAGTACTGGCAGGCTGTCCGAAGCTGAAGCGGTCCTTATCCGAGTGTCCCTGGGCGAGGCAGGCGGAAAGATTGGGGAAGATCTCCATGCCAAACTGAATCAGAAATATCGCCAGCATATCTAGGTAAATATACAGTTAAGTGAGGGGCTTCTGTTTTGAACGAGGTCAGATAGTCAAGATTAAGTAAGTCACTTCATATTAGGTGCTGCCTATTTTGAACGTGCATGTAATCCTGTGTTTGTTTTTATAAAGCCTTGTTGTTTTTTTTGTTTTGTTTTTTTAAAGTGTATTTCTCTTGCGAAGTTCCACATTGCCAAGGACAGTTGACAAGACTTGGCACGGATAAAATACTGAAAGCTATTGAAATATATTCACACTGTGAAATACAATGTGAGCATACCTGTCATTCTGTGTAATGTGCATATTTCTATTTTACGATAAAAAAAAAAGATTTCAAAGTAACTTTTAGTCTTATTCCATTTATTCTGCATTTGGTCCTTTTTATGTGACAAGCATAAAAAGACAGAAGTGTGGGAAGAGATATCTCAAAATAAAGTTGCTGCTGTGAGCTGTTTAGCTAGAGGGATTGAATGAATATGCAGTATTTCAATTGCATGCTTTATAATTGTTCAAACTCAGCCAAAAGGGCGTAGTGTGCTATTGTACTTAAGATACCACAAGGGGGCATGAACCATTCATGCAGGATGTATCACGTCCAGTATTTTGCTTGTTGTCAGTGACCCTGGTAAAAAAAAATTATTAGGCAATATTCTGAAATTAGTCTCACTACTATAAAAATACCCCAACAAGTTTCCACAATATATTACCAAGAATTATAAAATACCACCAAATACCACAAAGTAATATATATAACCCCGAAATGTATCCAACAGGTGTGTGTGGTTCTGGTTAATTGCCTGACTTTGCCCGACCCTTAGGTTGGGACATGTCAGGTAAATGGCTTTAATGTTAGTCTGTTGTCTTTCATGTCAGGAGAAAGTGTTTGTGTCAGAAAAGGGAGGAGGTAGAGCTTCTGAGTACTATGCCTGGTAGGATGGGAAAGAGGCGTTATATGGAATTATAGCCTTTGTCCTAGGGTTTTTGGTGAACTCAGAAGGGTGAGATTGGTGGGGGTTGTCCAGGAAATAATCAGAGGGACAGGAAAGAGAATAACTGGGAGTATTCGGGTAGGACATCGGAAGCAGGGATTCTGGGAGAGGTGGTTCCTGAATGTAACTGGGTTTGGGATCCAAGGGGATTTGTTATATTTGAGCAATAGAGATTCAATGGTAGGAAGGGAGGCAGATGTATTTCAGCCTACAAAGGCCTCTAGGATCTTGTTTTCCTCTCCTTCCTCAGTGGAATACCGCATCTCACCTGGGGTATTTCTCCGAGCACAAACCTGGGCTCCCCCATCCAGGTGATCCTCTCTTGCACGTCCGCGCCTAGGTTTGGAGTCTGAGAGTGTCGGCCCTTTCCAGGTCACCTGAATAAGGGCTTCCCGGGGTCTACCTGGGAGAATACCCTTGGGTTTCTCACAATACATCATTACATATACTACAATTTTGTGTTTACATGTTGATATTTACACAGCTGTGTTCATTCTTAAACAGGAAGAGTAACCCGCTATTTGCACTTTATTTTGACCAATGTCTTATAAGTAAAGGTGTTTCTGACATCTCACATGCAGTTGGCGGCTTACAACTGAGCATTTAACCCGCATAAACACTATTGAGAAGAATATTGTATATTGCCATTCTGCCCAAAATATAGAGATTACTTTTGTTTTTATGTTCAACATTTTTATTCAGAAGGTTAACAACGAGCGACATCACATCTTAACAGTCCACAGACAAATCTCAAAATCCACCCATAATGTACTAAAGTATACGTATTCTTGACAAAGATACATGTACAGTCAAAAACCGGTTGAGTCTCTTCCATCAATAGCGTGACAATCCAATCTTGCACAACAGAGAGAAAACAAAACACAAAGCAGCCTCAGTCATGGGATCAAAAATAAGAACATAATGAAGGCACTACAACTCTACTGATTGTTTTTAAAGATTTACCCCTCTTTTCACACGGACCCCTCCATCCCTAGCCCTTACCCCACAAGGGCACCATCCAAATAAGTGAAAAACTAAAATTGTCAGGGATTGAAAGAGGAACTTGCCGCTTGGTCACCTACGGATACACATCTCAGCAATCTAGTTGCTATTAAAATTACGATCAATCAATTTGGTTCCACAAAAGAAAAACCTGCTACAAATGAAAAATAAATAAGTATACCATCACCTGCCCGCAACATAATGATCAGAAGAGGCCTACCACTCCCTTTGACCAGAGTAATATAATATTTGTTAAAAATAAGATCTGTCTCAGGGGTTCTCTAAGGTCTTCGACATCCCATGTTGCATGTTGTATGTCAAAAGGAGAGCCACTCCATTTCCACATCCTTGAGCGATTCTGTAAAAGCTGCCGTCATGCTCTCCATATCATAAATATCATATGATTACGCAGCCCTTCCTTAGGAGTAGGAGGATGAGGTTGTTTCCAATATAAAATTATCCCAACTCTGGCCGCCAAAAACAAGTTGTTCGTAAGGTCGGATACATTATTGTACAGTTCTCCATCATTGTGCAAACCAAAAAGTAGTAATAAGTAGCTAAGGGCCTCTCAACACCATCCACCTCCTTCAACCAAGCCACTACCTCTTTCCAAAAAGTCCAAATTACCGGGCTGTCCCACCAGACAAGCCAGTAAGTGCCTATAGCACCACATATAGCTGAGCCCCCTTCCCCAAAACGCAGCAACAAATCACAGTTCGCGCCACACTCTGGCCGGCCTAGATTACCACGCTTGCGCAATACGCACAAACGTGCGGCTGCAGGGTTATGCCGCACACTGCACTAGGAGAAAGATATAAATATGTGTTTTAATGCATTATACAGCACACTTTCTGAAAAAATTGTCTAAAAGGCCAGAGCATTTGCAATTGTTTTGTAGGGTAACACCAATCCAGGAATCCTATACATGCAAGTCACCAACAATGCACAGGAACATTAATTCTTTAATAATATAATGCTTTGCTATTAAAAATGCTATGCCACAATGAAAACATGTCCACGTAAACATAGACACGTAATAACATATTAGAGTAAAGCATGCCAGGCCACATTTAGACATACCTAGACTGGTTGCATGAAAATGCCAGTTAAAGCAATAACACTTATCATGGTTATTTTATCACAGATGCCCAGAAAAATATACAATGCCGCAGTAAGAAATAGCTACAGTGGCAGCACCCAAATGCTAGACTAGCCAGGTAATTACACTTAGCAGGACTTTATCAGAGATGCCCAGTTAAAAAAAAGTCAAGCCAAACTAAGAAATGACTAGCCTGGTTGCACCAAAATGCCTCTCTAGCCACTAATACCACATATCATGCTTGCTTAGCCTGGACATGGATGACCATTACGATTTATCACACAATCTCTGTCCCGCCCCACACATCCCCTCTCCCTCCCACCCCCTGCCCCAACCCCCAAAATCAGCTTCTCAACACAGAATTACTTCCACATCCCTTTTCCTTGTCCCAATGCTTGCGTATGAGGCTCCTTGCCTCATAGGTAAGTACTGGGATGAGGAAGAGTGGGACTAGTAATGACAATTACAGGTAACTAAGCCAGACATTACCTCCATGTTCCTCTACCTCATCCCAGTACTTGTGTATGAGTCAAAGTGCTTCATACACAAGTACTGGGACGAGGAAGAATAAGGCTATGAGTAAAGAAGATTACCAATAAGTAACCACATGATTAAACACAAGTAGTGGACAACACCATTGAACTGACTTGGCTTCAACCCTTCCCCCAAATCCCCTTGAAATGTTGGGTTATGCTGACTCGACCTGGCTGACCTACAGAGCCGTTGCCGGACAGAACAGGACACAGATGTTAAATGGTACCTGTTAACAAAGGCACAACACTTACTAATGTAAAGTGTTTCATTGTTAGTACCTGCATTCAAATGCATAATTCTTTATGAAATCGACATCTTGATGTGGGTTGAGTACTTGCATTCCAGGGAAGTGATTGGAAGGGTAGAGAGGGGACAGGAGACCGCTTATTCTCACAGCAGTTCATATGTGGGTGCTTTCAGACTTAAAAGAGCGAGTAACTGCTTGTAACATTGAAGCTGCACTAAAATAGTCTCATTATAATGCATACAGAAGTTAGATGCCCCACACAAATAAGTTTGCCCCTCTCCAACCGCACGTGAAGTTAGCACCTCTCTCAACAACTGAAGGTTTAGCACCTCCCCGAAATGTAGGTTTTGTTGCACCCCTGAACACAAGCACACACACCATTCACCAAACACACCCAGCCACCCATACATTTAAGTGTGCACCCTTTAACCATACCGGCACACACACCCAGGCAGCCACCCATACATTTAAGTGTGTACCCTTTCACCATACACTCACACAGCCAGCCACCTATACATTTAACTTTGCACCCATTGACTCACACATGCAACCACCTATACATTTAAGTGTGCACCCTTTCACCATACACACACACAGGCAGCCACCTATACATTTAAGTGTGCACCCTTTCACCATACCGGCACACACACCCAGGCAGCCACCCATACATTTAAATGTGCACACTTTTGCCATACACTCACACAGGCAGCCACCTATACATGTAAGTGTGTACGCTTTCACCATACACTCACACAGCCAGCCACCTATACATTTAACTTTGCACCCATTGACTCACACATGCAGCCACCTATACATTTAAGTGTTTACCCTTTCACCATACAGGCACTCCCAGGCAGTCACCCCTACATTTAGGTGTGCACCCTTTCACCATACACTCACACAGCCAGCCACATATACATTTAAGTGTGCACCCTTTCACTATACACACACACACAGGCAGCCACATATACATTTAAGTGTGCACCCATTCACTCACACAGGCAGCCACCTATACATTTAAGTGTGCACCCTTTCACCATACAGGCACACCCAGGCAGCCACCCATACATTTAAGTGTGTTCCCTTTCACCATACACTCACACAGGCAGCCACCTATGCATTTAAGTGCATCCTTTCACCATACAGGCACATCAAGGCAGCCACCCATACATTTAAGTGTGCACCCTTTCACCATACACACGACATGCACACCCAGCCACCCATACATTTAATTGTACACCCTTTCACCATACACTCACACAGGCAGCCACCTATACATGTAAGTGTGCACCCTTTCACCATAGATCACACACGCATGTGTCATGGGTTTGAGGGGAGACCCATTACTTCAAAAATAAATGGTTTCTATTTTAAGTCACTACGACTTCATAAAGAAATTATTTCCGTTAAGGAACGAACCATAATGAAAATAATTTCTTTATGAAGGCAGAGTGACTTCAAAAAGAAACTATTTCTTTTTGAAGTCATAGAGCTCCACTACCCCATGACATGGAGACCTCCAGCCTAGAGTTTTCCATGTCATGGGGTGGAGGGAGCCCTCGGACTTCAAAAAGAAATAGTTTGTTTTTGTAGTCACCCTGCCTTCATAAAGAAATCATTTCTGTTACCATGTAACACATGATTTCTTTATGAAGACAGAGTGACTCCAAATTTTTTTTTATGGTGTTTTTTTTTTTAGTCCAAGTGGGCTCCCCTCCCATGACATGTGGCGGTGGGCCCCCTGCCCCGCAAGGGTTGTGGGGGCCCCTGTTACGCCAGTGACCCCCTCCGACTCAGAGGGCTAGAATTGGGGAACATCTTAGAAATCCTGTGTGGTGAGTACTGCCAATACTACAATAGTCTGTACCCCTGCATTTTAGATTGCATAGCCATAGAGGCTGACCATGATTGCCGGCACATCAACAGTCAAGGATCCCTACCCTCCAAAAAGAGATGTCTTGTGCCCAGTGCTGCTGAGCCTTCTGTTGCTTTGTGTCCCTGGTTTCCAGCAGGGCAGAGTATGTTTTGAGATCAAGTCCTTGGAACCTACATGGGAGTCTAACACCTGCTCAAAGTCATCAAAGGGCGACTCTACTCCTCATGCCACACATGATCTGTGAGTAAACCCCTTAACTTGAGGTAGATAAAATTAGACATTAGCCCCTCCCCCAACTTCTCATCAAGAACATGCTTAGTAGGGGCGCTGTTGAGCAGCCACACAAAATGGCCACTTAGCTCTTCAGCTCTGTATTACGGCAGAAGACGAGACAATAAGGTGGCGATTCCAGCGTATCGATAGCCACCCAAAAACCTCATACGACTCCAGGAACCTGCAGGCAGCACTGGTCCAACTCTTAACTCTCAATGAGCCCTACAGCTTGTGCATCGGGCGGCTGCGTCCAGCCCTGCGACGAGGGAGGAGGCTTGCTCACCGGAAGTGCTGTCTGCCCAGGGGATGCCTGGTATAATTGCCATCATCCGATCTGGACCACGGAACTCAGGTCCATGGTGGAGACCAGCCGACTGAGCGACAACGACCCAGCCGCCCACAAGGGAGCGAACCCCCTTGGGACCCACCTACCGTCATCCGACTCCAGGACACGGAGTTTGAGGAAGCAGTGGGATACCACGACAACATCCCTGTCAGCCTACTGGCCCCAACTACACACTGTTGCTGCCTCGTTGGCGTGCGCCGTGGCCCGAGGGCACCCTATCCTTGCCCAGCGGGTGCACTACTTGAGAATGTGACTGACCTCCACAAGGACAAGTTTGCAAAGGTAACCCTGTGAGACTACTCAAACCATCCTCAGCAACCTCCATCAGAGCTACCCACGATGTCCCCCGGACTCCCGCAGGTAATGGACCTCTCTGGAATGATGGAAGCCATGGCAAAGGGCTTTGCAGCCGTACATGAAAAGTCTTGATGACATCAATGCAAGTTTGGCATCGATACGCTCTCAGCTTGTGCACAAAGGGGCCCGAACAACTGACGCAGAAGACAGGATTGGCACTAAAGAGGATAGCATCTGCACGCTGCAGGACACGGTAACCTCCCTTTCCAAAGACATGAAACCAGTCAAAGCCAAGTGCGATGACCTTTGATCGTGCCCCCGAAGGAATAACATTAGGATAGTGGGTGTTCCGGAAAACGCTCTGACTGGCAACATGGAGCTGGCTGTCGAAAACCTTCTTAAGGACCTCCTGGATCAACCTGCCCTCTCTCCAATTTTTGCTGTGCAACGGGCACACCAAGCGCTTTCACCCAAACCAAAGCCAGGAGACTTCCCCAGGCCGATTATAGCCAAAATTTTGAGCTACCGAGCTACAGACACACACTCCTCTGGCTGGCTCGGGATAGAAGGAATTAAGATTTGGGTCTCAAACTATCTGCATATTTCCAGACTTCTTGATTCCTGTTCAGCTGGAATGGCGCCAGTTCATCGGAGTAAAAAAAAATGCTGCGTGAGAGAAATATACAATACGCTATGCTGTTCCCTGCCCGCCTCAAACTACAATTCTGTGGCAAGCTCTACTTCTTTACGGTACCCAGGGAGGCAGTAGAGTTCATAGAGGTGCAAATCCCGATGCCTGGCCCGGAAGCTGACCCGGTGGTATGATCCATATGAACACACTCGAGAACGATTGCTATAACCTTGTGCCTATACCTATGCAAAGGTATGTGCCGATTGTAACCCATTGTAAGTTTTCGCCACCCATACACTTGCCATGTTTAGGACGTGATGTCCTCTTTACAGCTTATTGCTGTGCGGCAACGGCGCTCCCATCTGCAGTTGCTCTTAAGTACTACATTGCTTCTTGCCCCGATGCCCAGTTGGCATTTGGGGTTGTTTGGGGGGAGGAGCAGGAGGGAGGGGAATCACACTGCTGGGCTGGGGGGTAGTGAGCGAGGGGGGAACGAATGGCAGAATGGGGTCTGCTCTTGACCCAGATGGCATAAGAAGCGCCCGTTGCGCAAGATACTACCATAGCGCCTGTTGCGCTCCGTCACTGGTAAGACGGTAGGGAATTATTAAAAACCTGGTGACTGGGCTCAGTGGTATGCAGGATACACATAACAAGGGCAATGGCACTCCACTCATAAACAGAAATAACCTGGATCCATTAGGGCGGACATGGCACAACAGGTGAAGATATTAAGCTGGAATGTCCGGGATTTGGGGAACTTTACTACCAAGTCACGCAAAGTAATATCCTATGCCCACAGACACAAGGCCAATGTACTGTTTCTGCAAGAAACCCTTGCCAAAGAAAACATTAGCCGCCACATAGCTACCTCTTGGGGCGGGTAATAGATACTGCACCTCATTCTCCACACAATTTAGAGGAGTTATGGTGATTGTACACACATCTCTGAAATTTGTGATGAAACACACACATGTGGATCCTGAGGGTAGGTATGTGATAATACACAGCGTCTTGGAGGGCCTAGAGCTCATACTTATGAACACTTACTGCCCCAACACCTACTCGCCGGAGTTCTTCTCCCATTTGAAAGACACCCTTGCTGGGTATCACGGGCTACCCTTTATGGGGAGGTGATATGAACCTTATTCTTGATCGTACGCTTGATAGAACCAATATAGCCCATCGCCCCAAACCCTGAGCAGCTCGCCAACTACTTTTCGTTATGCAGGCACTAGATCTGCGGGACACATGGCGAACTACACACCAGCTGTCAAGAGAATATACCTTCTACTCTTTGGTGCACGACATGTCGTCCCGTATAGATCTCTTTCTTGTCTCTGCCTCACTAATGGGGAAGGTGCTTGAGGTGGACATCGGCCCTTGCACCCTGTTTGACTACTCTCTGGTTTCTCTAACCTTAACATTTAGGACAGGCCCATCCGGCTGCTCCTGGAGGTTTAAATCCACAGTGCTTCAGGATGTGGTGTTCAGGGCGGACATCAAGTCTGACATTGATACATGCTATATCACCATTATAACGTGAGATACTTCACACAGCGTCTGGTGGCAGGCCTTCAAAGTATACATCAGAGGCATGGCGATGTCTAGGGAGGCCGGGGTACTTTAATGCATTAGAAGGGACGTTGACAAAGCCGAGAGGTCACTCAAGCACCTCAAACAAGAAAACTCCAGAACCTCTGACCCTGTATTGCTGGCTGAAATCTGCTCAGAACTTGAGAGGTTTGAGTCCCACGCTCTGAGAGAAACCCATTACTTTTCCCGTCCAATTGCGGCCAGGAAATACGGCGAAGGGAATTGGCTGGGGAAGACATTGGCAAGGGTGGTTCGCTCTGAGCACGGCAGAGACCAAGTGGACTCCATCATAGATATACATGGAGATAATAAATGGTCCGATGCAGATGTGGTTAAGGCATTTCGTACCTTCTACCACACATTATACACTGCACTGACACTGAGCGATGAACAAGCCATTCGCAATCTCTGCTAGAACATCCCATTATCTTGCCTCAGTTTTCAATCCAGGGAAGAGCTAGAACTACCAATCTCCCTAATGGAAATCGGGGCGGTCATTTCCACCCTCCCCAAAAGCAAAGCTCTGGGCCCGGACACCCTCACGGCAGGTTCTACCAGAAGTATGCAGCTGTACTATCCCCGATCCTACTGTCAGTTTGGGAAGAATCCCTCCATCTGCATACCCTTCGGAATCCCTGAGAGAAGCCCTAATGAAGCCCTAATGAATGCGGTTCGTACAGACCCCTGTCCCTAATAAATGGTGACACCAAAATATATGCGAAAGCGCTAGCCAATCGCTTACTCTCACTGATGCCGTATCTGGTGCATTTCAGACCAGGCCTTTTCCTGGAAGGTCCACTGCCCTCAATATTAGGCAGCTATTTAATATATTAGCTAGAATAGATCCCGTCGCACAAGCAGTAGCCTTTACAATCGACGTCCAAAAGGCGTTTGACATGGTAGCTTGGGACTACCCGTTTGCAACATTTGACTGTTTTCCCTCTCCCGACACTACATGCCATCACTGTGGTTTGATAAGTTTTAAATCTCTCATGCAGTCAGTATAGGCATTAATCCGTTTTTGTAGGGCTATTGGTGTCCGGGCAATGAGCACTGTGTCATCGGAATATGTAAGCAGAGGGAATGCTTTATTACTCACCCACGGAAAATCTGCTTTTGTGTTCACCAGTGCTCTGAACAGGCCATTTACAAAGAGTGTAAATAGGACTGGTGCAAGCACACAGCCCTGGTGAACTCCGCTGAGCACCTCGAACTAGTCAGTACATTCTCTCTGTTCCCCAAAGCGGACACAGGCCCTGGTGTCCTCATAAAGCAAATGGAGGATCCGTAGCAGCTCAGGTGGACAACCCATGGACCCCAGCACCCGCCAGAGAGAAGCTCTGTCCACCTTGTCAAATGCGGTGCTCGGGTCCATGAAGGCTAAATAAATGGGCTTCCCCCATACCATAGACAGAGGAGGCCCCTACCAAATACAGGTTCAAGGCCTGATCCTGGGTTCCCGAGCCAGGTTAAAAGCCATATTGGACTTCTGAGAGAACCTGACTTGTTGAGATCCAGTCTTCAACATGCTGCAGAATGGCCTGGCCAAAAACCTTGAAAGAGGTGTCCAGCAGTGAAATTGGCCTGTATGTGACAAGGCTTCCAGAATCACCATTTTTCCAGGACTGCGGATAGATGTCTGTTGCCAAATAGGAATTAAAGCAGGCTACCAGCAAAGGAACCCATAGGTTCATCTCACCCTTATATAAATCAGCCGGAACTGCATCTGGTCCTGGAGCTTGGTTACGAGCCTGTTGGTTGACTGCCTTTTCCACCTCCTTCAAAGTTAGCTGTAGCGATGAGCAACAGTCCCCGTCCCCAAACCTACAGGCCTGTCCCTGATTTAGGGATGAGAAAAGATTGGACCACGATTTAGCGATAACTTGTTTTTCCCTATGAGTCTTGACTTGTTTGTATTGTGGGCCTCCCACAACAAACTTCCAAAACTTCTTGGAGTCCCTTGTGGAGACAGCCATCAATAGGTCTTCCAAGCTGAGCTTTTTTATGTTCTACAGTTCCTTTATAATTGGCCCTAGCCTTAACAATGTCTCCCCTAGAGCTTTTCACATCTCTCAAGGGCCTTAATAGGTTGTTCTGCGCAGACTAGCATTCCTCATCAAACCAGCTGACCAAACTGTTGTGCCTTTGCTTAAACTTGTACTGAAAACAATCCGTCATGGCGTTCCAGAGGTCCAAAGACCAGATAATAATCTGGTCGGCGGCAGCCTCTTGCTCAACAATAGACAAACTTTGACGTAAAACTGGTGATGCAGCTTTACATTGGGCTGCTATAGGGTTAGACCTTGTCCATTTCATTCTCCATTTACAGTGTGGGTTTATTGCACATTGACCCAGTTGATGCCCCAGGAACTTGAAGGGCACACTGTTTAAGGACTTGTTTCTGTGGAAAGTGGTCACTGAAAATGTGATGTAAAACTCGGAAGTCCACTATGAGATTCCAGTGTTGGACTTGCATGAGAAAATAGTCGATGGTCGATGAGCCGTTAGTGTTAATAAATGTGAGTTTACCTGGCACACCTTAGGGAATGCGTCTATTAAGTCAGCGCATTCCCCATTCTACTAACCAAATGCCCAACTGCAGGCCCCTGGAGCAAACCCATTCACCACTCAACTGCGGGTGCTTAATCCCATAGGCGTGCTCCTCACCAGGGTCAACAAGGTCAGAAGGAATACCATTCCCTAATTTGACATTGAAGTCCCCTCCCATTACCAACACTGTTCGATCACCCAGGTGATCCAAACTGAGCCCTGCAGCATGTTTTTAAGTGCCCCAAGGCCGTTGATATCCGAGATATGAGGGCTATGGTAAAACTTAACCAGTACTAGTGTGTTTCCTAGGTCAGATATCACTGAGAGATGTTGTATACAAGTGTTGTGAGTGTCCCTTACCCTAATCTGGTAATTCAACAATGACTTCAGAAGAAGAGAACCTGTTTTGCCTCCCTACATCGACTGAGGAAATTCAATCGGCAAGGCCTGGAACAAGAATAATAGACGCAGAAGGACATTCCTTTCTACTGTGCTGAGACGACCATCTTGTTAAGTCAGATTTAATGGCAGTCCATAGAGGGGGACAATTAGCGCTACACAATTTTGACAGATCTTTGTGAAGATTGACCCCAAGGTAACGCAGTCTCTCTCGTTGCATATGAAGCCCATTCTTAATGATTTACCTATCTACGTCAGAAGAATGGTCCGCTAAAGGCAAGACCTCCGAGAGAGATGCCAGGACTTGCAACGTACATCGTCTGCAAAAGGAGATAATTTATATTCCCTCCCCTGTCTCATTAAACCATTAATTCCCTCATGTCTACGAATAGTATCAGCCAATGGTTCCAAAATTAAAGCAAAAAGTAACAGGGAGAGAGGACAATCCTGACGGGTGCCTCTCTGCAACGGGAAATAGTCAGACAATAAACCGTTCACTGTCACTTGAGATCTCAGTGTCTTGTATAAAGCCAAGACCCCAATCATCCAACGAGACTGAAATCC
The DNA here is from genome assembly GCF_040938575.1 of Ambystoma mexicanum. Classification (NCBI taxonomy): domain Eukaryota; kingdom Metazoa; phylum Chordata; class Amphibia; order Caudata; family Ambystomatidae; genus Ambystoma; species Ambystoma mexicanum. Next base: position 424,155,156 of record NC_090940.1, on the reverse strand, counting down.
CATCTTGCCCAGGACTGCCCAGAGACAGGGCCACTCGACTCTGTCGAAGGCCTTCTCTGTGTCAAGAGAGACAAAATTGGGTTAACATCGGAGGGGCCAAATGATGCAATCAAATCAATAGTTTTCCAAAGATTGTCTGCTGCCTGTCTCCATCATACAAAGCCCACTTGATCACTATGTACCAATGTCAGCATTAACCACCCCAATCGTTCTGCCAGCACCCCGAGAAAAGCTTTACATCAACATTTAGATGAGATGTAGGGAGATAAGAGCCACAATCACGCCTGTCCTTCTTTCGGGAGGACTACAATCCTAGCCTGAGTGAAAGTGTCAGGAACCCGGTCCCCATCTAATATATTATTAAAAAGCAAAGTTATAAAGGGAACCAATTGGGGGGGGGCAGCTACTTGTAAAAGGCACCCCTGTAACCATCGGGACCTGGAGCCGAACCTGTCCTCACCTTGGCAATAACCTGTAAAATCTCCTGGGACTCTATTTGCACTTTAACAAATGAAGATCTTCCGGGCTTACTCTAGGGAGGCAGACATCCTTAAGGTAATCCTCTAGTGTCTGGATAGGGAACACCATCTCATAAGTATATAATTCCCTATAAAATTGAGCAAACCTCCAAGTTATGCTATCTGGGGTTGACAGTCTTGCACCTTGGGAATCCCTTAATTCTACAATCGACCTCTCTGCCCTCTGTTTGCGAAGCCATGCAGCCAGAAGGGTATGGGCTTTATCCCCTTTTTCACTTTTTTTTTGCTTCAAGCAGCGAAGTTGGTAATACGCTGCACACCTCACAAATCATTCAATTCTTGAAAAGATCACTAACCATTTTCTAATTTTTATCCCTATCAGAAGGGTCCCTATACAGGGCCTCTTCCCGAGACCTAATCTGTTCCTGTAACTGTGCATTTCTCAAACCCCTATCCTCTTTTTCTCAGACCCTTCTGCAATAAGAAGCCGCCAGAAGGTCGCTTTTGCGGCATTCCAAACCACACTCTTACTGACCTTTCCTGTATCATTAATTTGAAAAAAGGAGCATATATGATCCTGAAATGATTCACGAAAGAAACACTACATCTTTAAACAAAGTTTCATTACACACCAATCATCTCTCAGAGGCAAAACAAGAACCCAAACTTATTGTTGCCATAGCCATGTCATGGTCCAACCACGCTACCACCCTGACAGATGACTGTAATATCATGGGTCTTGCTGGAATGCATCAAAATATAGTCAATTCGGGGAGTGAGGTCATATGTTGTACTGAGTAAAAAGTGTATGTCCTAAGGTTGGGATGTAAAAACCTAAGAGTTTCAGTGAAGTGGTACTTAAATAAGAGATCCCCCAGTGACTTTCCAACTCCCCACACCAGCCGCTGGCATCCTTCCCGCAGTGAATACCAACCTTTTGAGGGGTCCGCCAAAGCATTAAAATCTCCTCCACAAATCGTAACCCCCTACTCTGTCCCTCTAGCATGGAAAAGCATTCTTCGCAAAACGTTCAAATTCCCCTAGACTGCCGAGAAGCGACCTCCCAACCCCTTTTTAAAGTGCAATACCTGCAAGCCTAGGAATTTTTCGAATCAATATCCCTACACCGCCCTTTCGCTCCAGACTCCATGACCAAACAACTGAACCAATCCCATTACCTCTGATATTATATTCCTCATTCGGCTTAAATCTGGTTTCCTGAACAAATAATATTTCCACTGCTGACTGTTGAAACACCCTCCCAAACAGCGAGCGTTTTTACAAGGAGTTCAAACCCTTAACATTTAGAGACCCAATTCGTACCAAAGCTTCTCCAGTGATAACTAATCTAAAAAGGAGACACCTGCCAAGCTTCTCTTATAAACTGCTCAGCACAGCTCGCCCCATTCATTGCATCGCTCATCCACAACTCCTTCTCCTCTGGTATTAACCAACTAATCTAAAAGATGCATGCATCCTCCTACTCCTCAAAAAACCTACACTGGGCCACCAGGGGGCACGTGGATGCAGCCAGCCTTCACATGAGCTCCCGGCTCAAGGGTCCTTCAAGAAGGTTTGAGCCCCCACTTTTGGACCACCCCCCCAATGTCCTGAATGATCCATGGGAACCGTGAACAATGCCAGCAAAAGTTGACCAAAAAAACAGAATAAATCCATCACTGAATCCCGAATATCCGGCTCCTGTGCCAGGAGTCGAAAACTAAAGTGAATTCCGTCTCCAGCAGAGCTACGTCACATGAAGAAGTGGAGAGGGATTTTTCATTGAGGAAAAGAAATATGTAGACTGACTGGACTGAGCACGGGGAAACCATTATCACTGTGCCCCCCCCCCCGACTCGCCCGGCTGATGCAGGTGAGCGAACCTCAAGACACTCCCTAGAAGCACAGCGGGACCCGCCGCCTGAGTTGCTTGTGTGAAGATATGGTGAAGGGGCGCTGACCGTAGTGAGGCCCCGGAGAAGGAGTGTCGGAACGACACCCATTGAGCAGAACACCCCGCAGAGCATGGCGTGAAGACCCCCACCACTGTATGACCTCATGGACTGGACTTATTTCGCCTCACCGGTGCCTGGACTGGAGACTCCGCGTGGGAGCAGAGCCAGCCCTGTAATACGCAGCCCAACGATCTCGAACGGACGGAACTCGTCCATGCGGGAGCCCCTGGGCTCACCCGCCCCATTGTGAAGAACCAGCCTTCCGCCCCTGGACCCCACGCGACAGATCTGTCCAGCCACACACCTAGAGGTGAGGGAGCATTGTGTACATCCCCAAGATCCTTTCTCTGAACCCCTCGGGGGACAAGCAATACACATTGAATGCCCGCCTGATCCCTTCACCCCATTAAGGTGCAACAGAGCTCAAATCAGCTGAGCCCCGCGCGGCCCACGCCAGTAAGGAGCAAGACACTTTGAGGAGCAGGAGGCAGGATACAAACTCAAGATCAAACGATACACCCCTGAACTCACTCTACAAGAACTGGAGCACCACGTACCACCACTAACCACACCCACTCCCACACACAGGGAGGGCAGCCCAGCACCAGAATATGGACTCAGGCAAACACTAGCTGATATAGAATGGGCAACGGAACAGAGGGCCGGGTCCCCATTACTGAGGCGTGTGCCCTCACTTACCAAACAGGGCAAGGACCCAGTGAAATGATTGCGACTATAACCCCAGAAAGCCGACGGGGCCACCCAGTTCGACAAACACGCACTAGAACCAGCAGTTGCCTCTCTTCAATACTCTACCTCCAACAAACAGTGGTCCTGGGCAATACACCCTGTGGAGTCTGTTGGCATAGAGTGGTGGGGGAAGGGGTGATACCAGCTTGTAAGCGGGGGCAGCCCACTATCCAGAGTGGAGAACATCAGAAAAAACATATCCCGGGCCGAGGAACGTCAATGTAATACGGGACTTCACCAGCTGCCTTATAAATACCTGCTACTTGCAGACTCTTTTAGCGGCGGAAGCCCTTCATTCCAGAGGCTATTGGCAGACGAGGCAGGAATGATCCAACTCCACCTGCAGAGAAGCAACAAAGAGTTGTACCCCCCGCATTGGGGCATGTGCCCTCCGTCACTATTCCAGGCATGAACCGGTTGGAATAGGCAGTGACTAGACCCAGTAAAGAGACGAGACCACACAAGGTGTACAACAACTATTCCTCAAAACTAGTGGTAGACAATACCGACAACGCGGCTCACATGAACCTGTGAGGTGTGGGCCCCCATTATTTATGAGGCGTGTGTCCTCCTCCAGAGTGCAAACCCACAAAAACGCAAGGGACTACAATCCCAACCCGGCGGAAAAGGGCTGAACGCTTTACCTCTGACCACCCACTAGCAACAGTCTGCCCCTGCAGGGACAGAACAACGGTGAGAGAGGGGTAGATGAAGAAAACCCATTATATCATCCCAGGCTTTATGCTATAGACAGAAGCTGGCACCATATAGATACTCTCCACTTCGTCCCGGCCGGGAAACTCATCAGAGATCAGACATGGCGACCTCAGGCGCAGAAGCAGCAGCGACCAAGGAAGATGTTGCAGCTTTATTGGAGGAAATAAAAAATATGGGAGCAAACATTGGGGGTAAGATCGATAAAATCACCCAGAGAATGGTTAAGATGGAGGAGAGACTCGAAGGAGTGGAAAATAATCAAACCTCCCTGAACACCCTTGAGACCCAAATGGACCAAAGAATTACCGAAATAGAATTACGAGAAGAAGAATTCTGTCTCAAGATGGATGATTTGGAGAATCGAGAAAGACGGAACAACCTATGGTTCTTTGGCATTTCAGAAATAGAGGGAGAATCAGAACAGGACTTGAAAAAGACGCTCCATGGCGTCATGAAGCTCTTATTTGAAGATGATGCTATTGATGAACCAAAAATCAAAAGGATACATAGAGCTGGGGGTGCCATGGCAGACCGAAGACGGTTTAGTCCGCTTCCATAACTATCAAGACAAGGCCAGAATACTGGAGAAGGCCAAAGGTAGCGGGCCCATCACCCTTGCTGCAGCAAGAATATCGATTTTCTAAGATTTATCCTCCTTGACCCTTGCTCTGAGGAGGATGTGCATACCCCTCACAAAATGGCTCAAAGAAAAAGGTGTCCATTACAGATGGCGTTACCCATTCTCCCTTACATTCAAGCAGGAAGGCAGAAGAGAGAGGCTGGGGAATGAAAGGGATATTAAGAACTGTATTGCCGATCTACTGGGCAAAAGCGAAGACTGGCAGGACCAAGACACTAGGAGAGCTGGAGAGCTAATGACAGACAGTGGCGTATCCAAGGCCCAAAACAAAGGCGTGTTCCAAGCTCAAGGAAATTTTGAAGGGGAAACGCCTTGCCGGATGCAGATGCCTGAAAACTCCTGAATATGTTACTGCACGTTCTGAGGTCAGGTGCCGCTCCCACCCAACTGAGTTACATTAGTCCATAATAGTTGGGAGGAGCTTCCGTTTTGAGATTCACATGTAAAAAGGGGCGTGGCTTGGACATTGTCATGATGCCTACCCCCGGGGAACCAGACCAGGTCCAGCAACCCCGGAAGCAGGCATCACGTTATTTTGAGCAAGCCCAAAAACCCCTGCTAGGGGCTGTTTGGATGCGGTCCTGGCACCTAGGGCGCCAGGCTCATATGGAGAGACAGTCCTGGCACCATAGGCACCAGGCTCATAGAGTGGAACTTACCTGATGCAGACCATGCTGCAAGCTTACCTGATGCAGACCATGCTGCAGAGCTCCAAGTCAAATTAGGCCTGGAAGGGACTATTTTACCTAGGGACTATTTTTTACTCGGGTGGGGCTGGGGAGGAATACTTACCTGGGACTACTTTGGAGGCTATTTAAACCATGCCCGAAAAGCAGCTTCGCGTTATTCTGCATCCAGCAGCGTAACGCTCACCGTGTCTGTCCAGTCTTCTGCCACGTCCGCCTCGAGTCTGCAGCTCCTAGAAAAAGGAAGGAACAGAAGGAGAAAAGGTTAGAATAAGAGCAAAACCTTCGATCCTTACCTGAATTCCGGATCCACAGCGCCTTCGAGCTGGAAGAAAGAAGCTTTTTACGCGCGCCGCCTCGCCTGCTGCAGCGCCGCGCTGAACTCACCGACCTTCGCAGCATCCTCATGACCCACCGCATCCTTCTACACGTTCCCGCCGCACTCTGGCACCTAAGGGGAACACAAGAACAGCAAAGGTGAGCCAAGGGAATAAACAGAGGCAATAGTAACTACCCCCATGGACTTACCTGATTACCGCCGGGGGTACTAGTCCTCTTCACGGGTCAGCGCATTCTCCATTGCATCCTCGCCGTACCCCAGCCCCTAAGGGGAACAAAAGGACAACAAGGTGAGACAAAGGGACAAACAAGGGGAACTCTTCTCACCGCAATAGAATTACCTAATTTTACCGCCAGAGGCATTATTCCCCGGACTTCATTTTTTCTCTCCACACCTGAATAAGGGAGCAAGCAACAGGTTACATTCTGGCCTTATTTTGTTGAACTGTGTAGGATAAGCCAAATCCTTACCTGAACTTCGTCAGCTACCACGAGGAACTCTTTGCTGGGGTCAAGCTGCAAACTGCAAGGAATCGGACAAGAGTGAAAGTCAGACATGTGAACTCTTACGAACTACATACTTTTCGGAGTCAATGTTGTTCTGGAACTCACCAACTCCTTCGAGCCAGTGAAGCAACTGGTTATCAACGCGCCCCTGCGCTCAATGCAGGATGGAGAGCTCATCTTTTGAAACCATCAGGTGAGACTATAAGAGGGGATATCAAAGGTGATCTGTGGGGAGAACAGCGGGGGTGGGGGGATTTACGCTCAACTCCACGGGTGGTTAATTCCCTTTCTCCAATTGCAGAAGAATATTCTTAAGGGCCACGCAAACGAAGCTAGGTGGGCCAGACCAGTCCGTCATCTCGGCCCTATGCATCACATTGGTGGAGACCGCAGCTGTCCAGTTCAGATCGATGCCTCTGTGGGAGACAGGTGAGCGTAACAGACATTCCCAACTCGAGGGACGTATTGTTCAAGGGAGCATGAGTAATACAAGAAATGTTACATTGTTCGAGAGGTTCATGTTCAGTGTTGGACGGTGGGGGGTAGTTGGAAGGGGGGGTCAATGTTATTTTGGTATTTTTCTAGTCTCCACTGGTGGTCCGTACTTGACTAAGTGATGCTAACCAGGTCGGATCAGACGCCGATTGGGAGAAGGGGTGGAAGGGAGGGAGACATGGGGGGGGGGGAATAGGACCGGGTTCCTCTTCAAGGTAAGAACACGTGACAAAGTGTGTGGTCCTTTAGGTGCCCGGCCGCCGGTTGCTATCGGAGGGTCGCAAGGTGTACACAAAAACAAATGGCGGTAGATCTAAACTCTCGAAGGGGTGGTCTCCTCAGGGCAGGGACACTAAACGTCAAGGGTCTGAACTCGCCGACCAAAAGGTCTCTGGTGTGCAGGGAATTCCGAAGAGCGGGTCTTGATGTGATGTTCCTACAGGAAACCAAGTATGCACATGGGGAGGAAAGGAGAATATTGCATCCAAAAATGGGGACCGAACATTGGGGGTCCGGCCCTCTGAGAAAGGCGGGAGTGGGGATTCTCATCAGAAAAGGCTTGGAATTCGAGGTGACAAAGATATGGGCCGAGGTGGAGGGAACAGCGCTACTGGTGGTGGGGACCGCGCAGAAAGTAACTTTCACTTTCGTTACGGTGTACTCCCCAATTCGGGACAGTCCCGATTTCTCACAAGAACGCTTCCCAAAATAATGCTGGATGCCACAGGGCACGTAATCCTGGGGGGCGACTTCACCTGTGGGCGGACATCAGACTAGACAGAAGAGTGGGTAATCCCAATTCACATGAACCAGTAGAACGTGGTGGGGCGGGGGTTATGTAGATGTTAGACCTTTACAAGTTGCGAGACGCATGGCAGGGATTTCACCCAGAGGAGACAGGTTACACCTTTTATTCTGCTCCACATGGACCCTTTACTAGGATTGATTATGTATATCTCACTGAGAACCAGAGGGAGGCAGCGATGGGATCCAAGATTGTTCCGGTCACCTGGTCTGATCACAACATGGTTACAGTTGACTTGAACTGGGAGAGCCTTCCACGATAGGGATCAAGGTGGAGATGCAATGAATCTCTCTGGAAGGACCCGATCTTTAGGACCGAACTGGGCGATGAAATTAGGGAATATTTCAAAACAAACGACACGGGAGAGGTCCCAAAGATGACGGTGTGGGAGGTGGGAAAAGCAACATGGCAGCGAATCCTGATCAGATAGGGATCCAACAAAAAGAGAGAAAGGGCTCTGACAGAAGGCAGACTGAGAAAAGAAATAGCCCATCTAGATGAGGTGGCTAGGAAGGCCGGTGAAGGTAAGGAGGCTAAGGTCCTGGAGGCAAAACAGAAGATGGAGGAGCTTTGACACTTGGAAGTGGCGCAGGTGATCCGGAAACTGCAGCTTCTCAAGCAGAAGATTTATAAAAAGGGGGACAAGGTGGATTCGCTGTTGTCCGCCAGATTACGAGGTCAGCGTGCCGAGAGGAGGGTGACGTCCATAGAGGAAGGTGGTGATGTCCAGAGGGCTGAGGGGGGAGGCATCCCGGAGGCTTTTGCAGTGTTTTACGAGACCCTATATAGAACGGAGGTGGGTCCCACACAATCTGGAATAGATTAATATATAGCGGGAGTTAAGATGCCGAAACTCACACATGATGAAACTCTTGCCCTCGATGCCCCCATTGCTGCTGAGGAAATTAAGAGTGCAGTGAAGAGACTCCAGCTAGGGAAAGCCCTACGGAAAGATGTTTATACCGCAGGGTTCTACAAGTCCTTCCTTTCACCACTCCTTCCCTTCATGGTGGAGCGCTTTAATTACATCCTCCAGACAGGTACTGCCCCTGACTCTTTCTCGCAGGCACTCATCACGGGGATCCCTAAAGAAGGTCGAGACCCCAAACAATGTGGATCGTATCGCCCTATATCCTTGTTAAACATTGATGCTAAAATCTAAACTCGGTCCTCGCCGCAAGATTGGAAACGCTCATGCCCCGCCTGATACATACCAACCAGGTTGGATTGATAATGGGGAGACAGGGCACGGATACCATGCAAAAGACCCAAAACCTGATTCATGCATCAAAGAAGATGGCTAACTACCCGGCCCTCCTCTCCGTTGATGCAGAGAAGGCCTTTGACAGGGTCAAATGGGGCTTTCTGATGGCGGTTTTGGACAAGGTGGGCATTGGTCCTAAATTCAGAAAAGGGATTCAGGCGGTGTACACGTCCCCCAAGAGCTTAGTGTTTGTTAATGGGGAATATTCCACTGGTTTGGGCAGGGGTACACGACAGGTGTGCCCCCTCTTTGCGATATTGTTCGCCTACTCGGAGGAGCACCAGGCCCAGAGACTTAGAGAAGATCGACAGGTCGAGGGACTTAAGATGGGAGGGAAAGAACACAAGGTGGCCCGAGACGTAGATGATTTATTCTTGCACATGGAGAACCCCCTATCGTCTACACCCAGACGGATACACTTGATTGAAGAATATGGTGAGGTATCTGGCTTTAAAATAAATAGAGCCAAGTCCATTCTATTCCCGCTGCACGAACCCGCATATGGTGATGTCGAAAGATTCTCCCCGTTGGGACTGACGATCAGGGGTGGGACTCTACAATATCTGGGAATAAACATTACCAGAGATTTAAATATGGTCTACAAGGCCAATTTCTCTCCCCACCTCTCGAGATTCCATGTAGACCTGATAAGGTGGGAGAAGCTAACAATATCGTGGCTAGGGAGACTGAATGCGGTAAAGATGATATGTCTGCCTAGATTCCTTTATCCCTTTCAGATGCTCTCGATCCGAATGTCGAAATCCTATTTCGTCAAAGTGAAAAGGGCAATTTTACAGTTCCTGTGGCAGGGGAAGAAGGCCAGGATAGCCTATGTGATTTTGACATTGCCCAAAGATATGGATGGTGTGGGCCTACCAGATCTCAGGAAATATTATGAGGCAACTCAGTTAAGAATTCTGGTCCCCCATTTGAGAATGCAAAAAGGGCTTCAGTGGATAGAAGTGGACAATTCCCATCTGGCCCCAGCCACCGTTGCTTAAAGGTTATGGGTTCCGAGGAATAAATTGATACGTAGATTAAGGGATCACCCGATACTGGGGACCATATGGGACACATGGAGAGACGGGACCAATATGCGGGGGATCACTTTGTGGCAGTCCCCTCTGAGTCACATCTGGGCACCTGGAGTCAGAGAAGACATCCCTAATCATGGAAGATTCCAGCCCTGGTATGAAGCTAGGTTTGAGAGGGTGGGCCAACTTTGGAGGGAGGGGACTGTTGTAACAATTACAGAATTAGAGGAAGCCATGGGGTTAGGCCCCCTTCCGGTATTTCCCTTCCTGCAGCTCAAAGGAATCTTTATGAGGGACAAATGGAGGGAGAAGGTTCAGAGGGACCTCGCCACATTTGAAAAACTATTAAACACTAGAACCGAGGCTAAAGGCCTGATCTTCGCGATGTACAGAGAGTTGATTGATGCAGGAAAGGGGTCAACTCTAAATCTGAAGCGTAGATGGGAGAGAGACTTTAGAGGTGAAATCGACCCTAGCATGTGGGGGGATAAATGTTTAAGGGAGACTCACAGGTATCGATAGCCAGCCAGTATAAGTTATATGCCATTAAACAGTTACACAGATGGCAGTATGACCCGCAAAGATTGCTACGGATGTTCCAGTCAGTGAGCCCGCTGTGCTGGCATGAATGTGGCGAGAGTGCAAACTATTGGCACATGTGGTGGGGATGCCCCCATGTCAATAAGGATCTTTTGGGACAAGGTCTTGGGATGGATCAGGGATCTGGATGGGATTCACCAAACTGCTGACCCCCTCCTAATTTGGGTTGGGAGAGTGCAGGGATGAACATAGGAGAATAACGGGGCTGGTGGCCCCATTGTTATTAGCTGCACGGGTCGCCCTTGTGATGAGGTGGAAAGCAAACCAGGTACCAGGGAAGAAGGAATAGATAAATGTCACTTCTAACATTTGTATAATGGAGAGAATCACTGCAGCCCTTCATGAGAAATCCACTCAATATGAGCTCCTATGGGGGGATTTTTTGAAGAGATATATCCCTGGACCTTGAAAACTTCCAAACGAAAGGGAATGTTGAACTAGACCAAAGTTAACACTCTTAAGCCTTGTCTATTTGCTGGCAATAGAAAATGTGTCTCGAATGAGGAGACCGAAGTACAATTTTTAACTAGACGCCAAAGAGGTGGCCATATACACTATCGAAGGATAAGCAAGATCACTACACACAATTCACAATCCGGAGAGTGATGTATGTCACTTATACATCAGAGGAAACACCATTCCAAGGGGAGGAAGGGGGGATTGTTGTTGAGATCGAGTAATTCGGGACAGTTTGGGGGGCAGGAATAAAACTGAATGTTACCAAGCGCAATGTGTTCCTGACAATGTTCCTGTAATGTTTAAGATACCTTTTTAAAACTTCAATAAAAATAAATAAAAAAATAAAAACCTACACTAGACCCCAATACCACCACCAACTATCGCCCCATCACAACAGCCCCTTCCTACTCAAAATATTAGACAGAGCATTATACCTGCAAATCCCAAACTATCTTTAAACCAACAATCTCCTTGGGCTACGCCAATCTGGCTTCTGCCCTGGCCATGGAACGGAGTCAGCACTCCTGGAGCCTAAAAATCCAAATGGATGATATTAAAGATAAGAGCAATCTGGTCATCCTCCTCTTGGTTGACCTCTCAGCAGCCTTCGATTTAGTGGACCACACAATCGTATGCCAATATCTATCCTCAGATGGCATCTTATCCTCCAAGGCCATTACCTGGATTGAATCTTTCCTATCCAATCCAACAATGAGGGTCTTCTCCACAACTGCAGCTCCCCTACCAGCCCCAGTCACATGCAGAGTTCCCCAAGGCTCCTGTGTCTCCCGAACACACTATAATATATTTACTGACCCACTATTCACCTCCTGGATGATCTGTTACTCTTACACTAGCTATGCAGATGATACCCAGATCCTCCTTCCCATCTCAGGTGATTACAATACTGACTCAAATGCACTGAACAAAATCTATCAAACCATCCCGGCGTGGATGGCACAACACGCCCTATGCCTAAATGATGAGAAAATGAAGTTTCTCCTCATTGGAACACAACCGCGCTTAAGAAAACTTAACAGAGACTGGTTTCCTTTGTCATTGATGGTAACATTATTCCAGTCTCTAAAGAAGTAGAAATGCTGGGGGCTTACTTGGGTTCTTTGTTCTCCCTAACAAGACACAAACACTTTCTCATGGACAACTCATGTGAAGAAAACGGACTAACAAACACCATAGCTGTATACCTAACATGCCCCACTACAATTGCCAGGCAGGGTCAGGCAATTACTGATTATTATACACACACCTGACTTCCATCACACTTCCTCACACGGATAAAAGGCAGAGCACGAAGGCACACTCTGAGCAAGGCAAAGCACATGAGGAAGCAGCAGTTCCAAGATGGCATTTTAGAGACAAGGCGGAAGACGGCAAGACCGAAGAGGCGTGCAGAAGGGAAGTATCCTTGACATTTTCATCGAAAGACTGCATCTTCCATGAGCCTTTGAGAGTAGAAAACGTAAGACCTGGAATTAAAGCTAAAGAATCCTGCATTGTGTGTCGGAGGTACCCTGCGCTCTCCCGCCAATAGTAAAGGCAGGGAGAAGCATTTGCCGCTGTGGTACTATCCTTGACTCCTACAACAAAGCAGCACCATTGAAGTCAGCACAACCGGTGAGTTGGGGAGACTGATACCAGACCAATCTGTGTGGCAACCAAGGTTGCAAGTGGCAACATTGTATAATGAAGATTATTAAGACAGCAGATGAGTGAATGAACTTCGAAGCTAAAATACGATACTATAGACAAAGTGGTCCGGCATCACGTGGGTGCTTATTCGAAAGTCTCTCTTGGGTATCCAACTGAAAGGGTGCGAATGTTAAAAGAAAAAGAATTGTGAAATCGGAGTTGTCCTGTAACGGGTCAAGCCAAACCCTGTGCACATTCGAAAGTCAATGATACTTGATGTAAAATTGAAATTAGTCCGAGCCCGACTGAGGGAGACTAATTGTGTTGAGGGGATCTGAGCCCAGCAGAGAGGAATCCGGGGTAGATAGTAACTCAGAAGAGGTAAGGTATAAGGGTGCACAGGTCGGTTTGAATTAGACAATTCATAAAATATAAGAATTATAGGGGGATGTGTATCGACAAGGATTCGGTAACAATGTAGCAAATATTTCAGGTGCAGATGGGCTGTCGTCACAAGGCCACTTGGGACAAAGGGAATCGAGCAAAACCAGGGCTGTGTATTGCTACACAGCAAGCCCAAATGCACTCCAATGGGGAAAAAAATCCCTATAGACAAATTACAGGCCGATTCATGGAATAAATGTGCGCCGAAAATCCCGGCGCAGAGGGGCCAATACGTGCGCTGCGCCGAAAATCAGCGCAAAGCGCAGGGAAACCAGCGCACGTCGATTCATGGAAGTCCGTGCGCAAGAAAAGCAGAGGACGTGCGCCGAAAAAGCGCGCGGCGCAGGCCGGCGCACAGGTCAACCAACGTCGTGCGCCACGGCCACTGCGCCATCACTCCGAGCGCAGCGCACAGCTCTAAAGTAGGCGGAACACAGGGCGGGACACTCGGAATGGGGAATAAAATGGGGCACAACACTCGGAATGGGGAAGAATGTGGGCGGCACGGGGAAAGTTCAGGAGGCAAGTGCGCGGAACGCCCACACGCTCGCATACAACACGTATTCATGGAATAGAATAGGGCAAAAAAGCGCACGCTCAAAGCAGCGCACAGGCACAAACAGGCACAAACACGACCGCCACAAGAAAGCAGGCGGTAGCGTGTCTGCGCCTGCAAGAAATGTGCGCTAAAAGGCGCGCCAACAAATAGCACCTATATACAGACATGACCAATGTACAATACTGTTGCCCTCCTGGACAAATGACGTACAAAGGGGTACCCACAAACACAGACACGCGCAGAGAGAAAAAATAAACGTGTGCGTGCATACCGGGGTGCGCGGTAAGTTCCACACGCGATATGGGCTGGGCGGGTACGTGGATTGCAGGGGTGCGCGGGAAGTTCCACACGCGATATGGCAGGGAACGTGGATTCGAGGGGTGCGCGGGAAGTTGCACACGCGAAATGGCCGGGTACGTGGATTGCAGGAGTGCGCGGGAAGTTGCACACGCGAAATGGCCGGGTACGTGGTTATCAGGGGCGCGCGGGAAGTTCCACACGCGATATGGCCGGGTACGTGGTTTTCAGGGGCGCGCGGGAAGTTCCACACGCGACATGGCCGGGTACGTGGATTTCTGGGGCGCGCGGGAAGTTCCACACGCGATATGGCAGGGAACGTGGATTCGAGGGGTGCGCGGGAAGTTGCACACGCGAAATGGCCGGGTACGTGGCTTTCAGGGGCGCGCGGGAAGTCCCACACGCGATATGGCAGGGAACGTGGATTCGAGGGGTGCGCGGGAAGTTGCACACGCGAAATGGCCGGGTACGTGGATTGCAGGAGTGCGCGGGAAGTTGCACACGCGATATGGCCGGGTACGTGGTTTTCAGGGGCGCGCGGGAAGTTGCACACGCGAAATGGCCGGGTACGTGGATTCGAGGGGTGCGCGGGAAGTTGCACACGCGAAATGGCCGGGTACGTGGTTATCAGGGGCGCGCGGGAAGTTCCACACGCGACATGGCCGGGTACGTGGATTTCTGGGGCGCGCGGGAAGTTCCACACGCGATATGGCAGGGAACGTGGATTCGAGGGGTGCGCGGGAAGTTCCACACGCGATATGGCCGGGTACGTGGTTTTCAGGAGTGCGCGGGAAGTCCCACACGCGATATGGCAGGGAACGTGGATTCGAGGGGTGCGCGGGAAGTTGCACACGCGAAATGGCCGGGTACGTGGATTGCAGGAGTGCGCGGGAAGTTGCACACGCGATATGGCCGGGTACGTGGTTTTCAGGGGCGCGCGGGAAGTTCCACACGCGAAATGGCCGGGTACGTGGATTCGAGGGGTGCGCGGGAAGTTGCACACGCGAAATGGCCGGGTACGTGGTTATCAGGGGCGCGCGGGAAGTTCCACACGCGACATGGCCGGGTACGTGGATTTCTGGGGCGCGCGGGAAGTTCCACACGCGATATGGCAGGGAACGTGGATTCGAGGGGTGCGCGGGAAGTTGCACACGCGAAATGGCCGGGTACGTGGATTGCAGGAGTGCGCGGGAAGTTGCACACGCGATATGGCCGGGTACGTGGTTTTCAGGGGCGCGCGGGAAGTTCCACACGCGAAATGGCCGGGTACGTGGATTCGAGGGGTGCGCGGGAAGTTGCACACGCGAAATGGCCGGGTACGTGGTTATCAGGGGCGCGCGGGAAGTTCCACACGCGACATGGCCGGGTACGTGGATTTCTGGGGCGCGCGGGAAGTTCCACACGCGATATGGCAGGGAACGTGGATTCGAGGGGTGCGCGGGAAGTTCCACACGCGATATGGCCGGGTACGTGGTTTTCAGGAGTGCGCGGGAAGTCCCACACGCGATATGGCAGGGAACGTGGATTCGAGGGGTGCGCGGGAAGTTGCACACGCGATTTGGCTGTGAGCTCCCAGGCATTACCTGTACACCCTCCACGGCCCCTGCAGGCAGCACACACCACAGGGAACTACCCTGCACACCTGCTCATGTCTCCCACCACCCCCACCCCCAGCACTGTGGGCAACCTGCCAGCAGGCCCCCACCCATGGCCAACCCATGTCTCCCACCACCCCCACCCCCAGCACTGTGGGCAACCTGCCAGCAGGCCCCCACCCATGGCCAACCCATGTCTCCCACCACCCCCACCCCCAGCACTGTGGGCAACCTGCCAGCAGGCCCCCACCCATGGCCAACCCATGTCTCCCACCACCCCCACCCCCAGCACTGTGGGGAACCTGCCAGCAGGCCCCCACCCATGGCCAACCCATGTCTCCCACCACCCCCACCCCCAGCACTGTGGGGAACCTGCCAGCAGGCCCCCACCCATGGCCAACCCATGTCTCCCACCACCCCCACCCCCAGCACTGTGGGCAACCAGCCAGCAGGCCCCCACCCATGGCCAACCCATGTCTCCCACCACCCCCACCCCCAGCACTGTGGGGAACCTGCCAGCAGGCCCCCACCCATGGCCAACCCATGTCTCCCACCACCCCCACCCCCAGCACGGTGGGCAACCAGCCAGCAGGCCCCCACCCATGGCCAACCCATGTCTCCCACCACCCCCACCCCCAGCACTGTGGGCAACCTGCCAGCAGGCCCCCACCCATGGCCAACCCATGTCTCCCACCACCCCCACCCCCAGCACTGTGGGCAACCTGCCAGCAGGCCCCCACCCATGGCCAACCCATGTCTCCCACCACCCCCACCCCCAGCACTGTGGGCAACCTGCCAGCAGGCCCCCACCCATGGCCAACCCATGTCTCCCACCACCCCCACCCCCAGCACTGTGGGGAACCTGCCAGCAGGCCCCCACCCATGGCCAACCCATGTCTCCCACCACCCCCACCCCCAGCACTGTGGGCAACCAGCCAGCAGGCCCCCACCCATGGCCAACCCATGTCTCTCACCACCCCCACCCCCAGCACTGTGGGCAACCAGCCAGCAGGCCCCCACCCATGGCCAACCCATGTCTCCCATAGGGATGTAACGGTATAACGGTATACCGTTAAAGATACCGTGAACCACTTAATTGAACAATAATAACCGTCACATTGTTCATACCGGTATACCGTTTATACCGTTAAGTGTGCTTTTCAATCTGATTTGGAAAGGCTTCAGTAAGCAAGTGCTGCACAGTCTTGGTCCTGCACTGTTGGATGTGCCGTCTGCCAAGTAGTTTCAGTTGGAGCAGTTTTTAATGCCATTCCATAAACCACACATGCCTGACATAAAATCAATATGTTAGCAATAGGAAGAATAAATACAGTGCCAAGAAGGAAAAGGGTTTACTTTGGGATGGCGGCTTTGGGATTTATATATTTATAATGGATATTGTTTGCTAAACATATGACAATGGGGGATTTCCCTGGTTCCATCATTGAATTTACATATAATAAGTCACACTGCGAAATTCACTCAGCTCTGTGGGTATTCCCTGCTGCCATACCAAAGGGTAACATGTCCGTGATTACTGAACACCTTTTGGCCCGCAAGTAAACTAAAGGCTGTAAAGTAAAGAGAGCGTGTGTGCGTATGCGCACAAGCGTATATTACCATCAGCCTCCATTGATCTGTGGCATGCAGGTTATCAAGATGGCAACATGTTCATCTTCACCAGTAGCCAGTGGGGGAGCTAAAAGCCAAAATGACCACTTAAGAAAAGCTATTCAGTTTGCTTTGCCAGTCGCAGCAGGGCTCCCCCCACAATCCCCTCCTCCTCTTCACACGTGTGTTTGGTGGAAGCAAGGGGTGGCATTTCAGTGGAAAGTATGTTGAAAAGCCCAATTCTGGCCCTGGGTGCCTGGTTTTGTTTGTGATGATAAATCTGACAATTTATGACCTTTTAGAAAATATTTGTTAAGATTAGTTAACTCCACCTGCTATACCGCGATAACCATGATATACCGTCATTTGGCAAGAAGGTTATCGTACCGTCATAAAACTAATAACGTGACACCCCTACCCTGGGGATCTGTCCTCCAGGTGGCCAGGACACGCCCATTGGATCCAGTTCGTGGGGGTGGACCAGTGCGGCAGGATCACCTGTATGGGGGTCTTCGGGGAGTGGAAGTGGGACACCTGACAGCGAGATGTGGTATCCCCTTCCTTGTAACACCTTTACCCCCATCCTACTAGGTAGAATATGTAGGGACTCAACGCCCCCCCAACCCCTTTTCCGACACAAACACTTTCTCACAGACAACTCACAGCGAGGGAAACAGACTAACACTTGAGCCGTATACCTGACATTTCCTACTACAGTGGCCAGGTAGGGTCAAGCAATTACCGATCATTACACACACCTGACTTCCATCACACTTCCCCCACATGGATTAAAGGCGGAGCACGATAGCACACTCTGAGCAAGGTAAAGCACACAAGGATGCAGCAGTTCCAAAATGGCAGTTTAAGACAAGGCGAAAGACAGCAAGACCGACGAAGAGTGCAAGGAGGGAAGTACCCTTGACTTTTTCACCAAAAAAACCCATCTTTCATGAGCAAGCTAAAGAATCCTGCATTGTGTGTCGGAGGTACCCGGGGTTCTCCTGCATCGACAGTTAAGGCGGGGAGAAGCGTTTGCCGCCATGGTACTGTCCTTGGCCCCTACAACAAAGCAGCACCATTGAAGTCACCACATCCAGTGATTTGGGGAGCCTGATACCAGACCAATTTGTGTGGAAACCAAGGTTGCAAGCAGCAACATTGGATACCCAAGATTATTAAGACATCAGATGAGTGAATGAACTTTGAAGCTAAAATATGATACAGTTGACAGAGTGGTCTAGCGTCACGTGGGTGCTCATTCGAATGTTTCTGTTAGGTATCCAACCAAAAGGGTGAGAAAGTAAAAAGAAAAAATTGTAAAATCGACGTGGTGTTGCAACGGTTCAAGCCAAACCCTGTCCACATTCGAAAGTCTTCGATAATTGATGTAAAATTGACATTGGTCTGAGCCCGGTTGAGGGAGACCAATTGTGTTGAAGGGAACTGAGCCCGGCAAAGGGGGGTCCGGAGTGAATCGTGAGTCATCCGAAAAAGAAGAAGCTACGAACATTGAGCGATTAAGTGAAAGGTGAAAGACAGGCTCGAGCCCGGCAGAGGGAAGCCTGTGCAGAACTTTATGCTAAAAGGATCTGAGCCCGGGTGAGGGGAATCCGGGGTGGATAGTGACTCAACTGATGCGAATACTTGTCAAAATCTAGAAGGGAAAAGAACTTGTTGTTTATTTGGTTGCATCAGGTCCTCTGAGTGAAGAGACTTTGAGAAGCAAGGAGGTGTATGCTCCCAAGCCTCTGATGCTGATGAGTGAACTGTAACCTCATGCTAAAGAAGCCAGAAACTGTGATGCGCTCGAGTGAACCGCCTTATCCCATGCTGAAAACATGGGGAAGGGAGGCCAATGGCCTAAAAACCTGACATATCATTTTGAGAACTTTTTTCCTTTTCATAACATTATTTCCCACACTATTTGCATTAAGAGGTAAGGATTGGCAATACTTTTTTTAGTATAGGCCCTTTTATTTTGACAAGACACCACTAAGGCTGCGTTATTATTATTTGATGGTCGTAGTTTGCTCCCAACTGAAGATTAAGGTTTAGATAGGCGTTTATCATACCTCTTTTGAAGTTCAATAAACAACCTTGAACTATGGTCACTTGTGCCTGTCTTACTGTTGATCAGTAGAAAAATCGGGGGGTGGGAGGCACTACTGGATGTTACAGGTACATATTCAATAAAAAAGTAGTACTGGTATACAGGATGATAAACTGATATGTCTAGTTGAGTAGGGTGAACTTCAGGTGCAGCTGGGAAGATCTCGAGGCCACTCGGGATCCAGAATACAAAGGCACAGAACACACACTGGACGTTGCCGACCAGGAACCCAATGCTGCACTCCTCACGGATAATATCCCAGGTCAAATATCTCAACTGAAAAGCGGGGATCCTTTACTCCATTGGGTCAGTCATCCTTAGTTGAGGCAGTAAAGTTGTAATTTTGTTGCGAGCACTATACACATGTGCTCATAAATTAATCATAATTTCATAGTCATTAAAGTATAATCATCTTTCAATATTTCTGTCTGCCTGCTGGAGTAAAGAGAGGAAATCAACCAAACAGACTTAAAACAGGTTAAACAGAGAACGCAAGTGTCTATATATAAAAGTCTCTCTGTATTGCACTGTTAACTCTACAGTGCAGTGTATAGACAGTAAAGTTTCTCACAAGACAGTGATTCAAAAACAACGATACAATTTGAGCTGTAGAGATGCTCGGGTAAACCAAACCAGGTTAATCAAATGAATGTATAATGTTATATCACAATTACATCATTGGTAATAACTTTTTGGAGTTTTCACCATAAAAAAGAACTCCTAGGTGATGTTTGGTGCCAGCGCGTTTCGGATTACATTAATCCATCTTCAGGGCTGGATGTGCTCACATTTCATAATATATTTGTGATAAATTCTTTCGTTGGGTCCTAAGAATAATTAAAATAAACTAAAAAATGAGTGTATTGCACAATAGTTCAAAATAAGCGATTAGCTAGCAAATGCACTAACCTAATTAGTCCGGAGGACAGGACTCACAAGTATTGTCAGGTCTGGAGTGAGTCTCCTAAAAACCAGACCACAGAGGAGTAGTGGCGGGATGCAAACCCCTTGCAGGCATCTGCAAGAGAAGGAGGGAAAGCCCCAGTCAGAGCCAGTAGAGGAACCCGTTGTGAACCAGTTTAACAACCTCAAAGTGGTATACAAACGGACTATTATCAGAAATGAGGTAGTGAGATCAAAGCCCCTAAAGTCTAACGTTAAAATCTTATTTCTACACATGTGACAACTATAACAGGTATAAGTAATGAAATATATTAGTGCTCGCGGCTGTTAAATGAGAGTCTGGGCACGATTACGTGTCCGTATCTGAGGCCGTAACAGGCTAAGTGTCAGTGGAACTTACTTGATATCCGCGAGGAGAATGTATCCACAAACGGCCCGTCACCAAGACGGGTCGCTCACAAATGATCACTAATATGGGGGTCGTTAAGGACGCCACGCATGCGCATTGGCGCCGTGGGCGCCATGTTGTTGTGGGCATACAGCCGTTCAATGAGCAGTGTTGCGAAGGAAGCCGCAGCAGAGCGGATCGTAATGTAATTAAGCGATGTTCTCATTCCAGTGTAAATATGCCTGTCACAAGGTGACCAGGAGGATTATGAGACTACAAAGGACAAATAAGTAGGACAAATTAAAACAAAATGTCATTGTGAATATTGGTGTTAGGGGCAGGAGGGGGGCATCACAGTTCAAAATGGACTGTGGGGTGCCCCCCTCCTGCAAAGTAACTGGGACCCAGAGTGAGGAGCAAGAAACAAGACCAGCTCCCTTCACTAACTGGGTCAATAAAATAAGATGAAGTACGGGGTGTGTGAATGAGTAATTAAGGACAAATAAACATGAGTTAGGGGCACTACATCATATCGCTGCATAGAACATATCTAGATGTAGACAATTGCCTTACTGTCGGTCCCTCAGCCGTTCACATTCTAAAAGAGCATGCATATGCAACTTATATGCATATTCAAACTTCTTTGGATGCATATTACATATTTACATCAGCATTCCATATTGTAAATAATCAGCCTTTTTGATCAAGTCCAACAGATTTGTATGCACTGTGCAATTTAACAAATGTTTGCCAAATTCTGATTCCACATCTACAACATCATAAAAAGCACATAAGATCGAATTCACAATTCATACCTCGAGGAGTAAGACAGTCTAACAGATCAATCCATATAATTTCTCCCTGAAGCAGTTTCTTATGGATATCACCCTCTCTGGGGCCAACCTTCACTTGTTCTAAGATTAAGCATTTAAGTTGAGCAATCGAGTGCCTGAATTCCATAAAATGCACCGATACAGGTGATTTGAGGCTCTTTGTCCTTATATTGGACTTATGCTCTGTCCATCTCAGTTTGGCCTTTCTCATTGTAATGCCTACATAGTAGAACCCACAAGGGCATTTTAGGGCATACACCACATTTGTGGAATCACAAGTACAAGAGAGTTTTAGTGAAATTGGCTTTCCGGTATGCGGGTGAGAGATGGTGTTGCCAGGTACGATTTTACTACAGTGCTGGCAATTAAAACAAGGTTGTGTCCCCTTGAGTGTCTTAGCCATAGTTTGATCTTTTAAGGTTTCAGCTCTGATGAGGCTGCATCTCAGGGCCTTACTGTTTCTGTAGGCAAAGGTTGGAAGTTGCTGAACGAGGGGTTGAGTTTGAGGATCCATCTGAAGCATCGGCCAGTTTTTTTTTAATAATATCCCTGATTGTCTTGCTTTGGGCAGAGTATGTTGCTACATAAACCAAACGGTCATCCTTCGGTTGGTTTTTCGAAGTTAACAAAGTGTCCCGCTCAATGGTGGATACTTTTTCCTCAATGCCAGTGATTATGGCCGGATTATATCCTCTGTTTTTGAATTTTTGATGTAGTGTAGCAGATTGTATTACGTACTCGGTGTCTTCCGATATGTTTCTCTGATAGCGCAAGAACTGACTCAGTGGTAAACTGTCTATTGTTCGATGGGGATGGAAGCTTGTGGCTAGTAGCAAACTGTTTCTATCTGTGGCTTTTGTGAATATCCTGGTTTCAAGGTTCTCATCTTTAACATAGACCTCCACATCAAGGAAGTTGATCCTCAATTTGCTGCGGCTTCCTTCGCAACACCGCTCAATGAACGGCTGTATGCCCACACCAAATGGCACTCGGGGCACCAACGCGCTTGCGTGGCGTACTTAACGACCACCATATTAGCGATCATTTGTGAGCGACCCGTCTTGGTGACGGGCCGTTTGTGGATACATTCTCCTCGCGGATATCAAGTAAGTTCCACTGACACTTAGCCTGTTACGGCCTCAGATACGGACACGTAATCGTGTAATGCGTTAGACTTTAGGGGCTTTGATCTCACTACCGCATTTCTGATAATAGTCCATTTGTATACCACTTTGAGGTTGTTAAACTGGTTCACAACGGGTTCCTCTACCGGCTCTGACTGGAGCTTTCCCTCCTTCTCTTGCAGATACCTGCAAGGGGTTTGCATCCCACCACTACTGCTCTGCAGTCTGGTTGTTAGGAGACTCACTCCAGACCCGACAATACTTATGAGTCCTGTCCTCCGGACTAACTAGGTTAGTGCATTTGCTAGCTAATCGCTTATTTTGAAGTTTGTGCAATACACTCATTGATTAGTTTATTTTAATTATTCTTAGGACCCAATGAAAGAATTTATCATGAATATATTATGAAATATGAGCACATCCAGCCCTGAAGATGGATTAATGTAATCCAAAATGCGTTGGCACCAAACATCATCTAGGAGTGCTTTTTTTATGTTGAAAACTCCAAAAAGTTATTACCAATGATGTAATTGTGATATAACTTTATACATTCTTTTTATTAACCTGGTTTGGTTTACCCGAGCATCTCTACAGCTCAAATTGTATCATTGTTGTTTTTGAATCACTGTCTTGTGACAAACTTTACTGTCTATACACTGCACTGTAGAGTTAACAGTGCAATACAGAGAGACCTTTATATCTAAACACTTGCATTCTCTTTTTAGCCTGTCTTGAGTCAGTTTGGTTGATTTCCTCTCTTTACTCCAGATAGAAATATTGAAAGATGATTATACTTTAATGACTATGAAATTATGATTAATTTATGAGCACATGTGTATAGTGCTCACCACAAAATTACAACTTTACTGCCTCAACTATTAGGGATGACTGACTCAATGGAGTAACGGATCCCCCCTTTTCAGTTGAGATATTTGACCTTGGATATTATCCCGTGAGGAGTGCAGCATTGCGTTCCTGGTTGGCAATGTCCAGGGTGTGTTCTGTGACTTTGTTTTACTGTTGATGCCATGCCTTACATACAGAAGCCACCACCTTAAGAGGAGGAGTATGTGATGAATCGCAAGTATTCGCCCCACTTTCCCAAAGGGGAGCCCCAACCCCTATGAGGCTCCAGAGGTGAGCCCGTCCTGCAAAACCCTCCCTAGGGGTCGAGGCAAATGGGACATCGCTGCAGGCGTCAACATTAGCATTTGTTGACCAGGACCAAAAAGCAGCTCCTGGGTATCAGACATCACGCATTGTGCAGGAGCTACATCTCAGGAACCAGCAGCTAGCACACCAAATCTTACTTGTATCCAAGATGCAAACTATCTTTTTGTCCATTAAACATTATCCAATATGCTTTAAGTGTCCCTTAGTTGTGTCCTTTATTCTCTTGTATACACATTCCCAAACCTACTCTCAGGTTCCTGCTGTTCAGTGTCTACAATTGTACCCGTATTCCTCTCCCACTCCTCACCTGTGGTTTCTGAGTTGGCTTCCGAAGGCTCGTCTGAAGAAGTCTCCACAGGTTTCTCTCTCCAGGCTCTTGGGTTCTTCTTTTTCACCGTCTTGCCCTTTTGTTTGAAGAGATAGGGCCGAGCTCCCCCGGAGGCCACTTTGCCAGTAAGGCTATATGCCCGGCATCGGGGACTCCGGGGAGCCCACCCCAAACCAGGGAAAAGCCGCAGCAGAAAAACCCTGGGAAGTTTCAGGTGCGTTGGTCTGTTCAAATAAGTATTCGCAATCTTTCTTGGAATACTACTCAGCGAATGGGTAATTCTCAATCCTTCTTGGAATCCCACTTCTTTAGAGTACTACATTTACCAGAATGCACTTGGGTGCAATGTCTAAGCTTTGGAAAAGATTCCAAGAACTCCGTGAGCAAGGTTAAGTAAAATAAACAGAAGGAGGGGTTACACAGGTCAGAGGAAGCACACAACTCAGGGGGGCACGAGTAGAAGTGACAGCTGCTTGGGAAAGCGTGTGTTGAAAAGAACTGCAGATAGCAGGTCCCCGCTCGCTGAGTAAAAAAAAGCCCCAGAGCGAACGCAGCTGTCTGCTGACTCCAGCAAAATAACAAACACACACGCTGGGAGATTAACAAGAAAATGCGGGCAGGGAAAGGTCCATATTAAAGAAGAAATATTCCCCACAGGAAGCGTGGTGGCAAAATGTTTGATAAAAGGCAGGCAGACAAACAATGGAAAGGCAAATGGGAAGAAAAACAAGGAGTAGCACGAGACAGGAGCACTGTCAACTAGCGTTGGGAAAGAAATCAGTTGCAACGCACCGGTTGCCACACCTGACAGTTAATTATAGCCTCTGTTCCAGCGAGGCTAGAACGCAAAGTCCAGGTAAAGGAGGAGCTCAGTCCTTCTTCCATTGTTTCCATCTCTTCCACAGGCTCCATGGGTGTTTCATGACAGTATGACCCCTTCTCAAAGGCCTTCCTCCAGGTTTACCCGGATGCATCCAATGGAATCTTTGTATGAGTCTGGGTGCTGATATGTTGCGAATCGGTTCCCAGGAGCTTTCTGACATGGGGTATCCTTTCCACAACACTAAGTACTGTAATGTACCCTTCTTGTATCTGGAATCGAGCAATCTAGAGACTTCATATTCCTTATCCACATCAAGGGGCTGGTAATTCGCCTTCTTATCTTTCTAGCATGAGGATCTGGTATATATGCCTTCAGTAAAGATGTGTGGAATACTGGATGGATTCTCCCCAGTTTGGGTGGTAGAGCTAAACGAAAGGCGACTGGGTTTATCTTCGCCGTTATCTTAAAAGGTCCAATGAATCTAGGTGAGAACTTGCCATGATGTACCCACCTTGGTAGAAACTTAGTCGACAGCCATACCATCGTACCAATTTCCTATTTGGGGTTAGGTCTTCGCTTTTGGTCAGCCCACCTCTTGTAGTCTTCACAAGCCTTTTGTAGATTGGTCTGGGCTTCTTTTTGTCGGTTCCGTAGATTGTTCAGAAGTGTTTCCACAGATGGAACATTAGATGAGACATGTCCGAACAGTGGTATGTGTTTTGGATTGTATCCATCGGTACAATGGAATGGACTCATACCTATGGTTGAATGTCTTGTGTTATTATATGAAAATTCAGCCAGGGGTAGAAGATGATACCAGTCATTCTGTTCTTGATTACAGAAGCATCTGATGTATTGCTCCAAAGTGGCATTTAGGCGTTCGGTCTGTCCATTGCTCTCTGGGTGGAATCCTGAGGACAGGGATCTTCTTATCTCCAACAATTTACACAGACTTGCCCAGAATTTGGATGTAAATTGTGTGCCTCTGTCAGAGACTATAGTGTTAGGAAGTCCGTGTAACCTAACCACATCTCTTAAAAATACCTCGGCTGTAGTAGAAGCCGTTGGTGTTCCCTTGAGTGGTGAAAAATGAGTCAGCTTACTGAAGGAGTCCACCGTAACCATGATAGCAGAGTATCCTTGAGAAATGGGTAAATCTACTATGAAGTCAGTTGAAATGTGTTGCCAGGGACCTGCCGGTGGAAGGTCTTGTTGTAGCAGACCCAAGGGCTTGCAGTATGGATATTTGTTTTGGGCACACGTAGGGCAGGTGGTGACATACTTTTTAACATCCTTGGTGATTGTAGGCCACCAGAAATGACGAGAAGTCAGTTCCAAGGTAGCTTTCTGTCCTTTATGTCCAGCGGCGGGAAGGTCGTGACACCACGACATAGCAAGATCACGTAACTCCTGAGTTGGTAGATATAAGGATTTGTCTTTGAAGAGGTAGTCACCCTTGTATAGTAATCTTAGATTGGTATGCTGTCTTTGCTCCCTTTGAGCTATTTGTACTTGTTGAAGGAAGGAATTTACTGTGTTAATGAATCTTTTTCCTGCAAGCAAGATTTCATGGCCTTGAAATCCCTCTGTATCTTCTCCCATGCTTCGGGATAATGCATCCGCCAATTGATTGTCCTTTCCTGGCAAATAAGTGATTTCAAAATCGAACTGGGAAAAGAAGTAAGCCCATCTTGCATGTCTAGAATTTCGACACTCCATCTGCTGAAGGACCTTTAGGTTCCGATGATCGGTACGTACTTGGAACGGGTAAACGGCTCCTTGAAGCAGATGCCTCCATTCTTCACAGGCTTGTCTTATAGCCAAAAGCTCTTTTTCAAGTACAGAATAATTCCGTTCGCTGGAACTGAGTGTTCTAGAAAAATATGCGATGGGATGTTCCAACCCGTCCTCTTTTTGCTGCAACAGAGCTGCTCCTATTGCGCCACCTGAAGCGTCGGTTTCGACTATGAAAGGCTGGGATTGGTCTGGTTGTCTAAGAATAGGGGCTGAAACAAATGCTTCTTTAAGTTGTCTGAAAGCCTGCTCTGCCTTCAGATCCCATACAAACTTAACCCCTTTCTTGATTAGGTTTGTGATCGGGAGCACTATGTCGGAGAAATTTGGGATGAATTTTCTATAAAAGTTTGAGAGTCCCAGAAATCTCTGTATGTCCTTGACACAAGTGGGTACAGGCCAATGTGAGATGGCCTTAGTCTTGGCGGGATCCATTTGCACCTTGTCAGCTGAAAGGATAAACCCAAGGTAAGGAACTGTGGTTGTCTCAAAAACGCATTTCTCTGGCTTGGCTAGCAGACTGTGTTGTCGCAGTCGTCGTAAAACTTCCTTAACATCATGACAATGTTCTGTTAGGGAAGTTGAATAAACAAGTATATCATCTAGATAAATCACTACTGTATTATACAGCATATCAGCAAAGATCTTATCCATAAAATGCTGGAACTGTGCAGGAGCGTTGACCAGCCCAAACGGCATGACCGTGTATTCATAGTGGCCGAGAGGAGTTCTAAATGCCGTCTTCCATTCGTCTCCTTCACGAACTCTTAGAAGATGATAGGCGGAGATCAAGCTTTGTGAATACACAAGCCCCTTGGACAGCCTCTATGATGTCTTTCATCAAGGGCATGGGATATCTATGACGTACTGTAAGGCTGTTTAAGCCCCTGAAATCAATACAGGGTCTGAGTTCTGTAGTTCCCTTCTTGGAAATAAAAAAAAGAGAAGCTCCGGCTGAAGAGGATGACTCTCTGATGAGGCCATTTTGTAAATTGGTTGCCAAATATTCTTTAAGTGCTTCTTTTTAAGGTAAGGAAAGCGGGAACATCCTACCAAATGGCACTACTGCATCCGGCACAAGATCAATCTTACAGTCCTCCTTCCGATGGGGCGGAAGGCTTTGTGGTTGAGTGTCTGCAAACACATCAGAGAATTCCTGATATTGTATCAGTACTGTGTTGACACTGCAGGAAGTATCTTGAAGGGACGCGTGTATCAGAGGAGGTGTTTCCACCGGTACTAAACAATTCTGCTCGCAATATTGAGACTGGAATCCTATTGTGTTCAGTTTCCAATCAATACAAGGGTTGTGCTGTCTGAGCCAGGGGATTCCCAGTATAACCGGGAAATGAGCTGCACGTATTAAATCGAAAGTCATGTATTCTTGATGAGCCGCCATCCTGATTCTTAATTCCTGGGTTTCATGAACAATTGGAACCGAAGTTAGAGGTGTGCCGTCAACCCCTTCCACGGGTATTGGGCGTATCTTTTGGCGCCTGGGGATTTTATGTTCCGTTGCCCATTTGTCGTCAATGAAATTGCCCGCGGCACCGCAATCCAGCATTGCCAAACATTCCACCGGGCCTTCCTGTTTCCAGTCTAAGTGGATCTTAATGACCATCAGGCTGCAATTATTGATCATAGCTGGCTGAATAGTTTCACAGGGATTCACTGTCGAAATCCCTCCCTTTTCCCTGTTCAAGGTCGGGGTTTGTCGTTTCCCTGTCTCCTAGGTGGAACTCCAGGACAATCTCGTAATAAATGTGTATCGGATCCACAGTACATACACAGGCCTAGATCCTTACGCCTCTTTCTTTCGCTAGCGGTGAGGGGGCCTCGGGCCATACCAATCTGCATAGGCTCATCTGCAGACCATTTTTCAGGTAAGCGAGGGTGGTGAGGAATGGGTACAGTAAGTCTGGGTCTCTTCCTTTCTGCCTTCCTTTCGGCCATGCGGAACTCAATTTGCAGAACTAAGGAGACTAGTTCCTGAAAAGTAGAAGGTCTGGCGACACGAGCTAATTCATCTTTGATATCGTCATGTAAACCGCGACGGAATATGGCTTGCTGTGCCGTCTCAGGCCAACCTGCTTCTGTAGCAACCTTCTGGAAATTGGTAACATAGGTTTGAACATCAGCTGGTCCTTGGCGTATGTCTAATAAAGTCTCAAAAGTAGAGTACAAAACTTCGGGTCTTTCAAACCTATCTCGGAAGCATTGAACAAAGTTACTATAATCATTAAGGGCTGGGTCAGAGTTGGTAACTAGTGGAGTAGCCCATGCCAACGCATTCCCCACTAAGTTAGAAATCAAAAATCCCACCTTGGCCCTATCCAGTTCATATGTTTTCGGGCGAAAGGTATAGTGTACCAAACAGGCATCCAAGAATTCCTTCATTCTTCGGGGATTGCCGTCAAACTTGCCACAAGGTAATGCAATGGGAGGTAGATCTCCTCGGTTATCTTCTCTCTGTTGTACCTGTTGTCGCAGAGCTGTATTATTGGCTCTTAGTGATTGTACTTCCACTGTGAGGGCTTGAATAGCATTAACCAATTCCTGGTATTGCTCAAGGCTTGCCATGTTTTCTGGGCGTTGCAATCTCTCAGGTTCCTGCTGTTCAGTGTCTACAATTGTACCCGTATTCCTCTCCCACTCCTCACCTGTGGTTTCTGAGCTGGCTTCCGAAGGCTCGTCTGAAGAAGTCTCCACAGGTTTCTCTCTCCAGGCTCTTGGGTTCTTCTTTTTCACCGTCTTAGGGCCGAGCTCCCCCGGAGGCCACTTTGCCAGTAAGGCTATATGCCCGGCAGCGGGGACTCCGGGGAGCCCACCCCAAACCAGGGAAAAGCCGCAGCAGAAAAACCCTGGGAAGTTTCAGGTGCGTCGGTCTGTTCAAATAAGTATTCGCAATCCTTCTTGGAATACTACTCAGCGAATGGGTAATTCTCAATCCTTCTTGGAATCCCACTTCTTTAGAGTACTACATTTACCAGAATGCACTTGGGTGCAATGTCTAAGCTTTGGAAAAGATTCCAAGAACTCCGTGAGCAAGGTTAAGTAAAATAAACAGAAGGAGGGGTTACACAGGTCAGAGGAAGCACACAACTCAGGGGGGCACGAGTGGAAGTGACAGCTGCTTGGGAAAGCGTGTGTTGAAAAGAACTGCAGATAGCAAGTCCCCGCTCGCTGAGTAAATGAAAAGCTCCAGAGCGAACGCAGCTGTCTGCTGACTCCAGCAAAATAACAAACACACACGCTGGGAGATTAACAAGAAAATGCGGGCAGGGAAAGGTCCATATTAAAGAAGAAATATTCCCCACAGGAAGCGTGGTGGCAAAATGTTTGATAAAAGGCAGGCAGACAAACAATGGAAAGGCAAATGGGAAGAAAAACAAGGAGTAGCACGAGACAGGAGCACTGTCAACTAGCGTTGGGAAAGAAATCAGTTGCAACGCATCGGTTGCCACACCTGACAGTTAATTATAGCTTCTGTTCCAGCGAGGCTAGAACGCAACGTCCAGGTAAAGGAGGAGCTCAGTCCTTCTTCCATTGTTTCCATCTCTTCCACAGGCTCCATGGGTGTTTCATGACACCTACACATTTAATATCACATATCTATGTATGTATGGCAAAACTTGCATCGGGAGTCACAAGTAGCTCCTGGTAGCTCTTGGTTTCAAGCTAACCAGGCTCCTCTTGGCTATAACCAGGAGTTAAATAGCTCCCAGCTCCTGACAATTCCTGCACCGGGAGTGACTCCCCAGCCCCCTTTGGGGACAAGGACTCATGTTCCTTTGAGGAACTCCCTACATCAACGGATTTAACTGTATACATGGGACTACATGATAATCTTAAGAATGTGGCATCCTAGCTTGGGCTGAAGGCAATGCAAGAATAATCCCAATGCCGGGAGAAAAGGTAGATGCCTATTTAATGGGAGATGCATATTTAACTGTGCCGAGGAGGAAGAGGAGAGAAGAACCTGATGCGCAGTGGAACCCCCCAACATCATTACGGCCGGCAGGAGGCAGAGCGAAAGCTAGTCGTGGAGCCTGCAACTTGTGGAGAGAGAGCAGGAGGCCGAGACCCTGGAGAACTTGCAATGGCAGATGCAGGAAGAGTCTCGGGCCGACTGAGAGAGAAGCAAGCAATCCGGTGGTGGCGTGTCCACAAGCTGGACGTGGTAGGAAGGACATCCCAAGAACAACACTGATACCGCTGGTGAAGGAGGCGAGGCTCGTTTCTAACCAGCAGCACCAGTGTGCAGCATGAGTCCGACACCAACCCGGTAATGTGAAGGCGAGAAGATGACAAAGAGAGAAAACATTCCAGAGCGAGAGCCGAGCCCAACCACACCCCAGCTCCCTACCAAGGAAGAGGAATGGGGGAAGCAGGAGGCTCACAGGTTATCGCATCACTCCCAGAAACTCATCCCAGTCACATGAACGAGAAAGCAGGTCTAAAGTTATGTGATGCGAGTTGGAGACAAATAACGAGTAACCGAAAGAGGAAGAGACTTATTATATGAAGCTGTCACCTCGTCCCAGTACAAAGGATGAGTTAGCAAATACACAACAAAGTCAATTAAGAAGTGCAAAGTCTTGAAGAGAAGGGCTGAGTTCACACAAGTTTCAAATCAATTTGGATCTTTTCAAATTTTGTAGAAGATTAATACTACTTCTCAACAAAAATTCAGAAACCCAATACAGAAGCCAAACAAACACTGTCAGAACTTACAATCTCTATCACTGAAGACACCATAGATCTAATGAATATACAAGAATCTACAGATATTCATATGTTAGAAACATTTGCCTCTGATCTAAGGTCTATTGTCACAAGAAACAAACCTCAAACCTAAGTCAAAGTTTAACCCTCATTTCTCCATAGAAAATGCAATCGATACTTTTCATAAAGTGGTCACCAATGACTTAAGAAAACTGTTTTTGTCTGGATCCAAACAAATACCTATCAAACATAATTTGACCAAACAGCAATCTAAGGCAATACAAGAACTCAGAAACAATAAGGAAATAATTGTCAAACAAGCCGACAAAACTGTTATGAAAAACAACCAGATAACCCACTGCCCGCACTAATTGAAGAATCGCAAAGTATGAATAAACATTGGCACGATGAAGACTCACTATCAGATGGCGAAAGTGACTTCATGAAAAAACAACATCCTACTATAGCCACTATTTATTTTATCCCTAAAATTCACAAGCCTTATAAAAATGTACCATCAACAAGACCAATCATAAATGGCATCAGCTCATTAACAGAACCCATATCCGAATTCATTGATAAACATATACAACCACTTGCATCCGGATTATCTTCTTTCATACAAGACACCAAACATGTGATACAGCAGTTAGAGTCCATCAATTGGGAGGAAAACTTCAGACTGGTTACATTTGACGTGACATCTATGTACTATGTACTCCAGTATCATCCACACCAAAGGCATTGACACTACTTACCAATTCTTGAAAAGCAGGTCAGTCTCTTAACATTACAAAACTTAAAGATTCTACAAATGTTAAACTTCACACTTTAACATCTTCATGTTCAATAACCACATCTTCAAGCAGAAACAAGGAACGGCCACGGGAGCCAAATTTGCTCCGGCATATGTTAATCTATATATGGGCCATTTTGAATTAGAGCACACTTGGCAACATTCATTTTTTACAGAACAAAACAATATTCTATACTTTGGCAGATTTAGACAACACCTTGGTTATCTGGAACGGTTCACAAAAAAGCCTGCAAGAATATCATGCATATCTTAACAACAACACATACAATTTGAAACTTACCATGCAAGAATAGACAAACAGAATTAAATTCCTGGACCTGGAGCTTTACATTGAAGATTAAACCTTACAAACAACTCTTTATGTGAACCCCACGGCTGGAAACAGCACACTGCACACATCCATCAATCACCCGCAACACATAAAGTCCAACTTTCCATATGGGGAGTTTTTAAGAATAAAAAGGAACTGTACACAAAACAAGGAACTGGAAAAACACATAGCCAATGCAAAGCAAACATTTCAAGTTAGAGGATATGAAATTAAAAATCTGCACAAAGCACATCACAAAACCATGCACAGAACGAGATCTTTTGTTTTGCAAAAGTTCAGAACAAGCAAACCTGAAAATCCAAATTAGATCAGATTCATCACCACAATTCGTAGGTACACTGTCTCAGAAAAATTCTAGCTCTAGCTCACCACTGGCCAATACTTAAAGCAGATGAAACACTTACAAAACATCTGGATAAAACTCCAAGCATTGCATACCGTAAAGCCAGAAATCTGAAAAAACTATTATGCCCATCCCATTTTCAACCAAAGAAAATACAAGGAGGGATACCACAACTATGAAATGCTGAAAGCCTTAAAGGCAACTACAAATGTGGAACCTGTTCAGTCTCTGCAAATGGGACAACTTTCATGTTACCAAACGGAAAAGAGTATAAAATTAAAGAATTAATAAATTGCAACTCTAAAAATGTAATTTATGCAATTCAATGCACTTGTCAAAAACTATATATATGGAGTACAATAAGCCCATTGAAAATACAGATCTCAGAACATTTAAGAACCCTTAAAAACAAAGACACAAAGGGCCTCGTAAGTTTGGCGGTAGCCTTGCCGGTAATACCCGTGAATGGGCAATTACCGGGTCATTACGGCCCTGCCGGACCCGGTAATGAATGGTGCCAGTGCATCCAACATGCTCTGCTCTGCAGGTCTGACCTGGCGGCCATAATGGCACCCGCAAGCAGAACTCGTAGTTTGCCAGTCCGTTAACAACGGTACCGGCAAGCTTACCGGTATCGTTGTTACCAGACCGGCAAACTTATAATGTATCCTTTGGCGCATCACTTCTTTTTTTTTTAACTTGTTTATTTTTCGGTTGGCATACAGGAGAATGCATTAGCATGTCAGATCAACACTTTATCTCAGCATTATTATACACTTATTTATACCCCAACACCCAACCCTACATCTTAGTCTCGGCCGTCTACTGTGGACTGTCTCTTTTCCAATAAGGTCCGATTCCTGACTCATTCGCTCCTGTCTCCTCCTACCTCGATTCGCCTTCCTCCTTCTTCTCCCGGCTTACGTCCTCCAATCCTGGGTTTGGCTATCCTCCGGGGCCTGCTCCTCCATCGGCTGAGACTGTTCTCTGTCCGCCGCCTGCTGGGCCTGTTGCACCAGGCGCGGTTTGTATGTCAGGGCCGGGAAGCGTAAGTCATAGTCTATCACCGGCGACCAAATGTTCGTGAAACGATGGAGGCGGCCTCCGTTTGCTGCCATAACTTTCTCCGCGATGAAGATGTCCCAGATTTTCAACCACCATAGCACGTTAGGGGGCCTTCCGGAGTCTTCCATGTCCGGCTATTGTGATTTTAGCGGCTAGGAGTAATTGTGTAATGAGGGCCGCGGATGCGCCCGCTTTTGGGTAGGTGTCTGGGATCGGGGTCCCCAGCAGTAGCGGCTCCGGTTCCAGTGGCAGCGAGATTTGGGTTATGTCTGTGATGGTAGCTATACATTGGGACCAGAAGACCTTCACCACCGGGCATGACCACCACATGTGTAAGTAGGAGCCTGGTGAGCCGCACCGACGCCAGCACTGTGGGTCTAGCGACTGGTTGAAGTGGTGTAGTTGTAGCGGTGGGAAATACCATCTCATGAGCAGTTTATATGCACATTCTCAGTTGGTGATGCAGAAGGACGATGAGTGTGTGCGGGCCCAGATATCGGCCCAGTCTTGATCCTGGATTGAGTGCCCTAGGTCCTTTTCCCACTGCGCCATATATGTCGCTCTATTGGACAGGAGGTTCTCCTGGAATAGTCGATGCAGCGTCGAAATCCGCCCTCGGGAGGGAGGGTCCGCTACTGTTAATTCCAAGGCATCCATGGTCCGGGTGGCCGCCTCTCGCGTCTGGGGGTGTGTGCACCAGTGTCTGATTTGGCAGTATGAGAACCTGTCTGACTCTGCTAGGTTGAACGTACTTTTGCATTGGGCGAATGTCAGCGGCTGTGTTCCCTCAAATAGTTGGCTTAGGGAGGTGAGGCCTCCGGCGATCCAGTTCTTGAAGTTTGAGGGGTGAGCTCCCAAAGAGAACGCTGGATTGTGGAAGACTGGGGCTGAGGGGCCCAGAGCTCTCGGGATACCTCTGGATTTGCTGGCCCAATCCCACGCCTTCAGCGTTTGCTTGGTTGAGGATAGAATAGCTGGCCATGTCCGGCGCAGCGCGGTTGGCAGGTGTAGAAGAAAGCGTAATGGGAGGGGTAATCGGGATTGCTCTATGTCCATCCATTTGGGGCGTCCTGACGTTATAGTCCAAGCCCTGGTATACGCTATCTGCGCCGCCATTTGGTATTTTTGGAGGTCAGGGACCCCTAGGCCTCCCTGGTCCGGAGCACATAGCATTGTCTTCCGTGGAATGCGGGCCTTCTTCCTCCTCCATATGAATCCAAAAATCTTCCTTTGAAGTCTCTGTAGTTGGGGGCGAGGGACTATGATGGGGAGAGCTGAGCAGGCGAATAGGAATCGTGGCAACAGATTCATTTTACAGGCTGTGATACGACCTATTAGGGATATTTCCTGCTTGTGCCAAGAGTCTAGGTCTTTTTCCAAAGTTTTCATCAGGGGCGGGAAGTTTATTCGATAGATGTCTCCTGGGTTAACAGGGATCTGCACCCCGAGGTAGGGGATGGATGTGTCATTTAGCGGGACCGCGCACTGGGCACTGAAGGATGCCTTATCTCTCTGATTCAATCCTATCCCCAGAGCTGTCGATTTCATCAAGTTAATGGCAAATCCGGACACCTTCCCGAATCTGTGGATTTCCGCTAGGGTGGCTCTTAAGGATTGCGAGGTGTCTGTGATGGTTAACATCACGTCGTCAGCGTAGAGCGATATCTTGTGCTGGGTAGAGCCCACTTGGAGGCCTTTGATTCTGGGGTTCA
Source organism: Ambystoma mexicanum (assembly GCF_040938575.1). Taxonomy (NCBI): domain Eukaryota; kingdom Metazoa; phylum Chordata; class Amphibia; order Caudata; family Ambystomatidae; genus Ambystoma; species Ambystoma mexicanum. The sequence goes on along the minus strand of NC_090940.1, from coordinate 424,119,801 downwards.
GGTGGATCCGCTGGGCCAACGATTCCATAACCATAGCGAATAGTAAGGGGGAGAGGGGGCAGCCCTGTCTGGTGCCGCATGTTAGAGAGATCGGGTTAGTCAGGAGGCCGTTCACTCGGAGCAGGGTGGTCGGGGATTGGTAGTTCGCTAGGGTGAGCTTTCAGAAAGTGGGCCCAACGCCGAACGACTCCAGAGTGAGGCGGAGGAACGACCAGTCCACTTTGTCGAAAGCCTTGGTCGCATCTAAGGCTAGCAGGGCGAGTTTCTTCGAGTCTTGTCTGGCTATCTCAATCAGGTTGAGGACTCTGCGCGTATTATCTGTGGTGGCTCTGTTTAAAATAAATCCCGTCTGGTCTGGGTCTATGATGTCCGGAAGAAGCCTCGCTAATCGGTTTGCCAAGACCTTCGAGTAGATATTCGCATCCAGGTTTAGTAAGGAGATGGGTCGATAAGCTGCTATATCGCTGGGGCCTTTTCCTGGTTTCAGCGCTAATACTGTTATTGTCTCTTTCATTGATGGGGTTGTTGATCCAGAAGTGGCGAAGGAGTTGAAGAGGGTCGTCATTGGGGCTAGTAGTTGAGGCCGGAAGAGTTTGTAGAATCGGGACGAGAAACCATCTGGGCCCGGGGCTCTAGTTCTTAAGCTTTTAACGGCTTCGTCGATCTCCTCGCTGGTGATCGGGGCCTCCAACTCTTCCCTACTCGTAGTTGAGAGCTTGGGCAAGGCGGCTTCCCGCAGGTAGGACTGCTGCTCTTCCTGGGGTTTTTGGGTAGCTGACATAGTTTCGGTAACGTGAGCTTCTGCAATTCTCAGCTTATCCCGATCTGCGAATTGGGCTGCACCCTGAGGGTCCCGGAGGCTTAGTATAGTGTTCCTTCTCTTGATTCTTGCAAGTTTTTCCACCAGGAATTTATTTGCTTTGTTTCCCCTGGCGTAGTAGCTCTGTTTCGTCTTGGTTAGCAGCTGGGCTGTGTCCTCTGCATAATGAGCCTCTAGTTTCCTCCGTGCCGTCTGCAAGACTCGGTAGGTTCTCGGGGACCAGTTTCTAGCTTTACATGTCGTCTCTGCCTCAAGGACCTTGTCTTCTAGGATGCGGCGGGTCTGTTGCTTTTGCTTATGGTAGGCTGCTCCTCGAGAGATCAGCACCCCTCGCACTACGGCCTTCATTGCGTCCCATGTAGTCGCTGGGGAGGTATCTTTGTTTTTATTGTCTTCGAAGTACTGTTTGATGGTTTTAGCTACTACGTCTCTCGTCGCCATGTTATTTAGGATCGGGTCATAAAGAGACCATCTGCGTCTTGGTGGCGGGTCCGGGTTATAGGCTCTTAGCGTGAGCATTACGGGTGCATGATCTGAATGGATTCTGGGGCCTATGAGGACATCGTCCATGTACGACAGGATCTGCGGGGATGCAAGCAAGAGGTCGATACGTGAATAAGTTCTATGCACATAAGAGTAGCATGAGTAGTCTCGCTCCTTTGGATGGAGGATCCTCCAGGTATCTACCACTTCGAAGGTTCGGAACAATTTAAGCAGAGCGATCGCCAAGCCAAAGTCTCCGCGGGCAGGGGGGTGTGATCTATCTACCAATGGGTTGGGGACTCCGTTGAAATCTCCCCTGATGATGGTCTGACCCTCAGCAAATGGAAGAAGGGTGTTTTCCAGGGCCGAGTAGAATGCCTCTTGTTCTTGATTTGGCGCATATACTGAGATCAACGTGTATAGTTGGCCGAGAATTCGGCATTTCACCGCCACGAAGCGGCCATCTGGGTCCCGTTTAGAGTCCAGGATTTGAGGCTTCAAATCTTTGGCGATTAAAATAGCTGTGCCACCTTTCTTCGCTTCATTCGAAGCTAGGAACTGCGTTGGGAATTGCCGATCTCTGAGCCTTGTGAAGTCCGCTGGGATCAGGTGTGTCTCCTGTAGGAAGACCACAGAGGCTTTGTCATTCTGGATGCGTTTTAGGATCGCTTTCCTCTTCTGTGGGGCGTTGAGGCCTCTAACGTTCAGCGTTAGGAACCTTAGTTTCTGGATCGGCGGGGGGTCCTCTTGGGTGCCTTCTGGGGTGGGATACTGTTCCTCGTGGGTGGGCTGGGGGTATTCAGTCTTCATTTCGAGATTCCGAGTTAGCTAGGTCCTCCTGCAGCCAGGTTTTCTGCATCCTCCAACGGGAGGATAACATTTTATCTGAGTGGGTCCACCAACGGGTGGGCAAACTTAAACGGGTGGGAAAACTCCCGACTGTGTGGGGGGCCGGAATTTTCTGCGCAGCCACCATCACGGCCAACGTGGCCCAAACAGTTTTCCTCGCCAACGGGGCGAGGGTCGAACCATTGAGATCGGCTCGGCTCCAAGGGTGGGTAGGTGACATACTCCTTGGAGAGGGGGACTGGGCCGTTCGGGGCCCGCGGCATTGCCATGCTTCGCTTTGGCTTCAGCGTCGGTCTTAGTACCATGGCCGCAAACCTCTAAATCATTTCATCTTTCGGCGTCTTTGCGCTTTAGACCAGGGTTGTTGCTGTCTTTGAGGTGATTGATCTGGTTCCTCTGGCGGGAGGAGTGGACTGGGGGTGGTTGAGGTCTCTGGAGAGTTCGGGTGCAGAATCGATTTCACGTCCTCCAGGTGGCTAATTTTGCGCAGAGTTCCCTGATACGAGAATTGTAACGTAGCGGGGAAGAGCCAACGGTAGCGAATCTGCTGGCTCTGGAGGAACAGGGTCAAGGGCTTGAGAGCTCTCCTTTTCTGTATGGTGATCAGGGAGAGATCTTGGTATATCTGCAGGGGGTGCTCATGAATGACAGTTCATCTTTGGAGCGCCTTATCGCCGAGATGGCTTCTTTGGTAGCGTAGAAGTGTACTCTAGTGATCACATCCGGGGGGCCGTCTGAATCTACTCCTCGTCTCGGACGTAGTCTGTGGGTTTGGTCCAGGACGAGTTGGGTTTTGTCCGTAAGCATGAGGAGAGCCTGGAAGAAGTTGCCTATGTACTCCGGGAGCTCTTTATCTTGGATCGTTGCTGGGACCCCACGGATGCGCAGATTATTCCGTCGGGCCCTGTTTTCTAAGTCCTCTTGCTTGAATGCGAGAATCTCATTACTGGACTGAAGCGCTCTGATCTCGCGTCGCATTTCTATTATTGCTGCATCGTGGTTCTGGGTCAAGTCTTCGACCTCTCCTATTCTCTGTTCCGCTTCCGTGAGTCGTTGGTCCGTCTGTTCTAGTCGTGTGGTGAGCTCGGTCATGCAGGACCGGATTTCGGCTTTGATGTCCCTCATGAAGGCCATTAAGTCATCTCTGGTGGCGAGGTTACCTTGTTCTTCTGGGGGCTTTTGCAGGGTAAGTTTAAGCGAGGGGTCCGGTTTTCTTGTCTTGTCTGTTACTAGGAGCATGGTGGAAATGTCCGCGGTTTTGGCTGGTTTGGTGAGTCTCAACATTTTGCCGGGGCTGGGACTCTGGGGATCCTCTTCTGGCAGGGGGCCCCTGGGGGGGCGCTTTGGGGGGGGATGATTGGTTTCGGACGAGTCTGCTGTGGAGGGCGAGTGATCCGCCAGCCGTATTTGTTGTCAGAGTTATAGTGGTTATATCTGGGTCTTGCCACTCTTGGATGTCGTGGAGGGGGTCGATTCAGCTTGAGGTAGATGTCCACCCTGCCAGGGGGCTGCAGCTATCCAGGATGATAGGCCTGGTGGGTGAAGTGGGCAGGAGCGCCCCAGGATATTATGTCGGCCAGAGACGTGGGGGTGCCTTCAGAAGGAGGTCGGGGAAAGCTGTTGTGCGGCTAGGGGGGGGGGCAGGAGCACAACCTGACCACTCTCCCCAGCCGGCGAGGTATCTGGTGGGCAGGGTCGCCCCAGGAAGCTAGAAGGGGCTCTGGATTCAGCGCCGGGGAGATTGTGGGGGGCGGTGGACACTCACCCGGTCAGGCCTCCGATACCGCCTCCGGGGTGCTGGGCTGCGGGCCGATGCAAAGTCCTGGGGGGCAGGAGGGAGCCGCTGTCTCGCCCACTCTCCGGGTTGATCGTTGCCAGTGAAGGTGGGGGGGCGGATGAAGGGCCCTCGCCCCCACAGCTGGTCCAGAAGCCAGAGGGCTCCGGGGGCTTGGTCGTCTCTCCAGAGAGCCGGTCTGCCGCACGGGCGAGGGTCGGGGAGCTCCGGAGGCCCTCCTCCAGGAGGGCCTCACTCTAAGATCTGTTTATCAGGTCTGGAGGGCCGGAGAGTCGGCCGCACGGGGTGGCTCCGCAGGGGGGTCAAGATGGTGGTGGGGGCTGACGCTAACCCCATACTCCGCTCCAGTGGAGGGGGGCGGGTGGCAGGAGCACCCGAACCCGAGCCGAGGCCTCAGGTGGAAGGGCCCCGGGGACCTGAGCGGCCGTCTCTCCAGCGGCCTCCGATAGCGAGGCTCAGGATCGGAGTGGAGGGCGAGAGCAGGAGGTCCTATGGGTGTCTCGTCACTGGGCGCCGGCGGAGGAGAGGGGCCTGGGTCGCGGCCGCCATCTTGGCTCGGTGCGGAGAGGCACCCGCGTCAAGTTCTTCCGCCGCGTTTTCAGGGTTCCTAACGCGTTCGCTTTCAAAATTGGAACGGTGGATGCGCAAGTGGTTCCGCCAGCTTCTCCCGCCAGAGAGACAGCAGCGGCGACGTTGGAGCCAGCTCAATTTCAGATGAGGCCGCGGGTCCCTACGGAGGCCATTAACGGAGCAGCCTCATCAGTGGCGCTCCAGGCCACGCCCCCCTGGCGCATCACTTCTATAAAGAACATGGTGACGAGAAAATTGAACGAATCAAATTCTTTGGCATTAAAAATCACCATGCCACCAAGAGGAGGTAACTTGGAAAAACTACTCAGACAATGTGAGGCAGGATGTATCTGCATTACAGACTGTTGCTACATTGGCCTCAACCAGGACACCGAAATGAATCATTACTTATGATTAATGTTGCAAACCTATGTTGTTAAACTGTTAAGTTTAGATTTCTCCACGCACAGGTAAGACAAAGAATCTAGACTGAGTCTCCCTTGTAAACACCTCTAGAGTTTCATATTCGGGACCACAATACCATTTTGTAACATTGAATAGAAATAAAATCAGTGATCATATGCACTCAAAACTAGACATTAGGCAATCAGTAAACAAATGCTAAGTAACCACCATTTCAATTAGGCTAACATAGAATGATATTCATAAATATTCATTCATCTCAGAAGACACATAATTTGGGGTAAAAAAAGAAATAAAACCTACTTTACTGGTCTTGTAAATCATGGGAAAGACATTTTACAATAAGCCAACAGGAAAATGGGAAATGTTTGCCAATGGCTATATATTAAAATCTTTCCAACATTGTGACGCAAGAAAAATGAACTGCATAGCCATAACTATGCCCATCCCAAGATAGCGGTCAATGCGACAACATTATACAAAAACATGCCGTGTCATCGCGCCGACATAAATAGTCGCCCATCTTGTATCAGCTGCACCAAACACCGCGGTTATCATGCCGGATACCTCTTAACAATTGGGAAGCAACTTTTGTACACAAAAAGGTAAGATTGGAAATCATCCATAAAGCCGAATAATCATCCTAGTAGCTATAATCCAGCTCATTTTAGGACACTCCTAATGTTTAATCACAAATGCCTGTAACTTTTACAGACTGTATGAACTCGGGACAATTCAGCCAAACTTAATCCTGCTGGAAAATGCCCCAAAGTTGGCGCCAGCAGACATAAAGTCATTACCCACTGAGGAATCACAATCTAAGGAAATTCCCTTTGAAACAAAGTTGTAAGGACACATTTCAATGTAAGTGAGTAATCTTTATTTGTAACATAAATTGTTGAGGTATGATTGCCTAAAGTAAACTATGAAATGTACGTATTGCTAAAATTCACAATTGCATACAATGTGGCTACACAGAATTCACTGTCATTATTAACTGCCTCTACCGATTTACAATCAGAATCAAATTACATATAACACGTCACAATAATGTATGTGATATTCAATTGCAACGTTATTTTGACCATTCAATTTTTGTTTAACACATTTAGATATATGATAGCTACACCCTCCTGATGAACCACTTGATTGTACTTTGGTGAAACACGGGTTGAGGGAACCATAAAAGAGAAAAGGAGCAACATATTTTGATGTGAAAGAACATCTTGATTTTGTTATTCCAAGTAATAAAACCAAAATACTCAAACCCAAACATAAAGGGTGTATCAAGATTCTATATTTTTTTGAATTTAGAGATCCAACAATTAAAGTCTTAGGCGCAAGAGCACAGGTGACTCAAAGTCCTTTTGTTTTCGTATCTGCACAACATTGGGCTGCCTCAATGAAATTGAGCACCACACCTATGCAGCCCAGACAGTAACCGAATTCAACAATAAATCCATAACCTTTCAAGAGAGCTCGCTACATGGGTTGCCGATAGGATGAAAACAGTTCATTTATTTCCTGAGTTCACATAAGTGTTGTATGACCAATAAGCCACAAGATACCCAACCCAGGGGCGAAAAGCCTAGAAGAGAGGTGCTTAATCAATACGGCTGGGATATAACCAGTCAGATCAGAGACGTTATAAGAGTGAGGACTAATGATAATAGAAGCTTTGAAAGGGGCAAAGGAAAACCCTAATCAGATACTCCTCAAGGGAAGGATCTACAAATAATAAGACAGGTTATTTTGAAGGACATTTCAAAAAGGAGGCCACTGAAAGCACGAGAAACAAACGTGTTCTTGAGGAGCTACAAGAGTGGATCACAGAGGCTTTCTGTTCTACCAAGAGGGTGTATAATTCAAGGCAATAGTGACTGCACTGGAGGAGAGACTAGGTGAAGGCAAACCATTCCCTTGGTCTATTTAAGTTAGTTAACATTAGTGGCAGGGCCAGATAGGATAGTTTGGATGGAGCACATATTTTCTTTTGGACTTTATGACAATGGACAAGCACCTTTAGTTTCTTTAACTAAGTAGGGTGCTCCCTTTAGTGATAGGGAAAGTTAGGCCTTCTATGCTCCCTTTAGTGATAGGGAAAGTTAGGCCTTCTACTTATAATTTTCATTAAAAGAAACAGAATCATGTCTTTGGAGTGTCTGACTCCTTCTTCCAACCCGCTACAGCTTGTTGCCAATGCAACCCACTTACTAAAGATAATTGTAAAAAATAAATTAGTCTATCCCCTCTCCACCAGACTGATGTCCTGCAGTTTATATGATGACTTTTAGAATCGTAATCCCATGCACTGTAAAAAAATGTACTAGTCTCTGATGACACAAACTGTACTGCATTATCACTCACTACATATAGTGATAATGCAAAACCTTCTGTCGCACACACTTCCAACATGACGTTAATTGCAATTTTAGTGTTCATGATGGGAATAACTTGACTTTAAACCACAGGGATTTGTAGTCCACCAACACTAGACATAGCAACACTCTTTGCCTAATAACTCCATTGGACCCATGACATCCATCTCCAATTCCTCCCACATCTCTAGTGATACAAGTACCGGCTGCAACAGTGGTGGGTTTAGTTTCTTCGTCTTATCACTCTAAACACACAATGACAGATCTTTGCCACCATTTCCATCATGTTATCCATTCCCACTAATATCATACTCGCAATCTTCTCTTACTAAGACTGTGGCCTAAATGTCGTATGTGCATTGGCTATAACTTTTTGCCTCACCGAATGGGGGCTGCCGGGTGACAGGTTTTTCCCTTACTAATTCCCATTCACATGGTGCCAACTCATCCCAGGACAGAGTGTATGCCAACTCACACTCAGATTTATTAGGCCACCCCTTCTGAGAGTGAGATGAAACCCTATTAATTTCTTAATCTTCTCTTGTCGCTCTCCTCCATTCTTCTTCTGGTATCGCTGCACTCACCACGATTCCTATAAATGCTACCTTTGTGCCCATATTCTCCTCACTACCTTCACTTTTAGACAATACCAGAGGTAGTCACGAAAGGCAATCCGCAAATGGATTATGCTTGCCTTGTACATGTTCCACTGTGAAATTAAACTCTTGTGCATTTGCCAACCATTCGGCAATCCTAGGAATCACCACACCTGAACCCTGTCTAGAGAACAATTGTACCAGTGGCTAATGGTCAATTTGTATCGTAAATGGTATGCCCCACAAGAAAGCACTGAAATACCTGGCTGACCAGCAACAAGCCCAACCCTACTTTTCAATGACTGGAAATAAACATTCACACACACTCAAGGCCTTGGAACCGAAAGCTATGGGCACTTCTTCTCTCACTTGTCACTGACTCAACATTGTACCTCGCTAGCACCTACAGTCAAGATTGTTTTTGCTCCTAGCATACATCTATGTAGGGTTGGTGCATCAGCAAAGGCTTCCTTTATATGTGTGAATGCCTTCTGCTTCCTATGTGTCCATTCAAAATTCCCTCCCTTCTTCAACAGCCTCCTCAACAATGTAGTCTTTTCTGAAAATGCTGGTACATATTTTACAAACAATTAGAATTAACTAAGAATTGCCTGAATTGACCCTTATCTTTGGGTTCCGTCACCACCTTAATGGCCTTTACTAATTTAGGTTTTGATTTAAAACCATATCTGTCGATATATGCCTAAAATACGTGACCTGATGCACCATGAATTTACACTTTTTACTTTTTTCACTGTAAATCATGCCTCACACAGTGTCTCAAATTCATGGTCCAACAGCCGGTGCACGCTCTCTTCCCATATGCTTACTAAAATATTGTCTGGGGAACATTTTATGCCTTTCTTCCACCAAAATAAGTTCTCCATCACCCTTTGTAAAACAGCGCTCGCTGAGGCTAATCCAAATGGAATGCGCTTGTATTGGCACACCCCCTACTGGTGTAATATATTGTTAAATGTCGTGGATCTGGATGTAACTCTATTTGTTGATATCCAGAAGATATGTCTATGGTAGAAAAACAGCTCACCTTCCCCATGGTAGATACCATAGTGTTTATATTTGGAAGGAGTTATCTACCATGACAGGGTCAGTAAACTGAGGCTTCTCAGCCTGGGGTGGGGGCCTACCAGGTGGAAGCCAGAGCTTGTTCTACCCAAGAAAGGAAAAGTGGCAGTTGGGAATACCCACTTCCCTGTCCCTTCTTATAGTCCCAGTACTCTTGTTCAGAGAAACAATGTCAATCACCCCATACCGGTTTCATGTGATGATGGCCTGTTACTTTCTGTCTTTTACAGGACATTTAATGTCCCAGCATATCCAGCGGTAGCAAGCCAAAACACCAGCCAAACTGAAACACTGCATAGGGGCCAGATATCTACGCACCCAAACCAGCAATGGCTCGAAGGGAATCCACTGTGTGGCTCTGAACATCAAACAATAATGAAGGCCAGCACATACGAGGAGAGCTCCAAACTGTCTAAAGACTTTACGCTCACCTGTTTTGGAGCCACGGAACAGCTCCCCAACCAAACCAACAGGTTAACGATGATGTAAAGCCACAACACACACTGGGTTTCGAACTGTATTACTCACCACTGTGGGCTTTCAAATCCTATACTAACCCAGACACAGCAAAATACACCCTTTTATGTCTTTTGCTGATTGTACCAGCTCCTGGAATGGAAGAAAAGGGAAAGAATTGGCTCAGGGAACAACCCCTGGAGGATAGCCAACGGGGAAAAGGGTGAGGACAAAAGAAGACATAGGAATCAGGAAGTTCTGTGCTGTTCGGGTGATGTCCGGGAGTGGGTAGCCAACCAAGAGACAGGCGAAGGAAGGAAGGTGTGGAATAGCGTGAAGGAGGATTGTTCAGGCTGTGTGCAAGTTGAGGTATTGGTGTTATCTCTCAACAAGGCAGACCTCGGATGGAACTCACCCTTCGCCAACCAGCTCGTGGCCGCCGCTTTCATGGTCGTTCCCCCACAACTCCCGACCCTGCGGTTCATGTTGGAGAAATCGGGTGCCGGCCGCGGAGGCCGTGACCCCTGTGACTCCGGCTGCTTCCTTGTTGGCGGGTGCCCTGGCGACTACAGGACGCTAGGTCTGCTCCTGTATCTGCTCGCCATCGACGTCCAAAGTCATGTGATGCGTTACCACGGCAACCACTGTAAAAGCCGTCCAGAGACGAGTACGCCGCTTCTCAGCTGTCTGTTTTCAGCCGGTGCAGCGCTCTACCTTGTCTTCGCCTGTCCCACGGAATACTTTGTTTACCTGACCTCTGGCCTGTTTTGCTCCGGACTCTCTTTGGATTACCCTACTGTTTTGGTACTTTGGACTCTTGCTGGATACCCCATTGGCTCTGTTTATCTGGATTAACCCTTGGATCATTTCACTGTTACGGCGCTACGGACCTTTCTCAGCTGACCATTGCGGATTGTTTTTTGCACTCTTGCAACTGTCTGCCCCTCTGATTGTGCAACTCTTGGAGCCCTGTGTCTTGGGTTGCTCACAGAGCGGGCTCTTGGCCGCAGTTCTCTACTTTTGGCATCACTAACTGGGCTCTGCTTCCCTTGGGCTCCCACTGCTTCCTAGAACCCTGTCAACTCTGCAGCTGTTACGCTCACCTGGTATCCACGGGGACGCCACCTTGTCCTGGTTGGATGATTTGCAATCTTGAACCCTCTCCCGGTCCCTTGGTAAAGCCTCTGGTTAAAGATGGGTCTGCAATATAGGAGAGCTGGATTCAATACCAGATTGTCTTTATGTTTTCCCACCTCCCTTGGCCTCAACTCCTTCCTCCCCCTTGGGCCTTCTCCTCACCTTAATATTGTAAGAGGTGGATTCTCCGTCCTGCTCCTCTTGGCAGGGGCGCGTAGATTTGGGGGGCGAGCTTCACTGGTGCAAGCCCCCCTGTGGCAATCCAGGCCTGCTGCGACTCCATAGGTTTGCTGCTTTACAGTCTTTATATTCAGTTCTTATGTTCCTCTTAGTTCGAATAATAATGTCTTGCTTCTTTCCTTTTAGGTATGGAAAGGTATTTTGGTGTTGTCATGCAGTTTGATGATGAGCATGGGCCGGTAGGCGAAAGCGTGGTGTGCGCGATGCTGTCTGGTGAGTAATGCGCGATGCGCGGTGCTGTTTCGCCTTTTATATTGCTGACCTGTGTCTTTTCTCTCCTTGCAGGTTGCGATGTTCCTCGCTGAGCGTCGTAATGTTCCAGCAATGATACTGACCAGGAGATGACTACCCAGGTAAGAATTGTGTGGCTTTCTTTATTCGGGAGGAAAGGTGAGCAAATGCTTACTAATGCTGTCTTTCTTTCTCCTCTTTCCAGGTTATGGTATTCCAGGATGCATGCGGTGCCGGATGATGGAGTTCGTACCTTCAGGTGAGTGGAACTGAAGTCAGCGATGGATTGAAGACAGGATACTGTTCCAGGTAAGTTTCGTAGTGTTCTTTCTCTCTCTCCAGGTCCTTGGTTTCAGGTAAGCTGCCATCAAAGAACTGGACATTGTGAGCGTTACGCTGCCCACAGCAGAATAACGCAAAGCATGTTCTGCTGTTTGGGTGTGGTTTAAATAGTCTCAGGTAAAGTATTCCAGGTAAAATAGTCCCAGGCCTGCCACACCCAAAGTAGTCCAGGTAAAGTAGTCCCAGGCCTGCCACATCCAAAAGACTAGACTGCATAGCTCAGTTCCTTGTAACTGAGCTATGTGTGTGCCTCCATGTTGGCTGAACCCCCCCAAGTTAAATAGTCCCAAGTAAATAGTCCCATTCTAATATTGGTCTTCATGATGGTTATGAGCCTGGCGCCAAAGGCGCCAGGACTGACTCCAAGAGAATCTTGGATGAGGTTTATAGGCCTTTGACCTGGCCCTAACTGGAAGGCTGACTTGCCAGTGAGGGCCAAGGGCAAGGGTCAAGACAGCACTCCCCCCCCCCCCCCCAAGGCTCCTCTCACGGTGGTTTGGCTGGGTAATTCTGATGGAACTTTTTAATTAAGCGAGATGCATGGGTGAATTCACTAGGTTCCCATGATCTGTCTTGAGGGCCGTATCCCTTCCAATCAACTAAGTAGTATAGTTTGGATCTGGTGTATTTTGACTATAGGATATCCTTTATTTCAAACTCTGGTTCTCCGTCAACTAATACTGGTTTTGGTGGTGTTGTAACCCGAGTACCGGGTTGTACCGGTTTCAGGAGTGATACGTGAAACACAGGATGAATCTGCATAGTGGGTGGTAGGGCTAATTTAATTGCCACTCGATATATTATGGATTCAATAGAATAAGGTCCAAGATATCAGGGAAGAAAGGTCCGAGTCCCTTTTTTTTAATAACTTCATCAAAATACACATTTTTTTATGACATAGAAAAAAAAACATCCAATAGAAATAGATCATCAAAATCATAATTTCACTTCACAATTAAATACTTCTATTTTTTTATCTCAATCACAGAACAGTCTTTTTCCATTGTACTTCTAATATGATTTGTCAAACGGACCGTTGCTATAATGGCCGTATTACTTGCTCCCCACATGCAATGCTTCCAAATACAATTTCTTGCAAAGGTCGTATTAGCATTTGTAAATTCTTTCAGCATGTTTACAAGTGTTTTTTCAAAGTAGGAGCAATATAAAAATAGATGTTTTAAAGATTCTAACGTTTCTTTGCAGAATCTACAAGACTGATCACCTAACATAAGTCGATCTTTATTCCAATGTCTTGTTCTCACTTTGGTTTGAATTAGATCCATTCGAAATAACATGCATGTTCTCCGAATCATTTTGTCAGGACACATCAGTAAATAATTCAATCGAGGGTTTTGCCGGTGAATAAATCCTGCATATTCACCAAAAGATGAATAATATCGAACTTGTGTTATGCATTCTACCCAGTCATACTCAAACAGTTTTTTTTTCATTTTATCTCTATTCACATCTAAATCATCAGCTCGTATGTTGATCTTCAGTAGGAGTTTATCCATTCTCTCCTTAAATTTTATTACAGATATGGGATGATCCTGAGTTTGCATTTTTGCAAATTCTGTATAGATCGAATTACGCGGGGGGTCCAACATCTTAAAGTACAGTGATAGTAGACGGCAATGATAACGTGCAGCTAAGGATGTTAGACCTAGTTTGTGTCTTAAAATGGCATTTGGAAGCCTCTGAGGCAGACCTAGGGCATTCTTCCATAGAATTCCTTGTATGCAGTTGAGAAAGGGTCCCAAATCTTCTAGATGTAATTCGAGCCCATATAGTAAAATTGCTTCAACTTTCTTACTATAGTATTCATATAAAGGAAGAAGGGAGAAAGTGCAGAATTTATAATATATCATTTTCATTTGCCCTTTGAGGAGTCGCATTTTCTCCATCAATTGCTCCTTAGCTTTTTTTAGGGATGTGTTGTTTGATACCTTATAACCCAGGAAAAACATTTCTGATACCACGTTTATCTGTGTTGTCTGTATGTTCCACATAAAGTGGCGTATTTTCTTATGATTTGCAAAAATCATGATGTTAGATTTTTGGGGATTGACTTTGAGATTATTATTGCAGTACATTAGGAAACTATAGCTTTGCCTGTAATCCAGCGTGGGTTTTATCGAATGAGAGTATATCATCTGCACAGGATAGCCACGATAACTTGAGGTTTCCTAATCGTACTGCAAATGATTCTTTTTCGCTCCAAATCATGTCCAAATCAGCTATATACAGATTAAAAAGAACAGCTGCCAGGTTGCAGCCTTGCTTAACCCCGATCCAACTAGGGATGGCTTCTATTAGGGTTCCTTCTCACGTTATTCTTACCCTAAAGTTTGTTTTATGATGAAGCATGGATATCAGTGTTACTAGGTGTATTGGAATATTAACACTTAACATTTTTTTCCATAGAATCTCTTTCATAACACAGTCAAAAGCAGCTTTAAGATCAAGGGAAGCAACAAAAATGGGACTTTTGTCGGGTGCTTTACAAGATGCAATCAAATGAGCTAGAATGCTCGCGTTTAGAGTTGTCCCCATTGCTTTCCGAAAGCCAACTTGGGCTATACTTAGGCAATCTGTATTGCGAATCACCATCTCTATTTCTTGCAGCAACAGTATAGAAAATACTTTGGCAGACACATCCATTAAGGCTATGGGCCTAAAGTTGTTGGGGTTATCGATAGGTCCCTTTTTATGTATTGGTATGATAATTGATGTGTGCCATGATGGTGGAATTTTTTTGGTTCTAAATATCGATTTAAAATTTTGTAGTAGAACTTGTGCCCAGAATAGAGGATCATCTTTAATAACGCATGGGGGTAAGCCGTCAGGCCCTGCACATCTAGACGTTTTTAGCTTGTTTATAGCATACAGAATATCCTGCATGCCCCAAGGACAGATGTCTGGAATATTTTCATTTTTAGGAGCTCTTACTAGGTGAGAGAATTTAGCCGGTATTTCATATTTGAGTAGGAAAAAGGAGGTCCATGATGCTCCAGCAATTGCTGAGTCGAATTCTAAGTATAGGTTTTTACACTGACTCAAAGCTGTTTCCATATATCTCTAGTGTTACGTTTACATAACAATCTAACCATATTTTGGTTTTGTTTCAGTAGCCTGTATGCCAGAATTCGTGATAAATCATTTTTGTATTGCATTATTATTTTCTTTTTTGCAATTGTAAAGCCAATCTATTGATGGAGCACAAGGGACTTTCTTATTTTCCTTAATTCTATATTTTTTTTACGTTTGAGCTCCAAAATATCCAGAGAGCCCTGGGCACTGCATATTTTTTAGGGTCTAGGGATGTTTGCATACTGGCTATGGAATTTATATGAAATGTTATCATTTTTAGATTCCATTGCGTAATAGATTCCATCTCCTCTGGTATCTGATTCTTGCATGTCCATAGGTCTCGATTAACAAGGAAAGATATTTTTCTACAAGTACTTAGATTCCAGTTAATAGATAGCCTTGTTCTGTTACTCTGAATCATTGATAGAGTAGGATCGCATGTATATTTAGCAATATTGCATCTCATTAAAGAAGTAATCATTAGATGATCTCCCAAAGTGGGATCTATCGTGCTTGGGGGAGACATCCATCCAGACAATATTTTGGAGCCTACCAGATAATCAATCCACGAAGAAAATGGACCTCTTTTCCATGTATATGCCTCATGACTAACATCAGGTTCAATAGGATACAAATCATAACTTTCAAAATGTTGAACCCACTTTTCACCTTTTTCATAAGTATTTCTATTATACGATTTCAATTTGTGCTTAGTGTTAAGTTCCAAAGAAGATAGGAATGTAGCGTTAAAATCTCCTCCAATCAGGATTTCTGCTTGGGGAGATTTTTCATATGCCTCCTGAAGTATTACGTCAAATTGTTCACAAGCTTGTAAAAGTGACATACAAGACGGATTCCAATACAGTGTAATCAAAAAAACATTAAAGTTGTGAAATGAGTCTATAGTCACATCTGCCAAGAATAACAAGTCTGAGTGGTAAATATAGTTTACCTTAAAAGAAAGTACATTATTAATAAGGATAGCCAATCCCCCCCGCTGGTCTGCCGCCCCCTTCATCATTTGCTTGGTGTACCATGGAAGTAAAGCCATCAAAATGCAGTTTAAACATGGACATGGTTTCTTGCACCAGAAATATTTGTGGCAACATATCAACCTGATTATGTCGCAGCCATTTTCTGAGGTTGTTGAAACTACAACAGTTCCACGTCGTAAGTTTTAATTCTTTCAATTATGAGGGAGCTTGCGTGGAGCTTGCTAATGATACAGCTTTTATTAAGGGTTCCAACCAGGATAGGCCATTGAGTACTGTATTGAGCAAGGCTAATTGTTCCATCATTTGTTTTGAAGTATCTATGTTGGAAGTAACTTGATTTGCATTATTGCCGGGAACTGGTAGAGTTGGTGGTTGAAAATCAAGAAAATCCATCGCCTCTTCCACTACCGTGAATGCATATAATTCTACGCCCAGCATCATTAGATCAAATTTATGTTCCCAAAGTAGTTTTGTAATAATGGGAGAGAACAAGATCGAAAGCATACGGTTATTGTTTATGTTCGATAGCCGGATGCTTTCAATGTCATTGGAGACTAGATTTCTTAGTGGAGGAATTTTATACAGGGATTTCATTAGGAAGGAGCGGTAGATCAATTCCTTTCCGTTGATCATTGGATCACTTTTCCAACCAATGGCTGTTTTCATGGCCTCCGGAATATTGTTGAATGCTACAAGGGTTGAGCCGATGATGGTCAAGGGTTGAAAAGTTACATCACTACCTTCAACCCCAGGCACTCTATCATTTGACAGAGACATATTTTCATGTTCATCATTATTCTTTGTTATGTTGTGTGCTTCTTGTAGGACTACTGGTATTGTGGAACTGTTTTTAGTCTCAATTTGAGTAAATGTAGATTTTACTTACAAGTTGTTAACATCATTGGTTTGAGAAGAATTGATTACGTTTGGTAAGACTTGAGTTTTTGACACTACTTCAGATACATTAAGTACATGTTGTTCACTTGGACTAACGTGAATTTCAGCACATGTTTGTACCAAAGTTGAAGTTGTCGGAGCTTGTCTAGGCATAATGGTTGGTACTGCCTCAGTATTCACAGTATTTGTGATAACATTTTTGTTAGGTGATTTTGCACTTTCCGTGTGGCATTCTGTTTTTTTTGTGTTACTTGGTTTTTTTTGTTTCTGTTTCGGGAAAGTATGCTTTCATTTTTGTTTGTATTGCTTGTACAACCTTAGGTTCTTCATGATGAATAGGTACATTTTCAATTTTTGTAGGTTCTTCATGATCAATAGGTTGTTCTTTTTCCTCCCCGTGCATTTCTCCTTATCATCTTGTGGATGTATTTGCAATACTATCTTGCTTTCTTCATTTAACTGACTAAAGTTCAAAGCATGATCGTCAGAATTTGATGTGGGCAGTTGTTTCTGTATTTTACCTTTCTTATCAACCACCTGGAGTTTTTTTGCTCCTTGCTGTGTTCCAGTCATCTCCGCCCTTTTCTTGTGCCTTCTTTTTAACGCTCTTTGATCGTTTTTTTTTGCTCTTCTTGATAAATGATAAATCCCTTCAGCTGATGTGATTGTGTTCTCTGCTTCCTCAGCAATTTTCACCAATTCTCTATCCTTCTCAATAATTTCTAGAATAGCCAAGGGGCTATCAGGCAAAGGATTCTGTATATCTTGTTCTGCAGTTACTGGTATCTCCATTTGAGGCATTTCATCTTGATGTAGTTGAGGATTAGTATGATACAGAAATTGTTCAATCTGCAATAGTCGCTCATGTTGTGATTTGGCAAGTTCAATTAAATCTATCGGCTCTTCATTTACATCCATTGTTATGGTTTTAGGCTGCTTTCTTGCCATGTATACAAAAGTTTTAGGAGATCCAAAGTGCAGTAGGAGATCATTACACGTTTGTGTCCCTGTAGAGTTATGCATGAGTGTATTAGATGCAAAGCCTTCTTGTTTAAGTATTAGGGCAGTTCTTGTAGGACACTCTAAATGAAATTTATGGCAAGCTTCTTGCGCAAGGATGTATCCTTCCACTTTGCTTAATTTTTCAGCTTTTAACGAAATGTTGTTTTGTATGTCCTTCAATAAAGTGTGTGTGAGTTCATGTCCCTTGTCTAACGGGTTAAGGATTCTGGTTATTAACGGGAAGTTTTGCGTTTCTTTCTCAAATGCTTCTGAGAGCTTTCTTTCTACTTGCATTGGTACCTCCACTAGGGGCTGTTACTGAAAACAGGGATCGAAGTATGTATGGATACCTCTTTGATGAGGCTATCTGGTTCTTTTCCAATGTTGAAGTTGGAGAGCTAGTAGATTGATATGGCACTTTATCGATCAATTCCTCCCCCTTTGGGAAGAAAGTGTGTGAAAGGTTGCTATGTTCTTGCATGTTTAATTTGTGAAAGTGAACATGTTCTCGAAATTGTCCAAAAGTGGACACAGGCGTTGAAGGGCCTAATGAAAGGCGTACCCTTTTATCTAAATCGGCCACGACAACAGGTGCTAACATGGATATATCCATCCGCATCAGGAAGGAAACTATTCTCTTGCGTATCTTGATCATGCGTATCATCATTTTTTTTTTTTTATGATTTCTTTTTCAGTAAATGGCTCATGCGTGATATCTTTATTTACATCTTTCAGGGAGCATACTGCTATGTTTTCTTGATTCCCGGTATTAGAGTTCATTTCAGCTGCGTTATCAGCAAGTTGGATAGACATTGAGAGGAAAGAATGTTTTTTTTTTGGAAAGGTAGGCAAACTTTCAGTTTGTTTTTTTTTTGTTATTTTTAGTGCTGGCAGGGTTTATCCCCAGGGACTCTATTAAGAGAGAGTCCTTAATTATTTCCCATTGCGCAGTGTAATCTCCATCTTTATTTTTGATTTTTACTGTAAACAAATAGCTGTGTACCTGGGTGTAGTTCTCTCAAGTTTTGTGGGCTCACGAACTCCCAGTTACCTTAAAGTGCGTGTTAGAATATAGATCCAACTAAACTACGCCCCAACTTTGCAGCGCACAGCCCTACTGTTCTCGTTTTTACAGCAAGCTATACAGATAGATGTGTCCGATCTTGTGTCAGAATATCAGTGTACACATTAACATCATAAAGATCCTACAGATACATGCATACCTTCGTCATATCCATGCACTTACTTAATGAGGGATCACGGTAATTCCCGTTCACAAACAATAAGTACCCTTTAACATCAATATGTAATGATGAAGCTGGAACAATAGACACTGCGTTAAAGAAGTAATTAAACCGCACCCCGCACCGCAAACGGCTAACAGTACTTTTCCGTACTTCGCAGTGTGAGGCGCAGGTGCGCCAAGGTGTGGATATTTAACGTGGCGGGATGGGCGTCAGACGGCAAGCAGGGACGGAGCCATCCTCCTTGTAGTACACCTTAGAAAATAAAGATAGAAAAGGGGTTTTAGTTATCTAACTCGTATAGTGTCACTATAGAGTAGAAGTCATGATCATATAATTGCAATGGGGATAAGTTTGGGCCGAGTTAGAAACACACAGTCACCTCCTATTTCCTCCAGGAAGGGTCAGGCAAGATGAGTGTTCTCCTTAAAGACGTCCTCCAGGTTAGAACAGTGTCACGACACTAGAGCTGATCCTGGCTCTGTCACATTGCTGTGTGCTGTCACAATGCAGCGCTGGGCTAACGTTCGAGCTGCAGACGTTCCGGCAACAGCTAACAGTACTTTTCCGTACTTCGCAGTGTGCGGCGCAGGTGCGCCAAGGTGTGGATATTTAACGTGGAGGGATGGGCGTCAGACGGCAGGAAGGGGCGGAGCCACCCTCCTCGTAATACACCTCCTATTTCCTCCAGGAAGGGTCAGGCAAGATGAGTGTTCTCCTTAAAGACATCCTCCAGGTTAGAACAGTGTCACAGCACTAGAGCTGATCCTGACTCTGTCAGATTGCTGTGTGCTGTCACAATGCAGCGCTGGGCTAACGTTCGAGCTGCAGACGTTCCTGCAACAGCTAATAGTACTTTTCCGTACTTCGCAGTGCCTTTTATGGGTCAGGGTCTCTTTTATGGGCACATATTTTGGTGCTAACCAGACCTTGTCTCCAATTTGATAGTCGGGGGCTTGACTACGATGTTGGTCAGCACATTTCTTTTGTTTGTTCTTGGCTTGGAGTAAATGTTCTGCTGCTTCTTTGAATGCCTGGGAAATAGTTGTATGTAGGGTTTTAACCGCTGGCATTTCCAAAGGGGTTGGAAGATCCAATTCTGAAGTACGTGGATGTTCACCATATATAGTGTAGAAAAGGGTTTGTCCAGTGCTGGTGTGTAATGAATTATTATAGGCATATTCAGCTATCCATAACAAGTCCTTCCAATTTCTTTCCACTTGATGTAACATGCAACGTAAGTATTGCTCTAGGGTTTGGTTTGTTCTTTCTGTTTGGCCATCTGTTTGAGGATGGTGACTTGTGGATAGTCGAATAACAATTAGGGCCATTGAACAGCATTTCCTCCAGAAGATGGATACAAACTGACTACCTCGATCTGAGATAAAGATCGATGGAAAGCCATGTAGTCGTACGATTTCCTCCAGGAATACTTTTGCTAAATTGGAGGCATTTGGAAGACCCTTAAAAGGAATAAAGTGTGCCATTTTAGAGAACAAGTCTACAACTACTAATATGGTGTTGAATCCTTGACTGGGAGGTAGAGCTGCAATGAAATCAAGGGACAGTGTGTGCCATGGTGCGGGAGGAATTTCCAATGGTTGGAGAAGACCAGCTGCTTTCTGTTTTTGGGACTTGTTTTGTGCACACACATCGCAAGATTGGATAAATTGTATGATATCTTTACGCCATGTGGGCCACCAATAGTTTTGTTTTACTTTAGCTAGAGTTTTGGCAATTCCAGGGTGACCATCAATCAGGGAGTTGTGATAACCCGAAATAACCTGCTCTTGTAAATCTTTACTTGGCAAGTATAGACGGTTCCTAAAATATGGTAACTGGTATTTAATGGTGTAATGTTCTCCTTGAGTACACCACTCTTGTGAGAAAGTGGGATCCATTAAGAGTTGGATCTTGTTTTGGCGTTCACCGTGTGTCAATGTTGTCGTAAGACCCAGGAGTTTGTCTTCTAGAATGATGGCTACTGGATCTGGAGTTATCTATACCTTTTCATCAAAATCCATGCGGGACAAGGCGTCAGCTTTTCCATTTCGGACTCCTGGCCGGTAGGTGATCACATAGTCATGTTCAGCGAAGAAAAGAGCCCACCGCATTTGATGGGATGATTGAGCATTTGCTGTTTTTAGGTATTGCAGGTTTCGATGATCAGTTATGACTTTGATAGTATGTCTAGCACCAAGGAGATAGTGTCGCCATGCATTGAAAGCTGATTTTGTAGCCAAGAGTTCTTTGTCTATGATAGCATAGTTGAGTTCGGGAGGTGAGAATTTTCGTGACCAGGGGGCCACAGGGTGTAACTGGCCAGTTCCTGGGTCCCTTTGTGAGAGAACAACTCCCATAGCCATGCTAGAGGCATCTGTTTCAACTATATAAGGGAGGTCTGGGCGAGGATGCCATAGAACTGGAGCAGAAGTGATTTTTTTCTTAAGTTCTTGAACGGCCTTCTCTGCTTCTTCGGTCCAATGAACATTTTTATTGTTTTTTCTCAATAGTGATGTAATTGGATGCACTATTTTGGAAAAATCTAGGATGAATCGGCGGTAAAAGTTTGCAAAGCCCAACATACTCTGGATTCCTTTAAATGAAGTTGTTGACGGCCAGTGAAGAATGGCATCTACCTTGTGCCTATCCATTCTGATACCTTTTGGTGTCAGGATAAAACCGAGGAACTCCACTTCGGTGACATGAAAAGAGCATTTTTCGAGTTTAGTATACAGTTTATGTTGGCAGAGTTTAGTAAGGACAGAGCGGACATGCCTGACATGGTCTTCTTTTGTAGCAGAATACAGTAAGATGTCATCAATGTAAACCGGGGCGCAAACGTCGATTAACTCCCGCAAAACATCATTCATAAAGTACTGGAAAGCAGCTGGAGCGTTGCAAAGTCCAAAAGGCATTACCTGGTATTCATACAAGCCATATTTGGTACGAAAGGCGGTTTTCCATTTGTCTCCTTTCTTCACTCGAACAAGATGGTACGCCCCCCTAAGGTCCCGTTTGGTATAGATTTGGGTGTCTTTGACTTGATCCAATAATTCTGGAATACGGGGCAGTGGATAATGGTTTTTTACTGTGATCTGGTTTAATGAGCGATAGTCGATGCAAGTCCTCAAATCTCCTTCCTTCTTTGGTATGAAGAATAAGGGACTGGCTGCTGGTGATTTAGATGGGCGGATAAATCCATTTGCCAGGTACTGATCAAAATAAGATTTCAAATGTAGGTTTTCTGGTTCAGTAAGTGCATAGATTCGACCACAAGGAATTTGCGCACCAGGTATGACGTTGATCTGACAATCGTAGGGCCTGTGCGGTGGTAGAGTATTGGCTTGTTCTTTCTGCAACATGTCTTGAAAATCTTGGTATTCATTTGGTAGAGTACTAGTCACAAATATTTCAAAAAAGGTAGCAGGCGCTCCTCTCCAGAAAGAACATGGCATGATAACCTGTTCTGAGACGAGAGTTTGCAGCACACGCTTTTTGCTCACTGTACCTTTCACAGTCACACCCAGTACAATTGCCGCCGTACTGGGAGTAGCAGATGTACATAAGTCTGTTTTCCCCTTTTCTTGGTAATAACAGGTACGAGCACAATCATCAGAAAAGGCCAACTTCTTGGCACGCCAATCTATTAGAGGGTTGTGAGCTACCAACCATGGCATCCTTAAGATTAGTCGAAACTGAGGAGCTTTGATGAGATCGAATGCAATAGATTCTCGGTGTCCATCCTGACACAGTGGAGTCAGTGCTGCTGTACATTGGGTTACTGGTCCGGAAGCTATTTCTGTCCCATCAACAGTAGTAACTTTTTCAGTAGTCGACTTAGAGCATAAGGGAAGCCTCATCTCTGCTTGCAGATCTTGGTCTACATAATTCCCAACTGCTCCGCTGTCTATGTATGCTTCGACAGTATGCATCCAAAATGGTTGTTGGTGATTGATCAAAATTACTGGTAATGCAAAGTGTGAGGTCTGTGGCTCATCCTTCTCGCTCGACAAGCGGACCTCTATGCTTGCCGGGCTTGGTAGTTTTCCGACTCCTTGTTATTATCTTCCTTCTCTGTGGCTCCAACAGTTCTCCTTGGTGGTTTCACTGGACATTCTTTGAGGAAGTGGCCTGATTTTCCGCAATATAAGCATAATTGCTGTTGCCTTCTCTTGTCTCTTTCAGTTTTAGTTAAAGGGGGCCATACACCTCCGATTTGCATGGGTTCTACCGTGTTTTCCAATGTACGTGGAACATTATCCTTTGACCGGACATACACAGCTCGAGTACCTAACCTTATCCAGTCCGTTTTTCGGTCTTGTAATCTGTGATCTAATTGCACGACAAGGTTGATGAATTCTCCACAGTCCTTAGGTGGGTTAACCACTTGAGAAAGGACATCCTTTAGTTACCCTCATAGACCCCGATGAAATAGTGTGGTTCATTTATCCTCAGGCTACCCAGCTCCAACGACTAGTCTGTTAAATGTTGCTATATATGTAAGCAAGTCTTGACTTCCTTGACGGAGTGACAAAAGTTTGTTGTCTAATGCTTGGCCTTGGGTATGACGAGCAAAGAGTTTTTCCATTTCCATCTGGAAACCCCCAAAGTCATGTAACAACGGGTTATCCTGACTTACTAATGGTACCGACCAATCCTCAGCACTGCCACTCAGATATGACAAGACAAAAGCAACCCGCGCTTGGTCATTAGGAAAAGACGACACTGGTTCAAGAACGTTGCATACTTTTTGGGGTCCCCTGTAAATCGTTCAGGTGGAGCTAAAGGAACTGCCCCAGGAAGGGTTATTTGTACTGGATTGGTGGAAGAAGTTGGTACAGGTGCTGGCGGAATGTTACCAGGCAATGGGGTCTGTCCTGCCTATGATTGGAGCAATTGTCTACTTATTTCGTCGGTACGATCCTTAGTAACAATCAAATCCCTCCTAAGAGCGTTGGTTTCTTGCCTGGCTGAATGTACTTCAGCGCGTAATTGTCCCAACACTGGAACTAACTGGTCAGTCTCTGAAGTCTCCATGATGCCCAGGTGGATAACATTATTGAAGCTTTGCGTTCAGTTACACTCACCTGGTATCCACGGGGACGCCACCCTGCCCTGGTTGGATGAGTTGCACTCTCGAACACTCTCCCGGTCCCTTGGTAAGGCCTCTGGTTAAAGATGGCTCTGCAATATAGGAGAGCTGGATTCAATACCAGATTGTCTTTATGTTTTCCCACCTCCCTTGGCCTCAACTCCTTCCTCCCCCTTGGGCTGTCTCCTCACCTTAATATTGTAAGAGGTAGATTCTCCATCCTGCTCCTCGTGGCAGGGGCGCGTAGATGTGGGGGGCGAGCAGCGACCAAGTTACTTCACTGGTGCAAGCCCCCCTGTGGGAATTCAGGCCTGCTGTGACTCCGTAGGTTTGCTGCTTTACAGTATTTATATGCAGTTCTTATGTTCCTCTTAGTTCGAATAACAATGTCTTGCTTCTTTCCTTTCAGGTATGGAAAGGTATTTTGGTGTTGTCATGCAGTTTGAAGATGAGCATGGCCCGGTAGGCGAAAGCGCGGTGTGCGCGATGCTGGCAGGTGAGTAATCCGCGATGCACGGCGCTGTTTCGCCTTTTATATTGCTAACCTGTGTCTTTTCTCTCCTTGCAGGTTGCGATGTTCCTCGCCGAGCCCCATAATGTTCCAGCAATGATACTGACCAGGAGATGACTACCCAGGTAAGAATTGTGTGGCTTTCTTCATTCAGGAAGAAACGTGAGTAAACGCTTACTAATGCTGTCTTTCTTTCTCCTCTTTCCAGGTTATGGTATTCCAGGATGCATG
Source organism: Ambystoma mexicanum (assembly GCF_040938575.1). Taxonomy (NCBI): domain Eukaryota; kingdom Metazoa; phylum Chordata; class Amphibia; order Caudata; family Ambystomatidae; genus Ambystoma; species Ambystoma mexicanum. The sequence goes on along the minus strand of NC_090940.1, from coordinate 424,095,327 downwards.
CGGTGTCGGATGATGGAGTTCGTACCTTCAGGTGAGTGGAACTGAAGTCAGCGATGGATTGAAGACAGGATACTGTTCCAGGTAAGTTTCGTAGTGTTCTTTTTTTCTCTGCAGGTTCTTGGTTTCAGGTAAGCTGCTATCAAAGAACTGGACACGGTGAGCGTTACGCTGCCCACAGCAGAATAACGCAAAGCATGTTCTGCTGTTTGGGTGTGGTTTAAATAGTCTCAGGTAAAGTAGTCCAGGTAAAATAGTCCCAGGCCTGCCACACCCAAAGTAGTCCAGGTAAAGCAGTCCCAGGCTTGCCACACCCAAAAGCCTAAACCGCATAGCTCAGTTCTTTGTAACTGAGCTATGTGTGTGCCTCCATGTTGGCTGAACCCCCCCAAGTTAAATAGTCCCAAGTAAATAGTCCCATTCTAATGTTGGTCTCCATGATGGTTATGAGTCAGGACTGACTCCAAGAGAGTCTTGGATGAGGTTTTAAGGCCTTTGACCTGGCCCTAACTGGAAGGCTGACTTGCCAGTGAGGGCCAGGGGCAAGGGTCATGACAGCAGCATTCTTTGGGCGAGGAAGTACATCCAGGCATCCTGGAGACTGGCACACCTCCTTGCCCATACAGCCACTGTAGACCTCCTCTTAGGAAGGTGCACTGAGCCTTTGTCTGGTTTTCCTCTAGTTGGTTCCCCTGTGCATTGCTTAACCTTACCGTTTATACCCTTTTAGCTACCTTGGGTTTCGCAGCTTCCGTTCCAGTTAACCTGTGGCCTCAATGACTGGCCAGTGAGTGATTTTATCACTCTCTGGCTGGTACTTGGGGACGGAGATGCTCCATATCTTCGATGCAACTACGGCACTTGACAGACTGAGAAGCCTATCGCAGCGTGGGTATGGAGGCAGCTGCGGGAGACTCAGTGGCTGCGTTGGTGCAGGCTATTACGATGTTAAGAGTGGACATGTCCACTGCTACTACCGCAGTACACCAACGGCTAGACGTCTTACACAGTGAACGCCATGCCCTTCCTCCTGACCCTGAATTCAGGGACGCACCCCCACAGCCTGCCTCTTCTGGTCCTGCCCAACCTCAGAATCCGGTCTATGTCCCCACCCCTTTCCCTCTGGCTGCTCCCGAGAAATTCCAGGGGGATCCTAGAAAGTTCTGTACCTTTATAAACCAATGCAAGTTGCATTTTTTGTGTCGGCCTCAGGTTTTCCCAGACTCTACGACCAAAGCTGCTTTCACACTCTCTCACCTTAGTGGGATTGCCGCCGGCTGGGCAAATCCCCTCTTAGAAACTGATAGTCCTGTTTTGTACGATTTCGATCAGTTAGTGGCCGAGATGACTCAGGTATTTGACACGCGTTACAAGGCGCAGTCTCGTGACCTGGAATTATTAGACCTGGTACAGGGGAAGAGTAGCCTCATCGATTACATTACTAGATTCAACCAGCTAGCTGTGGAAACCTCCTGGCCCGAAAACAAGAAGGCCGTGGTTTTCTACAGGGGCCTCAGTGACTCAATGAAGGATGCTCTTGCGGTAGTACCCACATTGCCGGTAACGTTCCCTGAGATAGTGGATCTGGCTCTGCAGGTAGACTGCAGGGCCGAATGTAAGACCAAATCCAGTAGAGTTGCCATCCCCTCTTTTTCAGCCTGTTCCCCTTCCGTTGAAGCATCAGGAGAACCCATGCAGATTGGAGGGGTTTGCGGTCCACTGACTCCTGCTGAAAGGGAACGGTGTTGTTTGTCCACCTGTTTTTATTGTGGACTCAATGGCCATTTTGTAAAAGAGTACCCCAAACGCCCCAAAAAACCAGTGGGTTTTCAGAAGCCTCATCCCTGATTGAGGGGGTACGGATGAGCCCACCAGTGACATCCCCGACCCGTACTACCATGTCCATCTCCACGCTCCAATGGCATTACAAGCCCTTTTATGTTCCCCTGATGGTGTTCAGCACACAGTACGTCTGGTTTTGGATTCTGGGGCCACCGGGAATTACATAGACATTGCCCTTGCCACTGCATTAAACCTACCTCTGTTGAATAAGAGTAAGCCCAAAGCGGTTCAAGCAGTGGATGGTTCTTTGCTCATTTCAGACCCCATTAAACAACAGACCATGCCCCTTACATTGGTCATATGTGATACCAACCAGGAGTAGGTGTCATTCGATCTGATTACTACCCCTCAATTTGGTATAATCCTTGGAGTTACCTGGTTGCGTGAACATAATCCTACCATTGACTGGTCGCAGGGGCGTATTTCCATCGAGTCCTCCCACTGTCAGGCACATTGTTTGAAACTTGGCAGTGAGCTTCATGCTCCCTGTCAGGCCCTGATCGCTATCGCACAGCTCGGCCAGAATCAGGTTACGGAACTGACCGACTCGGTAATAGCCCACACAGTGGGAGCCATCATCCCGGACGTTCCTACTGAATATCAACAGTTTGCCAGTGTGTTTGATAAGGACTGTGCTGAACTCTTACCCCCTCACCGCTCCTTTGACTGCCCGATTGAGTTGATCCCAGGAGCCGAAACCCACTGTGAACGCATCGATTCATTGTCCCCCACGGAAGACCTGGCCCTAAAGGAGTACATTGAACGATCCCTGAAACTGGGTCACATAAAACCCTCACAGTCACCCGCCGCCAGCCCCATATTCTTTGTCCCCAAATGGGAGGGTGATCTTTGTCCCTGTGTTGACTACAGACGGTTGATCCAGATCTCCGGCGGTTTACAATCTCGTCAGGATTAAAAGTGGGGACGAGTGGAAAACAGCTTTCTGTACACGACATGGCCACTTTGAATATACGGTAATGCCGTTTGGCCTTTGTAATGCTCCTGCTACCTTTTAACGCTTTCAAAAACATGGTTCCAGGTTCTTCACTTAGCTGGGTTCGCTTACAACAACACACCGCACTCCTCTACGGTTACTTCTCCTTTCTACTCTTTATATGGCCAGCATCCCTGTGTCCTGCCTTTATCTGACCTGCCCCCTCTTGCACGCCCGCTGCTGACGCCTGTCTTAGAAACCTCACAGTCATCCACGAACAGACCCTGTCCCACCTGCAGGAAGCCCAAAGATCTATGTGCCGCTCAGCAGATAGGAAGCGCAGCCCGGCACCTCCTTATGCGATAGGGGACATGGTTTGGTTGTCCACAAAACACCTTAACATCCCCGGTTGTAGGAAGTTGTTGCCTAGATACTTGGGTCCCTATAAGGTCCTTAGGGTAATCAATGCCGTCTCCTACCATCTAACTCTGCCTGTCTCTTGGCATGTCCACCCAGTATTCCACACCTCCCTTCTGAAACCATGCCCCTCCTCTACCCGACTGGTGCTTCCTCCTGCCCCGCTGCTACAGGGTTCTGATGATGAGTATGAGGTGCACCCCATTCTTGATTCACAAATCTGCCGGGGTCAGCTACAGTACCTCATCGATTTGAAGGGGTATTGCCTGAGGACAGGTCATGGGAACCTGCTAGCAATGTCCGTGCCCCTGCTCTTGTTGTTCGCTTTAATCGCACCCATCCTTCATGCCCACATGGACGTGGACCGTTAAGGGGGGACTCTGTTATGTCCCAACAAGGCAGACATCGGTTTGGTACTCCCACTTCGCCAACCAGCTTGTGGCCGCCGCTTTCATGGTCGTTCCCCCACGACTCCCGACCCTGCGGTTCATGTTGGGGAAATCGGGTGCTGGCCGAGGAGGCCGTGGCCCCTGCAACAACAGCTGCTTCCTTGTTGGCGGTTGCCCTGGTGACTACAGGACGCTAGGACTGCTCCTGTAGCCGCTCGCCGTCGAAGTCCAAAGTCATGTGATGCGTTCCACGGCAAACCCCGTAAAAGCCGCCCAGAGACGGAGCGTGCCGCTTCTCTGCTGTCTGTTTTCAGCCGGTGCAGCGCTCTACCTTGTCTTCGCCTGTGCCACGGAATACTTTGTTTACCTGACCTCTGGCCTGTTTTGCTCCGGACTCTCTTTGGATTAGCCTACTGTTTTGGAACTTTGGACTCTTGCTGGATACCCTGGTTCACTCGACCATTGGCTCTGTTTATCTGGATTAACCCTTTGGTCATTCCACTGTTATGGCACTACAGAACCTTCTCAGCTGACGATTTTGGATTGTTTTTTACACTCTTGCGACTGTCTGCCCCTCTGATTGTGCAACTCTTGGAGCCCTGTGTCTTGGGTTGCTCCCAGAGCCCGCTCTTGGCAGCAGTTCTCTACTTTTGGCATCACTAACTGGGCTCTGCTTCCCTTGGGCTCCCACGGTTTCCTGGAACCCTGTCCACTCTGCAGCATTCTTTAGGCGAGGAAGCACCTCCAGGCCTCCTGGAGACTGGCACCCCTCCTTGCCCATGCAGCCACTGCAGACCTCCTCTGAGGTAGGGGCACTGAGCCTTTGTCTGGTTCTCCTCTTGTTGGTTCCCCTGTGCACTGCTTAACCTTACAGTTTTTTCCCCTTTTAGCGACCTTGGGTCTCGCCGCTGCTGTTCCAGTTAACCTGTGGACTCAATGACTGGCCAGTGAGGGATTTTATCTCTCTCTGGCTGGTACTTGGGGACGGAGGTGCTCCATATCTTCGCTGCAACTATGGTTCTTGACAATTGGTTGGTGAGAAGAAGTGGTACTTGAGGTTGACTGAGCGTGTGAGTGGAATGGTAGGAGAGGAGAGAATAGGGAATTGGTGATAAGGTGACCTAGTGAAAGAGGTTGTGATTGAGAGAGGGTGTGGGAGTAGTAGTAGCAGTATGGGAAGACAAATAGAGTGGAGAGGGAAGCAGTAGAAATGTGGAGGAGAGCAAGTAGCAGGGAGTACGATCAGAGGCAGATAGTAGAGAGAAGACCATCGGAGGGATAGAGAAGGAAGTGTCACTGAGAGAGAGGAGGGACGGTGAGTGAAGAAGTAGGGAGGAGAGCAGGAAAAGGAAGAGAGATTGACAGAGAGATAGAGAGAAAGAAACACCAGGACAAGGAAGGACAAGAGAGTTGGATCAGAGTGGCTGAAAGGCACAAATCTTGAATAACATTATTGGGGATTATTTGCGAGTGATACTTCCTTGAGGAAGTCTAAATGGACATCGTGCTTGCCTTTAGACTATCAAGAGATAGGCAATAGCTTGTAGATAGTAAGGGTTACCGATTTCTAGTACGAGACTAGTGCTTAGGGGCGTCTTGGGTTATGGCAGGACTGCCCAACAATTCCTAGATTGGAGAGAGACGGACAGCTCTGAGAGCCAGTTTCTATAAATAAAATAATTAAGACCTCTCAACATTCTCTGGGAGTTGGAATATTGGTATGGTTTTGAGGCATTTGTGACACTACCAATATTACTTTAACATCACACAAATCCACATATACACATATTCTCCCATCAGGTTTCTGCTTTATTATAATAGGTGATAATCACTTTCTGGTCTCAATTGGTTCTATGACCTCATCTACACATATTCTTTCTAATTTTAGTTCTAATTTATCCAAAATACTTAAACGGAATTGTCTAACTTTATGTACTGTTGGCACTGCACCATGCTCCAGTCATATTGTAACTAATCCCTCTGGTTTCCCAACGGCGTCCTCGAAAATGTATGTATCACCTCTCCCATTAATTTTCTGGGTACAAAAAGCATTTGGATTTGATTCTCCTGATCTAGCTTTAACTCAGCTTGCAAGCGTTGTTGGTGTCTCTATCCCAAAAGAATATCTCCCTTTTCAGTCACATACACTTTCCCCTTAACTTCTTGGTTCGACATTTCTATTTTACATCAAGCATGATATGATATGATATGATATAGCATGTATAATGCGCCTATACATAAGTGTTTCAAGGCGCTTCAAGATATAATATACATATATCTATACTGCCATAGAGGAAGGGCCTATGTCGCTAGTTCACACCCTTTTCCTTGTGATAGTGGTTCATAGGTTGCAATGTATAAGGTGATTCCGAATCCACCAGCATGGTCAATTAATGTGTTGTGTGCTGCAATCTCCATTAGCAGGAGTCTGTAAGGGACTTCTTCATCATGTTCCATGCCAGAAAATGCCTGAATGTGTACCACTACCCTTGAAAAGTCTCTAATTTCTTTCTAAACCAGTGCATTTACTGGGTGCTTATTGGTTTCTTCTGTCCTAGTAAGTTTGTTCGGCATACGTGTGCAAAATGCCCTCTTCTGTTGCATTTGCGACATTGCATCTTAACAGTGGAACACTTCTTGTCTATTGACAGATGTCCTATAATTCCACACTGGAAACAGGAACCCCTGAAGTATGTGTGACTGTCATTTTTGGGGTTCATCTGTATTTGTATTTGCACTCTTCTTCCTTGCACTTCCTTCTGGTGCCCGATACCGCCACTATACTGTCTCCTTGAGGCTGTGACCAGGGACGTTGATTCGCCAAAATGCCAGGTGTAGCAGAAGTGACATCACAGACTTGATGGCATCGCAGGAAGTAATGTCACTTGACCTTTGACGCAGATGGCATCAGTTTCTGTTTAACCCTGGTGATATTATCGCAAGTGGTTTGCAGGAGTAAAAAGAGTACATTAAGTAAAACATTTAAAATACCAAATATGTACTGAAGCAGACAAGAATATTTTAGATACCAACCACATTTTAACAAGGGTGTTGCCTTCATATGCCATGTATGGGGTCATGATATGATAGGGTTAGACCCAATAGCACAACATAGGCAATATTGGTTCCACCATTGGGTTTGTTATTTGAAGATTTGAATATATTTGGAAGCAATAATAATGACAAAGCATTGAGCAATTTTGGGGAGTGCTGTGACCCGATTCTTGCTGAAATGGACTGAGACATGCTTACATTGATGGAAAGCCTGGTGAAAATGTACAACAAAATGAAAACTGAAAAATAGGGAAAGTTATACTGAGAATGTCATTGTATAAACTACAACGGGAGCTAACCACACACCTGAAGACATAGGGAGATGCAATCCTCTATGATGAGATTCTGAGGGCCGAAATATCGTTATATTTATATGCTCTTTCATCTTAACTTACTAGGCTCCCTATCAAGGTGGGGTGCCATAAGAGGGATCCCTTGGCAAGAAAGAAATTGTCGGCTCTGTAAATAGCCGTGGGAAGCAGAAAAACTAAAACATTGGCTGATTGGCTGTAGCACAACACTAGGGCTGACAGAAATGTGGTTGGAACAGTTCATAAAAAGATTAGAGGATTTAAACAGTGAAGTCAAGTGGCCTAGGCTCTTGTATGGATACTCAATCTCAATGACCATTGCTTTAGAGAATATTTTAATAGTAATAGACAAAAAGGTGCGAGGAAATCTTTTTCTCCATTAGTCCACCATAATTACATAGGGAAGGGAGAAATGTGTCAGATAGGTGGAAAATGTATCTTGGGGGTTAGAAAGGGAGGCCACGATAGGTCTATGGATATGATATTATATTGTATTTTGTTGAATGAATTAATGTCTGCAATGTTTGTTTTAGAATGTTGTGCCAGAAGTAATTTATTGCCATTTGTAATGAACCAAGAGTTGTGAAGTATATGATTAAAAATGTGTTCAGGTTTTTGATAAACTATTAACAATATAAAAATAGGCAGAGGCATGTGCCACTTTAGCATTGTATGGCAAGGTACTTCCATTTTACGCCAATTATAGCTGCATGTCGGGTACTGTCATTATATGAAAAGTAGATCCCGTACATTGCCAGTTGCTGCGATAATAGAGTATCCAAAAATCCAATAGATGCAAGTCATTTTCAGTGCACATGAGCTTAATGCTTTGATGGTAAGGATTTGTTATTTATATAGAGCTTTTGCCAGAGCGCTGTACATTGCTCATATTTACATACAATTATCATCCCAACAGAAGTTGGTACTCATTTATCAACCTCGGAAGAATAAAAGGCTGAGTTGGCCTTGGATTTGAACCTGCGACTTGCAGTTCACACAAGAGATTGCAGCAGCAAGCGCTCAACCTGCTGAGCTATCTTACCGTTTTGCTGTTAGAAATGCAATGCCAGTATAAGAAAGCATGTCAAAACTGACAGCACAATTTAGGCCAGACACATAATAACACTTTATGTTTGCTTTGGCCTTGATGATGCACAGTAAGAAATTCCATGCCACTTTAAGACATACCGAGACTGGCTGCACCAAAATGCCAATCTAACCGTACAGACTGGCTGCAGCCAAATGCCAGTCTAGCCAGATAAATACACTTATCATGATTGCTTTATCAGAGATGTGGAGTACAAAATGTCAAAGCGGAGTAAGAAATGGCTAATCTAGCTGCAGCAAAATGCCAGTCTAGACACGTGATAACACTTTGATGCTTACTTCATTATAGATGCCCAGATAATTATGCCATAACACAGTAAGACTTGGCTGCACACAAATGTCAGTCTAGACATGTAATAACAGAAGAGAAGTAGAACACTCTTTATTTCGGGCACAAAGACCCTTAAAAGAAATAACCAAACAAATACAAATATGGAGTACAAAACAAAACACGATATAAAATATATACAATTTAAAAAAAAATAGATTTATTAGGTATTCATCAAAACACATATCTATCACACAGGCTTCAGTAAAATAGAACAAACATGAATAATTGTAACAATAAAAAACCAATGTCCATACAACTACAATATCATTTATTTAAATCTACAATAATACTAGGCCTTACAATTTAAAACCACAACATATTACAATTCCCATGTGAAAACCAGCACATACAAAATACAATATTCCACACATAAACAATAAGAAAGGAAAAGAGAAGGAGAAGAAGAAAAAAAGAAAAAAAGGGAGGTAACTCCCTCTTCCCCTTCCTCCCCCTCTCCTCCCCACTTCTCTATTAGTCATGTAAGGCATTAAATGCGCCCCATAAAGTAAGATAATCATCTTCTTTACCCTTGTCCTACAAAGAGATTTTTTCATATTTAGACAAAATCTGTAGTTCCACTAGCCAGTTATCCACATTAGGTTTCTTCCAAGTCTTCCAGATTTGAGGGATCAGTTTGATCGCTACCACCATAGGTATATTAATCCAGGCATTCTGCTTTCTAGTAGCAACACATCTTCCTTTATGCATAAGCAAAAACACATTAGCAGCCAGCCTCTGAATAGTTATACTAAAAATCAAGTCAATCCTATGCATGACTTCCTTCCAAAAATCCGGTACCCTTGGGCAATCCCAAAGCATATGCAACAGGGTGCCCCTACTTCTACCACAACTCCAGCACTCCTCATCTTTCCTTAAACCCAGCTTGAGCATCTTCACTGGTGTCCAATAAATCCTACCAACAACCTTCTGTCGAATTAGATGTAGACTCATCTCCATTCCCGCATTTGTGCCCACTCTAAGATCTTTCCATTCCTCTTCTTATATGACCATATTAATGTAATTTGACCAAGTGTCCTTTAGCTTAGTCCATACTTCTATATATTCTAACTCCATAGGCATAAAACGCACATTGTACTTTTGTCCAACCAACAAATCTATGGTCTTTCTCACAATGTTTTATCAACCATACTCACCCTTTGACTGATTAACAAAGTCAAATCCATATATCGACTCTGCTCCCTCGTCCCCAAACCAAACTTATCCTGCAATTCCTCAAAGCCCAGTAATCTATCTCCATCCAGCAAATCTCTCATTTTCAATATACCCTTCCGTATCCAACTCTGCCAATGCAAACATCTATTATTTAATTGTAGCGCCTCATTATGCCAAATGGATGCATCATAACTAAAACCAAAATATTGACCATTCCTTCGGAACCAAGCCATTAAAACCTGTCTTGCTGCTATGATCGTTTGCAATTTTAACCTTTTCGTCGACAGTGTTCCCATCGTATAGAGATTAACCAAACAAAGGATCACAAATTTCTCTCTCTAGTCGCAACCAAATTGGACCTTTGACATCTTCTTTATCAAAATAATGAGAACTCTTCTTAAGTAAAAACGCTTGATAATATTTCATCAAATCTGGGTAATTAAACCCTCCCTCTTTGACATCCCTCAGCAAGATATATTTTGGGATACGTGGTCTCTTAGCTATTCCCCACAAAAAGGATTGAAACACTTTATCAACATTTTGCAACAATTTCTTTGAAATTAGTAGAGGGATTGATTGTATAGTGTATAGAACTTTAGGTAACAGAACTATTTTAATCGCATTAATTTTTGCCCACAAATTCAAATTTAGCCTTTCCCATTTTTTAATACTCTTCACAATCTTTTCTATTGTTTTATCAATGTTATATTGAACAATTCTATTGAGATCACTGATTATGTGTATACTCAGGGGACCATTTGCAGTTCTAGGATTTCAAAACATTCTTATCACGTGTCTTGGACAAAGAAAATATTTCAGTTTTGTCCCAGTTTACCCTATGTCCTGACAATTTCCCAAATTCCTCAAACATTTGTTTCAATAGTGTTCCACATACCTCAGGGTTTGAAAGAAGGATCATCATATCATCTGCATAAGATAATATCTTAACTTCCATATTCCCGACAGTAATTCCCTTAATTTCCCCACACTGTCTAATATATGCCGCTAGTGGTTCCAAAGCCAAATTAAACAAGAACGGTGACAGTGGGCATCCTTGCCTGGTACCTTTAGACAATGGAAAGGAGTTGGAAATCAGCCATTAACAAACACTTTTGCTGTAATATCCTTATGTATAGAATCAATCATTTTCATAAATGTTGGAACAAACCGCATTTTCAGCAATGTACATTCCAGAAACAGCCAATTAACTCTGTCAAAGGCTTTTTCAGCATCAACAAAACCTATGATTGCATCTGTTCCCTTACCACTGTGCGCACTCATAATATCCAACACTGTCCTTATATTGTCAAACCCAAATCTACCCAGAGTAAAACCTGCTTGTGATTCATCAATTAGGACTCCTATAGCATCCATCAGTCGATTTGACCATACTTTAGTAAAGATTTTCAGATCCACATTTAGCAAGGAAATCGGTCTATAGTTTCCAAATTTTTTATGATCCTTATCCGGTTTAGGTATCACAATAATCAGAGCATCTTTCATTCATTCGCACATTATACCCGTCAACAGAAAATTATTATATAACTCGCATAGGATTGGTGATAACTGAGTCACAATCATTTTATAAAATTTTGAAACCAAACCATCCGGTCTCTGTGATTTCCCATCATTCAGTTATAGTATTGCGCTATGTATTTCAGTATCATCAATCTTTGATTCCAATTTAATTTTATCCTTCAATTGTTAACTCTGAGATCTTAATCTTAGTAAAAAAGTTATTCAAATCATCATCGCTAGGAGAAAGTTCCTCCCTATACAGTTGCGAATAAAAATCCCGGAAACACTCACAAATTTCTACATTTTTAAACAAGGTATCTCCTTCATCAGTTCAGATAGAAGTAACACACGTCTCAGTAGCTACACCTCTAAGTCTATTGGCCAACATTTTCCTGTTTTTATCACCATATTCCCCAAACTTTTGCTTAGTATAAAACATTCCTTTTTCTGCCATTGTATGCACATGATTCTTCATCTCTCCCTCCAACTTTTTAAATGCCTTCTTATTTGACTCTGTATCAATCCTTGCACAGGCCTTCTGCAATTCCATAACATCCTCCTCCATCTTTTTAATAATCTCCAGATTTTCCCTTTTAACATGTGCCAACCTACTTATCAGTTCTCCTCTTAACACTGCTTTAAAGCAATCCCAAACAACCTTAATATCCGCCGAGCCTTTATTTTCATCAAAATAATTCTTAAGAAAGGTCTCTAATCCTGCAGGTACTGATGAATCCTTGAGTACACTGGCCTGTAACCTCCATCTTTTAGATTTCTCCTTCATACCCCTCATATTAAGTTGCATATCAAGCAGTGCATGATCTGAGATTCCTCTCTCCTTAATACTTGAATTTACCGTCTGACTTACCAGTCTATTACTAATAAGACAATAATGGATCCTTGAATACAAATTATGAACTGGGGAATAGAAAGTGTATTCTGTCTCCCCTGGATGCATTTCCCGCCACACATCAACTAATTTATATTTAGATACAAAATCACGAAACTCTTCACTAACTCTCTCATGACCATATCTACAGTCTGATTTTCGGTCCATTTTACTATTCAATACTACATTAAAATCACCTCCCAAAACTGTATTTTCCCCTTCCATTTCATTCAGTAGGTCACTCAACCTAGTAAAAAACTGCACACCTGGCGAACATGGAGCATATACCGTCCCCACTGTCACCTTCTTACCATCACAGAATATATCAATTAGCAATATACGACCTTCATCATCCTTTATTATTTTGTCTATTTTGATCGGCAAGCCTTTTCTAAACAAAATACTCACCCCTCTCGATTTAGAATCATAACAATTAGAAACTAATTGTGGATATCTAGAATTAGTCAAAAAACATTCAGACTGTTCATTTAAGTGAGTTTCTTGTAGGAAAATGATATCCCCTCTATTTTTCCAGATCCTCATCATAACCTTTCTTTGCTTAAAAGCACGCCCAATCCCTTGCACATTCCAGAAAACAAAATGTAGTGTTCTCATACTTCAGTGTACCCTACTTATTTGTCTACAACCATAATTCCAGCAAATACACCATTCTAGAATTATTAAGCTAGCCAACATTGTGGCAAGGAAAGTGGGAGGAAAGGAAGAAAAAAAAAAGACAGACAACCACACAACACCATCATACAAACAAACTAACGTACAATACCTTAGAGTAATATCTTACACCATACAAAATCTGAAAACATCAGACCATAAATGAGCATATATATATATATATATATATATATATATATATATATATATATATATATATACATACACAATTATTACATTGTTCCAGATTTTATTATTAATATTAATCTTACTTTTTACAAAAGAGAATACACATGCTAATGTTGTTTAACTGTTTTGGCAACGTTCTTATTTTTGTCTAATAGTAGGATATCAAGTTGGGGATTGATTGATGTATTGGGTGGTAGGGTATTTTCATTAGACTGGAAAGGAGTGGGATGGGAAAATGTCAGTTTATAATACGTTGTTTACTATTAGATATGAATATAGCTAGGTGTGTACTGATATAGATAATTAGGGTTGACGTGGAAAGTTGTGGTAATTATAAGGGAAAAATACCAAAACTAGTATAGTGTATAGAATGTTTAAAACTTCAATAGGTTTATGATATAATTGTAGAGGAAGGGATAAAATCATGTCAAAAGCTGTGGATAAGTGCCTAGTGCCTTGATGTCCTCGGTCTTACTGAGACATGGTTCACGGCCAGCTCTGTCACAAGCTTTGACACTCTCCTCCCTGATGGCTACAAGATCCTCTCCGCTGCCAGATCCACCTGGCCCGGAGGGGGTGTAGCCCTGATCTTCCTGAGTGGATGTCTGCCACTATCATTCCCACTCAGACTTACTCCTCTTTTGAATGCCATTTATGCAGGCTCTCAATCTCTCCTAACCACATTCTCGCTGTTGCTACTCTTTTCCGCCCTCTCCCGCCCCCGGTCAAATCACCTCTTTTCTCTCCAAATGGGCTGTCCTCTCCTCCTTCCTCCTGGCCGGAACCACTCAACTCCTCCTCCTTGGTGACCTCAACATCCATCTTGATTCTCCCTGTCCCTCAGCTTTGCTATTCCGCGACCTCTGCGATTCCCTCTCCCTCTCTATCCTCCCTTCTGGCCCAACACACTCGGCAGTACACAAACTTGATGTCTTGATCTCCTCTGGTCTCCCCCTCTCTATCCCTCTGTCCACTCCTCTCTCTTGGAGTGACCATAGCCTCCTCTCCTCTCACCTCTCTCTCTCTCTTCACCCCAAGCCAAGCCTACCCCAACCCTAACACCTTCCTTCTTGGACATCCGGCCCATGAAGCGTGTGTCAGTTGAAGCTTTCGCTGCCACCTTCTCTGCCCCCCCACCCATCCTCTGGCTGCCTCACACCCTGACACAACCCTGTCTCTTCTCTACTCTTCTAGTTCAGACACTCTTGATGCTCTTGCCCCTGTCATGAGGATCCGCCTGAAGTCCAAAGCGAAGTGCAATTCCTGGTATGACTCTGACCTAGCTACACTTAAACGTAAGGGTAGGGCGGCTGAGAGAAAATGGAGGGACTCCTCTTCATCCTCTCACAAACTGGCCTGTCGCCTGCTCCAAAGGCAATACTGACTCTCTGTCCATACCAAGAAGAGAGTCCACATTCAAGCCCATGTCTCTGCGGTATCTAACAACTCGGCCAAACTCTTTAAAATCTGCAAGGGGCTGGCTAACCCTGCTGCAGTCTCTACCCCTCCTCTTGCCTCCCAGGCTCTTTGCAGTGCCCTTGCCTCTCACTTTATCTAAAAAACCCAGGACATCTTGTCCACCTTCTCCTCCACTCCCTCTCCTCTCCCCTGTCCGTCTGTAATCGCTGACCCTCCTTCAGCCATTCCCCCTCCCTCCTTCCAGTCCTTTCCTCTTTTCTGCCCTGATGAGGCCGCTAGACTAGTTCCTCTAAAACTATCAAGGACCACAAATTGTACTCTCGCCCCAGCTCTTGCTGATTTTTGAAACCACTCCTCTGCCTCAGGATCCTTCCCCTCCCTTCTTAAGCACTCCCTTGTGCATCCTCTTTTCAAGAAACCCACAGCTGATCCCTCTTGTCCGGCCAACTATCGCCCAATTTCCATTACTTCCGTTTTGGGCAAACTCCTTGAAAAGCTGGCCATTGCTCAACTAAACTTTCATTTAGATTCTGTTGGCTGTCTCCATGACCATCAGTCTGGCTTCAGAGCTGGCAGAAGCACGGAAACTGCTCTCCTGAACATTCGTGAGGATCTGCTTTCCAACCTTGACTCTAGCATTCCCTCTGTCCTCATCCTACTTGATCTCTCCTCTGCCTTCGTCATGGTCAACCATACCATCCTGCTCACCCGTCTCCGTGATAATCTGGGTATCACTGATCAGGCTCTAGTCTGGTTGACCCTCCCAGGTCCAACTTGGGTCCTTCCTCTCATCTATCTTCCTCTCCAACTGTGGTGTTGCCCAGGGGTCTAACCTCTCACCTCGGCTTTTCAACCAATACCTGGCAACTTTCGCCCACTGCATTGCCATTTTCTGCTCAAACTTCCAGTGCTACGCGAATGACACTCAACTCATTTTCAGGCTGCCCTCGGCCACCTCCTCTACCTCTCTCATCTCCGATTGCCTAACTGCCATTCAAGATTGGTGTGCTGCAAACTATCTTTGACTGAATGCCAGCAAGATGGAGATCCTCCTCATCAGCACACCATCACCATCCTTTCCCCTCACTATCTGGCTGGCCTCCTTTGGCCCTCCTCCTATCCCCACCTGTGAGGCCAAAAACCTCAGGGTCATCTTTGATTCCACACTTTCCTTCTCCGCCCACATCGTTGATGTCTCAAAAAAGTCAACCTTCCTACTGCACCTCCTCAGAGGTACTCTGCCTTTCCTCTCCTTCCCCCAGAAGCTCACTGTCTCCGAAACTCTGGTTCTCCCTAGATTGGACTATTGCAACAGCCTCTTTCTAAATCTACCTGCCTCTACTCTCTGCAACTTATCCAGAACAGGACTGTGAGACTTGTCCTTGGCCTCAAGCCCTGCAATCGTATCTCTCCAGCTCTGAAATCCCTCCATTGGCTCCCAGTGGTTGCAAGGATTAAATTCCAAACCCTCTCCATTGTCCACAAGGTTTTCTGGGGCCTGGGTCCAACATACCTTCAGCTATCCCTTTGCAAATACCTCCCCTCTCGAGCTCTCCGCTCCTCTACCTCCAACTCCCTCAGGGTCGGTCGTTTTTCAAAGAAACGAGCTGGGGGTAGATCTCTGTCTTCGGCTGGGGCCTCCCTCTGGAACAGCCTCCCTGCCACTCTAAAACTTGAGAAGAACCATCTCCGGGTTCAGGAAGCACCTCAAGACCTTCCTCTTTGTTTCTGCCTTTGCCCCCCTCTCCCCTGCTGATTCCGTTCTCCCTTGGAACCGTGCACCTGGCCACCCTCTGTTCTCCGGGCCCAAGTACCTGCACACCCTGCCACCCTCATGTACTGCCTCCAGGCCATCTCTTGCACTGGGGTCAGTATCTGTACCCATACAGCCAACCACCCCCTTTTTCTTCCTGAACTTATCAGACCTACCCAGTCTGCTGCTTTAAACCCAGCACTTGCCGCTTGCTGGTTGCACTACCATGGTTTGCTGCATTTATTATTAATTAATGTATTATTATTTATCTGTTTTCTCCTTGCTTCGCACTCTCCTTTTTCTCCCCCCTTCCATGCATTTCTCCCCCTCTTCCATGCACTTGCGCGCTATCAATGTCACTGGGCCTAGTAAGATCGTTGTTTTGTTCTCCCCTGTTCCCCTGCCTTTTCACGCTCTGAAACACTTGTGTATGAGCGCGATAGAAATAAAATATCAATATCAATATCCCCCAATTTCTAAGCAGTGGGCAAAGATACTTACATGTAATAACACTTACAATGCTTACTTTATTATAGATGCCTTGTAAAAATGTCATGCCACAGTAAGAAATGACTATACTGGCTGAACCCAAATGCCAGTCTAAACAGGTAATAACACATATCATGCTTACTTTACCATAGATGCCCTGCAAACAATGTCTTACCACAATAAAAAATTATTAGACTTGTACCAAAATGTGAGTCTAGACACTGATAATACATCTCATGCCTGCTTTATAATGGATACCCATTACGTGATAGCGCACCCCCCACCTGCCCCACCCTACTGACATGCCCTCTATGCCTCCAACTCTCCTCCTCCAAACCCAAACTCAGCCCCTTGGCAAAGCATTGCCTCCACATCCTTCTTCCTCCTCCCAGTACTTATGTATGAGGCAAGGTATGTCACCTTACCCAGAGCAATCATAGGCAGCAAACAGGACTATTGCAATGCCATCCTAACATGGACCTCTACCAAAAACCTCAAGAAACTCCAATTGCTTCAAAACAACGCTCTTAGAGCTGTTTGGGACATGGAACGCTCCTATCACATTTCACAAATCAGACAAGAGGCTCATTGGCTCCCTGTCAGAGCTCGTATCGACTTCAAACTCCTCACTATCACATACCACTGCCTACACAACACTGCCCCCCATCTCATGAACCGTATCACCAAGAAACACAACACACGCAATCTCTATTCTTCCACCACTTCTGGCCTTCACATACTAGATTCTCCAGAAAGAGAGCTGGGGGCTCCTGCTTCACCACCATCGCTCCCACACTCTGCAATACCCTCCCTCAGCATATCCCAAACAAACCATTTTACACACTCTTTCCAAAGCAAGTAAAAACCTTACTTTTCAACAAATATGTGTAATTCCTCAGTCTATCATCAATTTATGAATATGATAGTCTCTGATGAAATGTAACCCCACTGTTCCTAACCTTCCTGTAACGCAGTATGTGCTGCCTTTAACGCTGTGATACCTCCGGGTCTGGGCGCTACCAACAAATAAAATACAATAAATAAAATAAATAGGCAAGTACTGGGACAAGGAAGAGTAGGATGAGGAGTAATGAAGATTACAGGTCAATAATATAGGTATTGAACACAAGCGCACCATTCACATGCTCATTTACAGTTCACCCATCCACCATTCCCTCACACACCCAAACATCATGCACTCACACATTAAATCATCACATGCGTACACACACACACACCCTTGCATGCACACACATTTACAAAAAAAACGACTTTCTTACCTTTCTCCAAATCCATTGCTGATGTGAGGAACTTCTCTACAGGTAGGCCTCTCTCCCATGCTCTACGCACACGAGGAACATGCTCTACGCACATGGTTCCTGTCATGTGCAGTGCAGAGGAGACAGAGGCTTCCATGTCCTCAGAGGGGTGGGTAGAGATGGTTCTTTTTGAAGTCAGGCTATCTTCAAAAATAAATTATTTCTGTTACGGTTTTCCGTAACAGAAATAATTAATTTTTGAAGTCAGAATGACTTCAAAAGGAAATTAATGTAAAGAGGGCTCTCATTTGAGAGCCCTCTTTACTTTCGGATGCTCTCGGACTCTGCAGACCACAGGGGTTACAGAGGCAGAGCCAGGGGTCACACAGGAGTTGCCAGGGGTAGCAAATGAGACCTCTGGCGACCCCCAGTGGACCTCCCTGGTTGCAACAGCATTTTGATCCCTTTGTCTTTGTGTTATCCTGTTTTATCCTGTAGGGTCTCTTTCGCTTCCATCTACTCAGCTCACTTGTTCACTTTGCTTTGCGCTACCTCCAGTGCTTTATTTAAGGTAGGTTTTTTGTTGCAATAGTTCCTCTTGAATCTTCCGATCTGATGTGCATAGTACTAGTTAATATCTTATTTACTGGTATCAACAGTCTCAGGTCTGCCAAATAGTTGTTCATGCTGTCATTAGCAATTTGTTTGCCTAAAAATGCATAATCTTCTAGCACAATATTGGTTTGATGGCCATACAGTTACTCCATTTTATGCATCGCCTGATGATCTCATCATCGCGCTTGATCCTCTCGGAGTACAGTATGGAAATGTGTTGTAGAAGATATGGATATATGCCAATGACTTGCTGTTGGTACTACGGATCCGGGACTCCTCACTGCTGGTTCTAACAAAGCAAATAGAAAATGTTCAGTCTTTTTCAGGATACAAAATCAATTGGGCAAAATGCTGAAGTACTGACGGCTTCATCTGCCTGCTCCAGCACAGATGTCACGAATGCTTGGATTTCGATGAGGTCCGTAACAAATGAAATACCTGGGTGTCTGGCTAACGAATGAAGTTCGTTAAATGGTGGATGTTAACACGAAGTGCATAACTTCGAAGCTGAAAATGGAACTGGCAAGATGGTCCTTAAAATTATCGCAATGGTGTAAGGTTAATGCCATCAAAATGCCATCTGCACCACGCTTAAATTATGTGATGAGCATGTTACCTCTACAGATAAAAAAGAAGCACTTCAATGAGATCGAAGGTCCGAGTACCACGCTCTCCTGGCCCAATCCGGAGCAATGAGGATCATGTGGGACCCGAACCTCCGTAACACTTGAGGAATGACGGGAACTGGAGGAAACACATACAGCAGTGGTAATGACCAGTCCACCACGAACGTGTCTAAGGCTCCTCTTGGAGGCAATTCCCTTGAGCAACAACTCTCGCACTTCCGGTTGGCACTGGTCACGAAGAGATCCACCTGTGAAGTTCCCCAAAGGGCGAAGATCTCCAGAAGGATTTCCTGAGCCAACTCCCACTCGTGAGAGATCGTGCTCTGCCTGCTCAGAGCGTCCGACCGCTGCATTCCCCTCGCTGGCCAGATGAACTGCTAAAACTGAAATTCCTTGCTGGATTGCCCAGAACCAGAGCTGCATTGCCTCTCTGCACAACAGGAGTGACCTTACCCCCCCTTTTTTTGTTGAGGTAATGCATGGCCACTGCATTGTCCATCATGATCAGGACACTCTTCCCCCACACAGACGGCAGAAAAGCCTTCAGGGTCAGCATGTTACAAAACTTCTTGTGGGAAAACAAACAGCACAACTTAAATTGTGGAAGTTACAACTCCCTTGCGAGAGGGGGGTCTAGAGATTCCAGATTTTGCATTGTATCATCTATCATTTTCTGCCATCCACCTGTTACCATTCCTGGAGAGTTTGCCGGACGAGTGGACAAGGGCGGAGACTGGTCTAAACACTCCTCCATCTTCTGAGGCACTCTTGACATCCATGAACATAAAGGGTCATTCGGCATCAGTGGTGACAGATTTATTTAGGAGAACGTGGCAGAAATCAGGGGAGTTGACTGGGGAACGGGACACTGTTCTGGCAAGATCATCAGTTTGGCTAAATCGATGTGTCAAGATTGATGTGAAACAGCTTTTCTAGCCGGACTGGTTCTTACGTGGGGTGCAGTGGATCGGAGGAGACCTGATCACTGGGAGATGGGAAAAGGTATGTGGAAATGTTGCCTTGACATCGCTGAATGTAGGGGGGGAAGAGACCGCTAGGTCAAAATACTGAATAATGTATACTGGACTCCAGTCAAAATATTTGGTAGAGGTTTGCATGATAGCGATGTTTGTTGGGCTGTGGTCACATGGAAGGATCATTCGAACATGTGATCTGGGATTGTTCAAAAGGTGAGGTCAATTTGGGTTGAAGTCACAAAAATAATGAATCAAGTTTTAGTAACGGATATGGATTTTGACTTTCAGACTGTAATATTGGGGAAGATTGCCTATTGGAAGATTTGAGCTACCCTCAAAGGTGCTGTGTTTTCAGAGCGGCCCTTTCAGCAAAAAAGATTATTCTGAGAGATTGGAAACATTTCACTGTGCCGAGCAGGTCTGCTTGGATTGATGATTTAAGCAGAATGTCTCAAACGGAGAGCGTAATTTTGAACAAAATGAAGAAAATTAATTTGCATGAAGGAATATGGGGGAGGTTCTTACAGCTAATGTAAATAATGGATTTGTGCTTGGCCTGCCCGGCCCATGTTTTTGTAAACTTTTATGTGTTGTACTATAGTAAATCCAATAAAAATGTGAATATAAACAAACAAAAAAAGTCCTCTTTTCCTTCCAGAACCAAAGTATATTTTCTGGAACTCGGTTATGTGGGGTTCCACTTTACAACAGGTAGGGAGGAGTTGGAAAAAAGTACTATTTGTTATTTTATCAATTTTGCACTAACTGTATTTGTATGTTTGTTGTCACCGCCTAGGCTTGGAGGATAGCTCAGGGGCAATGTGTCTGTCTTAGAAGCAGGGCAGAACAACACCGGTTTGAATCCCGGTCCTGGGCTTAGAGACTGGTCTCCGGTATTAAGCATGTTATACAAGATTAAGAACGTCACAAGCAGTAACAAAAGTCCTCTAAAGTGATATGGCTACCTTGGAGGAATTAACCCCAGATTAATTCAAATCTTGGCTAAAGGGGCTGGCAGAAGGCACTGGATCCATTAAGGGCAATCGCATGATCGTTGCAGAGTGCATAGTAATCCAAGACAGCAAGCGTGTATTAAGAAGGCCAGTTAGAGCCATTAAATGCTCCAAGGTAGACAAGACTGAGAAATGCAAATTGGTAAGAAAAGAAAAAAATAGACCCCATTGTTTAAGCCAGTTTCTGTATTAGGTGTAGTAATTCTGTAATCATCTGTGTCTCAAATCTAGCTGTCTTTAATACTACACCAGTTTGACCTGTTAGGCGTAGGCCTCCCTCCCACTATACAGGACTCTCAAATCTAGCTGTGTTTAATTCTGTAATCTAGCTGTTTTTAATACTACACCCGTTTGACCTGTTAGGCGTAGGCCTCTCTCCCACTATACAGGACTCTCAAATCTAGATGTATTTACTTCTGTAATAATTTGTTCACCTGTGTCTCAAATCGAAATGTCTTTAGTACTACACCCGTTTCACCTGTTCGGCATAGGCCTCTCTCCCACTATACAGGACTCTCAAATCTAGCTGTGTTTGGTTTCGTAATCATTTGTTCGCCTTTGTCTCAAATATAGCTGTCTTTAGTACTAAACCTGTCTGACCTGTTAGGCGTAGGCCTCTCTCCCACTATACAGGACTCTCAAATGTAGCTGTGTTTAATTCTGTCATCTAGCTGTCTTAGTACTACACCCGTTTGACCTTTTAGGCATAGGCCTCTCTCCCACTATACGGGACTCTCGAACATAGCTGTGCTTGAGGTTATAGTCAATTCCTCAAACTTAGCTTTGTTTGGCACTGCATCCATTTGCTCTGTGAGGCGTGGGCCTCTCCCCACCATACAACTATCTCAAGTCTAGCTGAGACTTATTTCAGACTGCATTGTCTGGCGGGCAAATTGTATTGTTTGCTGTAGGACACTGCCTCTCTATACCGGACTCTCAAATCTAGCTGTGCCCTATTTCAAATTACTTTGTTAGCTATAGACCTCTCTCCCGGGATAAAGTGTTCATTGGCTGATTGCTGTGGCGTGATACTGTGATTATTGGGTCGCACCCCATGATTGTCAGCTACGGTCGATAGGACAATTCTATAGTTACCAGTGATACCCTTCTTCACACCACCTGGTTTGTTTACTGCAGTAAAACACTCCAAGAGTCCTGCATTAGGGACAGCCAAGGTATTAACCGAACGATATATCTCCTTGAAAACCTCCCCTACCTCACTCGAGACAACGACTGAACAAGCCAACAATATCAACTCACGAGACCGCCAACAGACTGAGCCCAAAATGTGTACCGGACAACCCCCCCACACCTAGTACAACACCACAAGACAGCCGGACTAAAGCAAAATCTACTGAGAGTCAACAAACAGAAATAAAGAATCAACAAAACACTCAAAACTCAAAATGCTGTGCAAACGAACTGGACGTAAGGAAAGACAAAGTGAAAAAAGAACAAACTCAACTGAACACCACTGAAGACTCACAACTACAGAACACACTCCCACAAAGAGGAACGACAACAGAACCGACGCCGGGAAAAGAGAAAAATCACTCTACCTAACTCCATAGCTCGCAAATAACCAGTCACCAGAACAAACAAACCCAACCTACGAATCAACAACAGCAGACAACCAAACTCAATCACACAGAAGAACGAACAACGCTAGAAATAACAATAACAGAATCAATGCACTAACACCATACATCACAAAAATAAGAAGAACTTCCATTAACTTTGAAGAATAATCTGATGAAAACAAAAACCCAAGACTGAACCTAGAAGTACTATTTGACGACACAGACACAACTGTACCAACACTTCAACAAGAGACCGACCTGGAAGGAAATTGAAACACCAGTCAGGAAACAAGACCGACAATAAAACACAAACCAAACCACACCCTAAAAATCCACTGCAACCTAATAAATGCACGATCCATGTCAAAACACGCAACAGAGCTATTTGACCTGCTCTGCGACAATGGCATTGACATCCTATTCATCACAGAAACAAGGCTGGACGACGACTACAAAATCACACTCCAAAGCTGCCTCCCGACCAACTTCAAATACCTTCAGATAAACAGAAAAAATAAAAAAGAAGGAGGCCTGGCAATAGCATTCAAGGAACACCTGAAAATAAAAACAGACACACCACTAAACATCATCAACTGTGAAACCATGGTCCTACACCTATCAGCTAACCCAAAAACTAACATCACATTCATTCTAGTTTACAGACCACCAACATATGATGCAACCTTCGTCGACAACTTCATAGAAGCCATCACCAACATAGCCATCATGCACGAACATCTAATAATCCTGGGGGACTTCAACATCTAGTTCGAAGAAAAACACACCAACTCCCAAAACTCACTAATTGGGCAGCTAACAACCATGAAACTACAGAAGTTGGTCAAAGGGGCAACACACTCCGCAGGACACACCCTTGATGCAATCTTTGCCAAGAAAAAACTCATCACCACGGTACCGCTGATACAAATACTGTGGTGCGTCCATCTCATCATCCCATTCGTGATCACACTACCGACTCAAGTCTACATCCAGCCCCCCAAGCTCACAACCACCACAAAAAGAAACTGGAAAACTTTCAAAACAAGCAACCTAATGGAACAACTGGAGATAATGACCAAACCCCCAACTACAGAACTAGAGCTGGCTGACCTAGACAGGAAAGCAGACCTACTCCACAAATGAATTGCTGATGCAATTGAAAACATCACCCCGGAAAAACCATTTACCCCCTAAAAAAAAAGAGCAAGGGCAAAATGGCTCACACCACTACTAAGGACCATGAAAAAGGACAACACGAAGATGGAATTGGTATGGAGGAAAGAATACAACCAAGCAAAGAAATTACTGTTCCAAAAACAAATCTGTGCACAGAAGAAGGAAATACAAAAAGGTGAAGAGAAGGCATTATGATGACAGAATCACCAATGCTACCAACACTCAAAAAGAAATGTTCAACATCATTAAAGAAATGAGAAACCCACCTAGTTGCGACAACACTCCAACCCCCTCAGAGAAACTTTGCAACAACCTGGCAGACCATTTCAAAAACAAAATCAAAGACATCTGACAAATCATACAAAACAAACCAACCAACCATGACACTCAACCAACCAGACCCAAGAAAGAGCCACAGCACAAACTTCAAAACTTTCCTGAAATATCAGCAGAGGAATTTGCCACACTGGTAAAACACAGCAAGAAAGCAGGATCACCCATGGATCCTTGCTCCCTGACATCTACAAATCAATCCTTGCACAAGGGACGTCATCAGAATACTACAGTAACCTCCTAAATCTCTCACTCACAACAGGAACTGCACCAAAATCATTCAAATCAGCATACATCAAACCACTTTTAAAAAACACAAGTGGCGCCGTGGAAGACCTCTCCAACTACAGACCGATTTCCAACATTCCGTACCCGGCAAAACTCCTAGAAACTTACGTTTGCAAATTAACCCAAGAACATGTAGAAAAAAAGCACAAGTCAGTTTCAGACCTGCAAGAGGAACAGAATCGGCACTACTATCCATCTGGGACGACCTAAAAACAAACGCAGACTCCAACACAACCTCAGCTCTTATTCTGCTCGACCTCTCCGCAGCCTTCGACAGAGTTAGCCATGACACCCTAACCAAAAGATTGGAAGATATAGGTATAACGGACACGGCACTACTCTGGACTAAATCATTCCTAGCAGACAGAACAGAAACCGTATGGATCAAACCCTTCAAATCGACTCCACAAGTTAATGACTGTGGAGTGCCATAAGGATCTGCACTATCGCCACTATACTTCAGCATCTACCAGACTCCAGTAATAAGGATATTCAAAAAATACGAAATTACATGCTACAACTACGCAGACGACATTGAAATCATCTACAAAATCGAAGACACTCAAACCGATCACTCAACCCTAATTGAGTGTCTAAAAGAAGTCTTTAACTGGATGAACGCCAACAACTTGAAATTCAACTCAGCAAAGACAGAAATCATGATTATATCGAAAAACCAAGAGCCAACCTGCATCCCCTGGCCGACAGAAATGGGAACCGTGCCCACACCATCTAAGGTAGTAAAAAATCTGGAGTCCTGATGGACAACACCCTAACCTTAGAACCACAAATAAACGCAATAATCAAGAAATGTTTCTTCTTCCTTCACACAACAAGAAGAATCCTACCTTTACCCTCCTTCACCCACAAAACAATCACAATCGTCGCCCTTATCATGTCAAGAATCAACTACGCAAACAGCCTCTACCTCAGGATGCCAGAATACCTCCTGACGAAACTACAATGCATCCAAAATGCAGCAGCCAGACTCCTCCTCAAACTATCCAGAAGAGACCACATCACTCCAGCGCTAAAAATACTACATTGGCTCCCAGTCAAACATGCATCACCTTCAAAACAATGTGCATAACACACAGGGCAATCAGCGGACTGGGAGCAGAATTCCTACAAAAGAAAAAAACAATCTAAAAGCCAACGAGATTACTCAGATCAAGCAATGAAATCCTCCTGGAGCCAAAACCAAACATCAAGAAATAACTAAGAGGCTCCTCCTACTCCCACCTGGCTGCAAAAACCTGGAAGAACATCCTGAAACAAATAAGAAACACCAAACGCAGAGAACAGACTGACAGACGTATTTTTTTGTTTTGTTTTTTATTGCTTGATTTAATTTACATGCAGGTTTTACAAGTTTATTTTTCCATTTGTTCCAGTCCCTCTAAAAGAAAGTCTGTGTGTTCCTTTTTTTTGCAGTAACGACAGTTGTTTCCAGGCGACAACCCTCTTATCGCTCTTATTTCATTTGTCATCAGGAGGTTCAGCCTTACCTGTAGAAAAGTGTTTTAGTGTTTTATTTGGAAACTTCTTCATGTAGTTCGGAAGTTCATTTATTCCCCTGGTTGCTGGGGCCAGATGAGTTAACTATTTACTTCTGGAAGCCACAGCGATAGTATGGATCCAATCCCACTCTACCATTTTTTGTTTCGTCTTAAGAGGGTTTTGGATAAGTTCGTCTTCCGAGCTATTTATTTCCTCAAGAATCTTCTTATTTCTTTGTACCCAGCTCGTCAGTAAGTTACTTCTTTTTTCCACGATTTCTATATTGAGGATGCCCAGGACACTTGTGCGTTTGCTTGCGATTGTTTTTATCCTATTTACCATGGATTGCAGCGATTAAAGACATAGTTTGTGGCGTATTGATGTCACCGTTGTTGATTTTGGCAAATTTAACACTGTTCGCCAAAAGAAGCCTTCCAAACGGGGCCTGCACTCGCTTGGCAGCCCCGGCAGGGCATCAGAGCCATATACCAATGATGGAATAACCTTTCCTTTATAGAATTGTATGACTGGAATCATCATGAAACAGCCATATTTTCTGTCAATCGCTCTGGCTTGGGATGCAAGTCTCTTGGTTTTTTTTCCATTAAGTTAGCTTGCATAGGAACCTTGCGTTTGCTATTACTTAGAATCACCCTCAAATATTGATATTCTTTCACTTGTTCGATTTCCTGTCCTTCCAATTTCCAGCAGAAAGGCTCCTTTTTCTTTGTTGGTTTTTCCATAATCATAACCTTAGTTTTTGTTTTTTTAATTTCCAAATTATTTTTTGTGATGTAATCAGCCAAGTTGTTTAATTGATGTTGCAGTCCAATTGCTGTATAGTTTAATGAAATTAGATCGTCTGCGTAGAGAAGGCGGCAGACTTTTACCTTCCCTACTGTTGGAGGGAACAATCTAATAGTAGATTCTGAGTCTTTAATGTCCCATAAGTACAAGTTGAAAAGGGTAGGTGCTAGGGGACACCCTTGTTTAACCCCTCTTGCTGTTAAGATGTATTTCGATAGCCTACCTCCCCTGTTCAAACGTAACCTCATTGTTGTGTTTTGATGTAAGGCTTTAATTGGCTCCAAGATGTTATCAGGGCAGTTCTGTGCTGATAGTTTCTCCCAGAGACTTTCTCGGTGGACCTGGTCGAATGCTTCTACCAGGTCAACGAAAGACAGGTAAATTCTGGGACTACCTTCTAAGATCCTGCCCTTTAGCGTACTCAACAAAAAGATGTTTGGTGAAGTTCTCGCATCTTTCACGAACCCTGATTGAAAAGGGTCTTCATTTCCAGTTGTTCCTGTGCAGGTTTGGAAGCTGTCCAGCATTAGGGACCCAAAGACCTTAACACTAACGTCCAATAGTGCTATGGGATGATAGTTTTTGGCTAGTTCTCTTCGACCACTTTTATAAATGGGCACCACTATTGATGTTGTTCATTAAGATGGCATTGCTCTTGTTTCCATACATTTCTTAATCACTCTGTGAATGAAGGCAGCCCATTCTTGTGGATGTTCTTTTAAATCTGCATCAGTGATCCCATCAGGGCCAGGTGCCCTGGAGCTGTTCAATTTTACTATTTTCCTCTTGATGTCTTCCAATTCACAAGGGACGCTCCAGGGTTCGTTGATCTTATTTTGCAGTGTTATCAGGTGGTCCACTGGCTTTTGAAATAGCGAGGTAAAATGATCTATCCAAACTTTTTCTCCAACATTGGTGTCCAGAGAATTATTTCTGTCTTTAGATGTTTTTATTAACGTCCAAAATTCTCTGAATTTTCGGATGCATACTGTTTTCAACATTTCGGCAGCATCCGCTTTATATAAAATAACCCTTTGGGACCTCAGCCAGTTCTTATACAGCTTTGTACCTGCCATGGACCACTCGAGATGTTCACGGGTGTTTGTCTTCTTAGCTAACTGCTTAATCTTTCTGAGATTTTCTCTTTCTGTGACCAGTTGTTTGTTAAATTCGTGCTGATGTGCTTTTAATTTACTGTTGCTCCACCATTTTTTCTTTATTTGATAAACTGTTAGAAGTGGTTGATACTCGGTGGATCCTAACAAACCTCCATCATAACTCGATCTGCAAATGTTGTTGTAAGTATCAGTTAACTCTACGATTGATTCCGCACTCAGTCTGAGGTGTTTGCCCTCATTACAAGCCTCAACCTCAGTCAGCATTCTTAATCTCGACTCATGAATTGTGGTCCACCTAACCCTTTGTAACGCTTACCTGATATCCATGGGGACGCCACTCAGCCTGACTGGACCACTTGCGATCTCAAACCCCTCCCTTGGACTCTGTTCGGCCTAGGATCGGGCCTGAAATACAGGAATTTCTGGTTTAATCTTACTGTCTCTTGTTGCTTGGATCCCACCTCCCTTGTGGACCCAACTTTCCCCTTTTTCTCTCCTCAACTTACTTTCTTGTATGATGCGCTCTCCATTCTGCCTCTCGGTGCAGGGGTGCGTTGTTGGTGTGGGTGCACCGCGACCTAGTTGCTTGACTGGTGCGGGCCCTAAAAGTCCAGACCTGCTGTGACTCCTGTTCGTCAAGGTAAGTTTGCTGGTTTTTTGTCATTTGTCCTTTTCTTTCCAATTGCCCCTTTTAATGTCTCTCCTTCTTCCTCTAGGTGCAGGAAGGGCTCATTAGTGAGGTCGTGCTGCTTGGGGACTAAAGACAAGACGGTAAGTGAAAGCGCGATGCGCGGCGCTATCTGCCTTTTCTTGTGCTGACCTGTCTTTCTCTCCTTCTTGCAGGCCGCTGCAATGTCCCAGAATGGATGCTGGCTGAGAAAATAGTGAGCGGTGAGTAATGCGTAGCATGTGGCGCCTTCTTGACATTTTGTGTGCTAATCTGTGTTTCCTCTCTTTTGCAGGTCGTTGTTATGGCACGGAATGGATGTTGACCAAGAGCGACTCGAATCCAGGTAAGCGTGCGATTGTTTTAGCTATTTTCGGAATTGGAATATAAACGCTTACTAATGCTGTTTCGTTCCTTCCCTTCTTCTCAGGTTGCAGCATTTTCGAAGATCGAGGGGATGTCGCCAAGATGCTGTGTTCTCTGGACCAAAAGAGTGGTGGATGGCGAGCAGGATTTACTCACAGTTAAGTGTTGTACTGATGATGATCTTGTTCTTTCAGGTACGCGGCTCCGGGAAGGCAGGCGAAGATCCGAGCAGAACGTGGTGAGCATCACGCTGCAGAGCGCAGAGTAACGCAAAGCACGGTTCATTGAACTGAGCTATGCGGGGGCATCCATGTTGTATAAAGTCCATTGCCAAGCCCAGTCCTCAAGTTTTTCTCACTTTATATATGAGCCTGGTGCCAAAGGTGCCAGGACTGACTCCAGGAGAGTCTTAGATGAAATGGTAAGGCCTTTAAGGACATGATGGAGGGTCGCAGCTTAGCCCAAATGCCTTGCCCATTAGGGCCAGGGGCAGGGGTCATGACACGCTTAGGAGATTGTGGTCACTGTTGTTTGCTCCGATTATTTCGAACTCGCTCATTTTCGGAAGCAAATCTCTTAATATGGTCCAAGTTTGCACTTTGTCCATTTCTTTCCCAGGTAGGAATTAGGCCACTATTTGTAGTTGTTAAAGTTTGAAGATTGTGTAAGTCTTGAGAGGCCATCAAAGACCACCACAAGTAGCTTTGTACCATATTTAATGGGACATTTTTGAGATTTTTCTTTGTTTCTTTTAGTATCAGACAATCAGCATTCAAATCCCCACATATTATGATGAATTTTGGTTGGCAGGTTGTGTAGCCTTCTTCAAGGATATTCCCAGCCATTTCAAAAATGCATCATTTGTGATTGTTGAGGGATTCCAATATGTATTAATAAGCATCAGTGCTTCTCCTTGGTCTCTTTTGTTTTGCAGATTTGCTAATGTCCGTTTTAAAAGTGACACTTGAAAATACAGATTTGTAGTCAAAGGTCTTATATATTGAAATTCACTTCCGGACTGTATAGCTGTCAAAAGTCCGGAGGATGGCCGGCCTCTAGGGCACTGAGCTGTCGGTGATAAGTACGTTTCAAATTCGTCCAAGTATGTTTTTTTAGTTAGCCACGTCTCCTGAAGGCTTAGGATATCAAAAGCACCCAGGCTAACGTCATTCGGTTCCAGGAGGTGACCGTAACCTCTGGTGTTCCAGGAACCCATAGTTGTTTGCTGTTCCGAGAAAGTGGTATACCTTCCCTCCAAAGTACACTCGCATGGTCTAATGCGCCTTTTGAGTGGCTATCTTCTCGTTGTCAGGGCTTGTGAGATTCATGTCCATTTGTATTAGTTGTTTCCTTTTGCTACTTCACCTTGATCATTTAACTGATCGCCACTTTCTAGTTCAATTTCTTCTGGCTCAAAAGTTATTGTCAACTTCGGAAGTGGGCCACTTGGAACCCGTCCAATCTCCAAGGGGTCTTTTTATGTCGACCTCTCCTTTCCCGTTTTTTCTCCCACATTCTCTTCCTCGATTCTTACAGGCCTTGACCTAATCTCCTTGACAAGATCTTCTCTAGTGTCAACATTACCACTTTCATGATTTAAATGGTCATTTTCCCTTTTCAATTCTCTTGGTGAATTCACTTGATTTATATTTGTTTTAGGGCTCCGTCATTGCTCTTGTTGGTCAACATTTGGTCTTTTTTTGTGGACCGACTGATGTCTTTTTCGTCCACTTCCGGACCCACTCCCACTTGGACATTCAATGAAATCATATACTAACATTAGGAAACATTCTGATGCCGCAGTTAGCATAGTGCAGATTACCGGTGAGGGTATATGTAGATAGACACAATCCAGCCTTCCTGAGGTACTGAATTCTACTATCTTCACGTCTTCTGTACAGATCTTTCGCAAATTGGAATATAGTGAAACAAGATCATGATGTTCTTCCTGTTAAGGATAAGCTCATCCACTCGGTTTCTTATTCGTTCCAGTTTAAAAGCCCGTTCACTATTTAGCTTTTGACTATAAGGGACGTATCGTTCTTTCTCCCTTGCGTGCCTTTAACTAGAACTCTGTTTAGGCAGTGTTTTGTTCCTACTATTGGTATTGTGAAGTGGATTTGTTGTCTTCAACCGTAATACCGGCGAGCGTGGCCTCGAATTTCTTGATGGCTTATTTCTCTCGCTGTTGTATTTAGGCATGACTCTATCATTGTTTATACTTGATATGACTTATGTCTTTTTAGAGTCAGAGGCCATACACTCCTCGTCTCTTGTTGTTTGCGATTTAGCCTCTTGTTTCAAAAGGTCGCTGGTCTTTGATAGTTTTTCACATCTCTCAGCCAAGGTCAAAAAGTTTCCAGCTTGTTTTTCCTCTGCCAATTGCTCAGGACCAGATGTAATTTTCTTTCCTGGACACTGGACGTTGTATAACAGCATTTGAAGTTCTGACTCAGAAGCTTCCACCAAATATTCAGATAGGCCTATTAGATCGACACTGGTTTCTGAACCTTCAATCAAGATCTGCTGGGAGTCACTAGATACTATTTCCTGTTCCTGCACTTGAGGAACCGTCATTTCACCTGAAAGCACCACTACTCGTTTTCTAGGGGCCAAAGCTTGAGTCACTTCGTTACCCTCTAGCTTTTTGGTTATTGATTGCAATGTTGCTATACCAGATATGCCCTCTGTGGTCACCACTCTTCTCCTTTCAGGTCCGTTTTCCTTTCCATGCACAAAAAGTGGGTAAGTTACCAATTCTCTATCCAAACTATTTCTCCCCTTTCTTGAGCTAGAAGGCTGGAGGTATGTGTTTTCTTTTGACCCTTTCTTTTTTTCTTCAAGATACCCCTGTTGTACATTGTCTAAACTCGGGGCAGCATCATGCAGACTTAAAACCACGCATCTGTTTGCCACTTTTCTTGCTGTCGGTCGTTGAGGAAGAGCAACCGGTCTTTGTAAGGTGTTTGCTGAGCGTTTTACATGGTTTGCACTAATAGATGAATTAGTTGTGCTTAAACTTAACTCTGTTTCTTCCCTTGCTGTTTTCAGATGGTCCTTACAAGTAGTGTTTGTAGATTGAGATCTAGACATTTCCTTAGGCTCCTCTTGAGTCTGGGAAGCTACGGAGGTTTTTAACAGTACACAGGATTCTGTTACTAATTCTTTATGTGATTGGTTACTGCTTCTGTGGTTTGATGAGAGTTTGGTGAGGCAGAATCCAACCCTCTCTTGATTCCAGGCGCTGTAACACATCCTTATAGATATTTCATTTTTGTATGTAACATTGCTGCAAGCGTTGTAAGGTCCTTCAGCGTAACATTTAAGGATTCATACCGTTTAGTGAAGGGAGCCAGGGCTATAGTTACTGCCGACATTATGGCGAAGAGATCTGTTTTTTGTTTGGTGTCTCTTTGCCATTTTGCGAAAGCAGTGTAGACGATCTTCTGTTTTGCAGTGGTGGGCGAGCTAAGGAATTCTCGTTAGTACTCGCTGATTGCTTTGAGCTCTTCTTTGAATTGTTTGACAATTCGACACTCTGTGGTTCTTCTGCCTCTTGAGAATTGCTTGGGAAAGTACCATCTTGCATCCTAAAAGAGACAGGGAGCTCCGTACCACATGGGGTGATTTCTTTTGTATAATTTGAACCAAATGCTCTGGGACCATCTATCAGATTAAGATCTCGGCCAGTTACCTTGCTATACCCCATACTTTCTCGAGTATCAATGTGTGGTTCAGCTTGGGCCAAAGCCTCTTTGTTTTCGCTGTGACGCGTTGGGCACGTAGATTTATCTTTGTATGAGGAAGCATTTGCTTCACCAGGCCCAGAGTTGCCTTCTCGCTCGTTTATCCCTTGATCCTTAACGTAAAACAGCTTATTTGTGTCTACGGTACTTCGAGTTATAACTCTTAGGCCGACCAGACTGAACTATGAGTTACTTGGTTTGTGGGGATTGAAGCTCCTTCCAGTATCTCAGAATCAGATAATTCCACTGAGGTTGCCAGTTCGGGAAGTGAGTGTTTTTTGAAAAAAAGCGTGCCACAGACCCCACAGGTAGAGGTGCCACTAATCTTTGTGGGATTATTTCCGTAATATTCTCTTTTTTTCTTGATGTTTACAGACTTTATTGCAATTTCTCTTTTGATTAGATTTGTGAGCACCTGTTAGGCGATCCTCTGCACACCAGTCCACTCCACATCAGAACACTGCGCACATTCCCCCAACATCTCCTCCCACGGTTCGAGGCTCAAGTGATTCGGTGAACCCAAAGGACCGAAAACACCGTTCCAGCTTTGGTGTACGGGCTCGACTGCAACCCTTTCTGCATTGGCAATTGCCTTGGAGAACGTATAGCAGAAGGGGCGGCGTTACATCTTCACGTCGGTCACGTGACCCAGTGTGGCGTTCCTCACGTGACCTTGGTGGACGTCACATGACCCAGAGACGTCACATGACCCAGCGACACACAGTATAAAGGTCTGAGAGACAGAATGCTCATTGCTTCTCAGCTGTCTTCAGACCCTGTTTGGCGTTACGGATTGCTCCTTGTTACTTTGATCACGGAACTCTACCTCGGACTCCTTCGGACACCCCTTTGTACCTTTGCTTGGAACTGTTTACCTGTTGCCGGATTTTTGGACTTCACCTTGACTTGTCTTTGGATCATCCCTTGATACCTTGCTGAGCTTCTACGCCATTTCCCTTCTTGGGATTCAAGTCAAGCCCTCTCTCCTACAGGTGGTTAACCCTACATCCATGCTCCCCTGCGGTTCTACTATTCCTGGGACCGCCGCATCATCTGAGTCTCGAACCTCTCTACTAGGTTACCTGGGTTTCCCCAACACCAGATAGGTAAGACTCTTTAGATCCTATTGTTTACCTGATTGTATTGTAATTGCCTGGTACTTAACCTCGTTCCCTTTTGATAGCAGCATCGGTGTTCCAGAGGTTCCGTGGATCTGGGAAGACATCTCTCACCTATGGCCTCAAAGGTCGCACAGCGGGTTTCTATTAGTTCCCCTGTGCGTCACTTGGGGACGGAGGTCTCATCGGTCTACACGACTCTCAAGTTAGAACAGACTGAGAAGCCGTTTAGTCGTGTTTGACGATGCAGGGATCCACGGAAGAACCCATAGCTGCCTTAGTCCAGGCAATTACAATATTAAGGGCAGATATGGCCGCCGCGAACACGGTGATCCACCAAAGGTTAGATTCCATACAGAGTGTTCAGCATTCTCTTCCCGCAGACCCTGAGTTTGGAGATGCTAACCCCTCAACTACACCCCCTCCCTTGGCTACTACTACAGTCCCAACTCCGGTGGTCCTCCCAGCCCCTTCCCCCCTGGCTGCTCCTGAACGATATCAAGGTGACCCCATGAAATTTAGAACCTTTGTTAATCAGTGCAAGTTACATTTCTTATGCAGACCTTTGGCCTTTCCTACTTCCACTGCTAAAGCCGCTTTCGCCCTTTCCCATTTAGCCGGGACAGCTGCCGCTTGGGCTAATCCCCTGCTGGAGAATAATAGCCCAGTCCTTTATGACTTTGATCTGTTGGTTCTGGAAATGTCTCGAGTATTCGATACCCGACACAAGGCACAGTCTCGGGATTTGGAGTTGTTAGAATTAACTCAGGGTAGAAGGACTTTGATAGACTACATCACCCGGATCAATCAACTAGTTGCTGAAACATCATGGCCAGAAAACAAGCGGGCGGTGGTCTTTTATAGGGGGTTGAGTAACACCATGAAAGATGCTTTAGCAGTAACCCCTTCTGTGCCCACTCAGTATCAGGAACTGGTTGATCTCGCCCTGCAGATAGATGCACAGCGATCGGAGCGTAGAGCCGAAATGGGGGTCTCTTCCCATCCTACTCTTGCTAGTACTCCTGCTCCCAGTACTGAAGAACCTATGCAAGTGGAAGGTTTACGTAGTCCTATTACAACATCTGAGAGGGAACGTAGGAGGATGGATAATGCCTGCTTTTATTGTGGCACCACTGGACATTTTGTGAAAGAGTGTCCTCGACGTCCCAAGAAGAGCCAGGTTTTTCGGATAGCTCGACCTTAGATCCGGAGAACAGGTCGAGTGTTCCGTCATCATCTCCGGGTACCCCTCTTGCCTTTGCTCGTGTTCAACCCTTCTCTGTAAAGGCTACTTTATGTCCCTCTACAGGCCTTCTTCATGCAGTCAATATCATCATTGATTCAGGTGCTAGTGGTAATTACATAGACATTGATTTGGCCCATTCCCTCAACCTACCTCTAGTGGTAAAAACACGACCTGAACATGTCCAAGCCGTAGACGGTTCTGCGTTAGTTTCTGGTCCTGTTAGACACCAAACCGCACCTCTCTTGTTGAACATACAAGAAATTCACACAGAGACCTTAAGTTTTGATTTGATTACCACACCTCAATTCGGTATCATATTAGGGATTCCATGGTTACGTGAACACAATCCGCTAATCGATTGGCAGTCAGGCACTGTGCTCTTCGAGTCCGAGGTCTGTCAGAATTATTGTCTCCCGGTCCATCAAACCACTGACACACCTTCTCGGGCCTTGGGAGCCTTAGCTCAACTCACGCTGACTGTTGACGATTCAGAGATTGTGCATTCTCATACTGTTGGGGGCTTGGTGTCTGGGATTCCACCTGAGTACAAAGCATTCGAATCAGTTTTCGATCGTGGCTCTTCCGAGGTACTTACTCCACATAGACCATATGACTGCCCAATCAAATTACTCCCTGATTCCGCTATTCCTTCAGGCAGGATCTATTCCTTGTCCCCTTCGGAGGAACAAGCTTTGAAAGAGTATGTACAGAACCCCCTTCGTTTAGGACATATCCGCCCCTCTACTTCACCAGCGGCAAGCCCTATATTTTTTGTACCCAAAAAGGAGGGGGATTTACATCCTTGTGTGGATTATCGGCATCTTAACGCTATCACAAAAAAGGACAGATATCCAATCCCGTTAATCACACCACTTCTCGATCACTTATCACATGCTTCTATTTTCACCAAGCTTGACCTACGCGGCGCATACAATTTAGTGCGCGTTCGCGAAGGAGACGAGTGGAAAACTGCTTTCTGTACTCGTTATGGCTTGTATGAATATCTAGTCAAGCCCTTCGGCCTATGTAATGCCCCGGCCACATTCCAACGATTCATGAATGACATATTCAGGGATATTCTGGATGTATACATGGTTGTGTACTTGGACGACATCTTAATCTTTTCTCGTAGTCTTGATGACCATGTAAAGCATGTCCGAGAAGTACTATCCCGTCTGATAGTACATTCCTTATTCGCCAAACCTGAGAAATGTCAGTTCCATAAAACGTCTGTTGAGTTTCTGGGTTTCCACATTACCCCTGGGGCGTTATCCATGAACGAATCTAAGGTCAAAGCAGTATTAGATTGGCCAGTACCTCAAACACTCAAGTCCTTGCAGGCCTTTTTGGGATTCGCCAACTTTTATAGACGTTTAATTTCTTCCTTTTCCACAATTGTTGCCCCGCTCACGGCTCAGACCAGTCCTCAGGTACCCTATCGGTGGCAGAGAGAACATCAGGAGGCTTTTGAGGCTTTGAAAACCGCCTTTACTACCGCACCGGTACTCCAGCACCCCAATCCTGATCTTCCGTTCATAGTTGAGGCGGATGCCTCTTCTTTTGCTCTTGGTGCGGTACTGTCTCAAACATGTCCCACAACAGGCAAGTTACACCCAGTGGCATACCATTCCCGTAAGTTTTCCAGTACTGAGACTCATTACACCGTTACGGAGAAGGAACTCTTGGCTGTCATGGATGCCTTTCGTGTTTGGCGACATCATCTTCTGGGGGCCAAACATCCCATCACGGTATACTCAGATCATCGGAATTTACAGGATCTGGCTTCATTGAAGTGCATTAATAGCAGACAGGTCCAATGGCATGTTTTCTTTTCCTCTTTTGATTTTCATATTATGCATCGTCCCGGCACTTCCCATGGAAAAGCAGATGCCTTGTCACGTTCCCGGGGGGGGGGTCGAGTTGCCAACCTTCCCTGACACTGTCCTCGGAAAGAGTCATGTGATTTGTCTTTGTACACCCTCATTGTCATTATTAGACTCGGTCCGATCCTGGACTAGCAAACATTCCTGTCAGTTGCGAGAATGGGACCCAGTGTATTCTGATGGATTACCTTTCGTACATGAACGTCTGTTCCTTCCCACACCTGACACTCGTAATCTGGCCCTCAAGTGGTCTCATGATGCTCCCTTTAATGCCCATCCCGGTCAAGAGCGCACTTTAGATCTTCTCAAGCGTTGGTGTTGGTGGCCCTCTATGAAGCGCGATGTAGACTGTTATGTCAATTCGTGCGCAGTATGTGCTCAGGCTAAACATCGAAGGGGTCGACCGGTTGGATTGTTACTTCCGCTTCCGGTACCTCCCAGGCCCTGGCATACGTTGACTATGGATTTCGTTACCGATCTCCCCAAGTCGAAAGGCTTTGACTCCATCTGGGTAGTGGTGGACACGTTCACAAAAATGGCTCGTTTTGTTCCTTGTAAAGGCATTCCTTCGGCCCCGGTCTTGGCGGACTTGTTTTTTGAACATGTATTCATGTTATTCGGCCTTCCTTCGGTCATTATATCCGATCGAGGATCACAGTTCACCACTCGGTTCTGGAGGTCGTTGACGATATTACTGGGCATTGATACCAGGTATTCTTCGGCCTATCATCCTGAGACCGATGGGCAGACCGAAAGGACGAATCAATCTATGGAGCAGTACCTTCGTTGCCTTATATTGCAACATCAGACCTCCTGGTTGGCCGTTTTACGGCTTGTGAGTTCGCGTACAATAATGCGGCTCATTCAGCTACTGGTTATTCTCCCTTTTACGCCCTCTACGGCCAACATCCCAAGGTCTTGCCGGTCCCTGATGCTTCTAGTTCTTCGAATCCTGCGGCCGCGACATGTCTTAGGGATCTGTCTGCTGTGCATGCTAGTACTGTGGTTCATCTCACTGAAGCAAAGGCTTCTATGAAGGCCCGTGTGGATGGCAAACGTCGAGCTGATCCCCCTCTGGTGGTGGGTTCTAGGGTCTGGTTGTCTTCACGTCATCTTCGCCTAGTGGGTTGCCGGAAATTGCTACCTCGTTTTGTCGGCCCGTATGTGATCTCTCAGGTTGTGAATCCGGTGGCTTTTCGTCTAGTGCTTCCTAGTTCTTGGTGTATCCATCCTGTGTTCCATGTCTCCCTCCTCAAACCTTGTCCTGATTCCGTCCGTCTTCGAGCCCCTGTTGCGCCGGTGTCCCTGACCTCTCCTGATGTCTTTGAGGTGTCAGCCATTTTAGGGTCCAGATGGTTTAGGGGTAGGCTCCAATATCTGGTGGATTGGAAGGGTTACGGCCCGGAGGAGCGTTCATGG
This sequence comes from Ambystoma mexicanum, assembly GCF_040938575.1. NCBI lineage: Eukaryota > Metazoa > Chordata > Amphibia > Caudata > Ambystomatidae > Ambystoma > Ambystoma mexicanum. The sequence goes on along the minus strand of NC_090940.1, from coordinate 424,057,106 downwards.
GTTTCCGCCTTGGATCTGAACGCCCCTCGGTTGGTGGCCCGCTTCCATAAGGATCATCCGTCCTGCCCACGGGGTCGTGGGCCGTTGGGGGGGGGCTATGTTAGGCGATCCTCTGCACACCAGTCCACTCCACATCAGAACACTGTGCACATTCCCCCAACATCTCCTCCCACGGTTCGAGGCTCAAGTGATTCGGTGAACCCAAAGGACCGAAAACACCGTTCCAGCTTTGGTGTACGGGCTCGACTGCAACCCTTTCTGCATTGGCAATTGCCTTGGAGAACGTATAGCAGAAGGGGCGGCGTTACGTCTTCACGTCGGTCACGTGATCCAGTGTGGCGTTCCTCATGTGACCTTGGTGGACGTCACATGACCCAGAGACGTCACATGACCCAGAGACACACAGTATAAAGGTCTGAGAGACAGAATGCTCATTGCTTCTCATCTGTCTTCAGACCCTGTTTGGCGTTACGGATTGCTCCTTGTTACTTTGATCACGGAACTCTACCTCGGACTCCTTCGGACACCCCTTTGTACCTTTGCTTGGAACTGTTTACCTGTTGCCGGATTTTTGGACTTCACCTTGACTTGTCTTTGGATCATCCCTTGATACCTTGCTGAGCTTCTACGCCATTTCCCTTCTTGGGATTCAAGTCAAGCCCTCTCTCCTACAGGTGGTTAACCCTACATCCACGCTCACCTGCGGTTCTACTATTCCTGGGACCGCCGCATCATCTGAGTCTCGAACCTCTCTACTAGGTTACCTGGGTTTCCCCAACACCAGATAGGTAAGACTCTTTAGATCCTATTGTTTACCTGATTGTATTGTAATTGCCTGGTACTTAACCTCGTTCCCTTTTGATAGCAGCATCGGTGTTCCAGAGGTTCCGTGGATCTGGGAAGACATCTCTCACCTGTGGCCTCAAAGGTCGCACAGCGGGTTTCTATTAGTTCCCCTGTGCGTCACTTGGGGACGGAGGTCTCATCGGTCTACACGACTCTCAAGTCAGAACAGCACCTTGGGACTTTGATGGTAGGATTTAGTATCACTTTTTTTTTTTTAAAACTTTGGTTTTATTGGCATTTTAAAGAGTATAACAAGCAGGCAATATTTGTAATCATCAGTTGTTCACGGTGCACTTGCCCAGCAAACTCCCCCCCCACCCACCCAACCGCCCCCCTCTTCGAACCCCCCCTCCCCCCACCCCTCGTTTTACCAACTTGATCCATAACATAGGGAGATTTGGACTTTTCTTTTGCGTCCATTACTTTGGTAGTGAATGTGAGCGTCGGTGTTCGCCGACGGCCGACCGAATGTACCCGGGCCGTGGGCGCCCATTCCGCCCATGGGGGGCCCTGGTACTTTATGGTCCAGTCTTTCGGCTTAGTCCCCCCGAGCCCCGCTCGGCCACCCCCCCTGGCCTCAGTGCACATCCCATCCCCAGGCCTCCCTTACCCCCTGCCAATTTTCAAGGAATGACCCAGAGTCGTTGTTCACCATGGCCGTTAGTTTGTCCATTAGAAACAAGTTTTTCAATTTCTTTAGCCAGTCAGCCTTGGATGGGGTCTCCGGGCTCTTCCATTTCTGTGCCAATGCCACTCTCCCCGCCCGTAGCATCGTTTCCCACATTCTGGGGTACCTGTAGAGGTCCGAGGTCTCTGGCGGGAGGCCCAACAGCACCGTCAGGGGGGCCTGGGGAAGCAGTTCCTCCGTGACCTCAGCCATCCAGCCCCTCACCTCTGCCCAGTATGCCTGCACTTTCGGACAGTGCCACCACATGTGGCCTCGTGAGCCTCTCTGGCCGCAGCCCCTCGGGCAGTCGGGGGACACCGCCGTAAACATTTTAGATAGTTTCACAGGGTCCCTGTGCCATCCCTGCAGAATCTTAAAGTTATGTTCCATATCTGCCGTGTACAAATTACCGTGAAAAGCAATTTTGAAGATCCTAGCCCAAGCGTCTTCCGAAATCACCTCCCCTGCGAGATCGTTCCAATAAGAACGAAAGCCCCTCCGTTCTACCAATTTCACAGTATTGAGGATTCTATACATTCCGGAGACGGCTCCCTTTCTAGAGGTCGCCATATCAAGGAACTTCTCAAAGGGGGTCAACTGCCTCCTCAAGTTCTCTCCCCATGATTGGTCACCGAGGATTCCCTTCAAGCGTAGATACTCAAACACGGAAAGAGACCCCCGCCCAATGGCGTCCCTTAGGTCCTCATAGGGCAGGAATTCCCCCTCCCGGAACAGTTGTCCCACCCACTCCAGACCCGCGTCAGACCATGCCTGTGCCTTGGAAAAACCCCTGTTACCTAATCTGAACGGGTGTCCCCAGAGAGAGGACATTGGGGATGGCCACGTCGTTGGGTGCGCCGTCTGGGGGCCTTCCCTCCAGACTGCCCAAAGGACACCCAAGGTGGGATGGGATTTCAATCTGTTCGGGATAAACTTGTGTGGAGCCCAGAGAAGATCGCGTACCTTGAGGGGGTGAGCGTCCATGTCCTCCAGGTAAGACCAGTAGGTGCGCATCCCCTCCCTCATGTGCTCCAGGAGGACTCGCAACTGGGCGGCTCGGAAATAGAGCTGGAAGTCAGGCAAGCCGAACCCTCCCTCCTCCCTCGGCAGGGTCAAGACCGCCCTCGCAGTCCTCGGGGTCCTACCCTGCCAGATAAACTCTCGGACCGCATTCTGTAGTGTCCTCATGAGGTGGTCGGGAATGTTGGATGGGAGAGAGGTAAAGAGATACAACAGGCGCGGCAGCACGTTCATCTTTACTGCCGTCATGCGGCCGTACCAGGACAAGATCATGGAGCTCCACCTCCTGAGGTCCCTGGTAATGCTAGCCAGGGCCGGGTCATAGTTAGCGGGGGATAGTTGGGATAGGTCTCTGGTGAGGAGGACTCCCAGGTAGCGAATAGAAACCCTGCCCACTGTGATGCCGTGAAAGGTTCCCACGGGGTCCAGAGCTGGGTCGTTTACCCGCATGGGGAGAAGGACCGATTTGGAAGCGTTAATTTTCAGCCCCGAGAAGTGCCCAAATGTATTCACCAGGGACAGGAGGGGGGGGAGGGAGGCCCCGGGGTCCACCAGGTACGCCAGGATGTCATCGGCGAACAGGGAAAGCTTAAATTCCACCTCCCCTCTCATTATCCCTCTGATCTCCGGGAGCGACCTCACCGCTATGGCCAAGGGTTCCATCGTTAGGATATACAACAGGGGGGACAGTGGACACCCCTGTCTCGTGCCCCGTGAGAGGAAGAAGGGGTTCGACAGCCTGCCGTTCACTTGTACCCTGGCCTTAGGAGCTCTGTAAAGAGCCATCACCCAACCCCTGATGTGCGCACCGAATCCCATTCTCTGCAGGAGTAGCTCCATATATCGCCATTCGACCCGGTCGAACGCTTTCTCCGAGTCCAGAGAGAGGAGGCTCGCGTCAAGATCGGAGTTCTGGGCGTGGTGGATCAAGTTTATGGTTTTACGGATGTTGTCTGAGCCCTGCCTACCCCTTACAAACCCCACCTGGTCTCCATGGATCAGTGTCGGCAGGATCTTCTCCATCCGTTTCCCAATGATTTTGGCAAGGACCTTGTAGAGATAGAGATGTTTAGTAGAGATATAGGGCGATATGAGGAACAATCAATGGGGTCCTTACCTTCCTTGGGAAGGACGACAATTATGGCCTCCATCATGGAGTCCGGGAGGGTCCCCCCTTCTAATACTGCATTGAAAACCTTTGCTAAGTGTGGGGCCAGAGTAGAGCGGTACCGTTTATAGAAGGACACTGTGAAGCCATCTTCCCCGGGGGTGGTCCCCGCCTTCATCCCGCTAATAGCATTGCCCACCTCCTCCTCTGTCACCAGCCCCTCCAGTCCCTCGGCCATCTCCCCGGACAGGGACGGTATCCGAACCGAGTTGAGAAACCCCTCTATCTCCTCGTCCCGCCCGCCACATTCCGAGGTATAGAGTTTTTCGAAATATCTCCGGAAGGCCTCTCCTATGTGGGGAGTGTCATGGCCCATGGTCCCCTCCTCACTCCTCACTGCCTTTACCATTCTTTCCCTCTGGACCTCCCTCAATTTCCAGGCTAGGATTCTATCCGCTTTGTCCCCCTTTTCGTAATACTTCTGCTTGACCAGTTGGAGGCTTCGCTCCGTTTTGTGTAAGAGGAGGTCTCGCAGCTGGAGCCGATAGTCGGCTAGTGATTCGAGCCGACCGTGGTCCAAGGGGGCCGTTCGGGGCCCCACCGGTTGTAGTTGGGCAATTTTCCCCCTCAGGGCTTTCTCCTGGGCTTCCCTCACTCTTTTGGCCTGGGCGCTCATTTTGATGAGAAAGCCCCTTATTGTGGCCTTGAAGGCGTCCCATAGGGTGTGTGGGCCCACCTCGCCATTGTCATTAAATTCAAAGAATTCCGTAATAGCCTCTAGCACCTCTTGGGCACGGACCTCATCTTTCAGCAGGGAATCATTACATCTCCATCTCCCTCTGCGGTCGTTTAGCCAGCCCCTTGCTATGGTGGTTCGAACCAGGTCGTGGTCCGACCAGGGGACGGGGTCAACTTTGTGGCCTGAGACATACGAGTGCAGGGACTCGTCCACCAGGATGTAGTCAATTCTAGAAAAGGACGAGTGGGTGGACGAATAATATGTGTAGGAAGGAGTACCCGTTCCGGGGGAGGGGAGTGTGTCCACCAAGCCCAACTCTGCGTTAACCTTCCGGAAGGACCGGGCCATGTGGACGTCCGTGGGCCTGGGGAGCTGAGGGCCAACACGCCTTCTGTCTAAGTCGGGGTCGATTACCATGTTGAAGTCACCTCCCACTACCAACCCCCCCCGGACAAAGAGCTTGAGTTTCTCCGCCACTCGCTCCCAAAACTGGGCCTGGCCCTCATTGGGACCGTAAATCCCCGCCAGGGTGAGCGGTGAGCCCTGTAGGGATCCTCGCACCAGCAGGTATCGGCCTTCCGGGTCTTTCACTATTTCCTCTTTTACAAAGCCCACGTTTCTCCCCAGAAGGATGGCCACCCCCCTCTTCTTGGACCTGTGGGACGCGCAGAACACCTCTCCTATACCTCCCCCCCTCATCGTGGGTTCTTTTCCTCTTGCCCAATGAGTCTCTTGCAGGAAGAGGATATCAAGGCCGGTCCTTCTGAATTCTCTAGTGACCAGGGACCTCTTCGTGGGGGTGTTCAGGCCCCGTACATTGAGAGTGCCCACCCCCAGGGCTGGCAGACCCTCAGCCGTCATCTAGCGGTTCCGTTCTCCGTGTCGGCTCACCTACACCACCCGTGTTTGGATACTCCCTTGGTTGGATCCTATGCACCCCCCCCTCCCCACCCCTTCCGGAGGGCCTGTAACTAATCCCCAACTGCCCCCCAGACCCCCCCAAACTGAAACCCCCAAACTCCCGCGTTGACCCCCTCCCCCCTCCCCGGCGTCCAGCCAAGTTGTCCCGCCATATCTGGCTTTTGGCCGAACCACCAGCCCGCTCCCCTGGCCGGGCCGATCGTTTTGGAAGCTGTTCCTCCTGAGCCCCCCGGGCCCCCCAGGGCCCCACCCCTTCAATACATCCCGTATACTTGCTGTTCGTTGGGGCGTAGGAATCGGTACGCCCACTTGCTCCTGACTGAGCTGTCCCAACCTGTGTGCAGCGATCCCTTTCCTAGTCATCCGGGTCTCTCCTCTCCCCGTCTTTAGCTGGTGATGGCGTATTCATTTTCCTGAACTTTCGTGCGCCGGTTCGCCTCCTCCTTTCCCCCGACGGGCCGGGTCCACTAGGTCCTGCCCTCTCCGGCCCCGACGGGCCCCTCCCGTCATTCGTGTCCGTTGCATATTCCAGCAGGGCACCCCGGATGTCCTCTTCAGTAACCAGGGTGGTTCTTTGGCCCATGTATTCGAAAGTCAGGGAGAAGGGGTAGCCCCATCTGTATCGCACTCCCTTCTCCCTGAGTAACTGCGTGAGCGGGCGACACATTCTCCGCTTGGCTAGCGTGTAGGCGGAAAGGTCTTGGAATATTGAGACCTGAGCATTGTTGTAGGTGATATTTCTGGCCTTCCTGGCTTCCTCCAGCACCTTAATTTTCTCCGAGTAGTAGTGGAACCTGACCAGTATCGACCGGGGGCCCCCCGGTCTGCCCCCCGCCCTATGCACCCTGTCGAATACAGGTTCTGTGGTCATCTCATCGGCGAATAGGAGGGTGATGATGTCCCGCACTGCTCTGATGACGTCCCTCTCTGTCTCTCCTTCCAACTCCGGCACCCCGAAAAATCTGAGGTTATTCCTTCTCTCCCTATTCTCAAAATCGTCCATCTGTCGGGCTCTCTCCTCTTCTCTCTTTTCCAGGGCCTCCAGCCTCACCTTAAATTGTATGTCTTGGGTCACTGATGAGGATTGGTTGGTCTCAACCTGGAGTAATCTGTCTTCGACCTTTTCCACCCTCTGGTCCATTTTCTCGAGTTTTTGGGCTATGTCAGAGCGCATGTCCCTGATTTCTTGTAGGATCGAGGCGAAGCCCCTCTCCATAGCTGACGGGGGGGGGGAGCCGCATCCTCCGACTGGGCCATGGTTCTTTTGGGGCCCGAACCGTTGTTGCCCCTCTTAGCTTCTTGAAAGCGGAACCCCTGCAAGGTCTCTCTCCAGCTCATCCGGTGTGTGTCCCGAGGGCGGGGGGTCCGCCTTTTGCGCCCCCCTCGGGGGGGGGGGGAGGAGAGGCCTCCCCGGCACGGGCCGCAGGCGCTTCCGTGGGAAGGGGAGCAAGCTTCACCTCACTGAGGGCGGGCACACGCCCCACCGTCGTCCGGCGGGGGCCTCACACCCTATCTCGGGGTCACTGTGGCCGGCCGGGGCCCGTCCTTTCTTCTTTTTTTTTTTTTTTTTTTTCCCCTTCCTTCCCCCCTGGGACCCTCGGCGGGGGGGGGTTGCTGCTCCTGTCCCCCTGTCACTTAGGATTGATCCCCACAGGGATCCTTCCAGGCGGGCACTCGCCCCACCGTCCCTCGGCGGGGGCCACTCACCCGGGTAGCTGCTGGTGGCAGGAGGGGGGGGCCGGCGCTCGAGCGCACCTCCTCACCTCCGATCCACGGCACGAATCCACTGCCTCCCCATGGGGGCCCGCTCCCGCCGCCCGTGGATCTTCAGCTTCGGCGGGGGAGGAGGGGCCCGTCCTCTGCAGCGGCCGGGCCCGAAGGCGCAGGAGGGGCTCCGGCGAACCCCGACGGGGGTTTTCTCTGGGACCGCGTCGTCCCGTCTCCGCTCCCCGCCTCCGGCGCTGGTCTCTGGCTTGCGCTCCGCCCGCCTCTGCTGCGTGTCGTCTGGGGGAAACGCCGGAAAGCTGCACTGCCTTGCTGGTTCTGCGGCGGGGCGGGCCGCGTATCTTGCTTTCCCGCGGGTCTCGATCTCGGGCTCCCCGGGGTCCGCAGACTCCGTTCTTTCGCTGCGGGGGTGCCCGGGGGGGTCAATCGGCCAGTAAATGCGGGTGGGGCCCCGGGGGGGTCTCAGGGGGGGGCTCAATTCCCTCTGGTAGACCGGCTCCGGCGGGAGCGATGCGATCAGGCAGCCATTGCCTGTGCGCCCCCTGGTGGCCTCCCACAAACGGATTTAGTATCACTTTTGAAGTGGAAAGGTCTAACAGTTCCGTTGAATTCAGGGGATCTTGGGACCGGTCAATTTTATCCATACTATCGTTTAGATTATCCCTTTTTTTCAGAGAAATCGTTCAAAATTTCCGGACAGTTTTCCACAACATCTTCGGTAGTGTTCTCCAATGTGATGTTGGCCTCAGTGGATCCTTCATTTCTTGGACTCTAATTGTTGGACTCACAGGGTCGGTTGGGCTCATCAAATCAGGCCCATTCAACGTTGGATGAACTTCTATATTGATCCGGTGTATTTTAGGCGCACCAAATGTATCACTCGGTATGGCACTAGATATTTCTTCTAGTGGTTTCAGCAAGCCGTTGTTTGGGTTGGCGCAATCCATTTCAGCAACCATTGGTCCATATGGAGTATGAATGGGACTACATGTGACAAGCATTGACAAGCATTGGAATTTCACAACCCACATCCCCCCCTTCATACCCCCTATTGTTGGGGACAGTTTCTCCTGATCCAGATACATCTTGCCCGAGATCAAGACTTGGGGGCTTCCGCGTGCCAGTCATGTCTCCTTGCAGGGGGAGGGGCGCAGTCTCTGGCTCCCACGTAGGTGTTGAGATGGACAAGTCCACCGCTGACCTGACCCCTGCTGATGCTCCTCTCCCTTTTCCTGCACATCGGTCCTCACATACTGCCGCTCCTTCAAACCGCCGTCCTCACAGGGCGGCGGACGCAGATTCAGTCCATCCACCTGCGCCTCCACCGTTTGTCATGCTCCCCCCGAGACAAGCTCAGGCCAAGTGCCCACAGGCCCAAGATCCCCAACCCTCCACTCGAAGCCCGCCCAGCTCCTGTGCTCCCTGTCGAACCAACTCCACTGCCCCCGCCAGAAGCTAGTAAGTCTGTACTGTGTTGGCGGGGTTTCGCAAAGGAGCGGAAAGGGAAATTGCGAGAGTTCAGGGCACCGGAGAAGGGGGTTACAATAGATTGTATGTTACGTGGTGAAGTCTGCAGTGTATTAATTTTAACATAGTCCAGAGTGCTTGTACCCGATTCTGTTGATTGCGTTGTAGTTCTTAAAGACGGGGGTGCTGATACGCTGTAGGAAAGGGGTTTTCAGTGGACGCCTTAGATCCATACCTAGGTCCTCTCACCAGGAGCGTTGGCTTCGAAGACGTCTCCTCTCTTCCTCCATTCTCCCTTCAGCGCACTGCAGCCCGGGTTGCCGTGGTTGCTGCGGACTGCTGGAGACTGCAACCACCTCTGCAGCCAACTCTGCGGCCGCTGTTTCGAAGAGTCTCCTCCTTCAGTGTAGATTGAGGTAGCACACAGACTACCAGGTGCTTCAACCAGGAAGAAAACAGACTGTTGGAGACTGCAACCAACTCCGCGCTTGTTCTTCTTCTTGCTGATAGATTTTTATCCATCAGCTGTGATCTTTGGATACCGAGGCTTGAGCCTCATTACTCCATCTTCTTGGGTTGAGTATGTAGTCGGGGGTTTGTGTTCTTCTTGGTCTGTGTGGTCTTGTCACAGTAGAGCTTGTTTCACAGGGTCTTCGCAGTGATGCAACCAACTCCGCGGCGCGAAAGGGTTTTTTAAGAGTCTCCTCCTTCACTGTAGATAGGGGTAGCAAACAGACTACCAGGTGCTTCAACCAGGATGAAAACAGACTGCTGGAGACTGCAACCACCTCTGCAGGACGACTCGGACAACGCCCAGAAACGACTAAGGGAATGTCCTACAATAACAAGAGAGACAATGCTAGGTTGAATAGGACGCAAGCGACAACCCCAGCACACGATATCTACCGACCAGAAAACACCCCAAACCCAGCGAACAGTGTTAACTGTGTTGAGGCTGCTAACAGCACATCAATGCTCCCTCGCACTTTTCCCGCTTACTCCCACTAACTCCTCCTCCCCTTCCCATTTCAGAGCCACCAGGGAACCACTCCGGTGGTGATAGCGCATGGTACAAATATCCTTTAACATTAACATTATCATGTGTCAATTAAAAATGCACAATGGCAGCAAATGCTGGGGCCCCTGAAGTCCAGGAATTTGCATTCCATTTGGCAAATTCTCTCGCAAGCAAGGGGCACAGGACCAAGACACACTATAAATCTGATAGGAAGGGAAGTATGGGAGCAATATTTAAAAACTAGAGAAGTCAGGGCAGATTTAAAAATCTTGGCTGATCCTGACCCAGCAAGTGAGTGGCTAGTGAATATCACCCATGAGCTAATGATAGAGGCCATCATGAAGCTGAAAGGTTCCCAAGCACTGGGGCCGAATGGGCTGTCTAATTTGGTTTTCAAGACTTCTCTTAATAACTGGGCATCCATTCTCTTGGTACTGTTTAGGAAAATCTATATTACACACCATATACCAGTCTCGTAGCAGCAGTCTCTGTTGGTCCCAATTTCCAACAAAGGGTACCGGAAAGTCCCAGACAACTATAGGCTGCTGTCAATCTTAGACGTAATGAGAAAACTGTATGGCACTGTTCTGTTGGGAGAGCTGCAGAGCTGGGTCACGGGATCTGGGGTGCTCTATAGATATCAGAGGGTATTCCGTCCTGGCTCTGCAACTACCTACAACACACTGTTATAAAGAGCTGCGGGTAAAGGTCGCCCTTCGTTATATGTAACATTTGTGGACTATAAGGCTGTTTTTCGATCAGGTGGATCAAGACAGGCTGTGGCCAAAGCTGCGTGAATTAAGATGCCCAGAATGGTTAGTATTCACAATTAGTCTTTTTCATAAAAACACCTATGTCAGAGTACGTCTGGATAATGAGGGGAGCATGTCTGGACTAATAAGCGTAAGCAGGGGAGTCAAGCAAGGTTGTGTGTTGGCTCCCCTGCTGTTCAATCTGTACCTTGCTGACTTGCCCTCTCGACTTCTGACGAGTTGTAACTGCTTTCCAAAAATTGGGATGGATAGCACTGGAAGTATGTTGTATGCTGATGATTTGGTGTTATTTGACCACATGCTCAGTGGGATGAAGAACATGTTAAACGAACTCCACGAGTATGTGCATGAAAACGAACTCACAGTGAACCTCTCCAAGACCAAATGCATGGTGGTAGCAAACATAAAAGTATATATAACAGCCATGAAAAGAAAGTTGGGAGAGATTGAATATGTGGGAAGCTATGTGTATTTAGGTCTCAAAATGAAAAATAAAGACAACTATGAGGGTATCTTAGAGACTAAAACGATAGCACGCTTGTTAATGCTTCTCCTCTGAAAACGTGTTAATACGGAGAGATACTACACTGTATTGTGGTTCTCTATAAGCAATGCTACTGTCCCATGATTTTGTATGGGCTAGAGGCAATAACAATGAGGGACCTTGGTTGGCTGGGTCATTTGAAGGGCAGATTTTGGCATACAGCACTTAAATTTAGCGGACTCTACCCATTTGGAATATCTATGACTGGAACTTGGTAATGTACTTAATGATACGATCCCATTTAAAAAGCGAGGAGCTTTATCCGTAAAGTCCAAACTGTCACCTATTGAAGGACTTCGGTAAGAGTTGTGGGCATGAAGTAAGAAATGGTGGTAAGAATTTAAACACCTTAAATTTGGAATTCTTTGACACCATTAATTGGACCCCTCGACCAGAGACCTGATCTAAGTTCGACCTGGTCAAGGCTTCTCTATTTAGAAAGGCCAATACTTGGGACTAGGTTAAAAACTAAACTCATCTAACAGGCCTTAGTAATTACGGTGCAGTTGCACATGTAACTCATTGTTACCTGAAACCCCAGCCATATCTCCTTTTTAAGTCCTGCAGTGTTGCACTATGAAGAAGGGGCATACGCAGGTAAGTGAATAGGGAGTACTTTAATATCTATATAACGTGGGTGAGTAAAGTAAATCATTTCTTAACTGTTTGTATTAACAAAATATGTCAATATAATACTTTCTAAGGGCGTAATGTGGAGTAGGGAATCGATGCATCCGTTGTCCGCTTCTCCGTCTTCCCCTCGCTCACTGTGTTCCATGTCTCACGTTCTTCTCATGAGCCTCCAGCTGGCTCCCACTTCCTATTCATTGCTCTGGATGCTACACATCCCCTCTCTTTAATCGAGAAGACCTCCACAATTAAAATTCTTCATAATCTAATAAGTGTCTAAGTCTATTGTATGTTCTACCAGCTCTTGATGACTTCTTCATCACTTCTTTGGACGACATCCGCATCTGTTGCATATCTGTATCTTGTGCCAAGGAAAATGTCTTAACTTCATCACTCCTTCCAACACCTCGAACAGATTTGTGCTCACCAAACTTATACCCTCCATCCTTTCCATACAACTTATCTCCTCTTACGCTTTCCTTCAAAACCATCAATCTCTCTCATTGTTCCATACTCTTCCATCACTAGTCCTCAACGCATGTTTCAACACTTCCACTACTTCCACAGGTTTCGACCAAAAACACCCACTTTCTCTCAGTACTACTGGAAGTTTGATTCTAACCCAACTTCCCACTTCTGGTAACCCACCTTTCTTGTATCTCTTATTATCATACTGTTCCTTGTTGATCACCTGTCTTTTCTGAATATTCTCTGTCACATTGCTCAAATCAACACCCGTACCAGCAACTGCATTCATCCATCCTGGATACAACTTAGTATTTGCTCTCCTTCCTCTGCTTAACTCAAATGGGGAGACCCCTGTGGTGCAATGTGGCGTAAATCTATGAGCCAACACGGTTTTCTTTACTTCCACTCTCTCCCATTAGACCATGCTAACTTTATGGCATCCTTTATCACTCTATTATACCTCTTGACCACCCCATTGGACTGGGGATGATAGATAGCACACACTATATGAACAATCGACCTCTCATCAAAATATTTCTTAATTTCTTTGAATTTAGACTGAGGTCCATTATCGGATAGTACGAATAGTACCTCCTCGGGATACCCCTCACGCTCACAGACTTCCTCCACAAACTCAATAACTGTCCGGGTCGTAACATAAGGCACTATCGTTACTTCCGCCCATCTCGTCAACATATCAATCATAACAATACAATACGAAGCACCTCCATCACTCCGAACTGGACCCAATATATCAATTGCAACTGTCTTCCAGACCCTCTCAGGGATATCTCTCAACACCATTGGATAACTCGCTCCCACACACACTTTGTCACTTTTCATACAAAGGATACAGTTCCTTATTCTTCTTTCTACTTGCAGATCGCATCAAGGCCACCAATACGTGTTTCTTATCCTTTGCTTCGCTTTCATCATTCCTTGATGGCCTTCATGTCCTAACTGGATGATCTTGTCTCTGAGGCCCTCCGGTGGTACCAGCTTGTCACTTCTCATTAAACATCCACTTTGGACATATAGTTCATGTCTGACATTCCAAAACAAAAGCACTCCAGCCTCTGTTATCTTGTTTTTATTCCAATTAGCTTCTTCCACATTTTTTATTACTTGCAGAAAGGCATCATCCCGAGTCATCTCCTCATCCCATTCTTGTTTGGATATTGCCGGATCAACTATTTCACAAATCATTTCTTGTTCATCTACATCCTCACTCATATCATCATAGCTGGTTAGTCTAAATAAACAATTTGCCGTGCAGTTCTTCACTCCCAGAATATAAACCATGTTGAAATAAAATTCTTGCAGCCTAGACACCCATCTGCAAATCCTACTCGACACTTTGTCCAACCCTTTCGTGGCTGTTAGGCAGAAACCTGTGCAGTTCCCTTAGGGACCACTGCAAAAGGCTTAAGACTACAGGTGTTGGCAGTAAACCCAATTGGTAGCAGTCTGTACCACCCAGATTTACCTGGTAGCTGTGGCTGAGCAGCCAGACTTCTCTCAAGAAGAGTTAGACAGTATATAGAGTATACAAGATAGGTACCAAAATACAGTAGCACAAGCAAACACTGACCAGACCTTTGGTATCAAAGTATACAATTATTTATTTAAAGACACACTTATAGAAACACTCCAGCACTATTATTGTAAGCAAGTTCAAAACACAGTCACTATTAATATATATACATCTCTTATTGCTTATTAGACAAGTCTTAGTTAACACCACTTATTTTCAGACAGAGGTGATCGCTTAACTGAAGATGGCACGCTAATAAGTTATCAAAATAAGGGAGGGAAAAGGCAGAAATTAGAAAAGCACACAACCCTAATACTTTAGAAGCACCCAGCAAGGCAGGAAAGTCAAAGTCTACTTGTGAGCTAAAAGTTCAGAGGCCAGGCTCCCTCTAAGAGAGAGCAGAGCACCAATGCGCCCAAGATCACACAGTTTAAGAGGCTTGAAAAAGTCTTGCAGAGAGTTCAAAAAGGAATTAGTTCAGCTCAGAAAAGTTCAGTTAGCCAGCCTAGGGTCAGCCCATGTAGTAAGTCGAGGATTTAATAGACACCCCGTACAGACCGTTGCAAGGGAGGCTAGGCGGACACAGTACCTTTAAAATGGAGAGGATCCTCCAGCTGGGGCAATTGTTCCTGGCAGCGGGTGCAAGTCGCGGCGTCGTCCAGAGGAAGAGAAGATCTCGACGTGGAGGAAAGCTGAAGGTCGTTGCACTGCCAGGGAAGAAACCAGCCGCAGAGTTCTCCGGTTAAAAGGTACTACCCTTTTATTCGCGGTAGTGGTAAATCGTGGTATCCCGGTTGCCGGGGTGCTTGGCACAGGCAAGGCGGCCACGCGATGATCCGGGAAGGCGAAAAGGAGGGCAAACTGGTTATCCCCACTAGTCAAAGGAAGAAGACTCTACGGGATGAAGATCTTCTCTGTCATCGGGAAAAGTGGTGAGACGGTTCAGCAGGGCTCCACCGGTGGTGTCGTCGTTGCAGGTCGGCTCAGCTGCTCCCTCTTCAGATTCTTTAGGTCCTGCGGCGACTTCTGAAGTTCCAGTCCCCAAAGCCCTGCTTTTATGCAGAAAACCCCCATTCATCAGTCCTAGCTGTCACTCAAACATGCTAAGTGGTGAGCCGGGCGGCTCACCACTGGGCCAATCATACAAGAGTGTGACTTGAGTTGCTGAGGCAACTCAGTCCAGGGTGCCTAAACCCCCCTCCCACACATCCTTTTGACCCAGACAGAGTGGCACCACTTTTGGAGGCTTCTGTGTAGAAGCCTGCCAAAAAGTGGAACAAAGGGCTGGACTTGGGTTTGAGTTACAGAGGTGAACACAAACGCCATTTTAAAACCAAGTCCTGGCAAAAAAAAACAACCGGGGAATAAATATTAAATAAATAACCCGGCGGTATCTTTAACATTGCACCAAAAAGTGGTGCGTTTAAAATGAACGGGAAAATCCCACAGAAATATTCCGGTGGAATATTCCGGTGGAATATTTCGCGTGGTAACCACTGCCACCAGCCAGAAACTCGACGAGGGGGGACTGCACAGTGACCCCTCGAAAAACAGACCCAGGGGCAATCTAATTACCCCTACCAATACTGCCACAATATGATGGTTTGTAATGGTTCTGTTCCCAATTTAAGACTAGTAAAGTCAATGGTAACTTTACATGCCCTGGGAGACAGTAGTCAGTCCCAGGGTATGGAGTCTATTTTTGGGGGTCACTATGACACCCCTGTGTTACTGCACTGAGGGTGCTGTGTAACACACTTACCAAAAACCATATGAAACCCTATGGAGTAAAAGACCCCATAGCCCATAAAACACATTACAAAGTCAAAGGATATCTCAAATCATGTCTAAGAGTGGGAGAAAAAGAGTCTCACTCTTAGAAGGAGAAAAAAATAAACCCCAAAAATCCAGCAAAGCTGCTGGGGGACTCACTAGGTTTGGGAAATTAGCCTTAACAGAGAATTCTCCCTAACACTGGCAAACACTTCAACAAGAGGTTTATGGTTGGTGTGAATTTCCAACTTGACACCCCAGATGAAACTCCTGAATTCCGTTGTAGCCTACCTAATCGCAAGAGCCTCTTTCTCTATGGTGGCATACGCCTTATCCGCACCTTTGAGTAAACGTGAAGCAAGGGCTATAACCAATTCCTTTCCTCCATGATACTGTACTAGGGTTGCAACCAGCCCCACATTGCTGGCATCAGTGGTGATCACTGTTCTTCTTCCCCTCCCATAGTTCTGGAGTGTTGGAGCTTTTGTTAAGGCTGCTTTAATTAAAGAAAATTCACTTTCACACTCTTCATCCCATTCAAATTTCTTATTAACTTTTAGCATATTTCTCAAATTAACTGTATGATCTGAAAATCCTTTCATGAACTTTGCATAGTATTCCACCATGCCAAGAAATGTTCTGAGCTGTTATTTGCTCTCAAGGGTTACCATCGATTTTATTGATTCTGCCAACTCCTTTTTTGGCGCAATCCCATCTCCAGATATCACATGTCCTACGTATTCAATCTCCTTCCTTTTGATTTTTGATTTCTCCTTACTAAATATAATTCCTGCCTCATGTAGTTTTCTGAAAGCCCTCTCCAATCTTGGAAAAAGATTACACCATTCTCTCCATCTAGAATTCTGTACATGACTTTCTGAAAAACCGAGGCTGCTGATATCAATCCGAAAGGCATCCGCCGAAATTGATATAACCCCTCTGGGGTAATAAATGCTGTTAACTGTTTAGAGTCTTTATGTAATTTCACTCGATGATATGCAGCTGTTAAAGACAATGTTGAAAATATTTTGGCTGGGCCGATTGTAGAAATTAATTCCTGAATATTTGGCAAGGGATGCCTTTCCGGGATAATACACTTGTTCAACATTCTCATGTCGATGCACAACCTAATCTTTCCTGAGCTTTACCCGACCACCACCATTGGTGAGACCCATTCAGAAGCATCTATGCGTTCAATTATCCCTTGATCCGCCAACTTTTTTAGTTCAAGTTTAACTTCTTCTCTAAGTGACAGTGGTACATTGCGTAGTTTCTGAGCAATTGGTCTAGTGCCTGATTTGAGCAAGATGTGATGAGTTACACCTTTTACACATCCAATAACATTTTCTCTGAAGATTTCATCTTGAATTCTCTCCATACTCGCTTTAGTTCCAGTTCCTTCTACTAACAGCACTGAATCACTCGCATTGGGATCCAAACAAACTTTTAAATGTTTTTGATGAGTCCAACTCAATAATGAAGATATTCCATTCTTTGAAACATAAATGCGACCTTCCGCCTGTCTTCCCTTGAACATGAATATGGCATTGAACCAACCAATCAACTCAATTTTTGCTCCACCATACGTCCTTTATTTAATATCTACTTCATTAAGAAATTCTGGTCCACAACTCTTCCAAACTTTCTCTGAAATCAACGAATATCTGGCTCCTGAGTCTACCATCATTACTATGGGATGGCCATTCACTGCGATGGTTGCTCTCGAACTATCAATTTCTTCACCTTCATCTGAAACCACGAAGACACACTCTTCTTCCTCATCATCATAGTCCCCACAAACCCAATTTGTGTTTGATGATCCTCGCCTGCCTCTACAACACCTGGCAAAATTACCTTTTCCTCTGCAGTTTCTACAGATAATCTTCAAAGCAGGACACGTCGCACTACTTGCCCAATGTGACGGGCTCCCACATCTATAACAAGTTCTTGTCACAGTTCTCCCTCTTCCACTTTGCGCATATCACCTCAATTCAGGTGTTCTACTTCTCTTCTTTTATTTCTGTATTTTACGTCTTGGACATCTCTCTTCTCAGAAATTGACCTTTTATCAAACTTTATCTTCCTATCCACTTGACGGTAGGTATTCGCTCCTTTGGTCTCATTTTCAACAGATGCAACTATATTTTCCACATCTGATTGTACAGCACTGACCACTGCCTTGGTTGATATTTCTTTTATTCTGCTTTCTAAAGTATTCATACATTTTTCTGCGTGTTCTACTTCTTTGGTCATTTTTAATACATCATCCAATGAGGGATCATCCTCCGCCCACAGTTTTTCTCTGACTTTACTACTCCCACACTTTAACAGGAACTGATCTCTTATCCTTTCTTCTAGCTGTTGATCAAATTTACATGTCCTTGCTAACTTTCTCAATGCTGTAACATACCGTTCCACTGTTTCACCCTCTTCTTGAACTCTCTTCCCAAATTTGTACCTCTCCAGAATTGTACTGATTTTCTTTTCATAATGTTTGTTCAATTTTTTTTATTGCTTTCTCATACTCATTCATGTCGCCACTTTCACCTACCGACAGATCTGGTAAATCTTCATACTTCTCTTGACCAGCTGGTCCGAGACAGTGTAGCAATAAAGATTTCTTTCTCTCTACACTGTAATTGGTTCCACACACCACACTGGCATAATTTTCAAATACTTTAAGCCACCTCTTCCAAGGTAATATAGGTTCCCCTATATCAGGCATGAACATTTGAGGCGCTGGTACACCATGCACGGACATATGTGCACCGCCTCTGTGAGCCGTACTGATAGAAAAATGTACTTCTTGCTTTTATTATCTTCTAATTCAGTGTGGTTTATGATATTGTTTGAATTCCTTTACTGTACTGCACTTACTGTGGTCTATTGAACAATGATAAACGATAAATCGCTGCTTACTGCTTATTTACAATAATATGCAGCAATTCTGCTATAAAGGTACTGCTGCGAAGATGAGGGTGATCTAATGATGATTTCTGTACGTACTGCTACGAGGATGAGGGTGATCGGGAGATGATTACCCAGTAATTCTATAATGTACTGCTGCGGGATGAATATGATCATATGATGATTACCCGATACTTTCTGTAGTGTACTGCTGCAATGATGTAGTAGATGCCTGACCTTATGATGGCCGGCAAGTCAGCTGACGTGTTATTGTGTTGTCAATCTAATTTATGAACTCTGTATGCATGCGCGCAATCTTTTTTTTATACTTCCCTTTTTTTATGTAGATGGCGTCGTTCATTGCTACGCCTCTACCTGCAGTTGGCTGGAGATCCTTCTCAGCGGCTGTGGGAACTTCCTCGTCGCCACTGAAGAAGGGGCATACGCAGGTAAGTCAATAGGGAGTACTTTCATATTTATATAACGTGGGTGGGTAAAGTAAATAGCTTCTTAACTGTTTGTATTAACAAAATATGTCAATATAATAGTTTCTAAGGGCGCAATGTGGAGTGGGGAATCGATGCATCTGTCGTCTGCTTCTCCGTCTTCTCCTCTGCGCCAACTGTCTTCCCCTCGCTCACTGTGTTCCATGCCTCACGTTCCTCTCACAAGCCTCCAGCTGACTCCCACCTCCTATTCATTGCTCTGGATGCTGCACACTACATATCGAGAATCAACTCATTACCACTGTTGAAAATTAAAGGCCCACAACTGGGCATTCTGAAAGAATCAAGATTATGCAGGGTATGTAAATCCTCTGAACACTTGGAGACTGCGAGGCATGCAATGACAGAATTTAGTGCACTTGGGCAATATACATGTGCCTGTTTGTCACCATACCATTATGAATCGATCAAATCAAGACTCTTTTTGGTATTACTGTTTGAATTCAGATTCCAACCAAATGCACATTGTACTTTATTCGGTCTGGAAAATAGTGGAAAAACGCCTGGGAAAGCATAATTTTAGAAATATGTAATAGATGTAGCAGATATAATTGGGGCTATTATGAATGGTCAAACTTTTAACTGTTAATTTAATCATATTTTATTTAAAGGAATGGTTCGGTAAAAAATGTTATTGTCCCTACGGTTCGGCCATGTGTTTTTAAGCCTAAGTCGCTCGATTTTAGAAAAATTTCCTATGGACCTTACCCGAGTTTTCGTCCATTAAACGCATGCGAAAACAGGCATCAGGGAGCTGCCATTTTGTGATAATCCTATCATTTCCCCCATCTCCCTGGCTGACCTACTTTTGCGGCACTAAATCATATCCCCCGCCCCTGAGCCTGTCATCAGCAGACGCGTACCGCCCATTTCACAACGCCAAAGCACGTCTCGTGTCAACATTCGCTGCGCTTCAGCTAATGACGCGTCGCCATGGAAATGGCAGGACGCCTCTTTCCTCAATAAGTATAAACAGACCGTTTCACAACGCACAGCAGCAGATTTTCAATTCCATTCCTCTCTCTGTGTTACTTTGAGTATTCTGTCACTCGTTTCTGTGCTCTGGTCAGCTACCTTCGTTGCTTGTAGCCTGTGTGAACAGATACGAGTACCACCGCTATAAATAATTTTAGTTTGTTTAACACACAATGGCTACAATAATGCCCTACATGTACGAGCCCGAGTATACCGAGGAGGAACTACTGGAAAGGGAAACACGCGAAAATGATGGGGCTTTGGACGGCAGTTGGGAGGATGATTCAACAGCTGAAGAGCCTGGACCTAGTCGCATGGACGGTGTTTCCACCTGGTGCACATGCAATCGGTGCGAGCTAATGTCAACCGAGGACGAGAACTGCTGCTGCTGTGAAAACTCGGGATGCGTCGCCTACATTTCGGAAGACGAGCCACGACCGCAATGCATCACCAAGATGCCAGACTTCAGGGCAGCCTGCCTCACACGGTCCGTGTTGAGGATAATGATGGTGCTTATGCACGAACTTCGCGCAACTGTTCGTCGTCGTAATCCGAGTAACAAGTATACTCTGCTTGTCATGCCACTCCTATTTCATGGTCTTCTACTATATCCAAAATTACATATACATATCATTGTAACACATGAAAGTCGTTCAATAGTGTGCAGTGTCTAGATAACATTTGTCCGAGCAGAATGCCATTAGTTACAAGAATTGTCATTGACAACAAATGTTTATTAAACTGATCTAGTTCATTTTAAAAACATTTTGTATCATTCTTTTTCACAGGTGGTACCGGCTGGTGGCCTATTGTTCCTTTACATGGTGGCTTCACGGGAGGCTTGGGCACCGCGTTCGAAGAGTAATACCCGCCTGTGCCGTTCGTGCCATAAGAGAAACGTTCCCGAGTGATAGCGGTCAGTACAGGGGATTTTCTCTCGCGGTGCTGCAACCTGACCTGTACAATGTGTAAAGTCTTATATTTTTGTGTCATCAAAATAAGATACAAAATAAAACACCACATATATTTTAACAACGGTTGTTTCGATTTTTTAAATGAATCAAGTGTGTCTCCATTCAAGGATGGACGTCAGACATCTGTGCTCCGAACGGGTGAAGGTCAGGTCGCTGTGAAGCAGGGTGGTCACTATCCAAGCTAACATAATATATCAATAATGCATGCAATAAATAACACTTGTTCACAGTCTTTCAGTCGGTTATGTCTCTATAAAAGTCACATATATATCTATACTATCAATCAACATTGGATTCCTCAGGCCTTAGGTTAAGGGTCTTGACCACTATAATACACTGTTTGAAGTGTGGGTCTGTGCTCACAAGAATCTCTGGTATGTGGCATTTGTTATTGATAGGCAACGATATACTGCAGTAGGGGTCTAATGTTAGTTGGGGATCTGCTAGGTGGGCATCATGGCGTGGTCAGTGGTCTGGCACATGAAGAGAATACCTTGCAGAGACACAGGGTCAGAATGGCAGTAAGTTTCCACTGGCGAGGGTGCGTGGGCAAGGACATGTTTGTGGAGATGAACAAGCTATGTGCTTAGTTCAGGCTGGTTCACATGCAGGACAGTGATCTCAGAGGAAGAGTGATGTGTTACATTTATTAGCTGTAGCAAATACCTCTGGAGTTTTCCAGTCAGACTGGGAACGAGGGTGGGGGCCATGTGCTCTGCGCAGTGAGGCCTGGTCACCAAGATGGAGTGGAAAGGGGGTACAAAAATGGATGCCCCGTATCATGCTCAGTGGTCCCATCTACGCAAATGTCAACCAATGTTAACATCACATAAGGGCAAGGGGCGAACCCACTACTGGAGGCACTTGGTCCAAGGTTCTACTGAGAAGTAAAGGATGAGAGGCGCTTGATGGTCCCTCGCTCCCACACACTTGCCTGCATGCCCACCGGCCCATCCATCCCACCCCCCTCTATCAAAGGCAGTTCGCACCCGGGGATGAGCGCTGGCATGGGGGGCTGTCACGGGCGCAAACGGCCAAGGTGCCAAACAGCATGTACACTTCAAAAGGTATCCCACGCCCAGGGTCCATCGCTCACATGGCCTCCTCAGACCCGTGTCTCCAGGCAGGCCTCTCTGAGGCCGGCCGCCCCCCTGCAATCCACATAAGTGTGTCTCCATTCAGCAGTCTTCCTGTGCCTTATCTGCACGCCCACCGGCCCATCCATCCCACCCCCCTCTATCAAAGGCGGTTCGCACCTGGGGATGAGCGCTGGCATGAGGGACTGTCACGGGCGCAAACGGCCAAGGTGCCAAACAGCATGTACACTTCAAAAGGTATCCCACGCCCAGGGGCCATCGCTCACATGGCCTCCTCACACCCGTGTCTCCAGGCAGGCCTCCCCCGAGGCCGGCCGCCCCCCTGCAATCCACATAACTGTGTCTCCATTCAGCAGTCTTCCTGTGCCTTATCTGTACGCCCACCGGCCCATCCATCCCACCCCCCTCTATCAAAGGCGGTTCGCACCCGGGGATGAGCGCTGGCATGGGGGGCTGTCACGGGCGCAAACGGCCAAGGTGCCAAACAGCATGTATACTTCAAAAGGTATTCCACGCCCAGGGTCCATCGCTCACATGGCCTCCTCAGACCCCGTGTCTCCAGGCAGGCTTCCCCTGAGGCCGGCCGCCCCCCTGCAATCCACATAAGTGTGTCTCCATTCAGCAGTCTTCCTGTGCCTTATCTGCATGCCCACCGGCCCATCCATCCCACGCCCCTCTATCAAAGGCGGTTCGCACCCGGGGATGAGCGCTGGCATGGGTGGCTGTCACGGGCGCAAACTGCCAAGGTGCCAAATAGCATGTACACTTCAAAAGGTATCCCACGCCCAGGGGCCATCGCTCACATGGCCTCCTCAGACCCCGTGTCTCCAGGCAGGCTTCCCCTGAGGCCGGCCGCCCCCCTGCCATCCACATAAGTGTGTCTCCATTCAGCAGTCTTCCTGTGCCTTATCTGTACGCCCACCGGCCCATCCATCCCACCCCCCTCTATCAAAGGTGGTTCGCACCTGGGGATGAGCGCTGGCATGGGGGGCTGTCACGGGAGCAAACGGCCAAGGTGCCAAACAGCATGTACACTTCAAAAGGTATCCCATGCCCAGGGTCCATCGCTCACATGGCCTCCTCTGACCCCGTGTCTCCAGGCAGGCCTCCCCTGAGGCCGGCCACCCCCCTGCAATCCACATAAGTGTGTCTCCATTCAGCAGTCTTCCTGTGCCTTATCTGCACGCCCACCGGCCCATCCATCCCACCCACCTCTATCAAAGGCGGTTCGCACCTGAGGATGAGCGCTGGCATGGGGGGCTGTCACGTGCGCAAACGGCCAAGGTGCAGAACAGCATGTACACTTCAAAAGGTATCCCACGCCAGGGTCCATCGCTCACATGGCCTCCTCAGACCCTGTGTCTCCAGGCAGGCCTCCCCTGAGGCCGGCCGCCCCCCTGCAAACCAGATAATACCACGACATTCACACGTCATTCATTCACAAACACACCCCTGTTTCTAATACTTTATAAACCACTTGATATGTCTCATGAGAACATCTTTGTGCTTTGCAAGTCAACTCCTGAACCTTCTTCCTGAGAAGCACTGAGATCTATGCTAATCTGCTCGTCGTCGTGCTATCTGTGAGTGCTTCGAGCAAACTCGTCAGTGTGCTACCTGTGGCCATCTACCTGTTCTCCTGCAACATACAGCTCGGCCTTCTGAATCCAACTGTTTGTTGGTCAAGGTAAGGCCATGTATCCTAGTCATATTTCGGTCATTTTTACATTTCTATCTATTTGCGATTACAGTACCCAATTGTGCTATGGTCATTTGTCTCATTGCTATTGACTTGAGTTTCAATTGTGATGCTATCAATAGATCTATTTATTTTCATCTGTGTCAATTGTCATCAAATTGCATCCTTCGGGGGTCCAGTCTATAATTTAAGCATGTTTTCTTTTCGCGCAAGACAGAACATCCAAGGGACGAGTCACATGTTCAGAGTTTAGTCACATGATTTAAAATATTTCTGTAACTTATGCAAATACTAAGCCGCACATGATGAAATGGTATAGTTCCGGCGACCAAAACAAACCTTGCATTGAACATGGTATGGTTGATTTACTTTTTTATTTACTTATATTTACTTATTTACTTATATTTACTTTTCAGAATTTTCAACAATGCCTGCCTGTTCGATTAGCGGTTGCCCTTCGAAGACCCATGCTAAATCTGAAGGCACTACAATGCATGTATTCCCGAAAACTGTTGATCGAATAAGAGAATGGGTCAGACATTGCGGATATCCACTGGATGAGCTGGAAAGTTGAGTCCAACAAGTCTTAAAGGACAAGAGGGGTGATCGATACCGCATCTGCAGCCGGCACTTTTCCTCAAACATGTACGCCACATCTTGGGTAACAAAGAAGAATAAACGGCGAACGACACGAAAATTGCTCGCAAAAGCTATTCCAACTCTATTCGTCCACATTCCGCCACTGGTGAGTCAAGTGTCCGGATTTTGCTTTAGTCCTTGCGGTAGTGTGTAGGTAGCCGAATGGATTAATTGATATTTTAGGTGTTGTGTCCCTTGTAATACTTTCGATACTGATATGAGTGTATAGCTTTTTGAATAATGACATTTATCAATACATTATTTTTCGATTTCATAACCCCCAAAGGAAATCTATTTATGGGCACAGGGAACTGTTCTATAGTGCGCATTTTCAATAGCATTATTCTCAAGTATTCTGTCGGTTTACATGGCAATTTTTTAATATTTGCATTTCATTATCAAACAATAATTTACCTTTACAACTGCTTGACTATCCACTGAATCTGAAGCAAGAACATTCTACAGCCGTGACCTGCCCGCAGTTATCAACCACTTCTAGCGTGTATCAGGTAAACATACTTGGCTATTCTGCTACAGACTTGTTTTATGCATGTCAACTAATAGTTTTTATGTACTGTGTGATTATTTTACCAATTGTTTGGTTAGTGCTTTCCAATTGATATACACCTTAGTTGTCGTCCCCTGGTGTTTGTTTTCAGTTATAATTAGTGTTATCCAGTGTTATAATGCAAGTACTGTCTTTCAGGGAGATGCTGAAGCATCCACCACATTGACAACAGCCCTAGATGTTCTTCAGCAGCACGAGGTATGGATACTGACAGCTCCATCGACCGTGATCATCAGGACTGGAGCACTTGTCGTTTGATTGTTCTACAACATGTTTCATTTGTGGTTAGCCATTGATATGTACCTTTGCGGTCGACCCCAAGTGTGTGTTGTGTTTTCAATATTGTAATCCTTACTAATGCAAATACTATGTTTCAGGCAGTTGTTGAAGCGTCAACCCACGCACTTGATGCAGAGCCTGACATTCAAGTAATTCCAGGGGAAGCTGGACCATGCGGATACGAATCGGCGCAACAGCTTTCGGAAGTGCGCACCACATTTACAACATCCATAGATATTCTTCAGCAGCACGAGGTATGGATACTGACAGCTCCATTGAGCGTGATCATATAATGTGATTCCATTTGCTATACTTTCTTCCCTATTAACGCAAGTACTGTGTTTCAGGGAGACGATGGAGCGTCCACTACAATCACAAGATCCCATTTAGATGATGCAGATGTAAAGAAATCGGAGAAATAAGTCGATTAAATCTGATCATATTTAAATATTCCTTGATTCTTTTTTTAGACAATGCAACATTTTGGTTATCTCTTTATATGTACCTGTGCTGTCGGCCCCATGTTTACAATATTGAAAACCATACTAACGCAAGTACTGTGTTTCAGGGAGTTGCTGATGCCTCCTCTTCAATACAATCATTTGTGGCAGTCCATGCAGAGCCAGAGGTATGGATACTGACAGCTCCATCGAACTAGGTCATCAGTGCTTGAATACTTGTCGTTTGATTGTTCCACACAATGTTTAAATCGTGTTTGGCTTTTGAGATGTACCTGTGTGTTCGTCCTCACGTGTGTTTTATGCTAACAATATTTTGATACACAGTAATGAAAGTACTATGTTTCAGGGAGTCGATGGACCCTCATTCCGTGCTGTCTATGCGGATACAGAAAATATAGTCGTTGCAGCGCAACAGGAAGGGAAGAGATGCGGAAACGAATCGGAGATACAGCGTCCAGATGTTGAAGGGCGAGTCAAAAAAGTGGCAAAGAAAAGAAACAAAAATAAGGTTAGTTATAAACAGTTCATAACTTTAGAATTTTTTTTGTGCTGGGGACTATTTTATGTTTTTTTCCAGTCAATTGTACTATACTTTATCTTGTGTTTAAACTAAACATCCCTTCTCCAATCTTTCCTCTAGTTACCCGTGGGTGTCCGAACTATACATACACAGAGTGAAGCGAATGAGAGATGTTGCTTGCCAGACCATTTACACTATGGAGGAACTATTAATTCAGACACCGCGTGTTGCGACTCGAGATGCTCATGTCCAATGGCCAGAACATGAAATTAATGTGTCCAGAGAATCCAGCAAAGTTGTATTGGACCATTGCTACAGTGCGACCGCACTACCACAACAACATGATACTGGATGTATTGAAGATAGCTCTGAAGTAGTCGCAGATCAATTCACGCAATCTACACCCGCCAAAAAATTGCCACCAAAAGAGCTGTCGACATTGTTGTGTTCTCCCATCAATGTTGAAGTAGCGGATGTTGAAATGACAGAGAATGAACCAGCAGCAGCATTCACCGACGCATCAGAACTTGATAGCAGCGATATTTATTTCAAATGTGGTGATATGTCCTCAACGTCACAGGCCGAAACAACTTTGACGCTGGATGACAGTCTAATGAAAGAGGGCAAATACGTAGTATTCGACAGTTGTATGATGAATATTATAAGTATGCTGAAATGTGGGAATTCTGTTAGAGGGAAAGTATGTGGGAAGCCATTGATTCATGTCACTCGTCAAAAAAAAAAAAAAACAGTAACGTCAAAATAAATGCCGCCTGTAGATTAAATCATACGTTCTCATGGTCTGCACAACCGATGCTGGGGAAACTGCCAGCAGGCAATCTACTTTGTGCAGCTGCATCACTTTTTAGTGGGTCCAGTTTTAGAAAGTTAGAGTCTTTCTTTCAGTTTGTAGGACTCCATTTCATTTCAAAAACACAGTACTACAAATACCAACATGATTATCTATTTCCAGCCATTAGTGATGCTTGGAAAATTGGACAATTGTCTGTAGCAAGTACATTCGAAGGCAAACGATTCAGGCTAGCCGGCGATGGACAGTGCGACAGCCTTGGATTTTCTGCCAAGTACTGCACCTACCACTTTCAGGACATGGATAGGAAGAAAATGGCGAGTTTGGTGGTCGTGCAGGTAACACAATGTACATCCTCAGTGGCCATGGAGAAACTAGGATTTATAAAATCAGTGGAATATCTACAATCGAGGGGAATGCACATCGACCTCATAGCCACGGACAGACACGTTTCAATTGCCAAGACAATGAGAGAGCAGTTCCCACATATTAAACATCAATTTGACGTATGGCATCTTGCTAAATCAATCAAGGTTTGGAAAGTATTTCAGAGTGGTCCCAGTCTATCAGCAACCATGTTTGGTGGAGCTCCAAAACTTGTTAAGGGTCGTTGGAAATTCTACTTGAAAAATAGCGGTCACTGATGCACCACTGTACCAACGTGCACCGCTGGTCAGAAAACCTACATTTCCACCAATGTGGACATGGCCCTTTGTCCCCAGTGGAGGCACGGAAGAAGAAGTGGTTGATTCCATCTTCACCGACACACAAAGCCATTGAGAAGATTGTTTTCGATAAAACTCTGTCAAGAGATTTGAGTGGACTGACAGAATTCTGTCACACAGGAGGTTTGGAGGTGTTCCACAATATGTGCCTAAGGTACAGGCCAAAGCGCTTGCATTTCAGCATACAGGACATGAGACATAGGACTCTACTTGCCGTCTTGGCCCATAACGAGAATCTCGGCCGTGAACAATCTCGGACTACGGGTAATGTAAGGATGCCCCGCTACACTAAGGCCTTTTCAAAAAGAAGTAAGCAATGGGTGATCAAACCAGTCTATGAGGAAATGGAGTTTGACTTTGTCATAAGCCTTATTGTTGCTGTATTAGAGAAGCACAGATATGGAATTTTGAACGTTTCTGTGCAGAGCACTGATCCATTGCCACCAAACATTGCCACTGTGCCATGTCCACCCAAAGGAGAGCTGGTT
The DNA here is from genome assembly GCF_040938575.1 of Ambystoma mexicanum. Classification (NCBI taxonomy): domain Eukaryota; kingdom Metazoa; phylum Chordata; class Amphibia; order Caudata; family Ambystomatidae; genus Ambystoma; species Ambystoma mexicanum. The sequence continues at coordinate 424,029,224 of NC_090940.1, read as the reverse complement.
GTGAAGTACAAATCCCGGTTTAAATAATTGTAATACGATTGTCTTTTTGTAAATAAATGTTATTATACAGTGTACATACAAAGTATGCTAACCCTAACCCCTACCTTCACCATCCTGGGTGGGTGGCGAACAACCTGGGTGTCATTTTTGAATTCTCTCTCTATTCACCTCATATTGCTGACCTTGTCTATGTGTGTATGTATATATTTTTGTTGATGTAATAAATTTTCACAATCTCATGTAAATGCTGCGTACTGTTAACCGAGGGGAGGCTTGCGTATTGCAAATAATAAAACAAACAAACAATAAATCTCACTTTCAACTCAACTCCTCGGGTACTTTATACTTTCCCTGAACTTCCCCCAAAAATTAAATGTCTCCATAGTTATGGTTCTTTGGGGCTGCAAAGCTCGCAGACAACGAGGACAAAATTGGGGGCCTTAGAACGCGCCAAGTGAGCCGTTGCAGAAGCCAGTTTGCATTTGCACATTGAGGCGCAGTACATAGATGGATTCGAAACTTCAAGTTCTCACAGATGGCTTTACTACGGGATGTTGCAAAGAAAGAATGTATGCTCATTTCTAGTGAAGGTCAGCGGCTTTGATTTTCAGGTCGCGGCCTGAAGAGGCTCACAACTCGCACTGGCAGTATAAGGTTCTATTGTTTTTTGACCTTGAGAGAGGGACCATGCCGAAAGAACTTCATTTGAAGGGGGGGTGCAATAACGTAAGAGACGATAAGGCAGAAAATTCTGAAACCAGACCGAGTTTCATGTTAGTTCAGTATACGAAAAATCATTGTCAAGAGCACAGTGGGATTTACGGACTGCATTACGCAGAGACACAATGGAAATTGCAAATATAATGTAAGTAACTCTTTAGATGATTTTATACCGGAATGAAGAATTAATGAATGGATGCATGAATAAATTAATGAATGAAGAGCTAGGAAAACGTTTGTGGGATCGTCCTTGTAGCGGGCACATGGGCATGCAGGTCCACATTCCACATGCATGTAGACAAACAGTTGTTTCTCATTGTGTGCTAACCTCGATTTATTTTGTTACTTTTCGCGTTGATTTTAGAGCCGAACATACTCCATTGCACTATCCTTGTAAGCAAATAGTTTCAGATCGGCCGTAATAAATCAAATGAATAATATTAATAAAGATCGGCTGGTGAGACTAATTATAATTTTTATGTTTTCAAAACAGGTATATCCTACCCTACTGCTACTGCCATCAGTTTCAGACCCTGGCAGACGGCTTCTTCAACCGCCAGCTGCAGCTTCTTGTCAACAACTGCACCACTTTGATGATCTTATGGGACGATCGCCAAAGGCCCATATGCCCTTATGCGGTACTAGCGGCTAGAAGCAACATAACCTTTATGCTGGCCTAGTGCCTAGTTGATGGAATAGCCTTGCGGTTCACCGTGCGACCAAAGTGCTTCTTTTAACGAAAACCAACACCCTGTGTACCATAAAGGAACAGCGCGTGACTCACGATAAAACGGAACAGTTTTTGCGGATAGAGATAAAAGAAAATAAATGGCACTCCGAGTTAATATGGAAATTGCTGAATATTCTATAAACATTTAATGTCAAATAAATTTACTTTACCAAATGTACCGTGTTGCTGTTTGATTTTTATTTATTTTTTTAATTTCAATTTTATTGGTTTTGTAAAAGTTTGACAGTCAATTACATTCAAATTCCATCACTGAGTCGAAAGAAAAGATTGTTCACAGCAAATAACATTTTCATATAGAGCGTGTGAACTCTCTTGGAATCAGATAATCAACCAATAACGTCAACAAAACCCACTTTCTTTACCCCGCCCCGTCCCCCCTGCACATGTCACCGTCCGGGGATTGAAAACAAATTTAAACATTACCAAAGAACCACTAATATACTCATGACATAAGGCAAGTGTGCACAGCATAACCCGAGACCCTGGCATAACAGACACCAACAGCAATTGACTAAATTGACACGAAATTCGGCAGTGTTTTGCACACATTCTTTTCACGTGACATGTGTAGCACGAAATTCTGACCATGCATTCTCAACATTGGTACGATCTCCATGTAAGGCTGCAGTCAGGTTTTCCATTCTGTAAATACTCAGAGCAACACTCAGCCGCTCGGTCTTGCTAGGGAGTGTGGCTCTTTTCCATACCATGGTTAGACAGGCTCGTACAGCCATCAACAGACCTAGCACCATTTTGGGTGCTTTCATGATCTTGTCCTCCGTTTCAATCAAGCCAAACAAAATCAGTAGTGGTTGTTTCTCTCTTTCGACATCATCTAGGTCCCTAATCCAGCTAAGAACCTCTGACCAATAGGCTTGGACCACTGCACATCCCCACCACATATGCCAATAGTCAGCCCGCCTCCAGCATGCCCCTCCAGCAATATGGGCTTACTCCTTGATACATTTTGGCAAGCCGGGTTGGGTCATATTGCCATCTGTACATTAACTTGATAGCATGTAGTTTATACTGACGAGATATAGATGATTTCGCCATCCGTCTGCATATTTGAAGCCATAACTTCTGTGAAATTTGCCTACCCATATCCGATTCCCATCTGCCTTTGAGTGTCAGGGAGGGTGTAATATCGACCTCAATCAATGCCAGGTACATTGCACTTATCATGCCTCTGGAGCCCGTGCATGTGTCAAGAATTCTCTTGAATGGGGTAAGGTCCCTCTGCAATTGTTCTTTCCATATCGGCCTTGTCGGTACCCCCTTGAGTCTCATGTACAGGAAAACAGAGAGCGGGCCTATGCCAAGCGCCTCCTGAAGCTCCTGAATGGTTATTGAATGAGCGATTTTTCCATAGTTGACCTGCCCTTTCTAGGCCCGCCTGGTACCAGGTCTCAAAGCTTCCTGGTTCCGGGATTGCATCTCGGATCCCCGGGGACCATAGGTGACCCAGAGGAGAGGGTCATGTCGTGACTCCAACCATTTTCTTGCCTGGCTTCCATATTGCCCATATTGTACCTATAATGGGATGAGATTTGATGCTATTACGTAATTGAGACCCAGGCACCCATAGCCATTCACCCAAAATAAAGGGACGGAGGTGATAGTTATCCAGGGCTATCCATTGTGGTTCTGACTGCTGCCTGACATGTGGAACGAGGACCCGGAGTTGGGCCGCCCTATAATATGTTTCGATGTCCGGTAGGCCTACTCCTGCATTATCTTTTCGAAGCTGGAGCAAGGATCTCGGAATTCTAGGCTTTTGGCTGTGCCACAAGAAGGCTAGTAGCATTTTTCTCGTGTTCGTGAAGTATTCTGGGGGCATTTGGATGGGAAGCATTTGGAACAAATATAGTATCTTCGGGAGGATCACCATTTTTATGGCATTTAAACAGCCCAGCCAAGAGATGGTAAGCTTGGACTATCTTTGAATATCTTTTTGAAGGGCAAGTGACAGTGGTGGGAAATTGGCTTCATATAGGGATCCTAGGTCGCGAGTAACATTAATACCCAAGTATCGGAGCGTGGTGAGACTGACTTTTACTCCTAGGGGGGCAAAGCGTTCGACCTCAGAGTCTCTACTTTTGTCACTTGGGAGGAGGACAGATTTCGCAGTGTTAATTTTCAGACCGGCCAACTGACCATATTCTTCAATTATGTCGAGCGTGTCCGGGACCGCATCTAAGGGATCAGTTAAGTGTAATAAGATATCATCGGCATATAGGGCTAGTTTGTATTCTCGATCACCTACTGTGATACCTTTAAATCCTACTATCGTGTCTCAATTATTGAGCTAACAGCTCAAGGGACATTACAAACAATATCGCTGATAGTGGGCAGCCCTGCCTCGTCCCCCTTTCCAGGGGAAACCATCGTGAATAACCTCCGTTCACCACTACTGAAGTTGTGGGGGAGGTGTACAGCGCTTTAATGGCACGGCGGAGTTTTGGCCCTAACCTGTTCGAAACCAATACCTTTTCCATAAAATCCCATGACACCCTATCAAAGGCCTTCTCGTCATCTAATGACAAAAGTGATGGGTCCCCTACCATTCCATATGCCTCATGGTGTCCGCGCTCTGTCTCCCAAGAACGAAGCCAACTTGGTCAGAATGTATTAACCTAGGGAGGAGTGTTTCAAGTTGAGCCGCAATGGCTCTGGCATAAATCTTAGCGTCGACATTGAGGAGAGAAATGGGACGATAGGAGCTGCAGTATTTAGGATCTCTACCCTCCTTCCGAATGACTGCAAGGAGGGCTTGAGAGAAGGATGGAGGAGCTTGACCTGTGTCGAAGATGTGGTTGAACAGGGATGCAAGAAAGGGGGCAATGAGAGTGGAGAATGTCTTGTAGAAACCGGGCGTGAATCCGTCATCTCCTGGGGCTTTACCTGTTTTCAAGCGCTTTATAGCTTCTACAACTTCCTCCTCTGTGACTGGCATATCTAGGGAATCGGCCTCCGTGAGTGTGAGTGAGGGGATCCGCACCTCCTTGAGGTATGTGTCTATGCTTCCCACGGGAGGAGGGGGGTTCACTTACATATAGATCTTCATAGAAGAAGGCAAATGCTTCTTGTACGTCCTCGGGGGAAGTCACTGTCGTGTCCGTGAGGGTGCCATCTGTCCTCTCGATAAGTTCAACCCATCTCTTCGCCTTCTGTGCACGGAGACGAGCCGCCAAGAGGGCATCCGCCTTGTCGCCTTTCTCATAATATTTTTGTTTGAGGTATTGTAGGGTCTGGGCAGTTTTGCCCGCAATAAGTATTTTCAACTCCTCTCTGAGTAGTTTAGCTTCTGCAATATACTTGGGTCTTTCAGATGGGGAGGACTGTGCCAGGCTCTGGGCCTTACAGAGCCTTTCCCTAATGCCCTTCTCTATCAAGGCACGTTCTCGTTTTTCTTGGGCCCCTTCCCTTATAAGCACCCCCCTCCAAGTTGCCTTGGCTGCCTCCCACACAGATGTCTTCCTTACCTCCCATGTGTCATTAGAAGCAAAGAACTGCTCGATCTCGGTTTCCAAAGCTTCCTTGAAGACCGAATCAGCCTATAAGGAGTCCTTACATCTCCATTTGGTATTCCGGGGGGCCAGGTCGTTCCAGAGTTTATCCACCATAACCATATCATGATCCGTCCAAGCAGAGGGGTACATAGTTGGCGCTTGCAATGTGCGCAAGAGGTCATCTGAGAGGAAGATGTAATCGATACACGTGAGCGTGTCGTGGGGGAGGGAGTGGAAGGTGAAGCCTCTGTCCGTCGGGTGCAAATGGCACCAACTGTCCACGAGACCATAAAGATTAAGGGTTAGTTTAATGTCCGCCTCGTTCTGCGTGTTGGGTGGATCTGCTACGTCAGCTCTAGTTCGTCTATCCTTTGAACTGTCCATCCACGTGTTAAAATCCCCACCGAGAACTATATGTCCCCTGGCCATGCCGAAAACCTTTTCACTGATTTTGTGGAGGAACCTATTTTGCCCTTGGTTAGGCGCATAAAGCGTAGCTAGGGTAACTGTTGTGCCCCGTATGTTTCCCACGACTATGAGAGCCCTCCCCTCCCTGTCCATCCATGTCTCAAGAATTGTCACCCGGAGGCCTTTGCGGATTAGGATCCCCACTCCCGCTTTTTTCAAGATACCTGAGCTCCAGAAGGAGGGTCCGATCTCCCGTGCTGGGATCACTCTCTCCTCACCCTTTCGATATCCCATTTCCTGGAGGAGTAGAATATCTATATTTGATCTCCTAAATTCCCTGGCGACCATGGATCTCTTTGTGGGGGAGTTCAAACCCTTGACATTAAGTGTGCAAATACGTAACATATCCTTATAGAGTGTAGGTGCCATCTTAAGCTTTGGGTAAGTGTGTAAGCGGCCAGTTCGTCTGCTTCATGGCCCGTGTCATGTTTGATGTTGCAGTGTGTGGTTCGTATTCTTCGGAATGGGTCTCAGTTAGTCCTACAGAGGACAAAGATTGACCCGTCCAGTACGTATAATGTCCCTTTATGTATCCAGATTGTGTTTTCCTGCCCCTCAGGTCTGTGCTGTGACAAAATATGCGTTTCCCAACCGCCCCCCCCCTTTTTCCCCCTACGTTCGGCGCCCGACCCATCCAGGTTAACATCACCCAGTCGGTCTCGGACCACCAGTGGAGACCGTGAAACAAGCGGTCCTATCTTAGTATAGACATTAATAACAGTGAGCCCCCAACCATGTGCTCATAACTTAACATCAACAAACCAAAAACAAGAACTCCGACCCCCCAAAGACATCGTTCCAGCATAAGTGTTACCTCGTATCTCTCTCTGGGCACCCTAAACATACATGGTCAAGTTCACCATTCTCACAAAAGGAGTAACACGTTGGAGACTAAAGGTGTGACCAAGGAATCGGGCACATCATTGGTGTATGTTATACATGAACTCTCCTGTCTGACGCACCCTCATCGCTTCTCTCTGCCTCTGGCAGCGCCCAATCGACCAGCTTCAGCCGGATCACTCACCACAGGGTTCATTTGCCCCCAGCGGCCTTGCATGCCAGTCTGGTGGCCAGATTAGTGTTCCATGTCCTGTGAATTGTTAATTCTCCGAAATTTCCTGGAGCCCTGGATCCGTCTGCGCCGCGGGCCCTTAGTGTGCCATTCACCTTCCTCGACTCTCCAAGGGAGGGGCCCTCCTCCTGGGTACCCAACAGATCAGCTACGCAGTCTGCAATGTCCTTTTCCGAAACCAGTTTCACTGTTGAACTCTCCCACTCAAAAGAGAGTGAGAACGGATAACCCCACCGATACCTGGTGCCTTTGTCCTTCAGCATTTTCGGAATCGGGGAGCATTTCTTCCTCATTGCGAGCGTGAGCGATGATAGGTCTTGGTAAAGCGAGATGGTTGCATCGCCGAGAGTAAGCAACGAAGCGCGTCTGGCTTTATCTAAAATCCTGGCTCTGTCTGTATAGTTGTGAAACCTAGCCAGGACCGAACGTGGACCTCCTGGCCTGCCTCCGGCTCTGAGGATGCGATCAAGTTTGGGTTCATCCACTGTCTCATCCTTAAAAAGGAGCTTCGGGATGGCGTGCAGGGTCTGTTTCAGGTCTGAATCAGATTCTCCTTCCTTTTCGGGGATGCCGAAGACACGTATGTTATTACGGCGTTCCCCATTTTCAAGATCGTCAACCTTTAGGCGTAATTCCTCTTCCCTGTGTTCTACTTCCGCAATGCGGTGGTCCATCTGGGCTTCCAGCGTATTCAAGGAGGTTTGATTGTGTTCGACCTGCTCCAGCCTGTCCTCCATTTTGTCCATTCTCTGTGTAATTTTGTTGATTTTGCTGCCTATGTCAGCCCTCATGCTTCGCATCTCCGCGAGTAGATCAGCGACATCTGCCTTGGTTGCCGCGGCCTCAGACCCAACAGTCGACATCTTGAAGTCAATGGGGGACTTCGGGGTTTCGTGGGTTGGTGTGAACTTGTATTTTGCCAACCTGTTCTTATGGTTCATGGGCGGCGGGACCCCGTCGATGAGGTGGGTAGGTCTCAACAATGCGCCAGAGGTCAGCCCCGCCAGAGTGGGCGCTTGAAAGGTATGAGCTTGTGAGCGAAAGCAGGAAGTCGTGTGAGAATCCAATATCCAATGTTCTTGTTCGCTCGGTGTATTGACCTTCAATTTGGATCCAGGGCAGTCTCCCAAGGAGAGGAGTACCCATCCGCAGTCCATGCACAGCCTCTTCAGGCAACTTCCATGCGCGCGGCCTAGCCCAGGCCCATTGCTCAGTGTACTCCGTTCCGGTAAGCCTCAAGGTTCGAGTGGGGGCCGAGGAGGGCACACGCCTTGAGAAACAGGGGCCCAACCCTCAGCCCTCTGCTGCCTGGGGAAGCCTGCCCAGGGCCTCCTCCCGTATCTCCGGTGCTCAGAGCACTGCGGTTCTTTCCACCTATGCCACTGGGGGGGAGGGCGGATCACAACGGGCACCTCAACAGCCCCAGGCCTCACTCACCAATCGATTCATCAGCCGAGTTGGAATCCAAAAGAGGGCTCGGCGCACACGGCGATCAACAGGAGCAGCTCAAGCAAGCGGGGTGGAGAGGTGATGCTGCGCCACTGCAGGGCAGGGATGGTTCACGGACCAAAGCCAACACCGCATGGGATCCGGCGACCAGACGGCCCTCATCCGGGCCGCAAATTCACGGGCCTGAGGGCCGCGGGACAGCTGGACGGCCCCGCAGGGGGAGATATGCGTGTACTTTAGAGTGGGCCCCAGCAGCAATGTGGATTGGAGCGCTCTGCCCGGTGCCGCGCGTATCACCGCTCCGCGTGTGGAAGAGGCACGCAGGCCCTTCCTGCCTTCGTGCTGCGCGTGGCGCAGGGGGAGTTTTCTCTGCGAAAAAGGCTCAGTTTTGCTTCGGGTTTTCTCCAGGTGGTGCCTGGAGACTTCCGATGCTGGTTTTCATCGATGATGTAGCAGATGGGGGTCTCGTGGTGGGGGCTCAACCCACTTTTCAGGACCCTTGCGCGGAGCCTACACAGAGAGCGATACCATCCGTGCGCCCCCTGGTGGCCAGTTCCGCTGTTTGATTTTAAAGTACAGTTTCATATTCCGAATTGTGGTGCGCTGTGTTGTGAGTTGATCTGTGTTGGTTTCCGGGTTCTGTGTGAAGTCGCGTAGAAGACGACTTGGCGCGTTTGCCTATGCAGCACAGTAACATCACGGAGAGAGGCGGGGAATATGAATGTTTTGAGAATGTCAGGCTCAGGGGCGGGGGATATGATTTAGTGCCGCAAAAGCAGGTCAGCCAGGACGATGCGGTAAATGATAGGATTATCACAAAATTGCAGCTCCTTAGTACCTGTTTTCGCATGCGTTTAATGGACGAAAACTCGGGTAAGGTCCATAGGAAATTTTTCTAAAATCGAGCGACTTAGGCTTAAAAACACATGGCCGACCCGTAGGGACAATAACATTTTTTACCGAACCATTCCGTTAACTCAATGGGCCTCATTACAACCTGCCTGTCCGGGACCGTGCAAAATCTGTGACGGCAGTAAAAACGTTTCCGTGTCTGCAAGGTTGCGGAAAAACCATCCGATTACACGTTGTCGGTCGCGCGCACCACACGGACTCAGAAACGTTGTTACGGCCGTCATGGAAAACCCCACGGAAATGGAAATAACGCAGCCACAAGTGGCGCAAAACCCGTGTCCGCCTCTGCCGCCACAGACACGGAACTGGAAATACCATGATCGTCAAAACAGGGAACAGAGAGGCGGCCATCATATAAAAGCACAATCCATTGCCATCCAGAGCCAGCACAAGCACAATCCTAACTCTGAGAAGCCAAAAGGGACCACCAGCATGTCTGCCAGGATTCCTGCTCAGAGGCAGCGCAAACAGCTCTTCAGCGAGGCGGAGCTAACCGTCTTGGTGGAGCACATTGTGGACAATGCGGAGATGCTGTTCAGCGCTGACCAACGGCGTGCCGCACAGCAGCGGAGGAAGGAGGTGTGGGCCGAAGCTGCACGCAAGTGCACCGCTGTGGGCGTGACAGCGAGGAGCGTGAAGGACTGCCACAAGCGGTGGGACGACCTGAGGCTGAGGGTATGCAACCTCATTTCCACGCACCGCCAACACAGCAGTGGAACAGGCGGAGGACCCCCTTCCCCACTGAGGCTGCAAGCATGGGAGGAGCGTTGCAGCAGCGTCCTCCACCTAGAGGGAATCCATGGGATCGGGGAGGCTGAGGCAGGGGTGAGCCAACCTGCAGATGCCGGTAAGTGCCCAAACATGAATGCCACATGAAAATATGCAGTTGTGAGTACTGGGCCAAAGGACCCATTAACAACCCCCCCCCAGGCAGTGCATGTGTGGGCCAAAGGACCCATTAACAACCCCCCCAGGCAGGGCATGTGTGGGCCAAAGGACCCATTAACAACCCCCCCCAGGCAGTGCATGTATGGGCCAAAGGACCCATTAACAACCCCCCCAGGCAGTGTATGTGTGGGCCAAAGGACCCATTAACAACCCCCCCAGGCAGTGCATGTGTGGGCCAAAGGACCCATTAACAACCCCCCCCCCCCCAGGCAGTGCATGTGTGGGCCAAAGGACCCATTAACAACCCCCCCCCCCCAGGCAGTGCATGTGTGGGCCAAAGGACCCATTAACAACCCCACCCCCCAGGCAGTGCATGTGTGGGCCAAATGACCCATCATGATCCGTATGGCAACCAATATCACAGAATGCATACACCAGCAATCAGATGCATGTGACTAACACTATTCAATGTACAATCTTAATGACGCATGTGATGCACCCATCTGCCACCACAACAACACTAATTGCATGTCCTTTGTGTCCCCACAGCCGTTTCAAGTGACAGTGATACTGCACAACAGGCCAGCCAATCTGCACCGGCAAGTACACAAGCCACTGCCACCACACAGGAGGATGCTGCCAGCAGTTCTGCACCTCTGGCCACATTACCAGCCACTACAGATGTGCGGCCCACCACCACCACCGACATCCCCACCGTCTCCACACTGCCTGAGTCTAAACAGGTGCCACGGGAACCTATCATGGCCACCCAACACAACACCAAAGGCAGCAGCACTGCAGAGGGGGCGGCCTGCAGTGATAACAGTGCCCCGCAAGAGCACTCGGAAAAGGGGCCACAGGGGGAGATGCCCACATTGGAAGACCTGGGCTCCTTCCATGAGCTGGAGTTCAGCCCCACATCACTGGGGAGTCCCATGAGATCGCCCAATCCATCCATGGCCGAACAGAATGCCCGCATGCAGCCGGATGGAGGACCAGCAGGCTACCCTCACCCAGCTGGTGGAGAGGCAGTTAGAGGAATCCAGGCTGCAGAGGGAGAGCTACAGCGCCTCAGTGCGTCACCTGTCGAGGTCCATCGGACGCTTTGCGAGCACTATAGTGACCCTTGCACGCCATGTGCGGGAGGGCAACGACCACACCTCCAGGCTTGTAGAGGCCAACAGGCAAATCTGGCACGGATGCCCTCAATCCCAGATTCTGCCCAAACACAACCACCCCATCCAGCTCCACTACTGCCAGTCCAAGGAGGCGCTCGAGTAGGCTAACTGGTCCCTCGGGCAAGGTTGCACAGGCACAGAAGCGCACACGGAAGTGATGGCATGTGCGTGGGGCAGTGCAGGACACATGTGGACTACAAGGGTGTGAGAGGGGTGGGCACGTTTGGGTGGTGGGGTAGGTAGTTTTGGGGGTTTGAATAATGGGGTCTGGGTGGGGGTGGGCACGTTTGGGTGGTGGGGTAGGTAGTTTTGGGGGTTTGAACAAACAATGGGGTCTGGATGGTGGGTGGCCCCGGGTGTACAGCTTCCCTAACCAATGCACCTCCTTCCCTGTTGTTATTACATCAATACATCACCATTTCGAATCAAGACATACATGTGTGGACATTGATCATTTATTTTGCAGTGCAACTATTAATTCATTGTCGTCACCATGTTCGTGCATTTCTGTGAATGTGCTGTGACTCAAAAGTAAATGAGAATCAGGGCATCCCGTGCTCTCTGGCCATCATGTGGACCCCCAGGGGGAGGCGGTGCCATCCCATCCCCATCCCCATGTCCATCCCCATCCCCATCTGCGTCTGGTGGCATTGGGATGTTCCTGCGCAGGCATATATTGTGCAGCATGGCACATACGAGCGTGATTTTACCCGTCTTCACTGGGCTGTACAGCAGTGATCCGCCAGATCTGCTCAGACAGCGGAAACGGGCCTTCAGCAGTCCAAATGTCCTCTCAATCATTCCACGTGTGCGGATATGTGCCCTATATTATGCCTCTTCATGCCTGTTCCTTGGTCTCCGTACAGGTGTCATCATCCATGGCGTAAGTGCATATCCCGCATCACCTATATGGGATGTAGATGGGGGAACATGTCAGTGTTTGTGGCATCATGTCCTCATCTGCTGCTGTGCATTCTTGTATCATCATTCATTCATGCATATGTACCACGCAGTGTATGGAGGTATGTTTTGGGCATCACGATGTATGTCGCTAACTGGATATGGGCCTACACATTAACTTGCATGTTTACTGTGCCCTGCGGGTGACATTTGATTGTGTGCATGTCAAGGTGCAGTGCTGTCCACACATGGCAGAGTGACTCCACTGTACGGAAGTAGTAAATACACGTCGTCTCATTTACGTGCCTCTCGTGCCTTTTGAGGCAGTGTTTCAATTGAGGGTGGGTGTCTGCAGTGGCACAAGGTTCATGGGACAGTGACGGGATTGGCTGTGCCAGCGTGTGCACGGGCACATTGTGGTGCCCTGTCATGTCTTCCTTCATGATGTTTGGCATCTGCTGTGTATTTGGTAGATGGGAGGGTGGTGATGCATGTGCGGTCACAGCGGCACACTCACAATGCTCATTGGCCTGGACACACACACACACCACTTCGACAGGGTTGTAGCATCGTCAGCTGTACTCACCCAATAGCCATGTGCTTTGTCCGGCATAGCGTTCCATGTACCGTGGCAACGTGGAATTCCGCAGTACCATTGAGTCATGTGATGAGCCTGGGAAACGTGTGCAGCAGTGTGTAATCAGTTGCATGGCATCACAAACCATCTGGACATTCAAAGAGTGATACTGTTTCCTATTGCGGAACACCGCCTCAATTGCACGTGGTACTGTCAGCTCAACGTGGGTGCAGTCAACTGCACCTATGCAATTTGGCATGCCTGCTACGGCATGGAAGGCCAACTTGGTGGCAATGACCTCGGGGAGGGTGCGGGGTAGGGCTATGTGTTCCGACATATGGCGCAACAGGGCATCCAGTACCTGTACCAGGATTTTGGAGAAACAGAGTTGTGATATGCCGTGCAGCTCACCAACCGTGTGTTGATAGGTGCCAGTGCCAAGGAAATGCAGTACTGAGACAACCTTCAAGAGGGGGGGGGTGGCGGTGGGGGTGTCAATTAGGCTGCTGATGTTGTCCTCAATCATGGCGGTGATGTGCAGGATTGTTGCACGGTCCAGCCGGTATAGTGTGTGGATCTGTCCTGGGGTGAGGTCCAGGGTGAGGACCTGATGCGTGGTATTGCTGGCTGGCGGCGGGGTCGGGCTGGCTGGGCAATGGGGTTTGCCATAGCTGCAGGGTTGGCTGGTTGCCGCCTGCGCCTCCTACGCCTACGCCTCCTCCTCTGCGCCATTACTGCCACCATGTGCAGTGCTGCCTGTTGGTTGAGTAGGCCCAGTCCCAGTGCTACTAGATCTGCTGCCTGCATGGTTCTGTGTTGTGTTGGGCTGGGTGTGGCACTTTTGTAGGCTCCCAGTGGCCTGCTAGGTCCAGCTGGGCTGATTTGGTGCACCTGTGCCCTGATTCAGTTCAGCAGGCAGTGTATAACGCCATGTTCGCGGTGGCGGCGGTTCCGCCACCGTAATCACGGTATTTACGCCATTTTTTTGCCGGTATTTCTGTGTCCGCGCTAGTTGTGATGCTCACGGTGTTTCGTGTTGACGGTAACGGAGGGGTTTCCGTGCAGACGGACTTAACGGGACCCCTATTTCCGCGGTGGCGGTTTAGGGTGGTGCTATTACCGGGGCCGCAGGTCATGATTTGGCGGACATGGAAACGGTGCCGGTATGGTTTTACCGGCAGTGTTAATTCCGGACCGGAGTACTTGTAATGAGGCCCAATGTATCAAGTCTGCAGTACGGTATTGATTGTCTTGATTATTAGATGGATTTTAGGGTTTTTAGTGGGAGATGTAATAACTCTTTCTTTTACCGGGATTTATGAAATTGTTTTCATTTTAACGATTTGTTAAAGTTCTTGTTGAGCTGTTAACAAGTAGTGATAAATAAAAAATAAAGATGAATTAAAACTATATGAATTCATTCATTGTGATGTCCTCAGGGTTAAAACCCATGTGAGGAACCTTCCTGTAATATCATCAAATGGTTAGTAATCTTTCCGATTCAGGGCATTATAGTGAATTAACGTTCATACTTATGATTCCAAAAGATAAACAGTTAATTGCCTGCAAATAAAGAGATCCGGCTCACATCCAGTCTGCCGGCATTATAACCACAGACAACACAGGTGTATTTGCATTGGGACTAACCAGTACATTACCTCTTCGAGCCTAAGTTCGTTATTTATAAGACAGCTTCTTCTGCGGGGCCTGAAGTTGTATTGACGTGTGCATTGTTTAAGTGTTGTCTGTGGCAAAAAGTGAAATAAAGTTTTCATGCTACCAGATAGTCGGCAGTATCTGCCAGCGACAGGCGCAGGGGTTGCGCATGCGCACTGCTGCTTTACAACGTCACGGGCGGCGCTGCCATGGATTGTAGATAGAATTTGGGTTTAAGCGAGAGCACCGGGTTTGGTGACAAGGTTGGTATGAGCATCGCCTCTCACCTCTGCAGGGGGTTGGTTCCAGCAGCTGCGTCGGTTCTCGCGGCTAAGCGCCGGAGGCCGCGCGTGGATACCGTCCTGTTGTGGCCTTTCTCTACCGAAAGCAGAGGTATGTAGGGAGGGTGGCGATACTAACTCCGATCTCCTAATCAAGCATCCATGCCTTATTACCCCTGCGTCTCCCGCTTACGATAGACCTCTGACTTCGTCCTCTGCGCGAGCGTGCAACTAGCACCTTTACCAGCCGACGGCTTCTTAGATAGGGGAGCGGGCTAGGAGGCGTTTTCTCGTAGAGGAAAGTAACTCTTGTGCCGAGGTTCATCCCTAGCAACTTATTTTGCCCATTTCAGGTTCTCGCACATTGTAGTTGCAGCTCAAACGCGTTCCAAGGTGCACCTTAACACCCAATGCGCGTTACTGTTCCGCGAGGCTTGTTTACCGCCCTCCCTCCGTAAACATACACACTCGCCTCACCACCGGCGTACATCCAAACGAGCCTTTCGTTCTGCGCTACAAGCTGTCCCCGAATTTGAACATTTGATTTGAACGGACGGGCGTTAACACGAAACTTGTATACACTACTACTCCAATAAAGCAAATAATCCAACTCTTACTTCCACCAGAAACATGGAAAACATCTATTATATTATGTCGTGGTTTTACGGCATATGCGAGAGAGCGGTCGAGTGGGTTAGGCTAGTGGAGGGAGAGGTAATGTTCACGGTTGCCTTGATGATCATACGCGGATACCGGAAGTAACCTGAATTTTGCGTGAGGGTCTGTGTTTAGGTGTTGTCTCTCGAGGATCGGGGTATTTATGTCAAAAACTGAGGGTTTTACCTACCTCTGTGGTGCTGGACGGCGTTGTCTAGGTCCTTGGTTTGTAAGCTGGTCGTAGATGTAGTGTTGGTCAGAGATTTCGGGAGCTAGGCGTAGGAGTACACACATTGCTTAAGTGGCAAAGTTGTGATTTGAAACCAGGTACTTAAACACGCATCTTCCCAGATGCAGTGGGTAGAGACATTGTTTTCCGCCGGCCTATCTTGCAACTGTAGTTTGAAAATACCATTTCAATTTGGAATCCGGTGCCAGAAAAAATGATTTGCCTAACTCAACCGTTTTTTTTTCCTGTAGATTCAGGATTGTTTATGGTGTAAATATTTACTTTGTCGAAACTGTCAACATGTTTTTTTTGTAAACATTTTTTTTATATAGATAATAATTTTATTGGCAAAGGAAATAATCCTGAAAGATAAGGCAGGCTACATACCAAAAATCCCAAAAACGTGTCCTGCTGTGACTTTGGGTTCCAAGGACGTTAGGTTATGTGCTTGATTAGGAGGAGCTTCCCTAGCGGGGAGATCTTGAAATAGTGTGAGCAAACAATTTTGCAGGTCTTCAAGTGTTAACACAATCAGCAGAGGACCTGGGAAATTAAATCTCCCGTCCAAAAATCTCTTCCCGCACCCTTGGATTTAGCACATCATCACAGGCTTGACACTCCTAAATCCCGCCCCCAAGCCCCATTCTCTATTGTATGGATACAAATACCAGAATGCAATTTGCGTGGGTTGAATGTTCTCTTCCGTTTTGAAACCATAATTTGAAGAAGTGGACTTTCTACAAAAGATGATGAAAAGGTGTGTGCGCGCCTCTCTAATGAGAAAATGGGTCAAATACCCTGTTCAATGGAATTTCTTCCAGTCGGAAGAGCCTACCGTTGATTCCGGAACAGGCAAAAGGCCTACAATGGCTAATGGCTATCATCAAACTGTTGAAGGGTGGGCAGGACAATGGATGCGTTGCCAGGCAACAGATAAACAGCACACGGCGGCTGCCATCTTCTCAATAGCACGCATGTTGTTGCTCGGTAAATACTAGCGAGATGAAGCAAAAAGTTTGGTTACAGCAATCTGGTGGATCGTAGGGCTCAGATGGACCAGGTAATTAGATTTGGCAGTAAGTGTTTAGATTACACACTACGCCTTACCCAAATTTATGTTTGCATAGGCATCTCAGATGTCATGCAGGGTATGGTGAAAGCAGGGATGGGCTCCAGCCTTTCTCCTCTTTCTCTCTGACAAAACCTGATTATAGTCCGATATATGAAAGTGTTGTCCAACAGGTGCTCCCCTGCTCCTCGAGAACCATCAAGGACCGCATTGACACCAGCGCTACACCCTTGGCCGATTTCTGCAATTACTCTTTCGCCACTATATGTTTCCTCTCTCTCCTCAAGCACTCCCATGTGCAGCCCCTCCTTAAAAAGCCTTCTGCCGATCCTACATGTCCGGCATCACTCATCACTCGTATCCTGGGCAAACCCTTGGAAAAGCTGGCTTTCTCTCAGCTTACTCTCCACACGGAATCTGTTGAATGCTTCTAATGCGTCCTCTGGTCTCCAGAGCAGCCAGAGACATGGAACCTGCTCTTGAACACCTGTGAAAATCTGTTCTCTGATCTCGACTCCAGCCTTCCTTCTGTCCTCATCCTCCTTGACCTTTCATCTGCTTTTGACACAGTCAATCATGCCAACCTGATCAATCGACTCTGTGAGAACCTGGGCATCATTGATCAGGCCCTGGAGTTGTTGCTCTCCTTCCTCCTAGACTGTCCCTTCCAGGTCCAACTGGGATCCTTTCTCCCCACGACCTCTTTCTCCACGTCTGGTGTTTCCCACCACCTCTTTCTCCACGTGTGGTGTTCCCCAGGGCTCTATCCTCTCGCTCTGGCTCTTCAATGTCTATTTGGCCCCTTTGGCCCACCAGATCTCTACCTTCCCCTCTTCAGTGTTATGGGGATGACACTCTGCTCTCTTTCAGGCTCCTCTCAGCCTCCTCTGCTCTCTCGGTCATTCTGGATGGTCTGTCCGCGATTCAGCACTGGTGCACCTCCAACAATCTCTGCCTTAATGCCAGTAAGACAGCAGTCCTTCTCGTTGGGACCCCTGCTCCCGCTTTCCCTCTTTGGCCGTCCTCCTTGGGCCCCATTCATTTGCCTTCACGTGAGTCAAAAAACTTGGCGTCATCTTTGACTCCGCTCTCTCCTTCTTTCCTCACATCATGGACCTTGCCAAGAAGGCCCACTTTCAACTGAACCCCCTCAGAGGTATTCTTCCTTTACGCACTTTCCCTTAGAAGCTATCTGTCTCCAGAGCCATGGTTCTCTAGGCTGGACTACTGCAACAGCCTCTTTCTCACTCTGCCTTCCTCGACTTTCCGCCCTCTGCAACTAATCCAGCACAGGACTGCAAGACTTATCCTTGGCCTCAAGCCCAGGGACTGTATCTCTCCAGCCCTGAAATCTCTCCACTGACTCCCTGTAGGTGGCTGCAAGGATGAAGTTCAAGACCCTCTGCATCGTCTACAAGGCTTTCTGGGGCAAGGGCCCTCACTACAACCAACTCTTTTCCAAAATACCTTCCTTCTCAAGCCCTTTGCTCAGCTATCTTCAACTGTTAATGGTCAGATGCTTCTCCAGGCAGAGAGTGGGGGGGGGGGGTTATCTCTCTCCTCTGCAGGTGCCTCCATGCCCCCCTCAAACTTGAGCCAGACCACCTTAAGTTCTGGAAGCAGCTCAAGACCTCCCTTTATTCTCTCCCTCTCTGCTTCGCAGACTAGTTACCTGGCTCCTCCATGATCAGTCTCCGCTGCGCACTTAGGGAGTGTAACCTCTATAGGCCCCTGCCCTTCCTCGGAACAATGCTGCACTGATTGCAACCACCCCACCGAGCGCCTCCTGGCACACCTTCCCCTTGCACAATCTGAATCCAACACAGCCTAGTAAGATTGTTTGCCTCATCTTGTTGTGCCTAAAAATACTTGTTTGCAGGCACGTTATAAATGACATGTATCGTAACTCCATCTCCACAATAACTGCTGTCTTTTCTGTATCCAGCATTGACATATAATGATGACACATGTAAGGGGTCAGTAATAATGAAACTCGCAACAGTGTTTACATTTCTCAGGATTAGACTTACTGTGCACACACATAAAATAAACCCACTCTCTACCAGGGGATTCCTCACCTAGTCTAGAATCTTTGGGAACACCTCCTAGCATTCACACACAACTAACCCTCACACTAAACAACATAAACATTAAATACAACATGAATAAAAGGTTACCAAGCACCTAGTGTCTTGGGTGACTTCTAAAGGTCCTGGGATAACCGTGCTTCCCAGGAATGTCCCAAAGTCCATGTTTTCAAGGAACAAAAAGTTTTAACTGTGAAAACCCAGAGGGTGTTTCATGGCCTAGTCCCTGGGGATCCCGTATTCAGTTGGCCAGGGAAAGGCCATGGCTTTCGGATCCCAACCCTGGGGGTGGACATGCAAGGGAGGATCACCTTGGTATGCATTCCTCTGGGAGTGGGGGGGTGAAGCACGTGATGGTGAGGCATGGTATCCCCCTTTTTTCTTGAACCCATCCAACCCTTATACCTGCTTACTTTATGGGAAACTACAACTCCCATAATTCCTCCCCACTTCATATTTACCATACTACTGAGCCGAGTAAGATGAGAAATGAGGGCAGGGCGATTACCTCTACTGACTTGCAATGGCTCTGTACTTCTATCGAGACAATGCAGAGTCAGGCACATAATACGAATTGCATACACCTGCCACTTCTGAACACTCCCTGTCAAGATAAGAGGTGGCATGCACAGGCACACTCTGAGCGAGGCTGGGAACGTGAAGGAACAGCTCTTGTCGTGCCTGATGCGATCCAGGCTGTGGAAGTTGGAAGGGGCTGTTTGCTGTGGAGAAATTGAGTGAGCCAGCCAGGCAAGAATTCCACCCTTTTAGGAAGCCGTAAGCGTTCCACGGCTGAAAAAGGCCCGTTTCCCTCCCGGGTCAACGACAGTTGGGGAGGAGCAGAGGAGGCGTTGGTAACCGCCTTTACTGCTACGGGAAAAGCATTGAAGATAAAAGCCCATCTAAAAAGACCGGTGAGTTATCGAAGAGAAACAAAAGCCTGGTTTGTGTTGAGAGCAAAAACGGCATGTAACAAGAGTTGAAGGTTGCGCGTGTGCTGATAAAACGCATAGTGAAGAGAACGGTTGAATTCTAAGAAAAGGAGACCAAGTAACAGAGGTCCTGCGAAGGAGTCACACATTCGAAAGTCTGTGAAATGGTCTGAGTAATGGAAAGCAGGAGTTGAAGGCAAGAAAGTAACTGCAATGCTGCAGGAAAGTTGATTGAGTGAAAAGCAATATATATGAACCTTGAAAATCGCCAATAGGGCAAACATAAAGAGGGCGTGAACTTTAAAAATTGCTAAGAGGGCTAAAGTATAATTAAAAGTGCCAAGAAGTATTGGTGTTGCATGTGAAGTTTGTAGAGCTGCCAAGAGGGCAAAAGTAAAACTAAAAGTACCAAGAGGCATTGATGTTGTATGTGAACTTTGAAAGATGCTAAAAGTGAAAACTACAAGTACCAAGGAGCATTGATGTTGTAAAGATTGTTGATTTGAAATTGTTTAAGAGGAGGTCGAAGTGGTTATGCAAAGGTCTGTGAAATATCATTGCAATTTTGAAATTCTTCGACAGTAAAAAGAGAAGGGCAGAACGTGGGGAAGGGAACCCCCCCCGCAAAGAGTGAGACATGCTTGAGCCTGGCCGAGGGAAGCCTGTGTTGAATAGTGGCAAAGTGAAAGCCAGGAGCTGAACTGTGTATTTGTGATAAGGCGGTGTCATGATGCCTACCCCCGGAGCGCCAGGCCAGGCCCAGCATCCCCGGGAGCAGGCATCGCGCCCCCGGGTAAAAGGCCAGCGGCCCTTTATAGGGGCTCTTTGGACTCTGTCCTGGCGCCGTTGGCGCCAGGCTCATGTTGGACATCAGTCCTGGCGCCATAGGCGCCAGGCTCATAAGGGGGAAGTGTTTGGTGCACTTACCTGAAGCAGCCCATGCTGCATGAAGAACCAAGCCAAATGAGGCTTAAGAGGGACTATTTTTCTGAAGGAACTATTTTTCTGAAGGAACTATTTTGTTACTTGGGTGGGGCTGTAGAAGAATACTCACCTGGAACTTCTTCCAAAGCTATTTAAGCCACGCCCGGACAGCCACAAGTGCTTCGCGTTGTTCTGCATCCCAGCAGCTGAACGCTCACCGTGTCTGCTCCTGCACCTGGACTCCAGCCACGCCCGCCTCGAACCTGGAACACCTGTAAGGGAATAAGAGAAGAGAAAGGTGAAAACCAAGAACTTATTCAACCTTCTTACCTGCATCCGGAATCTTCACGCCAGCATTCCTGAAAGAAGACTTCCATTTAAAAGAACCGCGTTGCTCGCTGCAGCGCCACGCTTCACTCGCCTGTTCCCGAGGCGCCGCCGGGCTCCATCGCGGCTCTCAGCACCGGTCGCCACAGCTCTGCACCTAGGGGAGAGAAGAAGAGACAAAAGGTGAGCAAGGGAATACAAGAGGAAAGCCGAATTTTCAGCCATATTACTTACCGGCTTTTCTTGGTGAACCATTCCACATCTCGGGTCGGCGCCG
Source organism: Ambystoma mexicanum (assembly GCF_040938575.1). Lineage (NCBI taxonomy): Eukaryota > Metazoa > Chordata > Amphibia > Caudata > Ambystomatidae > Ambystoma > Ambystoma mexicanum. The sequence continues at coordinate 424,008,358 of NC_090940.1, read as the reverse complement.
CATCTTTGGCAGGTACCGCACCCCGGCCCCTATGGCGAAAGGACAAAAGACATTACTGGGAAATTATAAAGACCTTTTAGAGGGGTCGCCCTCATCACTAACTCACCTGATTTTACCACCGGCAATTTAACCCCTCAATGCATCGCCTTTGTTCTGCACCTGAAATAAAGGACAGAAAAAACAACAGAAAAGGAGGCTCACACTTGGACTTTTGCATCTTCATACTTACGGCGTATCGCTCAGAAAAGTCAAGTGGATGTGCCAGCGCCATTCTGAAAACCAGTGAAGTAACTGGACGAACACGCGCCCCTGCACCAGAAGCAGGATGGAGAGTTCATCCTTCCAAACCATAAGGTGAGTTTAAACCGGGGATTTTGGAGGAAGTCGGAGAAGAACGAAGGGAGGAATGGGGGAGCAAGCACACTATTCAGCAGACAGTTAATCCCCTTTCTCATCTGCAGAAGGATATTCCTACGGGCCAGACAAGCAAGATTTGGGGGTCCTGTTCAATCAGTGGTCCGAATTCTGCGCATCACGCTTGAAGAGGCCACAGCAACCCAGACTAGACCAGCGCCTCCGTGGGAGCCAGGTGAGCGTTACAGGCAGACGCTGCTTAAAGAATTGATTAGACTGTCAAAGCTTGAAGCCCCAGCCGACCTATGAATTGCACCTGCAAGCCAGTGTGTGCAAGACTGATCGAACTAAGCCATCCATCTATGCTTTTAAGAAACTCTAGAGACCCTGTGCTTCTGAACGTGGGGAAGTGAGTTATTACCTAAACCATTCTGACATAAGGCACTATTTTTCCTTTGTGTATTCCTTTTTACAGATTCTTCATTTGAGAAGGAGGGCAAGGTTGGGTTTTCTTAGTATAGGCCTTTATTTTGTCCAGACTGACTTGGACTTGTTTATCTAATGGTCGCGACTACTTGCATTTTAGAGTTGGAGCAAGTTAGGAATTCCACCTAATCCATTAAACTACAAAATAAAGGTTTTCGAAACTTGCATCTATTGTGTCTGTCTACTTTTTTTTTTCCATAACAACATTTTATTGATCTTGCAGGATAAGATGTTACATGCAACAATGCAATATATTACATTTAAATAGTGTCTTTGTAGCCCAATGTGGGTTGGAGGATGGCGGAAATGGTGGGCAGACTCTGGGAGTGGCGCTTAAGTGGAAAAGTTCTGGGCGCTTGTTCCCTCTGATCCGGTATGTTCGGTGGGTGGTCGGGAGTTAGTAGAGAGGGCTGCACTGGAGCCATCTAGTAAGTGGAGGTCTCCTGGTGAGGGTTGGGTATTTGGCCGCGTAGTCCAAGAATGGGTCCCATATATTCAGGGTTCTGTATAGGGAGTCCGAGCGGATTGCTGAGATTTTTTCTGCTACTGCCATCTCCCAGCATTTGGCCCACCATAGGGCGATCGATGGGCCCTTTTTGTCCTTCCATAATCGAGCCATGGCTATCTTTGCGGCTAATAGTAGGTGGTTACATAGACGGGAGATGTGACCTGAGATTGGGAATGCTCCATCGCCGGATTCGCCCAGGAGGACAATTCCTGGGTCCCAAGGGATAGAGAGGCCGGAGATTTCCTTGATATGTTTCAGGACTTCCTTCCAGTATGTTTCTGCCCTTGGGCAGCTCCAGACTAGGTGATATAGAGATCCGGGGGATTGACATCCTCGCCAGCATGTGGCTGGAAAGTCCGGGTTGGCTTTGTGGATTTGGGTGGGGGTGATGTAATATCTGTAGCACAGCTTATAGCCTCCTTCCTTGTTCGTGACGCATTGTGAGCTTTTATGCAGTCTGGACCAGATTTGCCCCCAGCTCTCTGCAGTTATTTCCCGACCAATATCCTTTTCCCATTCCGTCATATATTTTTCTTTCTTTGCTGGGTCCGATCTTTCCAGAAGCCGGTATATGGTGGATATTTTCCCTTTGTTGGTCGGGGATGTTAATGTGAGCTCCAGGGCTGTTGCTTCTCTCGAGCATTTGTCCCGGGTTCTTCTGTGCGAGATCCAGTGTCTAATTTGTGAGTATCGGAATCTTTCCCGTTCCCCCACTCCAAATTTTGATTTGCATCTCTCGAAGGTGATGGGTCGGCCTTCTTCGATAAAATCGCTAGTTTTTGCGAGGCCCCCTGCTATCCAGGCGTGAAAATCTCGGGGCGGGTTTCCGGGGGTAAACTCCGGATTGTTCCAGATGGGTGACATGGGTCCTAGAGGGCTGCGATGTCCCCATTTCCGAGCTGCGGATTTCCAGCATTGAGATGTGTTGGTCGTGGCCGATAGTGGCCCGGAGTTGGTTTGGGATTTTAGTATTGGTAGGTGTGGGAGATCGCGTAGGGGGACCGGACACCAGGACTCCTCAATTTGTCGCCATAGCGGGGGGGTCTGATTCCTGCACCCAAGCAAATGCATGTGATAGTTGAGCTGCTAGCGAGTATCTGGCTAGGTCCGGGACACCCAATCCTCCCAGCGGTTTGCTTTTTGTCATGATTCGTTTATTGATCCTGGGCCTCTTCCCTCCCCAGACAAATTCCATAAGTTTCTTCTGTAGTGTACATATGGCTGGGGGTGGGATTTGTATTGGCAGGGCTGTGCACTGGTATATCCACCTGGGGATTAGGTTCATTTTTACAGCTGAAATTCGTCCGAACCATGAGATTTCTTGTTGTTTCCATCTTTTGAGATCACTTTGCAGGGTACTGAGTAATTGTGGGATGTTCTTCGAGTATAGTCGTTTTGGATTTTCGGTGATCTGGACTCCGAGGTATCCTATGGCGTCTCTGGCCCAGGGAATTGGCGAGAGCGGTGCGAGGGCTGCCTCGTCCAGGGGAGTTAAATTAACGGGTAGTGCTGAAGATTTGGTTAAGTTGACTTTAAATCCTGACATGGTGCCAAACTCCTCTATCTCTTTCCATAGTGTCCCCAGGGAGGCCGCCGGGTCTGTGATAGTTAACAGCACGTCGTCGGCGTAGAGTGCGATTTTATACTCGTGGTTGCCTGCGTGGAATCCTTTTATGATTTCATTTCGTCTGATTCTAGTGGCAAAGGGCTCCATGGATAGAGCAAAGATCATGGGTGAGAGCGGGCAGCCTTGTCTGGTGCCTCTTGTGATGCGGATATGTTCGGACCTAGTGCCATTAACACGAAGTTGTGTGGTGGGAATTTGGTAATTAGCCATGACCCACGCTGTGAAGTTGGGGCCGAAGCCGAAGCATTGGAGGACCTCGTGGATGTATCCCCAGTCCACACGATCGAAGGCTTTGTGCGCATCTAATGAGATTACCGCCATTTTTGTTTTGGATTTGTGAGCGCCTTCAATTAGGTTTAGTACTCGTCGAATGTTGTCGTGTGTCCCTCTGCCAGGGATAAATCCAGTTTGGTCCTGGTCGATTAGGCTTGGAAGAGTTGGGCCTAGTCTTCTGGCTAGTACCTTGGCAAAGATCTTCCCATCATTGTTTAGGAGTGAGATGGGCCGGTAGGAATCTGGGAGTTCGGGGTCTCTTCCGGGTTTATGTAGCAGGATTGTAATTGATTCGGCCATGGATTTAGTGACGGTTTTCGTGGATAGGAAGGAGTTAAATAATGCGGACAATTGTGGGGCCAGAACTCTGGCGAATTTTTTATAGAAGGCTGCGGTTAGCCCATCTGGGCCTGGGGCAGAGGGTTTGAGAGCTTTGATGGCTTCAATAATTTCTTCTACGTCAATGGGAGCCTCCAAGTGTTCCAGATGTGTGGGGTTGCGGGGCGGAAGCGCGCTCAGGTATTCTGGTAGCTCCTTTAGTGTTAGTGGGTCACTGGCCATTATAGACGTATGGTATCTCAGGAGTTCGTTCATTATCTCCGTTTGGGAGAGGAGCAGATTTCCGTTTTCTCCTCGCATTTTTAGTATGTTGTTTCGGTTGCGGAGTGCCCTCAACTTTTGTACCAATATCCTGTTTGCTTTATTTCCTTTGGCGTAGTAAAATTGCTTTGTGTATGCCAGGGATTTGGCTGTCCGGTCAGCACAATGCATTTCCAAAGCCGTTTTCGCCTTTCTCAGGGCCCGCTCGGTTTTCCTTGAGTATTGAGTTTTTAGCTGTGATTCGTGGAGGGATACTTCTTTTTCTAGTTTGGAGTAGGCAATGTTTGAGATCCTTCGCTGTTCAGCTCCGGCTCCTATTAGCACCCCTCTGACCACCGCTTTCATTGCGTCCCAGATTGTACTGATGTGGGATGTTTGTGTGGTGTTCTCTTCAAAGTAGTTTATCAATGAGTCCTCCACTTCGGCTCTTATGCTGATATCTAGAAGGAGTGCATCATTCATTTTCCAGTACCTTTGAGGGGGGGATTTCTGGCCTGAGATGGATAGGTTTACAGTTATCGGGGAGTGGTCGGAGATCATGCGTGTGTGAATTTCGGTATCAGTGACACATGGGAGTAGGGCGTTGGGGATTAAAATTAGGTCAATTCTTGAGAATCCCTTATGAACGTTGGAGAAATATGTGAAATCTCTTGAGTCGCCATTCTGTATTCTCCATGCGTCTACAGTCTCTGTTTCTCTGAACAACTTAAGTAAGGCCAGGGCATGCAGGTAATCATTGTTTGTGGCTGGGAGAGTTTTGTCTAGTAGTGGGTTAGGGATGGTATTGAAATCACCTCCGATAAATAGGTGGCCTTCTCGGAATGCTAGAATTGTTGGAAGGATGTCATTTAAGAACTTATTTTGGGAGGAATTGGGACTGTAGATTGAGGCTAGTGTGATGGGAAGTTCTTCGAAGGTGCCTTTGAGAAGCAGGTAACGGCCGTCTGGGTCTCTTCTTATAGTGATGTTGCGTAGTGGGATTTTGTTGCTGAGAAGGATTGCAACCCCTCTTTTCTTTGATCCGGAGGTGGCGAAGAAGGACTGTTTGTATCTCTTGAATTTTATGCGCCGTTCATCCTCCGCGAGTAGATGCGTTTCTTGTAGTAGAACGATATCTCCGGCCAGTTGGTTCAAGCGGTGCTCGACCGATCTGCGTTTCCTTGGTGAGTTCATCCCCTGGATGTTCCAGGAGAGGAATCTTAACTCGCTTGTATTAGTCGTATCTGGCGGCGTCGTGATGGGGCTGATTCTTGGAATTTATCCCTGGGCTGAACTGTGGGGGATGTATCAGGCTTGATGAGTGTAACGAGGTGTAAGCATGTTTTTGGGTGTTGTTGCATGTTGTACTGCCGGGTCCTTGGTTGATTCTGGGACCATTGAATAAACAAATTGAGTAGTGCATTCTTGCAAGTTTTCGTACTTCTTTCTGAGTTTTCCCTCATTTCCAAACGTTGGGCTGGTATAGGGAATTTCTACCTACTGCCACTGGGGAACTTGTGGCACCAATGCGCTCGGTGTGGCCAACTGGGCCGTCGAGATGAACCGGGGGTAAGCTCGTTGGGGGAAGCCTCTCCGTATCGGTGTGCGAGGGATGTTTGCGAAGTTCTCGGAGGGGCTTCTTTGGACTTGGGAGAACATTGCTTGGGGGAAACCTTGTTTCCTGCATCGGTGAGCTGTTGTTAAGTGTTCAGCCCCTGTCGCCGTCTTTTTTCGGGGGTCCTCTGAGTCTGCGCCGTCTGTTGGATTTGGACCATGATCCCCCTGGTGATGTGTCTCGGGGAGGGTGAGTTGCCTCCTCGGGTTCTGCGCTGGGGTCGGTACCGCCCACGCCCATGAGTCTCTCTGCCTCTTTCAATGACTGTATTTGCCTCTGTGTACCGTCCCATTTGAATTTCACTGAAGTGGGGAACCCCCAGTGGTATGGGATTTTCTTTTCTTGTAGCCAGGTTGTCAGGGGTCTCATTGCTTTCCGCTTCAGGAGTGTGGTGTTCGCTAGGTCCTGGTAAAGAGAGATCGTGGCCCCTCTGAAGGTGATCTGTCTCATTTGCCTTGCTTCTCGCATGATGTCCTCTTTAATCTGGAAGAAGTGTATTCTGGCCAGGACATCCGGGGGGAGCGCTGAGGATTTCCTTGGGTTTGTTCTGTGCACCCGGTCCAATTCTAGGGGGGAGGAGTCTGGGAGAGTGATAATGAATCGGAAGAGATCCGATATGTACGTTTTCAGATCTGGTTCCGGGATAGAGGTTGGGATCCCTCTGACTCTGATGTTGTTCCTTCTTGATCGATTTTCCAAATCCTCCTGCTTTGCGTCGAGGCTGTTACATCTTGCTTCGAGGGCAGCTATCCGGTCTTTGTTGTGTTCCTCTTCGAATCTTTGATCACAGATTTCGGATTCGATTTCGGCAGTTCGCTGTTCTACCTCCCCCATTCTTTTGTCGAGAGTGTTTATTTTCTTAGTAATTTCCTCTGAGCTTTTTTGGATTTCCCTGGTTAGGGCCACTAGTAGCTCTTGTAGGTCTGCTTTGGTTGCCGCTTGTGGCAGAGTGGGATCTGTTTCTGTGGTTGGTGGGGTGGTATTTTTCATAGTCTCACCCGGAAGGTCAGTTTTCTTTGCTCTTTCGGCGGCCGCGGACGACATAAGGGAGATAATGTCCGATTGTTTCGGTGCTTTCCCGCTTTTGGACATTGCCGTGAGGGGTTGCGGAGAGTGGTGGTAGCTCAGTCTTAGCGAGTTGGTGATAGTTATGGGATGCTCGGTCGGTTTTAGGGTTGGAGTTCTGGGTCCGATAGCGGAAGTTGTCTGGTCCAGGGGCGTGGAGGCACAGTAAGGGGTTGCGCCGCTGAGTGGGGCATGAGGGGCCTGGTGCTATCGGGCTTGGAAAATCAAGCTAGCAAGCCGGCGAGTTCGTGAGGTCTCCCTCCGCCGCACTCTCAGGGTGGGCTGATTGTTCTCCCGTCTCCCCCCGACTCCTTACCTCCTGTCCCTTGCGCCGGAGTGAACTGTCGCCGTGTTGAGTACCTGAATTTCCTGCGCCCGGGAGGATGTTGGGGGTGGCAACCCCTGCCGGACTATGGAGTAGCAGCCTCGGGAGGGGAGTTAAAGGTTATGAGGAGCCGATGGTAGTTGAGTGGTGGCTGGTGCGGTCGGGTGGAGGTCGAACTCCGCCGATGATATGCGGGGGGACAGGAGGGCTCGATGCTGTGGTGGATGCTCCGGCAGGTCGCAAGATGGCCGTCGGGCCTGGGGGCGCCGAAGCCAAGGATGCAGCCGTGCGAGTGCAGGCGGAAGTACTGTGATGGTATGTCCGAGCCACCGCCTGCACCGCGTGCTGATGTAGGATGTGGAGGACCGTGGGTCAGGGCCTCAGAGGATCTGTTGTAGTCCTGTGAGTGGGCTCAGGGCTCGCACTCTCCTGATGAGCTTAACGGCTGGACAGCCTCAGGGCCCACGGGCTCCAGCGGCGACAGCGATGTGGAGGCTGATGGCTTCCTGCGGTGGGCGATGTGCGTAGAGGCAGGCAGGCTGTGCGGCAGGCGGCGCCGTTCGGTGCCGGGCTCGGCTGGCGGGCGGAGAGGAGAATCAGCCGCGCCTCCGCCCGGGGATCGGGTCTGATTCGGGCAAAGGCGGGCCCGCTTTCATCGAGCCCGGGGAGTTTGGAGGGTGCCAGTGGTTGGTGGATCCCTCCGCGCCGGGAGCCGAGGGGGGCAGGTCGCAGTAGGAGAGACTCAGGATTAGCGTCCTCGCTACCTGGGGTGCGATGGATTCAGCAATGGGCGACGAGCGGTGTACCCCGGATCATCATCGGCGGTTGCCGGTCGGCAGGGCTTCAATGTCCGCTCCGCCCCCTCCTGGGTGGTCTCCGACTCTTGAAGCTGCGGCGGCCATCTTGCTGCCGAGTGGGTCCCGGGGTTGTTGGGGGGTCTAGCACTGCAGATTCGAGATGAAACCGGGAATCGATCGATCGGCCGGATGGGGCAGGGGAGGTTCACCCGCCGATGACTTCAATCACGGCCAAAATCGGTGGCTGGGAGCGGGTTTTTAACGAAAAGGCGCATTGGGCCGGGCGGGAGCTCTCAGGAAGACATTCCAGATGAGTCGGCTCCAGGCCACCTGAATGTGTCTGTCTACTTTTGATGCCATGCCTTCCTTACATAACCAAAGTTCCAAAGAAAGTTCACACAAATACAAATCCAGTGGCAAAAGAAGTCTCTTTGCTTGGTGAAAAGATTCTTCGTTTACAGTTCCACAGAAGAAAATAACAGTACCAATGGGTTTTCCTGGACGACTTCCTTTCCAGGAAAGATAGATAAAATTGAAGGCAAAAGTACCACTTCCGCTTTGACAACATTGCTGCTTTTAACTTCTGCTGCGTCTTATTTACACAGTTTGTCAGGATGCTTTAAGGTTTGCTCTCTTCTCAGAAACTCCCCTTTACTATAGCACTGTGAGGACAGACTCCCTTGCCCCACAGTTAGTTTCAGCTTCTACTTCCAGTTTTTATATTTGACAAGAATGTGGACAACCACAGCACTGCTACTACAACGTCTGAGATTAAGCCACAGTTCTGCTGCAGCTACTACAACAACTTCTGCAATTAAGTAATTTTGCTACTACAAATGCAAAGATAGGCAACTTAATAAGACTTCGACCTCTACAGGCTGGCAAGGCACTCTTCTTGCTATGCCATAATAAAGGGCAGCCTCTTTTCCTGTCTTACAGCTACCACAACATCTGCTTTTTGCTTTTAGTCCACTTCTTCTTTCATATTGAAAATAACTTCTGTTAACAAATACCCAGCTTCATATACACCCTGCAATGGTTACCCCAAAGCAGTTGTGCCCCTCTTCCAGCTTTTGGATGTTCTTGCTTTAACAACTTCAGAACAATGTATAGTTCTTGAGAGAGAAGGATTCACTTTTATAGGCTTGGGTAATACTTGTTCTGGCTTCACCTTCAACCTCTTCTACGACTTATGCTTCAGCCTTTAATGTGTTGCAAGATGTATACTTTCTACTAGAAACAAAATAAGGTACATGTGATTTATGTATCCCTCTCGAACTGCCACTTCAAAGAAAGACGCGTCCCCACCTTTCGGTCAGCACCCCCCCACCCCCCTTACAAGGTATCAGGGAAACATTGTCTTACATGCAGGCTTTTAAAATGTTGCCTGTCAGTTGCTTGCTTATCAGTTCTATTTCAATTAGGCTACCGGCAACGTTCTCAGTGTTAACTGGAGACATGGGACAACTTGTCAAGATTAGGAACTTCCTCGCCCTCCTCCTCACCTGACTCCTCTGAGATGGACTCTATTGGGATGGTCTCAGTCTTTTTTCGTTCCTTCCGTGTAGTGGGAGTCTCTTTCTTGGGTGCCCTGATCTTATTTTTGTGCAGGTGGGGTCTGGCCCCTCCGGAGGCCTCCTTGGCAGAGAAGGAATCCTGTCCGCGGGGAACCCCGGGGGGCCAGCCCTAAAATCAGGGAAAAAGCACAAAGGCGGAAAAAACCCTGTATCTTCAGATGGGTTCTCTTCCTTGAAAACAGGAAGGCAGTCAACATTGGGAGAATCCAAGAGTAAGTTTGTTTGTGGCTCTATTATTCCTTAGAGTTCGGACAAGAGTGTGGTGAATTGCTGGAAGTGGATGTTCCAAAATAGAAAGATGCCAAATTAAAAATCTGACTGGAAAGGTGAAAAGGAAAGTGGAATGGAGAGAAGGAGAATGAGACGGTCAGCGCTAAGAAGGAAGAACAGAACTAGAAGGACTAAGGTAGGCAGACAGGAAGAACAGAAAGGAAAGGATCATTGCACATAAAGAAAAAGCGGGGAAAGTAATGCAAGATGCTTACGGAGCGGGAGTCTGTTCGGTAAGCGAAAATGAGGTGCCGGGGCTGGCTGCAGAAATCAGCAAGGCGCCGTAATACAAAATAACCCGTAGCAGAAAGATTATGCAAGAAGACAAGAATCCGGAAGTATTCCCAGGCAAACGTAGGATTGGAACCGGACTGATGGGAGGAAGCGAGGTAAGTAGAAAGTAGGGAGTATGAAACAAACAAAAGGCTGGTATGCCAGTAGGCGGCTGAGGATAGATACGGTAGTGGACTCAGAAACAGAATGAAATAAGAATATGGAAGGCAACGGGGAAGTAGACGTTCCGCTGAAGTAGGAACAGGAGGGCAGAATAAAGCAAAGGAAGGAAGAGGGCAAGCGAATAACACAGACAAAGTTTCCTCATGAACTGCAGCGTTGGTAACCGATACAACGCGTCAGTTAGTGGGAGGAGTCAGAATATAAGGACTTGTCCGCCATATTGGGTGAGGACTGGAACGCACGTACGGCAATCAATGCCTCCACCGTTTCCAGACCCTGCAATCCGAGTTCCTGACAGTATACCCCCTTCTTCTCGGGGAACCCTCAGGTTTACCCGGATGAAGTCGGTGAAATCGTTGTACTAGCCGTGGGGCATGGACATGGCTCACTGGTTCCCAAGTCTGCTCTTCTACCGGATAACCCTTCCAGTGAACCAGATAGTACAACCATCCTTTGTGGTATCTGGAATCCACTAGATGAGACTCTTCATATTTTTCGGGGATAGGAGACACTCTAGTACGCCCTCTGAATACGGGTCTCTTGAAAGGCTCCTCCTTATGTTCTTTCAGAAGGGAGACGTGGAAGACTAGGTGCACCTTTTTGAGATATCCGGTAGCTTGAGCTTGAATGCCACAGGGTTTATCTGCTATAATATTGGAAATGGCCCAAGGAAGCGAGAGGAGAATTTACCCTTATGAACCCATCTCGGCAGGAACCTGGTAGATAACCAGACCAACTGCGCTGTCTTCCATACTGGATTGCCACTACGTCCCTTGTCTGCCCATTTCTTTTGCGTAAGTTGACTAGCTTGATAAGCTTCTTTGGCTAATCTGTGTACCTCATGTAGGTCCTGTAGAACTCCGTTAAGAGCTGGGATCTTGGTAGAAGGAGAACTGAGCCAGGGTAAGTGTTGGGGATGGAACCCATATGTACAATAGAAGGGACTCATCTGGATAGAGGTATGAAGGGCGTTATTATAGGCAAATTCTGCCTGAGGGAGAAAACAATACCATTCTTCTTGTTGAGGACTGCAGAAGCACTGTTCTAGGCTGGCGTTTAACCTTTCCGTTTGTCCATTGCTCTGCGGGTGATATCCTGAAGAGCGAGCCTTGTGAATGCCCAGAACTTGGCAGAGAGAGGTCCAAAATTTGGATGTGAATTGGGGTCCCCTATCTGACACGATGGTTCTGGGTAAACCATGTAAACGGACAATGTCCTGGAGAAAGGTTGCTGCCATCTCGGAGGCAGACGGTATCTGTTTGAAGGCTGAAAAATGGGCCAATTTTCTGAATGAGTCTATGGTCACCATGATTACTGTCATGCCATAGGATGAAGGGAGGTCTACTATAAAATCGGTGGATATGTGCTCCCAGGGACGGCCCGGTAGGTAAGAAATGCTGCTCAACAATCCTAGGGGTCTTCCTGTTCGGTATTTGTTAGAGGCACAGACTGAACAAGTAGAAACGTACTGGCTTACATCACTTCTTAGGGTTGGCCACCAGAAACCTCTCCGTAGGAGATCATATGTTTTCCTAATACCTGAGTGCCCGGTTAAGGGCGTATCATGACACCAGGACAGTATCTGTCCTGTAGCTTCTTGGTCGGAATATAGAGTGCACCTTCATAGTAGTACAATCCGTCCTTGTCCTGGTTCACCTTAGATGGTATCTCAGTGCACATCTGATACTGTGGTACCAGATCTCGTAGAAAGGATCAGTAGTTGCCAACACAGTAAGGTTCGGGAAAATAAGTTCATGTCCCTTGTAGGACCCAGATTCTTCTCCCAGACTTCTTGACAAGGCATCGGCCTTCTTATTCTCTGTTCCAGGTATGTATGTAATCGCAAAATCATACTGTAAAAAGAAATATGCCCGTCTGGCGTTGGAACATTCCAACTGTTGCAAAACTCGAAGGTTACGATGATCTGTTCGAATGGTAAATTGATGGTTAGCTCCTTGTAGCAGATGTCTCCACTCTTGGCAGGCCAATTTAATCGCCAAAAGCTCCTTCTCGATAACAGAATAGTTGCGTTTGCTACAGGTAAGTGTCTTAGAGTAATATGCTACAGGGTGTTCATAACCATCTTCCTGCCTTTGAAGTAGGACTGCCCCTACTGCTCCTGAAGAGGCGTCCGTCTCCAGAATGTAAGGTCTGATCCGGTTGGACTAGGATGGGTGCGGTGGAAAAGCATTTCTTTAGATATTGGAGCGCCCTTTGGGGCTCATGAACTTAACACCCTTCTTCAATAAAGAGGTCAGAGGTAGCACCTTGTTGGGAATGAACCTCCAATAAAAATTGGCCAATCCTAGGAAGCTCTGAAGCTCCTGGATGTTGACTGGATTCTTCCACTCAGTGTTCGCCCTTACCTTGTTAGCATCCATTTCGATACCCTCCTTGGACAAAATGAATCCCAAGTAGGACACGGATGTGGATTCAAAAATGCATTTTTCCGGTTTAACCAGCAACTGATGGGATTGAAGACGCCGTAGGACCTGTCTGACCAGTCATCTGTGCTCTGAAAGTGTCTTGGAGAAGATAAGAATATCATCCAGATACACTACTACGGATACAAATGGCATATCAGAAAGAACCTTGTCCATGTATCTTTGAAAGACAGCTGGAGCATTTACTAGGCCAAACGGCATCACTCTATACTCGAAGAGTCCGAAAGGGGTACGGAACGCTGTCTTCCATTTGTCCCCCTGCCTTATTCTCAAAAGGTGATAAGCCCCTCTCAAGTCAAGCTTTGTAAAGTATTCCGCTCCTTGAACCGCCTCCAGAATATCCCGAATCAAGGGCATGGTATCTGTCCCGTATGGTGACCTTGTTCAGACCCCTGTAATCTGTGCAAGGGCGTAGTTCTGCCGAGTCTTTCTTTGGAATGAAGAACAAGGAAGCTCCACAAGCAGATCTGGACTCTTGGATGAGTCCGTTTTGTATGTTTTGCGTCGAGGTAATCCCTTAGCGCCTTCCTTTCCGGTAACGACAGTGGATACATCCTCCCAAAGGGAACCACTGCATCTGGTGTTAGGTCAATGCAGCAGTCCTCAGCTCTATGCAGCGGGAGTTGTCGGGGTATGGTATCCAGGAACACCTCTGAGAATTCCTGATAGTGGAGAGGAACAGAAGCAACTGTGATCAGTTCTGGGATTCTGCTTATGGAAGACTCCGGACCGCCAATCAATGTGAGGGTTGTGCCTCCTTAACCATGGAATACCGATGACCAAAGGAAAATGGGCTGCTCGGATCTGATCGAAGACCAGAAACTCCTCGTGGTGGCTTAACCAAGGAGACAATTCCTTTGAGAATGAGGTTATCGGCCCAGACGACAAGGGTCTACCATCAACCCCTTCCACTGGGATAGGTGCGGCCTTCGTTCTAGTGGAGACAAGATGTTCCGCTGGCCACTTGGAGTCAATAAAATTCCCTGCCGCTCCACAGTCGAGCATGGCTAATACCTCTATGGGACCGGCCTCTGTTAGCCAAAGTTGGACTCGGAACACCATCAAACTGCTCTTGTATGGTTGCAAGGGTGTTTGAAACCTCCCTTGCTGTAGATCGGGGGTTGAAGTTTCCCTGTCTTTGAGGAGGTACTTCAGGACAGTCTCTTAATAAGTGTTTTGAAGAGCCGCAATACATACACGACCCAGACTCTCCTTCTCTTTCTCTCTTCCTGCGTCAATGGTCCTCAGGTTGTTCCAATCTGCATAGGTTCATCAGTGGGATGGGAAGATCTGGTGGGAGGAATAGAAGAGGGGAGAGGGTTGGTCGAGAAGTGCCTCTGGTTCTTCTTTCTGATAGTCTTTCCATCAAACGAAACTCTATCTGAAGAGACAATGTCACCAGTTCCTGGAAAGACGCAGGTCGGGCTATTTGAGCTAGCTCATCCTTAATCTCTTCATGAAGGCCGCGTCTATAAATGGCTTATTGGGCGGAATCCGGCCAATCCGCCTTGGCTGTCAGTCTCTGGAAACGGGAGAGATAGGTTTGGACGTCAGTGTTTCCTTGTTCGACATCTAAGATTGCTTCTAAAGAAGAGTAGAATAAGTCAGGTCTGCCGAATCGTTAACACCTCCATAAAACGATTGTAGTCATCCAATAAAATTGCCAAGTCTTTTTATGTTGTAGGATATGGGCTAGTCCCTAGAAACGCATTTCTTTTACATTTTTGCTGTGTTGTTCAGAAAAGTGTGTTGCCAGTGGATAAGTTTGATATCAATTTTTTATAGCCCTGTAATGTTGCAAAATGCGCAATTTGAGCGGGCCTATTGTTGATATATAATTCAGACCACAACGGCAGGTAATGGCATAAACAACAAACCTAGTCTGGCATGTTATTCTGTGTTTCCATTGTGTGCCATCAACACCAATTAATGGTTTTTTGGATACAAAATTACGCATTTTGCATTTACATTTTTTGAAACCCATGTTCTCTCCTAAGAGCCAGCTTGGCGATACATTCTTAGTCACTACCATACTTGGCGCCAAGATATTTTTTATTGTAGGGGCTCTGCGGAAGGTAACACTAGGTCTTGTCTCAAGGACTTTACACAAATCTCTATCGGTGGTCAAAATGTTCCAGTGTTTCTGCATTATGGCTTTCATCTGTTGGGCTTGTTGGTTGAAGCCTGTTATGAACCTAATCGTCTCATCTTCAGGTTTAATTTTGGGCTTAAAAAGACTGCTTCTAGGAAGTTTGTCTGCTTTTTCAAAGCATTCTGTCACCGTACTTTTAGAGTATCCTCTGCTTATGAACCTTCTGCCGATATTTATGGCTTCTTCCTGGAAGTCTTTCTCCTGACTGCATACACGTTTGGCTCACAAGAATTCTCCATATGGTATGTATTTCTTGAGTGATGTGGGGTGGTGACTATTGGCATGGAGGGTAGAGTTGGAACTGGTTTCCTTTTCTAGAGTGTAGATTTTATCTTGTTTTCTTCTATTTTAAACAACACATCTAAAAAGACCAGGTCATTTCTACTGACAGTACTGGTCAATTCCAGATTATATGGGTTGGAGTTCAAGACGGAGATGTATTTCTCCAATTCATTTTCAGTACCATCCCATATTAGGAACAAATCGTCGATAAAACGATACCACATCACTATGTGTTTGGTGAAGTCTTCCATCTCTTCACTCCATGCCACTGTCATTTCCCACCATCCCATATACAGATTTGCATAGGTAGGTGCCATGCATGACCCCATGGCCGTGCCTTGTGTTTGTCTATAGATAGCATTATCATACAGGAAGTAATTGTGTTCCAAGCAGAATTTCAACTTATCTAATAGCATGAGGTTGGTTTGGCGGTAACTCGCAGATCTACTTGCTAGAAAGTACTTGCATGCATTTAACCCATACTGATGATGTATCGAAGTGTAAAGTGAGACTACATCTAGAGAGACCAAAAGAAAGTTAGATTCCCAATTAACATCATTAAGCTTTGTTAGCAAGTCGGAAGTGTCACGAATATGAGTTCAAGCTAAATACAAAGGGTTGGAGAAAATGATCTAAAAATCTCGAAGTGTTCTCCAATAGACTGCCTATCGAGGATACAATAGGACATCGAGGAGGGTCAATAAGACTCTTGTGGATTTTAGGATTAAAGTAAATGAGGGGAGCAGTGGGATGGAAGTTCTTCAAATAGAAATATTCATCCTCATTTATTAGATTCTGCTCATGCCAATTATGTAACAGTGTGGAATTCCTGATTGGTGATTGTGAGGATTGATTTGTCGGCTTTTTCGTAGCATGATGTGTTACTCATTTGTATATAAGTATTGGTGGCTGGTTTCTGATCTTCAACCCAGATTTCGGAGAGACTAGTGCCGCAAAATCAACAAATGTTAAAAGAATGTCTCTTAAAGTTCCTGTTGTGCTCAAAACAATGTCCTCAACGAACCATAGGATTGTATCCCTTCTCCAGGGATATACAAATGTAGAGTCTTGGGTCCTTCTGGGCACTCAGCCTGACTTCCTCAGGTAGACACCGGGTTTCCTTTTTGGTCTGGTTCACCAATTCAATTTAGTGCTTTTCTTAGCCCCAGTGGACTCTGGGCGGCTCTGGCTTCGGTAGGCTATGGACTGCTGTCCCTTCTGCTTATTCAATTTTGTTAACCTCATATTGGGGTTTGCTCTCGGTTGGTTCGTCACAGGCTACAGATTTCTTTTTCGAATAGATTGTGTCCCCCGACGTATTCCTTATCTTTTTTCCCAGGCAGGAGGAGTTTGTGCCAAAATCGGGCCATCGTGTTGCACATTCACACCATCTCACAATGAACAAAATGTTACCTTGACAAAGGCCATAGGTTGTCCAGCTTCAACTGCTTTGGAAATATTTTTTTGGCAGAGGGCACACTGTGTCGATGGTGCCGACTCACTGTCCCTCGAAGGCCTCCATTGAGGATGATGTCATCGAAGGCATATATAGCACGGGCAATGCCCGTTGGCTTCAGTTCCGATTTTTTCCCAGCAGAAATAACCGCGAAACACAGGAGTGACCGTACTTGGCCTTGATGTAACGGAAGCTGTAGTAGCATGGGAAATTCTACTGAGGGGTAAGATGGGAGGGAGATGAGTATGTGGGAGGAACATCCAGTTGAAAGAACGTTACCAGGGGTAAGTAACTTGTTCTTCGAATGGAAATATCCAGTACAGCTCTGATGAACTGGAGTTTTTGAGATGGTGTCATATGGGACTTCTTGTAATTGAGGGAGAGAGTTGCAGATTACCTTGAGATGATCCCAAGCTCATTTGGGAGAAGGCGCCCTGATCAGCCAATCGTCCAGGTAGGGGTAGACGTGAATTCCCCCCCCCCCTCTCCTGAGACTCTCTGCCACTACGCCATCAGTTTGGTGAAAACCCTCGGGTGGGGGTTAGCCCGAATGGCGGAACTCGAAATTGACCATGAGAACCACCAACTGCAAACCAAGTATTTTCTGTGTTTGAGATGGGTTGGCACATGAAAATCAGCATCCTGAGGGTCCAGTGACACCAACCAAACCTGAGAAAGTGTGACCATCTTGAACTTGTCCTTCCGGAAGAAGTTGTTCAAGTATCTCAAGTCCAAGATGGGTGGGACTTAGTCCTCCGTCCTTCCTGGGTATTTGGAAACAAAGGGAATACCATCCTTTGTTTCTCTCCGCTAAAGGCACTGGGTCTGTAGTGCCTTCCTCTAGCAGGGTTAATTTCCTGCACAAGGAGCGGATCCGGAATCCTCAGAGTGGTTCCCTGGTGGATTGTTCTGAGGTCTCCTTATAAACAGAAGGTAGTAACCATGGGCTACGGTTTCTAGAGCCCAAGCATCTGAAGTAATGTCTCGCCATTCTTCTAGATAGTGAGACAGCCTGCCCCCCACTGGTGAACTGTGACTCAAGACCTCCGAGGTTTTGAGGCAACTGATGCAGCGACTGATGGTAAGGAAGCTGCTGCTTGAGCTGGCTTTGCACCCCTACCTAGTCCACCACGAGGACATTTTCTTTGGCCCCTTTGCCTGGCCATTTCCCTCCCCCACCCCACCCCCCCGCCTCCAAGGTTGTCCACTAGGTCAAAAAGGCTGAGGGTGCCTAATAGCGGCGCCTAAAGATTTGGCTGCCGCATTTTGAGGTCTGCAACTTCTCAAGATTCTCGTCAGCCTTGTTGCCAAAAAAGGTGAGACCTGTCAAAAAGGCATGTTGAGGAGTCTGGATTGCACATCTGGTGCAAAACCCGACTTCCGCAACCACGCAAACCTGTGCATAAGTGTACTGTTGGCCACTGCTCTGCTGATGCTATCAGCAGAATCCAAACCTGACTGAAGAGACTCGCACATGGCCTACTCCAACCCATGTAGTCCACTACCTTTGACATGAGTTGCCTGTAGGATGCATCTGCATGCTCCCCAGCCTCTGGATTTCACAAACTCTAGTTCAGGTGAGGTATCCACCCCACTTGCAGTCTGCAGATTATCAAGGTCCCTCATGCTGGACTCTTCCGCGATTAAACTCTCTGGTACGTTAGGGGTACCATATTGTATGCCAAGTGGGGCATCTTCATCAGACTGCTTCTCTTCTTCATAAATTGAAGAACAAGACTAAAGTCTTTCCTAGGTAGTGGAACATGGGTTTTGTCAGGCACCGTGGGTTTCGACAGTACTGACTTGGCTGTAGTAGTCGTTGAGGTTTTCTTTATCAGCGCCATTGATTTAACTGGGGCGCTCATTGTCGATGGTGCAGCTGGCAAAGATGGAGCAGCTGGCTTTGAAGGCGACGACATCGAGGGTTTGGCAGGCGTCTAAGATCCTGCTGGCGTTGACGACCTTGACTTATGTTTATGGCACGAATGATCCTTTGATGTAACAGCGAATCAAGGCCTTGAATACTCACAATGCTAACTGGGACTTTCTCCCGGGCTCGAGGGCACCTTGGATTTAGGTCAAGACCTTTCCTTCATGGCTTCGTTCGAAGGGGCAGTAGGAGCATGGCTTGGCTTTAGCTTTTTGAAAATTGTAAGCATCTCGGCTCTGAAGGCCTACCACTCGGCCGGAGTGGCTTTCTTGGTTGGACAAGCAACTTTCTGCGGAAGCGTCTGACAACAAAGTCGATGAAGGTGGCCTACAGTGCCTTCTCTTTGACTTCTTTGAGGACGAAGAAGAGTAGTGTGAGCCACTCCTTGATCTGGACTGCTTGGCCTTCTTCCTCCAAGGACAGTCTCCTCTCGACTCGTCAGTTGAGGGTTTCACGGATCATGTAGGGGATTTAGGGATTCTGCCTACCTTCCACTTCCCCTTCCCTTCCCTCAAGGCCTTCCCAGTCATAGACTGGCAGTTGGAGCGGTTAAAGGTGTCATGGTCAGCTCCGAGGCACCACAAACAGATTCGGTGAAGGTCAGTCAGGGAAATTTTGATCCGCAATACCAACACTTTTTGAATCCGGACTTCAGAGTCGTCGGTGTTGATGATGAAAACATCTCGATGTTGAAGTTTAGCAAAGACATCACAAGATGTGAAGAAGCGTGCTGTATTTCTTTGAAGCTATCGCTGCAGCGGGAAAAAAGATGAGGAATACATGGGAGGAACATCCAGTTGAAACAACGTTACCAGGGGTAAGCAACTTGTTCGTCTTTCGGTGGCATCAGTGCAAGCGGTCTTGTACTACTAGGAGCCTTGACGTCTATGCTCCAGATGTCGGTATCGCTCTCCTTCAGTGGTGGTGGCACTTTGTGCCTCAATGGCCCTTCTCTGGCTCAAGGTTCCGCTATCACCATAGCGTTCTCTCTGCTGTCTCTGAATTCCAACCTTCATGACACGACTTAGAAGACTGCATATTGGCCATCTGGTCTGCTGTGTGGAATGCAAGTAATACTTGACTTTCTCTCTTGTACTGCTTTAGCCGCGAAATCATTAGTGTTTCCACATGCAGCTCCTTGAAGCAACCCATCTTCGTTTCAGAGCTGAATCATGTAGACGCCTAGGGTACCAGCAATGTGCGCAATTTTAAAAAATATATTTAATTTTCATTGATCTAGAACAAGTCGTCAGTCGGCCATTGCCAGATGTCTGGTGTCTTCCAAGGAGTTGCTTATCACCAGAGACCTGGGTGGTGGGGAGCGGGGAGGGGGCTTTGGTGGAGTCTTGCTCAAGAGTTTCATCTTGACAAGATTGGCTCTCAAACTCGCACATGGCCTGGGGGATGAAATACCGATCATCTCCCATGGAACCACCACCGCAGCAGCAAGTGGAACAGATGGTGCTCCAGTCGCAAAGCCTGATTCAAGCCAGACACAACATGACGCCTGTTTACTCTCAAACCCTGTGGCCCAAGGAGCCAAAAGTTTTGAGACAGATACTTCTGGTTCCAGGAATACATGGAATCATCTGCTGATGACCATTCAAATTCTGTTTCCATCACCACTCTTTTTTCTGGCACGCATCAAGAGAAAATTGGTAGCAAACCCTGAGTTTGGAAAGCCTGAAATATTGCTGAGTCCGCTACTGTTGGAATCACAATCTGGCACCAATTAACTGAAGACCCAAGTCAAAGCACATGTCATACGTACGTATTGGATGTCCTCCACCTACAAATCACTGTGGGAGATGGAGGAACTCATGTATTAGTCTATCTCAAAGACCACCAATTCAAGCTTTGGACAATCTACACGAGTGGCCAGTCTCAAGATCACAAATTCCGCGGCTGGTTGGATCAGAAAGTAAGGATCCCATTTTTGCTGGATGTTCATTAGTAATGGGTTTAAAAGACCTTGCCTTCTTACCTTGAGGATATGACCAGTAGTAGGAATTTGAATTAATCTGAATACCTCTCATTTAAATGCATGTATTCATTTGTTTTTTTTCTTAGCTATAACCACTGGTAGGAATTAATCTTAACTGCATTCATTCATTTGTTTTTTTCTTGGCACCTAGAATATGCTTCTAGGTGCTCATGTATGCACTCTGAAACTAGTTTACTTGTATATGCAGTAATTATTAGTCACAATTGCTACAATGTGCATGCTTTAGTTTTGCCATCAATATAGGCAGCTTGTTTTGCAAGTATCGCTCCTGGAAGTTTCTTTGGGGGCTTCAAGGTGCTACAGACCTCCTGATCTATTACATCTGTCTTGAGGGGGGGGTGACGTGTCAGAAACTCAATCATTTATGACTGCTTTAATAGTCTATACAACCTGTACACTGTTAACATAGGGTAGACATTTTAAGATGATCTTCAGTAGCGCTTATCAAGTGTGCACTTTTATGTTGCATTACCTCCGCTCTGTAACCAAACAAGTGATGGACAGGGTCTCGGCTGTAACCATTTGTATGTTTGCACTTTAGTTAAGAACAAGGAAATGGTGCGTTTCCCGTCTCTCACAGCTGGCTCTAAAACCACAAAAGCTCAGTTAGCAGTTTTGAGTTGCACACTGCGGAGTGTTGGCTGATATCAACGCAGGAAGTTACCTTTTAACAAAGATTTGCAATGGTCACTTGCAGTGCCTTTCCAAACTGATGGTCAGTGCCACATAGTTTTCAGGGAGACGCGCTTCGTAGAAGTTGACAAGATTTCACCTCCGATACAGAGAGCCTTCTGACATGGATTATTTGTAACATTAAATATCACGTTCTCCTGCAAGCTACCTCTGATTAACAAAAGTGTCATGCCATCCATTTACTGTTGAAGAAGCAGACTTTACAAATCCAAACGTGTAGGGCTGCCATTTTTTCAGAAGCGCATATAAATATATGGCCCGAGCATGAAGATGGGACACACACGAGTGCCCAACAGACTTGCCTGCACTTCGAAGCCAGAGGGGCAGGAGGGAGAGCAGAGGAAAGGTACACAGCCAGGTCCAAGGAAGCCAGTCCTGTCCACCTCGGAGGAAGACATTTACTTTGCGGTTAGTTCTTCTCTAGACGGTAGTACAGGTGGATTCCCTGACTGCATAGAGACTAGAGGCGTGTAGTGTAGCTCAGCAGCAGAAATGGGTTTCCAATGTTTTTGAACTAAACATCACTTGTTTGATTATTTGAATACGCAACATGCTCTTTGCTTACATTGTCTTGTTAATAGGTTTGATGATCTCTGCTTTTACACTTGCTTGTTTAATAAAGATAAAATAAGGGATCATATTAAATACATTAAAATAACTTTTGTCAGTGTATATTTAGAACGAGTCAGAATGCGATCTCCGGGTGAGTCAAGAACCTAAATTCCCCTGACTGTGTTTTAATTGTGATGGGGCGCCTAGGTCTGACTGTCCGTAGCAATGCAAGTCGGCATAGGGTGTTTCAGACATGAATGCCTGAAGACCAAGGGTCACTTGTCACAGCCTCGCAAGGGGTGGAGGCAAAGAACTTGTGGTAATGCCTGAATCATAAGCAATCAAAACAAGATCTTGCTTGCTCTGTCCCCTGCGGAGGGCGTTGCATAGCAGGAACACCTCCTCAGTCCCAAAGTGGGGGCCCCTTCACCCTTGGGGAGAATGGACCAATTCTTTGGATTCGTCACAGTTTGAAGTTTGAAATATGGGTCAGACTTGGTGTCCATTAACCTATGGTAGTCTCTTTCAGTGCCGCTATAGGTAAAGGATTAGCACCTAAAAGATTGAGGTGGAAAGGAATATATTTTATTATGTTATTACTGGCTGATGATCATACAGTGATAGTTATAGTATGATTTATAAAACTGGATATAGAGCTTAATACATCTACATTTTATTGGGGTGCGAAATAGCGCACATGAAGAAGGTAGAAAATGGTTGTTGGTGATAACGATGATGGACGTAGAGGCAGTATTGCCAAAAAACAGTTAAATGTAAAGATCTAGTTTGATATTCCTGTAACCAACAACTTCCCACCACCTTCTGATTTATGCAGCCCGGAAAGAGCACAATAGATCGAAGAGAAGCTATAGTTGGAGGGAGGGTTGGGGGAGGGTGGCAGTGGGAAGGGAATATGGGAGTGTTGGTAATTGCACATAAAACATCTAGTCCACCGAAAATATGGCCTGCCAATCTGACAACTTGTGTCAGTCAGACAATTATTTATAAACCTAGTGATGTGGAAAACTGTTACCTGTCCAGTCTGCCTTCAGCTTAGTATGGACTTTTTTCCTCTGGCTTATGCTCCAGAAACTTCAGGATTAATATGGGAGCATTACATTGAAATTGGCCAAGATCAAAATAAACCACTTAGTAAACAGAACACTTTAAGGTCAGGACAAGGGAACTAGCTACCATACAAATTGAAAGACCTTAGGCAGGCTTCAATGTGGACTCTCAACTAGCCGTTGGCTAGCGAGAAATGGTGCGCTGTGTGTGTATATGAGGAATTGAGGGGGCAAGGAACCTTTTAAGCTTGGATAGTGACACGGAACTTAGAATTGTTTCTTCTGCCATAGGCAAGAGAAGATGATGGTGAAGACTTGGCAGTTTACACAACAATGCCACTGGCAGTCGACCAAGTCATTAACTATATTGCAAAATCCCCATCCCGCTAGAGATTGAATACATTCAGAGGGAATAGTGGAATAGATTAAGTGGGCAATCGAAGGGGCATAGACCTGTTGTACATGTATACAAATGAATGGCCATCCTATACAAGGTATATTAAAGTACATATGACAAATGCACCACAGTTATTGGAAAAGCTCAATAGAAAGGGAGGAGTGTATGCTTCAGAACCATGCATTGATCAAATACACCACAGGAGATGTGGGGCAATTATACGTGATCTGGTAAATTGCACTCAACACGGTACACTTGGAGAGGAGTCTGGATTACATTGGAACATGTGACTGCTGTCCAGGAGAAACTGGATTGATTGACCTTCCCAACCCTGTTCTTGTTGGCACAAATCAATTGATGGTGTGGTGGGACTGGTTGAAGTATCCCCTGTTGGAATATTGTTGGTCTAAAAGTCACACCAACCTATTGTCAGACAACCAGGGAATGTGATGGTCTACAGGAAGCATGGGCTAGGGAAACCACTTGTCTAAACTACTTTGCAAATTTTTATACGCTTGCTATTAAAGGAGCTAAAGGCTGACCAAGCAGAGGATTGGGTATATGTGTCAACCACTACCATGCAATAGTTTTAAATTGTTTTAACAATCAATCCCTAGCTTGGGTTGTACATTATATTCTGCACAAAATTGATTTATATATGTTTATAGTGGTAAATGTGTACACTGAATCAAATGAAGACCATTTGTTTGTAATGTTACAATGAGCAATTAACCCTATAGAGTATGGAAGGGAAATATCTCTAATAGATATTGAAAGCTGAGAGATTTTAAGCTCCGATTTGAGCATCTGAGAACCTTAGTTGATTGTATGCAGGAGGAGGATGGGGAACTCTCTGCAGATCCAAGGAGGCAGCATGGATCAGCCTGATGAATTGGGCAGCTGTGGCTGAATGCTGGGCTCAGAGTATGCATTTGAAGTTTTACAGGTGATTTTTCTCAATGCCACTGGGCCTAGTAAGATCGTTGTTTTGTCCTCCCTCGTTTCCCTTCCCTTGCCTCGTCATGCTCTGAAACACTTGTGTATGGGCGCAATACAAATAAAATATATCCCTGCATACCATACGTAAGTGGTGGGAGGAGCCCAACTGGTTACATTCTGAATAAGTGGCATAGTATCATGAACTTCAAGGTTATAACTGGAACTGAAAGCGACCATAATCCTTGGATGTATCTTTTCCAGCAATGTTTAGAATTAAAGTCAATCTATTCAAAAGGGAAGAGAAGTCCTTAAGAATTGAATGTACTAACAGTGAGCAGATAAATGTGGACTGTTACACCGTGATTCCAAAGATTTACTCCAATATTGTTGCAGAATTAGTTGTAAGCAGGAAGACTGATGAGGATGTTGTAATTATATGGACTTCCAATGACACAATGCCTTCCATCCAAAAGTTGGTAACCAAAACCATGCAGAATAGTTAATGGAAGGGTGTTTAAATCCATCAATCGCAAAGACATCTGTATCGCCATATATTGATTTATTAAATAATTGTTTTCTTTGGTTTTCAACTTGCATTTCGTAAAATTATCTGTGAACCATACTGGTCCCCAACCCACCATCTTGTGATAATGTAATCTGCATGATTGGCCTAAGGTTCAGTGCTTTGGCAGGAATAAATCAATCCACACGACCCTTTGTGACAACAGTCGTGAATCTTCTGCAACGCCTCTTGTTTGTGCGTGACGTAACTGGGCATTCTGTCGACGCATCAACAAAATCACATTTATGCACGCAGTGCGTCACTAGGGCGCATGAGAAAGACATACCAGAAGAGACTCGTTCATTCAAAGCATAAACACATTTTTTTTTATTTGCTTAGCACAAAACACACTTTCTTAAAGTGATAGTATTCTATGCTGATATGACAGGCCCTGAAAGAAAAATGTACTCAAGGGACGCTCATTTATCCAAAAGTTTAAGTACTATATTTCTGTACTGCTGTAAGTCTTCTCTTCTGTTTTCCCACTGCTATACTATTTCATAATTGTTTTTAAATTAATTGTAACTCGCCCAACATTTGCTGCCTCCATTTCCGTCAGGTCCTGTTGCTTATCCTCAAATAAGTGTGACCTGTTTTTGGCTGACCTCAATATAGTCTATTTTTAAACATAGAACAGTTTATTCGAAGTTCACAACTTGCTACTTTTATAGTGCAATGTAATACTCCCTAAAATGTTCATGAACGCTTTTTGAAGAGAATCTTAATGACAAAAGCATGACGGTCCCAACAGTGTTTTCACATGGACTAATGCATATCCTCCCAGACTCTCATTTTCTAAGTTGACACTTGCAAATAAACTTGGATTAGCAATATTATCAACTGCAGTGTCAATCAATACACACTGAAAAATATGGACCTAATAAAGAAGTCACAAAATGCAGGGATAGAAGTTAAGAGTGGCTAAGCCGTAGTAACCAGTGATAAGGAGCAAGGACCTTGTACAGTGTTCTGCAAATCTAACTACCCTATACGTTGCAAAGTTATCACTTTGTCCATTATTTATGACCCCGTATTTCTTTGCATGTTGTATAGATGTGTGCTAATGTTTAATGGATTGTCATACTTGCACAGTTAAATTCACATGGGCATGCATGCTCGGGATCTGCCTGGGGAGCCAAAAGTAGCTCCTGCTAGCTGTTGGCGTCAAGCTAACTAAGCTCTTCTAGGCTACAATCAGGAGCTAAATAGTTTCGAATCCGGAAAAGGTAGTACGCATTTTAGATTTTGGTCATTCAAATATGCCATTTTAATGTTTTATGGTTGTGTGTTGTATATATCTTCATAGGCGCGTTGTGGGAGCAGTGTGGTTACTGTGTCAGAAGTATCCTTGGAATTCCTCCCTGGAATCGGCTGCACTTCACTGCGGAGGATGAGGTTTTGAAGTCTTCTTTCTATTGCACCTAACTGAGGACCCAGTTCCATAAACGCACCGCGCATGCGCGGTGTGGAGCACTGTGCTGCAGGGTGCTGTGAGACCGCTCTGGATGGGTCAGGACTTGTTTCATATTTAGAACGCAGAGGTAAGCTGTATTTCTGCGCTGAATGCCCCAAGCACATATCAATGTCTGCTGGGAATCTAAGCTAAGTGGCAGCTCTGAGGCCAATTTATCTGCCCTGTCTGGGTGAAACGCTGCTGTTTTGTTTACTGTTCGGACTCGGCCAGTTTGACTTTGCTTGAACAGAGGTACTATCTGTCATATTCTAGCTCTAGTATAACCTTGCTGCCATGTGTATTACTGCAAGTTGAGCCGCTCCTGATAATAAGAAAGCGGTGGTCTTTTCATTAACCGGCTTGTGACTGCGGATTCTATATCTTTGAGCCAACTGGATAGTATGACATACTAGGGATGTAACGGTATTACGGTATACCGTTAAAGATACCGTGAACCACTTAATTGAACAATAACCGTCACATTGTTTATACCGGTATACCGTTAAGTGTGCTTTTCAATCTGATTTGGAAAGGCTGCAGTAAGCAAGTGCTGCGCAGTCTTGGTCTTGCACTGTTGGATTTGCCGTCTGCCAAGTAGTTTCAGTTTGAGCAGTTTTTAATGCCATTCCATAAACCACACGTGCCTGACACAAAATCAATATGTTAGCAATAGGAAGAATAAATACAGTGGCAAGAAGGAAAAGGGTTTACTTTTTTTTTTACATTTTTTTTTTAAGCGCTCACACAGTCCGCGGGCATCGAGGCGCTGTTAAAGAAATTGTTTTTGTTTATTTAGTTGCGTAATTGTTTTTGTCTTAGTTGCGTATTTATAACACGCTTAAACACCCAGAGGTTTCTAAGCGTCGACCCGGGGATCGAACCTGTGTTGCTTCGTGTCATCTTGCTTCCAAGGCACGCACGTTGCCGCTGAGCTATCCTCCCGGGACTTTGGGTTGGCGGCTTTGGGGTTTATATATTTATAATGGATAATGTTTTCTAAACATATGACAATGGGGGATTTCCCTGGTTCTATCATTGAATTGACATGTAATAAGTCACACTGCAAAATTTACCCATCTCTGTGGGTATTCCCTGCTGCCATACCAAAGGGTAACATGTCCGTGATTACTGAACACCTTTTGGCCCGGAAGTAAATGAAAGGCTGTAACGTAAAGAGAGAGTGCGTGTGCGTGTGTATGTGCACAAGCGTATACTACCATCAGACTCCATTGATCTGTGGCATGCAGGTTATCAAGATGGCAACATGTTCATCTTCACCAGTAGCCAGTGGGGGAGCTAAAAGCCTAAATGACCACTTAAAAAAGCTATTCAGTTTGCTTTGCCAGTCGCAGCAGGGCTCCCCTCCACCCCCTCCTCCTCTCCACACGTGTGTTTGTGTTTGGTGGAAGCAAGGGGTGGCATTTCAGTGGAAAGTATGTTGAAAAGCCCAATTCTGGCCCTGGGTGCCTGGTTTTGTTTGTGATGATAAATCTGACAATTTATGACCTTTTAGAAAATATTTGTTAAGATTAATTTACTCCACCTGCTATACCGCGATAACCATGATATACCGTCGTTTGGCAAGAAGGTTATTGTACCGTCATAAAACTAATACCGTGACACCCCTATGACATACGCCTTGTGGTTCACTTTTGCCAATTGCTGATTTATCCTGGAAACCTTTGGGACTTATGTCATAAGTTGAACTTGGTACCCCTATTGGTGACTGTGGATTCATCTTTGAGGTTAGGGGTTACAGCACGGAGTGGTGAAACTGTTCAAATTTCTCTGCATTTGAATACTGAATAACTAATAATGAAACTCCGGAGTAAACTAAAGGGCCACAATAAGAATAGAAGTGGTACGGGAGATGCAGCGACTGGAAATAAATACTCAAACAATCCCCTTTAAAAGAAAAGATCGCAGATTTCTTTGGCGAATAACCAGTTGTGGTGGAAATTCATGCTGAGCCCTCCGACCTAGGTCAACCCTTTAGTGAGGTTGCCTGTACATCGGTAGAATTTGATAACAATAATGCACTACTAAACTTGTGTTCTATAGATTGGAAGGTCAGATCTCCATCATGGAGCGGAGGAGATCGGAAGGGCATCTAGCGGATATCAGCAATACTTCTGTTCTTGACCTACGTGATCTGAATGAGATACCCACTAATACAAATGCACATGCCTCAGACTCTGTTCTCCACGTTTTACGGGTCTTGCGGATTTCTCTATTGGTGCGGGTGTCGAAAGTCAAGACCATGTTCCCTTAAGCAGTCTTTATGACTGTGCTAATTGTACCATAGGGAACAAATTTAAGGAGCTTGATGTCAATAATACGGCAACTAGTTTTGCCCTGTAAATTATGCTAAAGTTATGTCCTAATATTGGTGCCAAGTTGGAAAAAATGCTCAAAGGTATGCTAAATTAGAACATAGTAGGTGGTCCTAAGGTACCTAAGAAGAAGTTTCGCCATTGAAAAAGACTATGGCTGAGACTGACAATGCTAAAGAGTCTACATTGGTGGAGATTATGTCTCTGAGTGAGAGTGTGGAGGGATGTCTTATGACAAAAAGAGAGAGGAGAAGAAAGCAGAAAGTGGTGGCCAAATTTACTCTGCCTATAGCAGGGTTGGAGGATGTTGAGGGTGAAAAAAGTGATTGTATAAAGAAACCACCTCTGTACAAAAGAGGAAGAAAGAGGGCGGCCAGAAAATCAACGCTGGCTTTCAAAGCGAGTAACCTTACAACATGGCTGATTGGGTCATCAATAAATAAACAAAAGGCAAAGAATATCCCCACACCGTATGATGCTGAGTCCATTTGATGAATCTAGTTATAGCTCTTTAGATAGAACAGATACTACTCTTGACAGCAGTGTCGAGTTACCTGAAACCTCTGCTCCTAAAATGAAGTTCAAAGTGAATAATAGAGTCTCGGCCCGCAAATTGGCCAAGGTATTGCCTAATAAGCCCAAGATGGTTTTGGAGGTGAATAACCATGGCGGGAAAAAAAATGGAATTCTCCCTAAGAGATTGTTCACTATATCCGCACTTGCTAGGAAAAAAAGAAAGCCCCTTAATAGAACTAGGTTCTTGGAAATCTTTAACTCTCAACTGGTGTTAAGGATTATTACAAGTGGGGATTTTAAGATTGTAGAACAAGGTCCTGGAAATGTTACTAGGGTGCACTGTTTCTCCGAAGCAGTGGTATGCCTATATTCAGGATTGCAGTGAAGAGTTGAAAAAGAGAGGAGTGTATATTTGCTGGATGTGAAAATGATGGTGCTGAAGGGACGAATACAACCAAGAAAAGCATGATGAGGCTGAACTGTGTGATTTAGCAAAGACCCCTATGGCTAGTGATGCTGCAGTGAAATCTCACTGGGAATGGCTGTGCTCCTTTTTCCCCCTGTTAGCAATGGCAAATGAGCTGAACTTGCCATAGTATCATGGAATACACAATCACATAGTCCTCCTTTGGCGGTATCTGGCCCCTATAGTTTTTTTTTAATAAGGCTCAAATTATTTTTTTACAGGAGACCTGGCTCCTTCAAGCAGTTGACTTTGATGGGTACACTGCGTACCATAACTGTGCAAAAAAGGTGAAGGTGAACCCCAATTTACAGGGGTACCCCCTTAAATACAGGGGCCCCATAATCACATTCACAATAGAGCAAATGCACCCCTCTAGGGAATTAAGGCCACAAGTCTATCTTGCAAGAGATAACAAACTTTAATCCTTCCAAAGTTGAGGATTGGGTGGGGGAGGGGCGGCAGAGGATTCTGCCATTCTGACCAGCATTCTGTCTTCCTTGGCTGGCTCCCATGTCCTGAAGACTGGTGCTGGGCCTGGAGCTTAAATACTCTTGACTTGGTTACTGGATACTGGCAGAGCTCATCCAAAATTGTCCTCCTTGCCTTTCAAGGGATGCTGCAGTTCTTCCTTCTGGCATGGCTGGGTTCCGTTTGGGACAAGCTACGCCACATTATGCTGCCTATGCAGGAATACATTGTCGCTCTTGTTTAGCATAATTTGCTGTGATATAAATATTCATACATAAACCCCTTCCTGCCATTCCCTCAACACTTAACTCAACATAATTATATTGCTCTGGTGCAGTAATAAAAAAAGAACTGTTTTCTCATAGTACTGTGTGTGTCGTGCAGAATCTTTTTTATTCTCCATTGGCTTGTGATGGACAGGAACAGCTGCTGAGTTACCTTGTGCTTTTTGCTAGAGCTAGCTGGGCCCCACACAATGCATGTAGTCTATTTTTAGCACAGGCTAAATTCGCTGTGTGCTTTCAGCAAAGCTAACTACCCTTTAACAGTTTTACTAATATATTCAGCTAAATAATTATTTGCGCCTTTATATTTAATATATTATTTTCATTTAGTGGCTGGCCATACCTGTATGTGATTTGTATTGTATGAAAAAAGCTTTCAAGTGCCCTGAAGTCTTGCCTAATTGTAAAGTGCTTAAGGGGTGCAGGAAGGCGCTAGCCAAGGCGCTTGCTCCTCCCCAACAAAGGGAGATAAGGGTAGACCATATGGTGGGCTAATTATATTAGTATCAAATACTTTTGACGAATGTATATTGGAGGTGAAAAAATCCTAATGCACAAAGAGTGGACGTAATGGTGAATGATAGTAAAATCAAATTTGTTAACATCTATGATCCCTGTGGTGATGATCATACTGTGGCTATCAATTGGACATCTATGAATGCATAGTTGATAAATGTACATCTCGGGGTGAGATTAATATCATCATGGGAGGTGGTCTGAAGGCCAGTGTTACATTTCCTGATGAGAACGTTACTGAAGGGGTAGACTAGCTGAAAGGCGGAAAACTTTATAACAGACATGGAATTACAGGTGGCTAATGTGTTTGGGACCGATAAATCCAAAACTATCACTATATGGACTAATGGTCTTTACTCCTCGACACTTGATTATATCTGTCTGAATGACAAGCAGTTTGGCCAATTTTCAAATTTTCAAATACTCGCGAACTCACGTAGTGACCATGCTCTGTTGGTCTGTACCATCGTATGGGACACACATTTGCAGTACTTTTGATAGAATTGGTGATGTGAACATTGCCTGTAAAGGTAATGGGTTAGGTGGGTCTGATTCCAGCCTTACAAAGGCAAGAGTATGGAGTCAAGGATTACAGGTAGAACATCTGGCTACACGATCTGTAGGAACGATATAATGTCTATAGGTGGGAAGCTATGGCCCCATAAGCGTGGCCATGACAATCAGAGGCCATGTGACAAGGCAATACGTAGCATGAAAAACAGGATGCGTTTAGAACTTGGAATATGTGATCGCATGGTCTTAGCATGGAGGCCATACATATGTTCAAACGCCAGATTAAGAACCATCGTAGAAATGGTGTTCAACGCTATTTGATCTCCGACAATAACACTAACTGGCAACAGATGGTGCGGCTGCTGATAGATGTGGACACTAAGAAATTCTGGGAAAGCTTTAAATCAATCGGCAATTGTGGTAATCCCGAGATTATAGTTCCCATTGATGGTTGTACTTGGGCCAAGTTTCTTACAGATAAATTTAAAGGTGCTGTGAGTCAGCTGATTAAAAAAAAAAAGACATCTAATCTGAACATCAGTAGGGAAGATATCATGGTAATTAAGAATCTGAAATCCTCAAGAGCCCCCGGGCCTGATAGGCTCTGCGATATTGTAATCGAGGACAATCCTGAAACCTTGGCAGATATATTGGCTATAATATTTGAAAAGGTAATTGACACTGGAATTATTCCAAATTCATGGAAGATGTTCAATATCCCATTGTTCAAGAATGGTCCTCACAATCTCCCTGTGAGTAATCGCCTTTTGGCACTAACTGATGTATGGAGTAGAATCTTTTGTATACTTATACTCAGTGAGATAAATAAATGGATAAATAGCGAGCATCTATTGGATAGCAACTATTGGATAAGGCCGACGGGTTTCTGTCAAGGCTGCTCTACCAATGACGTCTTCATTGTGAATGCATTAATTGAGCAAGCTATTGGTGTTGATGTGCCTCCTTTTGTACTTGCTGTTCGTGGATTTTTCATTCACGTTTGACACAGTTGATCGTATGAAGCTATGGGACAAGTCATTTGGCATGCCTAAACATCTTCTTTACTCTTTTATGATGATATATGAGGAAAGGAAGGCTAGAGTTTGGTTAGATAATGCAGGTCTCATGTCTGACTCTATATCTATGGAAGGGTGTTGGGCAGGACTGTACTCTAGCACCAACACTATATAATCTGTTTATGGTGGATTTTTGGGGTTATTTTAAGAAAAACTGAATGCCTTCCCTAGAATAGGAATCTAAAATGAGATGGATTAGCTACGCCGATGACATTCTTTTTGACAACACTTAGGTTGGCATCTGTAATAGTGCTAAGGCTTTTTGTGAGTATGCCGCAAATAACGGCCTAAAAGAACTTGGCTGATACTCAATTCATGGCCATTGGCCTTAAGTGCTGCAAAAATTCTGTCCTGTTCTCTGGGTAATATAAAAAAAAAAGTAAAGCGTTATAAATACCTAGGTCATGAGGTCTGTTGTGAGATAAAAAGAATCAACCAAATGGTTCAACAGAACAAAAGAGTAAAATGAATGTCCACTCTAACCGCGGTAATGCCATTCTCAAAGAAAATGGCTGGATATAGCCTGTTGGGCATTCATAACATCTATAAACTTGCGCAATTCTTTTTTTTTTTTTTTTTTTATATGCCCTAGATCATCATATTCAGACTGGGCGAATGTTAGAGGGCATCATATGGAGAAGACTATTGGGGCTCACAAATTAAACCCCTATTCAGGCAGTCTGTCTTGAGCTCAGACTTATCTCTCTGTCTGCACGCATTGAATTTAATAGAGCTAAGCTTTATATTTAAGATTAAGTTTGCTCGCGCTGATAACCTTGTGTTTATCCTTCGATATTGTCTGGAGGGTGGCAAAATGGAGGCCCTGAATAAATTCCAGGAAAGAATCCTACAATTTTTTGGGTAAAATAGGGTGAACTCCTAACTGGGATTACGGGGAAAGGGCACTGGTAAAATCACTTAGATTGCATAGAGATGTGGGACTGGGTCATGAGCCACGGAAAAGTGGCAAGTATGAGATCAATGTTTTCCTTTGCTAACATGCCTTTTTTAATATGAAAAAGCTGCAAATGTATTTGAAATTGCTGCCCTCACCAGTGACGCGCAGAATATTTTTGGATATTAGGCTCACTCGTTTGAACATCCTCGAGATAAAGGGTGCATGGACTGGTGTTGGTTCAGAAGAGGACATGTAGACTGTCTTGATGGCCACACGACTGAATCGGCTAGACATGTACTCGCATGCTGTCCCGAAATGAGACTGATATATGAAAAATAATTTGCTAAATTTGAGTTTAATCAGGAGTATATTAGTGAAACCGTTTGGCTGAGATGTTTGTCTGGATATAATAAAGGCCTAGTCATCGCCGTTACCCAGATTTGGAAGAACGCTAATGACTACTTGCGTAAATTTGAAGGGAATGTGAAACCTTTGTTAGATCTTGAAATGTCGGTTTGACATGGTGATGCTGGGTGTAAATTTGATACTCTTATGGGAATGACCCTCTATCTCCTTTTTTTCCGGTTGCGTTATATATGTATGTTTAGAGGATGATTATGGATGAGCTTTACTGTAC
Organism: Ambystoma mexicanum; assembly: GCF_040938575.1. Lineage (NCBI taxonomy): Eukaryota > Metazoa > Chordata > Amphibia > Caudata > Ambystomatidae > Ambystoma > Ambystoma mexicanum. The sequence goes on along the minus strand of NC_090940.1, from coordinate 423,974,787 downwards.
AATGCTATGATATATACACTTCTGTCTCCTTTTTATAAACAAATTTAATGTTTGAGTATTTTTCTTCTAATGTAATGAATATTTCTTTTTTGATATCTAATGTTAACTTTAATGCTTTTTATGTTTGTATTTGAATTTGTGTAAAAGTTTAATAACTGTATACACACAAATATCTTCATAGAGAAAGGGCAAGAAGAGCGAGATGGAGGTGGGAGAGAGGCACTGGATGGGGAGAGACAGCGTCTTCAGACATGAATAAGTTTACAATACAGGTTTCTTAATTTTTGTTCCTATTGTTTTGCATTAAAACTCATCAGCCCCTGTTTTTTGTACAAAGCACATTGAGGAAGTAAATATTTGTGGAAGTGAGCTATATAATGGGACTTTCATGACATCCTACACATGTAACCATATCACACTTGTTTGTTTTCATTTGTTTGCAGCGTCCTGACTCATGGGTATCACAGCGCTAGGACAAGGTAGATGACACAGAAGAGATGACATGGTACATATTTGTGCCAGAATCACAATGCTGTTGGTATTTGTCTGGCGATATGTCAGGCGAAAACTCTAAATGAGCTGGAAGGTCCCTTTTCCGGAGGCTGCGTGGATGAGGACCAAAATAATAATCATGTATACACAAATTCCACTGAACAGCTACCCTCCTTCACATTCAAAGGGTATGACAGACCACACACAACATAGACCAATGGAGTTTGGTCTTAGTCAGTTTAATCTTAGTCATAAAGTCCCCATTCAACCTCTATATTCAGGCCTTCCTTAACAGAGTTCAGCTCGAAAATCCATTTTTGCTCCATTTTTCACAGTTTTCGATCTCGCTCTCCCCCTCGGGGATGGGGTTCTACAGTTTCAATAATGAACCAAAAAATATCTTCTTGATTATGGTGTGTTCGTTTATAGTGAGCAACTAATGGCTTATCAGGGACTGCATTCTTCACGCACGACCGGTATTCGCAAATCCTTTGTTGCAACAGTCTTTTGGTCTTACCAATATAAAACAGCCCACAAGGGCATTTTATGCCATAAATGGCCCATTTCGTGTTGCAATTGGTGAAAGTTCTGAGAAACAATTTTCTACCTTTTTGAGGTCAATGTCTTTCGTATTGCTGGTAAGTTGACATACCAAGCAATTGCCACATTTAAAGTGACCAATCACTTGGGGTAGACCCCACAGTGTAGTTTTGTGTTTTGAGTTTTTATCCTTTGTTGGATAAGTATGGACTAATTTGTCCCACAAATATTTATTTTTTTTAGCTTTTAGTAACCAAGATTATATTTTGGTTTTTTATAGTGCTTTACACGAACAAGGACCGATGTGATCTAACTTATCCTGTCCCAAATAAGTTCTACCAACAAGAAAAGTCCTGAAGACCTGTCCATCCAACTTCGTTATTGAGATTGACTCGGATGCATGTTCTTGATGTGCCCAGAAACACGACTAATTGTCAACACATAGAGATGTATTGAACAAATCTCCAATCTGGAAATAATTGTCGATAGGGTTAATGAGTAGTACCTCCCCTGCACTTCCCGATAATAACCCCACTTTCATTTCAAATAAGATTAAAGGATTTCTGATTAACTATGTGTTGTGAAAATTCATTCATTGTTAGTACACATGAATTTGTGTTTTTAGAAATATTTTGTCTTTGTAAAAAAATGACGATAAAAATATGCATTTTTATGTTCTAATTGACTAAGATCATTCTCCCTTGTCTATGTTGTGTGTGTGTGGTCTGTCACACCCTTTGGATGTGAAGGAGGATAGCTGTTATGGTGATATTTGTCATACAGCCAGGTTTTCAGTCGTTTCATGAAGAGGTTTAGGAGAGCTCATATTGGATGAGGGGGTGGGAGGGATAAGGTGCGGGCAATGACTAGGAAGCTCACTCCCCCTACGCTTTTTCTGTTGAATGTGGGGGTGGATAAGGCAAGGGCCAACAATGAGTCCACACATAGTGGATTGGATTTTCTTGAGTTGCGCTGGGTGAGAAAGGGTGTGTGGCAGTGTGATTGAGAGGATCTTGAACTCAATCAGGGCTTTGACTGGAAGCCAGTGGGCGTTACGCCTTGCTTGTGAGATGTAGTTGGTGTGTTTCATGCCCCAAGCAGCACAGAGGGCATTATTTTGAATCAGTTGTAGTTTGGTAAGACTTTTGGAGGAGGTGCCGGAGAGGACATTGCAGTAGTCTAGTTTGCTGCCAATAATGGCCCTTGCAAGGGTGAGGCAGTTTTCAGGTGTGAGGGATTTTTGTGTCGGTTAACTTTTGTAGCGTACGCTGCAGATGCGGCCAAGGAATTAACATGCTTGTGCATGGAAAGTTCTGTGTCACGGTGGACACCCAATGTCTTTACGTGGCTGGAGACAGGAGTAGGGTTACCGCCTATGGAGACGGAAGGAAAGGCAGGGTCCAGTAAATTGAGCCGATGGGGGAGAACCCACAATGAGCAGCTCCGTTTTGTCATCATTGAGACAAAGGTGGTTTTCAGCCACCCAAGTCTGAATAATGGTGTAGCAATGCTGCGGTTGATGTTGGCCGAGTCCAAGCTGTGGTTCCCAGTGATCTTCAAGAGTGATTTGCAAAACCTTCCACGCAACATTACTGAAGATTTAGAAAAAAATGAATACTTTAAATGATACTGAGAATACACCACTATGCAATATTTAATTAAAACATCTCATCCATATAATATTTTTTCAACATGACATTTTTAAATTCTAAAACTTAATTTACCACGCAAGTTTACTTATCTGCTTGTGTGTATGGCTACATGGCACGCTTTGAAGGACACTCCACTGTATCAATGTTTGTTGACCTAGGGTGTTTTCGGGGGAGAGGAACAGTTCGCACACCATGTTTTCATCATCAAGACTGTCGAATTGAGATATCTCATGAACTCAAACTCCATTGATTCGAAGGTAGGATTGACTACCCATTCCTTTTTCCTTTTTAAATACCATGTCATAACGCAAGTGGCCTGCAGCACAAGCAGGTCTAGCCTGTTGCCTACCAACATTCTTGTTTTGAGCAAGTACTGCGAGACTTGTATGGGTCTCCATACAGTCTATGCTGAAATGCAATCTTTTGGGCCTGTACTTTCAGACACCGGTTGTAAAAAGCCTCTAAATCCCCTATATAGCAAACTTTAGTTCTGTCCTCCATACTTCTGGGGAGTTCTTGGTTGCTGTATGAGGAGGCAACCCTAGCTCCAGCCACTTCATCCTGTTCATCACTCAGAGGTGGATGTTGGCACGCGTGGTAGGGTGTGTTTCACACCCATGAGCATTTGTTAGCAGCATAGTGGATAAGTGACTGCCACTTTTCCATCAGTATGTCCACTGAACATTCACTGCACTTAGTCATTAGTAATATCTCGTGGAGTTCTAAGACCATTCTTTGCAACTGGCCGCATTGATTTTCTTGGCAATATATTTTGACTTCTGACATGTCGAATTGATTCTTGATGTGTGGGAACCTCTCGCGTGATTTTGGCAATGCCCACACATCTGTGGCTATTTCAATTTGTAAATCCCTGGATCGAAGTACAATGCCATGGTCCTCCATAGCAACTCAGGCTGTACATTCAGTCAACCAGGGTCCCCACGGAGCTTAAGATTCTGTGAGTGTCTTAAGTCTTGGAAGTTGTAAGTGCAGTACTTGGCTGAAAATACAGGACTGTTGCACTGTGCATCGCCTTCAAGCCAAAGAGTTTTGCCATCAAGAGCATTTGTAAGCGCTAGAAGCTCTTTATTGTAGGCATCATTTATTGCAGGGAATAGGTAATTGCGATGGGAAATCAAAATGGTTTTGTTCGAGAGTTGCGCTTTTAAGAAAAATAAGTGCATGAATTGTCTCCTTATTGATTTGAGTCCTCTGTCTCCAAATAAGGAGACGACTTGGTATTTACACACCTTAACTAATCGAACTACAAGGACTCTAAGCAACCCCCCCCCTTGGGGACTTAAAACCAAAAAATGTGAGGTTCGGAAACTCTGATCTCACAATAGAGGACTCAAATCAATAAGGAGACTTGGCATTAACGCACAAGGACTCCAAGCAAACCCCAACTCAATCTCTTTGCCTACCTGCTGTGGGACTAAGCAGTGTCATGGTGGCTGAGAGGAAGGTGTCTCCTGTGGCGATCATAACGGTCAAGCCTTTTTTCTTTGTTTATATATAACTGATTTATGTGTTTTTGTTTCTTTTTGTATGTTATGATTGAATAAAGGGCTTGTAACGTGCCATTTTATTAGAACTATAACTCGTGTTGTCTAATTCTTTTCCTATCTGAGTCCAATAACAACTACTTTTGCAAAGGTCAGGAGAATGTAAGTGTGAGCTCTCCACAGGTGGCCACGATAAAGCAAAACGACACATCTCACAAATTTACAAAAACGAAGAGATTTTACTAAATGTAGGACCACTAAATTGCAGAGTGCAAGAACAAAGTAAATCTCTGGTTGGAACTTTCCCAGGGATTGGCTGCGCAGACTAAGGAAAACTACAGTTTTAGTCCACACAGCTTCCTTCTGTTCAGGTTGGTTCCAACCACTTTTGTGAAAGGTACTAGTGGTTTACCACAAATATTACCTTATGTCGATGTGTTCAGCATCTTTAAAATGTAGAGCAGGTAGTAGTCAAAGACTGTGTTTGGGCTCCCTCAAAGCAAGTTACCCATCTTCCAATGCAGTGTCTTCTGCTTCAAAGGTGGTGGTAACCTCTCTTCCCTTCCCATGCTGTAGTCGTGGTCTTTGTACTTCACAATTAATTCAGAGGATACCTTGGTGGTTTCCAAACAAGATAAATCTGGTGGCTGTGAGTCAATAGGCGTAACGGGGGATACTACATTGTTATATTGCACCACTGCTTTAGATGGTGTTGATGGGGTGAGTGAATCTGCATGGAATAGTGTTTCCTCTAGTTTGGAGCCTGCCAGTGGAGGACATTGTTTTGTTGTAGCAATGAATTCACCCTTACTTTCCATGGCTCTGTGGTAATATTTAGCTCACATAATAGCCACTGCACAATGGCATCCTTCATCAGTACATTGGGTAAAGAATTTTAAATCCAACAGTTCTTCTCGGGTCCATGTAGTTTGACAGCATCCCCTGTTTGTGGCTTGCTCTGAGTCTTCCTGTTCTTTTTCGTTGGCCTTTATTCAAAATGGAAAAAAACAGTGATGGTCTGTGCTGTGGGGCAAAGTTTGGAATTGAAAATTGCACATTATTGCATTATATATTGAGCAGATACTGCAAACTGGCATATTTAAAAAGCTGTGTGTTGCTTGTGTGAGGAGCCTTTAGGCTTTACTGCACATGTCTTTGCGATGAAGGCTCTTTGCTAAGAGTGTAACTATGCTTCACGTCTCCCACATGATAGTTATCGGGGAGGACATCATATCATGACACATTTAGTGAAATTGAATATACTCAAAGATTCGCACACGCTCTGAGGCGGACAAGAGCGCTTACAGTATGAGGCACAAAAATGCAGTTTAATCCCTAAAAATAATCAAATACTCCCAAGAAATAAAAATGGGTAGTAAAAATAGTACCGACAAATCCTAGGAAACAGACATGTAGAACTGTGTGCCGCTGCTTTCACTCACAAAGCTCCATGGATGGGTTTGGACCAGTAGGGCAGGTAGTACCACAGGAAGGAACCACTATTATAATGCCTGATCGGAAGAAGTAAACATGTTTTTTTTTTGTTATTTTTTTTTATTGTTTTAATTGAAAATCAATTTTTACAAGAGTTGATACTTTTAATTTATGTGATCTAATAAAAGTCAAAAAGATAATCAAGATCCTAGAAAGGGGGCGGGGGGTTAAGTCAAGAGGGGAATGAGGAAGTGCAATGCACAAAGTTGCTGATAGTCTCTACTTTCATGAAGCCTGAAGCCTGAAAAGTTATTTTTTCATTTTTCGAGTATAGATTCAGCTGGTCAGTTCAAAAAACACCTCTACCCCCGACCCCTTATGCAGTCATTTGTCTTAGCTTTCTATATATTCCTACAGTCTCTAGTGTCAGGTTCTTGAAGAATTTGGTAACGGCGATCACCCATGTAGTTCTTTCCCCACTCAACAGGCGTGACCACCATTCGTTTTCGTCGTAGGAGTGAAAGTCAAAAAGAATGTGTCCAAATAAGTCTTGCGCTGTTGCTCAAGAGCTTGACAGTTTAATAATAGGTGTCTCAGATTTTCGATTGATTCTTTGTTTTGACAAAAACGGCAAGATTTTTCGCTTTTACTCCTTATAGATACCACCTCTTTAGTCATTAATAAGTTCAATCTTATTCTCATAAAATGTTCTCTTAGGCTTTTGTTGGGAAATCTTTGGATGTACTTTGGAGGTTGATTTTGTTTATTAGGGGGATGTTCTTCGTCAACTTGTTTCTGTTAGTCTGTTCTTGTGTTGATGATCAGTCGTGGATGAATTTTCTTTTTTTTATTTTGGTCTGATTTTTCAAAAGATCCTCCAATGTAAAGAAGATTTGTCCAATTCTCTCGAACATCCGTGACCCATCCCAACATGATCTTGGTGCTGTTTTCCTGAAATTCCTTTTTGATTAGACTAAATATATGTGGGCTTGCAGGGTGCATCATCTTCCTGTATAGCATGATTCTGTTGCGACTCACTATCGATGAAATTGATTGAAGGCTTAGTTCCCTCTGGATTGATGCTATTGGTGTTGATTGTGGGAGTGACAAGACCCTTCGCCAAAACTTTCCTTCTAACTTATCCTATAAAGTTTCAGGGAGGTTTGGCATTGCTTCTACACCGTATATCAGGCTAGGTATAATCTTGGCCTTGTAAAAGTTCAGGACCGGTATAAAGGAAAATCTTCCATATTTCCTGTTTACAGCTTTAGTCTGTACGATCAGGGATTTCAGTTTTTCTTGGAGGGCTTCTTGCATTGGTAGGTCTCTTCTATTTGAACTGAGGGTCACACCTAGATATTTAAAACTGCTGACTATGTCTAGCTTTTTCCCCTCAATGAACCACTTTGAATGTTCGTTTTTCTTCTTCGTTGGTTCGAAGGGCATTATCTTAGTTTTGGAGTTTTTTTTTATTTTTCAAATCGTTCTCTTTGATGAACAAGGCCAAGTTGTTCAGTTTTCTTTGGAGGCCTATTTATGTTTGATCGATAATGTCTGCGTAGATCAATAGCGGTAGATGTTCACCGCCGAAAGTTGGGGGAAAAGCGGAGACTTCGAGTTCTCTAGTCTTGTAATCGGCAATATGGGAGTTATATAACACCGGGGACAAAGGGCAGCCCTGTTTAACCCCTCTGGCTGTTTCGATAGGTTTTGTTAATTGTCCCGCTCTGCTGAGGTATACTTGGATTGTGGTTTCAGAGTATAATGCTTTAATTTGCGCCAATAGCTGCGGTGGGCATTTCCAAGCAGTAAGTTTCTTCCACAGTTTGGACCGTTTGACCTGGTCAAATGCCTGTACGAGGTCTATGAACCCCATAAATACTCTTGGTTTACCTTCCAAGACTGTTCTTAAGTGTATACTCAGCAGAAGGATGTTTGCTGTTGTTCCTGGAGCTTTAACAAATCCAGTCTGCAGGGGATCATTAATTTTTCGATTGTTGGTCCAGATTCGAAACTGGTCCAATAACAAGGAGGCAAAGATCTTTCCAATTGTGTCAAGTAATGCGGTTGGGCGGTAGTGTTTAGGGTTGTCCCTTGCTCCCTTCTTGAATATAGGGACAATGTTTGTGAATTTTCATGATGCTGGGATTGATCTAGTTCTCTGGCACTTTGAGAATACCTTGCTGATAAATATTGACCATGTGTCAGCCTGTTTTTTTAGATCGAAATTGGTCACCCCATCTGGGCCTGGGGCTCTAGAGTGATTTCTTTTTTTATTTTGGCCAATATTTGCCCTGGGTTGTGTGGAATAACCCATGGCTCAGGATCGCCCCTAGGCATTGGTTGGGGGCAGATGTTTCTAGCTTGGTACAGCTGTTCAAAGTTGTTAATCCACTTCGCTTCTCCCACGCTGTTCTGTAGTGCCTCATTTGATGATCTCGTAGAAGTTTTTTTACTAAGGTCTAGAAGGTGCTTGTTTTTCTCCCGCAGATGGCTCTCAGCATCTCTTCAGAGTCGGTGTATTTTGAAGTGCATGAATAACTAGGTGCAAAGAAATAATTAAACATTTCCGTTTTCTAGTTAAACATTTTTACTTGCTAAAACTCTCATTGGGAATTAGACTTACATTTTTACTCTGAAAAAAAATAAAAAATGTTTACTCAACTTAAGAAATGGGGAGCAAAATGCTCCTACTTCCAAATCTCATCTGGAGCACTGGGTATAAGAAAATAATGCTCTGCTGGGGGGGTTCTCAAAGTCTAGTACTGTCATTGGTTTGTTTTTGTTCTGCTTTTACTAATAAATTGTTAATCAATACACTGGTTATTTTTCCACGACTATGCTCTGGATGATCCTTTTTGGTGAATTTAAAATATCCATACATCTCTGATGAAAAATGCATGTTACACATGTCAAAGCAATTTCTCCTTGCGTTCGCAAAGACCACCTTGGCAAGTCTGGCCACTTTTTGAATCTGGAAAGCCACAGTTAAACAACCATAGTCGTATCAGACCTGTCTTTTCTGGAAAATGTCCAAAATTGTACTGGGAGTCCTCGCATGACTTCAGATTAGACAGTCAGGAAGAATACAGGAAGGCATTTTAGCAGGCAAGTGAAATTGTTACATGGAATAAACTATGAAACAAAAATTAATTTGAAAGTTGAAGCTGGAAAATTATATAGTTGCTACACAGGAGTTCTTAAATAATTGGATATCTACAGAAACTTTAAGGGGGGGGACTGAGCATAATACAAGGGATATTAATACATCTTCTAAAATTGAATAATAAAATGACATTTAAATATGTCAGCTGAAGACCGAAGGAGTGATTCAGAGCTGAAGACAAAGTTCTGTGCAAAGATAATTTCTGTAGCTCAAACCAGGGAAGTGGTGTTCCTTTTGGATTAGAAATCAGCTTTGTACCACTGTGAGCTTTAAATGCTACTTCGTACTTTAAGAAATATGACGCAACATCCTCAGTTGGGCTTTGGGTCACAGCAGCCAGTTTTTCAACATTGACATCTATTGGCTTGAGGACCTTCTCCAACGCCCCTAACACATTCATACCGTGTAATTTCAGGGCGTCCGTCAATTTCTCATGTGGTTTCCTATCATCACTCGCATTTGTGCTGCTGCCCAGTTTATTCTCACTTCCTTACTTGCCCTGAATAGAATCCACACTTCTTCTGGAACTAGTGACATCATGATGTTATCCACATACTCCACTGTATACTGACCAGAATAGTTTCCTCATTTCCTTTTAGAAGCCTGCTGGATGTATCCGAGGGTCAGGGATGCTTTTGGTAATCTGCATCAGTTCTGTTCTCGTCAACGGGACATAAACATACGTCCGGACGGGTTTGTTACTATCCCCTGTCATGGGCTAACATTCTTGCAAGGGAAATGCGGCCACCCCTCCTGATTCCCCCTTACTCTTTTTATCCACGGTCTCCTTCCAAGTATTATACAGTTCTAATGCCTGCTTCAGCATCCTCTTTCTACTTGACCTCGTTGTACCGCTTCCTTCTGGTAGCCGTGGATCTGGATCCTCCTTTAAATAGTCTGAGACCCTGTAACTGTGACTCTGAATCACCATCAGCTTCATCAATGTGTCTAGTAGTTTGATCATATGGATCAAACACTGGGCTTGTTCCGCCCATTTGTGGGTCATTGTCATCAAGTACCTGGCTTACGTCTCTAGTTGCTAACTCCTCTACCTTTTTAACCACCAAGTACTTCCCAGTTCCGACTGCTTCTGACATCTGTCGCTTCCTTATTTCTAATTCTTCAGCTAGTTCTTGTTCCTTTTCCATCTGGGTCATATGTCCCTGTGACAATCTGGACAGGAGCCAGTATTGATGCTTGAGAGAACTTTTTCATTCACTGATAATGTTCAGGGTTTAAACAATAAAGGACGGTCTCGGCTTTTGTACAGTTACTTCACTGTGGGTTAAAGCCTGGGGTATAAGTTCCTTGTGAGGATTTGCCTACTCACTCGGACCCGGATAGGCCCACCAGTCGCTTCCACACTTTTCTCCTTGTTCCTGCAAAAAGCAACAGAAATGCTATTAGGCCAGTCCCTTTTATACCCAGTCCTAGGTTTGTAAGAGGACCAATCCAGGATCAGCCCCTTCCCCTGCCTCTGATTGGATGAGACTCAGGGAGCCCTCCCTCTAGATATAGAGCTGCCTTCTCCCTTCCTATTCCCTTTCTCCTGTTGGTCGAACCCAGACCTCCCTTAAAGCCTCCAGTCCATTGGCTGCAAAGTCCCTTTCTCAAAGTACGAAGTAGCATTTAAAGCTCACAGTGGTTTGAAGCTGACTTGGGCCGGCCCGCAGCCCGTTTGTCTGTGGGCCTGTTCTGCTCTGCTGCAGCGTCGGCACCTCGGGCCAATCCGAGGGGGGCCGGCGCTGCGGCAGCGCAGGCGTCCCAGGTGATGGAGGCCGAGCAGGCGTCCTCGGCTCCTGACGGCCCACCCGCGGCAATTCCCTCACGTCCCGCACATCTCTAGGCTGCGGCCGTGCAGGCACCGCTAGCACCGGCGCACACAAGGCACCCCTCAGCAAGCCCGTCCCTGCACCCTCGGCACCCCTCTCCATACCTCCCTCCTCACAGTCCCTTTCGAATTTCTTCCATGATTATTTCCATATATTCCCATAATGCCGAATTTGTCTGACCTACCTTTTTATTCCTGCTTCAGCGTCCAGATAGGATTTTGAATACTTATCCTGCGACCTGCACCTGTTTTTCTAAAATCATTGTAATTTTCCATCATTAGTTGTGCAGTCTATTTAAACTCCACTGGTCTTAATCTGCCTAATTTATTCTTCACATCTTCCCCCAACCTCTCTCCTTCCACTTCCTTTGCTAGGGTTTCTAAGTCTTACTCGTTCCGGGGATATTACATCTGTCCTAGTGACCCCCCCCCACTTACCCATTCTCACCAAACCTCATCAGAAATTCACCTTCGGCGGCCTCGGTTATCAACCTGGGAGCTGTGGCTTCTGGAAATAGGAGATTGTTGTCGATTAATTCAGATTCCCTAGTAATGTCCTCATATCTTGAGGCAGGGATGGGCGGGCACATACCCTTTCTCTCCTTTGTCATCTTTCTCCCTTCTGCATCATTTTTTTCTTGTAACTCTTTGACATCTGTCTCGCCTTTTCTACAGCAGTTTGTCTATTTTTGCTTCCGCTCGGTTTTTATTTGTGCCTTCTGCCTCCTAATTACCTCGACCCTCCACAACCTGATTGCCTCAAACTGTGCTGGTCGGACATGTTGCTTTGCCAATTCTGGCCAATGCTATCCAAATCAAATGTGCCCTGTTCCCCTCCCCGCTTATGTTGGAGTGAGTCTTTTGTATATTCTGTCTGTCTCATAAACAAGGTTGCATTTAACCCGTGCTTAATTAACATTTGAAATGCTGGTGTAACCTTTAATGGGGCATACCGGGCTTTAGTCAACCCCCCCTCCTTTCTTGACAATGAATTCCCCATATCCCTTGTTTCACTTATACCCTTTACATCCAGACCGGTCCTTCACATCAAACATCCATCCTTCCTTCTAGTCTACAAAACGGACCTCAACAATAATACATACCATAAAACTGATAATCTTGTCCCAACAGCCTTACCAACGTTCCTCCTACCCGCACTCACCGCTTGTGGGGTCTCTGCCAGAAGTCTATCGAACCCGAAGAGCAGCAGCCTGCTGTCTTGTCGTCCGGCGGGACTGGCGGAGGAAGGGTAACGCGTGTTTTCGCATTCAATGGTGTGGTTTTTCATTGGGGCCCCGATACCGTTACCCCTCCAGCCTTACACCTGCCCCTCTCATATTTGCCAATGCACTTCAACTTTTAGTTCTTATACATTATCTGTACTAGTGGTATTCACATTGGGGTTTAATCACATAGGTGCAAAATACACTCACCCCCTATGTGCAGAGCTGGGCAAACACTGTATTTGGCACTTGAGTTCTTCATCATAACTGTATTTGGCATGTACTGTAGATGATTCCCTCTCGCTATTTAGTAGGTTCGTGAACCCAATTGCATTTTGCTGCCACTGTATTTTGTATATCGCTTTTGCCCTAAAATGTAATTTTCCTCCATGCAATTCCTGCTATTTTTGACTTTGTTTTGCATTTAACATTGTCCCCCTGCTCTGTTGCAAACGGGTACTCCCCTCCCCCCCCCCAACCCCCCATCGTATTCTGTGTCCATTTTAGATTTGTGATCCCTCCCCATGCTGTTGCTACATCAGGTATTCTACCCAATTGTATTACTTCTAGGCTATTACCCTCTCCCCCACATAATTGCTTCATCCAAGTATTCTACCCCCACATTGTATTTTACCTCAAGGCAATCCCCTGCCCCCCATATTTGTATTTAACATCTAGGTGATCCTCTCCCACTATATTGCTACATTAAGTGTCCCTACTCCCACTATAGTTTGGTTCTAGGTGATCCCTCTCCCAGGTACTTTTAGTTCATTACAGCTAGATGCTTCCCCCACTGTGTGCATGTATTTTGCAGCTAGATGTCCCCCCCCCCCTCTTCAAGATACTACTATAATTAGTGATCACTGTGAGGTGAGCACTCCTTGGGTACCAGTGGTGTCACCGCTGGAGACTGGGTGGGGGCACAGCTTAAAATACCAGTCACCTTCTCAGCTGTAATAGTGCTAACTTCAGCCTTCAACTTTGGAATTGTGGCCCTATGCACGCATAGTTAAGTAGGATCAGTGTGGGACACAGCTTCAAATAAAGTGCAGTATGTTTAAGTGACTGCATCCTGGTGTGGCGTCTGAATTGGTACCCTACTCATGTTATGAAGCAGATATACACTGGGAACCTCCCTGCCTCCATGGAAACGGCATGAGGAAGAGGAAGAAGTGAACGGGGGTGGGGTGGGCTGCGGGTCGGTAAAAGGAGTAATGCTAGCGACCCGTTTAGGAAAAGTGAGACAAGCCCGTGTGCGAGAACAAGAGGGAAGCAAATGAGATGGAAAAGAGAGGAAATTGAAGTGAAAGTTGGTCTCAAACAGGAGAGGGAGAATGTAGGTCAGAGGAAAGATTGATGGGACATTGAGTATGAAGAGAACCCCACAGTAAAGGCAGACTGGCAAAGTGAAGAGTAACTGGAGACTCAAGGAAATCTGAACTTAAAGGTGATAAAAAAAAAAAGTGGGGGGAATGGGGAAATTGAAAGGAAACAAGAGAAGTGAATAAAACACGGGAATAATAGGGACAAGTGGCAGAACAGGATGAAGAGAGACTGCATAATGAGGGCAAGAAGAAAAAGCAGTTGGCGAAAAGGATGGGCGAGGGGGAAAATTGGGGGAAGATGGAGGTGAGGAAGAAGCAGACTGGAGAATGAAGAATGGTGGGATAGTAGAGCAAGAGAGATGGACTAGTGGAGTCAAAATGGGAGGTGAAGACGAGGAGGGACAAGGAGTGGGTATAAAAGTTAGTATTGTGAGGGGAATCTTACTGTGAACTTACTATATTCTAATTATGGGGGTCCCCTTATTGATTACACATGTGTGCTGCTGGATCTTTGCTTCTGGGCGGCTACAATTTGCCTTCTCCTAGGTGTCACCATTTGAATTGCCCGAAGGTCACTGCTTTTGTTCCTCAATAATGCCTCCGCTCAGTCCCATAGCATGAAAAGAACCTGCCAACACATGAGGGCAATTGCCAAAGGTAGGATATTTGTGCATGGTGGCTTATTTTTTTTATCGTCCTTACTCCACGCTAGCATTTCTTTATTTTCCAGGACAGCCTAAAGCATTGTGGTCTACCACATAGTAGGGCCAGCATCATACTCAAAGAATGGAAAGACAGTAGGATAAGTGCTCAGTAAATCCTCAGAAAAGAGCAAGGAGTCTTCTTCTTTCAAAATACCACTGAATGATCCAGCCAGTGCTGTTGGCAGTAATCCTAACAAACCTCATACAAGGAAAGTTTACATTGTGAGTGCCTCCCCGCCTCCGAAACAGACTATTTACACTCTCCACAAGCCCTCACCGCATAGGGTCGTGCCAAAACGAGCTGTGTCCCACCACCCTGGCCAGCTGCAATGATCATCCATGATTACACCACCTTACTGGGATCCCTTAAGCTAAACTGACAAGTTATCAAGAACCTCTCCAGGAGTTGCACACATTCCCTTTTTCTCACTAGGCCACCAACTTTCAATTGAACAAAGAGGGGCTTCCCAAATCCTATTACTCTGAAGACTAATGCAACTTCCTCTGAGAATTCCGATCTTCACACCCACAGGGAAGACGCTGGCCTCCTAAATGCCCGCCCCATACCAAAACACTGGCTTTTACAACCTTCTCAGTGAGGAGAAAGCATTTGATGGGCATTAGAGACTTGGTTCAGCTGACTACAGTAAGAGAATGGCTAGGTTTAGAGAGAGAGAGCCTGCAGACCAGGCATGTGAAAGAGGAGTATGTCTGCATGTGAATGATAGAAGCAGGAATCCACTAGGAAAGATCAGGGCTGCTCCTCCTCTGGGCCAAGTGGATCTGGGAGGAAAGGAAATTGTAGTCTTCATGGGGGAAGAGTGTCAAAGCTCGTGACAGAGCTGACCCTGAACCATGTCTTGGTAAGACTGAGGACATCAAGTCTAGTTCTTCCAGGAGGTGGCAGATGTCAGAGGAGAGTTTGACAGCAGAGCGAGAGTTAAGGGTGGCCAGATGAAGGTTGCCAGCCTTAAAGACCTTCCGGGGAGGGATACAAGTTAGAGGTATGCCCTGTGGAGAGGAGAAAGAGAGCGCAAGGAAGCAAAGTTGCCGGGGGTGGGGGGGGGAACAGCAGGAGAAGAGGGGAAATTGATGAGGTGAAGAAAGCGCCTATCAAAGAGGAGATTGGCTTCACGGCCTTGGACCATGACAGTGCCATTTAGGTAGACCTTAGCGGAGTCAAAGGGGGCCATGAGGGCTTCCCAGCGTGTGCCACCATTAATGGGAGAGGAAGAGACCGGGCAGAGCACAGAGATCATATGAAGAGTCCATAGATCTGGCGAAGGAACTACAGAGGATGTTCGTGAGGGTCTGTCTGGAGGAAGCGCTGGAATAGGTGTCAGCGATAAGGAGGCCTGGATTGGCAGCCAAGATATCCTTTTGAACTTCTTCCTACCAGACGTGAGAAGGGAAGGATAGTTAATTGGCGTGGATAGGAGAAACAAAGTGCCATGGGTGAGTAGAGAGAGGAGCAGCAGGAGGAATAGACGAGCACAGTGGTATAAGGCAGTTACTGGCCGAGCAGGTTACAGAGAATTAATGCAAATCAGAGGACACAGCAAGTCTGTACCAGAGCACAGTTATGTTTAGCCTATGCAAAAGCAAAAACTACAGGTACGTTTAACTTTCAAAAATAAATTCAAGAGCACAGCTAAGCACTGCAGGTTTAGAATTACAGTAGGAGTCAGATGCTAGAAGTGGGTGCAGGAATGTAAAGCGTTAGTGCAAAAACTGGGAGAACAAGCGGAGAAAGGAATGGAGTCCAACAAAAAGGGGGAAGGGTGGTCAGAAGCAGGGAAATAACACATAGTAAATGACGTGAAAATGTCTTGGTAGTTCAGTTTCCAATGCGAGTGAGGTTCAACTTCATGGAGGACCGGGTGCCTGGTTGTGGAGCAGGTCACAAGTAGCTTTCTGGTAGAGGACAGGGAACACACAGGGGTCTTCGTTGTGGGCCCTTAGTGAGGGGGCCCTTAGTGAGGGGGCCCTTAGTGAGGGGGCTAGCTAAAGCCTGGCGGTCCCCAGTTGGCTGGAAGAAGCCCTCAGCAACCAATCCGAATGCTGGGGAAAATTAAGGCAGTTCATACACATAGCCATGGACACAAAGAAGCAACAGCGGCAATCTTGCAGGTGCTGAAGGCAATTCAGGTAGCAGGCACCAGTAGTAGAACCACAATGTTGTGAGGCAAAGGCAGCTTTTGGTGGTATGTAAGACTGCCAGGTGGCGCGTTCTCAATGCGCAGTCAAAAACATTTCTTTTAAACTCTTTCAGATTTTTTTCTAAATGTTCAAATTTCGTGGCAAATCACTTGCAGGTGCAGCAAGTTGGCAACATGCACCTACCCTCGGAAAGGGAGCCAGCAGCATCCTGGCAAGAACACAAGATGGTCTAGTAGAATGGCAATGTATGGCTCACTTATGATGTTTGTACATTGTAATGTTAAAATGGAATAAAAACTTACACTGGGAGCAATGGTTGTTGCACATTTTTTTTGTCAAGCTTTGTAAATTAAATTTGACAGGATTGTTCTTATGGGCGTTTACCTTTTGTTTCAGAAGCAGTTTTACTAACACCTCCTTTGTAGACGCAGGTGTAGCTGGAATTTTGTCTCATTATATATGGTTAATATGTGATGTGTCCATTTATTTGCATAGTTGAGAAATCATATTGCTAGTAAGCATATGGCGCAGGGCTCTTGGCATTCTTTAAAACATCTATGGGCGGAGTCTGCAACTTTCAGCTCTCTAGATATATTTTTTTGACTAAATCTCCCGTGAACTCTTGCCAGCAGCCAATGATGGTGCTCATGGGAGTTGTACCCCACATCTGGAGAGCTGCAGGATACACACCCTTGATCAACAGTGTTTGTTATCCCTCCCCGGCCCCGGTTATCTTCTTACTTACTTCAGGACTTTGTGTGCTGCTCGCTCCATGCAACCAAGGCGACCTTTGTCAAAGTGCTGGTTGGTTTTTCAATCTTGGTGGAATAAACATTTTTGTAATCCGCCAGGAAGGCAGCATCCCAGTTCGCTGGAGGACAGTGAGCAGTCCTTTTAAATATTGCTTATGCCAACCCACCTCACCGTGGGTCATTTGTGCCCAAGTGCAACCGGGTCACTCCTCCTCTATACTCTATTGCGGCCCACTTGTGATTTAGAAATGGAACTAAGAGTATTGACTGCAGTGTCTGCTGTGCAAAGGTTCATCTTCCACCCAATCATAAAACGCTAGACCTTGTTTGGCCTGTATACATTGGCTACTGACATTGTGTATGTTAATAACCTCAGCAACAATGATGTTCCTCAATGATAGTTGCAATTTACATTTTGGACTTTATCGTTGACGCGTCAATGAATATGACCACACCCATGCACCTAAATTTGCTGGCAAATAAGTTCTTTTTAATTTTTTTTATTTATTTTGATTTGCTTTTTAAAATTCAATTAATGCATCCCAAAAACAATGAGACCTAGGGAATAAAAGTCGAAAATCCTAGAGCAAGATGTTAGTTTTTTAAAACATTTTTTTTAAAGAATAGTGGTGCCAGTTGAAGTACATGCATACTCTAGCTAGTGTAAGCTTTCATTGAAGACCAAGACTTGCATCCTTTTTAAAACTAGGTCCAAACACTGACCCCTGGTCTGCCACCTTTTCTCACGCAAGGACCATCAAATCTGTGTTTTTGAATACCCAGAAATATGTAAATGAACAGTGATGGTACCAGAGAGCAACGTTCAAAAGGTCTCGTGGAAAGCATTTTTAGGGCAATCTTGAGTGGGATGAGCATTAAATATTGATGAGAACTTCATTGTTAAGATTTCCAGTTAACTTGTGGCATTTAGTGATTCCTCCTTTCCAAGTTACTCCTTAATGTCCTTAGGTTCTGTCCCCTTTCTTCCATACTATTGGGGCACCCGCTTAGTAGGGATGGTACTGGAGTAAATGTTTTCAAAATGCACGGAGTTCTGCTCTTCATGCTCGGTACTATTTGTTATTTTATTCATTTATAAAGTGTGCAGTCGCCCAGGGGCATTGTGGCACTGTTGCAGGAATCTTGGCATACGATACATGGCTTATACAGGAATCTTAGGCATATGATACAAGGCGTATAAATACAGTTAATGTTTCCTTGGGGTAGTACACAATACATATTGGCATCGGGAGGATGGCTCACAGGCAACGTGCTTGCCTTCGAAGCAAGACGACATGGAGGAACATGGCTTCAATCCTCTGGTCCAAGCTTAGAAACCTCAGGTTATTTATAACGTGCTTAATACCCAATCACATCATATCGCTCTTATTTGAACAGCCATGTTTGGAGTGCTTTGCGGAAGGGACCATGGGAGAGTTCAGCTCTGAGCAATGGGGGCAGTGAGTTCCAATGTTTGGCTGCTATAAAAGGGAAGCTAGCTCCACCAGCTTTGGTGTGTTTGATTTTGGGTATCAATCCGTCGGTGTATGGTATTCTAATGAGCCTAGAGAAGTGGGCTCTAATGAGTTTCTGAGAGAGATGGGGTGGGCCGAGTAAGCAAGGTACTTGTGAGTAATGGTTAATGGTCTTTCTCTTTCTCTCTTCTCCCCCCTCCCTCCCCCAATGCACTTCTCTTCTTGCTGTCGTGATGTGTTCCCTTTTTGGGATTCTGAGAGCTTGCCGGAGTGCATTATTTTGGATGACTTGGAGTTTTTGGAGGAGGTGCCAGCAAATAGGGCATTGCAGTAATCTAACCTAGAGCCTATGATGGCTATGGCGAGGAAGCTTGCTGTGGAAAGGAATGTTTTTTTTTCTGCATTCAGTAGTTTGGTGGAGTGTGCTGCAGATGAGGTGATGCCGCTTACTTGGCGGGACATGGACAGGGAGGCGTCTAGGTAAACCCCTAGGGTGTTGACGGGGGAAGAGACCTGGATTTATATGTTCTTGATCAGTAATGTGGAGCATTGGTTGATTTTTTTTTAAGTGTTTTGGCGGAGGCCTTATTAGCAGGATTTGGGGCTTGTACCCGTTGAGGCATAGGCCGCTTGCCGCCATCCAAACCTGTATGATGGATTAGGCTTTGTTGAGGGCCTTGGAGTCTTCTTCATAGATACCCCTTAGGGGGAGGAGGACTTGGGTGTCGTCCGCGTAGTTTGTATATGTTATACCACTGGAGTCTAGGATTTTGGAGTGGTCTGGTGAAGATGTTGTAGAAAGTGGGAGTAATGCAGGAGCTCTGAGGGACTCCACATAGATATATGGAAGAGGGAGCGCTTGCATTTTCTGCAAACACTTATGTTTCTACCCTCTTGGAATGATGTGATCCAGGTTGTTGCCTCATGGGAGAAGTAGGCCGATGTGGTGGCACAGTATTTTGTGGTCTACCAGGCCGAAGGTGGCTGATAAGTCAAGGAGGAGCAGCAGGGCAGATTTGCCATTGTCCCGAATTTCGTCCATCTGATTTTTTTTAGATCTAGTAGCGGCGATTTGGTGCAATGGACAAGTCGGAAGCCTGATTGGCATTGCATTAGCAAGTGGCTTTCTTCTAGGAAGTGTTGAAACTGAAGGTAGCATGCTCTATCAAGGATTTAGGATTTGTTGAAGAAAAGGGACTGTTGTGATGGGCATGTAGCTGTTGGGGGTGGGGGGGGGGAGGGCTGAGGGGCCTAGTGAGGTTTTATTTTTAAGGAGTTGGAGTACCCAGGCTGCTTTGAGACATGATGGGACCAGCCCAGAGGCGAAGGAGGTGTTGCTGAATGCCATGAGCAAGGGAGCTAGGATGTCAGCACATTCCTTAATGAGTAAGGCAGGGCATACATTGCCTGTCTGCTGCCTGGTCGGTCTGGGAGGTCTTCCTGCACCCCTCACTAGTGCATTGGGGCTGGTGCTCGTACACTTCTTGGAGAACCTGGGACCTTCGTGACACTTTCACAGCACCATGGGTTAGTCGCCTCTACCTATAAATGCTCCTACCCTTCTGACTTCCCCACTCCATCTCACCGGACTCCTCCTCTTATTGCCTGTGGCTGTACTGCTTTTCACCTTTTGCTCAAATTTAAATCTAGCTGTGCCCTGTGGCTGTATTGTGTTTTTGCTTTTGGCTGCGCCCAGTAATTGCATTGTGCTACTCTGTCCTGCTGTTCCTGTCTTGTTCTGCCTCTCCCGCTTCCTCCCCCCTCAGCTCTTTTCTCAACCCCTTCCCTCCTCACTCTCCTCTTTCCCCCTCCTCCACATAACGTATTCCGCTCTCGTTCTCATATTGTCAAGAACCTCGCCCAAAACCCCCTCTGACAAACCCATTGGCCAGGTGGAGTCAGGACTCGGGCCTCTAGAGCCTGGCATCCTCTTCAAAAGCCCTCATGGGGCCAGTACTTGCACCTATGGCGCCAAGCTCATACACCATGAACAACAATGCTTGGGAACTAATTTATTGTATTGTCAGCCAACATGGAGGCATCTAGTGTTTTGGGTGTGGCAGGCCTGAAACTACTTTCCTTGGTACTACTTTACCTAGGCTATATAAACCACACCCTGACTGCAGAACATGCTTCGTCTTACTTTGCAGCTTGCAACGTGACGCTCACCGTGTCCAGCTATTCCCTCGAACCTCGGAGAAGCAGAACCTGCAAGGAGACCAAAGGAACATCATTAGCAGCAGCATCTTACCTGCAGTCTTCATCTTTAAACACTCGCAGCTACTGAGAACAGCTTCCTTGAATCTGCACGCCTCCTGGACAGAACGACCTGAAAGAGGAAGATGGAGGCAACATTAAAGAAAGCTGTAGAGTCCTTTACAAATTACGAACTGCTCAAAAGGCTTACCTGGCTGGTCGCCTCTTGGCTGGCACCACTCCGGACATTCCACTCGCGCCGAAGAACACCGCGACCTACAAGAAAGGAAAACGCAGGTTAGCAAAGGCAAGACTTCGCAGCGCTGCGCATAGCGCTTACTTACCGCATCATAGCGCTCTTAATGCGCCATCAAGCAACAAAACTAAAGAACAGCAATAAGACTTACCTGAACGATATCAAACGGGCCGGCGTCAGTGAAGTAACTGGACCGCACTCGCCCATGAAAGACAATGCGCCCCTGCAAAGAAGGCAGGACAGAGAGCACACCTAATTCTACCTCAAGGCAGAACCTTCCCCGCAGACCACATCAGGGCAAAGCTGAGAAGCATACCAGCGAGTAACCCAGCTGGGTGGCGTCCCTGTGGATACCAGGTGAGCGTAACACCCATCTTCTCTAACTGCTTCTCCATTGACTCTCCTACCCTTCTCACCAAGTTTGGCAGGAAGAAGTTCAAAAAGGATATCTTGGCCTCTAACCCTGGTCTCCCTATCGCTGACACCTACACCAGCGCATCCTCCAGACAGACCCTAACATCGTCTTCTTTGTCGTTATTTCCCCAGACCTCTCCTCATATGGTCTCTGTGCTCTCTCCTTTCTTTTCTTCACCCATTAATGTTGGCACCCAGTGGGAGGCCCTCCTCGACCCTTTCACTCCTCTAAGATAATCTTTAATGTCTACCTGAATGGCACCGTCCTGGTCCAAGGCCCTCAGGCCAACGTTCTTTGATATATGCTTCCCCGCCTCATTAACTTCCTTCCTTTTCCTGCTGTGCCCCCTCTCTCTGAGTGGATTCCTGTCTCTGTGATTCCTATGCAGGCCTACTCCTCCTTCAAATGCCTTGTCTGCAGGCTTTCTCGCTCTCCTGGCCACTCTCTCACCATTGCTACTATCTATCGGCCACTTGGTCAGACTACCTCTTTCCTCTCAGAGTGTGCCGACTTCTCCTCCCTCCTGGCCACAACTACTTCACTCCTCCTCCTTGGAGACCTCAACATCCACCTGGATGCTGCCTATCCCTCCTTTGGACTCTTTTGCGACCTCTGCAACACTTTCTATTCCCTCTGGCCCGACTCACTCTGCAGGGCACACCCTTGATGTTCTAATCTCCTCTGACCTTCCCCTCTTTAAACCTATCAGCATTCCTATCTCCTAGAGCAATCACTTTCTCCTTTCCATATGTCCCTCTCTACTCCGCAGGCCAAGCCAGCTCCAGCACTGCCACCTACCTTCTCGGTCATCCGGCCCATGAAGTGTGTGTCAATTGAGGCTTTTGCTGCCACCTTCTCCCCCTCCTCCACCTCTGGCTGACACTCATCCTGACACTGCCCTTTCCAAGTTGCACTCTATCTTTCATATTCTCGATGTTCTTGCCCCTGTCATGAGGATCCGGTTGAAGCCCAAAGCCAAGTGCAACTCTTGGTACGACTCCGACCTTGTCACCCTTAAACGCAAGTTTAGGGTGGCTCAGAGGAAATGTCAGGCATCCTGTGCATCCTCTGACAAACTGGACTGCCACCTGCTCCAAAGGCAATACCGGCTCTGTCTGCATTAAGAGAGCCCACATCCAAACCCGTGTCTATGCAGCATTTAACAACTCGGCCAAACTCTTTAAAATCTGCAGAGCTGGCCAATCCTTCTGCAGTCTCTAAATCTCCTGTCCCGTCCCAGGCCCTCTGTACGTCCCTGGCTTCTCATTTCATCTCTAAAACCTAGGAAATCCTGCCCACCCTCTCGTCCTCTCCTCCTCCTTCCCATTTCTCTCTGCTACTTCCGGTCCCCCTGCAGCTGCCTCTCGTCCCTCTTTCACTTCCTTTCCTCTGTTCTCTGACGAGATTTCTGGACAAGTCCGATCTATGAAAGTCTCATCGGAACAGGTTCTTCCCTGTACGTACCAAACCATCAAGGACCATATTGACACCCTCGCTCCTGCCCTGGCCGACTTCTGCAACCACTCCTTTGCCACTGGAGCAGTCCCCTCCCCTCTGAAGCACTCTTGTGCACCCTCTTCTCAAGAAATCCACAGCCGGCCAACTACCGCTCGATCTCAATCACTCCTTTCCTGGGCAAACTCCTGTAAAAGCAGGCCATCTCCCAGCTTAATCTTCACACTGATTCTGTTGGTTGTCTCCATGACTATCAGTCTGGCTTCAGAGCAGCCATAAGCACGGAAACTGCTCTCCTGAACATCCGTGAAGACCTGCTCTCCAACCTTGATTCTAATCTTCCCTCTGTCCTCATCCTACTCAATCTTGCTCTCCTGCCTTTGACACTGTTGGGCAAGATTGTATGTAGTAACCCTGTGGGAAACTACACCAGCCTTGTCCTCTTTAGGTAACCCAACCTTTGGTAGAAGTCTGCACTACACAAGTTGGTAGAGGGACTGAGCAGCCAGGCTCCTCTCAAGAGGGGTCAATGTGAGCTGTAGGGTTGCAACATAGTTTCACAGTGACAAGTATTCAAATAACACTTATACTCAAGGTTTCTTGATTAAATAATGATT
Source organism: Ambystoma mexicanum (assembly GCF_040938575.1). Lineage (NCBI taxonomy): Eukaryota > Metazoa > Chordata > Amphibia > Caudata > Ambystomatidae > Ambystoma > Ambystoma mexicanum. The sequence continues at coordinate 423,951,589 of NC_090940.1, read as the reverse complement.
TATTAATTTAACTGTCTTTTTTAAAATAAGCTTTCTTTAGAAGGGAGCAATTGGCAACAATAAAAATGTACTTCAAAGTACTTCAGTTCAATAAAGTAAGTAGATACCCTTTTGGGATGGCACACAGATTTTCCTACACCCTGAGGTGACATCAGTTGTTCGGACACTGTGGACATTAATATATCACTTTTCACACTTAATTGGTAATACTGAAGTGGTGGCAGAAAGGGAAAGGTTAGGGACGAAACAATTAACAAGTTCCTCAAACAGGTAAGCACTTTTGAACCCCCCAATGCAAAGTAGATGAACCCTTTCCCAGCTATACAAGTAAGGTATTACAAAACAAAATCAATTCCAAAAAATTACTCCTAGCTACAAACCCCCCCCCCCCCTCCCCAACCCCTGTGCCCTTTCAGTGACAACTCCAACCTCCCCTTCCAATTCACACCAGTCACCCACAATCTCGTACTCGATACTATCTCCAAACTAAAAGCATCCAACTGCAAAGGAGATACTGTCCCAGCCAAACTAGTCAAAGCCTGTGCACCCACCCTGACCCCCCTCATCACCAAATTTGTCAATGCCTCATTCAACTCCAATACAGTTCCGACTTGCATCAAAGAAGCTTGGGTTACACCACTTCTAAAAAAATCAAATCTAGACCCCACCATTCCAACTAACTATCGCCCCATAACCACGGTCCCATTCTTACTCAAAATCATCGACAAACTAGCCTACAACCAAATTCAAACCCATTTAGAATCTAACCAGCTCCTCGGCACCAGACAATCCGGCTTCAGGCCCAACCACAGCACTGAAACAGCACTCTTGGACCTCAAAATCCAGATGGATGCCATTAGAGACTCAGGGAAACTTTGCATTCTCCTGTTGTTGGACCTCTCAGCAGCGTTCGACCTGGTGGACCACGACAAACTCTGCAATTCACTTGCCTGTGAATTCAACTTCTCTGGGGCTGCCACTGCTTGGGTGAAATCTTTCTTAACTGACCGCACCTCCAGAGTGTCCATAGGCAAAGAAGCAGCCAACCCCATCCCAGTCCCCATAGGAGTGCCCCAAGGCTCTTGCCTTTCTCCCAGGCTGTATAACGCATATACCAAACTCCTGTTCTCAGCACTTGACGATATGAGTGTCATTTACACTAATTTTGCGGATGACACCCAGATCCTCATACCTCTTACAGGCAACTATGACCAGGACACTTTAGCTATCAATAAAATTTACGTCATCATACAAAACTGGATGGCTTTGAACAGCCTATGTCTTAACGATGAGAAGACGGAAGTCCTCATCGTAGGAGCTCCAGCCAAGTTAGCAACCCTTCAGCCAGAATATTCAACTATCAACATCGACGGCACCAATATCCCAGTGTCAAAACAAGTAAAAACACTGGGAGTGTACTTCGATGCTAGCCTGACCATGACCAAACAGATCAATGCACTTTCCTCCTCCACGGCCTACACTTCCAAATTAATCGCACTCAGCCGACAATTTCTGACCCCAGCAAACTGCCTCACCCTGGCCAGAGCACTGGTCCTATCGAAATTGGACTACTGCAATGTATTACTACTGGGCACATCCAACACTAACCTAGCCAAAATGCAACTTTTACAAAACAAAGTCCTGAGGGCAGCACTAGGCATAAAAAAATCAGACCATATATCCAAGACCAGGAAAGATGCCCACTGGCTCCCCATCAAAGCCCGCATCATTTTCAAAACACTATGCATCACCCACAAATGCATTACTAAAAAAGGACCTACCTACCTCAATAACACTCTGCATCCTAAAACTAACATAAGATTACTGAGATCCAACGACAAACTCCTCCTGGACCCCCCTCGATTCAAAACCTCTAGAGCAGGGGGCAGCAGCTTCACCACTTTAGCCCCCAAACACTGGAACACCCTACCCATCCCCATCAAAACAGCATCCTCCTTCAAGCTCTTTAAGAAACAGCTAAAAACCTGGTTATTCAACCAATATTAGCACCCTAAAATAGGACCCCTCCATCGGACACTGTTGTAAATACTTAGGCCACTGTATATTTTTGTGAATATGTTGTAACCTATATCTTGTATTGCACCCTCTGTAATGTTTGATTGTGACTAATTCCTAAGCTATCTTATAACCTCGCCGTGACACCTGAGGGTCTGGGCGTGTAACAAATATACAAAATAAATAAAATAAATAAAATAAATAAATAAATATGACTTTTTGGAGACGTAGTTAAACACAAATTCAGAGGGTAAGAAGAGTCTTTCAGGGGCCAGGACAGCCAGTGTCACTTGAGCAAAGTCTAGGGGAGCTCAGGCACTTCTTGAAGGTTGGTAAGAGTTTTGTTGTAAAAAGAAATCGCTCTTGGGCCACGTGCTGGAAGGCTTGTGAAGGGCAAAGCTGCAAGCAACCCGGCAAAGGGCAGCCAATGCATGTCTCCAGTGAGAGCAAGCAAGCTACTCACACAAGAGGGACGTACCCCTTAGTTCACAATACCTTAGTTCTGAATAAAGGGTTCCAGCTGGCTTCTGTTCCTGTTGTACTTCCTGCAGATCCTGTTGTTCCTGGTCCTCAGTTGTGTGGACAAGAGGGAGGACATCTGGGAACTCTTGCACTACGATTCAAAGGTCTGCAGCAGCAATGGGCGCATTTCAGATTAGCGGCACTTCGCAGTTTCTTACTAGTAAATAGCACCACTGCGGTTCTTGGACAGTTTGTAGGCTTTTCTTGCTTCTGGGGTCCAGCACTCTGTTGAGGTGGCTCAGGCTTGGTCAGCCCTGCTTGGAGGGGGTCCGGAGGATCTTTCTGGAGCTTGGGTCCTGCTTAAAAACGATGCACTCGATTCTGGTGTTCCTGTCCCCTGGCACTCTGTTCCTGCAACAGCAATGTAATTACAACCAGCAGAGAGAGGGGTTTCAGTCGCGTTTGTATTGGGGTTGATTGGTCCTAGCAACCCAAGGGAGAAGTAGTCCTTTCCGGGCCCCTCTAGTCAATTAGAAATTCGGAGCTTCAGCACTGCAGCAGGGCCGGGCAAACTAACGGTCCAGGAGGTGCAGCAAGCTTCTCTTCCAGTTTCTTTCTTCGGTTCCTTCGTCCAGTGGTTGACTCTGCCTTCCTTGTAAAAGACCTCGCCTTTTATGCAAGTGGTTCCCATTCATTTGCAGCGTAGCTGTCACTCACACAGCAGGGTGGCTGTCCTCCAAAGACAGCCAGCCGGAGACTAAGCACAGGGAGTTTTGGGCACCTCCCTTGCTTCCTGCCCTGCCAGACGCACTGGAGCCAGAGGTGAGCTTCAACAGTGAATTCCCGCCAAAGACCGAACGAACAAAGGGACCAAACTTGATTTGGCATGCAGAGTAAATCTCAAGAAGGACCTTTCCAACAAGAAATGGTGAAAAAAGACCGGTGCCCATTTTGACGAACTGGGCACCCATGGGTGCTATACTGCAGCTGCGAATGCAGCCCGCGGTGAAAACAATGGTAGGAAGAAGTAAACCACTAACACCAGCCATTAATTGTAGAAAGGGTAACATAAAAATGGTACACTAGAAGTTAGGCAAAGGGGATACTAAGTAACCCCTCCAGCACCCTATTGTAATATAGTGTGTGCTGGATCTAGTAGTTATCCAAGAGAAGGTCTTTAAACCTTAGCAGAGATCCAAAGGATTTATCTGACACTGCACTGAGGGTGCTGTGTGTCACAATGTAAAAAGATGATGCGTATGGAGTTTGTCGGACTCCAAAACTAAGACGGAGTTCAAATCAAGTAAAAATGCATGAGAGAGTAAGGTCCCGCTCTCTTCAGGAGTGCTAAAGTCCAGCAAAAGAGTTGGGGGGGTCTCTAAGGTAGAAGGGGAATTAGCATATTTTTGAGAATTCTCCCTAACGGACACGGTCAACCATGCCATCCTGCTCAACCGCCTCTGTGATAACCTCGGTATCATTGTTCAGGTCCTGGCCTGGCTGACCTCCTTCCTCTCCAACTGACCCTCCCAGGTCCAACTTGGGTATTTCCTTTTCTCTATCTAACTCTCCACTTGTGGTGTTCCCGAGAGGACTAACCTCTCTCTCCCTTGCTTTTCAACCAATACCTGGCACCCCTCGCCCACTGCATTGCTGCTCTCTGCTCCAACTCTCAGTGCTATGCGGATTGCACTCTGCTCGTTTTCAGGCTCCCCTCTGCCACCTCTTCTCCCTCTCTCATCTGTCTGTCTTCAATTCTGGAGTGGTGTACCGGCAACGACCTCTGCCTTAATGCAGGTAAAACAGATCCTCCTCCTCATCGGCACTCCTGCACCTTCCTTCACTGTCACTCTGGCCAGCCTCTCTTGGCCCTCTCCTTTCTCTCACCTGTGAGGCTAAGAACCTCAGGGTCGTCTTAGACTCTACGCTTTCCTTTTCTCCAAACATCTCGGAAGTCTCTAAGAAGTCAAACTACCAACTGCACCTCCGCAGAGGTATTCTTGCCCCAGAAGCTCCGTGTCTCTAGAGCTCTGGTTCTTTCGAAGCTGGACAACAGCCTCTTTCTAAATCTGCCTGCTACTACTCCTCAGGGTCAGTCACTTCATCAGGTAGATCTTTCATCGGCTGAGTCCTCCCTCTGGAACAGCCTCCCTGCCTCTCTGAAACTTGAGGAGAACCATCTTCGGTTCCGGAAGCACCTCAAGACCTTCCTCTGTGCTTCTTCCTTCTCGCTTCCTCTCCCCTGCTATTTTGTCTTTTTCTGCACTGGGCACCTGGCTCCGATTTCGGGGGCAGATCCCTGCTCACCCAGCTGCATACCCGCACTGCCTCCTGGTTACCCTTGAGCTTGGGTCTGTATCTGCATCCCTACAGCCCCCTTACCAGCACTTATTAGACACCCTTTATGCTTATTCTTGCACTTGCCACCTGCTGGCCGCACTACCTGTTTTGATCACGTGTTGAGCATTTTCCACTCCTCCCCTTCCCCTTGCGCGTTCTCAATGTCACTGGGCCTAGTACGATTGCTGTTTTGTCCTCCCTTGAACCCATTGAAAGACGGTATGTTAATGGCGGCTGTATTGAAGGCAGGGGCTGCTGTTGTGAGGCAGGTTGAACCCAATCTGTTTTGGTTGGTGCATGTTTTAATATTGCGCACGTTTATTTTGCTCGTCATAGCGGTTTGAATGTTGGTACACCATGTTTCGTCTTTGTTTGAGGGGTGAGCACTGGGGTCTCAAGTTTCCCAAAGATGGTGAAAATGTCCCAACGTCTGATTTGGCATTTGTGCTCCTGATATTAAAGTGGATCTGGCCAACATGATTGCCTGTTTGTAGACTCTGGATGCTTTGGCAAATTCCCTTTTAGCAGGGTCAGTGTTTTTTCTTTATCCAAGCGGACTGGGCTGTCTGCATTTTGTTTCGTAGTTCGAATAGCTCAGCAGTGTACCAAGAGTTGGCGTTCCTCATGGGTTTCGTCTTCCTTGCTATGAGGGGTGGGAGGGCAATTGTATCGACAGCCTGCTTCAGCATGGTGTTGTATAGGACTGCAAGTGTGTTGGGATCCTTGGAAAATGGCGGTTTGAACTCCAGAATGTCTAGGAGGGGGATGGGGTTGTCTTGTCGGCTTTCTTGGGCTACGTGCTATGTGGGAGATATGGCACACTTGAAAGATAGAATGTCTTCATTACCTTTTAGGGAGTAGTTGATTTTATTTTGGAAGGGAAGGTTCTCCTTGGCTATAAGTGCTACCCCTCCACCTCTCGCGTTGGGGTGGTCCTGTCGATCGTGTAGCCAGTGGGGAGGGCGAGCGATAATACAGGACCAGAGGCCTCCTGGAGCCAGGTTTCAGAAATCTCTGGTTTAGGGGTGGCGAGGTGGGACTCTAGTGCATGTTTCTGGGTGTGGTGGAGTGTACAAAAGCTTGGGCTGTGGATGTAGGTGAGACAGTGGCATTTGGCCTGGCACACTAGACTGTAGGAATATCAGCATTTTGCATAACATGTGCATAGCACACTGGCTTATAGGAGTAGCAGCATTTAGCATGGTACACTGGGAAGTAGGAATATCAGCATTTTGCATTGTACATTGGGTTTTAGGAGTAACATTTGGCATAGCAGGAGTATCAACATTTAGCATAGCACCCTGAATGTGGCATGTTTGCGCTTGTGGGATATCTGCTCTTTAAGGATGGGAGGCAGTTGCACAGAGTGGGCGGTTTCTTTTTTCATAAATCTGTGGACGGCGTGGCAGAGCGGCGGACATGTTTGGGACCGCAGTGATGCATTGCGGGCAGACATAGATTGTTGTGAAGCGGGCAGACGGAGTCCATGGCTGGATGAAGGTTGGACTTTCAGTGCTTGGGGTTTCTTGCGGTTGTTCAACATATCTGGTTCATGGATGTCTGCCTATAGTCACCAGAGTGACGTATATACTACTGGCAGTGAGGGTGCAGGAACTGGTATGTACAGCGCAGAGGAGAATCTGAGAACGCTGGGGTTGTAGGTGGAAGGTGCAGTCTCAAGATGCCAAGAAGGGTCAGGTGTCTCTGCTTACCTTCATTGCGATGAAGGGGGTGTCGGGGGGGGGGGGGGGGGGTGATGTGAGACGTCTTGCAGTAGTGGGGGTTTGCTCTGAGGGTTTCATTTGCCATGCTACAGAGTGAGGAGTGTTGTAGAGGTTCTTGGGTTTCCAGCTGTGGCTTGCGTCTGTTTGGGTTGTTAAAAGTCCATGGTGAAATGATTCAGTGTTGCAAGCAGCGAAGCTCTGTGGCTCTAGTGTGGTGCGCACAACACCGCGCCCTTGGCCTACGTGGGCTTTGCCGCAGAGGGTTCGCTATGTGGCTTTTAACGTAGCGGAGTCAAATGTCATGTAGCTGTTTTGGGTACTCTTCTGTACTTGTGCACCTAGCTCAGCCGCCATCTCGTATATGTACCCGACTTTGCTTGCCACTTCCTTTCTTCACCTGCATGGGGCCAGATGGGGTGTAGAGCGCTGCTTTTTCTTTACTCTTTTTTTTTTTTTTGTTTTTATATATCCCCTCCTGTCTCCTCCAGGTGTTGTCTATTAGTGTTTCACAAATGCAGTTCTTGACTGGGATTTTACCCCACCTTGCACTCGTGTCAGGGCCCATACTGCATTTAAATGTTGTGCCTTCTGTGTAATGCACTGTCTTCCATGCTTTGCTTTAGGTTGAAGTGGGCGTGAGCAGGAGAGTAGATCTTTAAGCGGCTTCCACCAAAGCGTTTCCTGGCAATTGTAGCCCGCAGAGAACTAAAGTAGGTAATCCGTTTCCACAACACACTGCAATAGCAACTAACAAAGATGGTTTGATGCAGAGGGCATACTATGGTTCTCAGCCTGCACCTTCCCATCAGTTATGTTGGAGCCGTTCCAGTAGGGTCTTAGTCCTTTGCTTCCCCTGTGACTGGGGTGATTTCCCCATGAGGTGCCACCATGCCCGCAGAAGTTGTCTTCACCTTGTGATACCTTATTTACAGCCTGAGTGCAGTCTCCCCTCCCCCGTACATTCAGGGACCTTGTGGCCTTTGCTGTGAGGCATGCGCCTTGGCTACTGTACCCTCATGGGTGCAGAGCACCACAGGTTTCTGTTACCTAGCTCACATTTGGTTCCTGAATGACCTTACTTCTGCCTTTCAGCCCAAATTCCAATTGCACATTCACCTCTCCCAGCATGGGGACTTGCATTTCGACCGACTAATCCCACAGCCCTTCACCAAATAAGCCACTCAGGAAGCAAAGGTAGACCCTAGATATATTTCCATACTGCTGTGCAGAAATGGGAAGGGTAAAACTGACAGATTATCCTGTCCCAAAATTGAGGGCCCGAGCAGTGCGCCTTGTACAGAAAAGTCATTATGATAAGCTGTTACAGTAACAACGCACTTCCTAATAGCACATCCTCTATCCTTGAAGGGCATGGCGTTGCAGCATAATTTAAGCCCTGCACACTTCTACTCTGCATACCCATGTGATACAAACCTTCACTGTTAGCAAATATTTCCATCAAACGTATTGTATTCAAACTTAATGAAACGTAAACAAGACTGGTAAGGCATCAAGGCGCTGGAAAGACGAAAGGGAGCGGACATCCAAGGGTACTAATAAGAACGTTTTTAGACGTTTAAGAAAAGGGAGAAAAAGTGAGGGATATTGCTAATTTCAGCAGGAAGAGCATTCCCTATGGTAGGACCCAACACAGAGAAGGACCGTCCTCCGGCACAAGTTTGGAGAAATCGAGGAATACTGTGCAGAAAAAGATTGGCCGAGCGGAGAGCTCTGCGGGGTCTGTACGATACCAATTTAGATTGCCGGAACTCTGCCCCATCGTTGTGGATAGCTTGATTCACGAGACAGAGGGCCTTAAACCTAATACAGCTTTTCACACGGAGCCAGGGAGGTTGGCAGAGGAGCTCCTGAGAAAGGGCCAATCTAGTCGCATTCAGAGCAAGATGGCAGCTGAATTCGGGAGAATCTGCAGGCGTTGAAGACTAAATTCAGACTGGACAAGGTAGATCCAGTTACAATAATCAATGGACCCCATAATAGAGGTAGTAACAATTTTGGATCTGGAATCAGTCGGAAGGAAAGGGAGAACTTTTTTAGAGGTTTGAGTTTGGCAAATTGCCGAAATAATACATAATACAGCCTGATCCAACACCCAGTGGCCTTGTTACTCATTCCATTTTTCAGACAGGGCAGCCTGCCTTCAAGGATTACGTTGAGCTGGGAAATCGGGCATACCCGAGCCCTGGACCGAGCCTTGGGTAAAGTGCACAGCCTTAGGTGCTTCTGTGTGCATGCCAACCATAATGCTTTCTCCCTGTGCCAATTTACCCATCATAACTCCAGTGGCCCTGTCATCTGTCATAGCTGACCTAGAAAGACACGATCGGGGCTCCGGCCTCAAAGCCGTTGTCGAAGTCGTCGGCACCTCTGTCACCATGGACGCCACTTCCATCGGCGCCCTCAATGCCTTTAGAGGAAAATTTGCCAGAGGTGCCCCGGAGAGCTGTGGAAGCTCCGAGAAAGGCGCTCAGCAAGTCTGTGCGGCCTATGTTTGACCCATACTCTGTTCCTCCTCCCAAGGTGGACTTGTTCCAACCCTTGGAGTACATTTCAGAGGTAGAGGAGGGGTGTGATGAAGGGGTTGTGCCTCCTGAGGTTTCTGATGACCTGTTGTCTGGTCATAGCCAACTGGAAGACCTTCGTCAATCTTTACATGACGCCAGTGGTCTTGATACCTCCCCGGAGGTTGAGTTTGGCAGGTCTGAGCCTGGTACACATGCTGACTCCTCGTACAGGCGCCTCATGTCGAGGGCGACAGAGTATCTGGGGTGGTCTGCTCCACCTGTGGATTTTCTGTAGGATGACCTGACGGATATATTGGACCAAGGTCCACCCACTGATCCGGTGTTTCCTTTTCATATGGCTTTACAAAGAACGGTGGCAGCGGCTTGGACTGCTCCGGAAAGTCTCCCGCCAGTGAATAAGTCGCTGCCAAAAAAATACCGCACAGCCAGTGGTGACCCCTGCTACTTGTCTACGCACCCTACTCCGGAGAGTTTGGTGCAGGCGGCTACGGCCCCTGCAAAGCCGGCTGTGTACCCTACAATCCCTTCTGATGGGGACGACAAGCTCTTTGATGGTTGGGCGAAGAAGGTATTTTCTTCTGGGGTTATGGCTTTAAAGGCAGCCAACTCCGTTTGTGTCCTTGCAAGATTCACGCACACTCTGTGAAATTGTGCGTCGTTGGCGGCTGAACATATTCCCGAAGCGGAGGAACGGGATGGATTTCCTGCCCTCGTTCCGGATGGCAAGGATGCCATGTGTGAAACCTTTCAGTCGGGTCTGGTCATGGCAGACTGTCAGCCGGTCCATGGCTGACGAGGGTCTTGAGAGGTTGCAGACCTCCAAAGCTGCAGCAAAGTCCTTCAGTGCTGCAGTACGTCAACCTCCTCCTTTTCGTCCTACGGGACAGCAATGGAGGGGAGGTTCCTTTCGATACTACTCTTCCTTTGGTAGATCGACGGGATCTGCCAGTCAAAGGGGCCACCGTATGAGTACCAGTGCCCTCAGGTACTACCGCAGCTGCTTCCGCTCAGTCATGAGGCCATGTCCCATGGTTCGCCGGTTGGGGGAAGGCTGGCGAAGCATCTTGTAGAATGGCATGCCATTACTTCAGATGTATGGGTTTTGGAGATCACAGTCCACAGCTACTGTCTTCCTTTCCGGCAGAGGCCTCACGACAATCCACCAGGGAATGTCTTTGAAGCGTCCGGATGCGCTCCTTGCGCAGGAAATCCTATCCCTGCTGGAGAAAGGTACCATAGAACTCGTACCTGTAGCGGAGAGGAACAAGGGATGGTATTCCCCTTATTTTTTGATCCCGAAAAAAGACAGAGGATTGAGACCCATCATAGGCTTGTGTGGTTTGAACAAGCTCCTCAGGAAGGACAAGTTCAAGATGGTTACTCTCAAGTCCTCCAGGCCCTTCAACTTCATGATTGGGTGGTGTCTCTCGGCCTCAAGGATGCTTACTTTCATGTGCCAATTCATCCCAAGCACAGGAAGTTCCTGAGGTACACGACTGGCGACTCGCATTTTCAGTTTCGGGTCCTGCCGTTCGGATTGACCTCCGCCCGAGGGTCTTCACCAAGCTGATGGTGGTGATGGTGGTAGCGCATCTCAGGAAAGTGGGGATTCATGTCTACCCCTAGCTGGACGATTGGTTGATGAGGACCCGCTCTCCCGAGCAAGTCCTGCATCATTTAGTACGTCACCTGCACTCCCTTCACAAGCTGGGCTTCTCCCTCAACTTAAAGATGTCTCGTGTGACACCTACCCAGTGGCTCCAGTACATCGGATCAGTGCTAGGCACATCCCTGGGGCGGTGTTCGCCTCCCCAGGTGAGGGCTCATCACATTCTGCAGATGGACAAATTTCAACATGCCCAGGGTCTCCCGGCGTTCGAGTTCTCGAGATTGCTCGGTCTCATGGCATCCTGCATTTTACTGGTGCCAGAGGCCAGGCTGCGGATGAGATCCCTGCAGTGGGCACTCAAGATGCAGTGGTCGCAGTTCTCCGGCAGGATGTCGGATCCCGTTCAGATTCCGCCCTCGGTCGCCCAGGACCTTCTGTGGTGGGCCGTCGAAGGAAATCTGTTCAGAGGGGCTCTGTTTCGGCAACCGTGGCCGGAGGTGACGATCGTGACGGATGCATCCCTCACGGGTTGGGGAGCTCATGTCAACGAGCTGACGGCCAGCGGTCGTTGGTCTCAGTCGGAGTCCAGACTCCACATCAATCTTTTAGAGCTGCGGCATGAAGGCTTTTCTGCCGTCTCTGCGGGGGAAGAATGTCCTGATTATGACGGACAATACAGTGGCCATGCACTACCTCAACAAAGGGGGGGGGGCAGGGTCACTCCCACTGTGCAGGGAGGCGATGCAGCTCTGGTTCTGGGCCATCCCGTAGGAAATTTAGATCTCGGCAGTTCATCTGGCCGGTGAAGAAAACGCGGCGGCGGATGCTCTGAGCAGCGGAGCACGGTCTCTCACGAGTGGGAGCTGGCTCAGGAAGTTCTTTTGGAGATCTTCACCCTTTGGGGAACCCCACACGTGGATCTCTTCGCCACCCGTGTCAACCGGAAGTGCGAGAGATTCTGCTTGTGGGAATTTCCTCAAAGAGGAGCCTTAGGGGACGCATTTTTAGTGGAGTGGTCCTTCTCACTGCTGTACGCGTTCCCTCCGGTCCCTGTCATTCCGCAGGTGTTGCGAAGGTTCGGTTCCCAGATGATCCTCATTGCTCCAGCTTGGGCCAGGAGAGCGTGGTACCCAGACCTTCTAGACATGGCCATCTGCCCTCCACGTCGTCTTCCCTACTGAACGATCTGCTCTCACGGGAGGGAGGTCGAGTCCTCCATCCAGAGGTCAAGTCTCTCAGCCTTCATGCTTGGTATCTGAAAGGCTGAGGTATAAGGATTGGGACCTCCCTGAAGACGTGATGGAGGTGTTGCATTTGTCCAGAAGGCCTGTAACGAAATCCCTGTTCCGTTGCCGTTGGAAGAAGTTCTGTGACTGGTGCAGGGTACAGAATGTGGATCCTTTCCAATGTCCCATTCCTTTGGTTGTCTTTTGCTTTCTTCAGCCCACAAGGGCCTGCATGTGGTTACCATTAAGGGTTACCTGGTGGCGCTGTCCATATTTAAGCGCTCGTCTGAGGAGTGTCTTATTTTAAGATTCCTTTGATATCTCAGTTTCTAAAAGGGCTAATGTGTTTCCACCATCGCCTTTCCAGGTGCCGGGATGGGATTTGAATTTGGTTTTAAAGTTCCTAATGGGAGCTCCGTTTGAGCCCTTACATTCTTGTCCATTGAGACTGTTGTCCTTTAAGACTGTATTTTTAGTTGTGGTTACTTCCGCTCGCAGAGTGAGTTAGTTGCAGGCACTTTCCGCCAAACCACCCTTCACTGTGTTCCATAAGGCCAGGGTTGTCCTTAGGGTTTGTCCTTCTTTTCTTCCGAAGGTTGTGTCGGAATTCCATCTGAGCCAGAAGGTAATTCTTCCGGCATTCTATTCTCCTTCACATCTTGGTAAGGAAGAGGAGAGGCTCCATAGGTTGGACCCTAGGAGAGCTTTCAGTTTCTATCTCTCACAGATGTCCCGGGTCAGATTGGACGATCAGCTCTTTATTGGTTATGCTGGAAGGCATTTCGGTCAAGCTGTTTCCAAGACCTTGTCTAGATGGATCATTTTGACGATCTCTGAGTGCTATCGTTTGGCGTGAAAGGACCCTCCAGTCGGCTTACAAGCTCATTCTACTAGGGGTATGGCTGCCTCCACTGCACTTCAGAGGGGTGTTTTGATTCACAATATTTGCGAAGCAGCCACATGGGCCTCTGTCCATACTTTATGAAACATTCCCTGGACTCTATCCATGGGCAAGATTTGGCCTTTGGCAAGGCAGTCCTCTATTCTGCAATTTGATTGGGCATTCTAAAAATTCTAATTTCTTTCCCCACCTCCTTACATTGGTACTGCTTTGGGAGTCTGTCGAAGATGTGGAATACGTCAGAGGACACAATCCCATCGAAGAACAAGTTACATTCTTACCTGCTAACATTCGTTCGATGGGATGTTCCTACGACGTATTCCACATCGTACCCTCCCTACCTGCCCCTTTACCGAATTTCTTATGCGATTGCAGCTTCCGTTTCCGCAAGGCTTTCTGTAGTAATACTGGCAGGAGATTGGTGCCACAGGTTCTGGGGAGAAAAAACCACAATTGAGGCTACGGGCGTTGTGCGTCCTACATATAACATCCGGTGACGTCGACTGTCGGAGGTCCTCTAGGGAGTATGTCTACGTCATCGACGCAGGACGCCTACGCCGAAAAAGTTTTCCGAAGCGGCACAGCTGTGGTAATCACTGTCAAAGATGTGGAATACGTCGGAAGAACATCCCATCGAAAGAACATTACCAGGTAAGAAAGTAACTTGTTCTTCTCTGGATCAGTCCCATCATGCAACTTTTGTATATACTCGGGCATATTAGGTTGTTTTAGGATCACTTGGAATTTTTGCTTGGTAAACCAACACAGCACTTCTTGGATTACAGAGTAAATGTTTGTCCTTTGGAAAGGTTGTTTATGCTACCAGTGGACTTCATTGTCTCTTATACAGTTACATTTCATAGTCCATTCAATACTGAGTTACTTTATTCCAGCCCCTCCCCTCACTCAAGGGCATACAGATGCCCAGTGCCACTGTTGGCTTTTTTCAGTAAAGGCATAAAATAATACTACTCTCCTCTAAAAATGTTCAGTGGCCCACGTAAATGTTTTAATTAATGAAATGTAAGTTTTACTCAGTGATTTGGAGTAACGCAGTAAGTAGCAAATGAAATTGATGGCTCTAAAAAAGACAAAACAGCTTGTTACACCCACTCATTGTTAAAGAGCCTTGGCGTCTGTATTGGTATTTATTATATTTATATAGCACTTTTATTCAAAGTGCTGCACAATTATAAATAATGTTTACAATAAACATGTACAAAATAGTGAATGCATATGCATCTGTTACCAAACTTCAAAAAGAACAAAGCTAAAGAAAAGTGGAAAAGGCTAATGGGGGGGGGGGGGTGCTTTCAAACATATTTTGAGTTGACGTGGACTAATATCGTAGACGGACTAATATCGGGAGCCAAAGTATTAATTAGCTTGGGAGCTTTGAGTTGGAATGAACAGAAACTACTCTGCACAAGGATGTTCTACACACAGTAGACCGAGAAGTAAAACTTAACTGAAGAGAAGTTGGCTAGAAGGAGATGAGCGCAAAAAGGAAAGTAGGTGCAAGTTCATGTACTTTAAAACACAATGCATAGAAAATGAAATCCAAATCTAATTGGACTAGGTAGCCAATGCAGACAAGGCTATTAAAATGAGATACAAGTATAATTCAGATTAAACAAAATCCTAACTGCATAATGTAAGATGAATAAACTTTTTGAAAATAAAAAATAATTTCACTGTTAGAATTGAAGATCCAGCCAGGAATTGACCGCCAATGGACACTGATACAGTTTCTTGTGAAGAGAATCTGTGCAAGTAGGAAAGAATTTGTCTGCAAGTCTGTCTGAAAGCCATATGACTAAAGACACACACAGTATTTAAAGCGGAACCATGTGAAATCATGAGCCAAATAAAACAAAGGAAGAGCAGTACCAGTATGCCAAGTACCAAGTGAAACATGGCATCAAATGTGACTAATCAATCAAGAAGTATAAAATTGGAGAATAATTTCAAGATGACGTGTCTGTAAAATCTGATACTGACCATCGCACCATTTCTGTGGCATGAACGGCCTGGAAACCATATTTTAATGGTGACACTACTTGATTAAAATTAAGCTATTTCGGTAATTGAGAATAAACAATTCTTTCAAGCAGTTATGATAAATATGGAAGGGATGTATGACTAGACTTAGCAGGTGAGGAAACATCCAGAATTTATTTTTTTTAAAAAATCTTTAATATTCCATAAACAATACAATCAATATATAAGCGAGTATAATAATCAAATAACCAAATGTATCTACCCAACCTATAATAACCAATACGCAAATCACAAGCATATTCCATACCCACCCTTGAGACTGAATAGGACACAACATAAACCACAGGACAACAAAAAAAATTCCCTTCATCTACCCTCCAACGTTACAATTACCAGTAACTACACTATCCAACCTACATCTATCCATACAGATCATTACGTTTTCCCCATCTTTCCAAACATACACCCTCTCGATTAAATCTGGTTTATTGAGATTTCTCAAAATGTGAAAGTACTTGCATGTCTATCAACCAATTCTCAAGTTTTGGCTTTTTTCTAGTCTTCCACGCTTTGTTTAGTTGCCATCAATAAAGCTCTATCAATCCTATACGAAGAGTCACAAGCATCAAGATTTGATTTTCTTTTCTTCAATAATGGAATAATAGCCTGTTTGAAATCTTATGGAAAATAACTAGATAGAAGGGCTATTTTAAAAAGGCGATAAGATATGGTACAATAGAAAAACAAAACTTTTAACAATTGAAGTCGGAGGATCAAAAGGAGCTACCATAGAGCTGGATTGAGACATAACCGAAATGACATCCAATTTTCTAATAGACCAAATGGAAGAAAAATAACAATTAACAAGCGTAATAGGCAACATAGGCTTTCCTGTCACGGAAAAAGAGTGAATATTCTCACACCTATTTGTAACAAAATAGGTAGAAACATCTTTGGAGACCAAAGAAGATGAAAGGGAAGGATCAGGTGGTGGAGCTGAGAGTAACGAAAGATAACGGGACAAAGAAACATGACGATATTAGAGCCTGATGCTGTCCTGCATTAGTAATCTTTAATGCTGAGGCATAGGCTTTATGCAATTCAGTATAGATAGATTCTCTGATATTTTTGTGCCTACAGTGCTCTGACCTCCAAAGTTGTTGCTGTGGGTCCAAAGGAGGAGGAGGGGGTTACATTTGGGAGTGAACACCATATTGAGGCAATGTAAGTCAATAGTAGACGAGTTACAATCATGAATAATTTTACTACATGTGTTTACATCAAAAATTGATAATTCAGCCAATGAAGGCAGAGTAGGAAGAAATTGTCAACCAGACTATCGATTGAAAGATGTTGTATCTCAGCGAAGATGAGCATGATTCAATTGAACAGAGTTAATAGAAGGAAGCGACTTTAGCGAAAAAGAAGAGGAAACTTATCAGCCGATGGAATGCAAACCTAGGCTAATGCACCTGGAACAACATCCCACCGATGTGGGAGAAGGAGGGTGAACAGATACTGCAATGTTGTAACAGAAGGGTGAACCCCTCTATATTAGGACCTAGGGTTTGCAAATAGTGTCCTAGTAGTCAAATTCTTGATCTGTGCATTTATTTGGTCAGAGTTCACAATGAATGTCTGTTAATCCCCAATTCAGCAACAACAAAAGACCATAGTAATTTTAACTTGTGTGTAAAAAAATAAAAAAAAGAAATCTTGGGGTTTTGGGGGGGAGGGAGTCATTATTTGTCCCTCTTACATTCTCTTTAATATTTTTCATTATTTCTTAGATAGGAGTCATAATTTTCCCTCAACATTTTTACACATATAGTGACAAAGCACAAGCATATTGAAGGAGACAACGGAAGGTATATTGCTCCTATATACACTCATATACTCGATCAAAACCAATGGGTACATGAAAATATCCTGAGCAAAGCACATAGAACAAATGATTAAACAGACATTTACATTACAACTTTCTCTGTGTGTGTGTGTGTGTGTGTGTAACATGAACCAAATCATAAAACATCACATGTATGCATTAGTAACCCTTAGCATATAGTATTATCCATCTGGCCATACTGTGAATGGTACCAACTATTTATTTCTATTCCTTGATATGGATATATTCTCCTAATTTTGTTTCTTTTGAGGAGAGTTTTTATATATAGGTCAGAGTGGCTTATTTCTGATTCACGTTTAGTGTGATGGCCACTTGACCTATTCTAGGCTGTCACTAATTATTAGTACATGAGGACAGGATTGAGTAGCTGTGGTTCTGTCCTGCCCTTAGATGTTTTGGCAAGGGGTGGTTTGGAATGCCTGCTTCTGGACCATTAGACTGTTGGGTCCCTGGGAGGCTGGAATACCAAGTAGAATGGTCTTGGCAGAGGTGCTTAGGGTGTCACTCCGGTTGGAGTTAATACACTAAGGGGCAGGAACCCTTGAGTCTGTGGGATAAAAATCCCTCCATCAGTATCCCTGCTTCTTTAACGTATTCGGTGTATAAAGACTGTTTTCTCGCTGGCCTCTGCATGTTTGTGGAGAGGGATCGGGATACGAACGCTTTACAGCATCTTAGAGATGGAGCACTTGCATGCGATGGTCTAGGACCGGGCGCTCGCTAACTTAGCCACGGCTAAATTAGCGAGCGTCCGATCCTAGACCATCGCACGCGGCTTCCACACACTTGCGAGAGGTGGATTTGACATTCAGCTCGCTTCTGCGCTGGACCACACTGTCAACTTGGACAATAACGCTCAACCATACACATAGAATACAATACATCTGCATGGTTTGGGATTGTGCTCAGGGGGTAGTTGACCCCAACTGAAGTGATCCTGCATGTACGCGCCCCATGCAAGGAATTCCTTGGAAGCATGCGTAATACAATTTCAACATTTATGGCCTCCTGCATTCTGGTTGTCCTTGCATCCCGACATGCAAGTCTGCACACCTATCACAGCTTTACCTCTCAACAAATTAGTCAGAGGTCTATCTCAAACGGTACTGTTACAACTTTTCTGGTTGTCCTTGCGCCAGTTCCTGTATTGGTGGATGCAGGAAGATGATTTCGAGGGGATTGGGTCCTCAGATGTATTTCATATCTATGACCGTAATCACCACAGCTGTGCTGCTTCAGAAAATCTTTCGGTGTCTGCGTCCTGTGTCGATGACATCGATACGCCGTCCTCGAGGGCCTCGGTCGAGCCGACGTCACCGGATGTTATAAGTAGAACGCACAACGCTGTAGCCTCAGTTCCGTTTTTTCCGCAAACGTGTTAGCTTCGGAGATCTCGGCGCGCCTCGGTTTTACTGAATCCTGTTCTTTCCGTTCTTCGAAACTGTTGCTTCATTGCTATCGAATGATGTCTTGGGCTTCTTCCATCCCGCGGTCCGGGTTTAAGAAGTGTCGGGTTTGCGGGTCCAAGATGTTCCTGACGAATACACACAATGCTTGCCTCTGGTGCCTTGGGAAGGACCATGATTCGGATGGCTTTATCGACTGCCAATCGCTCACTTCGAAGGGAGCGTAAGAAGCTGTCGGTCGGTAAGGTGACCAAGCCCCGGAAGTCGTGTTCCACTGGTCTTTCGACTTTCCGCATCGTTGTGAGTCCAGGGGGGGTTCTCGGTCTGGGAGTCGGTCCCACCATTCCTCTGCCTCTTCGAGGCACTCCAGGAAGCGGAGTCACAGGTCGCCTTCCCGTGTCCTCTTCCGAGGACATCGCCGGGTAGCTTGTGCCAACAAGCATTCCACTCCTGAAGAATGGGATTCGTTCCGAAAGGAGATGTTGGCGATTTTTCAATCGCAAGGCTCCG